>NW_020825198.1:20000000-21239510 GCF_003286155.1 Drosophila erecta
TAAACAGCGAATATTTATACACGATTCGAATTAATGATGATATGCTATATGATATGTAGACAATGAAATGCAAACTCGCCCACCCCAACCCAAAAACATATCTAGTATCTGTAGTAACCGTTTCTGTTTGATTCTTATCTGAGGCTCTGAAGATATGTTTCTCTCTCCACTTCGAACACTTAACACTAAACAAATCAGTATGTTTAAACTATTCTATTTGATCGAACGACACTAGTTAAATTCCGTAGAAAGAATCAATTAAAACTCTATATATTTTTTTACTCAGATGTTTTTTACTACTATTAAACTATTCACTACAGCATATTTTGATATATTTATGTATATAACTATATAAGGAAAAGCCACCAAAGCGAACTTATTTATAAGACACATCTATGAGCTCAACAGCCGCGTCTTGTGTACCTTACACATCCCAACAAATCTCACAATACAATACCTCCGATGAAAACTGACCTGCTTTGATGCGCGAATTGTGTCCCGATGGATTTCAACGCACTCTCAAGATTTGGAAACTGATTTTGAAGTATCTACGCTGGAATACAATAATTGAAAAAGCTGTTTGTATACACACTAAACACGCTGCAGTAGTTCTTAATATAGATTCATTGAACAATATTTGATATTATCAGACAATTTAATTGATTTTGATTAAATGATAAATAATGGAAATCAATAAAATATTATTATGTATTCAAAAATTAGTGTTTTCCTTACGAAAATATATCTTTTTGCAGTCGTACAGCAACAGCGGTTACTTAATATGGAAAATAACTAAGGAAGCTTCCATGTCTTTAAAAATTTTTATATTATCTTTTTAATTTTTATGCACGTCATGGCAGTAGTTTTCAAAGGCAACACTTTTTATGACATAATGGTGTTGAATGGCAGAAAATTCGATCTTGAGCGGCTCCTATGTTGTAATTGAGTGGGGAGGAGCTTGTTTATATGGTCGTCTGCTGCGGAGGAATTCCTAAAGTGCTTCGGGGGCTCAGCTTACAAACAAAATCTTGTAAGCAAAGCGTAGACCGTCTTGAATGCTGGGTCAGCAGTGTTTCCCAGCCACAGCGCCTCGTCCGTCGCAGCCCTTGCTAGAACTGGATCGAAAGGAGCTGGCTCAGCGTTCTCGGGATCTCGAGTAGCCGTGGCTACAAGTATACACACGACGCATGCGCAGAGCTCGAGACTCCGCCGAGATCGCTCCTCCAGTGTGCCTTTAGTTTCAGTTGCTGTCGCGACCTTCCAAGTGGCGGAGCTGCAAAGTATCCCAGTTCCTCGCGAAGATATATATTTTTTTATGTTTCAATATTGAATGTGTTCAACTTTCAATTTGTTGTCCCAACGCAAAGGCTAATAGTTTTTCCAAGTAAGCGTGAATACACGTAGGTTCATTTACGCATGGACTTTAAATATTTTTAAAATAATCCCTAAAGCTAGTAAAATATGGAAACAATTGACATAGGTCGCGAAATTGTTGTGTATGCGTTTCCATGAGCAGATCCACATTAATAAAGGAATCGAATCAGCACACATTTAAACAATTTCTGAAAAGCCCGTTTATTGTGAAAGATTCTGAGGGAACAGTGGAATTTAAGATTCGGACTTGAGGATTGTAGTGGCATACCGGCTGTGCCTTAAGCTGTTGAGTACACAAAAATACATGTTTTATCAGTTTAAATACCAAGTGTGTATTCGAATAACAAAATTGTTCTAACTAAATGGTCTTAAAGCTACTCTTGTTTCTTAAATATGATCTAAGGATTATCCCTGTTCGGATAAAATCAGGTTTAAAAGTAAACAAAGTATTGGATACACTATCGGTTCACTAGGATTAGTGCTTATTCAAGTAGTTCAGATTCGAGTTTCCAGCTTATTATAAATTAAAAGTTATAACTAAGATACAGAGTTCAACTAACGGAGAGCTAAGACGATCAAGGAAAAACAAAAGGTATAACAAATCACAGAACAAACTGCAAATGAAATCAGGAATCTAGCGATGCCGTGGTCACGTCTCTAGAAGTGCGGCAGGCAGACCTTGCCGGCAAAGAGCTCGGAAACGACGGTGATCCACAGGGCCAGGACGAACATGATATAGGAAATGCCAATCTTAAATGTGTTTGGCAGCTGGTAGGCCTGTCCGCCGATCTCCTCTACGTGGAATCCCAGCGGGAAGACGACGGCCGCCATGCAGAACAGCACCATGGCCGTGAATCCCACCCAGCGGGCGTAGGGAATCACATTCCGGTTGCAGGAGGACGATGCCAGCAGGATCACGGTGGTGGTCACGCAGATGCAGCCCACAAAGATGCAGATCAGTGCAATCAGCCATTCCGGTTGCAGTTCGGGCGTGTAGCACACCTGGGGTCGGTTATATAGCGTCATGCAGGTCCACATCAGTCCCAATCGGATGTCACCTGCAAATATCCAACGATTTACATTTTATCTAGCACCTGGCGCTTCCGTGTTTGCTATGCCTACCCGTTCCCGACTCTGTGATGATCCAATCCGGCAGTGCCAGACTCACAATCGCGAACACATCGGCTGCCATGAAAAGCGTTGCACTAATTGTCGTTAGTTTGTCCATCCTGATCCGCAGTTTATGTTTTTATTCGCTTATTTATGTTTGGATTCGTCTTGCTTTTCTGCTGCCCTTAAAACACTAAAAAATACCATACGGCGATAGCATGTATATATTTATCGAAAGAACTAGTTACTGGAACTAGAAGTACCACCAGTTCACTGCTGGCGCGTAAATTTAAACTAGAACTTTACAACTTTTTCTGATCACTGTTGATGTAGAATTTCATGAAACCTGAATCGAAATCCCATACGAATGTTAAATATACTTGCAAGCAAATAACCAAATTATTAATAATATTTTCAAATCCTCATTTGAAATAGTAAATTCAGTGTAATGTTGCACACTGGATTGAAATATGAAATTTACCTAAGCGATATAGCAAGCCTTATAACGTTTTTGATAACTAAAACCATATTCAATGACCCATATTTCCTATTAACTGCTAATTAGAGGAGCAAGCTTATATTTTGGTAAGCGATCCAGTTTGGAGAATTAAATAACAAATTTATACTACTGCTATTATACTACTAAACTTTTAAGAGCGTTGCCTATTTAAAATGCGGAATTAAAAAGTGTTGAAACCCAATTTCGACAGAAAAAATCTATCTATCTTTCCAATAGGTAAAAAAGGACCTTCACAGCGAACCGTGATTGATTGCGAAGAATGTAGCCCAAGTAGATCGTAAGTACTCACAAAAGTGCATGGAGCTTCATGAGCCACTAATTTATCCATCTGCCATGCACTTGGATTAGAGACTGGCTGCTTTGTGAAAAAAATAAAGTTAACATTCCAATTATAAGTGAGGGATTTCAATGTGGCCACGTCACATTCACCTGGCCGCCGCTGACGTGTCCTTAGTGTACTTGGTTCGTCCAGGTTGACCCAGGTTATGCGGCTGGTCAGCGCGAAAAACGGGGTGGGTTCAGTTCAGGTGGATAAGTGGATTGTTGGCATAGGTGGCCAGTGGCTATATCTGCCCAGTGAAATCTATTGGGTGAACCGGCGGTGTATGCCCCATAATTGCCGCTCGGGAGCTTGTGGGTCTGGCTTTTTTATCGCCTGCGGGCCATGTAATTGTCGTATTATTATTAGCAAATTTCATTTGCATTCATTCACTTTTCCGATGTGCAACGCAACATTTGCGCGGTTCGGCTTTCCCCGCACTGGATTGGATTGGATTTCGGCGCGACATCGAGGAGCCCTAACCGCGAAACTCGATACCTCCACGAAATCCTGCGGAGAAGGGCCGGCCACTAATGGAGATTTGTTTGTTGATTAGTTCGATTCCTGTTTACAAATGGATCTAAATTATGCTGGGCTGTGATATCGGGACATTTGATTCATTTTCAAACATATCAAAGTGAAAGAGTAAGTGAGCACGCAGAGAAATTTTGTCGTTTTGGTATCTTATTAGCTTTCCTATTGCCACAACTTAAAAATATATATTTTGTTAAAAATATTCAAATTTAAGTAAAATGTAAGAACTATTTTCTGCACAACGTACAATTGTTTATCGCCATTTCGACATATTTTAATGTAATACACTTATTTATTATTACTGCGATAGGTATATTTTAGGGGTACTATGTACAATTTTTGTTTAACCCACACGATTTTTGAGGACAGTAATTCGTAGCCCCTGCCATGCTTACTAATTTTACTCCCATTGTTCTATTTACAGTGAACAAGTTTGGTCGAAAGTCAATTAGAGCCAACTCCGCGCAATCGGAAAGCCTAAACCAGCCATCCTACACCACAGGCAAACAATAACTACGCTTTTGTATACAATTTTCAATTATATTAAAGGAAAGGGAAGGTGGCCCGCTGGCAGTTCTTAGCACGACATGGTCGTGTCCAAATCAGAATCCGAGTTTCTGTCTGTGTCCGAGCCACAACCTATGAGTAAGCACCAGGCAGCTATCGCCGGGTAAGGTTAATAACTATGAAGCATCGTTCTGGCGCAGTAATACCACTAATGGGTTTTTTCTACACAGAAATCTAGAAACTTTGCTTAGTACCCATGCAGATGAAGAGGACTCTGAGCTGAGCCCTGAAAGCGAAGGAAATCCAGAAGGTGCCAACCAAGAAGTCGATGGTCCAGATAACGCAGAACATCTGAAGGTCAATCAAGCAGACTTCAGAAGTCCTGCAAAGGAAGACACAAGCAGACCTCTTGTCCTCGAGGAAAGACACTCGCTGTCCATGTAAGCCCCACCAAATTTGTCTGCACAACTCGATTTAATGGCACTTTCCCAAACCCAGAGCTGAAACAAAAAAGCGGAGGGAGAGTGTGTTTTCCAACAAACTACTCTTCATACCCAAGGAACTCGCGCGCAGTGAACTTCAACAGCGCACCAGGACACTAAATAGCTGCGCCAAAAATCGGGAATACCATCTGCGAATGCTGAAGTTTCCGGTGGGTTCGGGTCGTCCTCGGTACGTGGCTAAGAAAATGAAGGAGGCATGTCACCCGAGATCCAGAGAATGCGGCAATGATCCCGAAACTAGCGGCATCAAGCACAACGAATTCCTTGATGAGCCGCCAGAAGTCTTTCAAAGCTCAAGGGAGGTGCCCCTAAACATGCCCGACTTGGAAGCCGAAAATAAGGAAAGGGACCAACTATGCGATGATGAGGAAATGAATATCATGCTGTACGACTTTGTGAAGAAGGAAGTTGAGTCTGACGCGGATTCGGAAAAGCTAAACCGGAAAATCCTCCAGAGCCAGCGTGAAAGTGTTATACGAACTAGCAGCACGAAACGCCAGCACTATCCCTATTTTTCCTGGCACAATCCAGATCGGCAGTATGAGGATTTGAAGGTGGAGATTGGGGAGCCATGGCAAAGGGAGCCGGAAATCGAAGTGGGCTGCGGTGCGGAGAATCGTTTACATCTCGCCGAGTGCAAGACGGAAGTGGAGGAGGAAGTGGACGAGGACGCGGAAGCGGACGAAGAGGTGGAGGAGCAAGCGAAGCATGCCCAAGGCTTGGTAAAACCTGAACAGTTTAAGCCACCATCGGAAGAGGAGCCTCGGTCACTTCAGTTACCTCAACAACCACAAGCAGTCGGCTGCTTTTACTCTTCCACGCGGAACCAGTTAACCCACGACGCTCCAAGCGAAGTTGCTGAAGTGCCTGTGCAACCCCTGGCTCCCGAGAGATCGGGATCCGCTGAGGATTGTGGACAAACGGCACTACGTCAGCAGCTAATTCATCACATTGTGCAACCGAATGTCTGCAACGAGGCAGCATACCAATCCATCTCTTGCAACAATAACGCCGTTGATCGAGTGAATCAGAATCTGAGACCACAGCCGATGTTGGAGTCTTCTGGGACCCATGAGGCGTCTCTCCAATGGCATCCCCAAAACGCTGAGAGCTACTCGAGTCCAAATCAGGTATTCCACAATCAGCAGCTTCACGTCCAAAATCAACAATACCTGCAACATCAATTCAAACTGCCAGCAAGTCAGCAGCAACATGAAGCGATTTTCCAGCAGCAGCAGCAAGCAGCGGAAGATAAGCTGCAGCAGTTGAGGACCCTGTATCAGCGGATCAAGAGCCGCGAGAAGGAGCAAGTGCATCATCTGAGCAAGTCCTTGAAGAAGATCCTGGACGAGCGCCTGACCTGCGAGCGAAAGCATGCGGAGGAGAAGCGCTTGTATTCGCTCAAAATGGAGAAATTCAAGGCACTGGAGGAGAAGCTCAAGCTGGACAGGGAGCAACTGCAGCGCCAACTGAAGTCCGATCTGAGAACTCTGGAGCTGAGAATGGCTGACCAGCAGCGCCAGCTGGAGGAGAAGGCTTTGGCCTGGACCTGGCAGCACCATCAGCAGCAGCAGCAACACTTGCAGCGGCAACATTTGCTGATGCAACAGCAACAGCAACCGCAACCGCAGCAGCAGCAGCACTTTGTGCATCAAGAATCCCATATAAACCCGGAGGCCTATATGATGCGGCAACACTCCTTCCTGTGCGATCCATCGTACATATACTCAACTGCCTATCAGGAGTCAGTGGTGTATCAGCAGCGCATCCAAGCCTACCATGAGGAGCAGAACTACCATGCGGCAGAGTCGCGCACCACAGCAATTGAGCTGCAGAGAAGAGTGCTCCTTCCGCCGCCTCCATATTGCCAACCCAGCAGCAGGACCTGCACTGAAGTTGTCGGGGTCGGATCCGTATCGTCGCCAAGTGAGAAGTTCCTTGCCACCAGCTTCACAGATCCTGCCCGGCCACAGGAACCCGCAGTCCCAGCCCCTGGAGCCCAGAAACGACCACTTCGGAATATCCTCTGTCATGAACAACTACGTGGCTAACTTTATGAACGATCGATAATTACTTTTAACTGCAATTAATTGTGTAAAGTATGTTACTTGTGATATAAGTGAGAACTACTATTCTATATTCATCCTATAACAAAATCACTTTCTTCGTATGCGTAAGTTTTTTATTTATCATGAAACTTGTTTGAGCAGATGTAAAATTATTATAAGCTAATAAATGAAAAACCCCCTAAATTTAATTAAATTAAATTACAATTCTTGGCAGCTAATAGCATATTTTGCACTATTGTGGGTTTAAATATGAAACCTCCAAATATTCATAAATTTGAATTAAGAAATAATGGCCAGCTACTGTTAAAGTCTTGGAATTTTATTACACTTTCTTCTTTTACGGGGTGTGGCTTTTGGCCCCCGCCCTAATTCAATGCCTTCGTTACCGACCATCTCTTGGAGGATTTCTCACCAAGCCGGGATGCCAGAAGCAGTTGGAGCAGTTGCAGCGCGGACAGTGCCAGCAGTTTCCGCACTTCATGCACACGTTGCCGGTCACGTGCTGGGGGGCCGCGGAGCAGGGGGAAGGAGCTGGTATGGACGCACCACTGTCCCACAGATCCTTGTTCCGGAGGCAGGACCGACTGCGCTTCGGACTGGCCGAACGCGCTCTGGGCAGCCCGGCGGCGGAGGCAGATGTGGCTGGTGGTGGGGCTGGGGACGCAGATGGTGGTTGTGGTGGTGAGGGGGCGCAAGGAGCTGCCGGCGGACAAGGAGGCTCTCTCTTCGCAGAACCGGCATCTGGCTGATCTAGAAACCGAACCGTGGGCGCATATAGCTGGAAGGCCAGAGGCTGAGGCATCTGCAGCTCACAACAGGACCTCTCCCGTTCCTTTCGCAATTCGGCCAGCAGGCGGTTGAAGGACAGGTCATACTGCACCAGTTGCTGCATCGGCAGCTGCGAGTCCTGGGCGGGATTCGTCAGCAGCTGCTGCTGCGGCAAGTGCTGCGGTTGGGCCAGCGGAACCAGGTTCCAGGATGGCGGAACTGGCATCAGGCTGCACAAATAAACGGGCTGACTGGAGCCACCATTAAAACTGGGTGGTGCCAGGCCAAAGATCTGCGGCATCACTGCTAGTGGCCCATCCTGTCGATGGGATCTCCATGGTTTTGGCTGCGAATCGTACACAGCGCAGGGTCCTCCGTTTGGACAGCACTGGCCATGAAAGCTGCAAGCAGAGGGCTGGACGGGATTTGGAATTGAGGTGGGATATGGATGGGCACTAGGACTAGCTGTTCCTGGCTGGCCGAACCCATCCAAGGCGCCGCCTCCATTGAACTGCGTGCAGCTCGAGCAGATCATATGATTCTTGTATTCATCCAAATGGAAGGAATTGGGCAGTGGCACATTGCAGTCAATGCTAGAGAGGGTAAAAGGGTGCATTTCAATGATAAATGATTTTAAAGAGTTAAGTTTTGTAACTAAAAATTGAGTTATCCTACAGCGAATATTGTTTAAGTGCTTAACACACATTTTTAAGTGATCTACAGTCTCACAGGTAGTAAAGATATTATTTAGTCCAATCATGTAGCTATATTTTTGAGATATACTTGTATGATAGCCCACCTCAGACCCTCTGGACACTCGGTGACCAGGCACATGCCCAGGCGCGGTGGCTCCACTTCCGACTTGGAGGACGCGTTGTTGGTCGACAGTGGAGCGTAGGACATGGTGAACTGATGCTGGGAGTTTCCCTGCGGTTGCAAGCCATTTCCGTTTCCGTTTCCGCTTCCGTTTCCATTGGCGATCAGCTTTCCCGACGAGGTTGCATTGCATCCGTGCTCACAGCTCTCCGTGCAGAACATCTTCAACTCCTCACCACCCGAAGAGGCCAACTCCCGGAAATTACAATTTTGTGCATGTTAAGGCACAAAAGGTGTAGAAGTGTTTGACAACTAAAGCTGAGAGCTACTGATTGACTCCAAACTTGCTTTTCCTGTGCATTACTTGATTCATATAAAAAAAAACAATCTTCATATTTTCATAAGCCTTGGTTATTATTATCACGGTTGTAAAGTCTTGTGCACCAAGAACATTTTGGTTACTCCATAAGCATTAAAGGCATCCCAGTATCAGCGATCAGCTCGGCTTAAAGTTATTTCAAACTTGACAAGTTGGATCTATCGCCCGAAATACCTTCAGAAATGCTTTAGGACACATAAACCCCACCCCAACCGGAAAATACATCAAAATTCAGAGAAATGGAGGCCCAGGGCGAGAATGAATCATCGGGCCAAGCGGCCAAACCAAATGACGAAACGGTAGGCAAGTGCTGTTTTATGATAACCGTGGGAAGTGATGGACTCATCGAGATCAGCTCACTTAATCATGAAGGCAAGAAGCCCCAAAGCGCAAAAGACAGTAGTAACTCGCCACTGACGAATGCGTCCACGGCGGCCAAGGAACAGTGCATAGCTGTGCTAAAAGGGGATTCAAATGACATCGATGATGATTCAACTAAAAGCCTGGAGAAGAGCCAGAATGCAAAGTCCATAGAGGAGATCCAGAAAACCGGAACTTTGCCGCCTTTCGTGAAGATCTGCAACAAAGATCTGGCAAATAGGCCTTCCTTCGTGGTGCTCGAGGATGCCTCGGCTAGGAGCAGGATTAAACAGGACATGGAACAGTCGAAAGAAGAGCACTCTGTAAAGTGCCAGGCTCAGCAGACCTCGGTGTCCTACTCCATTTCGAGCACAGGATCTCAGACTGATAAAGCTTTTCCGCAATATCCCACCAGCAACAACGGCACCCAGAAAGGTAATATATCACTACTCCTGTTATGGAATTCCTTGAAATTCCTGACCATATACGTGGCTGTGTTTTTATGTTCTTATTTCTTTGTGTTCCTAGGCTGTACTGTACCACCCGCTCGGATTTCATCCCTGCAAGCTGCAGCCCAGGTCCGCCAAAAACTATCAAGTTTGAGTCGCGAGCAAACGCATCCGCATCCGCAGCCACAACACCACTTGTCCTTGCTGCAGCATCAGAAACTGCAGCAGCACGTGTTGCAGCAGCAGCAGCAGCAGCCGCATCAGCACATGCAGCAACATTTGGCACTGCACCAACAGTCGAACCTGCAGGTTCAACAGACCAGCAACTCCCCATATGTGACCATCAGTTTTCTGCCCATGAGCCAGACGGGTGCAACATCGGTGTATCCTGGCCAGCAGTTCCTGTGTGCCACGCCGAGCAACATGTCCGGCTGCTCCTGCTGCACGTGCAGCAGTTGCTGTCCGTCAAGGACAACCCAAGTCTGTCCAATGCAGATGGGCAATCAGTACCAAAGTCCAGCCCACGGAAGCAACTGCTGCATGCTGAGGCCAGAGAGCTTCGCAAAGGGCTGCTGCAATGGTGCCACATCCTGCTGTCCCTTGTCGAGTAGGGAATCGCATCCTGCTATGGGATTCGGTGGTCAGATCAGTCAGCACACGGTGCACCCGGTTCTCGGAACCACTTGTGCGCTGCAGCAACAGCAGCCAAGTATTCCGATTTCGGGAGGATTCTATCCCTGTTGCTCCTGCCAGTCCCTGTGCAACCAGTGCTCCCAATGCAGGATGCACGCGCATCCCTGTTGCCACTGCCTGGGATTCTTCAACAACCAACAGGTGTTCCAGTCGCAGCAGCAGCAGCAGCAGCAACAAGCCCAAAGCGCCTGCTGCCCCTTGAAACCAAGCCAGCGACGCAACTACCCATCCAAGGAAAAGGCCCAGAGGCCCAGCGAAAGATCTCCCAATCAGGACGGAATAAAGCATACATTCTACAAGAAGTCCCAGGCTCAGGAGAAGCCCCTGGATGCCCAACACATTGAAGCCACCAGCAAGAGGACGCCAATGCCCAGATCCGTTGGCGGTGCAGCATCTGTGAGTACCAGTCCCGGCCCAACCTCCCTGTATGTGGCTCGGTTTGGCAGGACTTGCTTGATCCTGAGACCCACCAGCAACGCCCTCATGCCACGCCTCTTGACCAGGCGCATCAGTCGCTACACCTCCGTGATAGCCTGGCCAGCAAAAAGTGTGAAGCCTAAATAGACATTGGACCATAGGCACAAACTAGGCAACATAATCAAAGCATTGACACGTAAATTTTGAATATAATTAAAAATAGCACAGTATTTTGAGTCTGCAATATCTCATATATCTATATTTATAGTTCCGACTTCGTTTCACTACTTAAAATGTACTTGGCTAGAGTCAGATCGTAGCTCGAGTCAATTTCCAAGCTGTCTTTGGCAGCGATTTCCACAATGGAGCACCTACTATTTTGCAGTAACCCACTGTCCACCAGCTTCCTCCTCGAGAAGTAAAACATTCCTGTTTCCACAATATCGCCCTGCCAATCCTGGCGTCTTGGCCTGGCACTTAAGTTAAATTCCGCTGGCATCAATTCCCCATCGACTACTTTCCAACGCAAGTAATGTGATCTGAAATATGTATGTTCGTATCTGAATGCTAAAAACCCACATTTTGCACAAGGAACTGTGTACCTCTTGGCGGCAAAAACGCAGTCATGTGACTCGAATTTCCGAACTGCCTCTTGAATGTACTTGGTTTTCAGGAACACGGAGGTGCATTGAAACAGGGCGAAGTCTTGAATACTCCTATGAACATCCAGAAACTCTGAAATGGCGTGGAGTGAGGGGGTATCGTCTCTGGCGAATTTCTCAGGACGACGATGTACTGTGGCTCCATCTGAAGTGTTTAAAAAGCTGGAGGCTAGCTTCTCAACAATGTATCAATGTAGTTAATACCCACACTTTTGCGCTTCGATGGCGATTCTCTTGTCGTCTGTGGAAACCCAGATATGTTGAAAGCAAGTCGAATTTTTGATGGTCATAATTGTGCGGGCCAAAAGAGATGAGCCACCAGCTTCAGCCAGGTTTTTCAACTTGATGCCTTTGCTCCCGCCCCTTGCCAAAATTAATGCGTGAATATCATTACTCAGGCTGAAAGAAAAGCATTTAACCAAGGTCCTAACGAATCTACATTTCACTCACCAGTCGTCCGTGCAGCCAGTATCAAAAAGAAAAACTAGGCAAATAAGAAAAGTCGCCGCTCTCAGTTTTATCATTGCGCTGTGCTTCTGTTCAGGTCGAAATAAAAATAAAAAGAAAAATCGTGGCTCCCATATGGGATCTTTTTGTAAGGGTGAGCCAGTGCGTATTAACTATATGAAATGTAAAATATTATAAAAAACAGGAATATTTATAATGTGTTTCATGGCCTCATCTCACCTTTTTCTATTTTCAGTTCTTTTGTGCCTTGTTTTACATGTTTAATTCAGAGCATTAGCACTTAGTTTGCGACTAGTCCACTCTAAAATGTACTTTCTCTAATTCAAGCACACACAATAGCCCAATTTACCCTATTATGTGTTATTAGGGCTTGTATTTGTGATTTATGCAAATACACACGTTACGGGGACTTTGGACTGCTCTGCTTTTCGTTCATGGAGGTCAGTTTATACTTTATACTTTTATCTGCTGAGATCGAATATTTAACAGTTTTTGACTCGGACGGTTTCAAGGAATAGCCAATAATTTTCTTCGAAGATGTGACAGCCTAGGAATTGCTGATGAAATGGTACGAGTATATGAAGTAAAGTTTAATTGCTGATTTTAGGTAGACTTTAACAATACCAAAGTCGCATGTTTTAAAGAACTAATAAAACAACGTTGTCTATAAGGTTTATTTATTGCACAGTTTTTATTTTAAGCTTTACAATATAAATAAGTTTTTTAATTTATTCACTTTGCTAAAAATGAAGTAAATAACCTTAAAAATACCATGTGTTGAGAGGTAAGTTGTGTTAATATATATAAATAGGCATATATAACAATATATTAACAGAAATTACGCATGTAAGAAAATATACAATATTCGTTTTCTTGAAAGCTGTCAACGAGCGTAATCGAGCCCACTTTATAAGGCAGATACAGAGTTTTGAGATGCGCAGATATGCAAACGCTTACTGACTGACTATACGTACGAGTATGGATCTTTTGAAACTGGTTCCCCTTTATATAACTACGAGTGCTCATCTCAGCGACGGTTCTATGGGTACATTTAGGCGCGCTTACTAAAGGACACTGGCATACCTTTGGTTAATGTATGCCTTGGTGTGGTAATTATAAGTTCTTATCGAGGCCGCCAGTGTCTGAATTAGTTGTTTGTCCCTCTTTGCTGGTGCATAGGAGTCAATGTCACCGACACTGAAGATACGAGTAAGTAAAAAGTAAATAGTAAGTAAAAGTTAAAAACTAGTTACAAAAAACCCATTTGGTAGCTACTCCACCTGATATTTCGTGTGCGCAGGACACGCTCCGCCCACGTCTGGGGTCTTGGTATTTCCCGAGCCACTCCAGTTTGTTTTTTGTCGATATAGTCAATTACATCATCGTAATAGTTGGTTCTGTAGTTGTACATATATTTGTATTGCAGAAATTTCGGCCTGAAAAAGTGCGGATTGCATAAGATGCAGTACAGTGACAGTTGGACAGCACAATCCAGCAGGATTGTAGTACCAACCTGACCCAGTGGCGGTAGAGCTGCACCGGTTTCCTATATCCATCATCTTCTGGCGGAGGCGGCGGTGCTTTTATTTCTTCTACCTCTTCCGGAGCAACCTCCTCGTTGGCCGGAGTGCCAGCCACGACGCTATCAGCCTTGTGATCGGATGCCACACTCGGTGCTTTTGAGGGCGGAGCCGGAGTGCCCGACTGAGTGGATGCCGCCTTCTCCGCCTTCTCCTCCTCGCCGCCGTCGTCGAAACCCCATGGATCTTCTTCGTCTGCCATATTACTGAAACGGAAATCGTTCAATATCAATATATCATTCATATACACGGTCCCTCAAGGAAAGCACTTTCAATATTCGATATCTAGGGACATTTAGTCAGATACAACCCATCTTTATCGCAATGGAATTTTTTTAATTATTTCCAAAATGTTCTTATTTGTAAGAATGTTGTAATTATTTCTTCTTTTGTTCATTGAACGTTGCATAACATTGCAACACAACCTAAATTGTTCTTAGATAAAGCCGTTTTCCGTAGGTGATTAGAAATGTTTGGAATTCAGGGCGCCCAAATAGCTGGCGTTCTTAGACGTTTCGAATTCAGGACGATTTAAATGGTTCAATGCATTATAGTCTATATATAACACGTTACATCATTCGTCGTTTGAATTGTAGATTTATAGATTTATCTTTTAAGAGGGGTCAACCACTTAAATCACTGATATATTTCCAAAGGACTCTCTATCATAGACTTATCATAAGCGGGCAAGGGATTCACGTTGATTTTCTCCCACCTAGAACTAGGATATTGGGTCCACTAGAAAATCAAGCGACCATACCTTTACTATAGTGTTTATACTGATATAAAAGAAAAAAGACTAAATGATCGAACTGCTGCTCGAAACAAATGCACTTAGAAAACTTAATCTAAATATATCGAGAAGCAGAATCTATATACAAAGGTTGGCATGTGTACTCACATACTAAATTTAATTGGCCGAAACGCTATTAACACCTATGTACTAAATAGTTTCACATTTCAACCAGAAGTTCCGGATCAATGGAGATTTTAGTAAGCAGATTCAAATTCTATTAAAGTTGGACTTGATCTACTTCAATTGGGTATTACTTTAGTATAGTTATAAGAGTCGTCTTTATATTCCAGAAATTTCCAAATGGTCCCAAGCATAATAATCTTATTTGATAAATACATACATAAAAAATCCACAAAACCATTATAAAGTTTAAGATTTTACTTAATCAAAAACCAGTACTTTGTAATTTTGTTATTTTAACAAGACATTTAACAAGAAATTAAGCTAATAGTTTCGTTCATATATTTATTCGTCATAAAAGCAATACGAATTTGAATGACGTAAAACCGTTACAAAATGATAGGAACGACGGAAGTGGAACATTTATTCCTATTATTCCCAATATTATATTCCTATTAAAATATATGTTTATAATTAAAGTTAAAGAGATGAGATTTTCTTGTTTCACAAAATATTTTGGGTAACCGGTGTGAAAACGGCCCCCCTAACATATCGATACATCAGGAGCAAAAACCAGTAGGATACATCGATAAGCCTGTAATATACATCGCCTACATATAAGCCACCCCTAAATTTGTTGTATTGATTGTGTTTTGGTCGAATAAGTTTATTGCATTTGCGAAAAGTGGTTTTGTTTAGCACAGCGGGTAGCAGAAATGTGCCTAAAATCAATGTGTCATTTTTGTTCAGGTAATAATCGCACCCACCTCCCACGAGGCAATCAAAAGCCGAGAGACTCGAGCTATATACACACTAGCCCATTTTGCGTGCATATACTGCATATGCGTACATATGTACATACGCACCTGCGTACATATGTATGTAAATATCAAATCAAAAATAACAATTTGGGGCGAATTTGCGTGGAAAATAAAAGGCGAGCAAGTAGCAAGTAAATCGTTCTCCTAGGATATATTTTGAGGCCAAGTGGACCATGTGACAAAGGCATGCACACACGCATGCACATATGGACAAACAACAAACTACTTTATTTAAATCGAGAGCCCCAGCAGTTCGAGCCGGTTATATTAATGCATTTCAATTTGAATTCGCATTCGCATTGGAATTCTCGCTCCAAAAACAGTGTCAATTTATGTAAGCATCGGGTGTATCGAGAACCAGAGCCCCACTGGGAGTTAAACGTGTGTAGCAAGTTGGACCACCCAGCCATCGCGAAAGAAGCCCCCGCCTAAACCGCATACACTTGGATTACGATGTGGAATATGGGTGTGCAAGCCCCAGCTTTTCCCCGCTGTTCCCTGATTCCCCCTCCGCAGCCTACTGGAGCCTAACCCGATTTGGTGTGAATATTATATGCAAAATAAAAAGGCCATAACACCAAACTCTGGGGAGGAGGGGCAGGAAAAAAACTGGAGGCGCGGGCCGTGTTTTCCCCACGTGACACGCAGGCGTATGCGTGTGCCAAAAATTCAATTTATTCAGCGTATATTCATCGCGAAAGACGATTTCAAATTGCACTGGCTTCTTACTCGCATTCGCATTTCTGGCCCAAAGTATACCAACCATCTAGTGAAACAAGCGCTGATTGTAACCCTCAGAGCTATAACAGCCTAGTTGCCAACATCACTTTCAAAATACGCGCTCAAAATGGGCTTTGTGGGCTCCTTCAGGGAGAGAACTAATTGCTGTAAGATTGGCCATGACCTTAGCCTTTTCAACACTCTACACGCTTACCGATTGGCAAAGCTTTAAGTTAAATTGCTTCGAAGCTGCTATTGTGAAAATATAAAAAAAAGGGTTCAAAAAACGCTGTGGGTTCCAAATCGCATCGTTGTTTCACTTGGAGTTTCTTTCGCATCCTTTAATTAGGTTTTGTTGAAAGATTCACCAATAAGAGTTAATTTGAATCGTAAATAATATACTCGACGAAGGATATTTGTAGTATTACATATAAATTATTATTTTCCATTAAAATATTTTGTTGCTCGAAACAACATAATATAAGTACAATCAGAAGGTCCATTTGTAGTAATCACCCCTTTCCATATTTTCAGCATATTAGCCTTTTCAAGAGGTAAATAATGCTTTGACCTGGTCGACGGAAATTAAACTCATGTAAGTAAAGGAGTCAACTAAAAACTAAAATAAATGCCTACCAATAATATTTGTGCCTAGCTTAATTATAGCCTAAAATGCATGACTAACCCAATACTTAAGCAGCCAATTAAACAAATATGATTTGTAATAAATATCTTCCAAATGTGTGTGTAAACCTTTAAAACAATCAATCATACTAATTGATCATGTTTAATACCTATTCGGATTTTGTAAAACGAAGAATATAATATACCCTTGCAGATGATTTTATTTTTATTTGATAAAAACGACTAACTCCACTTATTGATGGAGCATATACACACGGTACGAGTATTTACTCACTACTTTTTGGTGCAAAATATAAATCCCTATTTAAACAAACGGAACAAAGTCTATTTTCATTTATCGTCGCTCTAATTCGAAGTAATTGTTTCGTGGTTGTGCGAAACTAAAACATTGCTCATCGTTTGCACTTTCCATTGATCTCTGCTATCTCCAGAATGGCATTTCGCTTTTTCTGATGTGATCGCAGTTTGTGGGACGGTTCGTTTTGGCGGTGAGGTAACCGCTCTTCGTGGGAATTGACTGATACAACCTTATAATTTGCAGCTCTGCATCGCTTTTTGTACGTTTTCTAAACAATAATACTCAATAACACTAAAGGGTGACTTAAAAATGTTACATTTTGCCTGAAATCTTTTAGAGTCTTGTATACTTATCAAAATAATGTAAATTTTGAGCGGACAGCAATAAGCTATTTTGCATTAAACTGAGAAAGCTTTTACGCTGAGATATAACCTTTGGGCAAACTTTTGTGACGCTCATTAATTTATGTTTCTTACCCAAATTATTTTACCTTTTAGCATATAGCACTTTCAAATATAAATAGCGTGATTGTAGGTGAACGTGGCAACCCTGCTCCCCTTTTAAAAAAGTCCTACCGTGTACAGAAAATATGGTTAACCAATAATCGTCATGTATAGAGACAATTTCCGCGCATGCGCCTCAACCATTTGATTAGTCCTTCGGTACACACCAGGTTTGAAATATACAAGTTAATAGTCAAGTACATTTTTGCTTATTATTATCAAGAAAAATTTATAAATGAGTCGCTCGTTCAATCATCACTTGTTCGTGCCACAATTCATACATATCGTTAACGTAATGCTATACAAGCACAATTATTGATTTGGAGTTTTTCTGTCCAGAAATAAACATTAAGTCAAATGTACAGACCAGGCAAAGCAATTTAAACAAAGAAAAACACTAAATAGAAACCAATTAGCTCCTAAAAAGTTATAAACAGTGAAAACATGGGGTGCTTAAGTAGTAAAGACCGTTTAACCAAAGAAGACATGGAGTTCTTAAAAACGCATACGAGATATGACGAAGCCACAATTAAAGAGTGGTATAAGGGATTTAAGGTGAGTACAAATATTACCACACCAACGGAAAAGTCTCAAACTATGTACGTTCGTCCCTTTTCTATATAGCAAGATTGCCCCAACGGCCGATTGACGCCTGCTAAGTTTGTCGATATGTATAAAATGTTCTTTCCATCCGGAAATGCGGAAGAGTTTTGTGACCATGTTTTTCGTACATTCGATATGGACAAAAATGGATATATTGACTTTAAGGTAATTCTCTTTGATTACAAATTCTCTCTTGATATTACATTTTGTTCATTTGGACATGGCAAACTGCGGTCAACCGTTGTGTTTAAAGAACGAAAACGCAAGCTATTATTTAATTTAATTTAATGTTAGTATTCCAAAGTTGACTTGAGGAGATACCGTAGGTCCTTTATGCTAAGCAGACTGTTGATTCTACAGTCTGTCATATTTTCTAAAAAACGATATGTACATATTTGGGTGTCCCCATTCGTCGATTGGGATGATCGCATGTATAACGTCTATGTGATGGGAATGCAGATTGTGTTATTATTGTATAGCTATGCCAATTGTGGGCCCCTTCGCGCATGGTACTTTAAATACTAAATAAACTAAAATTATTGATGTATCCATCTATTGTGACGACAATTCCCTGTAGGCATCTTTGCTGATTTGCATACTTGTATTTTACAATAACCCCATTGTTTTTCCAGGAATTTTTACTCGCAATAGATGTTACTTCAAGCGGAACACCAGAGGAAAAGCTTAAGTGGGCCTTTCGAATGTACGATGTCGATGGCAATGGTGTTATAGACATACAAGAAATGACCAAAATTGTTCAGGTAGGAACTGA
The DNA here is from genome assembly GCF_003286155.1 of Drosophila erecta. Lineage (NCBI taxonomy): Eukaryota > Metazoa > Arthropoda > Insecta > Diptera > Drosophilidae > Drosophila > Drosophila erecta. Next base: position 20,018,807 of record NW_020825198.1, read on the forward strand.
GAAGTGTCACTAGTGGGCTCTTAACGAGCGCTTGATTTAATAATGCAATTATTGCTCTGATGAATTGGAGGCAATATTATTAATGTATTTTGGTTCTCTCAGGCAATTTATGACATGCTAGGAGCGTGCTCATCTAATCGTCCAGCTGATTCAGCAGAAGAAAGAGCAAAAAATATTTTTGCAAAAATGGACGAAAATAACGATGGTCAATTAACCCAAGATGAGTTCTTGAAAGGATGCTTGCAAGATGAGGAGTTGTCAAAAATGTTGGCACCATAAACAATTATATCCTACAATATGTGTGTATTTGATGAAATCAGTAATGAAATGTATAAATACTTAATTTATATTTCTTATACTAAAATTAAACTACTATAAAACTATGCAATCATTAAACTATTTTCAGTGTGTCACTCAAATTAATACATTAAAATTTTTCACCAGATCGAAAAAGCGTAATCGTTTGAAAAGTTTAATTTTCGTACTTGCATTATCCACTCATTTAAAGCTGTCTCTTTTTAGCTTGGTCCCGACGGCCTACCAAAATATTTAATATATTTGTTTTAGAAACTAGCTGCAACCGATGATTGGACGCTATACGAAACGGCGAGAAAATAGAAAAATTTACTGGATACATGTTCTACATTCAGTAAAGCATTTTATGGGAAATCGGAAATAATGTTGTGTATTATTGTCTACTCTTATATTAGTCTAAAACCAAGGCGAATAGATTTAACCCGTTGATAAACGTCAATATAGAACTTAGCCCTAGAGAAAATATTTTCATACTAGAAGGCCGATAAATTCTATTCTTCGGGGATTTAACTTTATTTTGCTTATTTAAGAAAATATAAAAGTCTAGTATTTAGATAATTCAAAAAATCTTAGCTGGGAATATATCATCACATCACTGGTATTGCTTGATTGTAAAGTTGCGTGCTTTTGACCATTTGGCTGGCATGTCCAAGTATTGATTACATATAGAGAATAGTATCAAAACGTCTATATTTTAAAATAGATGTTCAAAGTATTTTAGTCATAAAGGTTTACACTGCAAGATGGTCTTACAACAATATCCATTGGCATTTGCTTAATTTGGCTGTACATTATAAATCTGTCTGCAAGGGTATTTAATCTTCGGTACCCGATGAATACTTTTCCCCAAACGTCCAATATATAGATGCTAATTTGATATATTGTATTGCTTTTCAAGATAACTGTATAATGAAATTGTTCTGCAACAATGGGAAAGCAAAATAGTAAACTAAAGCCAGAAGTTTTGGAGGATCTCAAGCAAAACACAGAGTTCACAGGTAAGAAAACATGAACATAATGGTTTGTTGTTCAGTTTAAACAACTTTTATTTTTCAGACGCTGAGATTCAAGAATGGTATAAAGGCTTCCTTAAGGACTGCCCTAGTGGGCATTTATCAGTAGAAGAGTTTAAGAAGATTTATGGGAACTTTTTCCCATATGGTGACGCCAGCAAGGTAAAAGCCTTGTCCACGACTATGTTTTTGAATTTCATTTTAAATTTAAATTGAATTTCAGTTTGCAGAGCATGTCTTTCGGACATTCGACGCTAACGGCGATGGCACTATAGACTTTAGAGAGTTTTTGTGTGCACTTAGTGTCACATCTCGGGGCAAACTCGAGCAGAAACTCAAATGGGCATTCTCGATGTATGATCTTGATGGAAACGGATACATATCGCGGCAGGAAATGCTAGAAATTGTTACAGTACGTTTCTGCTCACCTACAAAATTGAAAATATAATCACTTACCCATTCTTTATTTAGGCAATATATAAAATGGTCGGCTCGGTGATGAAAATGCCGGAGGACGAGAGTACTCCTGAGAAACGAACCGACAAGATTTTTCGTCAAATGGATCGAAACAAAGATGGGAAATTAAGCTTGGAAGAGTTCATAGAAGGAGCCAAAAGTGATCCATCAATAGTACGATTATTACAGTGTGATCCACAGTCTCATTAACTTAATTACTATTGAAAAGCAAGCAATAATCATTTAAACGTGTATAGAGTAATTGCGAATTAAATTGTTTTGTTTCAGTATGGCCATTATGTATATTTCTTTCTAATAATAAACAATTCTTATAATATTAAATTATATTATTAAACAATATCTATTATGACCGTTCCAAAACACCCATGTTGAGGTTTTAAAATTTTCATAATAAAATGATCATAAACAAAGCGTTTGTTAGACAGTGTATGGGAAACCACATGGAGTAAGTATTAAAATCATGAATTTCCTATCAACATGTACATGTAGCTTTCCTTTTTTATCCCATAAACTACCATAAATTATGTCATTTATTTAATTATACAAAGCTCTGAGAGGAGTTAGGAAACATGAAACATACTTCCCAATAAAGAGGGAAACATAAGGCAATAAAATTTTATTTCAGCATTACAACCAGTTCTATATATCTAATATTCCGCATTTTGATTAGATTGTCCTATCTGTTTTCTCCGAAATGTTCTCTAAAGGAGTTAATCTATTTTAGTGCCTCTATCACATATTTATTAGGGTGCTTTATCATATCTAAAATACATGCTAAGCGCTTGATTGAGTCCCAACCTTGCAATTAATAAAGAAAAACGCCATTGCTAACAGAGGGATAAAATAAATTCACTTTATTATTCATTTTGGTAACATACGGTATGAAATGCATGCAATTGCAATTTTCAGAGCACAATCATTACTGGTTTTCTGTATCGTTTTTTCTTAAATAGCTTGAAGAACTTTGCGGAAGCGGTCTAGGACGATGTTAGCGTGATATTCCTTAAATATCAAAGCTGGGCGGAATCTAATGGAAATTTCTCCACAGCCTCCGGTCTGAATGCCGTGCAACTTCAGTGCGCCGATTATTTGATCTCGCACCTTGGTGTTGGTGCAATTAACCGCCAAAAATGTTCCACGACCACGGGTGGAGTTCAAGATATGCGGGAATTCCTTCTCCAGACTCAACAGACCGTTCTTTAGAACCTTGCCTGCCACATCGACATTGGCCAGGAGCTTCTCCTCCTGAATCACCTTCACGACTTCCTCGAGGAGCAGGACCTTACCCGGATCGCCCATCCAGGTGTTGAAGATCCTGTACGGCTCATTCGGAATGAAGTCGTCGTTGTGGAAGTAGCCACCCAACTGCAGCTTCTTGCTGAAGGTCACCACATCGGGCGGACTCTCCAACTCGAAGTGCTCGTGGGCCCAGAATTTTCCAGTGCTACCTCCTCCGGTTTGGACCTCATCGATCAACAGGGCGATGCCATTCTTCTTGCAGATAGCCTGGAGGCTCCTGAAGAACTCGGGCGATGCCTCGTTGTCGCCTCCTTCACTTTGAATCGGTTCAACCACAATTCCGGCGACCGGACTCTTGCTAGCGTACTGCTGAATAAGATCCTGCACTTCGCTAAGGCACTTTTCATCCTCCTTCTTGTTGTGCGCCACGTTTTCGTCTAAGGGATATCGGTACTCGGGAAACGAGGCGATGGGCCAGTCAAAGGATGGAACGTCCAGCTTATGGATGTACTTGGAATGTGTGGTGGAGAGGGCTCCCAATGTTCGCCCATGGAAAGCCCCCTTGAACGAGAGAATGCTGAGATTTGGAGCTCCTGGGGGAATATTAATCATGCAGGAATTCTTCTCCTGCTCGGTAAGAGGTGTATTGCCACGAAGTTTGTTCTGGTACCTATAGGCGAAAAATCACCATTGTACTACATTCTAAAATTAGGTCTCCCAGTAGCTAGATACACTCACCATATGAAGATGCTCTTATATGCATTTTCGTTTGAACACGAACCACACATCATCGTTGTGATTTTATTGAGTCCTTTCGGAGCAATGTTCAGCAGAACTGAGTGTAGTTTTTCTGGCCACTCCTTGCCAGGGAAGACGCCAAGTGCAGGTCTGTTAATCAAAGCTGGGAATAGTAATAGTCAAAGATATATATGGGAGATGGGAGTGGCTATAAAGCTTAGATATTGACTTAGGTTTTTATACTGTATGACATGATATCCCGACCAGGTCGCCCTCTCTTACTTTTCAGGTTTTGCTCATTGTTGAAGACCTTGTAAAGCCTCGGATGGTTGTAACCCAGCGGAACTGAGGAAATCTGAGTGTAGACATCGAGTAGAATATTCCCGTCCACGTCGTAGATGTAATTTCCAATGGACTTTTCGTAGTCAGCAAAGAATTGGATGGTTCCGGTGGCCTATAAAAAAGCCATTCGTACTGATTAATAATGAATAGCTGAAAAATAAGACCCTAGAGAGTTATCTCTGAGTGGGCATGTGGTCTGACGTGAAACGAAATGTGTAGTAAATATATAAAAATGCGCTTGTTATGAAAGTTATGCCCCCACACCCAGATAAGGGTAAAGAAACTCACCTGAACAGAATCCAGTTGTTTTTTAAGCTCAATTGATTTGGGGCCAGGTATTGATTTAGTTTTCACCACAGGTTCCTTGGGCTCAATGCTGGTGGAGTACCTCTTGGTACTCAACCTATATAGACCTACATATAACGATACCCTTTCAGTCTCAGATTCGCTGAAACCTTAAATTTTTCTTTTGCTTACCCTGCTTGGTCAACGTATTCAGCCACAAGCTCCGCATGGTTACCGTCGATTTGAGTGCCCGGGGTTAAGTGAAGGAATTGTTCAATAGGAGGTCTCGTTGCTGGCCACTAATACTTAGTTAAAAAAGAAATGTATATTTACAGAATACAAACATAAAGGCTTTTATGTATGCGGGCATATACACCTATCCATAGCCTTAGACACAAACACACTCTCTCAGGTCGATATTTATCAATTTAACTTTTCGAATCATCATGGTTCTGCGTCCGTTACATATTCTCTAGGAATAAGTAACCAAAATTAAAGAAACCTTTCCAAACAATATTTTGGTCAGCGAAGCTCCATTGCCTCTATTGATATGATACATTTTAGTATCAGCATCAGAGATTTTTTTTTATTATTTTTCCGCATTGGGAATGCATATTTTATTTTTCAAAACAAAATTCAAAGTGTATATTGATTTTAACGGCCAACCGTCATTGACCACATTCTCAACATATATCGCACCAAAATAAAAATGCACTCTGCTTATAGTTACCAGTAAAATTAAAGTTTGGTTTGATCAAAATGAAACTTAAACTTAACAGATTTTAAGCGAACCTTAAATGCAAATTAAATTGTTTTAGGTAATGAAAGAAGTATGACTTAGATAATTTTTTGCGTAGTAATATCTGATCCCACTGTATATATGAATAAACAAAAAATTATACATTTAAGTTTATCATTAATTTTAAAAATAATATCCTTCAGCAATTTTTAAAAAACAGTGTTTCAGTTCCACCATTTCAAATTCGTACAAAACAACTGAAAAACATGAAACACCAGGAGTTGGCGATATCGATTTTATTTTTATGTAAATTGATGGCACATGCGGAATGTAAAATAAAATAAAGTTAAAACAGAGGATTTTCGTAATAATATGATTGAAATGAACAAAACCGCAATCGGCATTGCAGCGGGAGTGGCTGGAACTCTGTTTATTGGATACTGCATCTACTTCGACAAGAAGCGCCGCAGTGATCCCGAGTACAAGAAGAAAGTCCGTGAGCGTAAGAATACCAAAGGCCCCCAAGTGAATTATGAAAGAAACTGAGCATTTCATCACTTTGTAGGTCGCCGTCGCAACAAGAAAATCGGCACTGCCAAGTCTGGAGTTCCCAACCTGAACGACCATGAAGCCATCGAAAGGTAGGACTCTCCACTGGGACTCGCATTATATAATGCGGCACGTGTAGTGGTGCCGATTCAATACACCTCCATTCATACAAACAAGCCCACATATGTTTTTCCAGCCAAGTCGATGTATGTGTATGATGTATGTACACTTGCACGACACGATGTATTAAGTACACTTGCATGTTCATTGTATATAGACCCTTTAAAGTTCTTATTGCTTATAGCATCCAACAACGCCATTGCTTTGTTTTACGAAGCACACTTCAGTGTCAGATTCGGCAGGTTGCATGCTAAAAAATTCAATTTCAGCATATACAATATTAGGGTTTAAAAATAGGAAAAATACGTCTTGAGAGCCTAACGATTAGTTCCTTTTCATTTTACTTTCTTAAACAGGCTCAAACACACCTTGTATGTCCACAATTAGTTATTATTCTTGGCCAGGATTTCATAGATTCCTAAACTATTTCATAAAAAACTTAGCTCTGCAGTAAGATATGTGACTTAGTTGGTTTACTTGACATTATGTAAAGCGAATCAAGCAAAGACTAGGTTTTTATCCCCGTGGCCCTGTTGGCATTCATTACCTTTATAAAATTAAAGAAAATTCTATGCATCCAATCAGCTGTTCCCAAATAAATAAACCGTGATATTATATTTTCAGATATTTCCTACAAGAAATCCAGCTGGGCGAGACCTTGATCGCCCGCGGAGACTTCGAAAGTGGCGTGGAGCACTTGGCGAATGCCATCGTCGTGTGTGGCCAGCCGGCTCGTCTGCTGCAGGTGCTGCAATCCTCCCTTCCAGCTCAAGTATTCGCGATGCTGATCGTCAAGATGCAGGAGTTCGGCAATCGGGCGGCGGAGGGTAACGATGGGCCAATCGTTTTGGGGCAGAGCTCGGAGCAACAGCTGGACGGAGCCAAAATTATAGAGTGTTCATCTGGAAACGCAAGTATCGACGACCTCGAATAGTACTTGGAGATGGCTACAGAAATTGAGATATAAATTTCAACAGTAGAAATTAAGGGCTTCACATATAAACATTATATTTTTTTTATATATTGATTTCTCTGGATGTTCCCAATACATAAAAATAAATATGCGTAAACTGTTAACACTTAACAATTGTGCTTTTGTGTGGTATTAACGGTAAACGAATATCGAAGATCAACTCTGCAGACCTAAATGTTGTCAAATATTTTCATATAACCGGGTATGTTAAAGTGTGAGCAAGTTAATCAACAATAAAAGATTTTGAAAAATGTTGTATATTCTGGGAATAAATATATCTCTTAGGCGGCTTGATGCAAAGGTATTCAAAAATGTATTTAAAATAACTATAGGTTGAAAATCCTAAAGCTACTCGGCAAAGATGATGCCCCTTAATTCAATAGGGAATACCCCCCATATTATTTTATTGCCGCACTGTGTAAGTCTGTCAGTCCATAGCTGGTCACATTGAAAGCTAGAGTTGTGCACGAGTAATCACTTTTTGTTTATATTTTGCGTACTCTGTTAGATGCACTTGCTTTTCACTTATTACTTTATTGCATCTTTCTTATCCTATCTTAGAAACGAAAAAACTTAAGGTTGATAAAGTGAACGCCATGAAACCGGAACACCAAAACAACTTTTCGCAAAAGTCGCAAACCACTTCGGACTCCAACAATGACAACAATTCGGTGAGCAATAATAATTAGGCAAGAGGTGACGTTATAGTTGAGTTTCTGGACTACCAGATACTCCTTACCTACCTAGAGACATGCAAGGGCGAAATTTTAATCGGCATATTCTGAACTATTAGAGAATATGCTCATAGTTTTCTGTGCGCGGCGCCAAGATACCTTAATGATTGTAAACAACAAAAGCTCTATTACGCCTTTGGAACAAGTCTCTCAATATTTAATGTTATTTTTAAGTTAAGTTATTTTGAGCCGTAGAGGCTCGGAGTTTGTACGAGTATGTGCAAAGACATTATAAAAATGTTTCTTATAATAATTCTAATGTCTTTGGTATGAGTGAGTGGGTTCCCGGGGACTCCCGATTTTAATGAACGAGATAGCCAAAACAATTGAACAAGCATTTGATTGAAAGTGTGTGTAAGGTGCGCATTGTATTTTTATAATAAATAGTTTGTGTGTGTCTAATTGTTCTGAGTTCTCAGCGAACTCTTTTACTCTACAAGTAACGAGAGGAATAAATAGCATGTGGACTAATATTTTATTTCGACTTGTTATTTCAGAGCAGCAGTGATTCGGAAATGGAATTTGTGGGGACCAGCGCACAGGGAAAGCTGAAAAGCAAGAGAAAAGATGAAAGACAAATATCTGAACTAAAACGTAAGTTGGCTGTGGCTGAAATAAATCTGAGGGCTCAAAAGGAACAAGGCATTTTGCTTGAAAATTCCGTCAAGGATAAGGATGATTTTATTAAAAACCTGCAATTGTCGATTGACTTAGTAACGGAAAAAAAAGATATGGCCATACAGAAATTACAAATTCATATTATTGACTTGCAAAGTGCTCTCGACTTGAGTAGAATTGCAATTAAGGACAACGATAGAGGAGAATGTGTACCAGCGAGATCCAATGATAAATTTATAAATACAAATAAGGAGTTAAATACGAATAATGCTAAATTAAAAGAGAAGAATGATCAGATTGTTGAATTGGATGCCAAAACACGGAATTATGAAGAAATTCTAAAGGAAAAGGAGACGGAAATCGCCAGATTAGAATTTAAAGTTGACGAGTCGAAGCTCCAAATTGTGAAATTGGAAGGTAAAATACAGGAGAAGGACGAAAAGCTTGTGAAAATGAGGGAAATATTGTCTGAGTATACCGGCAATACCAACGACACCGATGAATTCGTATGCCTTAGCTCTTCCAAGATACCTTCAATTAAATTAGTAACACCACCTGATTGCGAACCCTTTGCCGCAGTTTTCGAGGATATTCCTTCTGCCGGTCGTGGTTGGATGGTGATCCAGCGTAGGATCGATGGCAGTTTTGATGACGGCATAGTTTCAAAATTAAGAACGGGCTGTGGGGATTTGAATGGCGAGTTCTGGATTGGCCTTCAAAAATTGCATAAGATGACGATAAATCAAAGATTGGAACTGTATATCGACCTTGTCGATTTTGACAATATTAGTGCTTATGCGAGATATGATAATTTTGTTATTGGGGGCTCAAATGAGGGATACAAGCTGCTTTCCCTTGGCAAATACTCAGGAAATGCTGGCGACGCTTTTCGCAATCACATAAACGAATGTGTATATGTCAGTAATCCGTTTATATCCTCCCATTGGAAGCAATCGAAATGGTGGGGTGAAGGCAACTGGTATGTATAATATTTTAGAGTGTCCAAAAATTAATTCGTTTTTCAATCATTTTTAAAATACTACTTTTCCAGCAACCTAAACGGAATATATCGACCATCCAAAGTTGTTTTGGACACATCTGATGGCATTTGGTGGGGTTCTTATAATATCGGGAAAAGATATTCCCTAAAATCTTGTAAAATGCTTATCAGAGCAGTGGTAAATCTGAAATAGAAGTTGGAAAAGAACTTCTGCTAACGGATGTACCATTTACATTTGTAAGATATTAGGGTTTGTTTCAATAAAAGAGTGCATTTAGTGCACTATGAATCCTATAAATGCTTATTCACATGTAAAATCTTGTTTCACTTGGAAATATCCCCTGATTTCTTTTTATAGCTCTATAAAAATGGCAATTATTGTATTGCAATAATAAAACTTGAGTATAGCGACTTTTTAATTTTACGGTCAAGGGAAATTTACATACATGAAAATCCCACCAGATGGCGCGGTTTGAAAAATCCTTTTATCGTAGGAATATCGTATTATGGAAAAATTACATGACCCTGTTGTAAAATGACAGTTATCATACCCGTTACTCGTAGAGTAAAAGGGTATACTAGATTCTTTAAAAAAAATGTAAATCATTGGTACTTAATAATAATACACATTTAATATATAAAGTTCTGCAGAACGCAACAAATTGCATCAAACCTTGAAATAGAACATTTTCCTAACTTCAAAAAATATTTAGCCTTAATAACCATGTAAACAGTCAGACCTTCTCCTCATTAAAGCTGGGATGTTTTTACAATAAGGGTGTGTCTGTTATCTTCAGGGGAAATATGGGTGCTCCAAGCCCAAGCAGGTTAGGATCTGCTCGAAGTTGCAGTTCGATGTTGCAACCGCAGGATATGGCCGAGCTCGAGCATCGGAGGTCCTGATGGCGATGAGGCCGGGACAGTCGCGATGAGGAAAAGTCGAATCAGTTGAATTTCTGTTCTCATTGACTGCGGTTTAAGTTGGTTTAAATCGCAGTAAACTGCGTGCGTCGTCGGTAGCTTGCAATTGAATGAAGGAAAAGTATGTTTCAATCAATAGTCGCGATGTTCAGTTAATATGACTTCGAGTTTAGGCGACGATATGCTTACGCCCATATGCGACGCCCATACGCTTTTCCAGTGATAGTGATGTTTATCTGTAAAATGCAGAAATATGTACGTATTCGAGATGTGTGTCACAACTACGTTCGAGTCGACTAGTAATCCATATTAATATTGCTTTATAAATAAGTGTAACAGTGAATTTGGGTTGCATAACCCCATGTGGTGATACGGATAATAAGAAACCAAATATATCCAACCAAAAACCAGTGGAATAAGTCACAACATACCCCTCCGAACAGGAAATTTCCGCGATGGGTTACATTTCTTAAATTGCGAAGCCATTGCAATGCGGATTATGGGAAACTAGCGTTCCATTCTTGGTGTACTGCCTATTGTATTTCTGATATTTTTGAGGGAGTCAACCTTATTTGATAACCAAATATATTGCCTGGCATAATTCCTGCTCGGGATCCATGTTTTAAAAAAAAAACTATCACTTAAACAAAGCAGTATCTAAATGTTTTATAATTACTCTAGCTGGCTGCAGTCTGAAGAATCTAATTACTTTTTATTAAATTTTATTAGATGCGATCTGCGCACGAAAATCATGGATGTTTCATTTTTTTTAATCTAAAAAACAACAATAAACCAAATAAATATGACTTCCTGCTAATTAGATAAGGGTCCACAACAAAAATAGTTTATTTGCTTAAAATTGCTCTTGACAATTAATTTTCAAGCCCCTTATTACAAACAAACCCCATATTAAACAATTATTTGTTATTATTTTAAATTGAGTAATTTTAACAAAAAGTTACAGGGCTATTAAAAAAAAGAAAAAACACTTTCAGATTGATTGGCAGAAAACTGTATAATATTTAATTAGTTAACCACTTGTTCGGGCGATCATTACAAAATTTTCAAGATGCAAATAAATGATCTAGAAGTTAGAGAGTTTTTCCCTGGTTCTTATGTTTTTGAAAATAGAAAAAGGGGCCCGCTAAAATTCGTGTCAATTCGCGCCTGGCAGTGCAATCGATCTTGAAACTATCGGCTACCCACCGATAGCCTACACAGAGGGTCATCGAATCCTCGTAGTATTCGATTCTAGCAATCGCTGTTGGCGTTTCAAGAGAGAGAGCAATAGCGGGCGGAGTTATCGGCGATCGTAGTTAATGGTGCATATGTGCATGCAGCTGCCAATTAATGTGAGTGCTTAATCCGCGTTTGGAGCTCCGGAAATCGGGGTTGAATGAAAATACAAGCCGATGAAAGTGATCGCCTCCGAAGTTAACGAGCAACCAGCGAAAACATCGATTATTAGTTAGTTCCAGTCAAGTTGTGGGATCCACTCTAAATTATAAAGGTATACACACATATATACCTTAGTGCGTTTGTATGTGGGCCAAACATTTTCCAAAACGAAGTTTCAACCGAGAATTGTGCATTTCTGTGTTTTAATCCAATAACATTCCTAGTGCTATACCTACGAAGTTTATCACGGCGATTTCGAGTAATGGTGTGCGGTATGCTTACTTACCTTATCGGAAAATTAGACCCACAGAAAAGAGACACATGTTATCTTTGCACACCGATGTACAAATTATGTGCGATGTACATATGCATCGCCTACATACCTATGTATGTAAATGCTGCACTCCTATGTAAAAACTGGAGTTAGTGGTCGTAATTGTGTGACTTTGTGGACTTTGTGGATTTTCGGAGTGGGAAACGAGACAAGTTGCGAAGGGTTTCCTGACATAGCTTCTGAGTAAACATTACAATTGGAACCACTCAGTGATTCACATTGTCTGTGCTCGCTAACCCGTTTCGACTTCTTTTCAAGTATGATATGTGTGTACTAGGGGCGTTATTACTCATATTTACCTACGCGCCGCACCAATTTCGCAACCTTCACGTTTTCATGAATCGAAAATCTCGAACTTCTACTCCCAACAAGTGGTTCTTCAGTCAAGTGATTATGCTGATCTGCTATGCTAGGGGAAATTCAATTCAAAAGTGTCGCCTTCACGGTTCCTTAAATTCGTAAATAACAATTTGGTTACTTGTGTTAATAACGTGTTATGGAAAATATTCCAAGCACTTCTTTCATTCACTTTTATAGGGAATATAAGCTCTAGTTTTCACACATTTGGTTTATTAGTTTTTCTTATCTGGCAAAGGTGTCAGGTAAGAGGCTTTGCGGGTACCTAAAGGGTTGGATATCAAGTTATGGAGAAATGCCCGTTCCTTATGAAAATTTACAAAATGAAAACATTCCAGAAATAATTTTCTCTGTATTTGAGAAAATGTCGGTGGAAATCTTTCCACCAGACTGGGTAGGTAGATATTTAGGAATAATTACAATTCAAAAATAACACAAGTGCCAGCCACCCGTTTATTCTCAACCGTTATACTAAAAAAGTTATAGAAGGTTACTAAAGGTTATTCTTATATCATTTTATATAATTGAATTCCAGTCCTGCTTCATAAGTAGTGAATTATCTTTAAAAATCGAATAGTCTATTTTGCAATCCAGGTTAAATCCAGCAGTTAAATATAGTAATAAATAAAGCGAACATTTGTGACTTAGCTTATTATAGAACCCTATTGCTAAATGACATCAGAAATGTGGCTGATAAGGTGGTCGTGCCCCTTTAAAACAAAATTTGGGTCAAATCGATTGCGGATGGCGCCGTTTACAACACATTTTCTTTGAGAAAATTGAAAATTAAGCAAATTCCATACGCACAATCAATTTTCAAGAGTTAACGACTTACATAGCAATGAATGGCACATGTTTTAATATTACCCTTTTTCAGACGTTAATTTCTTCCCGTATAATTTATATTTGCTTCGTTTGTTTAAACGCAATTTGTATACCATCATTTATAAATCAGTTACCATGCATGTTTTTAAGTTTAAACACTTATAGTAAGAATTAGGAACACTACCGTAAATTTGTCAACATTTTGAGCTAAACAGTTTACTCAATAGTCGACTATTGTTGTTGATAGATATATTCGTTTACACAAAATGGAGCACTTTAAATCCATTATGTCGAGGCAAGTTTGCATATTCCACCAAAAGTGTAGGTGCCCATCCGCAAAGGCACTTCCCCGTTTTCTATTAAATATTAAATATATTGTATATATATTGATTTCGGATCTCACTGAGTGATATACGATGTGTTGCCAAAGAACATTAAAAAGTTGACATGTTCCGTAGTAAATTCTAAATTTAACTTCACGAATTTCAATTTGGATCACTGAAGAAGGATACTTAGTTTATTTGCTTTTAAAAAACCCCACAACTAAACATTGTTCAAAATAATCCCTTTTTAACAAAATTATTACAATTTCGTTTACGTTTCAGGATATTATGTGAAATAAGAGCAGTATATGTTTACTATGAAGATTAAAAAATATGTAACTCCTGTAAAAAGAAAAGCTTTCACCATATTCCAATGGATTTCACTGCTGTGTAGTCTATGGTTGATCCCCACTGTACAAAGCAAGGCCGATGAGAAGCACACAGCGACCCTCGAGTATAGACTAGAAAACCAACTGCAAGATCTGTATAGGTTTAGCCATAGTGTATATAATGTTACCATACCAGAAAATAGTCTGGGCAAGACTTACGCTAAGGGAGTATTGCATGAAAGACTGGCCGGCCTGAGAGTTGGCTTGAACGCAGAAGTTAAGTATAGGATAATTAGTGGCGATAAGGAAAAGCTGTTTAAGGCCGAGGAGAAACTGGTCGGGGATTTTGCCTTCTTAGCAATTCGAACGCGGACAAATAACGTTGTGCTAAACAGAGAAAAAACTGAGGAATACGTAATAAGAGTGAAAGCACATGTACATTTGCACGACAGAAATATATCAAGCTATGAAACGGAGGCAAATATCCACATCAAAGTACTGGATCGCAATGACCTGAGTCCGCTGTTTTACCCAACCCAGTACACCGTAGTTATTCCGGAAGACACACCCAAATATCAAAGTATTTTAAAGGTCACAGCAGACGATGCTGACCTCGGCATCAATGGGGAAATCTACTACAGCCTCCTGATAGATAGTGAATACTTCGCTATCCATCCAACCACTGGCGAAATCACTCTCCTGCAGCAACTTCAATATGCGGAGAACTCGCACTTCGAGCTCACGGTGGTGGCCTACGATCGGGGATCTTGGGTGAATCAACAGAACCATCAGGCCAGCAAGGCAAAGGTCAGTATTTCGGTGAAACAGGTTAACTTCTACGCTCCAGAGATTTTTACGAAAACCTTCTCGAGCGTGACACCAACATCAAATCCTTTGATTTATGGAATTGTTCGAGTAAACGACAAGGACACTGGGATAAATGGCAACATAGGGCGATTGGAAATCGTTGATGGAAATCCGGATGGCACGTTTCTTCTGAAGGCTGCGGAGACCAAAGACGAGTATTACATCGAATTAAATCAGTTTGCGCACTTAAGCCAGCAACATTTCATTTACAACTTAACCCTGCGGGCTGAGGACCTAGGAACTCCCCGTAGATTCGCCTATAAATCCGTTCCGATTCAAATCAAGCCCGAAAGCAAAAATATACCCATATTCACGCAGGAGATTTACGAAGTATCGATTCCAGAAACGGCCCCCATTAACATGCCGGTGATAAGGCTAAAAGTGAGCGATCCCGACTTGGGTAAAAATGCATTGGTCTACTTGGAAATCGTGGGTGGAAATGAGGGCGACGAGTTCCGAATCAATCCCGATTCCGGAATGTTGTACACAGCGAAGCAGCTGGATGCCGAAAAGAAGTCAAGTTACACCTTAACCGTGTCCGCTATTGATCAGGCAAATGTTGGGTCTAGAAAACAATCCTCAGCAAAGGTGAAAATCAGCGTACAGGATATGAACGACAATGATCCCATTTTTGAGAATGTCAATAAGGTGATTAGTATCAATGAAAACAACTTGGCTGGCTCGTTTGTTGTAAAACTAACTGCCAAAGACAGAGATTCTGGTGAAAATTCATACATATCGTATAGTATTGCCAATCTAAATGCGGTTCCATTTGAAATCGATCATTTCAGCGGTATAGTTAAGACCACATCTCTTCTTGACTTTGAAACAATGAAGCGAAACTATGAGCTGATAATCCGTGCATCAGATTGGGGATTGCCGTACAGAAGGCAGACGGAAATCAAACTGTCTATCGTCGTCAAGGATATAAACGATAATCGACCGCAGTTTGAACGAGTGAACTGCTATGGCAAAGTGACCAAATCGGCCCCGATGGGCACCGAAGTTTTCGTTACCTCAGCCATTGACTACGATGCTGGCGATATTATATCCTATCGGTTGAGCGATGGCAACGAGGATGGCTGCTTTAACTTGGACCCCACATCAGGCTCTCTGTCTGTTTCCTGCGATCTGAAGAAAACATCCTTAACAAATCGTATTCTCAAAGTTTCCGCCACGGATGGCACCCACTTTTCCGATGACTTGATCATCAATGTACATCTAATGCCAGAAGATTTGGGTGGAGATTCCAGTATTCTACATGGCTATGGGTCCTTTGAGTGTCGTGAAACTGGAGTGGCCAGAAGATTAGCGGAAACATTGTCTTTGTCCGAAAAAAACAATGTAAAAAGTGTGTCGCCATCCGTATTCAGTGACTTATCTCTAACACCCAGTCGATACGGCCAAAATGTGCATAGACCAGAGTTTGTGAACTTCCCTCAGGAGTTGTCCATCAACGAAAGTGTCCAATTGGGTGAAACTGTTGCTTGGATAGAGGCCAAAGATCGCGATTTGGGCTACAATGGAAAGTTGGTATTTGCAATTTTAGACGGTGATTACGATTCGGTTTTTCGCATTGATCCAGACCGCGGTGAACTGCAGATCATTGGATATTTGGATAGAGAGCGTCAAAATGAATATGTCCTCAACATTACCGTCTACGATCTGGGTAATCCGACCAAATCGACATCAAAAATGTTGCCAATAACGATCCTCGACGTGAACGATAATCGTCCGGTTATTCAAAAGACATTGGCTACCTTCCGGCTGACTGAAAGTGCCAGGATAGGAACTGTGGTACACTGCCTTCATGCCACGGATGCGGATTCCGGAATCAATGCTCAGGTGACATATGCCCTATCGGTTGAGTGCAGCGATTTTACGGTCAATGCTACTACGGGATGCATTCGTTTAAACAAACAACTGGATCGCGAGAAACAGGATAATTACGCTCTTCACATAACTGCCAAGGATGGTGGCAATCCCGTGCTCTCTTCGGAGGCTCTAGTATACGTCCTGGTCGACGATGTCAATGACAACGCTCCGGTTTTCGGAGTGCAAGAGTACATATTTAAGGTGCGCGAAGATCTGCCCCGCGGAACAGTGTTGGCCGTAATCGAAGCGGTGGACGAAGACATTGGACCAAATGCTGAGATTCAATTCTCTCTCAAAGAGGAGACCCAGGATAAGGAACTATTTAGAATCGATAAGCACACTGGTGCAATAAGGACTCAAGGATATCTGGACTATGAGAACAAACAAGTGCACAACCTTATTGTCAGTGCCATCGATGGCGGAGATCCCTCTTTAACTTCGGACATGTCCATTGTAATAATGATCATTGACGTCAACGAGAACCGATTTGCTCCCGAATTCGACGACTTTGTGTACGAAGGAAAGATAAAGGAGAACAAGCCGAAGGGAACGTTTGTAATGAATGTCTCTGCACGGGATATGGACACGGTGGACCTGAATTCAAAAATCACGTACTCCATCACAGGTGGCGATGGGCTTGGAATTTTTGCGGTCAACGACCAAGGTTTGTATCGCCTTCGTATGACATCTTATACGGATTATTGCCAATATATATTGCAGGTTCAATAACTTCCTTATCCCAACTCGATGCGGAGACGAAAAACTTTTACTGGTTGACGCTCTGTGCACAGGATTGCGCAATAGTTCCCCTCAGCAATTGTGTGGAGGTAAATATACATACATATATATATATAAAGATTCTCTGAAAACTTAAATGGACTTAATTATTAGGTTTACATACAACTCGAAAACGAAAACGATAACATTCCTCTTACGGACAAACCAGTGTACTACGTTAATGTTACGGAAGCAAGTTTGGAAAATGTGGAGATCATTACCCTAAAGGCATTCGATCCTGATATAGATCCCAATCAGACACTTACATATAATATAGTTTCTGGAAATCTGGTCGGGTACTTTGAAATTGATTCGAAAACAGGTACCATTACTTTAATAAGTTGAGTTGATATATATTTACTTAATTGTTCATGTTCTTAGGAGTGATTAAAACGACAGAACGCAAATTGGATAGAGAAAATCAAGCGGAACATATTTTGGAGGTGTGTTGACTTGTCATTTTCCGGTAGTTATCAAATAGCTGAAACAATTTTTTTTCAGGTGGCAATATCTGATAACGGATCTCCAGTACTATCCTCTACATCGCGAATTGTTGTGTCAGTACTCGATATTAACGATAATAGCCCAGAGTTTGACCAAAGGGTTTACAAGGTGCAAGTTCCGTCCTCAGCCACTGTCAATCAATCTATTTTTCAGGTATGTCCAAGGCTTTTAATGTTGAATTACCGAAAATGGTATTGTATATTATGGTATATGTATATTGTTTTTAGGTCCATGCTATCGACAGCGACAGTGGGGAAAATGGTCGAATTACCTACTCAATTAAGTCCGGAAAGGGTAAAAACAAATTTCGCATCGATAGCCAAAGGGGCCACATACATATAGCAAAACCATTGGACTCCGATAATGAGTTTGAAATTCACATCAAGGCTGAGGACAGCGGAATTCCTAAGAAGAGTCAAACTGCTAGAGTTAATATTGTTGTAGTTCCTGTTAATCCTGATTCCCAAAATGCACCGTTGATAGTCAGAAAGACATCAGAAAATGTCGTGGATCTAACAGAGAATGACAAGCCAGGATTTTTGGTCACTCAAATTTTGGCTGTCGATGATGACAACGACCAGCTGTGGTACAACATTTCCAGTAAGTTAATAGGTAATCCACATTTTGAATACTTATTGAAATTTCGAATGCATTTTTATAGATGGCAATGAAGACAATACCTTTTACATTGGCCAAGATAACGGAAACATTTTACTCTCAAAATATTTGGACTACGAGACCAAACAGTTCTATAATCTGACTATTAGCGTAACTGATGGCACATTCACAACGCTTACTAATCTTTTGGTTCAAGTGATCGATATTAATGACAACCCTCCTCAGTTCGCTAAAGATGTGTATCATGTCAATATATCAGAAAATATTGAGGAGGAATCAGTTATCATGCAACTTCACGCCACTGACAGAGATGAGGACAAAAAGCTATTCTATCATCTACACGCAACTCAGGATCCGTCGTCCCTGGCATTGTTTCGAATCGATTCCATAAGTGGAAATGTTATTGTCACTCAGAGATTGGATTTTGAAAAGACTGCACAGCACATACTCATCGTTTTTGTTAAAGATCAGGGAGCGCCTGGGAAAAGAAACTATGCCAAGATCATTGTAAACGTGCATGACCACAATGACCATCATCCGGAATTTACTGCTAAAATAATTCAAAGTAAGGTTCCCGAAAGCGCAGCCATTGGCTCTAAGTTAGCTGAAGTGAGGGCCATAGATCGAGATAGTGGTCACAATGCCGAGATCCAGTACTCAATTATCACGGGTAACGTGGGTAGTGTGTTTGAGATAGACCCGACTTTTGGTGTAATCACATTGGCTGGCAACTTAAACATTAATAAGATTCAAGAGTACATGCTTCAAGTGAAGGCCGTAGATCTGGGTAACCCACCTTTGTCATCGCAGATACCTGTGCACATCATTGTCACCATGTCCGAGAACGATCCTCCGAAGTTCTCAACCAACACCATTGCAATAGAAATATTCGAAAACCTACCCATCGGAACATTTGTTACTCAAGTCACCGCTCGGTCTTCGTCATCCATATTCTTCAATATTATTTCCGGCAACATCCACGAAAGCTTCCGCATTAACCCCTCCACTGGAGTTATTGTTATCAATGGAAATATCGACTATGAATCCATCAAGTAAGCAATACAATTTATAACAATGTTAATTTTAATTACATTTTATTTTTGTATCCCAGGGTATTCAACCTTACGGTTAAAGGAACCAATATGGCAGCCGAGTCATCCTGCCAAAATATAATTATACATATCCTAGATGCTAACGATAATATTCCGTATTTCGTTCAAAATGAATATGTTGGAGCATTATCTGAATCGGCCTCAATTGGATCTTACGTACTGAAAGTATACGACTCATCAAAAGAGTGAGTGTTCGTAGTTTGACCTTTAGGATATCCATATTAATATATTTTTATTTCATTTCACTTCAGTCATTTAACATTACAAGTCAAGGATGCGGATGTCGGGGTAAACGGAATGGTTGAATACCACATAATTGACGATCTGGCAAAACAGTTTTTTAAGATAGATTCGACAACTGGCGCTATTGAGCTGTTACGACAATTGGACTATGAAACCAACGCTGGTTATACTTTTGACGTTACGGTAAATGAAGCATAAAATAGTTTTAGAATTTTGTGTTTAAATTGTGCATATTTTAGGTTAGTGATATGGGAAAGCCCAAACTACATTCCACTACAACAGCCCATGTGACGATTCGTGTCATAAATGTTAACGATTGTCCTCCAGTATTTAATGAGCGTGAGCTCAATGTAACTTTGTTCCTTCCAACTTTTGAGAATGTGTTTGTTAGACAAGTTAGCGCAAAGGATGCTGATAACGATACTTTAAGGTTTGACATTGTGGATGGAAACACCAATGAATGTTTCCAGATCGAAAAATACACCGGAATAATTACAACCAGGTAAACTTAGCTGCAATATTTATTTGGAACATAAACCATAACTTTTGTTTTTAGAAATTTCGAAATACTAAACGAAAATGATCGGGACTATACATTGCACGTCCGTGCCTCCGACGGAATATTTTCTGCAATTTTAATAGTTAAAATAATGGTTTTATCAGCCATCGACTTAAATTTTGCATTCCAACGCGAATCATACCGATTTTCTGCATTTGAAAATAACACAAAGATAGCCACCATTGGATTGGTGAATGTGGTTGGAAACTCTCTGAACGAAAACGTTGAGTACCGCATTCTGAACCCAACGCAATTGTTTGATATTGGAATCAGTTCGGGAGCCCTAAAAACCACTGGAGTTATTTTCGATCGCGAAGTAAAGGATTTGTACAGACTCTTCGTGGAGGCAAAGTCCGTGTTGTACGACGGCATGAATTCGAATGTTCGCAGAGCAGTAACCTCCATATATATATCCGTCTTGGATGTGAACGATAACTGTCCCTTGTTTGTCAATATGCCCTATTATGCCACGGTTTCAATTGACGATCCAAAAGGAACGATTATAATGCAGGTTAAGGCCGTTGACTTGGATAGTGCAGAAAATGGCGAGGTTCGGTACGAACTTAAGAAAGGAAATGGGGAGTTGTTCAAACTGGACCGCAAAACTGGAGAGTTATCCATAAAGCAGCACGTCGAAGGTCATAACCGAAATTATGAATTGACAGTTGCTGCCTATGATGGCGCCATAACACCTTGCTCGTCTGAAGCTCCCTTGCAGGTTAAGGTAGGTGTTCATAAGAAAAACGGAAACTTTTTAATACAGACTGAATTTTCCATTATAGGTTATAGATCGTTCGATGCCCGTTTTTGAAAAACAGTTTTATACTGTTAGCGTCAAGGAAGACGTGGAAATGTACTCAGCCCTTTCCGTATCCATTGAAGCTGAAAGTCCCTTGGGAAGGAGTTTAATTTACACAATATCTTCCGATAGTCAATCGTTTGAAATTGATTACAACACAGGTAAATTCATCCAGCTATCTTTATTATTTGAAAATTTTCTAAGCTTTTATTCAAATTCAGGCTCAATTTTTGTCGTCAATGAATTGGATTACGAGAAAATAAGTTCACACGATGTTTCTATTCGAGCGACAGATAGTCTTTCTGGTGTTTATGCTGAAGTCGTTTTATCTGTTTCCATTATGGATGTCAATGACTGCTATCCAGAAATCGAGAGTGATATATACAACATAACCATTCCGGAAAATTCTTCGTTTGGAACACAAATTTTAAAGATTAATGCAACTGATAAAGACTCCGGAGCAAATGCAAAACTTTCCTATTATATTGAGTCCATCAATGGGCAAAACAATTCAGAACTGTTTTACATTGACGTCACAGACGGAAATCTGTATTTAAAGACTCCATTGGACTATGAACAAGTCAAATATCATCATGTTGTAGTTAACGTAAAGGACCATGGATCGCCATCATTAAGTTCCCGATCAAATGTATTTATAACAGGTAGAGTTCTGTCTCACCTTACCTCCTACAGACTAATTAAAGATATATTGTTTTTATATTTCAGTAAAAGATTTGAACGATAATGCTCCATGTTTTGTAGAGCCGTCGTACTTCACCAAACTGTCTGTCGCAGCTGTTCGTGGACAATTTGTTGCCCTACCTAAAGCATACGATAAGGATATTTCTGATACTGACTCTCTAGAGTATAAAATTGTTTATGGAAACGAATTGCAAACCTATAGTATTGATCAACTAACAGGAGTTATATCCCTTCAAAACATGTTAAATTTCACCGATAAAAGTAGCACAGTCTTGAATATTTCCGTTTCCGATGGAGTTCATACGACATATGCCCGGCTCAAAATATCCTTACTGCCAGAAAACGTATACAGTCCACAATTTGATCAAAATACTTATGAGGTTCAAGTTCCTGAAAACTTGTTGCACGGTCATAATATAATCACGGTATGATGTTTTAATAGATGAATAGATCGGCTAAAGACTTGTGTAACAATAACTGGTATTTTCAGGTAAAAGCGTCCGATGGGGATTTTGGCACCTACGCGAGTCTGTACTACGAAATAGTTTCCGAGGAAATGAAAAAAATCTTTCTCATCGACCAATCGACGGGTGTAATAACCTCTAAAGTAACTTTCGACCGTGAAAAAAAAGATGAGTACGTGGTGCAACTGAAGGTATCCGACGGTGGAGGTAAATTCGGATTTGCCTCTCTCAAGGTTATTGTAGTGGACGTGAACGACAACGTTCCTTACTTCCTATTGAAGGAATACAAAATGGTTGTAAGCATAACAACGGAAGCGAACCGAACTATCTTGACGGTAAGAAGTGTCTATCCGTGAAAGAAGTCCCTACTAAAGAACTTTAAACTGTTTACTTACAGGTCAAAGCCAAAGACGACGATATTAATGATAATGGATCGGTATATTACCAAATTGTTGAAAAGACTATCGATGAGGCAGTAAAGGATGTGATTGAAATTAACGAGAAAACTGGAGATATTGCTTTTAAAATGAATGCTGAATCTTACGGAGTGAACTCTTATCAGTTTTTCGTTCGTGCTACCGATCGAGGCGAAACTCAATTTCATTCGGAAGTTCCAGTGTCAATCGAAATAATCGAAACAGATGCTCATATTCCCACTTTTGAGAAATCTTCTGTTCTACTCAAGATCATAGAGTCCACGCCACCAGGAACCGTGCTAACAAAGCTACATATGATTGGAAACTATACGTTCAAATTCTCAATAGCTGCAGATCAGAATCATTTCATGATATCCGATAGTGGTGAACTGATTCTTCAGCAAACATTGGACAGGGAGCAACAAGAGTCTCACACTTTAATTGTAATGGCGGAAACTTCCACGGTTCCAGTATTTTTCGCCTACGCTGATGTTTTAATTGATGTTAGAGACGAAAATGATAACTACCCCAAGTTTGACAACACATTTTACAGTGCCAGTGTTGCGGAAAACAGTGAAAAGGTCATATCCTTGGTCAAAGTATCCGCAACAGATGCGGACACCGGGCCTAATGGCGACATTCGGTACTACTTGGAAAGTGATACTGAAAACATCCAAAATATTTTCGACATTGACATTTACTCTGGCTGGATCACCTTGCTAACCTCTTTGGATAGAGAAGTTCAATCCGAGTATAATTTTAAAGTAATTGCTGCCGATAATGGCCACCCAAAGCATGATGCAAAAGTACCTGTAACTATAAAAATTGTAGACTATAATGATAACGCACCAGTATTTAAATTACCTATCGAAAGGCTTTCTGTTTTCGAAAATGCACTGCCTGGCACAGTTTTAATCAACTTACTCCTAATTGATCCCGATATCGAAAAACAGGAAATGGACTTCTTTATCGTTTCTGGGGACAAGCAAGCCCAGTTCCAGATTGGTAAGAGCGGAGAGTTATTTATTGCCAAACCATTAGATCGCGAACAAATCATGTTCTACAACTTAAGCATAATAGCAACTGATGGAAAATTCACTGCCAAAGCCAATGTGGAAATAGATGTAAAAGACATAAACGACAATACGCCTTACTGCCTAAAACCCCGCTATCATATCTCCATTAATGAATCAATCCCGATTGGAACTACACTCGTTGAAGTCAAGGCGGTTGATTTTGATATTCAAAGCAAACTTCGCTTCTATCTTTCGGGCAAAGGTGCGGACGACTTTACTATTGGGAAGGAAAGTGGCATCCTGAAGGTGGCAAGCGCACTGGATCGGGAGACGACCCCCAAGTACAAATTGGTAGCACATGTTCAGGATGGCAAGGACTTCACGCAAGAGTGCTTCTCGGAAATAATCATCACGGTCAATGACATAAATGACAATACGCCCATTTTCTCCATGGCTCAATATAGAGTGAGTGCACCCGAGGATGCACAACTGAACACTTTGATCACGAAAGTGCACGCGATGGATAAGGATTTTGGCGTAAATAGACAAATCAAATACTCCCTAATGGGCGAAAACCATGATTATTTCAAAATATCAAAATCCACTGGTATCATAAGGTTGGACAAAAGTCTCGACCGTGAAACAATTTCGTTGTTTAATCTCACCGTAAAGGCGGAGGACTGTGGCGTTCCGAAATTACATTCCATTGCAACAGTTGCTGTGAACATATTGGACATTAATGACAATCCACCCGAGTTCAGTATGCGACAGTACTCCTGCGAAATTCTAGAAAACGCCACACATGGCACAGAAGTGTGCAAAGTTTATGCCACTTCCATAGATATTGGGGTAAATGCGGATATTCACTACTTCATAATGAGTGGCAATGAACAGGGAAAGTTCAAAATGGACTCCACGACAGGCGACTTGGTGCTTAATGCAACCTTAGATTATGAAATGTCCAAGTTTTACTTCTTGACCATTCAAGCTATCGATGGAGGCACTCCACCACTTAGCAACAATGCCTATGTGAACATCTCTATTTTGGACATTAATGACAACAGCCCCAAGTTTCTGCAAAACCTGTACCGCGTCAATGTCAATGAAGATATATTCGTCGGCTCAAAGATTTTGGACATCAAAGCCACAGACGAAGATTCTGATATAAACGGTCTTGTAACTTACAACATTGAAAAGGGCGACAACATAGGCCAGTTTTCAATAGACCCGAAAAACGGAACAATAAGTGTATCAAGGCCATTAGATCGTGAGACTATTCCACACTACACTTTGGAAATTCAAGCCTGTGATCAGGGAAATCCTCAAAGATGCAACAGTGTGCCAATAAATATAAACATTTTGGACACGAACGATAATGCACCCATCTTTTCCAGCGCCAACTACAGTGTTGTACTTCAGGAAAACCGACCTCTGGGCTATGTATTCCTAACTTTCAAAATAACCGACGCAGACGAGTCACCTAATACCACTCCATATACCTTCGATATTAGGTCTGGAAATGAGGGTGGTCTTTTCCGGCTGGAGCAAGATGGTTCGTTGAGCACGGCCTCGCGATTCAATCACAACCTGCAGGATGAGTTCGTTATTCAGGTTCGAGTTTTTGACAACGGCACACCTCCATTATATTCCGATGCGTGGGTGGCTGTGAAAATAATTGAAGAAAGTCAATACCCGCCCATTGTCACTCCACTTGAAGTAACAATAAACTCATTCGAAGACGATTTTTCGGGCGCATTCATTGGCAAAGTTCATGCCTCGGATCAGGACAAGTATGATGAATTGAACTTCGGTTTGGTGTCTGGTCCTGAAGACATGTATCAGAGCTCGAAGCTTTTCAACATTTCCAACAATACGGGAAAGATCTATGCCATATCCAACCTAGATATTGGTCTCTATAAGCTTAATGTGTCAGTTTCGGATGGTAAATTCCATGTCTTCTCGCCTGTCAAGATCAATGTGGAACTGGTAACCAATGACATGCTAAAAGAGTCAGTTGTTATCCGGTTCAGTAGCATTTCAGCATCTGAGTTTCTCCTTAGCCACAGGAAAACGTTTATGCGCTCTATTCGCAATATCATGCGATGTCGCCAAAAGGATGTAATTCTTATCACCCTTCAATCGGAGCGAATACGTACTGGGGGTAATAGACGAGCCAGGTCCATCGGTTCCGACTTGAACGTAGTGTTTGCAGTGCGGAAGCAGCAAATAATACCCGATTCCGATGAATTCTTCACAAGTGATGAGATACGGCAGACACTGGTAGACAAAAAGAACGAAATTGAAAACGAAACCAACCTGGTGGTGGATGATATACTACCATCAACCTGCCAAAGCAACAAAAATGACTGCGTTCACGGGGAATGCAAACAGGTTTTACAGATTCTGAAGAACAACGTTACCACTACCTTCACGGATGTGATTAGCTTTGCTGCTCCATCGTACATTCAGGTGAATACGTGTGTTTGCCGACCAGGATTCGATGGAAAGCACTGCAAAGAGACTGTGAATGCCTGCTCCACGGATCCGTGTTCCCCGCAGAGGATCTGCATGCCATCTGGGTCGGCATTGGGTTACCAATGTGTCTGTCCCAAGGGATTTTCAGGAACCTACTGTGAGAGGAAGTCTTCGAAGTGCAGCAATGAATCCTGTGACATGGGTCTATTCACTGCGGTGTCCTTTGGCGGAAAGAGCTATGCACACTACAAGATCAACAAGGTAAAGGCGAAGTTTACGCTGGAGAATGAGTTTTCCTACTCCCTGCAGATAAGAACTGTGCAGCAAACGGGCACTCTACTGTATGCCAGCGGCAAGGTGGACTACAACATCCTGGAGATCATAAACGGAGCTGTTCAGTACAGATTCGATTTGGGTTCGGGCGAGGGAGTCATCAGTGTCTCCAGCATTAACATCTCCGACGGGGAGTGGCATCAAATCAGTCTCGAGCGGTCCCTTAATAGTGCCAAAGTTATGGTGGACAATAAGCACGTTTCGCATGGCAGTGCTCCTGGTGTGAATGGCATCCTGAACATTCAGTCCAACGATATCTTTGTGGGCGCCGAAGTGCGTCCACATCCATCGATAATTGGTTACGAGGATATTCAGCGCGGCTTCATCGGCTGCATGGCAAACATCAAAATAGCCAAGGAGTCGTTGCCATTATACATTTCCGGCGGAAGTACCATTGCTGCATTGAAGCGTTTTACGAATGTCGAGTTCAAGTGCGATCCATCCAATGTGCTGGTGCGTCTGGGTATTTGCGGATCTCAGCCGTGTGCCAATAGTGGAATCTGCAAGGAACTCGATACGGACGTGTTTGAATGTGCCTGTCAGCCCCGATATTCCGGCAAGCATTGCGAGATTGATCTTGACCCCTGCTCATCGGGACCCTGCTTGTTTGGCGGAAGGTGCGACTACCACGGACCCAACAACTACAGCTGCACGTGTCCCATCCACCTATCCGGAAAGAGGTGTGAGTACGGCAAGTTTTGCACTCCGAACCCGTGCAAAAACGGTGGAATTTGCGAGGAAGGCGATGGAATATCGCACTGCATGTGCCGGGGATACACCGGACCCACTTGTGAGATCGATGTGGATGAGTGTGAGAACCAGCCGTGCGGCAATGGAGCCACCTGCATCAATGAACCTGGAAGTTTCCGATGCATTTGTCCTTCCTATCTTACAGGAGCCAGTTGCGGGGATCCCCTGTATTCGAACTCTATTTCTACAAAGTTAAAGAACTTTTCTATAGAGCACATAAGCGGGATCATTGCCGGCGTGGCCGTGGTACTGGTCATCATCATCTGTGTCCTCTGTTGCGTGGTCGTTCGGAGGAGTTCCTCTTCAAAGCGAAGGAACCGACTAGAAAAGGACAAGAACAAGCCGTCGTACAAGGAGGCGAATTTGAACTCACTGGTGGACAAGGACAATTACTGCAAACCAAACGTTAAGTTGAGTAATTTGGAGGTTAACCAGCGGCCCATTAGTTATACAGCTGCTCCAAATGACAACCTATTCCTGAGCAATAGGAATTTTGTAAATAACTTGGACATCTTGCGTAGTTACGGTTCGGCTGGCGATGAACTGGAAAATGTGCCATTCGAGTACCAGAAGGTTAATCGAAACAAACAGCATGTGAACATAAACTCCTGCCATTCCACCGATGCAGATAATGCCTACAAACAAGAATGGTGCGAGCAAATGCATTTAAGAACCTTCAGTGAAAATAAACTGAACAATGGTTAGTAAATAGCTCTTACTGTCAGTTATCAAAAGCAAATATATAAACATGCTCTTTATTTCAGAACTTAAACGAGATTTCGGACCATCTGTGAGTCGCTTCTCAACTGGGAAACTAATCCAAGTTGAAATGCCCAACGTGTGCCACTCTTCCAGTGCGAATTTCGTTGATTATTCAGCTCTTGCCAATGGTCAATATCATTGGGACTGTTCCGACTGGGTTCGCAAAAGCCATAATCCCTTGCCAGATATAACCGAAGTTCCTGGAGCAGAAATTGCTGACTCGTCGAGCTTACACAGCAACGATAGCAACGAGTCCAAGTCGAAGAAAGCCTTTTTCGTGCACAGTAAGTACATAACATAACATAATTTAAAATGAATGCTTATGTCCGAACAATATTCAATTTCCCAATCAATAGGGGAAGACGGAGATGTTGATCCGACGAGGGATATAACCGCGTTGAATGAGGATATCGGATCGGAGTATTTGGATTCGGAGGCAGAGAGCTGCTTGGAGCCGTTTATGTTGCCGAGATCAAGTAATCAGCCACTTTCAAGACTGAGTTCTTTTAATAATATCGAGAATGAAGACTATAAATCAAATACAGGTAATACAATTCGTTAATATACTAGAATAAATGTTAGTACCATTTAAGAAACTAAAAAATAGAGTTGGTGCCATTATCATCACAAAAACTTTTTATGTTTATGTTTAAAATAAGCAGATTTATTTAATTGGCTGTCACAAAATCTAAATTTTCTTAAGTGTCATCATTTTATAATTTCAAACAATTTCTGTGAAACATTGCACACAATTTCAACCCAATCAACAAACCTTCCCCTTTTAAGACATTCTGTTACTCCTTTGAGCTCTCTAACAAATAACATCTTGTATACTAACCTATTTAACTACTTCATTTCATGCAATCAGTGCCTTTACCGTCGAAAGTTAGTCATTCGTGTAAGTTTTTAATTCATTATAAGTAATAGTCCAATGGTAATTTATAAATTCGGGTCAAGCGTCAAAGCTTTTATAAACATTCTATATTTCATAATGAACATTTAGTAAATTAAAAATATTATATAGTACCTTTATAAAAGAATCTTACTTAAAATATCCATATCTTATCTATTCAACAGGCAAAGTATATTTAAGACATCCTGATTCGTATTTACCGACGATGCATTTTCCAAGTGAGACGGATGGAGAAAGCTCTATGACCGAGGGGCCGATTTCTAGGAAGGAAATGAAAACCAGAAGGACGATAAGTGGTAAGCACGGAAAATGCGTATACATATTTTACGAATGTCACAAGTCTCTGAACTTATGCAGAAAACTCAGAGGAGGCATACCTATTTCCATGTGCTGTCGGAGAAATTGGATCCAACAGCAACATTTCGGTTCGACTGTGTGAAATTGAAGATTCTGAGTTGGAGGAGTTTTTACCACAACAACAAACAAACAATTAAATGACATGCTTAATATATAAGAACTACATTTTACACAAATAATTTCTTTTCGTTAGATACTATTTTCCATAGGAAAACTTTGGTTATATATTTTCAATAAAAAACACGTAAATAACTTAGCGTCTTTACTGCACTTACATAGTATCATTACTTTAATACCCAGGTAAGCCCCCATTTACGAGTTATATAAAAAGTGCGCATTGAAACATATTGTTTTAAACTATGTATTTATTTCTTTTTGCTTGCCTTGGCCAACTTTTGAGCCATATACTTTTTTCGCAGTTTTTGAAGCTTGTTTGCGCTGCCAAACCATTTATTGAACTTTTCCATTAGCTGAAAATAATTGCTGTTAAATGAAATTGTCGCGAAACATGTAAGTAAGCATATACCTTCTCATCAGGAGGCAAAATCGGCGGCTCATTCTTGCTCAGGAAATATTCTAGGAACTCGTTTGGATCCAATGCCTCATTCTTAAGTCGCATTTTACGGTCGATGCTCAAGGTCTGCTTTACATTATCATTAATGTCGCCAGAGTTGTACGCTTGCAGGACTCGTGCCAGTGCGGAGTAGGCGTACTCTCTCATATCATCTGGGGCGTTCTCGGTCATCATTTCTAGCCACAGCAGGAAGCTTGTTCCGTAATCGCACTTCGGTATAAGCAGGACTTTTTGGAACGCTCTCTTGATGCCTCCGTTGGCCGCCCAGGGCATGTTACTCGTGCCGACGAGTACAATTTTGTCATTTTTCTTTAGCGGCTTCAAGATCTTGCCAGTTATTGAGGTACCCAGAAGTCGGGGGTTTATCTCTACTGCTTCAGGAGGAATCTTTTTCCAGAATAGTCTATGAGCTTCTTCGATGTACATTATGGTGGGCTGAAAAGCCTTAGCCACCTTAAGAATGACATGTAGGAAATACTTTAAGTCATTGGCATATTTGTAGGTCTTCTCGGGACTCAGATTCATGAAAACTGCATCTGGGGTATGCAGAAGGTTTGAGCGCACGAAAACAATTATAAACAAAATGTTAGTATACCTAATTCTGATGCAATGATTTGACACAATAATCTTTTTCCGCTATTTAGTGGTCCAATAAGTAAAATAGACTTCGGTTTCGGAATATCGAATTCTCCCATTCCCAGCATTGACTCTTGAATAACCATTTTGATATCACCCTTCGCTGGACCCAATGTGCTGAATTTCATACATAGCGATATTACATTTTTTGAGTCTTAGAAGCTTTAAAAAAAAACTACATACGTTAACCCATCTTCATCTCGAGTGTCGTCTGCCACAAAGTTAAAGTCCGCTACGAATTCATCGAAGTCTCTATGAGCAACCTCCTCTATTATGCCGGCATCTTTAAGCTCATTGTACAAGGATTGCAGTGTCCTATCGCCTGTCATGTCCTTGGGTTTCCTCTTCCTCTTATCCTTCTTCTTTTTTGGATACTTTACTTTGAGAGCCTTATACTTTTCATTGTTATCCTTCGCCAAGGCCTCTCGCAGCAACTCATATTCTACCCTACAAATTGTAAAGTGGTTCCGCTTCAAATATGTTTATATCAAAATATAATAGAAGTAAGAACTATTTTACCTCATGTATTCGTCGACCAAGCCCCTTACTTCTTGATGTATCTTTGCCAGTTCGTCCTCTGTAACCCAATCCTTGATGGGATCATGATTCTTATTAAGATATTCATCAACATTCCTCCAGTCCTTGGCATATTTCTTCATTGTTTCTTCAATCTTTTCTAAAAGTAAAGGATGTTTTTGGAGACATGAAACATTCCTCATTTAGTCAAATTATCTACCAATTGGCTTGCTTGCACTTATCTCGTAGCCAATATCGATGATTCCAGCGTCTCTTAATTTTTTTCGACGTTTCGCTTCCTTCATTTTCAACTGTTTCAGTTTTTCCTTCTTTTTCCTTTTTTCTTTCTTCTCCTTATCGCGAAGCTTCTTTTTCTCGGCCTTTGAAAGCGGCTTTTTACCAAGGCTTTCCTGAAATTCCATTGGGGTCATTGTTTCATCAATGACAACTAATACCGTTCCTTGCTTTACAGGATCGGGATAAGGATGGAAATTTCCAGTCGCATCGTAACTGTAAGGTAAGCGTTATACCTTGCGTCAATTGCGTCTCAATTAAATCAACTCACAATTCTTTGAACCAAGCTCGAATATGATCGGATATATCTTCCATCATCCATGGACTTCGGACTTGCAGAAGTCTGGTGCGCTCATCATTTATCAAGTTAATGAAGTCTTCATCCAGCTTCTTTTTGAGCATCTCGTTTTTGTACATTTCCATAATAGAATTGGCTTTCTGATTAGGTCGCTTCAGTTTCCTTATTTTCTTCATGCCATACAGTTCCTCCTTAAACCTCTTCCTTATTTTAACTATTTTCCGCGTCCTGTAACCACGCCACCAGCTTTGGATTTTACAAGCGGCACAGTTCCGTATTGTATCTAAGGCTTCTTCATCTAGAAAAGATATAGCCAAATGAGAAATGTCCATTGTTTGGAAACAATCTAATATACTTACCATCTAGTGCGGTATCCGCTGCATCATCCTTTTTAATAAGGTTTTCGCAGGACTCATCCGCCTTCAGGAAGTCAGCTGAAAAAATTGTTCTCTTCACGGGAATACTCATTGCCTGATCAGGTTTAAAGGTGAATTTGTAATTGATTTTCTTTCTTTGATGGACCTTTAGGAACTTTTTCTTGTCGTACTTAATGTTGGACTTGTAGACCCGAGCGCGGCGTGCCCTCTCGTGAGCTTGAATAAGCTTCACGGCCTCACTGATCGGAGCCCAATCCTGTGCTGCTTTCTCCTCCTTTTCTTCGTCGTTCATGTACAATCGGTTGTCGGTTATAATATTTTGAATGTCCAATGGGCGACGGTACAGAAATTGGGGTGATCTCCATATGACCAAGTCCCGTGGGGTTAGCTTTCTAGCGATCAAGGCCTTGTCTATATATATGTATTCGCTCATTTCCAAATCTTTTAACTCCTCCTTTAGTTGCATTAGCTGCTGAGTGGCACTCTCCACCAAAACGCGGACCAATGCCCGCTTTTGTACTTGGAAAGTGTTGTGGTATATGAAGCTTAGCTTATCGACCAGCTCCACGTATAACACATAGAGCTCTGCAAAAATTTTAAACGATACTGCTTTTTCTTCTGGAGGCTGAATCTTTTTCAGACGGTTCTGCTTTTTTATAAGTTGTCCTATTTCCTTGCGCGTGGAGACCCAAAATTTATGGTTAAGATCGAATGACATTTTGGATTTTTGCTTTATGTGTGCCTTGCTAAATAAAAAATGTCTTGGTGTGTTAAGAATATAGTTTGTATTTATTTGCTTCTGTACACTTAATAAAAATAAGTCGATTACCTGATTATTCAAGGGCTACTTAGTACCAATATAGATTTTGATTTCATATAAATTTATCACTTTATTTCACTTAAGATACGATAATCAGGGGATCTGAAATGGAACAACCACTGCCTCTTTGTGGTCGATTTGTATGTGCGAAACACTGATGTGTGCTTTCTCGGTGAAGATTTTCATCTAAAAATACACGGAATAGGTAGTTGGAGCATTTTATGCAGTCCCATACGCCATTTAAGAAAAGAACTTACTTGAGCAGTGTCTTCTGGATAAGTTGGCTTAGATAGATAGAACTGATGGCTTGGAACATCCTTAAGCAGGCCTGTAGTTTATTTAAATGTTAGTCATGTTTTCTTTTTTCTACGTACTAATATTGCAAACCTTTTGGCGCGATGCTGGAGTGCTGGCCGTTGTTCCACTGCTGATGCAACCGCTGCGAGTACAATCTTATCCTATCGGCGTACTCCTGGTGCTCCAAGCTGTGGCAGTCCATGGCTCCAACGTTTATCATGTTTCTGAATAGCAAAGGAGTGTAAATACAAATATGCTGCTTTTGTCAACAATTAGGGGTAATATGGATCAGAGCTCTGTTGCTATGCTGCATTGATCATCCCGATAATGCTCGGGAATAGCCACAGTACATACTAGATGCTGCCATCGCTATTCTACTTGAATATACTATTGATTTGCTGCCTATTGCTAGCACCCCATTCAATAGAAACCCATATGCTGTTGACTACGTACATCGCAGTATTCTGCACCAGTCTGGAGAGGGCGTTTTGGTCGTCCTTCTTGGGAAGGGAGTGGGCGTAGTCGTTGCTGAGGCCATCGGAATTGCTCCTCCGAAGGGCAGGACTATGGTTCACGGGATCCACCAGAAGGTGTGTCCGCTCGTTCGGCTCGTTGGGCTGCAGGTGAAACGCAATATGTTTTCGGTCAGTTGTGTGGGAAAAAGGGGGCTGTGTAGATTACCTGGGCACCCGGGTCCTCGGTGCATTGCCAGCAGTTGCAGATCGAGGCAAAGTAGCTCCAAACAGAGTGCACATAGTCCATTCTAAGTGCAATTGTTCAATTGTTCTTTATTTTTTTATGCAAGTTCTTCTAGAGATGGAATAATGTATATTCGATAACAGATTGTTACCAGACTGGTTTAAGCAGCTGTAGCGCCAGTTGCCACATCGCTGTTAGAATTTGCGTGTTATCGATGACTGCGCCAAAAATTACAACTTTAATCGGAAATCAAACGGATTTATTGTTAATATTATGAATATTACTTTATAATATTGCAAGTTTATTTTTAAGTTATTGTTAAATATTTATTAACGTTTATACTTACACTGTGTTTTTTGCATTAAAATTATATAAAATATGACCTATTAATATATTGCATATTACTGAGAATCTGAAAGAAGTTTAAGTGTTGTGCAATTTTTTTATTTATTTATATATCTCCTAAATGTCTATAGATATATCTAAAACCTTTTTCCATGCCCACTGCAACGCCTACAAACCAACAATAACTGTCACGCCCACACTTTTTTTTTCTACCGAAATTCCAGAAAATGTTGAAATTTCTCGTTCGCGATTCCACTAGCTGAGTGAAGGGTATCTGATAGTCGGGGAACTCGACTATAGCATTCTATCTTGTTTTTAAATAAGACAGTTTTCTTTTTAATTCGAAATATTTCCTTTGCTGTTTCATTGCTGCCCCTTGTATGACATTTTTCCCAAAAACCAGCCGATGAAAATGAGTACATCCTTGATTTATGAAGATGTCACAATTTCAGCCAACGGAAGATGCTTATCTCGGCGCTTCCCTCGTGCCAATCAAATGAATTGGGCCGCACATTTTTAATTGTGTCGCTCGCGCCGAAAGGACAAAGGATGCGGAGTGCACCAGCCCCTCGCAAGGAACGGAACGCCCTTAAATCAACGACGCGGTTAACCATGATGGCGAAAGCACCGGGGCGGAAACGCAAATTCATTGCTGAGGCTGCAAGACATGGGGGCATGTGTGGCAGTGATGTCAGCCTTTCCTTTCTCACTTTCCTCTCTACAAGAAAATATCTGAAAAATGAGAAAACCTAATAGTAATTTGCAGGTTTACCTTTTCTCGAAGGCCTGTGTTTCGAATGTTACTTTATAACTAGTTATAAATGTTATTTTATAGCTATCCATTGAATTTTGATGTATTATACTTAAAGTGAAGAAGTTTAACATATTATGCTGATTCACTAAAATTTTAAAACTTCATTTACCCGTAAAAAAACAGTTTCCCAACCAGCTTGCGTTGACTTATTGAGTTTTCCCTTCAGTTAGTTCCATTGTTTTCGCCGCCTAAGTGAATTTATGCTGTCCTCCTGGCAGCACTGATGTGAGTCCCGGCATCACCTCCTCATCGCATCCTGATCCATCTACTGCGCCAGACGCACTCTCACACTTGCTGGCAACTTGTAACTTCGTTTTGCTCCGCTTTTGTTTCCGTTCCCTGGCAGCGGAAGCCGGGCCAGAAATTTCATAACTGCCACAAGAAGCAGCTTCACTTCAAATTCAATTATCCTGCGCCTGCACACGGCCCCAAAGGATATCGATCAGTACATCTAAGGTGGTGCATATGTCTGTGGCTTGCCGTCCGGGAACAGGCACCTTACATCGTCATTTTCCGATGCGCTATCAAAGAGATTTCCGTTCCAGCATGTTGGGGGAATAAACCTCGATTTGGGGTTGAGCTAACCAGCTCATTAGCTGAGTGGGTCTATTGTTTTTAAATTCACAGTGAAGGAGATTTAATTGGAAATATTTTTCAGTACAATTGCTTTTCTATACAAATTTCTGGACATCTCGGCAAAAAAGCATATTTAGGTTGAGCAATAAATTTGCATAGCATTTTGTAAAGAGCATTTAATATTCCTTGCACTTGGGCGTGCCTTAAGTTCTGTATTTATTTAATTTGATGGCTTGGCAAAGTTCAATTTCTGCCAGCTCAATTGGGATGGGCGTGGCTCTGTAGATTCTGCGGAACTGTGGCGAAAAACCTCAACCACATTAACGACTTAATGAACACCCACGAAGCAGTTTGCCACTTGATTGCCCTCGGGGTGGCTCCAGTCGTGGCTGATTGGATTCAGCTGGTGTTTTATCTAGGGCCTCCGACCTTCAGTCCTGGTGCCATGGTCCAGGTTCGGGATCCTCCGGCTTATTGTTGCCTCGACAAAGAAACGTAGTTTACATAGAATAACTGCGGATTATCGGAGCCACTCCACCAAACCAAGCCCATCGTCCTGCCACAGAAGTGCGCCCACCGCGCTCTTAGTATGCAAAGCACAAGCCATCCGGATGCCACATAGTCCTCCGTTCACCTTCTCTTCGCCGGATAAACAGTGCGCCGCAAACTTGCAGCGGGAGAACAACACTTTGCATTTTTGCTTGGCGGACCGTCTGCAATGTGCACCGTAAAAGTGGAGTTCCGTACATATTCTTGATTTAAATAAATACTCCGAAAGGGATTTGCACTGTATTTAGCTAGGATTAGTAGCAGGGAAAGGATTAATGCTATATTTACTTGTGATGCATGACCTCGCAAGCCTTTTTTATCAAGTCTTTCTCTCTGTGTAAGTTGTGCATCCTGCAACTCCAGTACTTTTTGCCCCAGATTGTTGGTGTTGACTTGGTTAGCTGTTGGCCCGTCGGCGAGCCTTTGCATCTGGCCATAAACGTCGAGCGAGGCGATAAAGTTGAACCTGATTATGCAGCTTTATTTGAGTTAAGCGATCAACTTGGAATGGCCCAGAAAAAGAGACCAAACGACCCCTGCAGTCATTAAAGACTGAAATATAGCGATACACGTATTTTATGCGAGTATATAACAATATAAGACATAAAGCATACACAAATGCAAATATAACATAAAGTATCGATCCCAGCCGCATAAACTCGCATACAATTCCCGCTACCCTTTAAAATGTCACAAATTCGTGCTAAATTCATAAACCTTCTGCTATTCCGGTTGTAAGCTGCAGTTGAACTGCGACAAATGCATTTGGAATGCAATTCAATTTCCTTTTTGGCCAACTCGCGTCCTCGACGGTGGCTCCACATGCTTTCGATGTAGTTATCGCCGTATTTGCTGGCCTTAATTTTACAGAATCGATTCGCCGAGCAATCTGTTCTTTTTCTGTTCGACATTTCACTTAGCTTGGCTTAATTCTCGATTGACACGGCTGGATTATTTTGGCTACTACGGACTGCAGTTATTTCCGACTTGGCTGGAAAATCGAGCTTTTCCAAGGGACGTTGCGCACGTGGGCTGGATGCAGTTTTCCGCCTGGTGGGCCGCTGGCAAATATGGTAAACACTGTTTACCCAGGGCTTGGGGGAAAACTGCAGCATCGGATTACTCGTTGAGCAGTTGATGGGGAAACAGTGAGCTGCAAAATGCTTAATTAATTCAGATTGTCGGAGATGCGGGTGGCACAATGGTTACCTAGGCATCCATTATCCATTATTAGGAGATGGCGCAGAAAAGTGAAGGAAACGTTGAGGTCAGATGTACAAGATGGAAATGGAGACCATATCTATAATAAAGTTAGATAATAATAGCAGTAGATACAATTGCAAGCGAGTTCTAGTTTTCTATACCCATGTAATCAATACTATATAAATTTATATTGTAGAGGTCTTGTGTTCCCCTAACTAATTTTATTTAGACTAAGGAGTAGGGCTACATTGGGAGAATACAATAAGTAAGTCATACAAGAACTAAAACCAAAAGTGCAGCCGCAGTTTCTGTAAAGTTCTGTAAAAGCAATCTAATAGCTGTGTGGTGCCAGATCAAATCGTTTAAAAGCTGTAAAGTAACAAAGAACTTAGCCCCAAATCCGGCCAGAGATTCAGATTTAGCCAGTGATAGGGAAACCACGTGTCAGGTTTTAAACAAATTGCAAACAGCTTCTTTCGGTGAAAAGAACAGGTGAAAAGTAATTGAACTTGATGCCAAACTTTGGCCATCAAACAAGCCCACAGCTGTTGCTGCTCGTCCTGTCTTTCCATCTGATCCGATCCGATCCTATCCTATCCTACCTATCCTATCCCATCCCATCCTATCCTATCCCTCGGTGTCATCACACGCTTCGTTTGCGCTTTGATGTATGCTATGATTTGTTTTATTGCCCGCCCCTCGCCTTCCCCATCGCCGACTATTTGGGGGGCATTTTTGGGCAAAACTTTGTCGGACAAACTTTTGCGACACCCCGCCCACCCACTGGCATTATCTTAGCCGGCGTTTTGGCCGGTCTGTTTGTTCAGTCTGCCGCAAATTATTTGAATTTACCTCCGCCCGACCCACTTGAGTTCCCGCCGATTAATCTTGGGGGCATCTGCGTTTGGGTCTTGTCCTCGCCCTGGCACTCTGTTTGTTTTCAGTTTGAAAATAGATATTCTGGCACTTACAGGCTTTTATAGTTCGGCTTGATAATGTGTCCGGACTTTCTGTTTGCCTTACTCTGCGATTTGGGTCCTTCGCCCGTGGTCAAATCAGGGCTGTGTTTTGTTGGTTTTGTTTCAGGGGCATACACTAAAGTGCAAAACTTTCAATTGCAATAGGATTGAGGCGCTATCATGCGGAAACTTCGTTTGAGCAGATAAAAAGTGCAGAGAGAAAGTTGTTGGACATACACGTAAGTTATTGAACAAAAGTTCCAAGTCTCACATTGCTTGTGATTCTGCGTTTATGAGGAACTGTCTTTCAAAAACATATTTCAAAAGTCAATGCATCAATTATGGTCATTATCAATTATTGTTAGTATCAGAGCAATTGCGAAGAGTATTGAGTGTCAAATTGAGTTAAATTTATTATTAACTTAAATTATTAAATTTAAATCATCATTACATTTGACCAGATTGTCTTTGTAAACTGACAGATTTCTTTTCCAACTGGTATGGAATAAATGGACCTTTAATTCCCCTAATGTGTCCGCCAAGCCCGAGCAATAGGTTCTCCATCATGCTCTCGTGCGGCTTGGCTTTCATATCACGTCCTTCTGACCAGGTGATTAGGGCTATCGGCGGCTGGGGGCCAAGACGACTGAGTTCGGCTTGGGCCACCAGGGGCCACCTTTCTGAGCCCGCTGTGTTTGCAGAGTGCCCTTCAATATTTGAAGATTCGGAACGGCGATGGGCGGTGTATTGTATGGAATGCCGCCCGATTTCAATGGAAATTCCGCGTCCGGCTCGGAATTGTGGGCATGGCGTTGGTAGGCAACCATGTAAATGCAATTTCCGTTTGGTGCAACCGGAATTTCGTGCGAGTACCGTGCCACCCACCTGTTTTGATGGACTGACTGCCTGGCTGCCTGGCTGCCTGGCTGCCTGACAGCCCCAATGCCCCAGTGTTCCGAAAGGGAGCTCCTCCACAGTGTCGCTGAAATGTTTGACTTCTGTTTACTGGCACAGCAGCAGGTCCTCATTTTGGGCGCGCACAATAGAGGACAATGGTTTGATATTTTGCATTGCGAGGTATCTGTTTGCCTACTAATAATAAGCTGAAGCACTGCGGACTTGAGCTGTAAGTGTATTAATATTATAACAATAAAAGTGTTACTTAATGATACTGAAATGATACTTAAATGATATTAAAATATCTTGAATATATTTCCAATTTTTTTTTTATAGTTATAAGCAGACTACTAGCTTTGAAAAGATATATAGTAAGTTAAAAATATGTTTTAAAATTTGTTTTAGCTACGCAGTGTTGCATTGCTATTTGTACTGTTTCATAATATTAAACATTTTAATTATACTTTGCATAATTTTAAATTTTAAACATCCGCGAAACACAACAAATGCACCACAGCCGCCTAATAAACGTGGCAAGTGATTTCAGCGATGTCTTCGAAGCTCTTTGATGGCGCCCTTTACTTCTGGCAAGTGCAGCATTATTGCAGCTCTCAGCCACGCCCCTCCGGCATCCGCCCACCTCCCATCTCCCCTTGCACCCCCTTGCACCCCCCTGCACTGGCCATTTCACTTTATTGCTTTCCGTATATTGATGCTTCATATGGCTGCGTGCCCTTGCGATCTCATTTTATGCGAATTTATTTTTATGGACCGTTGGCTGAGTCTTTTCTGTTGTGCGCTGAATATGTTTTATAATAATTTTATGAGCACTTATGCGACGCCATCGTTTTGTTCGCCGTAACCAGAGATTGAATGCAGCTGAAAATGCAATTTAATCGGTGTGGGGTGCGAGATATGGAAATGTTTGGTTCCGGACTTCCGACTTCTTCCATTGTTGCGTAGCCAAATACTCTAGCTGCAATCAATTCCAAATAAATCGAATTCCTAGCCCGCGGGGAGTATCGGATTTCGGAAAATGACGCTTTAATTTAGTGCCATGCAACTTCGTGGGGTTCATATTTGTCTAAGCCAACTAAACGAAGTGCAAATCCTTTTGCAAATTTCTTTCTCCTTCGCCACATCCTGTGAATTCTGTGGAATCGAGTTGGCAACTTTACACGGAACTTGAGTTACCTGGGAACAAAGTTGTGCAACCGCTTGGCTTTATTAAAGAACTAAATCCCCAGGGATTTGGGGTGAACTTTAACCTTCATCAGGGGCTTGCATACGTGCCTCTTCAAATCGTGCTTTGTGGAAATAATTTTGAAAATGCCTTTTGCCGCCCCACATGGCAATAAGCAATTATAAAAATATGAAAGCTCCATCCACTTGTACAGAAGTAATTTGTCTTGCAATTAACTGCCGGGGAAGGAAGTCTTTTGGGGTGGCGGAGTCGGCTCCTCTTCAGCTCTGAATTACGGGGGTGGAGCTCACACACCTGGAAAATGCGAATCTTGGGGCTGCCATGGCGACGGAAGTGCGGAAACTCATGTGCGGTACCCATTTAGATGAATACACATTTTAAATGATTGTTTCCATAAAAAATCTGAAATATACAAGTATGTATGCATTGCCGTCTCAACTTTCTAAGAAAATCGATCAGCGGTTAGAATTTAGAAATGAATTTAAGTAATTATTTTTATATAGCCTTTTTAATATACCTTTTTGTAAAATAGTACATATTTGTACAGATTGTATGATACTAATGCATACCTATGGTACGGCCGAAAGTCTCGGTAACTATTTTACGATCCCCTTTTAATCCTGCGACCACATTGTATTATAATAAAAGTGTATTATAATAAAAAACCGATTTTACACTTCCTATCAAAAGCACTTTCATTTCAGCT
The DNA here is from genome assembly GCF_003286155.1 of Drosophila erecta. NCBI lineage: Eukaryota > Metazoa > Arthropoda > Insecta > Diptera > Drosophilidae > Drosophila > Drosophila erecta. Next base: position 20,059,742 of record NW_020825198.1, read on the forward strand.
GAGCTAAGTATCCGTATCGGGTGCTCTCCCAAGTGTTCTGAAATTAAAATTCGAGATTTATTTAAGTGGCGTGTTCTACCCTCAGTCGCGATTCTAAATGAAATAAAAGCCGTGTTACCGCTGACACGGCTGGCTCGACAAATTCGAACATATATTAATGACTGGCAGTGCATCTCGGCTGGGTCCTGCGTCTCCGCAGAGGGGTTCACCTCCTGTTGTTCGCCTTGCGGGTCCTTGAGCCTCAGACATTGCTCGACACTCGGGCGGAAGGGGGAGGGGAAGGGGGCGGTGGGGGCGGACTGGAAGCAAACATCAGCAAACAATGCACAAATCCAGAGGCAACGGCAACCAGAAAAGCGGGCTGAGGAAGGAAATGCACTTGGAGATACCGAATCAGTTCCGTGTCTTGAGTTCGTATTAAATTAAGAGCAGACTTGCCATTTGATTTCCATTCCTATATGGATTTGGTCGTTTTTTGGAGTCCTTGGCCACTATTTTATTTTAATAGAGTTTATTAGTCTTCTAGAGTGTAACCGCAGTTTTCAGATTGATTGAGCAGTTGGGAAAAGCACTTACAATGGAATGCGCGAGTAGTCATCCTCCCAAACTGTCAGTCTGCCACACTCCTGGTTGTCCCGACAATGTCCTGACAATGGCAAATATATTGGCATTTAAGGAGGAGTCCATCGGGGCTAATGCTTCCGGAGGAGGGCGGCAATGGCGTGTGTCCTTTTATTGCCCACTTCCTGCAGTTTGCCAGTCGCATCCGATTGCTGGGCTGCCTTGCAGTCTGCAATCATATTACAAGCCACATTTAATTTAATTTCTTGCGGAAATATAAAAGAAATCAGAATCAAACGAAACATGGCTAGTGACCAAGCGTGGTTGAGGCTTGCCCATCCTCTGGTCAACTTTTCGGCTTCATTTTGGTTCTTTAATGGGGCGGAAACGAGTATTCCTGCCGACATTGCAGTCAAAATGTTGGACTCACTCTGAAAGGAGTTTATCTCCAGATTTTGAGTGAGTTTTGGGCGCATGCGCTGGATTTGACTCCATTTTTGGGCAGTTGTTTGAGAATTGCTGAGAGTTTTCTTGGCTGACAAACCTGTTGCATGTTTCTTTGTTCAAAGTGAAGAACTATACTATTTATTGTGTCGTCCCTGTGTAAAACGAATGTGGCCTCTAATTGTTTGGCCAAAGGTTTGGCCAGAGATTTTGTTTGATCAGCTCTCTAGCCAAGGGCCATAACTCGGACGAAGTTGGCATCTTACTGTGGCCGCCCACTTGGATTTATTTTCCTTTTTGCCTGGCTTTTCCAGGGAAATCGCTTTGCTCAAGTGGCTATCTGCCTGGGGCTTTGCAACTTGTTGCTTTGATCAGCTCTCGGCCCAAAGTGGAAATTCCCACATCTCAATTTATTTTGCACTTCTTTGCCACAGACTTTTCTCAGTGGTCACTGCCTTTGTGGCTAATATGGGCTTACTTCAATAATTCAATACTGCAAAGGACATCATGCTGACTAAAAGAGAAGGCAGGGGGATTCTTATTAAATATCTAGCGAAGTATTCATTTAATTCAAGGCAAAATTATCTACCTATTTGTATGAATCTGTTTCAAATTATCACTAGCAAAAAGTTTAATCTGCTTGGAGTTATTGTTTATAAAGTTTGGTATCAACGTTTATTGGAAACACATGCAATATACATTTTTTTAGTAAATAAGTATATATAAATACGCACCACTAAGTTTCGATTATTGATTCCCACATGAGTTGTTCCTTTAAAACCTTTCCAAAACCAAAATTTAATTGATCCGTGGCGGGGGAATATCTGTGACCAAAAATGAAAAGTATTCATTGTAAAATAGGGAAATTTTCATTTCGTTAAAGACCGTCAGATTGCAGTTTTATATTCAATGCAAATCGCGAAAAATGTTATTACGCGGAGAACAAAATACAAATATTTTGTGCAATTGTGACCTGTTTTTATAGCCTTTGGCATGGCCCTGGACCAACTTTTATTCAAATTTGCTTGCTTTTAATTGTTTTTGCCGATCTGCACGCGCATCAACTTAAAATCGAACCACAGAAAGGACAATAGTTGGGCGGACTATTATATCGCCATCGCCACACAATAATTGTTGCCATCGAGAGCTTTTTGTAATGAAGTGGAAAACAGTACCATGGCATTGTGCAAATTCAGACAGAGCGAGCCGTTTAATTTGCATTGCATTACCGTGTGGAGGACCCTCCAGGACTTTCGTCCTGGCGAGGTCCTTGCCGCCGATAGGTGCAATTATGCTGGATGCTGGCACGTGCAGCTGGCGGCAATTATCGCAGGCTTTGGCTGATTAAAACGGGATTGCCATGGATGAGCCCGCCGACCAGGATTTCATTCCTTCTCCGGGAGAGTCCCAATCTGGGCACATCCTTTGCCGGCCCACAGCTGCATAATTATGGAAAAAGATACTTAATTTCCCACAGTCCCGAACATTAATTCTTGATCATTTCATTTTGGAAAAAGAAGCTGGAGCGCGGAATATTTGTGGGGTATGCGTGAAATGTACGAGGTGAGGATTTATATAAATAATGGCTGGGAAACACTGGGCCACTGATGATGGTCGATGGTCAAGCCAACTGCAATGTACTCTTCGAAATACAATACACAATAGATAAACTTATTTGTAGTAACAAAATACATTTTATAGTATTCTGCGGTTGCATTAGGAAGCATTTCGCTGTTCTGTGGCAAATACCTTTAAGAAAGGGCAATAATCTTTCGGTGTGGCGCTCCATGGTAGTTCGGCAGCTTAATTAAGCCAACTTGGCAGCCGAGGTGCATGGCGACCTGCATTCCGGTATTTTCTTTCCTTTCAGCCACTTTCCCCCGGCCACTCCCACTTTTCCTGTTTGTGGGACTGCTCAACTTTTGTCGGACGCACGTCAAAGTCAGGGGGAATTGAAACAAGGACCCAGCTGGCCGACAGGAAGAAGGGGGAATGGTGAAATGGCTCTGGAGCAGCAGCACAGGTTCCTCCAGTTTCCTCTTCTGCAGGCTCGTCTTTGTTTTCACTGCCAGACTGAGGGCACTCAGCGCGCCTTCTGTTGCCAGTCAGTGGTGACAACTACATAAGTTGGTGCACAGAGCAGCTCAAAAATTTCAATACAAAAATATCATTATCAAAAAAATATATATATACTCGTAGTATGTTAAAGAAATAGATAAAATGAGCAACGGATGTCCTGGCAGAATTTTGTGGACAGTAGCCAGTTTTGAACCTATTTATTCGGAATATTTTACCAATTTCGTATGGATGGCAAAGGATATGCGTTCAACACTATTGTGGCAGACTGTTGTTGCTGTTGATGTTGTTTGTCACGTGCCAGTTGCATACACACACACAAGAACAGCACACACCTCAGATAATGGTGCTGTCAGAAGCGCATTGAGCAACATCAATCATACGCACTGGTGTACGCTCCGCATGTCGCGTCCGCAACTTGCGAGTGACGTGCCTCAAGGCGTGCCTTTCACTCCAATCTCCTTGCTGCGGCACCTTCGGCACGGATCTGGACCTGGATCTGGAGACCCTAGTGGGGCTGGACTATTTCTGACCACTTTGTTTTTGCCCTGTTTTGATTAATGGCTCCGAAGTGACCTTGATTCCAAAGGAGCCACGCCCACCGCACGCTGTTAATAACTTATTCGCTGGGTGAGCGTGTGACCAACTCACTGGAGTTCTGTCTGCTCCAAGTGAGCTTGTTTCTATGCGAATAGATTTGCCTAATAATGGCTGGATTTTCCCTTAAGTTACAGCTCGGTGAAAATGAGGTGGCTTGGATTTATTTCTCATCTCATACATGAAACCACATTCTTCTGTGTAACTTAGTTACCATTTTGTGCCAGATAGCTCAAGCCGAAATCAACGTACCACAAACATGGGCAAGGAATGGCCTGCCCTAATTAATGCATACTTGAGCCTGAATAATGGATGCATGCGATGGGTCCCCCTGGAATCCTTGAATCCCTTCTTCTCGGACACCTCGGCTTGTTTGTCCAGCCGGCGCGGTGGCGCTCGCTTTCATCAAGTTAATAAGTCCACGTAAGCCGATAGCCATCATCAGGTGTGTGGGCTGGGCCTCCTTCACTATCCCGGCAAATTGCGTCGACGTTTCTAATAATAACTGTGCGCACTTTCTAATTGCTTGCGAAAGGACAGAGCAGACGGCTAAGGACACTGACAACAGAGCAAATAGCCACATTATCGCAGTTCGGACACGTCAACGCGGCTGATGGCCAGTGGGATGTGACAAAGGGCACAAACAGACGAATTATGTTGCTAATTATCACGTCGCAGTAGAAGTGGGAAACGTAATCGTATCTTTAAAGCACACTCCCCATTCAAGTGCTAGGCCCAGAATCAAATGGTGCAAGTTTACTTACACAAAAGATGTATTTATACCTGGAATTAAGTAAGTGAAATAAATAACCACTACTTGGAGTAATTTAAGAAGCAAAGGCAATTTAAGCACAGGTCAGAACAGAACAGAATAATTATATTATATTCAATTTGCGATTTAATGTGCACATTTTTCCCAAGATGTGTAATACAAGGTGTCCAGTGATCCCTAATTGCACAGTTCGGATTTTGCAATGCTGATCTGGTGCGGCCATTGTAATTAGAAGTGCGTGTCATTCGCTGCCGAGGAGTCAGGCGCTGATTTATGGGTTGGTGTGCCAGGACGAGCAAGGCGTGTTTAATATCCCGTCATCTGATTACTCAATACTGCGAGCTGGGCTGGAGCAGCCAAGTGGCCCGTACGGCTCACCACTTCCGGCTGTCTTGTTAGGACGCCTCGCCTCGCATCGCCTCGCCTCGCATCGCTTCGCATCCCGCCTACTAATTGAGTAATTTATGCGTGTTTGTCGTTACGCATCCGCACCGTGGCCCACCGAGGACTCTTGGCGCTTCTGTCTTGGAGCCCAGAGCACACGCCTCCCCTCCCGCCAATCGAAAGCCATTTAAGCCCGCCGGCGCGTTATCTATGCCGAATGCCGACGACGTTTTCACCAGTCAGCTGGATATTGTGTGCACACGGCATAAACAGCCGTGAAATCCTCGATCCTGCCGAGGAATCGGGGTCCTGAAATGGGCTAGAGCTGCCTAATTAAAGGCGATGGCTCACATTTAAAGGAAATGAAATATTTATAAATATAAAAATCACACATTTTGCTAAAACTCAGTTTTGTCAATGCGTAGACGTATGCAAATCTTAAAATAAATAATAATAAAATATAAATAAATTTTAAAAATATAAATTACCTGGAATGTGGCATGTACACTACTTTTTCCCTTTGGCAACAAATGAATTAACATTAACAAAAATATATATCTTCTTCGCAAGCTTCGGTACAGTAGTTTTTCTGAGTGTGCTTAGCCACTTTCTCTGAGGATGGCACATCGTTTGTGTGTCGCAGCAAATTCATAAAACGTGACAGGAAATGCAAAATGATGCCACAGCGTCTACCTTGATTGAAAAAGGCAAAAGCGACGGGCTCGAGTGGTTGGGCCAAAGTTAGAGGCCTGCTAAATTAATTTGACATTTCTTGCGGCGGGTGTCCTTCGAAGGGGATTCCCCTCGGGCACGGATTCCCGGCCGTGATTTATGCGAAAAGAGTTCAGCCGGAGAAGGCCAGGATGATTCTCACACTCTTCGAGGACTTTAAGCCAGCCGGGGATTTCCCGATTTCTCGTTTACCCAGAATTTAAATATAAATTTGAAGTTGAAGTGCTGGCGGCAATTTACATTGTAAATATAGTTGTTAAAAAAATGAGTTATTTATTATTTACCGCTTTCATTTGCAGCTCACAGTTTAATGCACATTAATAAATGCCCACTTTTATTGGCCGTCCATTAAATTAATTAAATGTATCCCTTTTTGCAGATATTTTTTATCATTTTCTACAACAGTTTTTCTGATGCCCATTGTAATTTATTGCTTTCACTTTGAGTGAGCTATTTGTATTGTTATTTGGGATGGTTGACAAACACAACCTTATTAAAGCTAAAAGGTATTTAAAAGCCAACGAATTAATAGACGAAACGAAGCATTAATTTTAATCATAGTATATATCAAGGCTAGTCAGGTTTTGGAAAGTTTAAAAGCAATTCAAAAATATTCAACTAGTGGAAACCTCATAGCAACGGCCAGTTAATCTGGAGAAATGCCTCCTGGTTGAGTATCTTATAATACAATTTACTAAGGGCTGTAAAACACTGTACTCTTTGCCTTTTGGTCCTTAGGAACAAGAGCCAAGTTGCCAGGACTGAATCAACTCCTTTACAAAGGGTAACTTTGTCGTTCAATTGCTGTCTTTGTCATTTTCCTCTTCCAATGCATTGACTATAAAATTTAAATTCGATGCTTTAGGGCTGCAGGAAAAATATCAATAAATTTGGCATCCTTTGTGATGTTGTATGCAAAACTTTCAGTATCCTGTGGGTAATGTGTTGTCCAGCAGTTGGCTTATTTTTTGCTGCATCAGCTTATTGTTTTTTCAGTTTGTGTAGGTTTGTTTAGGTCTTCTTTTTGCCTAACCATTTGCTTATCTCTGGGGAAATGCTTTATAACGCGCTTTTAATGCATTTTACTGCCCTTTTAAATGCAGAACGACAAAGTTGTCATAGCTGAGAAAACTTGTCACGATAAGTTAGTTGTTTTTTTTCCTTGGGAAAACTATGTAAATATTTACTTCTCCAAACTTTTTATAAGCCTTACCACGACTGTGTTTTTGTTAAATTTCGCTTGCCAAATTCAGCATGGCATGCTAATGACACGATTTTTAGGGTTTTTATTGGAGGACAAGGACGCAATTAATTTTATGGCAAGCTCTGAAATAAAGCAATTTTAATTCAAGTCATTTGTGAGGATAAAAGTTGTGGGTATGAAGAAAAAGCCTTGGGCCCTTGAAAAACGGCCAACATAAACCGGATTGGGATAAAAAGGGTTATAATACTTTCGTGTTATCCTTCACTCCTCTGTTGTTGTGTTTTTCATTAGGGAGTGATTCTTTTGTTTTCTCGGGCATCTCGCTGACACATTTTTTTGGTCAGGTGACGTCCTTCGCCTTTTTTCTAGAGGAATTCAGTGGAATTTCGATTTTCGGGTAATTAATTCGCTGCCGAGAACTCGACTCTCAAAATAACAAGACAGGGTACATACCTAATGGCCCATATTCATTAGTCAGTGTGATAGAAATATTGTTATTTTAAAGAAAGACAGACATTAACAGATCCACTCGGGTATATATTTCAGATTATTTTAATGTTTGTGTAGTTTTTACAATCACAAATTGGAATCGAACCGCATTCAGCCATATTTCTAAAAACTAGTCCTTTTCGAAACCTACTCCGCTCCCTCGTTTCGATATTGAAATTTGTTTGAATAGGGAGAGATTGGTTTGCCAACCTGTGTCGCTCTGAATCTCTCCCTTCCACGGCTGAAAAGCAATTTGCAGTTAGTAAAATCAAATTGCAATCAATCACTCGAAATGCAAAATACACACACGAAGGTGCCTAATCAACGGACGGCGTTGGTGTATAGCGTGGAAAAATTATTTGGTCATTTCCTCGGAAGTGGAGTCTGGGTGATTGCGGGAAAGTGTGCTTTTGCCATGAACGTCCGACAGGTGGAGTTTCCAATGATGGTTGTATAATGAACGAGAGATCGATACCCAACGGAAAATGTGGTGCTCGTGTATGAAACACGGCTGGGAATGTTTTCTATCGGAAATAAACATTTGTGGAATCGAGTAAGTTTTCTAGTTTTCTTCATTCTATAAATTGATTTTTGAGTTAAATCTTCCTAAGCTTAAATCTGTCAATTTATGGCACCATGTGTATACAACCTCTTCGACACACATTTTAATGTGCTTTTCCATTCTAAGGACTTTAAAAGTCCTTACCCGCTGCCAATAGTATTTGGCATCACCTTGGAAATGGCAGGGCGGAAATGGAATTCGATTTGTTGACGATGTTTCATTTTTATTCGTTATTTTGCGGTGTGGGCACAAGGAACCTTCAACTTTGAACAAAGACGATTTCAATTTAAGTTATTTTGGCTGGCAAATATTTCATTCATTCTTGCAGAACATTTTGAGCTTGTTAAAATGTTATCAGCACTTTGACGGTCAGCCAAACCATTCAGCCACCCAAAAAACAGCACTTAGAAGGCCAATATTTGCTTGCAATTTAAATACGCCTTAAGCGACATGTCAAGAGCCGGGGTCCAGATCCCAGATTCCAGATTCCAGATCCCCGCTCCTGGCCCTACACTCATTTGCATAGCTAACAAAACTCATGAGCACTCGCCCCATTTCAAAGTAAAGCCATAAATCCACAGCACATGCCAGGATCTGCGCATTGAAAATCAACGGCTTAGATGGCTAAAAACGAAGCCATACAAGACGAATATGTTGTTAATGGCACCTATGTTTTTTTCAGTGCTAGTGCGGTGAGTTGTGAGTAGAATCTGGGATATAGTTTGTTTGTTACAATGTGAAATGGGTACAATCAGTCCAGCTTAAGCTTACCTGCACCGACCCTTCAAGAAGGAGTGCTTAACTTCACGTTGTCCTGATCAGGTTTGGTCACCCGTTCTCCAACATATTCCACGATTCAGAAGCAACTGGTTGTGCCCTGCAGCCGAGTGACGTGCCCCGGGGCAATCAAATTGAAATTTATCGGTTGACCTTATTTGGCTTCTTATTTATGCCGCAGGACGAGGGACAGGACGTGTGTGAGCGTAAGGATACGGGTATTTAATGCGACGCCAATGGCCAGGACCACGAGCACAAGCCCAAGACAAAGACAAAGGATGACGATGGCCACTTGGCTGATGCCCGTTCCCATGCCGCGCACTCCACGCCAATTTTTTCAATCTCCACTAATTTATGTCAATTTGGATATTTATGTGCCGCACTGCGGTCGCACCCGAAACTCCATTAGCCCCACACTCCACCGACCGAGTGGAGAATTGGGGGCCGGAGGGAAGTGTTTTCCGCGCTGCGCCACATGCTGCGTAATTACAATTTGTTATCGCTTTAATTTAATATTGACGCATGTCCCATGCGATATAGCAGCCAGCCCGCTATATCGCATATATAAATATATACACGTATGTATGGGATGGGAGTCCTTGGTTCTTGGGGCAAATGTGAGCATCCAAAAGCCACATGACAGACAAACAGCCCACACAAGTGCAATTACCAGGCTTTGGAGCATCCGAGCTTGGCCAGAGTAAAGAGAGCTTGTAGTTCGGTGAAAATACTAAGCACTTTACAAACGTGGAATTTAAAATGAGTGCCAAATTTATGAGTGGCCTTGGTGTCAGATCCCAAGAAAAGATGTATCCTAAATCATAAAGAATGAACTAGTCTTCTTGGCAATCGCTCTTCATCCATGTCGCACATGATACCTAAATTAACATCTATCTCTATATTTTTATACATAGGTTGAAATCAAGCATGAAATACTACCTTATCCCTGCAGTTGCTCAATATTTGAATACCTTATTTTGTGTTGCACGTGCAAGAGGATGTAGGTGCCTGCAGAATTTTGATTGCAACTGACTGCATTCAGAATTAAGCACTTTTGGATTTGCATATATAATGGCTCTGGAGGATTAGACGCCAATTAAGGGGCAATTAAGGGTTCCGAATGCCGAGTGCCGAGTGCATCAGGCTGTCTCACTAATTGGATGAGGAAAGTCTTCGAATGAAGTGTGCCCCGATGTAATATGCAATGGCCCAACAACATTTCGATGTCTATGGCGATATTGAAATGTTGTGCTCTTGTTCGCCTGGCAATTAAGTGCAAGCTGCTATCCGGCCAAGGCCCCTTGACATCCCACCACCCAGCACCCAACCTCATCCCATTTCCCGCCCATATTGAATGTTAAGCCACAGCCAACGGCTCGGCAATATTAGCGGTGTATGACAAACAGCCAGGACTCAGCCAACAAAGTCCCACGCTCTTGTGGTGTTTGCCACACCAGCAGACACCCTACATGCGATATCAATTGGAGTCGCACTCCTTCCAGGAGCGTCGAGGTGTCGAGGAGGCACTGCCCAAGAATGTGTCAACATAATTGACGCAAACTGGGTCTTTTGGCCAGTTTGTGACCCTAGTAGGGAGCATGGAAGATGCACGATTTGAGTTGCGATATTTATGCACATATACGAAACTGCAAAACTAGGAGCTTATAAGTTTTAAGAGCCCAACATACAAAGCCCTAAATGCCTACCATTGTATTCCTTACATAATTGTTCAATATTCTCATTAAATTAACCGGGGATAATCGGTCTTTAGAATCCCAATAAAGGAGCATTACCGATTGAATACTCCCAAAGAAGGGTATTACATTTAAACCTTCAGTTCATTTTGGGAATTTGCTTCTGCCAGTGTAACTATCTCTCCCAAGGATTGTGTGATGTGCTTTCGTTGGCGTTTAATTTTAATTACTCCACGTGTACGGCGCATATGAACACAAGGCAAGTGTCAGTCGTTGCGGGAACGCTTTTGAAGGTGAAGCAATTGAGATCCCGATTCGGCTTTGCGGTTGTGACAGCAATGGATTATGATTGTACAAGCGGAGCAGGGCTTTCCAAGTCATTGGGAGGGAAAATTAGGGTCTTGCAACGGCTGAGGATGAGCAGGCGAAATCTTTTGACTTGAAACAAAGCCAAGGAGACACAACATAAAGTCTAGTTGCTAGCTGTCTTTTAATGTGAGAGATTGGGGAGCACATGCATATTTGTCATGTCTTAAATTCCTAAGGCACATATCGCACTGGAGTTGTCAACTCCGGAAGAAAACAAACTTAATTTATAGTAAGATTTAATTGCAGCTGCGGACAAAACGGAAATTGCCATTGCGATTCGCTTTTCCCGACAGGCCACCCACTTCCTCCCCAGCGAATGGCAATTCTCCGCCGAAGTTGCCCGGCTAAAATGCATTTATGACATTTTTCTTAGCTGCAGTGGCATTGATTGCACTTATGCAATTAATGTCACCGCTCGACGCAGAAGCGTTGTGGATGTCGCCCAGGAAATCCATTTAGATATATAGCCCCCATTCCTCAATCCCATTCCTCAATCCCCAGGACGACAAAGCTGCACTTAAGGATGCTGGCTGCCGGCACTGGTGTTTTTATGGCCAAATCGAGGAAGCTGCAAATGGTACGTAGCTGCTGGTTGAGTACGTGTTTGCTCGCAGGCGGCGAAGCTTTGCGCCAAAATGGCGTGCAGCCCCTGCCTTCGGCTTCCGTTTCCGGTTGCTCGGCAATCGGAATGCCTTAATGGCCAGGTACATTTCGTCCTGCACTTCCCGGTCACTTTTATCTCCGTGCGTGCACATAAATATCGCAAACGCCTTTTGCATTTGTTTTGCATTTCGCATTCCTCATGCAAATACATGACAGCAAAATAAAATATTAGTTGCCCACCTGTCGCTCTTCCGTGTTGATGTCCTCGTTAATGGGCGCAGGAAAGTGGAGCCGGCATTTTTGGAAAATTGCATACGTCATACTCGTATTCCTCAATTTCTTCTCTTGCCTTAGTTTAATTGTGATTTAATACAATTTCTGAAAGACACTGCAGTGCAATTATGCACGTTAAATAATCAATGAGTAGTAATATTTTAACTATGTTTACCAGGCTTATAAATGTTTTATACATGCATTTCGTATCTTCCGCAAAGCCCTTTTTTAAGGGTTGTTGGGACGAGTTCTCTGTGTTTTTTCTGCACTTTTTCAACAGTCAGTGTGTCTTTATGAATGGCGGCAGCTTCTGTCAACTGTCGCCAACAAAACTATTACAAATTTTAATTAAAAACTGTGTCAAAAGTTTGTAATGAAACATTTCAGCTTTATTTCCTTGTTTTCAGCCCTTTTATGGCTGTCTGTCTCCTGTGTTTCTCAATTGCTCAACTCTGGCTTTTTCCTTCGCGTGCTCTTTAATTATGGGAAAATTACGTTTTCATTTGTGTACATTTCAGTTACTGTAGAAAGGATGCTAATAACATTGTTCAAGTAATTAATAAGTCGGGTCTCCTTCGCCCTTGATCTAGTGTTAAATGGTAATCGCTTTGATTTACTTTTCCATTCGGACAGCTGCCCAAACTGAGCATAACAAACTTCAAATGAAACCGAACCGGAAGTTGCGCTAAGTATTGAACCATGTCGGTCCCGAAAGTTTCGCCAAACTTTTCCACTTTCGATGTCCGAGAATGAGGTAATCCCTAAGTCTGCCATGAGTACTTTAATGAAAATCCCTTCGCTGTAGCTATATACACTTCTATATATTAAAAACGCATTAAAGCTGGAATTAAAGTATAATAGCAAAGTGAAACATCATTGCTTCCATATCCCTTTATGGGTATTCCTCAGTCGAGCTCTCTACTTTATTATATTAAGACTTGCCTTCGCCCTATTAAGAAAAATATTGCCTGACTTTCCTTTTCCCTTGCTTAATTAGCACAAAAAGGCTGGCAACTGCCAAGAGTTTTTGGCAAAAAGGGAGAAGCTCAAGCAAATTGGTTTTAAATTTCAGCAAAATTGAACGAATCTCTCGAAGGCAGAAAAAACGGCTGGTTAACATCCCCAAACTAATTATGCGCAGAGAAGTAGGCAACGTTTTTATTTGTTCAAGCTCCTCAAGTCATTTTCATGTCAAATGCGTTGGTGTTCGTGCATTGAAACGTCAATCTTGAGAATTGAAATATAAATTATTGAAGCGTGAAACGAAGTAAGGGAAGGGAGGAAGTTTCGGGTCAAAGGTGACAGGCAGTGGAGCGGGTCAGCAGCCGTCTGCCTTCCTCCGAATAATATTTATACAAAACAGAAATTGTAAATGGCGATTGCATTAACAGTCGCCAGTGTTGAATAACTTTGTGTAAGTTTGGGTACAGTACATCTAACTTGGCCACATGTGTCAGATGGAATTTTGTGATGAAATGTAAAGCCCCGTTGAGTTGGACTTGTGCAGCTACTTAAATTCAGGACATTTCTCACTTGATATTTGGTATTTGATATTCACATTATCAGAATTTTAATCGAATTCCGGTATGTGCAATGAGGTGTTAATTTCATTTTGACAGGTAATCAGTTTCCCAGCCTGATTTTCACCTCCATGTACGCGTGTGTATGGATGTTTTCGCCCCAATATCTTGAGTTTAATTAGTTTGTCGCAGTGCTTTTTAATCTCAATTAAATTTCCACTATTTAAGCAGCTCAATTCAACTGTTCGCAATGGCACTTTTTATTGCTGCTCTAGCAGGCAAAAATGTTTTAAAAATGCGGTCATCGTCTTTTGCGAAATTGAATTTGTAATTTATGCATTTCATGACACAGTGTTTTTTCGCACGGTAGCCAAATGCTGATTCGGGTATATGAAGGCCTTAAATATAGTGTTATAAAGTATCGCTAGCTTAAAAACTTTAATCCGTATAATATTTTACACAAATTTAACGGCTGCCTAGTCTAACACACGCTTCTGATTCAGAATTCAAATCTTTAATACATTAATTATAATTAATTTGAACATTTTGCACTCTTTGACGATGTTTTCATGACATTTGCTCGCGCCACATAACTCCTCCGTCAAAATCCTATACCCAGTTTACATAATGTGCAAAACATTTGCTTAGGTATCACAAAGTCGGAAGCTAGCGGCAGTAGTTTTGTTATTTGCCGCAACACAAGCCGCAGAACAAGAGGCATCCGCAGGAGCAGCAACAATGACAGCGGCACGGAAATGCGAAGGCCACGACCACGCCAGTGAAACCACCAGCACCATCACATTTTGCACAAATATAAATATTTGCTTGTGCCACATGCGGGTGGGATTCGCGCCCACCCAGAAACCCGGGTGAAGTCAGCAGCCCGGGCACCACACCAACCCATCCGCCAAGAGCAAAAACTCAAACACAAACAGCCAGGACGCTTATGAATATTGCAGAAGGGAACACGCATATTGGAAACGAGATGGCGATGTGGGCCATCCTTTCGCTAACGGCTTTCCTATAGACGGCAATCGTAGATACAAATTTTGATTTATTGTGTGCCCTGGAATTTCGGCACAATTTACAGGCAGCCAATGTCGAGGGCGTATAATTAATATGTTTACGCCCTTAGAATTGTCTCGCATTGTTGGCCATCTGACTTGCCATTAAGCTGTACTCGTGTTTTATATCCTGGGAATTACATTTTCGCTGCGAGCACTTTTCCTTTTCGGGGTGACAAGTGTCACGCTTCTCAATCATCTGAAGCCAAACATCCGGAGTGACAGCCAGTGCCCGCAAGTGCAAAATGCAATCAATATCAGAAACTGCCATTGACCAGTCCCCTTTTCGCACTTACCACTTACCCACTGCTGTCCATGTTCATTAGAGTTGGTTCAGCAGCAAAACCAGGGGAAAACTGACCTGTACTTCTATACACCATCGTTCGAGGAAAGCAATTTATTGCAATGGAATTAATTTGCAATTAATTTGCATTTTATTTCAATGAAATAGCTAATATTTGGTGGTATATTTGTCAAATGCCAAATTCAATAGTATCATAAAAACGAAGAATCTCTGTTGTTTTATGCGTGGGATATGGGATACATTAGGCATATTTACTTTATTTAAGATCAGAAATACATTATTTTGGCATAGGTGAGTATTTTCCGCACTGCTATTCCCCTTAGTCGAGGTATTGGAAAACTCCGAGTTGTCTATTATTTCACCTGACTTGACAGGTTGCTTTTTGAATTCAAAGTGAATCGGTCAAAGCCAATGAAGCATACGCAATGTAGACAACTGAGCAAGTTGATTGAGCAAGTGGAGGTGGAAGGCAGCACGGAGCACCCGGAGGAATTCCCGAGTTAAAGTCATCAACAGGTCAGGAGATGGGCCTTCAGAGCTTTAAGATTAGCCCAGATGTCTTCTGCCCTTATGCTTAGCCATTGCTTTTTTGTGAGCCATTCAGAGACTGGAAGGAGAACAAAAATGCAAAACAGCGACCGCAGAACCCACCAATGGAATGTAGATGGATGGACGGAAATCAATGGCAGTGGGGATTTGTTTTTGGCCTTCTCGCTCGTTGTAGTTGTAAGACCGGTAACCAAGTTAGCTGCTACACATACAGAGGCAAACAAGGGAAATCCTCTGCACGTTTTTCGTCCGTTTATCAAATCAGCTCTTTTTTTGGCAATGTCTTCCTTTTGTGACACTCGTCGCACCCAAAAATGTTTTGCACTTGATGAAGGGTTTCATTTGATTTGCTTGTTCTGCCATTTCTCTGGTTTCGCTGTCGCCACTGCCTCTTCCATTGTCCTGCTCACCGCATTTCGCTCGGATTTTCATCCCTTAGCATGTCCTGCGCACATCCTGGCAATGGCAAATGAAAAATCAACATTTAACATATGTTCGTGTTAAACAAATCGCTTAGATTTCCATATGGCAACGAGCACTTGACGTTGGGCACCATGGACACCATCAAAGCTCAGATGCTGGATGCTGAATCTGAAAATGCAAAGTTAGTTGACGGAAAAATTATTCTACATTCGCCTCGCATGTCTGCTTGGAATCCTAAAAGGGAAGGCCAAAGTTTCTAGGATTGAGTTTTGCTAATTACCCAGCAGTTTATACAATTTAGGAAGCTGTTTATCTAAGTTTCCTCCGCTTACTGTGCGTAGCTGCAAACGCAAACTATCCACAGTTAGTTAGACATACAACTTCCTGTCCCAGTCGCCGTCGACTTCCGGCTGAGTCCTTGGCATTGTTTCCAAGTGTCTATGCAAATGTTTGTCTCTCTCAAAGGATTTTATGCTTAAAAAATAATATAGGCATTGCAGAGGATATTGGGTGGAATTAATCAGAATTTCCATTTGAAGTCTGTATCTGTCAAAAATGTATTTCAAGGTAGCCTGACATCCATATTGCAATATTATTACTCTTTCTCATGCTTCAACTTTCCACCATTAGTTTTTAATTATCCTGGGCGGAAGCTGGTCAAATCAGGAAGCCAGTGGAGCATAGGGTCATTAGAACTGGTCCAAATGTTTATGCATCTGCATTTGCCAGGAGACCATAGCCTGTCGCCTCGAGCCAGCCAGTTTAATGAACCGGAAGTGTTTTATGCGGCAAAAATGCAATTACTTATGTATGTGTTGGTCGCTGTGTGTCCTCGCGTCCATCTCTGTCCATCGCTACTTCCTGTTCTCCTGTCTCTCTTTGTTTGGCTATGCACACAGCTTTTGGCACGGCCAAAACGTCAAGTATGAGTGCCAACTGCTGGCCAAGTTCATACTGGCCAGCCACCACATACTCCAGCACTTAAAATGCCCATTAATCGTCAGGCACTGGGGTCTTCCACAGGATTATTTAGGGGTAATACAACTATCACGAATTCTGTAAGATATAAAATACATAATAATATTAATAGGCTTACTCTTGTAGCACTGGGATATATATCTGTTAAAATAAAGTTCTAAAAAAATATATGTACTTTAAGTAAGCAGTGTTGCTGAAGTATATTAAAGTAATATTAATAACTTTACTTTTGGAGCACTGGAAATAAAGAATATAGTGTAATGTAAACCTACGGACTTTAATATGCTGTTTTTTGTGCTGTTTGTCTCGCCTTTTGGGGACAGTCATTGCATTGCATTGCACTTAAGAGCTGCAACTCTTTGTTCCCTTGACACAGACACAGAGCCAGCAGCCTCCAGCCAAAAGTCATTAGATACTGCAAATGTAAACAAACTGCCGGCCAGCAGAGGAAAGAGGAAAATGGGGGAAACGTGGAAATCTGGGAGCGCTGTGAGAGCTGCGGACTCCACGTAAGGGAATTTTTCCCTGGCGATTTTGCTGAATGCGCTTCCTGTGGGCACTTTGTGTCAATATCTCGACGGGCGTTCGTTCAGGAACTTTTGTTATATTGCCATGGCATATTTTTGTTATCTTAAAACACATTACTTGCATTAAAAAGTATTCTCTTATTCTAAAATGTAATAAAATAAAGAACAATAAGTTGGTTACTCAACCCAATTTAGTTTGGCTAAGCAAATTACAGGGTAACTGAAAACGGCTCGAGCCTGTTCAAGCTCTCAAGAGTTATTTTTCTAGAGTAAAAGTTATTATGTTGTCCTTGCACTTCTGCAAACTTTTTCCACTTGCTCCCTATTTAATTTGCTAATGCATTTCGCCGTTTAAGCAGTAGGATGTATGTAACTTCTCTGTGACTAAGAGAGCTCCATAAACTATTAGTTAATTGTCTGCGAAAAGCGAGTTCAGCTAGAAGTAGGCCCATGGATGTTCACCACACTATATTATACTATCTAAGCATAGGCGAATGTGACTTCACCGCTGGTAGACTCTAAACATTTAAATATTAAAATATATCCAAGCCAAAAGGGGAATCAGGAAGTCAAAGTATTTAATTCAATTGCGGGAGAAGTTTTTGCACACTCAGTGGCAATCTGGGCCCTCCATTGCGACGTTTTAAAGGGCGGACTGTTGGCTGAATCTGCCAGTTTAACTAGTTTGAAACCCATTTGGGAATGCCAGAACCAAACCAGGGCCCGGGACGCAGCCCGGACAAAACGGAGCCCGATTCCGAGCACTGGGTCGGCTGCATCTGAGCAGTCAGCCGGCCTGACTGCCATGCACTTGTCAGCTATTTGGCTGGTTCCCCACTTTCCCGTCGGTTTGGTAAGAGGAGGAGCAATGGGAGTTGTAGCTGGAACAACCTGCCATGTCCGTAAGTGGAAACCATTTTCCAAACTTAATTTGCCATTTGTTGGGCGGGTGTTTTGCCAACCGTGGCGGAGACAATTTCATTACTTTTTCAGCCATCCTTGCCAGGCAGTTACATTTCCTCAAGGCGTCGGCAATTGGCTTGAAAGTTCGCTGCACATGAAAACTCAACTGAATTACTTTGTAACTACTTCAGCTACTTATTACCAGCACTTCCTGCAGCAGCTACACTTTCTCCTTTGTAATGAAATGCCTTTTTCCCATGGTTTGCATATGGGTATAATCGACACGCATCTTGGGGAACAATTAATACGTTCTTTTCATTTTGTGTTAAAGTGGACAAAGCCACTTGATAAATTGAAAATTTATTGAGATTATTAGTGTTATAAAATACTAAATAGCTAGCGAGAAGAAAACAGTAGGGAAACCAGGAAAATACACATACAATAATAAGTAGGATCTAATTTTGTGTTAAAAAAGCTAAAGGCGGCAGAGAGTCAGAATTAGAGATAATGGGATAAATACTATTATAGTCAAAAATGAATTTTTATAAATAAGATCATGCCCTCTACTCGTTTTTAATAATTAATCGGGAACTTTCGAATTCAGCCAGCCGTAACTTTTCTTAAATTCCGCTGATTATATTTCGTTCCGAGAAGAAGCCGCCGAACTTGACTGTTTGACTTGGCGCAAGTTCTGTTGTCTTGAGCTGCTGCTTTTGA
Organism: Drosophila erecta; assembly: GCF_003286155.1. Taxonomy (NCBI): domain Eukaryota; kingdom Metazoa; phylum Arthropoda; class Insecta; order Diptera; family Drosophilidae; genus Drosophila; species Drosophila erecta. Next base: position 20,078,264 of record NW_020825198.1, read on the forward strand.
TTGACACATTTCACGCCGAAAGTTTTGGAAAAACCCACAGACACACACAAAGGAAACTTTTGGGGCTGTGCGTGTTGTTCGCGTTGTTTTTCGAGGTCGGAATGTGTTGGTAAAGTGGTTTCCAGGACCTCGCTGCTTAGACGAGGATAGAAGTGCCTGCTTACATGTGTCAGAGTGTCGTTCAATTTTAATTGAATTTATTTGCTTTTGGTTACACTCTATTGAACTTTCTGCACCCGGGGGACTTTGTTTTAGGTTTCACTCTCTGCGCTACTTGGGCATTTCAAGGACTCCATTTAAGCCCGCTCAGTGGTTGTCCTCCTGGTGACGGCTAACTAGTTGTCTACTCCATCATACTCATTTTGCCATAAAACAGCAATTTGTAAACTACTCTCGGCTGACGTCTCATTTGCTTTATCGTTCTGCTTTTCGTTCAACGTTTAGTTGCATATAATTCATGTCACACAATTTTATTGCAGAGGGAAGGAATGAAAGAAACCCACAACAAAAACCTTTTGCGCAAAAATTGTTTCCAGCACTGGACCATCACAAAAAACAAAAAGAAAAAGAAAAAAGGAATACAGATAAACAACAGATCTGCTGTTTTTATTCGCCATCGCAGGTGCATAATGACAATTTATGTGTTTGAAATGCTGGCACAGGCGCAGATAAGAGGATTTTGGAAAACTAGTTTCCCAAAGCTGTTGCGAGATGAGTTGAAATTCCATTCAAATATGGCGTGAAAGTAAATCCTGTGAATGGCCTTTCCAGTGGACAAACTGTGAATGTGTATATATTTTATGCAGTCGAATGGAAACACTTTTATAAGCCATTAGTTGAGCTGAGTGATTTTGTAGTATCTCCAGGATAATGGCCTATACTTGATTTGCTTACTTTTAAGTAGATGGACAATATTCCTTCCTACTTAAATTATCTAATTATTTGATACATCTGTGAGCAGGACAGCAAATGTAAATTTAAGAAAATATATTTCCCTCATAGGCCATGTGTGTGCGTACTTTCATTCTTCTGGGTAACCAAATAATGTCACTTAGCTCGATGCCGCTGCCCGGGGGTCCTTGGACTCGGAGTCGCAGGACTTTGACTTACGACCGCACATTCGTAACGATTAAATTTCAGGCCAGGTAAGCACAACTTGACAGGGGCCTCCGGCTTGATGAAGTGCTCTGCTCGGGACAGTTTATTAGTTTTCTTCCTTGAAAGCCATTTTGAAACGGGTCCTCGTGAGAGATGTCAGGAAAATGTGAGAGCCCAATTCGGAGTAAGTCAGGCCACAATCCGAGTCGAACTTACGCGGCGTTCAGTTGAAAGCTAATTGTCTGACATGATAATAACATAAAATTGATTGCTCATGCTAAATTCATTTACTATAATCTAGCACAGTCCTTAAACAGCGTCAAGCGAATAATTTGGTTAGGAGTGCAAACAAGTTTGCCCATCATCGCTTGCCTAAAATGTCCATCAGCCCTTGATTCATCTTAATTTCAATTGGCCACCGGCCAAGCATTGGCCATATTTGCGAAATTATCGTGTTGCCACGGTAATATTGGTTAACCAGGGCATTAAGTACACATGCCAAAGAGTAATAATCAAAATCAAAGGACCTTTCAGTTGGTAATTGCGCAATAAATGCACGAGCCTGCGGCTTAATGAAAATTAAAGCCTAAATGGCTGTCAATGAGTTTTGCCATTTGAATTACAGCTCCTGGTGAACAATGGTGTTGCCAATTTAAACGCTTTCAGTGCTCTAATTGATAAGCAATTACCTCTTTAGCCATATATAGGTAAAAATTAAAAAATGTCCCACGGCTGAGTTCTATGCTCGATAACTCAAGATATCTTAATCGGATTTTGAAGTGGCATACCTCTAAATGTTTCTGGGGTAATTATCTAAAAATCTGCATTTAAATTTAGAAATTCATTTTTTTTTAAGTTTTCTGATGTATAATGTTGTAGAAATTCAAAAAAATTAAGAAATGTCCTAAGGCTGAAGCTCAAAACTCATTAACTCAACTTTTCTTAATCGAATTTTGAAGTGGCATACTTATAAATCTGCATTCAACTTTAGAAATTTATTTTTTTAAATTTTTGAATGAATGATGTTGTAGAAATTGAAAAAAAATAAATAAAAAATGTCCCAAGGCTGAAGTTCTATGCTTCATAACTCAAGATATCTTAATAGGATTTTGAAGGGGCATACCTCTAAATGTTTTTGGGGTAATTAAATTTATAAATTCATTTTTTTAAAATTTTTTTGGATTTACGTTGTTGTAGAAATTTAAAAAAATTAAAAAATGTCCTAAGGCTGAAGTTCAAAACTCCATAACTCAACTTATCCTAATCGGATTTTGAAGTGGCATACCTATAAATCTGTATTCAAAATAAAAAGTGTATTTTTTTTAATTTTTCTGATGTTATGATATTGTAGAAATTAAAAAAAATTAATAAATGCCCCAATGGTGAAGTTCTAAGTCCATAACTCAACTTTTCTTAATCGGATTTTGAAGTGGCATACTTCTAAATTTCCGACGCAATGCTCTAAAAATCTGCATTCAAACTTAGAAATTTATTTTTTTTAATTTTTCTGATATATGATGTGGAAATTCAACAAAAAATAAAAAAATGTCCCAAAGCACATAAGTAAATTACAGAACTTTGAGCAGTTACAAAGGGATGCAAACCTGTTCAATACGCATTCGCAAGGATATTGGAAATACCTTGTAAGGTATAACTTTCATTTGAGGCGGAACAAAGTTTGCATTGTTCGATCCGGTTATGAAGTTCCTCGTCAAACTTTACGCATACCAGCGTTTTAATTGAGCCCCAGGACACACCTTGTCGTCCTGGATGCACTGACCTGCAGCGGGAATCCTGTTAGTCCTTCCTAGTCCTGTTGGCCCAGTTGAGGATATTTTCCCCTCCCACACATAGAGTCGCTCACTGGGTACATAAATTACCTAGTGACAAATCGCCTGTCTGCACATTTCGCCCAGTTTGTCATTTGTTTGTTTATTTGATCAAAGCACGCCAGCAGAACATTCAACTTTGTCACATGCTGAGAAGATGGGACCGTCCGCCTTGCTCTGGGATTAGTTTATTATGGAAATACTTTAAGATGGTATTCACACCCACATTCATTTAAACAGGCAGTACAAATGCTTCAACATCCATTATTTATTCGTGTGTCGGTAATCCGTATTTTAAAACATCTTTTTCTGCTACAAGTATAGTTTTCACTTTAAGATTAATACTCAGCTGTGTCTCCTTAACGTTACATTTATGTTTCTTTAGCATGCAATTTTAGTGAAGCTTCCATATGGTTTAAGGTTTCATATTGATCAATTTAATTTATTTCCAATCGTGTACTTTTTCCAGTTTAACGTTACGCTCTACAAACACAACCCTTAACTAGTGGGTGTTGAATTAACAACATTTAGCTTAAGATATTCGTACCCACATCAAATAATTTAGGTGTTTTCCCTTCCTAGCTTAAAACCCATTTAAAATGTCTTAGGTACTATCTTAAGCTGAGTTTCACTTTTCGTAATACTAAGTTGTATGATCTCGTTTAAAATATTTCTAATATTTTCTTAAGCCTACGGATATAATAACTTTTTCTTTAACTATTAAAATGCCATTCCAAGTTTCCATAACTTATCCTATTCGTTCATAATACATTGATACAACAGCCAACATTTAATTGTGGCTTTTAACTCGCCAAATTTCGTTTACATTATTGGTTTTTATAGAAAATTCTAATTACTTTCATGAGACCCTTTCGTGCTTCAATGCCAGCTTAAATTACATTTGGTTTATTGAACATTCATTGAGTATTCTGAAATTCTGAATTCTTATCAGTTAACTTAGTTTACTAACCGCTGACTAACATTAACCATATTACGTATACGCAGTAGAAACATGTGATCAAAGCGGAAAAAACCAAAAGTACACCAAATCATGTGACTTGTTTTTGAAAGCCAGACTTAAACTTTCAAAAGCGGGGCTCTTGGTCAGCACAAGTTTGCGTACTTTTGGTTTTGTAACTCCATATTTTTGACAACTCAGTTTCATACTTCCTTTACTCCTAGCATTTGATGCGCTTATTCGACAATCTTACATTTTAATACCTCTACATATAATATATACTTTCTTTTATTTTTACCTATGCTCTGAAATACTTTACAAGCATGTCGAGCAGCTTATAAATAGGTGAATGGCTGTCCTAGACCTGACACATTTTATTAGCTACGAAATATTCCGTGACAAAACTGTTTTATTCGCACGGCTGCCAGCAGTTGAAGTTAGTTATCCACTCCTGATGCCTTTATATTTGGATATAGCATCGCAGAAGTCGGGAAAAGTTGGGAAAAGAACGCCAAATTGTAGGGAATATACAGGGAAAATCCAACGTATTCAACTGTATTCAACAAAAAATGGTTTCTGTGACAAATTGTGCATTAAGGGATAGGATTTAATTCGGTTTCAACTCAATTTCCTTTTCAGGCCTGCAGGCGGAATTTTGGCCAATGCCAACTGCCAGTCAAGTTCAAAACTCGTAAATTCAGCGACCCGGTGCAAATCTCATCAATGTCAGCTTAGCTTTTCTGTTTTTTTAACTTAAAGTGCTCCATCGGCCGTGGGAATGTTTGCGCTTCGAAGTCGGCCAAATTATGGTTCTTCTGTTCTGCAGAGTTGTAAGCTGAAAAACGAGTTGTAGCTGACATATTTCCACACAATTGGGGATAAAAGACCGCGCTCGAAATTTAATTCCGTGCGACTGGCGAAAGCCAAACCAAAACGACAAGTCCCTGACAGTTGTTAGGTACAAATTGAAAGCGACAAAGGCAACTGTTCTTCGGGGAGCGGTTGAAATCGCCCTGCGAGGCATTGTAAATATGCGAAATGGCCCAGCAATTGTCGCGGCCTGAATGGCGGCGGAAAATTCGGCAAAAAATAGCAGTACAAAGCGGCAGTTCTGCCCTCGGCACACTCCATTAACACACCCATAAAACATACATGTACTTGTATATACTATATGCACACACATCTTATATCAATGACTCGTGTAGCTGTTTCAGCCAATTGCTAGACAACCTCCTTTCGGCATCGTTGTCACTTGATTTGCCATTTATCAGCATTTTTCCGCCCATCCATGTTGAGTGCGGTTTACAAAAGGACATCCGAAATCCAGCTGCCAGCTGGCACTTCCCTGCATTATTTTGGCTTGAATTACTAGCACAATTCAATAGGAGTCCGTCCACGTCGGTTGCTTAGAAATGCGTTTCGAAAATCTGTAAAACACAAAGAGAGTGGAGTTTAGATTGGTTTCGGGCTGGCACATTGATTGAATGACACAAATATGTATAATACTTCTGTGTAATTTGCTTTTCTTACAGCGAATTCTTAGTTTAATGATTTATCAATACCCACACATTCATTAGGCGAAAAAGACCTGCACATGTCACCCACGCTTACCAAAACCCCCAGAACGTCGTAATACCTCTTCACTTGCAAGCGGCTTATGCCAATTTGTTTGCAACCTTCGCCTCAAATCGCAAATCGCCTTTCAATGGCCCGTTGGGGAAATTCAAGGCTCAGTATTTCGCAGAGTATTTCGATTTAATGACAAAAACGGAAGGTTAAACTATTTGCAGCACACGCTTCATAACTAATAGCACCAACTTATTGCCAGTTATTATTATATATTATAAACATTAAGCCCAAATCGGTTTTTCAAAACCATAGCTTCGTGGCGAAGTAACCCAAGAGAGTTCCCTGTGGGGAAACAACTTAATTTCCAGGCATATGGACACCCATCACCCGGCTCCAGTAGTCTGCTCGTCCGCTTAATTAAAGGAGCATCGGATTGCAGGCGGTTTTGTTTGCCTGTCCTTGTTGACATCGCCGTCACATCGGCATCTTATTGTTGTCGTCATCGGAATGTCCTTGCTCGTCCTCGCCCGGAAAGTCCTAATTAGCATTAACCACTTGTTGCATAAGGGACAGCCAGCTTCTTTCCATTTTTCTCTCCGGAAAAATGTGTGTTTATGTTTACATTACGTATACGCAGCGGAGTCGCGTTGCGGTTGGCATAGCGGGTGGCTTTAATCCGGTCTTTATCATTTAAGCAATTCAATTATAGTGTAGCTCTTTGCTGGCATGTATACTGAATTTAAATTTTATTCAAATGAAATTCACACAATCAGCGCTTCGCTTGACATTATTCTGCGAAAAATCGGCTACGTTTATTTGTTTAACTTGCGGCTTTTTACTGTGCATACTTAATAAATTGGCTTTTGATTTCTGCTAACGAACACTATTGTATATTTTAATTAAAACTGTAATATCAGTTCTAAGTAAAGTTCCACAAAAATAATGTACAAACTGCGGTTGACTACCCACAATTTCACTTTGTGTTTCGACTGAAATTCGGCGAATATTTCGTGCTGGGAATTGTCATTAATTTAAAATGGGAAGTTGGCAGTGCTCTGCATTTGACAAATATATTTTTGTTTATTTTTTGGGCTGCGAAGGCTAATTACAAAACTGTTGCCGAAATGCTTTTGTGAGAGACGGACATCAATGTTAATATGTAAGCTCAGATATACGAGTATATTATATTATTATACCTGAATAAAAGGATATTTCTTTGAACTGCTTTTGAAATTACCATTTGCATACATATTGCGTTGAAATAACTTTAAAACGACTGCCACCAATCACAGTAATGAATGATTTCTACCATTTAAATAACTTCGAATCCGCGTCGAACAAACGATTTTCTTTTATGTAAAGCGTTCAGCTGGTACTCAAATTGTTTTGTCCGAGGAGAAAGTGAAAGTGAAAGTGCACAAAAAATCGCATCTGGCTTTCGTGCTCAACCGACACGTTGCTGCTGACAAATTAAATCAGCTTGAATGCTAAATGCCGTTCGCTTGGGTGTTGATAATTGAAATAAAATTTGCCGCCTAACAAGGGGAAAAATAACAAAGAGGCGAAGGGAGCGCGACGAACAGCGAACGAGGACCAGGAGCAGGTCCCACGGATGGCAGCTGGAGGTGGACAGGTGGCCCAAACAAAGGTAAACTTGGCCCGCAGCCTTAGCCATGGTCTTTGGCCTTTGTTTGTCCTCAGCTGAAACTGAAAGTCCGACCAGCTTGAACGCCGCCTTATTAAGTATTCATTATTGTCGACTGTGATTGTGTGCACTGTGTACTGCGGTCTTCTGTGCACTGGGAGGATTTTTGGCAACATTAGTGCTATTTTTCGAAACTACACTTCTTTGCTAGGAAAACAGACTGCCTAGAATGGTAATTTAAGCATCAAGTTAATTAAATAATTTATTCGATGTCGGATATTACTTATAATATTTTTATTATTTACTTGCAACATTCAAGCTTTTTCTGTCGGTGTGTGGGGTGCGTGAAGGAATTACTTGGTTGCGGTCTGCCAATCGGAGTCCTTGACAGGAAGTGGGCGGAAATTGTAGAATCTCTGGCAAGCAAAATTCACCTCTGTCGGTTTTGGACCCTAATTGCCAGCGGCACATTAATGCTTGTGTAATTAATTTTAATGATTGTACTTTTGCGCTTGCTCCCCATTCCCGAGGCTCCCGAAATGTGTCCCCAAAACAAAAGTTTCTTTTATTGCTTTGCTATTGTTCTTATTGGTCTGGAGATGGGTTTTTCGTGCTGTGTTTCGTAGCCTAGTTTCTAAAAGTGCTTTCAGGAAAACAAATAAGATGTGGCAATAAAATATTTAGCAAAACAAAGCAATAAAAAAATCAATACGAACAAGGAAGTGCAAGTGCAGAGAATGTTTAACTTTGATGGTCTTTAGTTGCCCATACTCATCACTGCTCTTCTCCTTCCTTTTTTTCAGTGCAGTGGAAAATCGATTGTGTGGTGATTTTTGGATTCGGTAATTTAAGTGTTATTAAGCTGATCATTTATTTAACACACTTCACTATTTATTTGAATTATGTTAGCATACTTTTCCCGTTCCGATTTGGTCAGTAAACCACCTGACTGTCAATATCTGAGTACTTGTAACTGGGATTGCTCATATCCTTAAATGCCAGCCACATGCAAATGTCCTTAGGAGCGCTCCTGACTGGAGTGGATTTTAAGTTGGCCGCAATTAGAAGGCGACGCAAGCAAACTTTGTGGTCCTGAGAACACATGTCGAGTTGGTGGAGAGGATGCCAGAGGCTCCACCGCCAGACAACTACACGGATTCCAAGGACCTCGGCTGAACAGCTCGCCGAGAAGGATGTTCTTTTTAATGAATTGCGATGCGGACTAAATTTAGCCGGGAAATGTAGACAGACGGCTGATTGGGGTGTCGGGCATTTAATGAATTTTCCACAGGGCGTAATTAGGCAAAACAGGAAGTGAACGAGATGGAGCAGGAAACGGCAAAGGAGGAAAGGACTCGGAACGGGATCGGATGACAGTTCAATGACAGTCGCCGACACGTGTTGGTCTTTATGTAAATGAAGGTGTCGCACTGACATCACCGTTTAATGGCTCAGTTGGCAGCTTAATTCTTTCACTTGGTGTTTAAATTATGCGAATCCCGAGAGGCTGGAATATTACAAAAAATTACTCCATGCATGCATGGAACTTGGGAGCATTTAACGCTATGAAATTTAATGAGCCCAAAATGGCGCATTAAATGACAGGACGAAGGACGCAGGACGCAGGCCCAAGAAGTGGATGCTGTCAAAGGCGTCCGAAAGTAAACTGATGTATTTTTAATTGCTGCATACATTAAAATAGATTTACATTGCGAAAGTGGGCCGGAAAAAGAGCAGCTTTTCCCGCCCATCCCCCAAAAGCGGGTGGAAAATCTGTACCCGAAAAAGGATTTCAGCCAGAGTGTGTGGACAGCCCTCGTGCAAATATTTACTGTCGCCAGGAAGGGAACCCCTTTAAGGCCGGGTCGACAGAGTTCAATACTGGTAAGTCCATGCAAATCTGCCGGAAAATTCTGCTTAGTCAAGAGTGTGGACAGTGACCTTATGCCAAGTCTTCAAGTCGACGGGGTTAAGTGAGGTCTGAGCTCTCGGCCATCCGCCCACTGAAATATTCCACCTAGGACAATGCACTTTAAACATATTTATATTTCGGGGCATTTTATTTCTGCATATTAAGTGCCAACGGACTATGCGATGAATTGGGGGATTAATATTTTTCTTGGGCGTTGGGATTTTATTACCACAGTTGTTTTATCAGTCTTAAATGAAATAAAAATCTGTTATATCTTGTATATCTTGTGTGTACTGATCCTTTCAAGCATCTCTTAAGCTGATTTCTGAACTCAAGCGCACCGCCTTAATTATCCTGCCAACAAAGTTGTCAAACAGCCATTTGGGACCCTGATTTGGCAACTTGTTTTCAGTTTATTCACGCCACACTACTGCCACACAATAATGGCCAAAAGGCGCGACTTAAGGTTGGGAGAAATGGCGAACCATTTCGAGGGTGCACTGCGCCTGCTGGTGGCGCTGATATATCTGAGGTCATAAATATCTGACGACCAGGGACTCACTTAGACGCTCAGACGATGAGGCATTATTCAAAATATTAACTTGAGCTCAGACAATATTGCGAAAGCAGTGGGCGGGGCCAGCGACTTAAAGTGAAAGAGCTGTCTTGCCATTCTTTTTCTGCTTGGCAAAAGACATCTACTTGGCATTTTAGACAAAATTACGTTTTTCAAATATTTTCCCCTCACCCAATACCCACTGCGGCCTCCCAGGCGAATTTTGCAGGACTTCAGCGGGCTGTGGTTTGTCAGACAGTTCATAAAAGTAATTTGCCTGCGGCGGTCTTCGGGGAAGAGTTGGTGAAACACGCGCGGGAAATAAACGGAAAATTTAAATTTAATTCACTTTCGGCGATTCAATAATTTATAAGTTGAGCTGGTCCGGAATTGTCAAAGGCCAATCCTTTTCTTTAACATTCAAGTATATGAATATTGGTACTTCTTGTGGCTTTCGGACGCGCCAATCAAAGCGAAATGCAAATCCAAGTTGGGATGCGCAAAAATTGGACAAACCGAGTTCGGTAAACACCAGAAAAATAATAAATAAATAAATCAATACCTCCGATAAGAAGTTATTTGAAGCCTATTTAAGAATGTATATACTTATTAATTAATTATTTTTAGTTAATATAAAGATGAAAAAATATTTTTGTTCCAATTGTGAAATATACTTATATATGAATTTAAAAAATAAAGATTAAAAAATATGACTTTCTTTCTGAGCACAAAATTTAAAATCAATGAATCAACCAGCGTGTTTCTATTATTTTTTCCACCACTGTATAAAGATGCAATCGTATCGACTGGCGATTGCTGGGAGCTAAATTTGGCGTTATTTTTAAAGAGTTATATTGTTTTGGGAGAAATTAAGTTTTTGCCCTTACCTTCCAGCTCCCAATTAACCACTAAGATAGGCCATCCATCACAGCCTTTACATCCTCCCGCCTTTACATACTGAATTACATCTGATTTAAAACTTTCCTGTGCCCAAACTGTCCGCTCACCGATTGATTTGGATCGTAGGCCCAATACCGCGACCCACTCAGCCTGATTGTCATTGACGGAAAGTGCCGTCGAAAATGACTGATGATTCTGCCAGTCACTTGTGGGGATGCCTGTGGCTTAATGACATGCAGGTTTCCATGTAGTCTCCGAAAAGAACAGGAAAAATCCCTGCTTTTTGTGCCAAGAGCTGGAGCTTGTGTGGCTGAGATACCAATCTGAATGGCAACACTGGGTTTGGTTCCCTTGATTAAAATAATGCTAATGCCAGATTTTTTCGTTGCTTTCCACTTCGGCTACACATTCCTGCCTCAAACTTAATTTTTGCATTAACGTGATTGATTTTGACCAAGACTTTAATTACAATTTTCTCTAATGACCCTCAACAGGGCTGAGGAGCAGAGACTTTTCGGCAGTACAGCTGGTAAGTAGGAAAATCGATGAAAAGGCTGAGATGTGCTCACGCCAAGCTTTTCTGGTGACGCTTTCCTTTCATTTTGTGGAATTTGTATGCCTCTTGGCAGGTTTCTCTTTTCCTGTGCACGATAAATTATGAGGCTGAAATTTGTCAGGATTTCCCCCTGCAGACAGGGGAATTTGTATAATGAATTTCGACCATAACCATCTGAGAAGCTGAAGCCTGAGTTGTGCAAAAAACAGAAAAATGTTCGAAATGTGATAAACACAAATTATATTTTTCCGAAAAAATCTGATTTTCCGCAATTTAACTTTTAAAGTTTTCTGCAGGTGAGGACAATAAGCGGGCTTTTCTCTTGATATTTTTTAAAGGACATCAAAAGTCTGCATCCTTTACCCAGTGAAAAGGAATGAAAAACTCATTCGCGTTCACATTTGTGATAATATTTCAGCGGTCTATTGTAATTTCCATGAAGGGATATCCCTTTCACTTTCTTGTTTTCCCATACGCTCTTTATCCCCTCACGTGAAAGTTTTTCGAGGCTGTTACCACTTTTTCCAGGCAGAAAGATTCCTCCTGGAAAGACTTAAAGTACAAACTCTTTAAATATAAACATTTCGCCGAGGCCCGTCCTCATTGTTTATTTTTTAGCATTCAGATTCTGTTTGCCTTCGCTCGCACATAAATTAGGGAATGGCTGAAAAAATGCCCAAGTCCATGACATGCTCTCAAACCAAGCGAACTTTCCTTGACGCCCTCTAAGTCCCTGGCAACGCCACCTGCTGACAGGTGGAGTCCTCCGCCTAGACACTCCCACAAGCCGAGGGCTGGTGCTCCAGGACTTCTCGGGCTGCTCCTGCTGCTCCACGGGAACTCCACGACTCCGACCCAATTACCACGCCCGGCTGACTCTGCCGCAGCTTTTTTGTTTGCCCGTCCTGTTTTACTTGATTTTTGCTGGGGTTCCATGTTTTGCACGGTTGTCATTCGAGACTGTAAGCTGCATAATTATGTATTTGATCCTTTTGAAAAGCATGCGTCCTCCACTCGGAATCCTCGAGAGAAAAGAAAGAGTGAGCTGCAATGCTGAAGCATGCGAGAAATTCAGTGCAGAATGTGTAATTAGATTTCAGTTATTTTGAAAGGGATTTTCTGGCCATGTCATCTACGCAGGCGTCTTAGCCAGAAGAGCAGGAAACCAGAGGAAACGGGTATATTATCCCGAAAATTACTTGTGCTGAAACTGTTTGTTGGCCTCTGTTGGGTGTTTTTGCTGGGCCAATTATTATAAAAGGCATTTCTCGTTTCATTAAACTTCTAATTGCCGGCTGGCTGCCCGGAATCGCTGGTTTCCTTCAGCCGAAATTGCCATTTTCGGCAACTTCAATAAATGCCAAGCCGCAAGCATTTTTAATATGAGCTTTCGCAGCCACCGCCCTCTTGACTCTAGTCTCGCCAATCATTAAACACAAAATTTAATTAACTGTTAATAAAGCAGCTAATGAAGACAGCTCCAGAGGCCACCAGGCCACACCCCATCTCGATTTCCCAGTTGGATGAGCCACTGTCAAGTTAATATTGCCTCTGGCTCATATTAAGTGGCGCTAAGCTCTGCTGTCAACACGGGCGAGTCTAGGAGATGGGGCACAGGACCAGGACCAGGACTAGGACCAGTCCTCACCCATTGCCATAAAGAGTCAGGGATCAAAGGGAAAACTTCAAGCATAAATTAGACGTATATATGTACTGCCACTGTGGGCTGTATGTGCTCCTGTTTAAGTCCAACCTGACCACTGTCTGCCACGTTTCGCACATATAAGTCATGGCAAACGCCTTTTATGGCATTTAATGGAGCATAAACTTGGCTCGCTTTTATAGACAATTTTCATCAATAACAAAGACTGAATGCAGCAGGACATTAAGCCATCACTCACTCTGACGCACTTTCCTTGGAGTGAACAGGACACTCGGAGAAATGAAATTAGTTTCCGGGAAATTCATTGGCTTATTAGCTTATCCTCCTCTAGGAACTGATGCTACTTGCTAGAAACTATTATTATGCTTTCAAAAGTTCTGCAGCCAATAAACCTAAGCAGCTTCTTATTGATTTTTCCTAATAAAATATTTTTCTTCTCATTTGCTTGCCAACAATGTTCGCCAACGGAACGCTGCGTTTGAATTGAAAACTGAATATTGGAAATCTTTTAATTCGATCAATGCCGCTCCATCCAGTGTAAAGCGAATGGGTGCCAAGTCAGTTAGAAATTCCAGCGGCTGCCTCTTCCGGAGAACTCTACGTGCCGGACATGGCTTTATATACAAGTATATCTTTGGCAGACTCACCCGTACAGTCGTAATTGTCCTGGGGCACTTTGGATGAGTGAGTTAAATGCCAGGACTGTTTAACTAAGCCTAGTTCGACATGTCTGGGTGCCTCATAATCGTTTGCCGCATAAAAAGAGGCTTCAGGCTGATGGAGCGTCCTTACATATACATTATATACACATTTTACTGAGCAGCCCGACAACAAGTCAATAAAATTTATGACCATCAATTTCAATGTGTCGAAAGTTTTTCCTCTGGACGGCCAACTCCTTGGGGGTCCGACGGAAGGTCCCTTGTTTTCTTTAATTTATGCCGATGGGCAAACAGGAAAATAAAGTTTTAGCTCATAAATTTCCCGCAGGCTGTCCTTAGCACCTAATTTGGCCCACTTTAAAGCGGGCCAAGACTCCAGGACTCCAGGACTTCGGGACTCCAGGACTCGAGAATCCAAGACTAGAACCGGAATCGGATGCCATCCCTCCGCTGGCCTTTCCGCTTTCCACTTTCCACTTTCCGATTTAATTGTTTGCTCAACACCTTGGCCAGTTGACTGCCCACCCATTGTTGGCTTCAGCCTTGCTTGCCCAACATAATAAAGCTTGTTAGCGTAATTGCTTAATTGGCCAAGTCCCGGGCTCTGTCTGTGGATATTCGCCGGGCTCTAATGGCCGTGTTTGTTGTTTGTTTTGACCCGGTCACCATATGGGCATCGGCACTCTGGCAGCCAAACACTGGCCACACATACGAGTGTGTATATCACTGGCTTTCCAGCCAAACACTTTGAATTGAGTGCCAGGCAAGGATGTAGCTGCATTGGTAGAATTGGCTTCCTCGTGGGCATGGTGAATTAAGGAAATTCAGTCTCAAAAATGTAATATTGGCACAAAGGCCTTTTGAATTTGAATTGGTGCCTTCTAAGCTGCAGTTAACACTTCCAGAAGCATTTCAGGGTTATCATTCCCTTAATTGAACTCCAATGCTCCGCATTCGCCTCTTTTTTCCATCGCAGGCACTCTGATAATTGGAAAATCTGTGGTAAATCTGGGAGCCAGCTGCCACACTATCGATTACCACATGAGAAGGAGGCCACAATTAGAGACTGCCTTTCGGCCAAGAGCGAACTTCATTAAATGCCTTCGTTTGCACACAGCCAGCCAGTCATTCGCATCAAATATCTGTCTGTCATTCAAGTTGGCTTATTCACCAGCTGCCGACAGCCTAAAGGCGTTTGATATACCTATCCTAAAGTGCCCAAGACACTTTATTTGCCTGCCAGTGGCGTGGTAAAGGGGGATATCTTCTCCCAGTGAAATAATTTATTTAATAGAGCTACAAAAGTACATAACCTAAGATGCTTTGTTACCCAGAAGCTGCACTTGGCATGCAACTTATCTTTGAATCGGCTATTGAGTACCCTAAGCCACTGGGTTTTTGGCCTCGTAAACCACTTGTGTATTTTATATCGCAGCTCTAACTCCGCTTGGAACCGCCACAGGGAACACATGTTCCAAACCACCTAAACCCCCGATTCGGATTCCCATTCCGATTCCGAGGACTGAGGACTGCGACGATCGCGTGAACAAGTAAATGGCAGGCAATAATTTTTTTATTGCCAGCCAATGCCGAAAACATTTCGCATCGAGTGTAAGTACATATTGAAATAATGTTATTCCTCTTCGGGCGGGGGGCGGGGGGCGTGGGTGTCTGTCTGATAAGCGGCCAAAGTCCTTGTTATTGTAGCCGTTAAATCCGTACGCACACACACGCACACACGCCCAGTGCCACAAATGGAGGGGGGCGTGGCATGTTTGCCGAACTCTCGATATTTACGCCCTTGGTATCGCTTTCGTATCGCTTTAATCAGACTCTTTGATTTTACAACAGCATTATGCACTTTTAGTGTGATTGATTGGAGGGCCTGGAAAATGGTAAATGCATTGCCATCCCAATTCGACTGAATTCGGGGGACTGAAACAAAGTACATAAAAGGTTTACGCGTGGCACTAAAATCCAAGGGTAATGTCGTCTCAAAAATAGGGAAAATTAATTATATTTACGGTGGCACGTGCAGAAAACATCTGCAGTTATTTGCTAAAACGAAAACTAGTTCACAGTTAAATATCCCAAAATATTAAGCCATTTAAATGTATTCTCATTTGTTTTGACACACACAATTCTATTTATACGAAAATAGTTTTGGCAATGGTGCAATTTTAAGTCCTGAACGAACACATTTGGCTACCGCTTAAAACGGCGAAAAATTGGCTCACATTTAACGATTTGCAGTGGATGCGGCTTTAACCAAAATTCCAATTGCATCCGTGTGGCACGGGCAAATACTTACTGCGGTGAGTGTTTCAAATTGCTGCGAATTTGATCTGAATAAAGCGAAAACTTTTGTGCCTGGCACTCTTGGTCTGGAAACTTTGCAGCAGTTATCAGTGGCAGTCCGGCTTACATTGTTTCAATCGCAGTCACGACAACTTTTTGCCACCGTTTGCCATTAGCAGACATGCAGCTTGGGGCACTGAGAAAAACTTGGCTAACCTACTTCCCCTTATTTATGTTTCACTATGGACTTCTGCTTAAATCAACTTGGTCACTTTCTTACAGTGCCTCAAAACAAATTGTTAAATAAAAGCTTCCCACTTGCTCACAAAAGGCTGTCCGAGTTCGAGTCCGAGTCCGAGTGCGGCAGACTGCTCCAAATGCGGAGCAGTGAACCTCATGCATAATGCAGTTGCTCGGACTTGCAGCCATCTCGCCGAGGAGATTACAGTCGTCTCCGTTTGCCGAGAGATGTATTTGAGATATGCGGCGCATTCCGCAGCCACTCACTCATTCACTCGGTTTATTCGGACCTCCGCCTGGCACTCGAACCCAGCTCCAAGCTCCCAGCTCCGCCGCAGGAGCTTATTTACTGTCCGGCTTGTCAGCCCGGCCGGGTAATTAGGCAGAGTCGTGTGGGATTGTGCTCTGGTAACGACCCCCTGAATAATTCATTAGCCGGAGGTCCTCAGCCCGCTATTCACTAGCCGACATCCGACATTCACCAGCCACTAGCCACCATCCACCAGCCACTCCCACACATCCTGGGCTCGCTGGGCAGCTGTGCTTTCAAAAACCCACCGCAAACATAACCAAATGCAAACAAGAACATCCTCTGGCTAGTTGATATTTCACTGAGTGCCTACTCCGTCCCAGATGGAGGAAAGCCACTGGATGGGCACATATGTGTGTTAAATGCTGCTTCTTTTTCGTTTCGTGATATTGAATATCCATTTGGCAAGTAATCACTTTATGCTCGGGGATTATACCACAATCAGTGTCTTACACTATGAACAACATTTATTTCGCCCGAGTGAAAGTTTGTCAAATTGAAATACCTAGTAGAAACGATTTTCAATTTCTTTCTTTTCCGCCGCTCAACTCTTCGCCTTCGGACGAATTAAATGTATTTATAAACTTTACGACCCATTCCAAGCACTCTGGCTAGACATCTGTATAACATAAGATTTGACGATTATAAATGGCAATGGGCTGCGGAATAATGTAAATTTTCCTTGGCACATATTGGCCGAATTCAGCTGGTAATTTGTGTGCATATATTGGGCGTATTTATGCTGGGCACCTGTCCAATTTGGCCGGACAAAATTGGAGGATGGGCTGGCCGAAACGCTAAAGGGTCGCTTTATTGTCGGCACGTTTTTCATATTTCTGTAATCCATTACCAAGTCCTGGCCATCCGTCACGGACTCACTGCCTCCGGCGGACTTCAAAAGTTCTCGGCTGGCCATTTTAAGGAGCAACTTTGTGCGTAACGATTTTCTCATGCCTCCTAAGCCGCTTATATAGAGATGTTATGCTCTTGAAAATATTTGTGTAATACTCACCCAGCGGGGAAAGTCGTGCCGAATGGTGGTTGATAATGTAAATATTTTAAATATCTTTTATTCCAATTAAATAACGGGAAATCAGCTTAAAGAAGTTAGGACGGAAGTTCAGGCACTAAAACTGAATTTGCAGCCATAAAAAGATCTCAAAACTACATATTTTTGTATCCGAATATTGAAATCAGAAGTCCTGTCAAGTCCTGCAAAATGCTCTGTAGCTGGAGCTACTTAATATGCAATTATCGTGTACTTTGCCCATAAATTTCAGCAGAGTATCAAAGCTGTCAGAAATGTTGCACTGGTAACCAAGCTACGGCAGTTGGTGCCCTCCAAAGTACATGCTTTTTATTGCCATCTAGAAGAGCGGAACTTTTGGAGCTGCCAGGAGGTCGAGATTTGTGCGCTGACAGGAGGCAACTTCTGGCTGACTCATGGCAGTTGATTTACTGCTCACCGGGGCACGGAGCACGGAGGACGGAGTACGGCGTACTGGGTACGGGAATGCTAATGGTACTGTGCAGGTAAGTGTTCCGGCTGCAGCTCGGCAAATGAAATTTTGGCCGAAACACTGGCAAATCAGCTGCTCCACTTCGCTGTGCTTCCACTGCACATTTTGTTTTATTTTGTTCCAAATGTGTGCAGGCTTGCGGGGATTCTGAGTTCGCCCCACTAATGGGCTGCCTTTGTGCCGAAAGAAATGGGATGCGTCCTTCGTCACAATTCTCTGTGGTTCGGTAAGCAATTTTCCATCTTGCACAATCGCAATCAACCGATGAGCTTGCCATCCGGCTGACGCCTCCTTGCGACTAAAAGGATGTGGATATGGGGATTTTTCGGGGATATTGATAAATGCAGCTGCTGTCGTCGGTTTCCTTCAACTGGGATTTGTACTAGATGCATACATGTACGACTTGGATGATACTCAGGCAAAAACTACTTAGGTAGCAAAACCAATCGTTTGTTCGATCAAAGGTTAGCTGAAAATTCGAGTGACGAGGCATTTATTTCCTCCACTGCCAGTTACTTACCCTATCTCAGTTGAATCGCCTCCCCAGCTCCCCCCCGCCAGCTGTAGTGCCCTTCTCGCCGAGCTCGACCATCACATCCGAGTCCTGGCAGTGACTCGTGCTCGCCTCGAGAATACTGATTCCGGTGGTGTTATCCGTGCTGACGAACGGCGTCTCGCTGAAGCGCACCTCCACGGTCTGCTCGTCGCCGGAGTCCAGGTAATCCCCGTCCGTCTCGTCCGTCCGCCTGCGGACGCGCCGCGTCAGCTCCACCTGTTGATGGTGGGACGGCTGCAGCTGGTGCAGCTGGTGGTCGCCACCGTGCACCAGGGCGGCGTTAATGCCGCGTCCGCTGAGGATTGGCGACACGGCACCCGTGCCATTGCCGTAGGTCGGCTCCCGCGGGATAATCAGCAGCTTCTCCTTGGGCAGACACGTCTCCTGGGTGATGCCGTTCTCGTCCTGGTCGTCGGCGTCCAGACTGCCGCCGCCCAGGCCGCCATCCCCCTTGCCGTGGTGCAATCGCGGACCACAGGTGTTTCGATCGCTCCGATTATAGCCCCTGGTGATGTTGAGGATGTTGTTGTTCGAGGGATTGAAGCAGGGCAGCACGTGCTTGAACTCCTTGCGGAAGTTCTCGTTCAGCCAGGCGTACAGGAAGGGATTGTAGCAGGTGGAGCTCATGGCAATCGAGTGGGCGACGAAGAAGAAGAGGATGTAGAAGCGCCACTCGTTCGACTTGTCATCGAAGTCGTCGAATATGTTGACCACATTGATGGGCAGCCAGCTGAGTCCGAATACCGCCACCATGGCGATGAGCATGCGGTTGGTGCGCTTCTTGCGATCCCGATCCGCCTCCTCCCGCCGCGAGGACTTCGAGCCCGGCTTGGCCCTGGCCCGCTGGTTCAGCTTCACCGATATCCACACATAGCAAATCGAGATGATGAAGAAGGGCAGCACAAACTGCAGCGTGGTGGTGATGGCCCCGAACACCTTCCTGTACTGCTCCGATGGCCAGTTCTCCTCGCAGTACACCCGCACATAGGGCATCTGCGGTCCCGTGGAGCCGGCGGTCATCACCTGCATATAAGCCTGCGTTGCCGAGGTGGCGTCCGGCGCCTCGATGAAACCCGATCCCTGGGCCACAAAGCTTCCGTTCAGCATTAGAGTGGCCTCCACCAGGGTCTCGTTGCCGGTCTGCGTTCCGTTCACCAGCTCGTTGGTCATCTTCATGTACATGCCGTAGGGAACGGTGGCCAGCAGGGCTATCACCCAGATGCTCACTATGATCCCGATGCAGGTGGAGAGCTTCATGCGCGGGTGAAAGGGGTATATGATGACGAAGTACCGATCGATGGCAATCGAGGTGAGGGTCAGCGTGGATATGTAGATGCTGCATCCCTGGGCAAAGGACACCAGGTGGCACAAGCTCCTGCCGAAGGCCCAGCGACCCATGAACGTGTACAGCGGCGTAAATGGCACCGCCAGGACGCAGAGCAGTATGTCCGACAGGGCCAGATTCGTGATGAATATGTTTGTGACGGTCTGCATGGCCCGGTTCCTCAGAACCACGTAGCAGACCAGGACATTTCCGAAGACTCCCAGGACAAAGACCGTGGCGTACAGAACGTAGAAGAAGATTTGCACGAACTGGTTGTGAATGATGCCGCCGCTCCTGTCCTCATCCGCTGCAGCCACATCCGCCAGGATGGCACTAGTCGTTCCCGGCGACGTTAGGCTCCAGTTGGTTGTGCTGGCCAGTGGCAGCTGGCTGGCGGAGATGCCGGAGATGGCGGAGGAAGTGGTGGTGCTGCTGCTCAGCCAGCTCAAGTTGGCCATCTTTACGGCTGCCGGCGCTAATGAGTTGAGTGGTGGTCGTGTGCTCGACTTGCCGCCGGTGGTTCCGGTTCGGATGCGCACCACTTAAGCGGCCATTTCCGTCGGCGCCGGAATTGAGCTCCTTACCCGATGGCCTGGCCAAAAGCACTTGGCTGCTTAGAAGGCCTTGGCAATATTCCGCTCAACGCTAATGACTGAGCTGTTGGTTCTGGAAGTGAGCAGAAATGGAGAACGTTTTAGTTGAAATAAGGAGTTAACATAAATGTTTCGAAGCCGTTTCGCCGAAACTACCAAAGAGCAAGTACCAAAATATCTTTACCTCTGCATCATTAGGCATCTGGCTTGCATCAATAAAATCGATGATAGTAAGTGCCTTACAGCCGCGTAAAACTCAACGCAACTTATTCCAAAGTTTTCAGCAGCGAATTCGTCTTAAACGGACTTAAAAACTAAGTTTCCACCCACCCACATTCCCCCCCAAAAAACTTCGGTCCCACTTTTTCAGTTCCTCCCTTTGTTTGTCTGCTTTTTGGCCAAAAGGGATTAAGTTGTTGCCCCGACTAGCTTTTACTTTCTCTGGCTGTCAGGACACGCTTGCTCGGCTTCCAGCTCCAAGCTCCAGCATCGGGGCACTGAGTTTATTAAAACAATGCCAATGTGACAGTTGCTGTCTCTAACTGGGCATTAAGAGTGAAGTCCTGAGACCCCGACACCAACCGCCATTCGGACAGCTTAGGACTGAGATGAGTTGCGTACTAATTCCCTGAAGTTTATCTGATGAGCAGGGAAAGTAGTTTCCATTATATATGCTCTGAAATCAACTGCAAAAAAGTTTTAAAAGTAAGCAGCCAAAATTGGATCAACAATAGCCACAGATCATCTTTAACATCTGTGTATTAGTCTGTTGCGTACCTAAAAACCCCTTTATTTTATAGTTCTATTTTATAGTTTAACGCCAACACCTATCTATGAAATACAGTAGGCTTAAGCTGCAGGTTATAGCCGCATTCAACAAAAGTGTGGGCTTCCCTTGTGCAGAGCCCATTAGCAGCAGATCCCGGCCAGCAGTCGAAGGAGATTACCAGGAGCCCATTCTCCACAATGGCCAGCAATTAGGCGCTGCATCCAATCGGAACAATTGGTAATTGCCAGATGCCCAAAACAATTGCTAATCTCTCCATTGTACCAGGCTTTCGCTATCATGTCAGAGGGCGGCATTTAATCTTGTGTGTTCAATAGCAGGAAGTTCTGGAATTTTATTGCCGCCCCGAAGGTTGGAAGTTTTGGAGCCATCGATGCAAATATGCCGATGGCTGACGGCTCCTGATCACGTACAGCAACTAAATGCAAATTTAATTGGATTCAGCCGACAAAGGGCCGGAAAAGTTTGGCCAACATGCAGGTGCATTGCATGTAGGTGGCTCCAACAAAAAGCTGTTAGTTAAGTCGTAGAATATTCGGGCCGAAATCCGGATAATCACGGACTCCGGGCCATTTCGGGGTACTCTACCAGGTTGCAAATTGAATTCCTGCGTTTAATGAACACATGCCGAACACCCCGGGCCAACAAGGTTAACAAGGTCAATAAAGTCGCCACGAAAGGTCGAATGTTTTGCGGATGGCCAAACATAATTAAAACTCGAGACCATTGTGTCATTAGAGAGGGAACATTCTTTTGACAACCTAGGGAGTAAAATTGCTGGAAACTTTTAGCGGCAAACTTTGCAAAACTAGTGGAAGGCCAGAAAAGAAACAAAGGCACCCACAAAATTTGCTATTTAAACGGTGGAACGGCATGCATATTAAACCATTAATGATGACTGTAAATGAAGGTCGATTAAACTTGGAACATTAGGCAGTGAAAACGCATGAGTTGCAAAGTAAGCTAACCAGCTTAAGGTTTTCTTATTTATTACCATTACGTATCCATCAACAAATAAAATCATCAAAGACAAGGTGGATGGGAAGAATGCATAACAAATTACTCACGATATTACAGAAAGTTTCGCAGAGCCGGATGGCTGGAAATCTGTTTAACAAGAAGAATGTCTGAGGAATTTCGAGCCGCGGGGATATAATCATTTTGATAAATTAATAGAACTCTGGACCAGGTTGAGGGAGCCTCAAACGCCGGATATTGTGTCCTGGGGAAAACAACAACGTGGAAACGTGGAAACAAGAAAAATTGCCAGTTAACAATTTTTCGTTTTGCCATTCTTTTTATGAACGCATTTATCCAGGGATTGCCTGGCGTGGCCCATAAACTCCATCGGAATTATTACCAGCAGCCTGCATTGGCAGGTCCCCAGTGTCGTCGGCTTCATCATCGCCTTCATCCCGGATTCTGGGACCTGCTGCCGGGTCCTGCCCCTTTATCCTCTGCAGGACTCACGCGCCCACTTCGCCCATTATCATTACTAACAAGCAGCAGAAGGCAGGTTGAGTGTGTCATCTTGGCGGTTCCTTCGCTGATCTGCGGCACTTCGTAATTTTAATTTTGATGCATTTGTCACCATTTTGTGTGCTTTTATGGCATACACTGCGGCAAAGCAGGGCAACACAACTTACGGGGTAGTAAACCATTATCAGCCTTGTTGCAGAGGTGACTTTTCGTCGCACGGCAAAATTTCTTTCTGTGTACTGACTCGCTTCTGCGGCAACGATTTATCTTTGAGCCCGTGACATAATGAAACAAGGCCAGGGCGAGAGCAAACGCTCACTTTAATGGCTTTTTTTGGCCCGCAATATCAGAGAAACAGAAGAACATCCACATCCGTATCCGCATCCGCATCCGCATCAAACTGTTCGACTCCTCCTTTAAGTGCTAGTATATAGCCTACTTATAGGCGCTGGGGGATTTTATGGCGACAAGGTGCACGCGACCTCCGGAGGGCAGCGCCATTAATGAATTTCCCATCGCTTGGGGCTTAAGGATGCAGTTAAAGTGTATCTCAATGGACTGTCAGGATGTTTATGGCGCGCGGGATGCCAAAACACAGTGCTAAAAAGGAGCGAATGGGCAGGACATCCTCTGGGTTCTTTTACTCGGCCAAAGCCCTTTTGATTTCCCATTTACGGCGACCGAAGGTCCGGGCGGAATTAAATGAAAATCAAATTAAACATCTTGTGGGTGAGCTAGTTTCCTCAGAAGTGTACGTGTATATAAACTGCCACATACTGGTTTTTGTGTTTCAGGTTGTTCAGCACGCATCGTTTGTGCAACTCACTTTGTCTTATTTATTATTACAAATACATTTTTTGGCAACTCACAAGAGCTTGAGCCAAAACAATATAAATGCGATTCAGGCCAGAAAGTCATCGGAAAGCAATCGAACACCATTTGCTTAATTGCAAGAAAGGCTCTATCTAGCTGGAAGAATTCGAGTAACAATGGTTTGAAATAAAAAGTACATGATTTACCAAGTGTATCTCTGACTAATTGGTGGATACAGTCCAACTTGCTTAAGCTCTGAACCTGCAGCACCTGCCACACCGGAAAAGCAGATGGAAACTATTCCATTAGCGGCCACGGGACTTCCCACCAGCTCCACTAACGATTTCCGGAGTGGCCAGTGGTGATCAGTGCCGAGGAGCTGCTCCTCAATGGGCTGCTTGCACTAATTAACATGGCTATTTTTATGATAATCAATTACAAAGTTTGCGCGCAACTTTGACGTTAGTTTCGCTTCAAAAAGCTGCGAAAAGAATAAAGTTTCGTTCGCCGCCCAGGAAATTACTCAAGAAATTAGAGGTCCACAGACAGATGAGCAGACGCAGTCCATTGGGAGCATGTGTTCAATGTCTGTGTCAGTGTCGTGGATCGATTGATGACGCGGAATTTAATTAAAATTTTGCTAGAATTTCCTCGCTTTTTTCAATGCCATAGCTGGCACTTTAATTGGTTGCCCCGCTCGTGAGCAGCCACTTTGCACTCAGCCGCTTTTGAAATGTCGGTTTCGGGAATTATTCATACGCATATCGGGCCAAGATATATATATATATATATATATGTTACTCATTCAATTGAGAGCTGCGGCGGGCTAGTTTATTTACATGATTTATATGCCCGGCAACTAATTAGAGAGTTATTTCCATTTGGCTCTCGATGCACACGAATCGAGGGCAATCTTCCAGTAACTGATTCACTCAATGCGGGTATTTGCCACATTTACGATGGAAACATAAATATCGCATCTCATATATCAAAGTCCCCGTGTATCTGCATCGACGTAATAGTTATAGGTGGACAAAAGGAAAGGGAATTTCAATCGGTGCGATGGTGAAACCCAAATACTCTTCCGCTCGTGATTTATTTAATAAGTTGGCTTCCAATCAATATGCTGGTTATTCAGGTTAATGGAGACACCGTGGAATATTTAGAAGTACAAATGTATGCTTTTCATATGCCCTGAAAATAGCAAATTGCTGAGGGTCCAAGAGGTGCTCCCCTCCAAAATGAGCCCCTAAGTTCCCCGATTCTGACTCCCATCCCCATGCCAGCGGGCTGAGCCCATTAAGGTCCATGTGGACAAAACGACGATAAGCGTCAGCGGCATTCGCATAAAGATAACACTGAAATCAAACTAAATGGCTAAAATTGGCAGACTAGAGTAAACCAGCCACAGGAAATCCAGGCGGTAATATTTTATCAAGAGCAACAAAAAATCACACCAAAAAGGAACGCTGAAATCGCATATAAAAATCGCAGTTAAACATTATTAGAAAGATTGGGGCAGCAATGGCCATTAATAAGATTGTTTTAGCATGAATTTACGGCCAAGGGCGGGCCTTTTTGGCCTTCAGTTTCCCCTGATCCCCTGATCCCAAGGCAAACACGGCCAGTCACGCCAAAATGTAAACAAGTCAGCCTACCGATGGCCCCGTTTCTATGGATTTCCTCCAGTTGGGCTCGCTTGCCCCTGCAACAGAGCAGACCTGACAATCTATTCGAAAATTGAAATGTTTGCTAACACGAGCCACTTAAAGTGGGAAGCAGGAATGGCGGAAAAAAGTGGAAAAAGCTGAAAAACCGAAGCGAATTTCAAACAAATTACACGGGCACTTTTGGCCAACGTTCAACGAGGCGTGCGGCCAAAGAGCCATCAGTTCCAGGGACCAAAGGTGCCCACTGTGTGTGTGGTAAGTGGTGTCCTCATCGGCTTTAAAGTTCCTCGAAAAAATACAATTTTAATATGGCGAGCAGTTACAATTGCCACGAGCTCGCCACCCGCACACAAAAACAAAGTGGTCGGCCAATTATGATCCTTTGAAAATTCAGCTCGAAATCAACAGTGAAAACAACAATAATAGGCCATTCCTTGTGATGGCCAGCAATTCGAGCTATTCGAGTGCCGGGATTATGGGCTTAACATTTTTAAAACTGCTGAAGAGCCTTCAAAACTTGGAAAGAGGCGCGGAAAATATATTTTTAAAACATTA
The DNA here is from genome assembly GCF_003286155.1 of Drosophila erecta. Taxonomy (NCBI): domain Eukaryota; kingdom Metazoa; phylum Arthropoda; class Insecta; order Diptera; family Drosophilidae; genus Drosophila; species Drosophila erecta. The sequence continues at coordinate 20,103,757 of NW_020825198.1, forward strand.
ATCCCTATTACTTCTCAAGTTAATTGCTGAACCTTTGCATACTAGCATTATTTTCATAGCAATTTACCAATATAATAACAAGTTGAGTGCACAAAAAATAATACAAATTGAGAACATTTTTAAAGTGCTGTGTAGCAACATCGTAATCGGCGACTTAGGCGGTTCAACACAATAATTCTAAAGTGGGGTTACTGCAAAAGTTCTTTGATGGCATACGGAGTAACCTGTCAAACCCGCATTGCCTCTGTTTCCCGACACTTGAAACAAGGGTTCCAGAAAACTAGCGACTCAGTTTTCCTGGCTGGCCTGCAGCCTTAAGATAAGTACAACGGGTCCAGTAAAACTCAGCAGCACATTTTCCGGCCATTTCCCAGCCGGGGGAGTGAGTGCTGAATGCCTAATAGTTTTACGTAAGCTTTTTGGCAGCCGACTTGCCGCTGAAACAGCTGAAATGGCTGAAACTTCTGAGAATTGTATGCACTCGCAGTCGTCATGAGCTGGCACTCCACCCACTCCGCGTTCAGATTTCCCAGCCCAGCCACATCTCACTCCCAGTAGTAATAACCGAAACGCCAGCCGGGCTGAAATGAAAATGCAAATGCCAAGGACACAGCAGCGACGAACTTTCGAGTGGTCGACATGTGGGGGCGTTTTGGCCAGGGGCGTGCCGACCGCAGCCCCAGTTTACAGGACTAGGACCAATGACAGGAGGTGTGCCTAACGAGGACACTCGTCCTTTTCTCCTGTCTGTCAGCCACTGCTTTCTTCAGCTTGTTTACTCACAATTTTCATGTGGCATATGCAAGGACAATAATTTCACTTACCACTCGGAGGTTGAGGCCATAAGGTTTTTCGTATTTTCCGATTATCTTTGGGGGCCGTGAAGTGGGCTTCTGTTTGGCCGTGTGGCTTTGACTAGCTCAAATATTCTTCAATCACAAAATCCTTTGTATGCTAAATTATTCAATTCCTGTGAGTATGTATTCATATTACTATTTACTTGTATTCCAGCTGCATGCGCCCTTTTAACTCAATTGAGTTGCGGAAAATTTCAAGAGGGAAATCTCTTCTAAGCTCTTGGCGAAATTTGCTTTCTGTAAACTTTCTACTGGGCTGCCCTTGCAATTAAAAGGTAGAGTGGAGTATCTCCTGTGCAAAGTTCCTGATGAACTTTCATATTCCACATCAAGGATAATCAGTGGATTTCAAAGTTTCGCCCCCTCCACGGGGAACTAAACCCTTTTTGGTCGCATTCCTTTATCGTTGTTTGTATGGCTCATTTTGTGCCTTTTCCCTGTTTGGCATTGCTCATTGTTTAGGCGCTTAACCTTTTTTCAGCCAGCCGCAGCCGCAGCCGCAGCCACAATAACAAAACCGAAACCAAAACCAATTTCCCTTGTCTTTTGACGCCATTTGTTTGCACAACCTTGGTCCCGGCCGTGTCCTGTGCTCCATCTCCATCCTCTGCGCACTCCAATGTCCTTGCATGACGCGCGGCGACGTCGGCGGCTCGCACACATATGGCATATGGATGGCACATGGCACAACCAATATTCGAACAGTATAAAAATCAATGAATTTTATTGCTACTACCATGGGCTACCTCACTTCTTTGTCCTTGAGCAGTGGTGTCTGGTTCCCACTGCACACCTCCCTGCACTTTGGGGCTGGATCCCAAGTTCAATTTAAAGATCCCTCGTTGAGATCTCTTGAGTGGACTTTATGCGTGCCCAGCTTCTGCAGTATCTAATGTGTTGCTCGGTGCTGGATCCACCATTTCACATTCAGAAGTTGTAATATTCTCTAAAATAACTCAGACGATAACAATACCTTGAGATACTGCTTTGATAAACTCTGCTCGCTTAGCCATTCCTGATGCAATTTGCCAGCATGAGAGCGCGGCTGGTTGAAGGGGCAGTGACCATAATTAATTGGCCATTTACTGCAGCCTCCCTGCAAAACAGTTGCGGTTGAGCAGGAGACAATGGCTTCATAAATTCAGCTCGAGGAGAGCAATCTCAGCCGGATAAGTGGCGCTCCACGGGTTGTTGTCCTGCCCGCCCACCGAGACGGGCAATCCCTTTCGCCATTGTCCTTATCAGAATGTCCCTATCAGAAGGCAGTGCACTGGAAGGCATCCTTGCCCATCGTCACTCATGTCGCAGGATCCACGACCATTTGGCATACAACGCTCCCGAGACCCAAAACAGTTGGTCAGTTTGGAGCCCGGGTAAACGCTTTCATATGACCGAGTTTGGCAACCGGAAAATTGCCTGGAATGCGGGGCTATCTGTTCTGCGGGAAATCAGCTGGCTCAGACCTTAAAGCCAAGCGAAAATACCATCGTTTCAGATGGAAACAGAGGCATTGTTGTTACAGCGGGAGGCCTTCATTTTTTATGGCGACTTGGGAGAACAAGAGCTTTATGGCCGCTGAATTTCTAATAAAGCAGACGATTGCTTCCTGGCAATGGGAGTTTTGAAAACTAAGCAAATGTATTTTATTGCAACACCAGACAAGTTCAAACTGTGATTGAAGCTCCTCGGAAATTCGAGCGCGCAATCTCCAGACCAGAGAATTCCAAAAAGAAACTCCTGCAAACTGAGAACTTGACCTTTTCTGTGGCAGCTGCTTTCAGCGATTAAGTTATCCGAGTTGCCAAGCTACATCCCATCTGCCGGCCTTCACCGGATTATTCCCTGGCTCTGGCTGCTCTCAATTTCCATTTATCATTATGCAGATTCATGTCTACAATATGTTCATTTACAAAAATATACGCATGCAAAGGGAGGAGGGCAAAGGAGCACTTTGCATGGTCTATGCAAATTAATAAGCAACTCACTTAGCGCTGACTTAAATGCAGGCAAACTGTTGTAAATGGCGTTTTAATCAACGTACCAAGACAACAAACGAAATTAATTAAATGTTCACTTCATGGCCGGCATCTCGACTAAGCCGGCACACCAGATACACCAGAACCGCCCACTTATTATCTGGGTTTCGGGAACCACCAGCACCACGCTCCCATCCTCCGAGTCGCCTCCGCCACGTGGAACGTCGATTTTTGCATTTTAATGATATTTGAACCGCGGTGTGGCCGTGGTCGGTTGGATCCACGATATGGGGTTGCATTGGGGAGAAAAGCAGCACGATGATGGCCATGAGGATGGCGATGACGATGGTGATGGCGATGGCGATGGCGATGGCGAATACACTTGATGAATACACTTCCAGCGAGGCGTTGCAGAAAAAACTTTCGGCGTCAAATAGATTATTCTAAATAGGCAATGTTTCGGGGAAATGACAAAGCGAAAAGTTCTTTGGGAACTTTTAAAGGAATTTGCTGTGTACATTTATATTTAAATGAGGCCTTTCATGAATTATTTAGTCACAAGTATATGCAAAAAACTTTACACCCTATTAGCTTTTAAAAACCAAGTTCACTTTGATGGCCACCTTTTGGAGTCTTCTTATGTCTTTGAAAGTTTCAGGGCACCCCAAAATTGTATGCATTTGCAAATGTATCTATGTTTAAAACACGTTTAATAAGTTATTTGAGCTGCTTGATACCAGCACTTATCTGCGCATTATAAAATCAGGCTGAAGTCGAGTAGCCCAAAGGACTCCAGTACGAATAGGGAATTTGGGCCTCAGATACTGGCGCCCAATTGCGGTTTCAGCATCCATGGAGCTCCCACGAAGTGATTTCTTTTGCGCATCCCTATTTTGTCCGTCGCTTAATTGAAAAGCAATTAATTTTTTGGCCTGCATTAGGATGCCCTGTAACCAGTTGTTTCCCCGCGAGCCTCCCAGAGGACCCTGAATTATTGACAAAAGTTAAGTGAGCAACTGCACGACCGAAATCATAACCAGACATCGACATCACCAGAGGTAAATTGAAAGGGAGCCCGAGTCGAGCCGGGTCGGGTGGCTGGGTCTCTGGAGAAATTTGAAAATCCTAGCCACAAACGACTGCCTGACTGACTGACTGACTGGCTGCCAATGGGAGGTAACTAGGGACACCACCCACCCACCACTCGAAAAACCAGATTACAGGGCGGCAAAGGGATCTGGTCGAAAGACCAAGTCAGAGGCAATTCCATAGCCAACTTGGCATAGCCGGGCTTGGGAATGGCAATCGTTTTATGGCTCCTTTGCTGCCCGGACTTGTTCTCCTTACTCTGGTTGTGGGAGCTGAGAACTGGGGCCTCCATCGCTCAGATTGGCCGTAAAAATGTCACCTGTGACTTGCGACTGTGAGAAATCAAATAAATTCAAGCAGCTGCGCGGCGCTCCCCCTTCACGCATTTCTTATCAGGCCTTTGCCTCATAAACACACGAACATATAATGTGTATTTACATACCTGCCTTCAGCCTTGTGCATTATTTATGCAAAACTCGGTGGCCAACAAAATGGCAAACGCTATGAAAGAATGCTTGTAGAGAAAATACAGCGTTTTGGTCAGCGGTTCGACTAAAAAGTACACTATCTACACTTTTTCAATTCAATAGTATCAGGAAAGTTTTAGTGACAATCGTTTGCCCAGCTTGGAATAAATCCTTCGCTCCCAAAGGCGCAAAAATCCGAAAGTAATCATATGGAAAAACAAGCCTTTTCCAACCAAATGTCAATGTTTCTCTTTGAGTTTTCTCTGTAAATATGTAAATATTTTCATCGGAATGTGCACATTGACATTACAGGGAAAAATGAATTCAGCAAATATTTCCATAAAAATACAGGAGTTGGCCAATGCGAGTAAAACCTTGGTCTTCTGCAAAATATATGGTTTTGATTAATTTTAAATTGGCAAAATATTTGAAAAATTATTATAAAACTGACTTCAATTAAGCTTTTACCTTGTTGGCTTACAAGTGGATGAAACTGGGATTTTTTGGGCTACAGCTGCGGTAATTTGCTACCATTTCGTAGCCAAAAGTTGATTTAAATGCAAATGGACGGGAATGGAGAGGGACCAAAGGCGGATAATCAGGTGAGGACATCCAAGGCACCATCTCAGCAATTTTCGCCCCAACTGCGAAATTTCGGCGACCTGAAACTGCCTTGAAGACCAGTTTTAGTGGCCATCAGCCAGCTTGGGCGCGGTCTGATATGCAAATTGAAATGCGTTCTCCTCTTGCTCAGATCCATAGTGCTGAGCTGTCTTTAGAGGCCATCAACTGGTGCTGGAATTGCATATAGATTGGGGCTTGCGGAATCCTCGACAGGAAGACGCATATCACGTATACGCAGTGGGCGTCTGAAGATGTTCCGCTGGACGGGCTCAACTGGGTTGACCTAAAGCGCCGCAGGTGGAGTTGAAACGAGTGGTTATGGGAAGCCAATGTCTCGCTAATAAGAACATAAAAGCATCAATCATCCCAAATCACACACGATTATCACTTATGACAGCGGCGTCCCCAGACAATAATAATGATTACTTGACCAATTCCCACCTGAACAACATGGTCATTAGCATGCGCTCTAGTTCGTCTAGTTCGGCAAATCAATCAATGCATTTGTTTATCGAATCAACAATTGATGGTTGGCTGGCTGACTGAATGACTGGCATCCGTGGCAGAGGGCATCAATTAGAATCAATCGAAAGTTGTTCGGACTGTCTCTTGTTTATGGGTTCGCCCTACACTCGAGGACCCATTAAAATTAAAGGGAAATTTGCATTTTTAATTAAGGAACAGTCACGGCCGGGCCAGTTGACTTAGCCATAAAATGTAAACGGACTACTTTCAATTTGCTTTTAAATGCAATTGGGTTTTCCTAATGTTATCTGCTCTCGCTCTTGGCTTCCTTTTAGCCTTCTTGTGCTTTTCCCCATTTCGCTGCTGCTAACTTATTTGTTTTGTCGCAAAACAATATAAAAGTTGAATGTTTTTTTCGGGACTTCGGCCTCCTCCAGGCTTTTTGGCAGCGGAAAAAACTTTTCTTTGTGGGAGCCAAAGAAAAGGCCGCAGCAGAAAGTTGACTTGAATTCAATTTGTTCGGTTCGTAATGAATATACTCGCGCATATACATACATACATCGGTCTGTGCAAAAAACATGTCTAACTTATTCACGAATACGTTTTAGCATTCCACCATTACTCACCTCACGCTCCGGCTTGTTTTAATTTGATCATTTAATTTCAAACTGGCTTCCAGTAAGTTAATCTTTGGACGTTAAATATTATGGTTGGGCATTGAGGCGAAAAGTTTTAGCCCGGCTGGCCACGGAAAAAGTACTAAACAGGGGTATAAATAAAAACCGAAAGCTGTCGTCCGCCGACGTGTCAACACTGCGTATACGAAATATATACAAATACTGGGAGGGGAAAACCCAAAACCGCAAGGATGGAGCCACTCGAACACGTTTCTGCACTTGTTTGGTCTCCCTTTCACTGCCTCGCTCCCACTTTCGCTATCAGTTCCTTGCCGCACAATGAAAATATGTTTCCTCTGCCTTCCGCCGAAGAAAATTTCTCCTCTGTTCGAAAATCCTATTTTGGGCTTTCTTCCGCACTTTTCTGCCGACTTTCGCGTCCGCCGTCCACGAAGAATCACAGGCAACTGAACGGCCAACTTCGTCGGCCAAGCGGCCGACCAACAGGTTACTGCTGATAAGAGCTCGTGCAGAGCCGAGCAACTCGAGTCGTGTCGCTCGCTGCGTATACGTAATGTGCAGCGTCGTCGGCTCGTTACGTATACGCAGCGTTGCGCTCACTCAATTGCAGGGTGTTGAGTGGACGAGCTGGAATTGAGTGACTTTCCATGACCCGAGTGCCGAGTGCCGAGTGATTCGTGTCAATTGTCTGCAGGCGGTGAACAGATGAGTGGGTGGCAGTTTACTCCCTGAAATGAGCCGTAAACCGCGGAATTCGGCAAGGGGAACTTCATAAATCCATCGCGGAAAGCACAACTGATGTCATGTAAAAGTTTATGTGTCGCAATTTGTTTCTTAGGCCTTAAGGATTAATAACTGCCCTCGGATAACACCTTAACTTTTTCCCTGCTGAATGCAAAATATGAAATCAAAAATGGCTTCCCTTCCTTGATTGCTTCAATGCAGACCAACCAATTAGCTAATCAAGCATTATATTTCATTTTTCTTGCACGCAGGCAGAGGGACCATAAATGTATCTCTTCCAATTATCGCCATCAGCCTGCTTACCTTCTCAACTTCCTCATATATGTGTTTACCTCTTACCTTCGTCACCTCATTCCGCCACTTTTCGCATTTCATACTCAGCCCTTCGACACTGAATGGTATATCTAAAAGTCCTCTAAAGTGGCGAACATTTAAAAAGTTTCAAAACAAAATATTGAATAGTAAACAGATTGGTTAAATTTGCCAATTAGCAATTATTTCAATAATGTGTAGATACTTAAAAAATATTTCCAAGTAATTAATACATTCATATCAAAGTTTCTCATTACATTATATCCAAAATAATAACGAAATACCCACAATGGGTATCACGTAGTTTGAAAGCAAAATATTGAATAGCAAACAGATTGGTTAAATAGGGAATTCATTTAAAATATTCAGTCCAATAAAAATATTTCAAAGTAATTAATACTCCCAAAACATTTTCATATCAAAGTTTCCCATTACATTATAGCCAAGATAATAACGAAATACCCACAATAGGTATCACGTACTCCGAATACCACCTTGCACATCCTTGTTTGTTTGTTATCTGTCGCCGGAAAGTTCCACAAGAAATCACAAGCAGACAAGGGCTACGAGGGATGTGGCAACTGATGCAGCTGCGATTTATTTATTAAAGCCAAGTCGACAAACAGTTTACACTTGGGACGAGGCTCCTCCAGGGCCACTGATTCTCGTCCTTCTTCCACCTTCCCCACCTTCCCCACCTCGGAATAACGCTTCATATTTTTAAGCACCTCGCCTGACACATTTATGCTCTGCCAGAAGTGAAGTGAATAGTGGCCGCTTTTCAGGGCCCCCCGCCCCCTGCGCAGCCCCACTCTTTCGGCCCTTTAGCCGATTACCATAAACAATGGCAACTTTCTACCTGAGACGACTCATCCTTATTTCCAGACTGCGCCTCATACTCTTAGGGGAAATTTGTGTAACATATTCAAGCGCTGCTTTCATGAATTTTTATTTACTTGCCAGGCATCTTCACCACATACAAACATACATATTTGTACAAGCGGGGCAGTCGAACGCCCTGTTGACATTATCAAGTAAATCCGTGTTGCGCATACGCCTCGTGGGCATTTTGGGAAAAAACTCCAAAGAAAGCTAGCTGCGGCAAGCAGGCGCTTCTATACCCTGCAGTTAATATAATATTTTAATAAAAGCCCTTCTATAGCGGAACTATTATTTTTTCTGTTATTTTCGGTTAATTTTGCGACTGTTTCTAGTGCAGCTGTATGATGTAGTCACCGGATATCGATCTTAATGAATTCAAAATTATATGTTCTTATACCAATATGATACGTTTTGGTGAAAACCTTCGAGGGCACATTTTCCACCCTTTTTTCTACCCTCTGCAAGGGCATAATGACAACATACTCAAAAACTCAACGTTAATTTGGACAAAAATATAACTTATACTACAGCCGAACCTTACAATTTTACCAATTAAAATACGTACAGCAAATTATAGTTTCAAATATAAATTATATATAGTTTAGTTTTGTTTTACATACAACTTCCAATCAAGATATTTACGAAAATACAAAAAACCAGTCAAGAATACATTTATTATTACCAAACATTACTACATTCCAATAAAAGCCCCACTTAAAACGATTTTTTTATCCAGATATATCATTTAAGGTCATTGTCTAAAACCGCATAATAAAAGCAGAACATTTTTATTTTGTCATTTTCCTAAACATTTAGTTTATTTTCCCTCTCAGCTGCTCAGTTGACGCTGAACTTTGCTGTGTTTCTATATTTATAGGTACATACATATGTTTGCCTACATATGTTTTATGTACATACAAGTATTTTTCCTCATATATTGAATCTATTTATAGGATTTAATTTCAAATTTCAGGCCATCTTTCAATAAACGCTTTTTGATGCCTTTGCATCACGAGGAAAGAAATATCGCTCCAATTTCTTTTTGTGCACATACAAAGTACAATTATTAGATACAATATATGTGTTTTGGAGTTTTCTTCTTGTATTCGACTTCAGAGGATGCAAATAACAATTTATTTTATAAGTGCGTAATAGTTAGTCTAGATCTTGTTGCCTTTTGTGTGCAGCTTTTTATTTAATTTTATTTTACAGCTTGCCGCAGCAAGTTTATAAGGATATTAAGGTCTACAGAATGCCAATAAGTGTCCTCGAACGAAATTTGGGGAGAGAAAACTACTAGAATGGCTCCAAGTTCGAGCACGAACAATACTTGGCACTTACAGATCGGCAACTTTTTCTATTGAAATTATATTTATGGCAGCAGCTGCCGCTGGAGGAGTTCGATTATAGCCCGGGATACCTGAGTTGTGCATCGGGATGTGGGAATGGGATACGTGCTCTTGGGGGGTCTCCGCTCCTCCGGCTTATTAGAGCCAACATATTGTGGAGCCATGGTGCTCCTTGCATATAAATGACCCACATGCCTTCATTTGGAGCGGGCCGCCTTAAAGTCGCCGTCTGAGCCTAAGCCCGCATCCAGATCCCTTCTTGGCCTGGTCACTTTAAGGAGCCACTTTTAAGGCGACTTTAGAGGGCGTAGACAATGCGGACCGAAAGAATTGTACTTCCTGCAAAGTAATAACTACTCACTTAATATGTAGCATAAAAAATACATACAAAGAGTTTTATAAATGTTTTTATGTATCCAGATACATATCCAGATACGTATCCAGAATACATAAAAAAGAGTTTTATAAATGTTTTTATGTATTTTATAAAAAGTAAACATATCTATAATAATATATACCATATAATGTATACAATATATAAACATATATAAAATTTGTATATAAAAATATTAAAAATATAAAATATTTATAATTATTTTTCATACATATTCAAATCACCAGAGGCATTTGCTTTATATCCGCTAGTTAGGACAATACAAAGGCGTTGATAAAAACTGGATAATTCGTGCAGTGTACATTGTTAGGACGTCCAGAATAGAATCACCCACTGTTGTACCCATTCTGATATATTTGGGCAAGCCCAGCTGCACTTCGTCTTCATAAAAGTCGCTTTGAGGACCAAGTTAAATTTACATAAATTCGCCTTGGTTCCTGGACAAGTTTCCATCCTTTGCCGTTTTTCTCCCGTTCGGCAATCAATAAACGCACATAAATTTCGCCTCTATCCGTTTGCTGTTCTTCTTCCATTACTTTGGCATCTTTTGCGACTTCCATTTTTTGGTTCTTTTTGGGGCAAAAGTTCTTATCGCCAGCTAAGCTGGCATTGTCATGGAAAACACTGGGCTGGGTCGTAATTTATTTGCCATAAAACATGAAATGAAACATTTCGCTCGTAAATTATGGAAGAAACACGTTGAGGCATCAAAGTATTGTCGCGGTGCAGGAACAAGAATTACGGCCATGTGGTAAGCCAGTTGAGAGGTATCGACTCTTTGACATTTCCGAACGTGGCTCTCCAAAGCCACAGCTAATTATTCCTTAAGGCTTACGACATATTTTGAAAACATTATTTGCCCGAAAAATAAGCACTCCCGGAAACACTGTATTTCCTATGAATTGCATACAAACATGGGGCGAGGCTTCTGAATCAAACGACATGAAAGTGCAAATAGTCAGTGCAAGTGACCTCCACATTCCCGCTGCTCGAGAACAGATTAACTGGCATCTTTGACTAACTAGAAGAACTAGAGGAAGACCGAGGTGAAGCCACCCAGCTGGTTTTTATTGAGCGGATAAAAAGGAAAATGCAATTTCACAAGGAAATACTTTTTATATGCGCAACCCAAAATGCCTGGGCGATTGTCATTAGCTCAATAGGCTTGTTCTGTGTTCCCAATATAATTTCTGGCCTTTAGAACTGTTTACAGCAATTTCCATTCCTTTTTTTACGACCCAGCTGGAATGAGTGCGAAAATGAATGGGAAGTGCGCGGCAACATTTCGGTTTAAGAATGTCTACTTTTGGACATGCCTCAATCATTTTAAGCCGGGATCGTAAAATCTTTACGCGCAACTGATAATGGCCAGTTCCATGGCACTTTGCGGGCCAAGTGAGCAAGCAACAAAGCAGCTCGTTTGCCACTCCCATTCCAGGACACCGAATGCGGCTTATCGCTTCCAGACATGCTTTGGCTTTGGCCAACATAGATGCGGCCATGTCACCTCGCTAACTGCCACATGGAGCCTGGGCCATCAGGTGTTCGAGGATGTGTGGCTGACTGAGTTCGTCGGCATTCTGCCGATACTTTCTGATGTCCGTTGATATCACGCATACGCAGCGTGCGCCACTTCGAGGCTCCAGGAGCGCTGACACCCTCTAAAGTCTATATGTCTATCTCATATATCTCAAGCTAATAGGTACTGCTAAATACATCCTGATTTCAAACACTTTTAAATAAGTAATGCGTACAATATAACTACAATATAAATGACATTGCATATAGCTACATTTGTAGGATTATTTGCTAGGTGCTTCGTGCTTCCAGCCCATATTGAATACCTATAAGCAGTGCGGCTTCTAGCTGACAGATACAAGAATTGCTGTTAAAGATGTAATTTTGTAGTGCCTGTAATCTATATGATTACCAGACACTAATGGCTATCACGGAGTCGCTGGTCCCAGTTCAGTGAGCTTCTGTGTCCTGCCAAGTGTCATGTTTGACCAGCAGCAGCAGTAGCACGCACATGCGGACGCATTGCGCTTTAAAGCCAATGTAATTCGAAGCTGGCTGGAATGTGGTCTACTGCCAACTGGCTGTGGGCCTCTCCGTTTGCCCCTCCTGCGGGTTTTGCCCAGTGGAGCAGCAACATCGATGACAATGACGCCAAATGGCAGGAAAGCTGCAGATGTCGCCCGTCCGCAGTTGGTTCTCATATATCCCTGATCCTGGCCAAAAGACAACCCCGCTGGTGGCCCAGTGTGTGTGTGTGTGTTGCCAGCGTGTTGTGGCATAATTTATACGCTTATTTGTTAATTTCGCACACATTCTGCAGGGGAGGAGCGGGGCGCACGGAGAGATACATTACACAAACTCTTGGCTTAATTAAAAGTTAAGGCAACAAGTTTCGTCCTGGCGCAGTTGTCTAGTCCGAGAGACAGAAAGATACCCTGCCTGGGCTACTTTTTACAGGATACTATCATTAGCACAGGACAGTTTTGAATTGCCATCTACAAGTTAATTTTAAAAATTAATTTAACCTTTAAAGATGAGTGGATTGCTGGAAATATCTAACAATGTTTGAACTTAGCTAGGTGTTAACATAAATTAGTAACTAGGCGAGAAGAAAGATCTCAAGCCTTTCATTCCCAGTTTGTCCCATTTTGCATAAGGCTTCCAAAAGTATTATATTTAGCTATTCGAGCACATCAGCCATCGCAGCCATGATGGCTACAATGATAATCCTATCAGCCGTATTAAATACCTTCGGCGACGGGCCAACAAACGCCCTCGATGAGCTATTCCTTGCATAGTTAGGTGCCCCATCCCATCCGTAGGCTAGGAATATTTCAATTAATCAACTCATCTCGACCAGCTTGGTGGGCACTTCGGAGGTGGATGGCTGGCCGGAGCAACAGGACAATTACTCGACCATATGCTCATATGTCCAGCCCAGGAGGAGGAGCAGCCACAGGAGGAGCAGCCACAGGAGGAGCAGCCGCAGGAGGAGCCTTCCAAGGCCAGTTGTGCGACTCGAGTGCTCTGGCCGAAGCTTTCGCTGCGATGTAATTGTAATTTAGACACCACAAACTCGCCGAGTGGGCAGAGGCGGAGCCAAGATCTGCAGGATCTGCGGGGGGGCAAGGAACTGCTTTTGGGAATGCCCCGTCAACAATCAATTTAGTGGCCTATGGGCCAATAACACATTGACGGACGTGTCTGATGACCAACTTTTTTTAGCAATAAGAAAAAGACACAGTATATCTAAATTTGATAAAAAAGTGATGGTGTTGGTGCGCACCCCTGAAAGGAAAGCCACTGCCATGGACGCCTGTATTTGTATCTTTGTCTATTTTGTGTTGCATGTGTTGCGTAATTTTTTCGCTGTCATGCGGTTAAACGTGCGAATTACTCGCCCTTTTTATTCGCTGGGCCAGCAGTCGGTTGTTTTATTATATTTTCCCACCTCACTTCTGCGTTTTATCTCCTGCTGGCCACCACACATCGCAGAAAGCCACTTGGAGCCACGTGTGTATTTAACCTAATTACACGGACTCGTCCTTTTCGCTCGGAACTCTCTGCCAGGATACTGGGTCGCAGACTATGGTCTATGGCCTGCTAGGGGGAATTAATGTTGAGTGCTGGCTCAAACAGCGCATTTTGCTGACTTCTAAGCGGAGTTAAACGGGTTATTGCTATATTATTATAATGTCATAAAATCCTCATAGTAAAAAGTTATTTTTTCGTTTGGAAGTAGCTCAAAAAAATGTTGTCGGCATTTCCCAAACCCACAATGCTATAGGGCATTAAACAGTCGTCCTGCAACGGCGATAATATACTTGAAATTCCACGGCCTTTTAAAGGATGTGGGAGGCCACAAAGCATCTTATGTCCTGGTCTTGTGCTTGTTGTTGTCGAGTCATTATATTCATTTAGCAATTCAATTATCGCCATAATTGCAGCAAGTGGTTAATGATGATAATGCGTTTACTCCGGTAAAACTGGCGGTTGTGATAACGTTGGCGGTGACTTGCGTTTACCCCAGGCACATCTAATTACAGGACATCCTATATTGTTAAAAGCGACAAGATTTACATTTTTAATGTCAATCTTCGCCAGCAGGTACTTATGAGCGGCTAAACAAGTCAACATAATTGATGCATGTTGTTATATTGTACGCTCTTTTGCCAAAATACATTAAACTTTACTTGGCACGCTTTGTGTGTTCAAAGTTATTTATGCAAATTACAATAGCAGCAAAAAACTAATTGTAGTCTAGTTCAATCAAAACTTAAAAACGTAAGCCATTAAAAAAATGAGCCCAGCTAATTATGAAATTTCACGCCAAGCATTAACATGACAAAGAGCGCATTTTGCAATCCGAGAGGACCGCAGAAAAGAATAATGTTAAATGAAGTGAAACATTTAAATTTTGAATTTCTGGAGCCTGCGTCCTGCGAATCGTCTTTGTCCAAATGGCTTGCGCTCATTTTAACAGCTTTGTTTTCGCATTGAAGTCATTGAGCGACCCATTAAAAGTTTTATTGGCTTCTGTTGGCTGGAGAAAAAAGATTCGTATCTAGTTTCTATTGGCCTCATTTGTAAAAAATCTTCCTAACACAGGCAAACAACAGTTTTGCTTTTATTATCTCATAAAGCAAGTCAACTTGTTACCATTTGTGTTTGCAGATATTGAAATAATTGTTGAATTTGTATCGGAAACAAAAACATTTGGTATCATTTTAAGACCATTTTTAGCAAAATTCAATTAATAATTGGCTTATGTCCATAAACATTAAATGAGATAAAACATTTTACATTCTACATTTACTTAAGGGCGCCATCTACTAGAGGAGAATATTGTTAAGCGTGTTTCACAACCATTGACTTTTACATTACATCCTATGTATTTATGATATACTTTTACGTTTTCTAATTGAAGATGATATGTGTCCGCAGAAATATTAATTAAAATAAATATTAAATCGAAGTGCATACCGAATATACAATTTAAGTAACTAAAAGTTATAATGTACTTAAGCTAATAATATGCGTTTCTTTATTGTCTTACTTACCTTTCCCATTTGCTTTTCTTTCGGTTCAGGTTACTTTCGCTCATATTATCAGTTAAAGTTATTTTCAAATGCAAGGTGTTTTGAAGTTTTTGCGAGTCGGTTTATCTATATATTCCTTTGGCCGGAATGATTCCATATAAAGCCCTATGCTCTCCTTCTCAGAAATGGCGACTTTTGTTCCTTTGACGTAGCTTTACTATTGGGTATTTATTTTATTATGATCAGTTGCTACACAAATCACTTTAGAATCCGAATTCAATTTAAACACACATACGTGAATGTAGAACGAGTTTTCAGTAGAGGAGTACCCACATCCGTTTGATTACTTACGCTTTAAGTTTTCATGATGATGTCACATGGCAATCAACTGATCAGAGAAAAAGGTTTAAACTTCGCCCAACCTTTTAAAAAGTATGTAGTCTGCTCATGCCGTTATACATTATTCTTGTTTATTTGCGTTTATATTTTTTATATACAAGTTTACAATGAGATTTCCGTGTCATCCGCCTCGATCGATTCGTTAGCTCATGTTTCCATATGATTTCATTACATTTGTCTCTGTATATTGGTTAGTGTATAATTAAACTTTAATATTCGTTATTTTATTGCACTCGGTTTATATACAGCTCAGGTAGAAGCTTAAACTGTCGTTTACACGTCTCTAAGAAAGAAGGAAAGAAGGCCTAACAAATGTTTTACTAATTCGAAATCAAGAGTGTAACTTTAACTCGAATTGAACAACGTAAGTCATTTAAATACACTTCTATGTACACACCTACGTTTGTGGGAATCATACTCTATAGGCGGTCCTAATCGACTGAGGATCTGATTTGGAAGCCTTGGCCATAAAATGCCGCAACGATCAGAAAAGAAAGGATTCTGTAGCTTAAGACGATATGTGTAAGTAAAATGATTCAAGAATTGTAAATTTTTCTATACTCGCGTTTGTTATGTATATCAGCATGTACGCGTGTAGCTATGTGTATATCTATGTAGGTAACATATGGTATATATGCGCAAGTACATGGATACATCTATCTGGTAATATAGGTGTTTCATATACATGAAATCTCCCTCTTCAACGGTATTCTATCCTGCGCTTACTATATTTGCTTATAGTATCGAAGGTCATATATCGGTTTTCCCTCCGGTTTTTCTAGCGGCCTGCGAAGGGCATTGGGGGATTGAGAATCCTTAAGAGACGACTTTAAAGCTTAAGATTCGGGTATACATAAGAGTCCTATTGCGTTTCGATTATGCGTACATATAAAAAGCCGGTAACTGAACAACAGCTGCTATGAGTTCGATATTTACAACTTGTCAGATCGCCTTAAATTCAATTATTTGTCAACTGATATTTGGTGAGGTCCACCAGGTGCTCGTACAGCATGTCCTCCTGCGGCGTCAGTCCGATCATAATCCACCCAGATATGGCGGCAATGCTCCTCGTCACCGACAGGCTGCTCCACACGCTCTGCACACTGTTGCTCAGCTGCTCGAAAGGGAGGAGATTGGATGTAGAACCGCCGGATTTCACCCGGATTTGTGCCCTTACCATCTCCTGCTGGGTCAGCGTGATGTTGGCGTTATTGTTGAACAGGTACAGCTTCTCGTCGATGGAATCGGAGCAAATAGTGAGGATTATTGTCGCCACGTAGATCATGGTGATGATGAGCCACCGAAACGAGATCAGTTCGCTGGCGTTCGAGAAGCTCCAGCGACAGATGTCCATCCTACAAGTTGAAAGTGCAATAATTCAGTTATAAACAATAAATAATAAGACGCAAGTACTTTTTAAAAATATATTCCAAGAGTATTTGATTAGCTGATTAGCTGAATTACCATGTCAGCTGGAGGTTGCATTATTGATATTTTATAGGAAAGCGCCAAGTTGAACTAACTTATTCACGAACAGAGTGGCAGCTATTGCCTGAAAGTTCAGATGCTTACGGCTTGCACTGCCAACAGACTGACATTTATCCGCAGCACTCCGTTTGTCAAAGGGCCAAAGGTCAGGACACAGACTCCACTGCCGGGAGATGCTTAACATTTAGCCCCGCGACAACCGCACATAAATCAAATGGCGCTGGGATAACGAAGCGAAATGTCATACACAGTTTCACACTGCCAGCCAGCCGAAAGTGGCACAATTCGAGTAAGCAAACCACGTCAGACAGTTCCTTTGCACCACCCAGAACTCAGCCATCCGACCCGCCGACCACCCAAGCCATTCAAACCACCCACACACTTGTGCCATCGACTGGCGCAGCCTTTAAAGGTCAAGAGTGCAGCCAGGGTGGCTCGTTGTGTGTGGGCAGCGAGTGTGGCATGCAAAAAGAGCAAAGTTTAAGGGCATTAAAATATTTTGTGGCTGATGAAAGCGGCCACGCAATGCGAGCCCCGCAAATTTGTAGTTCTATAAGAGCACGAAGCCGCACAAGTGCCCAAATTGAGGTCACACCGTTCCACCATCAGTTCCACGCACTGCGAGGAACGTATCCTCGTCTAGACAATGAAAAGGAGGCCCAACTACCCACTTTCAGCTGGCTTCCAGCTCAATGAAACTCGCAGCGAGTCCTCGCCAACTGAGGTCAATGAGTTCCAGTGGCGGAACTCCATCGCTGGGAAAGGAACTCCCTCCTGGGTCTCCTATTTTTAGCCGCTTGTTGGCGAAGGTTGCGTGGCGGCCAAATGGGCTTTTAATCAAGCCAAAGGACATCGAAAGCTCAAAGGACGCAATTAGAATGGACTAAGTGAGTAGTGCGCCCCAGCACCAAGTCCTTAACTTATACTTATAGTCGAGTCCTAGGAAATCCTCTAGTCCCAAACTCACCGATCAAAAACGGAGACTAGGCAGATTATGGCCAAGCAGTAGAAGGTGTTCAAGTAGATCTCCGCAAATCCGGCGTAATCACTTATCAGGGCTAGTCCGGATGCCGCGGCGGCTGAGGATGGGGACGGGGATGCACCCGACTCCGTTCCCCGGTCGTCGGAGTCGAGCTCCATCGCCGATGGTGTCGATGCGGCTGTGGGCTGGGCCGTTGGTGACACCGTCTCGCCCGCAAGACTCATGCCGTTGATGACCTTGGCCCAGTCCATGGGGTGGCTGCTCAGCACGAAGAGTAGGTGGGCCAGAGCTAGACCGGCTAGCAAGCCGTGGCATATGTTCGAGATGAGCAGCCAGATTCGTTGGACTACGCAGGCTAGTTGTATGTTGCTGGTAATCCCGTTGCTAGCGGACCAAGTAAAATAAATTAAATAAGTTAGCGCGACATCACTGAAATGGGCATCTCTACTAAATTATAGCCATGCTCAATTAATTTAAAACAAATTCACTGCAAAAATATTCGAGCGACAGAAAGGAGGAACCCTATAGGTCCATCATAACCCTATGTTTTCACTCACCTATTATAGTCAGCGTCCAGCAGACAGCGGGTATCGCCGTAGCTGCCACGCCCACTTCCTAAGATTCCGCCGCTCCTGCCCATTGCGGCGCCGCCGTGGGCGTGGCTGGCGCTGGAGCGGAAGAGGCGACCGGCGCCTCCCAGCTCCGCGGCGGAAATGCCATCGAGGCGACCTCCTGAACCACCACCACAGCCAGCTCCGCCACCGGATGCCGAGATGCCGGCGGATCCGCGAACAGCAGCCCCCAGGAAGGAGCGCTTGTAGTAGCTGTGCTCCACCGGTCGATATCCGGATGACGTCTGCAGGAACATCTTGTCGATGTGCGCGGGCGCATCGTCCGTGGGCGAGACGACCGGCGTGAATGGGTTGTAGATCTCCTCGCCCTCGGCCGGAGCAATGTCGTCGGCCAGCTCCTTCAGAATCGAGGATATCCCGCCTGCCGAGTACAGTTTGGCTGTGGGAGAAAGAGGGATTCCATTAAACCTCCCAGCATTTCCTTCTCCAACTAATTATACACAAAAACACGTTTCTTGATCGAGTTAATAGGTTTTCCTTGGCTTAGTTGGGAGTAATCAAGCCAGCTCGTCCAATGCCGCTTGGTAATGGCAATGGCTCAACCGAGCAGTGCGCAGAATCGAGAGAAGTGGTGGGTGGATGAGCAAGTGGATGGCTGGGTGGAGCTTTTGCTCCAGATGGTTTTACTGAATGGGCACTGGGATCCGGAAGTGGGTGACGCGGGCACTGCCCAAGAAATATCAGTGGAATCGGTGCGCCGAACTTATCGTCGGATTAGGGTAATAATCACAAAATGCCAAACTGCTTTCAATAAATCGAAGCATAATACAATTTAAACTAATGCACTTCAGGTATTTCAGAACTTTGTCCTCCTTTAAATACACCACTTCAATATGAGCCAAGTTAGGCTAATCCAATTACTTGCACTTAGTATTTTTCATTCATCCCAATTTTATAATATATTTAATGCTTATTTTTAGCAAGAGATGTGTACTCACAGATCAGCTGGCCCCTCTTGTCCCTCTGCGACTTGGTCTTCCGGTGGACGCGTCTCTCCTCGAGGCTCTGGTCGATCTCGAGCTCGCCGGAGAGCGAGGCGTCGTGCATGTCGGAGCACTGCTTGAGGTACCGCATGAGGGTTTCGTTGGCCTGGCGGACCTCCATTTCGCCGGCAGCTATGAGCTTCCGTTCGCGTCTCCGCCGGGACTCGGACTTGCTCCTCTTGCGCCGCGGGCTCTTGTCGAAGCTGCTCCTGGAGCGCAGGGAGCGCTGGGCGGGACTGGCCTGAGGGTCGGACAGCGACTGTTGCTTCCGCGAGGCGCCCGTGCTGGTGCCGTTTCCGTTTCCGCTGCCGGCGGGGGCGGAGGGCGTGGGAGAGCTCTGCTTGAGCTCCCGGTCCATGTAGCCAAGTATTCCTCGATGGAAGGACGCATCCGGATCGGCAGGAGAGTGAGTACGCCTGGACCGATGGTGATGGGTGGCCGGCAGTTGCTGCAGGGTCTCCCGCAGACTCATCGCATCCCCGGAGGAGTTGCGACTGCCATCGCTCTGCTTGGGCGGCGGTGGGGACTCACGGCTAAGGCCAGCGCCCAGTGGGGACTCCTCCTCCCCCTCCTCCTGGCCCGGCGGGGCGTGGCCATTGACCAGCACCACCGTCTGCTGCGACGTCTGGCTGGGCGAACCCACCAGCTCGATGCTGTCCGCCGAGCTCTGGGCACTGATGCGCCCCGCACTGCTTGGTGTGCCGCCGCTGCCGCCCGCATCCGCCGATGCCACGCCCTCGTTTAGGGCTGTGGCGCAGTCCAAGGCCTCTGCCCGCTCGGGCGTGGTGGGCGGTGGAGCTGCCGCTCCCGTAGCCACCGCCTCCCGTTCCAGGCGCCGCTGTCGCGCCTCCGTGCGGCGGTGCCGCTGATGCTGGCGGTGCACTTTCGCCTCCATGTGGGCTTCTGGGCTTGTGGGATGCTAGATCCGATCCGAGCCGAGTCGAGCCACTAGGCCAGCTGCATAACAGGTGGACACCCACTGGGAACGGGCACGGAAACGGGAATGGGAGTGGGAGTGGGAGTGGGAACTTGGTGCTGCTGCAGCTTTTGACCCAAATAACACAGTGCACACCCACACACTCACACACACACACACTCGCGAGAGGACACGACCACAACGACAAACAGCGAATGCAGCTCAGCTGCGAGCTGGTGGCATTTCCTCAAGGCTCCACTTCAGCGCACTCTGCACGCACGGATTTCATTGGCGACCGAATAAGTTGATCACTTGAGGGATCACTCTACTTGTTAAGGTACTGCGTTCGACTCTTACTCAATTACGGCGTTATCCATGCTTTCTTCTTATATTCATAAAAAATATTCACGAGGCGAGCGGAACCGAAACCAAAGCAACGCGTTCGAGAATCTGTTCTGCAATAACAAAGAATTGGTCTTTGCGAGAGGCTTAAATAGACGCTGCTCTCCCACCTTCAAAGCCCACATTACCGTTGGCGTCGACTTCTCTGCCTCTGTTAACAGTGGCAAAGTACTGTTAGTTATTCGACTTGAATCCGGACAGATTCCACCACGGTTTGAGCTCATGATAAAGCAGGAAAGGCTAAGCACAACACTTTTATTTATTATACAACTCAAATTGTTTCGACCCTAGTAGCGCTTAACAGAATCGATACTACGATCTTCCATCTTCATTGGAAATTAAAAGTATATCTTGGTCTTGTATTTTCGACGTTTGACCGCCAGTGTCAAATGCCTAAGCGCGGACTCAAACCTATGTTAGGCCTGGCGCACTGTTAGCCGCAACAGCGACGCCCACGCCGACGTCGACGTCAATGAGAGGCGAACGGTATTTTTGGAAAGACATTGGGAGCGAGCACGTTTCAATGTAGTAGTAGCGTAGTAACCGTGCGAGAGAAAGCGCTGGAGCTTTAAGGACAATGACGTCAACAGTGCGTGTCTGTGCACCCACACATTGCAGGTGTTTGTGTAATAGTGTGTGTTTGCTTGTTGGTATTATTGACAAATTCTATTTTTAGGCATCTATAAAAATGTGCGAGCGGATGATGGGATTTTATTGGCGCACCTGAACTCACACTTAAAATGCTGCTGTGCTTCACTGGGAAAAACTTCAGCGATTATCGGGTGGGATTTTAAAGCCATGCATGGAAATAATTAGAATTTAATACATTTTTGAGATACTTTGGAATTTGACTCTTGCCTCCCTTTCCGCCCTTCTGCTACGTCATATTTTGCAAAAACCGAATTCGCCCACGCGTCTCTTCCCATTCCGCCATCTTCATCACTCTCTCCCTCTCTATTGCTCTCGTTCTGTTCTTCTCTGTCGCACTTTCTTCCCTGTGCAATCGATAAATGCGTGGTAGGATGTCAGCTCACTGCGCAGCTTTCGCCTCTGATGACGTCAATGGAAAAAGCTCCCCAAAAACCAAAACAACAACACTGCCTCCCCTAGGAGCCAACACCGTCCCTCCTCCCAGTGGGAAATTCACAAAAGCCGGCAAAAGCTTGACGGGCGTCAGGAAAATTGGATTATAGTAAAGCTGAGAGAGCGGGACAGAGAGAGATGGAGATAGAGACAGAGAGAGAGAGCGGAACAGGCAGGATGCCTTCTGGCGATGGCGTTAGCTAATGGCCCTTGAAATGGTAAAGTCTGCGATGCGGGCGGATCCGGGATATATATCTATATAAAGAAGTGTGCAGCATAAATAAAAGAATGCAGAAACTCAATTTATTGAAAATCGATATTTTTGTCGCATTCTTCAAATGAAGGTATTCATTCTATTTGGTTTGTTTAACAAATAAGTTTGTTTTATAAATAAATGTCTAAATATATTATCCTGTGCAACCGCCTCCAGACTGAGATATCCGAAAACTCACCGCTCTCCCAAGCCAGACAGAAATGCTGGGAGGGAGAGAGAAAGGTAGAGGGAAAGGGATAGGAAGTCGGTGGCAGACAGTTTGAGTGCGAACGTCACGGCCATGACGTCACACTGACGTCAGTGGGCGTATTGCCAAAAGGACAACGCATTTGTGGTGGAATGAAGGCGAGCCACGAAGCGCTGCAAAAAGGCAGATCGATATAGAACGGAGTCCTTTCGCTACATTTAAAGTGGAATAGCTTGCCAAATGAAAGTTTATTCACACAGTACACACACTTTAAAAAAGGATTATTTAGACTTGTACGATTAAAGCTGTTTGTCTTCGTGCGAAATGGGGCCTAGAATTATTACTATGTACTTTCAATTGTCCATTACTTTTAGGACCATTAACTTGTTGACCACAAGTTAACAATATGAACTAGATAACTAACGAGTAAGGGAAATTGCTTGACATGTTATGGGCAGACCCAACACCACGAAAAGCGTTGCCAGTGGATACGCTTGCGTTGTTAGGTCAATAAAGCCAGTCAAAATACAGCGGGTTACAGAAAGAAGATACTGCTCTGAGTAATATTTATAATGCCGCTGCTGGAGGCACCTACGGACTACCTGGAGTCCTCTCCGGAGCACTCGCTCCAGGCGGAGCTGCCCATCCTTCTGGCTCCGCCGGGTCCGGCCGCCTTGGCCCAGGTCCGGATGCATCCGCCGGATTTGCGGCCCAATCAGCAGAATCCCGCCCAGCAGCAGCAGCGGATGCAGCTCGACCGGCGCCAACTGGCCCGCCGCAACTCCTTCGACCGGGATCTGCCCATCGCCGAGGAGGAACAGCACCTTCCGGCCTTCGTCCATCTGCTGCCCGTGGTGCTGCCGCAACAGGGCCCGGAACCGACACTGGACGAGCTACTGGTGGGTCACCTTGCATGTCTACCATGAGAATTTAAAGTAATGAAGTGGTCTTCCCGTCATGTTCGATTAGCGGCGAGTGACGCAACGCACGGACCTGGAGGCGGTGGAGTCAGTGCGTCTACGCGTGATCTCTTACACAGTCAGCCTGTCCCGCCTGTCGCTCTTCCTGCCGCGCCTCCAGGCCCTCGACCTGAGTGGCAGTGTGCTGAGCTCCCTGCGCGACCTGGGCTACGGACTGCTCCAGCTCACCCAGCTGGACATCAGCAACTGCGGCCTGAACAGCTTCGACGGCACCAGTGGACTGCCTGCCATCCGGGTGCTCATCGCCGACGGAAACATGATCCAACGGGTGGATCCTCTGGCCGAACTCATCCATCTCCGTGTTCTGAAGGCACGGAACAACCGAATCAGTGAGCTGGGCCTGCTCTCCTTCCTCGGCATGTGCCCGAATCTGCAGGAGGTGGAGTTGCAGGGCAATCCCGTGTGCCGTTTGCCGCTGTACCGCTCGCTCCTGGCGCGCAGTGTGCCCACGCTGCAACTGTTGGATGGACGGGTGTTCAACGCTGAGCCAGCTCCAGTGGCGACGGCAGAGGCTGCATCCCCGGCCTCAAGTGATATGGAGTCTGGCTCGGAGACGACTGTCCAACGGCCGAACACGGCGCCTGCTCCGGAACCCGTGCATATCTCCCTGAATGCAGCCATCCGGCGTCAGGTGTCGGCTAGCTCCGCGTCCACTCCAGTGGCCGGATCGGTTTTGGGCCTGGTGCGCCAGCGGCGGAGGCGCAGTGGTCACGCCTGGGTCAGTTCCTCCTCCTCCTCCAGCGGATCGTCCTCCGCCTCCTCGGCCCGATCCACCCGGGCGCCATCCATGAGCTCCTGCTCCTCCAACAGCAGCCTCGACGTGCAATCATCTACCTATGCCTTCAGCCCACATTCCACGCTGGACTAGACCACACTGCAAAAAAAGATAACGATACAAACGATCTGCATTGGGATTTAAAATCCTGACTGTTAAAACTGGTTATACAAGAATAAAAAAAGACCTTTAACAAGTTTAAATGCTTGTAAAATAAATACGCACCATTACTTCAAGGCCAAATTATTTGTCCATTTCAAAAGTTAGTTGGTCTTAAGTTAAATCTTCTACTTGATCGGCATAAAAAATTGGTAAATGAACCTGAGATGATATAGTAGCACTGCAGTTTTAACATTTATAAATAGTTTACTATATGGAGCAGTTATAAAGGAAGTGGAGTTATGAAATTGATCGTTTTGCTGCGCCATTCTGTATTCTTCCGCTTAGATGGCTAGATCTCTCAGTTGCTCGCCTCAATTTGTTATACCCATTACTGGTAGAGTAAAAGGGCATACTAGATTCGTTGAACAGAATGTAACAGGTAGACGGAAGCGATTCTGATTATATAAAGTATATATATTCTTGATCAGCATCAATAGCCGAGTCTATCTGGCCATGTCCGTCTGTCCGTCCGCCTGTCCGTCCGTATGAACGTCGAGATCTCAGCAACTGTAAAAGCTGGAAAGTTGAGATTAAGCATGCAGATTCCAGACCCATAGACGTTTGGTGATCCATGCCCACAATAGAAATTTGGAAGACATATAATAAAACAGATAAAAATCATCAAATTCTTGTGGTTTGTGGGCATTAGTATATAGTTAATAAGTATGCCCTTTACTCTAAGAGTATCTTGAGTATCTTTATGACCTACAGCATCATCTTGTTGAACTGGAACCAACCACTAGGGAGATGAGACCTTAAGTAGAAGTCCTTGGCGGCCTTTCAATCCAAGACACAGAATCAGAATATCAGTTGTGGTCGTTGAGCAAAAGTTTGAGAAAGACTAGGGATGCTCTGCGAAATCACGATGTCATTTTTACCGCACTGACGTACCCTGTCAATTCAGCCAATAAGTACCAGTGGTAAGATCCTTCGATCCTTCTGAGGCACTTACACTTTAATTCTGCAAAATGGTAACAAGTCCCTAGAAACATTTGGGCTTTGTTAGCATTGAGGAACTCCAAAGAATATTGTTAAAACTTAGTTAGGGGCCCATACAAAATTTCTTAAGCACGTAATTATAAAGTTTAATTATTTTAGCACGTGAAAGCCATAATATCATCGCAATTGAAATGACTGGAAATTATAATTATATAAACACGTAACGATAAATTCACAGGCAATTCTGTAAAAATGTACGTTGTTCGAGATGAAACTTATTATTAGCGTTGCTCTTTGTGTGAATGGATTTGAGTATTCCCCATAAGCAGCTATTTAAGCGACCCAATTGAAAGTAATGAAATGTAGTTTATAAGTGCACTTTATTTAAACGCTTTCCCTTTGGATGTCTACGTCTCGAGTGCTGTGGTCACAGGTGTAGTTGCACATAATATAAGGAGTGAGATTACATATACGAGTACAATCTCACGTCGAAACAGAGTATCGAAAACTCTGAAACTATCCAAATCGTCCCTATAAATTCCGATAGCTTCCCATCACTGTCCTTGTGTAATATCTACTCGGTGTAGCTGTACTGAAAGAGAGCCGCCGAGGGCGATCTGACCGGGACCAGTTGGCTCTGACCATTTGGATTGCGGAACACCATGTAGTCGCGTCCGTTGATCAGGCGCCGCACACCGCCCTCGGAATCGCCTCCCAGCAGGACACCATTGCCAATCGCATTTCCGTGTGCGAGGGGACGGCGCCATCGATTCAGGGGATCCCCGTGACTTCCGCCGTTGAAGATGCTCTGGTAGGGTGGCGGAGGAGTGACATTTTGGCCGTGGGTGGAGGCGCCCAGGAGCTGCCCGTGTCCGCTGTTCAATCGCCGCCAGCCACGGAGCCAGCGGGATGGCGCCACCGACTGGCCATTGGGCGTCCGTCCGACTCCATGGCGCGCCCACTTATTCGCCTCCTGGCGACTATTCACATAGCGGAACAGCAGTTCCGTGGTGAAGACGACCAGTGCGGTCGCGAAGCCGGCCAGCATAATGTAGTAGGTCATCATCAGGTCGCCGTTCCTCAGCTGCCGCTCCGTTCCGCCGAGGTCCTGTGGACAGATCTCGGCACTGGGCAGTTCCGAGCTTGATAGGTGCTTCACGATTCCCGACTCCACAAGTTTGAGCAGCCTGCAAAGTGCGAAATCGAATTATCCGTGTGGCCAAGGCGTCAGCTCACCCACTCCGGGTCAAACAACAGGCTCAAGTTCGAGCCGATTGGATAGGCGAAGGTCCTTATCTTCTTCAGGAACGGCTCCTTGGCCATGGCAAACGGACAGTGGACCTTCTCGTCACTGAAGCTGACTGTTTTGCGGTACAAGTAGTCTCTGTACAGCATTACTTGAATCGCAGGCCGATCCCTCACAAACACGTAGCCATTCTTTTCCACGTAGTTCTGCAGGTTGTAGGTGTCGTTGGTCTCGTCCGAGAACACGGCGTAATTGTTCTGGATCATTCGGTTCAGCATGGACAGGGATTCATTGGTCTGAAGTGGCAAGGAGCGGATAAGTATTTCAATTTATGCACGCATAGTCAAATAGAAAAAGCTAGGAAAGTTGGGTATATGAATTCTAGGTTTAAAATTGTGTAATCAATACTTTCAGGGTCCTCCTAGGTCTTTCAACTTCTAGGCATCCCTGGGGATCCCGCTCACCGTTCGAATGGCGTACTCCACTCCACCGCCCCGCATGGACACAAAGTGCTTGTTCTTGGTGAGGATATCGTTGACCGTGTTGTACGGCAGCGTGAACTTGGAGAGGGTCAGGAAGGCGGTCAGGTTGGCCGTGTAGAAGGACGTCAGTATCGTGATGAAAATCCACCAGGTGGCAAAGAGCAGCCGCGTCGAGTCTGCAATGGTTCCAATGAGCTTAATGAAACGACAAACTGAATGACAAACTGCCCGGTCCGCTTGGCATGCAATCAGTGGGCCATTAGCGCCCGCCGATGGCTATCTTAACCGCTCGATTGCACTTTAACCTAATTGCGACCCACCTGCGATGGGCGACAGGGTGCTGCCCTGCTTCATCAGCGCCCCGTAGACGAACCAGGCGCAGTGGCCCAGGGAGTAGGGCGTCTGCTGGCCGTCGCCGGTCAGCCGGTTGCGCAGGATGATCAGCATGTAGATGATCGGCCCGACGGCCAGCAGGGAGACGAGGATCAGGATCCACACCCAGAACTCGAAGGGCGCAAGCAGTCCGGAGCCACTGGCCGATTCCCGCGGCCGCTGCATCACCATTATCCACTCGCCCTCGTCCAGCGACGTGGTGGAGTAGAAGACGGAGCTGCGCTGGTCAGCGAGCGAGGGTATGAAGGCCGCCGCCAGGTCCACCGTCTGTGGGGATCGAAATGGGAATGTCAGGGACATAAACTATAGAGTTCCCAGTCCAATCTCCGCCTGACACTCACACTGCTGTTCACCATCTCAATGAGGCTGCGATCATAGTCACTTGGCGAGCCGATGATGTTGTCCTGGGGCACGACCACCTCGTAGGTGAAGTTGAACTTCTTCTTGAGGAAGTTAATGATCTGAAAGGAGACCCCAAGGCCGATGCGGGTGCCGTTCTCCAGGAGCTGGGTGTAGCTGAGCGGAAAGTCCTCCAGGGTGGCGATGCGCAGGTGCTTGCCCCCAATCCAATCGTGCATCGCGCGCAGCTTCGGATTCTTGCTAATAATGTTCGCCAGCGAATCCTCGGGGGGATGCGCAACGGGTTCGGCATCCGTGGCCTCCACATCGATGGGCCCTTCGGTGGCCGGGTACAGGCTATCGTTCTGGCCCAGCTGGAGCAGGTTCGTCGGCAGTTGCTCGTTCAGCGGCGGACAGGCGGCGCAGAGGGCGGCGGCCACAAGCAGCTCGATGCCAGTGGCCATCGAATCGAATGGCTACTGTACTTCGTATGCGCGATAGGATTTGCTACACTAATAATTCGGCTTTTTGCGCTTCCTGGACAGCATTCCGCTGTTGCGCTCCCCACAACGCCGCGTGTCTCACTGAAACGGAAAGTGGTAACTTTGAATTACATTTGTGCCGCCTCGGCCACTCGGATTGCTTTGTAAATATGGTCCCTGTATGCTTGGCCACCCCGCAAATACAATTAACAATAATGACAAGTGCAAACATGACAGTGGGTCATGGAACGTGCGGCTCCATTGGGGGTCACAACTTGCACCCCATTCCCGGTTGGTGGCATGCAGATTCGAGGCTTTGATTGGACTCCATGCCGGGCAGGTGGTGACCATTCCCAGGGGTTTGGCTAATAAGCTGGCCAGCAGCTGAAGAAAATAAATGTAAATATATATCAATATACGATTGTGTATCTAGTTCAAGTCCAGCGAAAGTGGGTTATGTCTGGATTGCGTCGTCATTGCCGAACTAATTTCACCTTTCAAGAGCATGTACGCTTTTCGGGATACTTGAGTTCCCCAATTAAGTTCCAGAATCGATTTTCCTGCTAAGTAACTAAGCCTGTAAGCCAGAGGCAAGCAAATATGACCAGCAATTAGCTTAATGACTAGAAATTCTAATTTATAGCTTTGGGTTTCGGAAATAAGCTGAAAACTTTACCTACATTATCAGAAATCCAGACTTGGTATCGAATTACCCTGCCGATTTTTGTTTGGAATTGTTCTTTTCATTCTGTGAACTGCTGTAAAATGCGATATTCGAGTTTGTTTCTTATGTGATTCTCTTTTCTTTATTTGACGTGTGCGATCGTGAGCAATTGGAGCCATCAGACTATGTCAGCCAAACCGGGAACTGGCGTCCAAGAGTTCCCCGCTGCCCAATCCATTTTGGCTGCACTTGCAGTCCTCGCCGTCCACTCGTCCTCTGCCGGAAGTCAGGATGCGCATGCCCTCGGCGAACTTGGGGAATCCTGACATCGTTTCCTTCAGCGTGGTCATCATCACAGGCAGGTACATGAAGAAGTCCTTGAAGTGGCCCACCACCGTGTGGTAATCCACGGGTCGTCCACTGCCAGAATTTTGGGGGTTCGCTTCGCTTTCTATATCGTTTCCCGAGGAAGATGCATAGGGCAGGGCAAAGCAGAGCTGTGAAACTGTTACCAAAGGGTAATAATTTTCATTATTATTAAATAGCTCATTCGCTGGGGGTGCAACTGGACCTTACCCAACAAGAAAACTGTGGCCACTGCCTGCAGTTGGAACTGGAATCGTTGGCTGTCGTCTCCCATGGCTCGAAATTTCCGCAAATGTGCAACTCGGGCCAGAGTGCATCGAAATATATATTACTCAGAGTGCGAGGTAAGCAGAAAAACTCAAGAACTCTTCATCAACGCTTTTCTGATTTCCCTGCTATGGTCATTCGCTTCATTACCAAAATACCTGAGCCCCGTCGTTTTGTCTTTAACTATATGATGCCAAAGACCTTAGCAAACTAAAAAATATGTTGTTTCCAATAAAGAATATATTTTATGCACTAATGTCAAATGAAATGTTGTTATCTTATGCACCATTTGAACTGCAAGAAGTTCAAAGTCAGTCTCTTATGTTGATCTTGAAAAATATCAGCATATTATCTTGCAAATATAGGTCGAGTGTTTATGTATCCACTTCCACTCCCCGCAAATGAGATATTCGTTTCCAGGGGCATAACAATTATTATTTTTTCACCATTCGTATTACACGATAACTACACGATTTTTAGAGAGTTTTAATTTATTGACAGTACAATATCGGCAAAACAGGTATTTCTACTTTGATACCTTCCCTATTTTCGTCTGTGGCGAAAGCTAATAATTACTTATTGATTGATACTTGGATTGGTAAACAGGGTCCGCTTTCCATTCCAGGGATTCCTATCCCAAAGATCGTTTGGTGTGAGCTCTTATGAAGTGGTTTATCAGGCCCCGTACTAAATATACAATATATATAGGATGCTACAGTCGAGTTATCCGACTATCAGATACCCGTTACTCAGCTAGTGGCAGTGCGACCCAGAAATTTCCACATTTTCTGGATATCGGTAGAAATTGGGAAAAAATAATGAAATGGAAACTTAAACATTTTTTAAAAGTGGTGTGTCAAAAAACTGTTTGGTACTTACAGAAATTTACAAGATATATAAATAATGAAAAAAACATCACAATTATTTTCAAAACTGAGCGTGGCAAAAGCGTTCAAAAACGCTTTCTTCTGCCTGTTACATACTTTTTAACGAATCTATTATACCCTTTTACTCTACGAGTAACGGGTATAACTATCCAGGCAATGAAAACTGCATTGGCGTAGCGGTTTTCCTTCATTTAAAGGGTACTTTGTGTAGATTCTACATGGACTGCCGTTTAATAATTCGCATGTGAGTTATATATTTTAGAGACTTACGTTTTAAAAATACTTGTGTAATATAGACATTTTTTGGAATTTACTTACACATTTGTTGAAAACCCTTATTTATCAGTTATAGTTTTGTACAATATTTGAGTTGTTTTGAGAGCACATGCATATTAGTATTAAGTATACGTATATTACAATGACAACCAACTTTGGCAAAACTTTGTTGTGCAAAATGATTAAATGATTGACTTCGCATATCTCGACACACTTGTTGACCATGTCCGACTATATAGCCGCATATGGAGTATACAAGACCAAATCGGAGCCCGAAAATGTGCTGACCGATATGAGGGAATGCGGCTCAAGTTCAAAGTCAATGGCGATGCGCGGGCTTTGAAATGCTGCAAGCAGCAACAAGCTGGCTCTCGAAATAATACGCTAATAGTCGAATATTGTTTACTCAATCTTTGTTGTTACCTTGCTGTTTAGCACCAGACGGCGAAACCGTTGGAGGCGGAATAATGGCGCGGGGCGGGATCATTAGCCCACTCGAAAACACGTACAACGGCGGGCAATTTGCCTTTTATGCCCAGCCACCGAATTAAACGTCAATTATGATCTGGCTTTATTTTTGTTCGGTGGGGCGTGCGCCGCGCTGGCTGGAAAAGTAAGTTAAAAAATTTAAATTGTAACAGGTTTTATGACGCGCCCATCGCCGGTTGGCTTCTCGTGTGTCATCCGCAGCCCCACAGGTTATCGCTTATCACGGGATGATTTGCGACTTTATAACGAGACGGGAGATGTTTTAATAAATATATACGACTGCCTTATGGCCGGCACTTAATGGGCCATTCATTTTCTTTAATATCCATCGTAGAGGTGAGCAATTCCCTCCGTTCGCAGCTCGAAAGAAGCAATTTGTCAGCGCGATTATATTAACAGGCCACACATCATGAACGGTGCTATTATTTGGGCCTGGTTTTCACGGACTCATTAGGTTCGTGGCATTATTGAGGGGGTATTACTAAATTGGGATGCAGCTGGATACACTTAACTTCTTTCGATCACCGAAATGAACTAATCTTTTAAATACTTAAAGGCGAGAAAAGTTATTCGATTGAAACGGGTATACTCAAAGTACTCTTAGGACCTAAGATACAATATCGTTGTCAGCTTTGTTTCTCACGCTTTTATAAAATTACCTCCAATACCAGCTGCTATTATGTTTTGCTTTGCTGCGCATGCAAATAAGTAATGAAACGACGTATGGTCTCATTATTATGGATCACTGGTACTCGATGCTAGCTTCCACAGAAGTTTTCCATACTCTGCCAACAGAAATCCACGTGCCCACCGTTTATGCTAGTAATATGGAAATTCGCCTTGCAAAATTCACTCACGTAGTTCAAGAATATCATTTTATTTGACTTTCTGATTCACGTCGAAGTTTTGTATTTACACTTGGCATACGGCTAATTAGAACTACAAATATACGGGCAAGCTTGCAAAGCAGACTTAGGTGCGATATCACAGGGAGTAATTCACGGAGGAGAACGGGCCCACTTCTCCGCTTAGATCACAAACTCCGGACGACTGTTCTCCCGGGTGATCAGGAACGGGCGCTTCTCGCTGGGACAGCGGAAGGTCTCGAACAGATGGGTGGCGAAGCCACTCTTCTGGCCGGGCAGCTCCAGCATATTGTTCCATATGGAGTTGGCCGCCGAGGCGTGTCCGCGCTGGCTGAGATGGAAGCAGTCCTCCGAGAAGAACCGTGTATCCGTATTCCCAGAGCGTGTGCGCGGAAAGTCCTGGAACTGCGAGAAGGGCTGCACATTTATCGTAAATGTCTGAAAAAAAATTGGTAGAACCAATACCTTTAGATAAGTGAGCTTTTAAACCAAAAATGTACTTTCCACATAATCACGCATAGCGCTTAAATTTAAATTTGTACTAAAAAGTTTCCAAATTGCTATGCATGTGCAACAATCATTCCAGGAGCAAAGCTCACCTCGGTGTTGAACTCCTCCCGCTCGGCAATCTCGAAGTCCTTGGCTATCCAGCGCTTCATGATGCCCTCCAGATAGTCCAGCTGACCCTTGCCCTTGTTCATCAGACAGGGACACTCGAAGCGCAGGGTACTGTAGCAGGAGGGGGGCAGCCCCGTGAGGCTGGTCAGGAACCGGAGATTGGGCGCGGGTACTATGTTCAGCATGAGGCGGGGCACATTGTCCCTGAGGTAGCGATAGGTCTTCAGCATGTTCCGCTCGTGCCAGTCGACGGTCTTCTCCGGTTCCGGATAGTAGCAAATGTCCGCGCAGAAGTCATTGTTGCCGATGAAGAGGGTGATCAGCTTCCAGTCGGAGGTCATGTTGACCCTCGGATCGCGTTGCATGCGGCGCACCAGGACCTTGGCCATGTACGGCATATCCCTGGACATGGCGGCCAGTTCGGCGACATCGAAGCGCGAGGAGCGGTCCGTGGAGATGCCGTCCTTGGTCGCATAGCCGTACAGGTTGGGGTTGAACTCCTTCAGGATGTTTGGCAGCGTGAGGTACTTTCGCCAGTCGTACTGCCCTCCAATGGACCACACCACGCCCCGGTTCTCCACGGTCACATGCAGTAAATTCGTGGCGAAGATGCCGTTTCCGGCGGTCAGGGAGTCGCCCATGGCTGCAATCACATCGATGTCTCCGGGTCGCAGGCGATGCACACTGGTGGGTCGCTCCGCGCTCCTTCTTCCGGGTCCATGGTCCGCATCGCAGAACTCCAGTAGTGCTCGGGTTCGGGGGTTTGACTTTTGTGTTTTCTGTCGAGGATCGAAATGGGAAGCACAAACTTATATTTTTCAGTACTTATGTTCCTAATTGCTAAAAAAGTGGAGAAGTTTCAAACCGATCTTGTAAGTCTGTTAAGTCTCAATCGATAAGAAATGTGAATCCTAAATTATTCACAAATTAACTTGCACCTTTGATTGATTTGATATTTCTTATATTTTTTAAGCACACCCATTTGGCGGTCCATTTTGTGGCATTTTCCATCTAGGGTGGCGTCGGCCAATTAAAATCGAATAACAGTATACTGACCGCATTTCGATTGAAACTCCGAATCCCGGATCAATGATGCATTATTCTCTGGTGGACTTACCCCCGCGATTTGCACGCGCTGCACGTTTTGTGGATCGTCCCCAGATCGGCCGGCAAAGGCCAGGCCCAGAAGACGCAGCGGTCTGTAGACGTTCTTCAGAGCGACGTCCAGTGACGTACGTTGTGA
The DNA here is from genome assembly GCF_003286155.1 of Drosophila erecta. Lineage (NCBI taxonomy): Eukaryota > Metazoa > Arthropoda > Insecta > Diptera > Drosophilidae > Drosophila > Drosophila erecta. The sequence goes on from NW_020825198.1 coordinate 20,137,431, forward strand.
CGTCACGTGGCCGAAAGCGATCAGGAAGAGCAGGCCAAAGCAAATTAAGCGACACGATGACATCTCGACAGACAGCTGAGGCGAAAGATAAGCAATAAGCCGTGTAAGTCTTGACCAGATCTGTAAAAGCAAGCCCTACTCCACACCGCGCACTCTCGGTTTCGTTGATGACGTGCTAAACTTTGAACCAGTTCCCCAAACTTGGCCAAGAAATTACACAGAAGCCGCGCTCAGGCCCCTTCAGTTTATTCACCTTTGCTGTTTTTGGCTTTTGTTTTGCGTCGTCGGATTGAAGCCGACTAATTTTAACATTTCAGCATTTAATAATATTGACCACGTTATGCTAATTGATTGCTATGGTACAAAATATGTGGTTGAGCCATAGATAAAGCGAAATGACTAATCAATTTGGTTGGGTGAGAAGAGTATTTTGATGAAATACCTTTACTATTATCAAAAAAGATTCTATATTATTAGGTATTAGGTATTTGGATAAACGTTGCCTCATGCATTTTACCGGCTTAAAACCGCTTACAATTACTTAATTACTTTATTTTATGTTAAGTACATTAAAAACAAGAGGTAACTGTTTTGCTTAATTGCCTTTGAAAGATATTCCACATGTTGTATTAATTATTACTGATTTTATGAAGATTTAAGTCAACATCATATTTTATGCAGTCAACTCTTAAGACGTTCATTAAATTAGCAAAAAAAATAAAACGTTCAGTTCACAAAGCTGCCGAAAATGGCCAAAATTATCCAAATTATACTGGACTGCAAGCGGAAGTGTCTCGGAAGGGGGAAGCCGAGGCAGAGTTATATAACCCATCTAGAGAGCGTGCCAAATCCAGTTGTGATAAAGATTGATTTAATTTTCGATTTCGTGTGGCTAAGCGAATTTGCTTCCTTTCAGCCGCACGCGAAACAAAAGACTTAGGAAGCAAACGCGAAAATGTAGAACAACGCGAAATCGAATACTCGTATGATACCTTCTTATCATACCTCTTATGATATGATCAGACACGAACAATTGACAGCAGACTGATTTTCGAATGATTTAAATTTTTCGCCTTGGCGTAAATCTTGCAATTATTATTTTCACACACGAATTGCACAATTACTTGCGATGGATGGGCGATGGAAATTATTCCTGGCCAAAGGCGCGATGAGCGTCCGGCTCCGTCGATGGCTTAGAACGAACTGCTGCCTAGAATTTCTGATTATGCTGATTTTATACGAAGTCCCAGCGGGCAGCGGGCAGCGATCGTCGGTGACTACGCATAGAATGAAATGGAATAGTGGAATACCTCTAAAAACAAAACCACAATAATCGCATGTGCGGGACTGGCGAAACAGAACAAAAGTAGAAAAATATATGGCCATATATATCTGTATATCGGCTGTCTGAGACCCCGACTCAGACTCACAGACACATACCCTTACCTATACCGGTTGAAGCCGCGACTGCGAAGCGCTAAGTGTGATGTTCACTTTCGTTGGGCCGATAAAAATAGCCCCAGTCCAGAGGGGCTGCCATTACACCTGTCATGCGTGGCTATTGCGATCACGATTCTAACCAGCCCAGTCATCGTGCCCTGCGGCCTCCTGGGCTGGCATCAAATCGGGCATTCGATTTATAAATAGAAGAGCTCAGACTTTGGTCCAGCCGATATGCCCGTTTATAGACGCTAATTGGCCGATGGGCCTTTTAATGGCCGGGAATGCCATAAAAGAGCCAGAGATAAATGTACATTTGCATCGGCTCGGGAACAAGATAATCGTTTCCGATCTGGCCAAACTCGCGAATAACACTTCCTATAGAAGTAATCGAGACCCTGTGCCTGCCTAGTGCAATTGACTAGCCTTGTATCGATACAATCATAACGGCCAGAAGCAATTAAAGCCAAACAACGAATCTGGAGAAGAAGCGGCAGCAACTTGTTATAAATCAACGGGCCCAATTGACATGGCAACAAATAGCCACATCAAGTCGAGTCGACTTCTTGGCTGATTTATGACGTAGGCAGACAGGCCGGAGATCGCTTTACTTGCCTGGCTCATAGGTATGCTAGATGTCACTTTCGAGGATGATCCGCCATCCAACCAAGTGCCGACACAAATCTCAAAAGAGCTTTGGGGCCTGATGTCACTCAATTGGGAGAGTTCACGTTGTGTGAAAGAAATAACAAGACGCAATAGTTTTTTAAATGCTCGTTTTACTCATTCGTACTAATTTCAACAAAAGTCACAGCATGTGTCTGGTAGCGTATTCGAATGCAAAGGATAACTGTCTAACTTATTAAAAGGATTATTATTTGAATTTTATTATTGAAGTTGCAATAGTTGAATACTTTTATAAATTATTCCTTACTTTAGATAGTTGTAAAAACGTAATACTTTTATTAATCAGTTTCCTTGCTTATATATTCGGAATATTGATCTTATTTTTCGAGAAAAATCAAAAAATATTTCAGAAAATAAGTAAATAAATAAAAAACCAAAAGTGAAAATTGCCATGAGTATATTATTAAGTTAGTTATTAAGCAGCCAAATAAATAAATATATACATACATACTTTAGAGGTAATATGAAAAGCAATAACTTCAATTTTTGATACATATCATAAGCATAATTAATTTACATTGATTAAAAATAAATAAAGCAAACACAGAGATTGAAATTCAAATTGAGCGCAAAAGTTGTGCATTTTATAGTATTTTTCAGTGGAGCTCGTGCGCCGTTGGGGGAAAATCCGCATCGCCGCCTGGTAACACTGCGCTCAGCTGTTTAGTGACTTCCTCTGTTCTGTGCTGTGTATAAATTGTTATTGGGAGCTAGGCTAGGAATTACTGGTTGCACACACTCACCGCCACTGCTCCTCCGATCGCCGCCGTTGCAAGGACCCACCATGAACTCCAAGGACAAGTCCAAGTTCAAGTTGTTCCTCAAATCGCTGCCGGCAGGTAACAAAGAACACCACTGAAAGAGCAGCATTGTGGGCAAGAGAACTCAATTGGGATTTCGGGATTCGCAGGTTATGTGGGCGAGCGGACGCTGCGGCCGGAGTTTGAGAGGGAACTGCGCCCGGAGCAGCCGGTGGCCCAGCGCTGCAGGATGCTGAAGGAGCTGGGCGACATGCATCTGCACAACTTCAATCTGGACGAGGTGCGTTTTCCGTCGAATTTGTGCCATGAAATTTGGTTATTTCTCGCATTTCGTTCCCGCAGACCGCCATCACCATTTTGTTTAATCTCACCAACGATCTCATCGTGCCCAACAAGCCGGCAGAAACGCGCCAAATTGCCTTGGGCTTCTATAAGCGGCTCATCCACACACAGTACAAGAACCTGACCATCATGCGGGAGAAGTTCTTCCTGGTCATTCAGAACCACGAAGCCCGCGAGGATCTGCGTCACCTCCTTGAGCTGCTCGACACCCTCACCGACAATGGGAAGGATATTACAAACTTCGAGGAGAAGGTTGTCCTAGATCTGGCTTAAATGATTGATGACTAAACGGTCTTGCTCCCTCCCACAGATTGGCAAGTTCATGCTGCTCTGGATCCCAGCCATCACGGAAACCAATCTGCTCAGCCCCTATCTTGACATTCTGGTCAACCTGATAAAGTTCAATGCGGCGCATCTGGACAAAGACATCCTTGTGGGCATCGTGCAGTGAGTGACGCACTCTTTATCTCAAAACTTTTGCTTGACGATCCCTCTTTTTCCAGAAACGCTTGCGACCTGAGCTGCAGCGTCACCGTAAACGAAATCGGTCTGCAGTGCCTCACAATTCTGGAGATGGTCATCGGGTACACCATCTTCCCAAGCGAACCGCTGCCGCAGTGCATCACCACCTTGTGCCGGACTGTAAATCATGCTCCCTACTGCCCGTCTTCATTTAAGGTAAGTCCTTTAAACATCAATTGAAGTAATAGAAATTCATTAATTTGAATTTGAATACATTTAAACAGCGAGCAAATACCAAAATAATTTAGTCCCCTTTATTAATTGTCAGCTTCTGATATTGCTTTATTTAAAATTAACCGATTATATGGAAATGAACTTCGACGAGAACTTGTCGTAGCTGCTGACTGCCTCGGCTGAGGGCTGTGGAAGCTTGTCATTGGCCTGCGTCTCTTGTAATTCCTGATCGAGTACCACTTCCTTTTCGAAAAACTTCTGAACCGGCTTGTGTGCCTGAATCTTTACCTTGTTTTCCGCTGAGATGTCCACCTGGACAATATCCTCCGCCCCCAGGTCTTGTTTCTCCGCCTGCACATTCTCCGCCTGGCATTCGCTTCCCAGATCAAGAGTACAGTAGCGCTGTACAACATCGAAATACTGACCCCTGGCACAGCGCATTTCCAGCACCCTCTCTTTGGCGCATACGTAATAACGCTGGCAATCTCGGCTATGCGGTGCCAGGCGGCTACCCGTTCGGATGCACTCGTCCAGAGCAAGAGCTTGCTCTGTGAGTGTCGGCGGCATTGTCGGCTTTTCCAGGCAAATTCCCGTGTGGTCCGGCACACAGCTGTTCACCCGCTCTTCGAAGTAGTCTCCTGATGGACACTGGACCAGCTCGGCCTGTCCGGAGCGACAGCGGAAATATGTCTCACAGTCGCTTGGATTCGCCAGGGTGGCATTCTCCGGCAGCACACAGCTGCACTGATGTGCTGCACTTATGGTCACTGGGAGGCAGGCTCTTCGGGCCGGATCAAAGTAGTTTCCTACGGAACACTTGGCCACGGCAAAGGATCCTCGCTCCAGGCATTGTCGATAACGCGAGCAATCGCCTTGGATTCGCTCCACACTATTCGCAAGTCCACAAAATGCGGATTCTTCGGTGCATACTCCGGGCACACAAATCATCAGCTTCTTGCTAAAATGATACTCCGCCGGACAGCTAAACTCCTGGATGGGCAGGTCGTCGTCGCCAGTGCAAACATAGAACCTTTGGCAGTGGTCTTTGTGGGGCAGCATTTGCCAGGGATCGGATATTCTGCAGATAGCGGATGCATCTGTAAGTTCGGCCTTACCAGATGCTGTGGTGATGCCCAAAAGCAGCCATAAAACTAATAAGCTATCTGAAAGGAACGAAAACTCTTTGGTTAAACTGAAGCCAGCGACTCTTATTTCACTCACTCTCCATTTTCGTCAGGTGCGCGTTGATGATGGGATTCCGTCGAATGCGGCGTTGATTGGCAACGACATGGCCTTTTATGTCCTCGCTTTGATTGAGATTTATCAGCCCATTTGCTTATTTGGCAATTGCTGGCAGAGATTGCTCCGAAATTTTTTTAATACTAATGAGCATTCTTCTCCGTCTTTATCTGCTCGGTATTTCCTCCAGTTTTTGAGGGCTCCGCTGACTTCAGTGCTTCTTATCTTTCAACATGTTCCGGCCGATGATGATTAACACTATTCCCGAAATAAGAACTAATCATTGAATCTGGGGCCCCCAGGTGGAGGAACTGTATTCAAGGCCGTTACGATACCGACAATGGAAGAAAGGGTCGCTGACCAAGTTCCCTTCAAAAGACCTTAGTGGAAGATTCCAACTTTTTGTGAATCGCTTGGGTGTTTTTTGTAACAAACTTACATTCACCCTGTTGGCATATTAATTATTTTAAAGGCATAGGTTTTACAATTATACAAAAGTCAATCAGTATAACCGAAGTATTAAGCATAGTAACAACCGATCAGATCCTTGGGCATACACCGAAGTACATCGAAGCCGTTTCCCGTCAACTTCAGAGCCGATGCCCGGGTTCCGTACTCGATGGCATCCCTTAGCCGCATCTTGACCTTATGCAGTGCATATATCACGGACGCCGAGAAGGTGTCGTTTACGGCCACAACGTCCACAATTTGCGGCGGGATCTGGGAGCCCACCTTGAAGTAGGTGTCGTCGGCCATCAGGCAGCTGGCGCCTTCCATGTAGTTATTGTATATGACGACGGGTTGATTATTCAGCGGTCCAGGGCAATTTCCATTGATATACTCCTCTGGGGGATCAGGCGGTAGGTAGGGCATCTTTTTGGGCTGGCTTTTTTCCCATTGAGTCCGCGCTGTTCGCATTTCGTTCCTAATCGCCCAAACAACCTCGCGCCCATTCATAAAAGAGTACGTACGCATCATGGTCTTCCGAGCGAAGACATAATCCATCATACTGGCTACCAACATGGTGGCCGGCCGCAAGTTGTCCAGATCCACGGAGAGGATGATCTTCGACTCGGGGCAGCGCTCGTTAAACTGGATGACCGCCAGGACCATGCGCAGCATCTCAACGGGATTGCGACACTCGAAGTGTATCCACGAGTACTTCTGGTAATCCACAGCGCCCACGAACTGCTGGTAGGTTAGCTCCTGGTTGGCATTGACGAACTCGAGCATGGTCCGTGTATCCACGTTCCGTTGGACAATGATGCTGCGGTGCGCAGGACGGTGATTCGTCAGCGGGCAATGGGAAATGTCGATGCCCTGTGACTGAAATCCATTCAATAGACTCTCGAACGCCCTCACCCTGCTCAGAACGCCGAGGAACTCGCACTCCAGGCCCAATCGCCGCCACACTGTGCAGATGTTGGCAGCGGGGCCGCCGCGTCGCCAGCTTCCCTCCGTGGTGCGCTGCACCTGGCCTGGTGTAAGCGGCAGATCCACGATGGTGATCATGTCCAGGGTGCAGCTGCCCACAGCCAGAACACGGCGCTTTGGAGTAGCCGGCGGTGGGGGCGGCGGCGGTGGCTCCGGCGGAAGGTGAAGCACCTTCTTTACGGTTACGAACTCCTTAACGATTTGCTTTTTCATTTGGGTAACTTCTGAATTTTGAGACTTGCCAAATGTGTTTGAAACGATTAAAATATCAAAGATATTTAAAGTGTGGCTCGTTTCGTTTAAAAAAACCAAGTGCAATCTAATTACTAGGCCTAACTATTGGCTTTAATTGTTTCGATGTAAAAATGTGTATATAAAATTAAATCACATGCACTTTTAAAACTCCACAGATCATGAAAAACCTTTTGGGCACCCAGTTGGGATACCATTCCATGAAGATGATGTGCAGCATCCTCAACGACCGTGGTCTTTACGATGATGCCCACCTGCTGCGTGGGGCTGTGTTCCATCTCAACATGAACATCTTCGGTTCGAACATCATTTTCCAGGTTTCACCTATGACCTATGCAACGAATGTGTTAACAGCCTTTCTACGGGTAAGCGTGAACTTCCGTACGGAAATGCGAAAAGTAATCATTGATTTTCCACAGGCACTAGACAGTCGCCAGGTCATCGTGACCTTCGAAGTCATCCTCAGCGTTCGCATGGTGATTACCAAGCGGCAGCTTTCAGAGATCATTTGGGATCTGATCTGCGAGATAATGTCCTCGATCGTTAGCAACATCGAGTACTACGAAGCAGCCAACATAAACAAGGATCGCCTGCATCACCTGCAGATCAATTTCCATGAGAACATCGACTGCATCGAGAAGCTGTTGCAGCAGGATCGCTCCCAGATCCTGGGCAATGTGGAGCGCATCTACGATCTCATCGAGCGAGTAGCCGACCGACGGCCGGAGGCTTCCGTGCTCGCCCTAATCGAGTACCGATCACGACGGGTCACAGCAACGCGGCCTGATTGGCTCCAGGTACTGGCCCAGTTTGTCCGCCGCTACTACCGCATGTCCAACGTTAACGTGCGCATAAAGACGATCGAGGCTCTGGTGCGGATTATGGACCAGAACCGTGCCTGCTATGAAGAAGAGATCCTAAGCCGCGTGGTGCTGGCGCACCTGTCGCAGGTCCACCAGGAGCCAAGTGTGCAGGTGCGAGTGGCAGTGGCCCGGGCTCTTTCCAATTTTGCCACCCACTGCGACACGAAACGGTGCATGGATCTGCTGGACATTCTCGAGGCGCTCATCAACCGACCGTTTGAGCACACGCGACATGGATCCTCATCTGGAGACGGTACTCTGACTGAAGTGGCCGTTAGATTGGTCCACAACGAATCCGAAATCTCGGATATTATCGCCGCCGTCGACGGTTTGGTCAAAGTGTTTGCCATCAAGCTGCATCGCCTGCCAGCGATCCATGCTCTTAAAATATTTAATATTCTAATGGATCACATGGAACTGCACTACGACCGACCTAAGATTTTCGAGCACATAAGTGTTGTGCGCTACAAGGTTAGTAAAAATTATTATTTTGCGGCGAATCCTACATGTAATTAATGTTTCTTGTTCTTCATTTTTAGATATTCAGCTGGTTGCTTAAGGCCCGGGCCAACGGCTCCTACCATATCGGTTATCCGGAGGGCAGCAACGAGGTGGTGAAATTTAGTCCCTACCTGGGAATTGATTCACCGCTGTTGCCCCAAGCACACTCCACAGCGATATCCATTCGACGAGTCTGCAAGCTGATTGTGCGGTGCCTAGAACACGACACCGATTATCAGGTGTTCCAGCTAGTCATCAGGGAACTCCCGAAGGTGCTGCAGAACAAGGCGCTGGTGCAGGGCAACGACATCGAGGAGCTGGCCAACGCTCTCCTCAAGATCAACTTGGTTAGCAACAATAAGTTCAAGCGGCCCACCGACGAGTTTCACGCCCTCGTACTGCCCGCCATAGCTTCCTTGGTTATCTACCACGAAAGCCTGCAGCCGCAGCAGCACTACGGCATTATTACGGCCCTCAACTCGAGGGTGCTTACTGGCATTGCCAGCGTCTGCATCAACACCATGACCATCCTAATACTTGAGATGCCGGAGGCCTTGATGCGAAAGCTGCCTGACGTACTGCTCCAGATGAGCAAGATGTCGGATACGAATGCGCTGGCCACTCCGGTTCTGGAGTTTCTGTCGTGTGAGTAGATTGGATCGATTTTTCGGAGGTGCTGACTTTATAATACTCGTCCCCTTTACTTAGTGCTTATACATCTGTCCAAGCATCTCTTCGCAAACTTTACGTCCATGCACAACATGTACGTGTTTGCCATCACGCTCCCGTACACGAAACCCCATCGTTACGATCACTACACAGTTTCCCTGGCCCACCACGTCATCGCCGGATGGTTCCTCAAGTGCAAGCTGGAGCTGCGCAGGAACTGCGTTAACTACATCAAAAGCGTAGGTATAGCCAATTTGAAGTTTTTTACTTGTATTGATTTGGTTTTATTTCCTTAGTCGATTCAGTCGAATGCCAAGATGTTGTCCAGCGACATTGTGAACCTAAACTCCTTAAACGAGGATTCATCCAATCGTAAACGGAGCACCAGCCTGACGGAGCGCGGTAGTCGCAACAATGCCAGTGCCTGGAACGATCTGGAGATGCGGCCGCAAATGAACAACGGTCTACGCAACTTCCACGCCGAACTGGCAGAGACGTGCTTTGATTTCTTGGCCCGGCACACTTATTCGCCCTGTCCGTCGATGCCCAAGCGGTGGGTGTTCTTTTATTATAACATGGTAAAACAGTAATGACGATACCTTCGCCTTGCAGTCTTCCAGCAGCGGAATTCCTGCTGAAGGATGGCGTCTCGCAGACGTGGCTGGTGGGAAACAACCTAGTAACCATCACTACCTCCGGCTGTCCCTCAGCGCCCACACGGAGTGGCCTTTGCGAACGTTGTGCTCAGCTGGGCAAGGCTCCTAGCATTAATCTAAATTCGAAGAGCCTCAGCGATGCAGCTCCTCCACTTTCGCCAGAGCGGGAGAGACGCTACACCAAGGTGAGCCTGCAGCACAGCAGCGGCAATGAGTCCGCTGGAAGCACGGAGCTCACCTCCTCCTCTTCGTCGAACTCAGCAGCCGCCGGCGGTCATCCACACCGACAGATCTCTAACAGTTCCACGGCATCACTAGACGCGCTCTCCCGTCGCGGGTCTAATCCCGAGGCCTTAGGCAGTGCCTTGGGCGAAGGACCCCATACGGGAAGCAACACCTCGCTGCTGGGAAACTCTTTGTCGCAATCCTCCGTTAGCATGAGTCCTTCGTCGGGATCCGTGGTGCAGCAGCCGGTTTGCGTGCGCGCCTGCACTGGCTGGGCGGAGGTTCTGGTTCGTCGGCCAACGGGCAACATATCGTGGATAACCCGTATTCAGAACCCCATCACCAACGATTGCTTCGGCCAGGACCTGCCGTTCAATAATGTGGTGTCGCTGTTTCTGCCCACTGCCCATGGCGGAGTTTTTGGACCGGACAATGCCATTCAGGTCCCGCCACATACGCTGGCTGATCCCGAGCCGGAAGCAGAACCGGACGTTAATGCAGCAACCGCTCCTCAGGCGAGTGCCCTGCGCAGTCGAATGGTTGCCAAGGCTCGTGCCCTTCAGCGACAGGAAGAAATTCACTCGGTCGGAGGGAATGGAAATGGTAACGGCAATGGCAACGGTAATGGAAATGGAAATGCTCCCAGCACTGGAGGTGCTGCTGCCATACCCATACCTCGGGTCCCAGCATCCGGAAAGCGCGGCAAGGAGGCAGCTCTCTGTGGAAGTGTGAGTGATGGCGAAGCCGACGACGACTCTCTGGCCTTTGAGGATGCTCAGAGCCGTGCACGAAATCCCGTCCGACGGGTTAATTCTAGCCCAGAGATGAGTTCCAGCTGGCGGCAGTCGTTCCTAACCAACAAGCCTACGCCACTGTCCCAGGAGCCCGTGAAAGCCACCGCCGATGAACCACAATCGCTCTTGACCTTGAAGAAAAAGAGTGTACAGTACAGCACCAAGGATATGCGTGTGAGCTGCGAGGCCATTCCGGAGGAGATAGCCGGCTCCACACCACCCTCGCAGGCCGCAGCTTTGGCCCTGCAACCGGAAAGCGGCACCCTACCTCCCAAGCAGCACTCGGCGGACGATGTCAGCAGTCATGTGGCTGGAGGCAGTAACCTCCAAGCAGGAGCGTCCACGCTGAAGCTGGGCAAACCCCCACTGTCGCCAGGGCAGCCACCGTCGTTGGGCACGGGTCGAGTGACCAGCTTTGGAGGTACCTCTGTTCCCCAGCCCGGCGCACTGGCCAAATCCAGTAGCAGTGGTAGCAATGGCACCAATGTCGGAGTGATAACCTCCGATTACGACAACGGCAACAATGGAAACGGAGACATGATGCGAGGTCGTTCCAAAACCATTTCCGTGGTGCGGGAGGTAAACAACGGAAATACACGTCCGCCGCCGGCTAACAGTTTCCGCAATTTTGGAGCAGCAAAGCCGCCCATGAACGCCAAGCTGTGCATGAACCCGAGCTTTATTTTCATGCAACTGTACACCACTGGCCAGCTGGGTGTAACGGATGAGCCACTAAAGGTGGGTCCCGAAAACAGCAGCGCTGTCAACCTCATAGATTTGGTTCCACCATTCGAGACGCACAAGATCGGCGTGCTGTACGTCGGCCAAGGGCAGTGCAACAACGAGGTGGAGATATTGCGCAATTCGCACGGAAGTGCCAGGTATGTGGAGTTCCTGCGTAATATTGGCACCCTGGTCAGTTTGAAGGAAGCTGAGCAGAACAACCTATTTATAATGCTGGACAGAAACGGCGCAGATGGCAAGTTTGCCTACATCTGGAAGGATGACATACTACAGGTGAATGCTTATGCCCACTGACTTACAGAGCGAGTATCACCAATGTATGTCCCGTTGTAGGTTACGTTCCATGTGGCTACGCTGATGCCCACCAATCTGCAGGATGATCCCAACTGCAACGAAAAGAAGAGCCACATTGGCAATGACTTTGTGAAGATCATCTACAACGAGAGCGGCGAGGAGTACAATCTAAACACAATATCCGTAGGTTACACAAGCTTAGGGAGTTCGAAGCTTGAACTGCTCATTTGTGTCCCATCCATACTTGATTAGCTTGAGTCCTTACTCTATTTTCTTCTCTCTACACTCTTCCAGGGCCAATTCAACTACGCCTGCGTGATCGTGGAGCCACTGGACCTCAACTCGAACAGGGTGTACGTGAAGGCGCGATCAGAGATTTCGAAGTTCGTGTGCCACGCGGAGTACCGAATAGTCTCCGATCGCAGTGCTCCTCTATTGGCCCGCCAAATGGCGCTGCACGCCAACGTGAGCATAGTGTGATACTAAGTATGACTTTCATTAATTCCGATGAATTACAGCTCGCGTCGCTGGTCTACCAAAGTGTGCAGAAAAAGCATCCGTACGCGTCGAATTGGCTAGAACGATTGCGCAAACTGAAGCGCCTGCGCCTAAAGGTGAGCCACTGAATGGGATTTTTCCGAATCAAGATTAACCGATTAACTCCTCTCTAAACAGCTTATTGAGGGACTAAACAGCCAGCAAAAATCCGGCAGCGCCTCGAGCGGCATCGGAATCAACGCCTCAGCCATTGGTTCGGATATGGACGACCAACGAGGTGACTTCATTAAATACACATAGACAACAACGAGAGGCTCCCAACTGAATAACCATTGAAAAGAGCAGAGGACCTATAGACTCATCCTGCCATGATTCCCCTTGATTTCCGATTTGGATAGGACCTTACTGGCGAAGCAAGGGATTTAATAACATCAAGTCTACCCAGACCAACAAAAAACTCTTTGCCTAATCAATAATAATGCAAATAATTATAATATAATCATAATGACTTTGACAAGTTTATAAAATTTGTGAGAATACATAAGCGCTGTTCATTTCCAATCCGACTGCATTTTTGGGTACAGGATTTCTAACTATTTCGCGTTTAATATTCAATCGTGTTTATTGCAATGATGCACAAGTGCTAAGAATTTTCAAACATAAACTTTTTGGTTGTCAGGCTTTTATCCTAATAAATTCCTTCAAAGAGACAAGCCCATAAACTAAGCTAGAGTTAAACCAATATTTAATTGCTTAAGCCGAGCTGTGAAATGTGTTCGTAGCCGAATCCAGTGATTTTGTGACTGGCGACTCGGTTGGCAAAGTCCACAGACTCCGCTAGACTTCGCTGACCCTCGAGGGTGGCGTAGATAAATCCCGCCATGAAGCTGTCCCCGGCTCCCAGCGTGTCCACCACCTTATCCTGCTTATAGGAAGACATTTCGTAGTAGTTCCCATTGGCATCCAAGGCTCCAGCTCCGGCGCTGCCCCAGGGACAAATGAAGACAGGTTTTGGACCACTTTCGGGAATTTTGGCGGCCAGCTCCACACACGACTGCCTCGGTGTCTTCCACCCCAACTGGCCAGCCAGCTCCTTGGAGAAGACCACAAAATCGCAGGGCGCACATAGTTCCTGGTTCTGTTCATACCTCGTTTCGAAGTCCAACGAGATAATGATGCCTTGTCCGGTTCTTTGGTTGTAATCCCGGATGCTCTGCATCATCTTTAAGGTGTGCGGGGTGTTGCGAGCCTCGAAGTGAACCCATCCATACTGCGCCAGGTTGATCTTGCTGAAGTCCTCATATGTGGTCTGCGGGTAGTCCTTATTGCAATGGATAATGGTGCGGGTGCCGGAATCCTGGGCCAGAATCACCGAGGAGAAGGGCGGATCCCTCTCCGTGAAGGGACAGTCCTTCGTGCCGATTTCCCGCTTACAAAGATCGTCGAGGAGCACTCGGAATGCATCCGACCTGCTGAGCATTCCAAAGAAGTCCACCTTGCATCCAAGAACCCGCAGAACAGTACTCACATTAGAGGCGTTTCCGCCACGTTGCCAAAATCCATCCAGGCAACGCCGATCCGTGTCCTCCTTGGGATAGCTGCCATTGATGGTCACGAAGTCAATTACCGTGCAGCCCACGCAGAGTACGGACTTCACTTGGCTCATCTTAGCTGGTTAGTTGGTATTGGTCACTCAAAAATGTAATACTCAAAGTATTTTCTTTCTCTACATTTATGAGTTTGTTTTTATGTTAAAACTAGTGGTGCTATCTTGCTTTTTTTCTAAATATGTAAGTATGTATATAGTGAATATAATAAATATTACAATTCCTGCAATGCAATTACAATTACAGTGGAATTCCTACAGGAAATCTGCCATTTACTTGCTTAATTATAACTATTAATCTTAATTTTGGAGGAGCGCTAGAGTCGACTGTTTTGGTTCCCGGTTAATATGTTCTAGTTTCAGCTCAATCTAATCAAAAATTGGATTTTCACCTGCTTTGCACTTTTTTTGTCGATAGAGCTTTACAGCTGTTTTTGTTTTTAACTTTTCTTATCGCGCAATATGTACATATGTATGTAAAGAGCATAGAGAATCTAATTGAGCGCTCGCTCTTAACAGTGGGCACTCGAATATATGGAAAAGTAAACTAATATTCGACCTTTACTTTAAATGTTGATTATCAATGGAAAACGCACTCCCAATAAATTGTACATAATTAGAAATAATAATAGAAATAATTATTAGAAATAATAATAAAAAAATAGAAATAATAATTATGTTTCGATGTTAGTCTTAAATTCTAGGAAGTAATAATTTGGCTGATTAGCCAATTGGATTATTCTGTGGTTTGCTGTATCGAGGTGGCACTATATTAATATGAGTCTCAGCCGCTGATCGCGCTCTTTGGTCATAGACAGTGTGACCGCTTATAATATTGTACAATTTAAAACTACACCGTACGAAAATGGGATGTCAACTTGGGCTGTAAATTCAACAATAAATACAATTTATCCACAAAATTGTATTTGGATTTTTGTAAATCGGAGCTTTGTCATTTGGAAGCCTAATTAAATTCCTTGCAATACAAAACTAATTTCAGGTCTGTGACAAAATTTCCAATTAAAGGATGTCAAAAAAGGATTTCAGTGGCGGCGAAGTTTTGCACAGATTTTACAATAATTTACCCAGTATGTTCCAGTGCTATTCCAGCGAAATTTAGTCCTGCCCCAGACACACACCGTGCAACATGACGGGGCACAAATTAAAGGATGCCACGACAAATGTCCCGACTAGACACATACAGCACATATCAGACACATGTGGCAGCTTCGCCAGCTTCAACAGTGAGTTCAGCCCAGTCAGCGGAAAAGCCTGTCACCCAGAAGAGAGGATTGATGGCTTATGACTGTGTATCTGCCAAGCCAGTGACTACAAAATAAATGAACATTTAATTTCGCTTTCAAATCTAGGTACACCACAGCTGACCTCTTTGAAATCACGTGTCGAGTAGGAAAAACTGGTTTCCACGTGGTCGGAAATTACTCAAACGCCGTGTATTACGGGGTGCCCTGAATAGCACATATTCGCTCGACTTTCAACCACATTCGCTTAAACGTGGCTCATACGCACTGTGTAAGATGCATGATCAGTTCCACACATTTCAGCACTACAAATGTGCAAGGCAACCTTAAATTGAAGAGAAAGTCATTGTCATAATTTGAGGTACTTACGTGTTGCCCATTTTGAAGTGGCTTCTGTGGAGGGAGGCCAACTTAAAGCGCACACAGCCAAAATTTTGAAATGAATGTAAAGCGTGGCAGGCCTGGCCTAAATACACTGCCCTTCCCAATCCGACGACTCGGTTGCCGCCACAAATCGATAGCTTAACATTCGGCTGGGCCCTTTGGCCGGGGTAAACACCTTCTTGGGCACCATTTTGTGGCATGGAATTATGGCCGGAAATTGCCTTAAAGTGTCAATCAGTGTAAGCGTTCTTAATAGGTATTTATTTTTGCCATTTTAATTACCCCGCCCCATCGAAGTCGCTCCCTCACCTTGTCGGCGGACAACGAACTGATGAAAACGGCTGATGATGCCTTAATTACATTCACGAGAAAAAGAACTCATTTCCGAGGGAATTTTTCATTGGGAATTACGGGCTGTTATTACGGATTACGAGTATAGAGGGCTTTTTCAAATCGATTGTAGCTGTTGACAAGTACCACGTGACTTTAGCTTTGGATGATGCTCTTTTAATATTTACAACTAAATACATAGAACTTATTTCTACTTTAATCCTGGTAGCGACTTTATGGTACTTTGCTTTAGTGACCACTTTGGGATTTGAGATCAGCAATGGAATCGTGAAATCGTCTGTTCACATTTTGGTACAAGTTTTCTCACAAACTTGTGGGAGTAAGGAGTGAACTGATCTTTTATCTAATTCCTGTTGGTTTTCCAAAGCGCATTTAATATTTTTCAATATAACGATAAAAAATGATGAGCACATTCAATATTTTTCAATAAAACGATACCTTGACATAATACTTTCCCCTGCACAGGAGAGGCCAATGCTATTTGAAAGGATCCGAGGCTGTCCTTGCTAGGCAGTGCCCACTGTTCCGCGATGGGGGGATTACAGAGTGCGTGCTGGTTTTAGTTACCGAACTCAACACTTTCCATTGAATGGCAAGTGGCAGTGGCCCGAACCCACCAGCTCCGAGGCCCAAAGCAACTGTTAGCACAGACTAGTCAGCGGTAATCGCACTCCGGAGAATCCTAATCCCAATCCCAAAGAGTGAAAGTTTGCCAGGAGCTCCGAGTATCCTGTATATGTACGTGGCACGGGGAGGACTGCATCCTCACACCTATTCACACACTCTGTATAGGTGTTTTCCATCGACGCGTGAATATTTGCCTTTCCTTGCTGCAGGACCCTAAGTCTGTTTTTCCTACTTGTTAACTGCGGAGCTAAGCATTTGGCCCTGTTACTTTATTATCTCGATTCAAGCAAAGCTTTAAAAAGGCTGATGACAATATTATCATGCACATAGAAGGTCGTGCTTTCTTGGGTGACCCGCTATTTCATATTTTATCATTTTATAGAAAGGACTCTGATTTATGTAGGCCATTTCAGCTGATTGGCTTAGCGTATTCAGAGCATCAGAATGCACACTCAACTCATAAATAAAACCATTCGCACCGTTGGCCAGGCCAAGTGCCAATCCTTCCTCCTTGCCAATAAAAATATACGTCTATGTCCATGTATTATATATCACCGAGTGGTGGACCCATGAAGGAAGCGGTTTTTACTCGTGACGAATGTTTTTAGTGCGCGCTCTGGGGAGCTGCAAAATTAAATTGAATTGTGTCCCACATTTCCCACGTACCAAGGCAGGATTCATAACTCATTTCTTGAGTGTTTAATGCACTTAGAAAATAACCGCCATCGACGAGACGCAAAAGGTGCACGGTGGTCGCACTTTTCGCCAGTTGGAATTTAGTTTGATGCTGCTAGGAACAGTGCTGAAATTTGCTGAAAGTGACTCTACTTTAAGCATCCCATTATTAAAGTAATAATCAATTCGAAGCCTTAAATCCGTACATGTGATAAGCAGATTAAAGTGGCACCCGCAAATTCAATAACTCGCATTTATGGGCCACACATTTAATTAAATAATTCAACCGTTGTCACCTTACTTCTTTTGGAAGGACGTGGACGCTATAAAAACACCGGATTGTTGGCATAAAGCAAATTCCCAGGCACAAATTAGGGAAATAAATTATATTTATCAATGAAAGCCATAAATAATATTTATTTTCGCCGTGACAGCGGATGCCATCCGCACACCTTGCCGCGTCGATTTTCGATCTTGTTTGTCAGTGACTGCCTGGAAAACGCGTCTTCGTGAGGAGGCCACAAAGCATCAATCAAAAGAATTAAATACAATTATAATTGTCTGTCACCGTATCGAGATGAAAAGCCTGCCGCAGAGGATTTTCCGAGACGCCGCAACTTTTCCTGGCGCCCACCCTAAATTTGATAAAGTGCGCACTCAAACTTAGAGTGAACCTTGTGCACATAGGTGTGTATATAGGAAATTACTTTTAGCCAAGTTCCGTAAGAAACAGATTAAACGGATTATTAAATAAATATTTTATGGCTCCGTGTATGCTGGGCATACTCGTTCTGAGTTGTTCTGCGGGTCGGTGAATCAAATAAGTTTAAATATAAATCGGATATATGATTGCTAATCATAGGCACACCCAAGGGTATATTCATTGCCTGCTGCTCAATTGATGTTGAATAACTCAGCGTGATGCTGAAGTCCTTTAATCCCGACTTTCACTGCGAATGGGATGTATCAAGTATTTTAATTCCAGATAAGCTCCATATACCTTAAAACTGCAAGTTGGAAACGTTCTGCTGAATTCACAGAAGTGTGCTAAGCCAAGGAAAATCCTTATTTATTTGAAACAGCGGAGTAATATGGTAGGTATTCTGCGAATTTAAAGTACTTTTAAAGATGTATCTCAGCTCAGGAACAAATCGAATAAGGTTAAGTGTTGCAGTCCATTTTACACTTGACTTCACCCTCACATTTAATCCGTGTGTGTGGGACACTTGAAAGGCCATAAGTGAAATGGAAATTCGGAATGGAAAGACCTTCTGCAAAGGTGCATCCCCCGCAAGTTCCGAAAGTGACTCCTGTGGCAGTGTTCTCCTTTTTGGGCATTCCTCCCAAGTGAATTGAATCGAAAACAAACGGAGAATGGCTGCACACTTAGGAGCCAAATGTTTAATTTCCGGATGCACAGGCCGCTGAGTTTAAAGCAGGCGGCGCCCCATGTATGCAAGGAGTATCTTGCAGATGCTTCCGGCACTGCCGACATGCAAAAGGTCGTCGGGTGGGCGGTCCATTGGGTGGGTGGGTTGTCTGGGCCGTGTTGTCCAAGAGGTCAGCGCTCGCAGCTGAAAGTGAAGCGCAATTTCCGGCACTACGATTCCGAAGTTGGAGAGCACAAAGGAAAAGTGACCTGAAATCAAGCAGGATCAGGAATCTGAAATTCATTTTTGTGTGTTCCTCTTTGCGAAAGTGTTGGCTTTTATTTGAATTTAATATATCAAATATTTTTATTTGAAAAACTATCTTCTTTGAGGCAGAGCTGTTGTGAGTAATAACATGTTGTACTTCCCATAACATATTTCGTTTCATTGTGCAGCTCTTTGGGACTGAATCAGCAGAATCTGAGGTCCAAGTCCTGGCCCATTCAACTGGCCAGGAGCACACTGGCGTCAACACCATCGAGGACCATTCGGTGACAGAGTTTGAACGGTAATTAGGCTTGAACAATTGAGCCCAGCAATGGGCAAACAATAAGCACTTAATGCATTGGCACGAGTTTAATGACACTTCACGCCGGTGGCGATGACTCCTCTCGGGTAACAACAATTGGAAAATTAAACAAAGCCAGTCCAGATGGGGGGAAAAATCCCTCAGACACTGGCACCCAGACAAATTGGGCCGAAGGATGGAAAACAGAGGACGGCGAGTGGTCCAGTGGTGTACAGAAAGGCCACTTTGAGAAAAGCTCACAAGAAGTTTCTCCGCCACAATTCCAATCAATATAAAATTAATAAACGCTGCACTTTAATTTAACAAAGTTTAAAAATAACTAAACGCAAAAAGCGCGTCCCTTCAATAAGTTTTATTATCCCTTTATTTTTGTGGATATTCCGAAGTGTGTTGGATTGAACGCCGGCCACAAGGTGTCCACCCAGCAATTTATAATGGTCGACTGGCAGTCCAGGAACACAGTTGGCCAACAAGCAGCCGACGTCAGGAACCAAAGGACGCAAGGACGCAAGGACGAAAGTGGCGAGAAAAAATACGGTGTAATGGCCAGACGGCTGCAGTGCCATTTCTCAATCTCAAGCAGCACGGAGCAAGTGGCCAAAGTATCCAGCGACCAGCGACTGCCCGTCAAGTCGAGGACTCGGCGACACTTGGACACCACAGAGGTGCCTCCTGCCACAGGAGCAGCTCCACTGGCCGTGTGGTCGGGGTGGCACGGTGGCACGCAAGTGGCGAGGTGAGTGACCAGTTTTGTTTACCCGCCGCAGTCACTTCGCAGCTCGGCTTGTCCACATTAATGTCCTCGATGGAGCTCCGAAGTTACTGAGATCGATACGGCTAGAGTGGAAATTAAATTTGCATCTAATTCAGAGCGCCAGGTTGGCCCGGGTTGGCCCAGCTTATAACAGAACAAAGTGGCTTTAAGCAGGTTCAAATGAATTAGGCAACGCGTTCCTCCGATTCAATCAAGGCTGTTGACTTACAGCTGCGCCACAGTTAATTGTACACTATTGGGCAACCACAAATAGATCCTCAAGTGGTAATGGAGATTTCGGTTCGCAATTTCTAGGTACTGCATTACTTGGCCAATTACTATCACTTTCAAACCCAAGGCAATTTTATTGTTAAGTAGTAAGATACCTGTAGGTATCTAAAATCAGTCGAGCTGGAAAATTCTATGCCTGGACCTGATCTCGTAAATAATCCGACAGGAGCTGCTGACTTGGCCTTGGAAGCCATCGACGATATCGGGGATATTTATGATACTGCTGTTGATATGTTAAACAAGTGTTCCGTGACAAAGATAAACCATTCCAGCAGATACATGGGCACTGATGCAATGGAAACTCAACTGTGCACCTGCCAACTGACCTCCTTTCGTTTTGTTTCTTTGGTTTGAAGTGGAAATGCAGAGCAGAGCAAAACCAACAAAATAGAATTCATTTTTTACGAAGACCCAATGGTTTTCAAGTCGCAGCTGCCTGATTTTAAGTCCAATTGCATAGGGTGAAGGTCTTTTGGCTAATTAAATAATCGGATTGCTTTGCAGTCAGCTACTTTAAAGCGTTCCATTAGTTTCCCTATTAATCTGCATTACTACCTATATGATTGGGCCCTTAAGCTCCACTCTGTTCACCAATCAGACAGATGGGAACAGTCTGTCCTGGAACATGTCTTTGCTTTAAGCTCGGCTTGGGTCGCGTCCAAGAGCCCATCGAGCGCGGTGTTCCAGAGTGGCAAGCCCTCCGAAGGAAGCCTTCGCGAGCAGCTTTGTGGGGCAGCCGGTTAAAGTCCTCGGCGGCGGGATGCGTGGATGCGTGGAGACGTGGATACGTGGCACTCACAAAGGAGGGAGCAGGAGAACCCGGGGCAGCGTGTTCCCAGCTCGGGGCTCATTATTTCCCCGAGTAATATGCTAAAATGACGGGAACGCACTTACACACGGACACGGCAGACGTCTGGCTTTGGCTGGAGGCAAAGCGGCGGGCTGGGAAATGTTTTTAATTGAAAGGAACTTGCGCGGCACATGGAGGTGGGGCAAGCGCTGGAGAAGAGTGCCATCGGGGGACTGGGAGCAGCGGTGGCACTGGGCTAGGGTTCAGCATGGTGTCGACACTTCCTGGGCGGCGCGCAGGTGGATGTCTCCGAAAGAACTGTCAGTGTAAAATTGTTTTTAAAGCCGCACCTGGAACAGGTAGTTTCCATTTGTTTTGCTTCGCGTTCAGCTTGAACTAATATTTGCACAATCACTTTGGTTTGACTTTGGTAAGTCAGATGGAGGCGCAATCTGCTAACGTTGTCTATCTTGCAGCGATGTGGGGATTGGGAATGAAATCTACTAGAAGGGAATACATTAAATGTGGTAGTTGTATTCTCTGCTAAAAAAATAATAAAGCTAGAAACAGGGTCAACTTGCTAGGATCCACAATTCGCCGTAGTTCTAAATTTGTAAACTCATTTACTTATAACTAATTTACAGTGCAGCGGGCGAACCCGGCAGCTTCAGATGCTCCAAGTGGGGCCTTTGGAGCAGGAGTACGCGGAATGGAATTCAATGGGGACTCGCCGTTCCGAGTATTTTCCGCCGGAGAGCGGGCTCGCAAATTGCGTATTTTTATGACTGCCATTATGGGACGTCTAAATATAACGCTCGCAGCCGCAGGATCCGCGTATCCGAGGCAAGCAGCCTGACTAACTGGCAGCCAGAACACTTCAATCGCGGAATTACGACATTTATCATAATGCTCTAAAAGAAGCGAGGGGCGGGGGTGGATGGGGAACACGGACTGGGGGCGTGGCACGCAAATAATGCTCTTGGCTGCTGCATGCATCGCCTGGTTTAAGTGTTCTCCTGGTGCCCGCACTATATAATATTCCCTCCAAATGCAAGGATAAGCTTACTAACTCGCTGTGCAAACTGTAAAATTGCGGTTTTATGCGGCTTAATCTACGCGTTTTAATCCACATGAAATACGAACCTAGGGGATACCAGACTGACTAAGTTAGAAAGGGTGTTTCTAGAACTGCATACTTCCCTTTCAATTCCAGGTCCTTACAGACCATAACATGTTTAGTTTTAAAGCCAAGCATATTATTAATATTGTTCCAAATAGTCAAATGGCTTAATCAATAGTTTGCCAACAGCTTTACAATGAGTAATTGGATCAAAAAGTCAGGCCAATTAGCAGAGGCTGCTCCAATAACATTACTGTCCCGGCACGAAGGTCCTTCATTTATCAAGTTGCATCCTTGGCGCAGTGCCTCCTCGATATCTATGGTTGGCTGCAGCTGCCACAAAACTTTTTAATGGTTAAATAAGCGATGTTGTCCAGCGCAGTTGGCCCGATGTCACTGGAGAAGCACTGATTTTGTACGTATTTGGGCTTTCGGTCAGTAATTGGTTTTAAATGGCATTTGTTTAACTCGACAAAGTGAATTAAGCTGCGATGGTGCCATTAATAAAAATATGCGAATGCCAGTTCATATATTACTCACCATGTTTAAAGTGAAATAAAACCACAGCGACTGGTTGTTTACATTACAAATAATTTTGATATTTATTGTTCAAGCGTGTAAATAAAGCTTTCTTGCACTTTACTCTTTGTATTTGTTTCTTTTTTTGGTTTTATTCCTTTGTAAATAAATTGCAAATAGATATAGTTGCAATAACATTTAAGTTCAACTTCTAAGTACCACGTACTATATTATGTATGCATATATCCTTGGATGATTCCGAGGAGAAGATAAGATATTTGTACACGAATGTATCTCGTTACGGGTTAATCTGGCTAAAATACGATCTCAGCTCTACGCAGCCCTAAATATTGGTAAGTATTCGTACATAAAAATACAGTTAACACTTTGTATTGCGGTTGTATATTGTAACTTGTGTGCCGCCTAGGCAGCTCGTTTTCCCAAAAAGTACACATTTTACCATATACTCGTACATTTATATAAATATAGTCCCTATACATAGATGCTGTGTATATGTATTCGTTTGTCTCTCTATATGTAATTTAGAACTTATGCCACGCTTTCCCGTTGATAATATGTACAAATCGTTTGGCCAAACATCGCAGATTGCAAATCCAAGCCTCACTGTGTAGTCCCTTAAATCAAAACTGATTCCGAAGGAAGAACAATATCTATATCTTATTCTACTTTCCAGTATGTAGCGGTATCTTAGCTCGAAGAACATGCTTTTTAATCTCACAGTTGTAAAGTTTATAAAGTGATTCGGAAAATGATATCGAAGAATCAAAGAAATGTTATTTTGATTTGGTAACGCTAATGAACAATGATTTTTAAATTTCAACTAGAGCTTTCTTAGCCTAAGTTTTCGCAAACTCAAATAAAGCAGTATCACCCATATCCATATAGCTTAACAGACGGATAATAAACTAGATTTGGAAATTAATTTTATGTTACTTCGATAAATCGTGTTAAATTGCGTTCTCTTGCTTTTACCACTTACGTTTTGTGGAAGAATACTACGGGATACCTCATTTTTCTTCTAAAGTAAACAATACAATCTATACATCCTTTGACCGAAGATCGGCTAATACTCTATATTGGTATACAAACTTTTACGTTACAATAGTTTCCTATCCAAAGAAATGGGAACTGAGGAATACCATTTGTAATATATCAAATAAATTGCTTTAAACTGTTTTTATTTTAATTGGAATAGGTCTGAACCAGCAGAAACATAGGATCATGTATGAAAAAATATGTATTTTGTCACATTTTAAATTAGAAATACATGGTCTTAATACATGCACACAACAATAGGCAGCCAGTAAGATATATGTGTATATTCTGTTTATTCTGCTTTATTTTGACCGTAACATTTGATTTAACTACTCAAGGAAAGTAACGACTTACATCAATAGTATAGTAGTAAGTAATTCATAAAGCTTGTGATCAATCTAGGTATGTTTCCGTATATATGGCATTCGCACTATGCGTATCTATGGTAACAAGTACATCTAACTTTAGTTTGGTTAAACTTTATTTGTCTTCATATCGTTATGGGAAGATTAAAATGGCGAATGTGCGGAGCGTTGTGTTCTGAAGTGTAATCTCGCCAAGGTTTGGACTCAGTGGAGAGTCGGTTATGGAATGTATAAAAGTTCAATATCAGCTTTGGACCCAAAAGTGCAGTTTTCACGTTACAAGCTCACGACGTCCTACAAGCTCATGAAATCCTAGTCGAATATTTGGAAAGTCGCCTCTGACACGCCCTGGTTTATTGCATTTTAAATAGGCTCTCAAATACCTAGTTTTATGTGCCCTGTTAATGATCACACTAATCCGATTCATCTTATCTGATTCGTGTTAATATGATCGATAAGGAAATATGACATTAGCCCTCTCTAGATCTGTCTTTAGATGAATAAAATAAATATTTGTCAAAGGCGATTTTCTAAATGTATCTTGTGTGTGCAGATTATCTGATAGTTTGTGACGGACCTATGGGTAAGTACAATCCGTGCTTCGAGTTCCTGCCCACCCGTGCTCATCAGACGTCCGTTTCGGTGCTCGACTGGTTGTGAATGGAGGTGGGCAGAGGCGCCTGGTGGGACAACTGCTTTTGCAGCGGGGGCGGTGGCGGTGGCGCTGGCTGACTGGGACCTGGACCCTCATCCGTGCTTGTGGGCAGCAGCAGGGGCAGCGATTTCTGCATGCCCGCCACTCCCGGCGACTGGTACTGCGATCTTGGGCTGGGCGGCGTGGGCGTGGGCGTGGCCGGGATCTGGTGCCAGTTAATACTATTCTGGGAGGTTATGTTGCGGGTCTTGCGCAGCGGCGGATTCTTCGTCGACGTGGAGAAGGCCATGCCACGACGCAGGGGAACTCTACGGGAGCCACGGAGACAACAGGACGAAGGACACGCATTAGCAACGGTGGGTTGGTTAGTCGAGGGCGATGCGGCGGTCACAGGGCGATTGCGATGAGGCGCAGGATGTGGGTTATGAGATCGGGATCGATCAGGACGATTTCAGGACGATGCACAAGTGGATGCACGTTATATTTTGTATTTGTTGTTTGTTTTTGGCGGGGAAGGACGACAAAGACACAGGTTATACACGGGTTACACACAATCAGACGTGGCACTTGGGACTTGGAACTCTAATCGCTACAGAGAGACACTCACCTCGTTGGGCTCGGCGGCGGGTAGGAAATGCCGCGGTGGCTGGGCGACAACAACATGTTGCCCGAGTGGCTCGTCGTGGAGCCGGGCACGAGCAGAGTATTGTTACTACAAGTAGGACAAAGGTTATACTGTAAAGAGCACAGGCTGGCGGATTTGGATCCGGTGTCGGAATTGGGAAGCGGAAACTCAAGCGGTGGGCAGTGGGCGGTGACGGTAAAGGATAAAAGGCGTGCTGCAATGCAGCAATCACAGGAAACAAAAGAACATAATCAAAGCTGCGGAAACCGAAGTTTGAAATACCCTTTCTTTTAACTTAGCGTGATACTTGTTAATACTGCATTCAGGAATCGGATTCAAGTGGACTTAGATAAGGCTCAATTAATCAAGCACATTTTCAGACATTCAAGTTCTGAATTTAGGTTACACCTAAAAAACCTCAAAAAGGGTATTTTATATCTGGCATATTAACTACAAATGATTATTAGCACAAATGATGTTTGGTGTGGCAGGTGGTGGTTAGTCATGAACCCAAGTCGAACAGTTCACAATAAAAAGGTTTATTTTCTTGCTTTTTGGTTTAATATATAAAATATGACTACAGTTGATACTAGCTAAAAACAGTGTATAAATATGATGACTAAATGTAGAGTAT
This sequence comes from Drosophila erecta, assembly GCF_003286155.1. Taxonomy (NCBI): domain Eukaryota; kingdom Metazoa; phylum Arthropoda; class Insecta; order Diptera; family Drosophilidae; genus Drosophila; species Drosophila erecta. The sequence continues at coordinate 20,163,199 of NW_020825198.1, forward strand.
GGTACAACATAAACAGAGTGAAACCAATCCCTGGGACGCTCACACATGACTGGACAGGGATCTGAACTGGTGACCTGGTGATCTGGTGGTCTGGTAATCTTGGGATCTGGTGATCTATGATAGTGGTTTGGTGGTGTGTGCTAGCTTGATTTTGTTAAAAGCTGGTCATGATCAGTGGCGGTGGAGTTGGTGCACCCTCTACGCAACTTACGTGTGGATGTGATGCATGTTTAGGTTGGGCAGGCTCTGGCCCAGATGGTTCATGGGCTGCACGGAGAGCGTGTTCGCCGACTTGGAGCCCATCTGACCGATAATGCCCATCTTGGTCTTGTGCAGACCACTGATCAATTGCTGCTTGCCCTTCGGGTTCACTGCGTGGTTGCCTGTAATTGTGAGAAGTTGCGAACACATACGTTCAGTTAGTAATTGTTTTAAAGTTTCTTGAACCTGGGTATGACCCACCTGTCATTATGCTGGAGCCCTCGTCGCTGGACACCGAGTTTGTCTTTTCAAAGTCGACCGATATGTTGCGGGAGTCGTTCCACTCGACGCTGCCGCTGTGGCTGTTGTTCGCACTGGAGACGTGGCTGCAGATGGAGGAGTTCATGGGTGACTTGCGGACGCCCAGGGAATCGGCGGTGCCGCCGCTGGTGGCGCTCCCGCCGAACCGGAAGCTGTCGCCGCCGCCCACCGTTCCACTTCCGCCGCCCCCTCCGCCGCCGCCGCCGCCGCGCTTCAGTCTTTGGTAGATCGTCTTGGCCCGCCACAGGGCGTCGTACCAGTTCTTGGCCTCGGTGCACTGCAGCGTAAACGCCGTGGTGGCCACCTGGAACTCATTGAGGTACACACAATTGAGTGTGTTGTTCGGCGCCAGCTGCACAATTAGCTGGTCGGTCAGGTACGGCTGCCGGATGACTTTCAGAGCGCCCAGTCCCCGCTTGGCGATCGTCTTGCACACCAGCAGGAGATCCGTGAGCAGGAAGCAGTGTACATCGGACTTGCCGAGGTTGTCCTTGAACTTGTGGTCGCCCTCCATGAACAGGTGCCGCACATGGTAGGCGGGGCATCCACGCATCGGAGCACAGAGATCAAACATCTGGCTGTGCTGCTTGATCAGCTTGTCCAGCATCTCGTTGTTGGTGTCCTGCAAGGATTGTAGAAAGTTATTTAGCCAGCAATCTAAGGCGGACATAAGCACCGCAGGCATTAGATAAGTGAATATAAATCCTTGACTCACCACCACATCGTAGGACTCGATCCGCACCATCACGCCCTTGAGACGCTCGTTCTCCTGCCGCATCGTCAAGTGGTTGTTCACACTGCCCACAAAGCTCTCCACGCTGTGCATCATGACGTCGATGGCCTCGATCTCCTCCACATCGCTCATGTGCTTCTTGATGGCCGCCAGGAGGAGGCTGTACTTGGTCAGTCGCTGCATGGGTCGCACCACAATGTCTGCGAGTCGCAGGCGGTTGCACATCTTCTGCGACTCGCACCACGCCAAGTAGGAGGTGAATAAGGCGTTGTTATGGTTCAGCTCCTTGCAGTAGAACTGGCAGGTGCTCTGTTCCGCACAGTAGATCTGCAGAGGATTTGCCAGAAACATTAGTCACGTATTGGAGCATGCTCGTGTTCAGGACCCACCTTATATGGCGCAAATATGGAGGCGAAGGATAGGAAGCCCTCCTGGAAAAAGGCGCATCGCATTGGCTCGTGGGTGATGACACTGTGCGCCACCATGGGATACAGCCACAGGGTCCAGAACTTGATGTTCGCCTCGCACACAGCCCTCACATTGGAGAACAATCGAGCTTGGTCCACGTCGATCAGCAGACGCTCCTCCTGCACGGCCTCCAAACACGCCAGGAACAACTGCAAATGCATCCAAGGATCAGACGCACTGACGGAATGGGATTCAAGGTGTAACCACTCACTTCAGTCACTGTTTGCAGGGCGTGTATGTAGTAAACCTCGGTGGTAACCAGCTCCCAAATGGCCGTTTGGATCTTGATCTCCGACTCGCCCATCGCATCGCTATTTACAAAGTCGCGCCACGATTTGTGCATATCCTGCAGATAGGCCAATGAGTTGTCCAGGTCCGGATGATCAAAGTTCATGCTGTCCGCCCGCTGGGGCACTCCGTTCTTGGCATAGCTGTTCAGCAGCTCGCACAGCTGGCTCTGCTGGGGATTCTTGATTCCGAATATGGAGGACCACCGCTGCTTGATCTGCTTTCCGGGCGCCACTCCCGACTCGCTGGTCTCCTCGGTGGAGACGGATGGCAGGAGTCGGGGCGGAGGTTGTCGGGAGCCCTGCGGTGCACGAGGCTTAACTATGTTAAATGCACTATACTCAAGGGAATACTATTACATAACATTTTTTTTCCACTTTAATATATACAAATATATCGTTAAAGAAGGAAAATTAAATGTGTTTAAGCTGCGTAATAGTATATCATTTCCGGCATTAATAGCCTGACGAACCCTTTTCATTGGCTTCAAGTTTTTGTCCCAGGTAAGTTAGTCTACTCTGGTGCTCCCACACAGCATGAAACCTATCCCGATTAGCCCATCCCGGTAAAACTTACAAAGGAAGCTGCCTTCTGCAGGGGCTTGCGGTTGCTGCCCCGTTCTGTGATGCAGAGATGGTGTCCCGCCAGGCTCTCCACATCGGTCTGCTCATCCACGGACACGGGCAGGAGCGAAGGACCTTGCGGGGGATACGGAACAAAACAAGCTCAATTTGGAAAGGGGTCCGAGGGAGCGCAACGGAAGCGTCATACCTGCATCTAAAAAACTGGGCGTGGGATTATTGTCCGTAATGGTGATTTGTGTAAAGCTGAGGTTCCGCCTACGCAGGGCGTGGCTGAGTGCGTTACTGTAAGCGTGGTCGATTTGAAATCATTATTTTAAATTGCATACGGATGCGCATTATCTCGGGACTCACAGTAGTGTCACGCCTTTGGTTGCCGGAATGAACTCCTCATCCGGATGCTGGGAAGAGTCCAGGCAGAATGACACGGAGAAGAACTCGGAACTGGATACCTAAACAAATGAACATTCACAGCATTAAGTGGGCGAATAAGACAGCCCGTGGATACAGAGCCCAATCTGTAAATTCACGGACCGACCCTTAAGAAGGACCTTTCAATCTAGCCTTCAAAAAGCCACAAAGAGATGCACTGACAAAAATTAGTAGCGCCCGCCGCCAAGCACTCTCTTTGATGGCCCTCCGAAGTGTGAAGATTGCATCTGGAGGCGCGTGGGCATGGGTTGTTGCTGATTCTGTAACCCATCCGCATCCAGCCCACAAAAACTACTGCGAATAAAAGCAAACATCAAGAAATATTCTCGCAATTCTTGCTCGCCAAGTGACAGAAAAGCGTTGGCAGTGGAAAACCAAAAAAGGAAAATGGAAAAAGGAAAATGGAGAAAGGAAAGGATAGCTGGAAAAGTTCTAGAACAACTTTGCTGATTACGGCGACAAAGGCAAATAAAGAAATTAAAAATGTACGAGTATATTCCCGCCCCAGCCAACAGTTGTCACCATCACCAATCATCATTCAGCATCCTTAACTGCAGGCTTATTTCTCGCTGGGGTGACAAGGCCTTCTGATTGCGCTGCCTTTGGATCTGTTTGTCTTTTGACCAGGTGAATCAAGGGCTCCAGTTGATACCCACTCACTTGATACCCACTCACCTCGCTGCGCGTCAGCAGTGGCTTCTTGCGCTTCATGAACGAGGATTTCTTTTTCACCGTCGAACCGGAGGACGCGGTGCAGCCGACCGGGGAGGTCAGGCCACTACCACCACCAGCACCAGCACCACCACCAGCACCACTACCTCCACCTCCGCCCAAGGTCGCGGCTGTGGCACTGTGAGGACTCAGCGTCGAGGACGAGGACGTGGCCGCCGCCTCGCCAGCAGACTGAACGTGTTTGGAGGAGGCTATCGCATGGGTTGACGTGGTGGACATGGTGGAGGTGGTGGTGCCAGTGTGACCGGTGGCGCCGGCGGTGCTGGCGCTGCCAGGCGCTTGCTGCTGGAGGTGGTGGTGCTGCTGGAAGGATCCGGCACTGGGGTGACCGGTACCGAAGCAGGACGAGCTGGCCGTCGTCGTCGTTTCATCGAGAGTGGGCGAGAGCATCAGGGAAGGCATCCGCCGCACGATCTGCGGTGCCTGGGTGTAAATTGTGGGTGGGTGGTGCGGTGGGGCGTGCGAGGATTGTGGTGCCGCGGGTGACAGGCAACCGCTCTTCTCAGTCTGGGATTTTGTTTTTTTTTGGGTATCAGCGGGGTTGTCGGCGGTCAGCAAACAAATAAAAACCAAAGTTTATTAAGCCCATTTAGGTATAGAGACAGTGAGAGGGAGAGATAGATAAAAGAAAGAGAGAGAGAACAGAGAGGAGAAGACAGATATGGTGAGCATATTTTTTAGGTGGTTTCTTGGCAATGTACTCTCTATGTACTATTGGATCTACAAATCTTCCGAATTCAACCGATTGATAGGCAACACTTAGCTACAAAATATGCCAAGCAAATACTAAAAGTGCAGCAGTAACATTATTAATATTCACTTTAGAGAGCTACTTCGCAGCAGGCATACAATACCATTAAAAAGCTTAAAAAGGTTATTCATTATCAGAAAAACAAAAAAATTTAACCGGGAGCAAGAAAAAATATTTTGGGCAGGGAGATCTTATATGCACGCCTAAGCTGTAGGATCTTTTAAGTCTCATAAAACATGAACACCTTATTTAAGCAAGCGCTTCGATTTAAAACTTTGCACTATAAATTAAACGTAAAATTCAAAGAAAGAGGGCGAACATCGCAGAAAGTCACGTACGGCTTAAATTGACAACAGAAATCCAGTAACTAACAAGTGCAAAAAGTTAGTGCAAAGTAAAAACAACTGACTGTGCTTAAATCTTTGAAAGCTTCACAAAGAGTAGTTAAAAAAATCAGAATAGACACAAATCAAAGGCAGACCAAAGCAGCAAGCAAAGTAATTTGTTATCAATTTGCCAAAGGACTTTCACTCGAGGGACTAAAACGAAGGAATAGCAAACTTACAGTGAAATCACACTACACTGTACACCTTGCACAGCAATCAAATCTAAAATCAAGATTTCCAATGATATGGTGTTGAGAAATATTTAAAACCTTACATATATTATGATACTATTGGAATCAGGTCGAAAAGTTACTAAATCAGTTATAAGTGTTAGTTGGATAACTCTCGTATTAAAGTATTCACTTCTCAAAATAGGTTTTTCATTGAAATAATCTAATAATATTCATTGAATAATAATATTTTCGAACAATCGAAAAAGTAATGTAAAACAAATGTACGTTTTTGAGCATAAAGTTTGAAAGCTCTGATTTGGTGGCACACCAGTTACTTTAACATATATCATTTAATTTACACTTAATTAAAAGAGAAAGTGCTGTATAAGGCCGACCTCTTCTCTTCTCCACCATTCAAATTCTTGATTTTAAATCACAGTTTTTCTCGCACTAAGTGGCCAAGTCCTAGCAGTTGGCCGAGGGTTTAGCATGTGTCCGTCCCCTGACCACCACTTACCACATTGGCCTGCCGGCCCAGGGATCCTGGGACTCCAGTGGTGGCGAACAGTCCGGGTGTCGCGCTGCTGCTGCCCGTGACGGCTGTGGTGGCGGTGGTGCTGGTGGTGCTGGTGGCCATTCCCGGAGGAGCCTGCTGGCAGGCCACCACACCCGAGTCGAGGCCATCCAAGTGCGTGAGGCTCTTCGATTTCAGCTGGAACGAAAATGGAATCGAGATCTGTGAGTCTGGGTGCAATCATTGAAGCGTGAGGCAGATATTCATAATTAAATTTTATTCGCGTTATTAAGGGCTTTTCACATATTTTGTTCATATGTAGGCACCAGTTTCAACTCGGTTTCATTCAAATGAAGAGTGCAATTTAAATATGTGGTGTTTTATGGTTTCATGAAATTATTGCAATCAATAAAAAGGTGGAAAATATATAAAGAAAAATGTTTAATTGAAAATACCATGAAAATTATAGTATGCTTTTAAGCCAGAATAAACCTTCTTATAAATTTGGTCCAGAGATGGCTGATTTATAACCACTCAGAGCCAAAAACTAAAAGTAATCTGGGTGCTGAGCTTAGCTTTTTGTTTTTTATCTAGTTCTTAAGCTATAAAAAGCCAAGCTGGATACGCATTTGTGTACTTTAAGATGCTTACGGAAACGCGGAGACCTTCGTGGGCGAAACTGACTGGGGATCCCAGAGCATTGGAGCCACATCGAAGTGCTGAATATTTCGTTAATGCACAGAACAATGTTTTGAATGCTTTTGGTGCCGCGCGTTGCAGGACAATGAAAAGTGTTTGGGCATTCGCCGGGCAAAAATAAATTGCTTGCAGCGGGCGGCCAACTGGGTAATGTGGCAACTAGGCAACCAGCAACCAGGCATCTTGGCTATGTCGATGCGGAACTGCCAACGAAAAGATGCATCGAGAACAAAAAGATTGAGTCAGCGGGCGAGAGAGCCCTAGACGTGTCCTCGAGGCTTCCTCCCTCGCCTAATGCACCCAGATTACATCAGTCAAGAGCCCCCAGCTGGCCAAGTGAGTGTGGACGTGGACCAAAGTCAGGGTCCGCCCCAAAGTCAATGCCTCGCCCACCGCCCATCAGCCTTCGTCCTTTGTCCTTTGTTGCGGGGCACCCACCCATCCGGCTGCGATTTACACATCTCAATGCCTCGGTTTAAACTGCGCTTGACGGGAAAAAAAGGTTGTGCTTAAATTGACATTAACCGCTGTAAAATGCAGGGCAGCACATATGCTATCATCTATGCTCGTGAGTTGAGCTGGGGATCTTGGAGAGGAGGCATGGTTTTATCCGGACTGTTCCTTCTACCTACACGAGATATGCCAATTTACCCAGATATCCATCTCAATCTTTTATTGTGGCGCTGCTTAATTTGCACTGAAATTTCTGAGAGCACTCTTGCCATATTTCCAGCTATTTGGGATTTGCTTCAGTTGGACAGCGTGCCAAGTGGAGGATGGTGAACTCCTACTCGAGTGCAGGGTGCGGCATGCATGGCAGCCAAGCTACGGGAATTTAAGCTCCGGGCGGATGCCACTCAACCCCCCGGTGCCGCTAATCTGCCCCAGAACCCACGACCACCACGACCACGTCCCAGCCCTGAGTGCGCCCAAGGATACGGGCACTGGTCTATTATTCCTGCTGACGACAATATTTCACATTCTGTTTCGGCAATTTCCAGCTGGCGGCCCTCCACCGACGACCACCCGTTTGCCTTGCCCTTTACTTTGGTTTATGTTTTTGTTTCCGGTTATATTGTGAGTTGCCGCCCACTGGGGTTGGTATACTGGGCGGGATTTGCGGGGAATCGGGTATATTAGATGGCACAAGTAGTATAAGACTAAACGGAAATAGTATTAGACCAAAATGAAATGGTATAAGAAACATGGCATCTCTTAAATGATTTTAGCAGATAATATCTATCTATTGTGCGGGAACTAACTCACCAGAAGTATATATATTTCGCACTAAACTAATACTGCTTAAAAGTATAGCATATCTTTGAGTTGTCACTTTTCCCTTTTGACTCTTTCGTCTTTTGGCTTAGTTTGGCCTTTAGCTTCGCCCACACACAAAACAGAAAGTATTCGAGAGCAATTCATACTCGTAGTCGTAGTTACCCATAAAATAAACACTTTCCATTGTGGAATCCAGGCTAAGGATGTAATAGTTCTGATTGTTTGCGCTGCGCAGGAAAAATGCAGTGCGGCACTGCATAATTTGCAATTCTTGAGAGCATAGAATTAACTCACAATGTTGCAAGCGATTTCCTAATGACTTAAAGACTCAACTCATGTGTTCATGTGTTCCAAGACCACGGAATTTGCATGTTAACAAGGCGGCTTAGGCTGAAGCCATCGGGAAAAAGAAGGAAACTGGCACATAACACGGAAAATCACTTTGGGATGTTGGCGGACACCCTCGAAAATAATGTCCTGTGCTTGGAAGTTTGAGAGCAAAATAAGGGATTGTAAAGGGACTGCAAGGAATTCCATAAGGAATTATATATAAGCAAAGTTAAAGGCAACTAAGCTGTGACATTTTATTCATCCAGTATTTTCCTATAATTACTTTCGTTTACGTGCTGCATTCAGTTTTCTTTGCTTTGAGGAAAGCCCGCCACTAATAGGATTAGATTTAGTAATAAACGTACAAATTGTGATAACGGATGAGGAGTGGCCAAGATCTGTCCATCTGTCTGCATGCCAGTTCCCACAAAAATATTTGCCAGACTCTGTGCTGGAATGCTGATAATCATGGCAAATCCAGTTTCTTGCCTGCGAAACCAGGCAATCCCTAAGAAATAAAAGCATAGTTCTCACAGCGTTTTGCTGGCGCTTTCATGGGGATTTCATCCAGCATTGGAACTCCCAGTGCGGGCTGGTCAAATCGCCGATGCAATTTATTGCTTGGCTGCACTGGCGCTAATTCCCCCAAATATCTTCCGGCGACAAATGAACGAAATTCGGCTTCTATACAACCACACTGCGTATGCGTAATGTACGTAATATCTGTTAAAATATTAATGATATCCGCGGAGGTCACAGTCGTTATGGCTATTCCATTAGGGATTTAATCCATTGCCAAACTGAATTTATGTGCCACTTTACAAACACTCGTTTAAGCATAATTTAGCTAATAACATGATCTCATTTATCTTTTATATGTTAAATGAGTTTGCATCAAAATTGTAGCTCTATTAATGCACTTTTTACACTAAATTGAAAATATTTCCTCTAGGCTAATTTCTGTTGTGTTGTTTACATTTTCCCATAATAATAGTATTCTAAATATTTTTTTTAAGACGTTTTTAAGCTACTGAAATGATGAACAAGGCTGGATGCAATGAAAACGACGTTTCAGTGCGTTAAATAATTGATAGGTGCTAAGGATCTGTGGGGATGCTTGCCTTATGAATCTTAAATGACGTAATGTCTGCAAATATACTTTTGCTGTAATTGTGTAATTAAATACCCCAACTTAAAACGCAAACAGGAAAGCGAAGCGAAAACAGAGGGAAATAAAACGAAAATACGAGCGTACATAAGAGTGGAAATATGTTTATTCTCATTTCGCTAAGTAAACATTTGATTAGGCCCGCGCATAATTTGGTGACCACCGCCTGCGCCTGCTCCTGCTCCTGATCACCAGGTAATCCAGGAGCTATTTCGGGACTCACCTGCAGCTTGCTGTTGGGCGGCGAAACGACCAAGCAGATCTTCATGGTGGCCCGGAGGAACTCCTCGCGTTTTGTGCTAAGGTCAGGGGTCAAGGAGCCGGGCGAGGTCACCGCCGACTGCTTGTGCGGCGCCTTCTTCGGCGACGAGATGCTGGGCAGGAACGGATTCAAGCTCCGCACCAGACTGGCCGAGTTGAACTTGCCCGCACTGGATGCAGCGCCGCCCCCCTCATTGCTACTTCCGCCGGATGGAGGCGACGCCGAGGTGGCTCCACTCTGTGGAGCCTGCTGCTGCTGGTGGTGCAGCAGTCGGGTGGGCGAGTTCAGGCTGAACAGCTTCCTTCGATGCCGACCTGGCGTGGAGGAGGAACTGGAAGCGGGACTGGGCGTGGGTCCCGGCGGCCCTCCCCCCTCGCTGTGCGTCGACTCCTGCGATCCTGCTCGACTGTAGGATGGCGTTGGCAGCTGGGCGGACCTGCTGCCCGCCCCCTGTCCACAGCCATACTTCCCGTCCAGCTGCAGGTCATCCGCCGTGGACTCTCCACCCTCCACGGCCCCATCCTCGCTGTAGGTGCTGTGATAGGTTCGCGCCGTGATCTCTGGCAAGAAGGGATTGTTGGGTGAAGTCAGGGTGTACTGATAGTAGCCACCGCCGCCGCCGCCGCCACTGCTACTTGTCTCCACCGGCAGCGTGCCATCCGTCTCATCGGGCGTGCTCTCCTCAGGGAAGGAGCCGCCCTGGAAGTCGTGGCCACCCACGCCACTGCTGCTGGAGAGATAGGCTCCCAGTTGCTCCCACTCCCCGGAGGAGGAGTTGTGCGAGGACACCGTGAATCCCTCGTTCGAGTGACCCTGGCAGCTCCTGGAGCTTTCGTTGCTGCTCTTAAAGAGGAAGTTCTGCAGCCTGGTCAACCGGATGGAGCTGCTATCGCTGGTCAAGCTGCAGCTCCTGCTGCTGTTCCCAGGTGCAGAGGAAGCGTTTGTGGTGATGGGCTGCTGATCGCTGCGACTGCTGTTTTGCGTCTCCAGACGACGTCTATCTTGGCTTTCGATGGGCACTGCTCCTGCTCCAGTTCCTCCTGTACCTGTTCCATCGGCTCCACTTCCCCCCACTGATGTGCTCACCTCGCCACCCATAGAGGCCCAGTAGTAGACGCTGTTCTGGGAGCCACTTAGCTCGCCCAGTTCGCAACTGCTCTCCAAGGAAGTGCTCGAATTGGTGGTGGCAACGCTGCTCAGATGGTGATAGGCGTACTCCGGGGGCGTGCACTCGTCCGGGCTGTCCAGCAGCAGGGCGGGATTGATGTGTCCACCCACGCCCACGCCCACTCCCAATCCCAGGCCGGGCAAAGTTAAGTGGCTGAGGGCAAATGGCAGCCGGTTATTGTTGTCCGAGCGCAGAGTACTCGGAGGCGGCGGAGTGGCCCGACTCTTGGCCTTCAGCTCCTCCGGAGTGGGTTCCTGGCGCTTGATTTCCAAGGATCGGTGATCGCCGCGGCGGAAGGAGCGCCGCAAGCGCTCTGCGAACTTGGACTGCTTGGGCGGCTTGTCCTTGGGCGGTTTGTCCTTGGACCTGCCCAGCAGATTGGTCCTCTCAGTCTTGTCTTCCTTCTCCAGGAGTTTCTCGTGCATATCCGTCGCCGGAATGGGTATCTCGACCTGGTCCAAGGCCACTGGTCGCTGGTTGCTGGCTAGAGTAATCGGTGGCGCCGCAAAGCCACCACCCATTACGGCCGCCCTTCGCCGTGGTGGTTGATCCCGCTCCGATTCGGTGGTTTACCCCGATGGGTGGTCTTTAAGTTTAAGTTTAGCTGGTCCGTGGTTTGCTATTCACTAATTCGTTAATTTATGAAGCGTTGATTTCCCCAAGATACACATCGAGCTGTGTTTCCTTCTTAGTTTGACTAACACTAGGTGCGTTTAAAGCGATTTCGTAATAGTATTGCTTATTCTATTATTTTAGCTTTTGTTGGCTTGCTGAAATTGAAGAAAAGGATCGGAAATTGGTTAGTTCTGTTAAATTTTGTCTCTCGAGGAGCGTGTGCACAGGAAACTCTACTCTTTGCCATGTTGGTTTGCCAATTGGTTAGCATTTTAAATATTTTCAAGTCCAAGCCCTTTGAAAAGCAGCCCTAAAATGCGTAATGCAAATGAGCACTTGCAGAGCAAATCAATTTAGGATAATCCATTCATTCATAATCCTCAAGCGTTATTGCCATTTTTCGCCCTTCGATTTGTGTATGCAACCTTTAAAGTTTTCGGTTGTTATGGAAATTGGGAAAACGTGTTAGCATTTCAAATGAGACGGCGAGCTTGCCCCCGGGGTTTTTCACATCATTTTCCGAGTCCTGGATGCGGATGCTGATGCGGATGCGGATGCGAATGCGGACGAAAAGCGATTGGCAATCGATGGAAAATACGAAAAGTTTAATCAATGTGCATATTTTGCTGTCAACCGATTGGCAAAACTGAATTAATCAGCCCGCATCGAAACCAATTTGGCGAGTCAAAGCTCAATGCTGATGCAGTTTCATTGGAATACTTAATTAATGTGGTAAGAAGTCCTAAGCCTAAGCCACTCAGAAAATGTATAAATCGGTGCCTATTAAAAATATAAATATTACATATTTACAAACGCATGTTTCCGATTGGGGTTCGCTTTCGATTTGCCTTTAATTTCAGCCAGTTTATGGATGTTTCTGCTGCTCAGTCACGTTCTGAACTCTGGCCATAATCGTACATTTCTATTCGCAACATAACTTTAAGATTTGTTCCTTTGAGTAGGAAGACCTTTTGGCAAAACAGCGATAAACAATTCCTGGGCCCATATTACTGATTTGCCTTTTTTTCTATTTTTTGGTTGCAGGGGGAAGAACGGGAAGGGGGAACTCATAAAACGGGCCAGAAACTTTATTGTTATTAATATTATTTGCACAGAAATATAACAGTAAATAAACACACAAAGTGCGTTTGTGGAGGGAGTCGCAGCTCGAGAGTTGACAGCCAAGTTGCCCCTGGCTGTTGCAAATAAATCATTGCACACGCCTGGACGCCCCTCAAGCACGCAACGCACACGATGCCCCCAAATCCTGGGCCCTCCAAGTGGGCTTAGCCATCCATCCATGTACCTACGAGTATATGGAGTAACTCGGCCTGCCAGCGGATAGAGCCGACCGGTGTTTGCCTGTGTTTAGGCCAAAATAATGTATAATTAAGCTGGGCCAGGAGTTCGCCCAACCATCTTTCATGCCACACACACATCGGGGGTGCTGACAGCTCGAGGGGGCGAAGGGGATGGGCAGGGATTAGGGGGGCATATGGCAAGTTATTTTCAATTAAGTGTTCTTAACACGTTGCCTAATCGACAGACATGTCCCCCGGGTCCTGGGAATAACGCCTCCTAATCACATTACTGCAAAACCAAAGGATGCGCACAAAAGGTCGAGCAAAAACAGTGACACGATGTGATTCCATGGAGATTGGGTCTGGGAATGCGCCATTGGAAGTGGCCTGGCTTAAAGCGGCTTAATCTGTGAACGCAGTTTTAAAATTTCACATAAGAAAAGTCATTTGAGAATAGTTATTCTAATGCTTTTCATAAGAACCATAAAATAATATAAACTATTATTAGAATGTGCTGTAAAAATGCATAGGCAAAAACCCTTTGCCAGCAAAAAGAATCAGTATTAGAATTTTAAATATTGCTCACCCCTTCTAAATGGTCTATATCTGTACCTCGGGGTGATAACTCCCAGCCTTTGGTAATGGAAAAGGAATAAACCAACCCTGCATAATTGCCGCCACCTCTTGAACCAATTTAAATATTCCGCCAGGACGAGGACGACGATTCCCTGGAGTGGATTCAAAAAACACAACCTTGTATCACGGCAGGCAAATCGCAGAACGTTTAAAGATAAGCGAGCATGTTGCCCGCCTCTCATTAAATTAAATTAAATGTGTGTCTGCGATAAAATTTTATATTCAAGACCCCACTCCGGGAGGCGGGATGGAGGGGTGGTAACGGGTGGAAATGGGTGGAAATGGGTGGGAAGGGGGGTTTTCAGGTCGCTAGTGGGTTCGAGGCGACTTTCAACTTCAGTGCAGCAACAAAATCCGCCCGCCACCACGTCAGAAACAACAACTAGCCACGAAGCCCCGTCATTTCCGCTGCCTGTCAGAGCAGCAACAATTTAATTTTTATTGTTATGATGTCATCAGCATAAGAACCAGGCCCGTGCCATTTGCAGTACCCCAGAATCCGTGAGTGCCAGGCCGAAGGAACCAGTAACCAGAGCCCAGCAGAACTCGGAACTCAGACCCCAGATCCCAGACATCCATATCCGCAGAAAGCTTCGCCCCGGACGACGTGAACCACATACAAATTGGCGTGGCAGTGTGATGGAGTCCGAGCGGCCGCTAAAATAACACAACCACTATCCCCAGGACACCGGAGGAGCAGCGTTTCACTCCAAGAGCGATTTATGCGCGAAGTGTACCCTTGGGCCACGCCACGCTGACCAGTCACCGATGAAGTTCCAATTGGCCTGGTTCAGCACCTCAAGTACAGGACAGCTTCTATAAACTAACAAATATATGCCGCATTAAAATGTAATAGTTGCATATATATATGGAAGATATTTTAGTAGATTTCCAACCAAGATAGGTTTTCCAGATCGAATCTAAATTGTGTGTAGGGCTATTCAAAAATTATGCTTTACCGAAAAATGAAATTAATATATTCCAGTTAAATAATAACAAAATTAAATCACAACGAAATTTCCTAAAAATAGCCCAAGGACTACAAAAGTAATGTTCAAGCCACGGAATAAAGACTGTATTCAGACAACCGCAGCGAAGAGCTGGAATGGGAATTATGCCCCTAGCCCAAGGAGCACATTACGATATTACGATGCCTGCTTTTATGTGGCTGTGGTAATGTAACATTTTGCTGAGCAATCAAAAGGCGCATCAAAGTTTGCGAGTTCCACGGGGGGATTGGGTGGGCATGGCGGAGGAGGACAAGGAGGGGATGAACCGCATCCGACTACCGAGCCCACCTGGCCAACTTGCAGCCGGAGTTTGATCGATAAACCAAGCCGGAGCCGCACTCAAACCCAAACCCAAAGCCAAACCCGAAACCAAACTCAAACTCAAACCAAATCCTGGCCAGCCAGAGCGAATCGAGGTGCCTCAAACTGAGGCAGTTGAATCCGGCTGAATCGAGAGGCCCGTGTCAGTGGCAAAGTTGAATCTTGGATGCCGGCGACACATTGGGCCCAAATTGATTTTTGAAGTTATCAGAGGCCAGCCAGTGATTTATGCAAAGAGGATAGCGCAACTTTTGCCTTGGGTTTCGTCCTAACAAACCGGGTCAGAGTGCAAAGTGCAAAATCGAAACAAAAACACAACTCAAAGCCACGCAAAAGTGAAACAATGCCCATCCATCATTCCGCTATCAAGGGATTCAGCACTCATCAACGGCGAAAAATAAAAAATAAAATCAACTTCCCTCTTAAATACATGTTTTTAAGTCTTAATAGTTTTACCAAAGCGTTTAAATATTTTCGCAATAATTTAAAAACATTTTATCTGCGTGTATGAGAACTTTTTAACTGAAGGAATTGCAGTTATACTTTAATGACTAATTAGTTGTATCCCCTTAGTTTTTAATGCGAAAAAGCTTTTTCAACAAGAAATTAAAAATGTAAACTAGGAAGCATTGGCATTTTTCTCGCAGTGCACCCACTCCTCGACTATTGTCAGCGGCACTTACTCACCTGGGTTGGTTCATTAATGGGACCTCTTCGATTCTGATTCTGATTCAGATTCCGATTCTGATTCCGATTTTGATGCCGATTTTGTTCCTTCTTTTCCGAGTCCTCTTCCTTTTGTTGAGTCTTTGTTCCTGTTGTTTCTTCTGGCCCCCGCCGCACATTTATTTTAGCAATTTGTTTGCCTCTCGGTTGGTTTGTTTATCTGCCTGTTTGTTTGTTTGTTTCTTTCTCTGCAGTTGCTTGTTTGTTTCCTGCTCGGTTGGTTAGCTCAGCCCACACACCTGAACACTCGCGTAAAGTACTTGAGCACAGTATCCGTATTCGTATCTCTGTCCCTAAACCTATCCCTATCCGTATCCCTATTCCTATTCCAATTCCTAACCGTATCTGTATCTGTATC
Organism: Drosophila erecta; assembly: GCF_003286155.1. NCBI lineage: Eukaryota > Metazoa > Arthropoda > Insecta > Diptera > Drosophilidae > Drosophila > Drosophila erecta. The sequence continues at coordinate 20,178,651 of NW_020825198.1, forward strand.
TGTATCCGTTGCTGTAGCTGTGTCCGCATCCGCGTTTGTTTCTGCACCTGACGAGGAGAAGGAGCCCGCACTCCTCTCCAGCACGGCAACCCAGGTGGCTCCTGCCACAAGGAGCAAGGTGCTCGGGTCGAGTACGTAAATGAGTTTATTGCCGGCAATAAGCGAACTTAATGCGCCTGCACGAGAGGCATCGTTGCAATATATCATCTGGATTCGAGTCGTTACCTTGAAAAAGACAGAGTACAGACAAGAGGTTAGTGATGAGTCGTTACTTCTATATATAGCTTGAAAAGTTTGCTCAACGTGTCATATTTCATATGGTTGAATCGAACCCTGTAACTCCAACAAAAATAAAAACTTTCGCTGGTTGTTCGGTTCAAATATGAGTTGATAAATAGTTGTTTATTGAGCCAACCAATTGCTTTTCTTACTGAGCGTTTGGGGGTTGTAAAAGTTTTCCCCGAGTCCTTTCAATTTTTAATATGGTTTCCATGAAATTCAAATTAAACAAGTAAAACCCAAACCAATTTAACCTTAGTAAAGCAAAGCCGTATTCAATTAGTATGATTTCACAAAAAACCTTACAATCATTTTTAATTACTATGATTTTACTTGTTATAAAACAGGTTTACAGGTCCAACTAATTTAAACTACAGAAAGGTAAAAGGTATATTCCGAACCTGTGTTCAGTTTGAGTCCAGAGCAACATATCGTGTTCTTTTGAGTAACAATAAAGTCAACAAGAGCAATCACAAAGAATTGGAGAAACCACACCACAATTACTGGCTACTTGGCTTTGCGTGTATTCCGTAGATACAGATTACTCATTTCACGGACAAGGTAAAAGTAGGAACGCAATTCAGGACAGCTGCCGCCGCAATTTTTATAAAATCCAAAGGAGCTGGGAAGGATAACAAAGCTTTTAGGTTCAGAAACCAAGCTCAGCAAAATTACAATTTTCTGCAGAAAACAACAGCAGGGAACTAAATATTACAAGTTAATATTACAAGTTAAAGGGACTAAGTCAAATATTAAATATCATAAAGTTTTAAAAATTATGTATACCTATAACTGTATGATGCAAACATTGCACTATCATTAGCATCCTTTAAATTGGGTGGACTTTGTTGCATTGTAGTTTAAATATATTATGAATACACTCCCCGTGGAAATACTTCTTATATAATTATTTAAATATAATATATGTAAATTAGACTGATTAGTGGTCATGTAAATGAGAATCCTGGTGTAATTATGCCCCAAAAGACCTTTCGCTCCCTCTGTTTACATGCATTACTCGTACATTACTATGGGGATATTCCTATTAGCCAGGTGCTAAAGTTTAGCGTACGACAACTGGAAAGGCTAGCTCACATGGATAAGCTTCCGTGGATCATGGACCAGCATATTTTGTACAACTGCCAAACAACACATCCCATGCGCCAAACAAAAATTCAATTTCAATTCAATTAATCACGCTTGATTACTACCAATAATGGCCATCGCCAGCAGGCGGAGCAACAGCATCACGGGAACCATCAACGGCCAGATATTCAGACATCCAGATGGCAGGACTCTGACAGGAGCTAGTCTCTCTCAAGCCACAAGTCCTCGATTCCCCAGTGCAAATACACAGACATTCTGCCTTTGTCCTTGGCTTGCAACCGCTTCCGAAGTTGCTTTTTGTTTACCACTTTGCACATTCTGCTGTCAAATTTGTTGATTTATAGTTCCCGATGTGCCTTAAACAATAGCGGTGTGGGCGTGGCAGCCAGAAGGGCGGAAGGCCTCTGATGACAGGCGGTCGCCAAGCAAAAAGCTCAGGGCATACAGCAAAAATCTGGCACAGACCGAATCAGTCGAATGATTCGAATGCAGTATACCTGGTTTTTAAAAGCGCAAGGATAAACTAAAACTTTAAAGCCATGAAAATATGAAAATATTTATAGACATGAGCCCGAGTGGAAAACAAAATACACTAATTATTTAACTTTTTTTAGAAAGTATCTTCGTTCTAGGTAAATTTACATTTATGTTAAACTCCTTTTCAAAGCTCATCACATTCTTTACAGAATTTTCATTTGTTTTTAATGGTTCTTGACAATTATTTTGTTATCCAGTGGCATAAAGCTGTATATGTTCCTCGTAGCTCGAATGAAGAATTTGGGAAATCAAACCATTGAAAGCCAAATCCAAGCCTCGCGATAAAGTCAAACTACAAAGAAAAAAGTCGGCCAACAATTTCAATGACAATGCGGCAGTTTGTTGCCAGTTTGCCAGCCAGTTGCCCATTTTTCTCTGGTTTGGTGCAGTTTTCCGGACCGTTTTTCTCTGCTTTTCCAGGGCCCCTGGGCCCCACACGTCGAATGCGAATTGTTTTTGGGCAGAATGCGATTAGGCACCTGAAATAGTTTGCGGTCTCCTCCGACAAAGGCTGTGTCGTCTGGGCCCCTGTCGATAAATCCAGTCGAGTGCACACCAGCGACGGAAGGGGGGGCCCATCGCCAAAGAGCAGAGATTGGATCCACCCGGCGGCATACTAATGTCCGAGGGTGCCGAACAGGACCAGAGTCCAGGACTCCAGGACTCCAGGACGCCAGGCCTCCAGGACTTCAGGACCCGCATCCGCAGACGACCGCAAACAAACGCCGCTCATTTGCAGGCATTTCGCATCGACTTCTCTGGTTTTCCAGTCGGAAGTCATGGCGATGTGCGGATGTGTTTGATGAGGCCGGAGATAATCGTTTGGCAATTGAATGAGTCCCACATGTCGGCATTTTCGATTTTGGATTTTGATTTCGGACGGGCGCCGACTGGAAATTTGGTCCAAGTTCATTTGACTATGACAACCCAGCAAACATCATTTTACTAGCTGAAGAGGTCTGTCAACTTAGGTTGAGATAGGAAATGATTGGTTTCAAATTTGTTGGCTTTGTTTACATAACTTAATGAACGAACCTTTAAGCGCCGATATCTAATAAATATCTTTATTTCCAACAAATCACAAAAGTTTACTTTCTTTCACAAAATATATAATTAATACATGAAATGTATGCTATGCTTACTCCCCGTTATCAACGCTGTCGAATATTAACAAAAGAGAACGTTGTAGTCGAGTTTCTCGACTATAAGATACCCGTTACTCAATTACTGGGAGAAAGTTCAACAATCTTTTGATAAAAGATAAATAAATAAAAAAAAAATTCAAAGTGTGGGCGTTGGAGTTTTGGACGGCTTGTGGGCGTTGAATTGTGCGTGGAAAATACAAATATTAAATGACAAAATTTCAAAACAATTTTCAAAAACTTGACCTGCACGTCTAGTCTCAACTTTCCAGCTATAATAGTTCCTGAGATCTCGACGTTCATACGATTATCAACATAGGAAATGCTTCCTTTTACCTGTTACATACTTTTCAACGAATCCAGTATACCCTTCACTCTATGAGTAACGCGTATAAAAATATTTACGTATTTAAAAACATATTTTAGATTGATTAAATTTATGTTTTGCAAACTAATGTTTGGCAAACCAAACCAAAGTAATTCTCGTAAAATGTGTTCCCATTTGGCAAATGTAATGGCACAAAATTAAGCAATTTACAAGCCTTTCAATAAGAGTTTCACATTTGGGTGATGTAAAAGTTAGGTTGCATAAAATTGTGTGCTGTGTTTTTTGTGGTTTTTAAAAGCCAGATCAAAAAAGTCAGTATTAAATACGTTCTGTAAAAAGTTGTCCGCCTTAAATGTGCCAGTCGGTATGAGTTCATGTTTGATTGGGTGAGAAGTCTTTTGGGAAATACTACATATCCGGCACAATGTGGCCACAACGGGGCCACTCAGAAGTGCTCAAATTTGCAAATTGAATGGACCCACTTTCGAGCGGCTTTAACCCCATTGCAAGGGCCATTATTGAAAACACACGGACACACGGCGGTGGAGAACGTTGACCAGAATGGAACGCGGATTGTGGAGAGGTCCGGGGTTGTCCATAAATAACGGCAAAACAGTCAGATAAATTTGCAGGAGCTATAAACAAGCTACTCCGGCGGACTCCCCAATGCCGCCGCTCCCGTCGAAATCGATTTAAATGCTCCGTTTGCGTGTTCTGTGTTCTGAGTCCGCCGGTTACCTTGAAGCCTTTATGTAATTTGTACACAGACATAAATAAGATGGCATATTCAACTGAAATGTCTCGTACTCGATTTGATCGAGTTTATAGTTTCTAGTACATTAGGTTGCATTCCTCATCAAATCGAGTTGGATATCTATGGGTTCTCTGAGCACAAGGAGCAGGCGGAGGTAGCCCATCATTTTTGTGAAGTAGCACTCTGTGGACGCCGATAAAAGAGTTATTTCTTTAAGTGCACTGCAGACCCTCGGTCGCATTGTGTCCCGGTTAGACCCGCCACCATTAGGCGAATTTCCATGCTAAATAGCCAGACACGTGGCATCTGCCGCTCTCGACATCCGCGCTCGCTTTCGCCGCGTGCACCATTTTGATTGGCGTTTGATAAGCGGCAAGGACGGCCGGAGTCCTGCGCCCGTGTCCTGGACAGCGGGAAGGAGGAGCTTTAGATAAGGACGGCAACCGCGACGGTTTCGATTGTTCCGCCAGCTCCACGCCAACCAGGATGCGGATTGTTCCGTGTGGGATGCATTGCTTTCGAGCAAACAGATTTTACGGGCACGCAAGGACAATTACGAACTCACAGAGAACAAATTTATAAGGATCGATGACGAACAGGGGAATGCTTATTTTCAAATATTTGCTGTGTTAATTTTTTTGTTTCCCTGGTCATTACAGTTTTGCCACACACAGTAGATGCTGTTTATCTTTTTGGGTTCTGCTAGGCAATTACAAAACGAATTGATTGCATAGCTTAATGAACGACGATTTATTGCTCCAAATTGCTATGATTTAAGGAATTAGTTAAGCACCTGAAATATGCTTAGCAAACGTGAGACAGCCCAATTTTCCATCCTTAAAGGCTCTGTGGAAACCAATTTCCAGAACAGAAACGTGTCCTGCCCAGCCAGCTGTGCACATTTGGGGTAATCATAATAAAACTGCAATCTACTCAATTTATTAACACAAACAGAGTAGAAAGTCTCATTTCAGTGGAGAATTAGTTAAGTCGAACATTAGTTAGCAGTGGTACATACACATAATTAAAAATGTTTTTTTAAAGATGTATTTAATAGTGTAAAGTTGCAATATCTTGACAATATTTTCCGGTATTTTGGTCGCCTAAATGGGGAGGTGACCCAATCAGGCTAAACTTCCCGTTGGCACAGATTTCCGGACTCCGCTGAACATGCTTTTAGAATCTCCCACTAGCACACCTCTGCTACAATCTTGACCAGCGGTGTGTGTGCTCACCCATCTGCCGAGTGGAAAGTTCACTGCATACGAGTGCACATAGACACGTGGGTTCGTGTATGCCCCCAAGGAGTATAGTTGCAGTTGTTTGCCTAATACATTGTTGCAAAGCAAATCAACACAAATTTTCGAAGGATACGTGTACGGACTTTGTTGCCTGCCCGATGTCTTTCGCCCGTGTCAGTGGAGCATGCAACTTGCCAGGGCACACCCACCGCCTATTTGCGCCCACATTTCCACCTACAACTAACACAGGCCAGCACCACCCACCGCCCACCACCCACCGCCCACCACCCACCGCCCAACAACAAGCGCCCACAAAGACGGGCTGACATGCAAACACATAAACGCCATTTCGCCTCCAGTTGCCACCTAAATGGCAATGACATCGCCCCAGAAGACGAGCAAGATGGCAAAATGTTTCACTTTTGAGTCTTTTTTCGATCCGTGTGTGCAGAGCTAGCTTTAATATGTTGCCCACCAATTTGCGGACCTCCGCCGATGTCGATGGCCAGTCAAACGGATCCGGGCCAGAAGTTGTCAGGATTTTTAGAGCCACTAAAAACTGGTGTGCTGCTAGCTTAGCGACGTGCAGATGGCAAAATTTAAACATTTACAGAGCTTTTGAACCGAAATAGTTTTTAAATATTGCATCGCCAACATGGAGTGTCAATAATTGGATAATTCCGGTGGATTTTATTGTGGAATCAGGCTGAAACGAACACAAAAATTCGAATTGCCTAGGGTTGCACAAAACTAATATACTTATTGATATATTTTTAAATCATATCACCATAGGTCATCATAGTATTTTGAATTCATAGAATATTATATTTTCGTGAGTAAATATCATTACACCTCTTAGTTAAAACAAAGACACTAGAATAATAAGATGCGTAACGCCATACAATTTTATTGCACACCATTTTTTCGGGCTGACTCTAGAGCCAGCAGCTCTCTTGTACGCATCAGTGATGCCAATATTTTTCTGAAAAAAAGGACAGATTGAGAAAAAAAAACGGAAAAAATAGGCTGAAAATTTCAAAAAAGGATGAAAAACAGGACAGATTTTGATTCATACGTTGCCATTGTGCCAATGCGTTTTAAATACGTTTCGGGCATTTTATAGGCTTTATTAAAGACAATTTTTACTACTCACTTTAAAGACCTCACTATTTCAATATAATTATGACAAAATAATAGTTTGTTATTTAATTACTTACAGCTCGAGATTAATTTAGTAGCACTTTGTATACGAATAAACAAAAAAATATATATCCCTTTCAGTGTAGGGAAATCAATTTCTTCACAATAATTTTATATTGTATTTTAAATATTTTTTATGAATAAATATTTTAAAATAAATATAACATTTCAAACACTTGTATGAATAACATTTGCCCGGTTATTTGTTCAAGAGGGATGCCAATTTGATCTTGCAAGTAATCACACTTAAGAACACATACACTACACTCACTGCTCGACCGGTAAGAGAGATTACTTGAACTATTTTGCGACTCAAATAAGAAGACATGCCTTACAGTCTTCACTAGAACTATTTGGGAATTATATGGCTACAAGAAAATATTTTTCCTAAGCAAATATTCAAAGCGGCAATAACTATGTGTTCGGACAGTAAGTTAAACATTCTTCAGGCTTTAATTAAGACAATTTTTACTACTTTGTGCAAGTAACACATACATGCATACATACATACATACATACATACATACATACATACATACATACATACATACATACATACATACATACATAAATACATACATACATATATACATACATACATACATACATACATACATACATACATACATACATACATACATACATACATACATACATACATACATACATACATGCATACATACATACATGCATACATACATGCATACATACATACATATGTACATACATACATACATACATACACCGGTACATACACTACACATACACTACACTCACTGCTCGACCGGTAAGAGAGATGACTTGAACTATTTTGCGACTCTAAATTAGATGACATGCCTTACAGTCTTCACTAGAACCAGTTGGGAATTATAGGGCTTCAAGAAAATATTTTTCCTAAGCAAATATTATAAGCGGCAATAACTATGTGTCCGACAGTAAGTTAAACATTCTTCAGGCTTTATTTAGGACAATTTTTACTACTTTGTGCAAGTAACACATACACTACATACATACATACATACATACATACATACATACATACATACATATATACATACATACATACATACATACATACATACATACATGCATACATACATACATATTATTTGTACTCTGGCAATTAGTGATTCTTAGGTGCGCTGGTCCTGCCTCAAGAATTCAAATTTGCAATAAACAGGTTGCATATGAAGTTTTTTATTTATTTAGTATATTTATTAGTGCAAATTATTAGTACACAAGTAAAAAATATGCAAACTTATGTAAATGACCAATTTGCAGTAATTGAAATGCAAATATTATTTTGTTGAAAGTTTTTGTTATATTCTAATTTGATATTTTTAAAAACCTCGCAATTTTAGCATTTAACAGTTCCATCTGAGCTTATAGCTAATTCGAGCGGCGCTTTTAGCTAAAGAATATTAAAACAACTTCTTATAAAAATAATAATATTTAGCTCATATTACAACGAAATTGACCAAAACATTAATCAAATTCCTTTCTTAGATCAAAATTGATTTCGGACCGAAAATCTTCTAGCACAAAATTACTGCCGCCACCAAAAAAGTGGCTGCATAGTGCCAAACCAATGTATCTTATTATTCTAGTGTCTTTGGTTAAAATCAATTTAACGTCAGAATGCAAAGCAATATTTTTTATTTGTGTAGTTGCCAGAATAATGGGATATAAAAAAAAAGGGGATCGATCAAATGAAACGTATCCCTGCCAAAAAATCGAGACGACGGAAAAAGGCCAAAGCGCTCCTAGTTTGACAGCCGCAATTTTCCAGGCCAGGGTGAGTCATTCAGAGTCAGAATCGGTCGGTATTAGCTGTCCCCGAACTAAACGAACTGAGCGAGCTGGATTCACATTTGACACGTACACACATATGTGACAGCCCGCAAACTCGGCCTGGCTTAGGGCACATTAGGTTTGGGCCAGGTTTGACAGCCGAAATGGGCCAAAAAGTGGGGACAGCGGGCTTAATGAATTATGTGCGAACTGAAACTTTCCCCGACTGGCCCACAAATCAAATGATTTCAGCATAAATTTGTGTAATTCGCACCTGTGTTGCCTGTCCTTCCAGTCTTCCTAAGGGTTCAACTTTTCCAGGAGGAAAATCACGCCTATCGTTACTCGGAAATCCAGCAAAATACGGACCCCTGTCGTTCTCAGAATGTATCGTCATTTATTCGCCCAGTTAGTGAATCGTTTAATTCTGGTTTAAAGCTAAGCATTTGTTTTGCATTTATTGAACCGAAAACTAGGAATGGCAATATTGCGAATTAAAATATATACACGCTACAGGCTATATGCAAATATAAGATGTCACGGTTGGCCAAACTCAAAAGATATTCAAACCGATTCTGTTTTTTGCAGAGCACCTACAAATGCATGAAAAGCGAGTTCAGCGGAAAGAGTTAAGCAAGTTAAACAAATAAGTGGGATAATATCTAGAAAAATACGTTTTAACTCTATGAACTGTAGAAGGTGGTATTTAAAATAATATTCCAACTTAATTCATTCCATTCTATTTGTCCTTTTTAATATCCACTTTTAGTTTGCAAGTTTGTAAATCCGCTGTAAAGGAATTAACGCAACCAATTGCCACTAAATTAGCTAGATTGTGTATTGGCCTAAACTTTTTGCTGGGAAGTTACCTCTAGCAGGCAACCAATAAGTCTGTAGAGCAATTTTAATGAGGTCCTCTTTCCCATAACACAGTCACCGACTTTTTACACATCGATTATTGATCCGTGCCAGTTTGGCGCGCAGTCCTTTTGCAACTTCTTACGTCATTTGGGAAATACTCGGCAACTGGTTCGCACTGGTTGGCTGGGGGCCACGTTTTCCCCATTTTCCCTCCCCCATGATTGCCCCACCATCCCCAGGATGTGTCATCATTAGGGCCCGTCGTCGTGCATTCCCCTCATTTACCCATTTACCCATTTCCCCGCAGTCGGCCAGTCCCACTCCCCTCCAGCTTTTTGGCCAGGCCAATACACAAATCGATCGCTGTGGTTTCTTTCATTAAGTATATTTCGCGCGTTGCCTCTCGCCTGGCGTTATTATTGTAATAAAAATTTACGTAAATCGTGCCTCGAACATTGCCCCAAAGCCCCCAACCATTCGGTCGACACATTTGCTCACGCACTGTCGTGTTGTGTGTCCTTCGGCGAAAAGTTTCCTTTGTTTGCCAATTTTTATGGGCAGGCCACGCTTCCGGCAAATGCCCGCCCACCCACACTAACCACCCATCCAGGTGGTGCGGTCAAGCTCCTGGCCATTCCTAGCCACCTTGTTCTTCTTCGTTCGGTTCTTCGTTCTTCTGGCCAACGACACCTGCAGACTAATTAATGGCAAATTCCAGGCACCTCACTTTCATGTACATATATGACCGGCGCACACCTTGTTCGGCGTATGCGTATACACTGGGAGAAAAGCACGGCTACCCAGAAGCCCCTGCCCCTTCGGATATCACTGCTTGCTTTTAATGTTTATTAGATGTCTTATTATATTAAAAAATACAAATTCTTGAAGACAATGCTTAAATGCAAACGTAGACTGCATGAGGAATATCTTTTTTCGCTTCCACAAGCGTTAGAATTCTCAAGTGCTTACTTGCCAACGTGTGTATAATCAATCATTTAAGGGCAGAAGTAATGTGAAATGTTTTAAAATATAATTAAGCGCTCAAGTGTACCATTTTTAGTTCTGCTTCTAAAACAATTTCCATTAAAAGCCTTCGAAAGGCGCTCGATTTTCTCCGAGTGCACCCATAGAGCTTCATGAAATCCCGTGGTTGCCTATTTGAGCCGTTTATGTGCCTGTGCGGCGATGCTAGCAACGATTGTGTCCCGCTAATGGCACAAAGCATAACCCATTGCCGCAATGAGAGGCCGTAAGTAGAGCATCCAAAGTGATTCGATTAGGCGCAGCTATCAATTGAATGTCTCCGGCAATTTGCATCCGATGGGGCGTGGCAAAAACGTTATCAAATTATCGAGTCGATAGTTATGTTCGAATGGAGAGTCGATGTGATGAAAACTGGAGTGACACTTCACGTTACGTTAAGCACTTACAATTATGGCAAGTGCTTATGAGGCAAGGGGCACAGAGGGAGAATGAGCACAGCATTTTCGTGTCCTTTGTGGAAGGAGTGTGTGTGCCAAGCACACACAAACACACAAACACACATCCATCCTCGTATTTGAGTTTCCTCTTTCGGGTGTACTCGAAAGCATTTGGAAACTTTTAATGACATTCTCGCTTATTATTATTTCCCAGGACTTCGCAGCCAAGTGCTCGGCTGTCTTAATCAATGGCAGACAATTGTACCCGCAGTGGCTGTAATTAACAGATGACAAAGGACGCTCGTCCCAGCAGGATTATCCTTGAAACTACCGCACCCATAGTCATTCGAGCATACATAGATGCATATATGTTGACCAGAAGGGAAAACTCGATGACACTTGCGAATATTATTTATTCAGGCAAATTGCTGCTTACGAGCGTTTCATTCGCCAGCATTTTACATTCGATTTCCATTATGCCATTTGTTGCTCGAAAGGCTTTGTCAGCCTGATTTGGTTTCCGATTTCCGGTCGAGAACGAGGACCCAAAACTGTTAATACACACACACACACACACACACACACACACACACACCCATAACAATGCCTCCTTTGTTGGCCATTTTGGGCCTACAACGGCAAGGACGTCCCCTCAAGTGCCGGCAATTATTTACAACAATCCGAGAATGGCTCTCCGAAAGGATCAAAGGAGGAGGTGCCGCCTCCTTCGCCCGGGACACTGAAGACATGCTATCGATATACACTCGGAAGGAAATTCATTTGCGAAACCCAGTCCTCCCAGTGCTAAGTAAAATATAATATTCGTTTACTCAAATTCGAATTAGGCACTCTTAATTAAACAATATATTTTCTATGAAGAGAACGCGATTTGTAGTCTGATTTATAAATACAACGTCTTAAAAATCTTTCACTTCTAAGGAACGTAAGAAAAACATCTTCAAATGTTTGGCAAATTAGAGAAATTGATCCGTTTGAGCAGTTTGGACCAGGGAAATTTGAATGCCACTTTTATGCCCAGTGTACTGTGCGTGTATGCCTTGGATCCTGTGAAATAGTTTAACATTCTGGGGATTTTCTCCGTATTTTCAGAATCGTTGCCCAGCATCTCAGCCATACGGCTTGTTGGCGACGTTTCATTAAGCGAGCGGAAAATGACGCATGCTCCGGCTCATTCGGGCACGCTCCGCTTCACAGGACATTCGTGGTTATCCTTTATTGTCTGAGTGGCAGCGTGGCAATCTGGCGATACGATGGCGGTGTGGCAATGGGCAATGGGTCCTCGGAGATGCGCCACTCAAGCCCAGTTTCCGTTTCAAGGCAAACGTTTTCATCCGAACCAGTCTGCTGGCGCCCAGCGCAGAACAAAGCGACGGAAAAGCGCTTGACGTCCATTTGCTAAATAAATTTGATAAACAAGGAGCGGCCCTCGGCACATACAGAAATACACTCGAATGAAAACCACCCATATTCCAGCGCTATTCTATCGGCAAGTCTTTCAAAAATAAGAGCCATATTTATTGCGGCACACGAAAAGATCTTTCATCCGTAGTTTAGCAATTTGAGGAATTATTGCTTGTTGTCAATTGGGCAATTACCCAAACTTGCCACGTTTTTTAGTGACAAAAAATGACACATTTTCGCCGAGCGACCTGACATGATGCATCCCCCAATTGGGAAAAAGTGGGTGTCGCAGCGCCTCGGGAGGTGGAGCTCGGAGCTCTAGCATTCAATCTGCTGAAAACACGAGGCCAGAAAAACCAAAATAAAAAAGCAGGAACATTTCAGACTGTGCATCCGCTTTGCACTCGAGCGGGAATATTAAATTCTTGATGCTATTACTGGCTTGTTGATCCACATCATGCTAATTAGCCCTAACTTTTTGATGTCGCAGTTGGCGGGGTTAAGGATAATGCCAACTCCAAGCCCCTCGGACATTATCGGGTTTCTGGTTTTTGAGAACGCTAATTGAGGGGTGAACGTAATTTATACGCCATTTCGAAAATGAAATATTGAACGACGTCATCGAGGGATTGGAAACGAACCAAGAGGGACTTTATATGACAGCCTTAATTCGCTCTATAACTTTCGCTTTTTATCTTGACAAGTTTAATGTGAAACTTTCTTTGAACAATCTCGTTTGTAAAATTGTTTCAATTCGATTAGTTAAAAAAAGCGTATTTTGTTTTAAGACTTGAAAGTTTACTCGCTTGGTAATAATTGTTTGGATGATTTGTGTGATTTGCTCAAGCTAGAAAGTCTTGTACCTAGAATAGAATGCTAAAGTGGAGTTTCCCGACTATCAGATATCCGTTACTCAGCTAGTGGAAGTGCGAACGAGAAATCCTTCATTTTGCGGAATAAGGGGTATAAAAAGTAAGCCGAGAATTTCGTTATTATAATCGAAAAGAAGTAAACAGTTCCCAGCACTCAAAGAGGAAAATAAATTGGTTTTCGTATGAGTTCTCCGAAAACTATGAATAAAATTGCATTCCTGTGTGATCTAGATGTGGGTTTACCATTCTCAATTAAAATTCGAGTCTGGATGAATTCCCATGGATCTATTACTACAGTACTGTATCTCAATTTATAAAATTTAATTAATCTTGCGGATTTATCCAGTCATGGCCAGAAGCCGCCCGACAGATATGCAGCTCCGGCAGGCGACGCCGCACAATCAGTGACCGTTGTCCAGTATTCGACTGGCCGCACCCCTCTCACCTGGCGGAGTCCTCGAAAGGACGAGTGAGCCTGCATCGCCAGCCGCCGCGCCTAGGACACAAATCAAATTAAGGACGGACAGACCGGACCGCGCCAAAAAAACAACGCACACTGGGAGAAAATGGGGCTGAGGGTCTTTTCAATACAGTAATAAATAATTGAATGTTATTGAAAGAATAATCAAGACAAATTGTTACTGCAAAAGTGCAGTTCTTTCTCAGCCTACAATTATGGCCAATTTTATTTCGTAAGCTTCAGGCTTTTGATTAATTGCATTGTGAAAATTTAATACTATAACGATTTATTTGATATAAACACATGCCTAATCAATTCCAGGCTTCATTTGGATCCAACTGACACAGTATATGGATAGTCTATTGATTTGTCTCAGTGCATCAAAGCAAACCACACTAAACCGGACCGGCAGTAATTACGGCAGAGTGGCGGGCGGTGGGTGGTCGCTGCCAAGTGGGTGGTGAGTGGGTGGTGTGTGGGTGGTGTGTGGGTGGTGAGTGGGTGGCGGGCGATGACCACCCAGCAGTAGTGCATAAATCACTTCGCATTCAGCGAACACGAAATCTATGCCCCTGACGCGCCCATCGAGGGCCAGCTGGTGATTTATATTGATTAAGACTAGATTTCAATTCCAGCCGAAGCCATTATAAATGGAAGATAATCGTCGAGTTTTTCCCCGAAAGCGAGCAACCAAAAAGAAATACAAACGAAAACGTGCGAATGGACTGAATGACTTTCCTCGAGCGGTCTTTCATAACTAAATGAGTTTGCACTTTCCTTACGGACCAATACCTGGATTGACTTTAAATGAAAGTCCTGGGATTCATTAATTTTCTCGTTCATTTGCATAATTTCCTCAACCAACTCGATAATGTTTCTCGCTTTGTTTGTACTTCTTGCTAAATCTAACAATTGCTAACATGACCATTAAAAGTGAACTATTTTACCACACGATGGGCTTTTAAATACCCGCATTTCTTTGTAAGCCAAGAATTAAGTGTTTTGTCGTTTATCGTAAATCAAATGTAACACATTCATTGAATGCCTATTTTAAGTCAAAAGTTAGGAAAGGGAAATACATTTTTGAATTACTATTTTCCTCGAAATGTAATAAACTTTTATTGAGCAAAGTTTTGGCTAAAATGCGGTCACATTGCCTTTGCTGTTTATTCGGCGGGATAAAAGTGAGCAATCAGAAAACCACCGGAAAATCCATCCTGCTGCTTGTTTGTAATTCGACCAGCCAGGAGTTTTCCACTTGGCTCTGTCCTATGTTTTCCCATCGCATCCGGGAAAAGCGTTCATTCGGTTTTCACCGTGTTGTTGGCTTCCCTCCACTTCTCTATATATCCGACTGGGACAACGGCTCTGAATCCGGATCCGGATCCGGCTGTGAGTTGTGAGTTGTGAGTTGTGGGCCTTGTGCGGTTCGTTTTGTGGATTTGTTTTCGGTTTAATTAATTTTAAAATGGACTTCTACCTTGGCGCTAATTGCACTGACTTTGATTTATGTGTTCAGATAATGATCAAATTGGTTTTCTGGGTAGCCACTTCCCCATCTGCCCTCCTGCCCACCTGTCCACCACTTCACGGGCCACCTGTCGTTGTCTGTTTGGTGTCCCTGCGAAAGATGGGCCAGGAGCATTCCAAGCAGATTAATTCAAGAAATAGCTCGGAAGTGGCTAGCCCTAAACGGCAGAAGGGTCCCTTTTTTAAGTCCATAGTAGTAAAGTAGTGAAGGTCGCAAGGCAGCGGGCGTATTTTCAGGTTTTTCTTTTCATTAAGCTTTTCAATGGTTAAATCACTGCAGCTAATTTCAAGTGGAATCTTGGGTTAGTTTTCCAATCGATTTCACTCTTCTTCAATTGGTTTAAGAAAATACATTTCCCCCATAGCAATATGTCCAAGTATGTTCTTTCGTTCTTTAGGTTCGATTGGGTTTATTGCCAAAATATATTTTATGCTGCAGTGGCGCAGCATTTCATGTTTGCGCATTTTAGTCAATTTATTGCTATTGAGTTTTCTTTATCGAGTTTTTCAGTTTCCCAATTGAGACTCATAAACTTTGTGGCATGTTAAACTTTAAGGTCTTCCTACGTGGAAATTGAAAGTATAGCATGAGATGAAAATGGCTAAGATAACTGGCCCGAAATAAAACTGGAATCATGAGCAGCGAGAAATATAATAACATTTATTTAGCCTAATTAAACATGAAAATTGCCTTTGAATGCATATTTTTACCAAGTCATTGGTTTAGTCTCTTTACTTCTCATTTCGCAGAAATGCGGTGCATTCATTGAAGTTTTGCCAGACCCTGAACTTTTTATATTTATTTTTCTGCCCAAAATGGAAGCAAAAAGCAATAATTTTTACCCCAAAGAGGCCGACTGGAAAATGTTCAAAAGCGTTTGCAGTTTCCGGTGCAAAGTTTGCATCGAGTTTTCTACGTTATCTTAAGGAAAATGTTCCGTCTCGTAAATAACCAGATAATTTGTCAAGGTCTTAAACTTACATTTGAAGGAGGTGTGTCCTTTTAAAGCAGAATGGTGTAATTACCTGAAAAATAAGAAAGTTTAGCATAAGTAAAACGATTATTTATACTTATACTTAAATTAAAGTAACCAGACATTGCATTAATCGAATAAATATTCTTTAGAGCCAGCTAAATAATTCCTCTATTATTTAGCGCTGTCAAAGTTCCAACAAAAAGATGCACCATTTTATAAATTAACATTATCATAATCTATGGCCTTGAGCAGCCATAGATTTAAGGTGTCACATGTGTTTCAAAATAGCTAGGAATTCCGCCCATTCCTGCTCCCACAAATTCCTGTTATGTTTTGTTTATGAAAAATTCCCGACAACGACCCAAAAGTATGCGGCAATAATTTTCACATTAAAATTGATTTATGACGCACCACGGCACACACATGCCACACAATACACGCCAAACACCAAACACACCGAATATTCAGCATTCGACAAGTCTTGGAGCTATTTGTGCTGGCTCCCACATCCGGCCAACCAACCGGCAGCGGATGACCAAACAAACCGTGGAATGGAATTGGCTTGCAGCCTCAGCGAGAGCCCAGCTGCCATAAATCATTTTCCGTGGCCACTTCTTCTTTGTCGGATGATTCCTTGGCAATAGCAGGAGCTGGAGCTCAGTGTCTTCCCATTCCCACCTGACTTTGCACCTTTTTCGGAGGACGTCACGAGTACCTAGCACGGACGTCATCGGAGCCCAGTCCCAGTGGCTACACTCAAAAATAAATATGCTATCTTTTTTGCAGAAGGATCTTTTCGATAAAATAAAAAGGGAATTTAAAAAGCAATACTAAATAAATAAGTTAACATCATTTTACACATACAGGTGATCTTTGTTCTTAAGCAAACTGCAGCCTATTTAAATGTAACTCATGAATTACAACAAGAGAATATATTTACATTCCTTAAGTACCAAGAAACCTACTGCAGACACTTGCAGGTCTTTTCAGTACATCATTTTTCCCAGTGCACGGCTGTCCAGCACGAATCTCGCTCATAAACGAAATTTATGAGCATTTAAATGTTTCAGCGGCGGACGGGGAATAGCACATATGGGCTGGCTAGGTAATGAATATTACAGGAGGAGACGAGGAGACTAGGAGCTGGAGGAGCTGGAGGAGCAGCAGCCGGCATCGATGCCGTGTGCCGAAAAGTATGTTGCATAAGCCAAAATTAGTTTATGCATATTTGAAGGCTCCGAAGAGGGCCAAAAAGCTGGCACAGGAGCTGAGGGCGAACGGGGGGCCATGGCCGCCAGAAGCACCCGCTTTTGTGCTTCCAATAAGGAGAACATGCTCCACCATGATTACATTTATCTAGTACTTTCTGCGCCCAAAAGCATGTTAAGCATTACAAATTTACAAATCTCTGTCGCAGAGAAATAAACGCCGCGAGCTATTTCTTGTGGGGACAAACATTAATCCGCAGCTTGGAGGAGTGGAGGAGATAGCATTCATGGGAGATAGAATTTAATACTTTACAAGGCACCGAAAAAACGTAAGATCTTAAATTCGGATAAGGAGAAAAGCTTAGGATACTCTATTCAAGAACTCAGTCAATTGCGAACAGTCGAGGGGCGAAGTCTGTGATTATGATTTAGCCAATTATTAGAAGCAGGTTTCTTAAAGCGAAGTATTTTATAAAATTATATCACACATTTCCTATAAAAACTAAAATATAACACGCCATTCTATGCAGCAACTTAAAGGATATAGCACTTAAAGTCCTTTGTTTAGACTTTCATTTATCACACATATCTCATACATACATATATACATATGTTCGATGTAATTTCATTACCATGTGCTTGTAAATTGCACATTTACTAAATGTTGATGCTGCTTAAAAGTCAACGTAGAGCTACAACGTTCATTAATAGTGAATGACATTAAATTAAATGAATTCATTGAATTTTTATGGCCAGATCCCCACCTCCGCTGCTCATTTGACCATTAAAATAGAGTGCAAGTTATTCTGCGGAAAGATAACGCGTTTCCGTATCGAAATGTAAACAAACAAATGCCCTGTTTTCATTAAAGTCCTCCCTGTTTAAGCTGACTAAAATGTTGGAGCTCGTCCTTTTTTATCTATTCAATGACCTTTTAAAGACATCAAAGCCAACGTCAGAATCAAGGACAGTAGTTGAAAAGCTTCAAGCAAGGATAAGTGACATATCTAACATTGATGTCCTACAGTGCGGTTCAGAACTATAGGGGTTTTTATAAAATAAATTATATATGGTATGAATTGGTTGCCAGGTATGGGGAATATTTGAATTTTACTCTATAGCAAAAAGCCGCAATTTGCAACGATCAAAAATCTAGAGCTTAGTGGCCATAAAAAAAATTATGCTCTTTATTTTGGGAGACCGCCCTCAGTCGTATAGGCAAATTCTGTGGACACCAGAGACACTTAGTTGCGAAACGCGCTGTATGCCAAATCGCTCTGGTAACGAATCCGATGCTTGCAAACAAACAATCATGTGCACAAGCTCTTGTTTACCGTGGATGCATCCTGCAAAGCGAGTGTACATATTTCAATTGATTTGGTATTGAACCACGGAGGCTTTACTTTATTCTGTCACATAACTCCTGAATTCTTGTTTACTCTGTTTTTGTTTTCATTTTTCGCACCGAAATTGCAGCACAAACACAGAACGGATCGAAGGCGCTGAAACCGCGGTGGCAGCGCGGCAAAAATCGCGAACGCGAGCAAAACTGGTGTCAAAGGTCGGCGGTCGGCGCTCCGCGGTCCGATTTTGGGTCATCCGCACTGTGGGACGGCTGCCGACGAACTGAGGCGACGGCACGGCCATCCGCTCGTTTAAAGGACCCCGAAGACCCCGAAGGCAGCGGAGAACTACTGGCGAGGCACTCGCCTGATAAGGATAGCGACACGAAACTGGGGTTCGGCAGTCGGGCTGGATAAACAAGGCGGCCGTGTAATATGCCTAGTCCCACGAAAAGGTCTATGACTGTATTGCCACAGTTGTGTTTCGTAAAGTGGAGCTAGCAACTTAAAATGGATGCATCCAAATAGAACTTTTATGTCCTTTAATGTTAGATTCAAGTTCTACGTGACTGTAATCTAACAGATCGGATGTATTTGAAACATATTTGTCGAATAATAATAAATAATTTTAATATTTTTAATCAATAAATAATATTTGATTTATTAATAATAATTCGTACTCTTTAAAATGTATGCCTTGGTAACTTCATCCACTGCCATTTTAAAACCACTTAAATGTATAGGTCGAATTCGATTTTTTACTAACACCGCTAACTTATTATCTTAACCTCGTCTGTAAGTTGCTGCGTCTACGATTCTATGAATATGAATACAAGCGTTTGGCAAATGTCATAAAATGCTGGTCAAATACATTTTTTTCAATTTCAGAGTTGACAGTAAATATTGGGGGTTCATTGGGACATGCTGTTCCTTAAATTTCATTTAGATTAATTGAAACTCAAGTGGTAAAAAACTCATAAATCGCTTTAAGCATATATGTATGTACATATGTAAGTGTACCGCAATATTTAAAGTGGCGAAAACTTTTCACTTGTGATTGTGTGAATCTCTCTTACTCTCACTTTTACCTCTCTCTCGAGAGCTTGGTGCGCAAAAGTAAACAAACGCAACTTTCATTCATAAATAGCAACAACGCAGCCGGCGAAAACGAGGAAGAGGCAAAATTGAATCAAACTGATAATCAAAACAAAACCGAAAAGCTCCACACTGCATGTGCTCTTTGTAATTTTCTGACTCACTTTTCGGCTGTCTGGCGAATTAATTTAAATCCGCCCACTAAGATCGAACTGAAATCTCGCTACCAAATCGCTGTCACACCTCAATGACGCCAGGCAGTCCAAGTAAGGCAGGTAAGTGCTCCCCAAAAGGTGTGCAAGTGGTCATAAGTTACTTACAGCTGTGTTTGTATCTGAGAAATACTCTCCGTTGTAGACTTTACAGTGCTGTAATGTAATGCCCTCCAACGTAAAGCGTCGCTGTAGCAGTCTGGCGTCTACAACACCCGGCGAAAGTGCGCTTCAGTTAAATTTCAAGGCAGTGTCTGCAGTCTACGTTTGTTTTCAACAAAAGAAATTAAAACCCTTGAGTATATATGACCCATCCGTACATATGTGTACATATATTGAATTTCAATTGGTTTCAAACTACTGAAGCTTTTTCCTTATTGAATAAGGGTACAATCGATCTTTTATAGTTTTACATATAGCTGGGAAGAAGTCCCAAAATACATATAAAAGCAAGAAAACATGTACTAGCATTTGATTTGAATCACCTTTTCCACTTTATATTTTGCATATGTGTATGTATGTATGTATGTCATATATTCTTGAATATACATATTTCAATCACTTTCATATGGCGACGCTTGAAGGCACACAAAAGCTGGCGGCTACGGGCCGACTCTCTCCGCTCTTCATTGTCGATTTACGAAGAGGCCTCCACACGCGAACTGCACTAGTGTTGGTGGAAGTTGCATGCCGGTTTTTGGTGTTCTGACGCCGGTTTTTTCGCTGCCTCTGTGAGTGATTCATCGCAGCTTTCCAGAGGAGACAATTTCCAAATTTAACTACGCTTTCTGGGACTCCACATGGGGATTCGAAAATCGGGAATGGATTGGACGGTTCGCAGTGGTATTTGCAGGGGAATGGAATTCCTTTGCTAATTCAGGCACCAGACAACTTGCAAAGCAGATCTATATGTACCTGGATCAAGAAGTCGGCTCTTGCCAAATATGCACTTTTATATGCCCTTACTTAGTTTTTAATTTGCCAAAACCAAAAACAAAGGTTTGGATGTATTCAAGTGCAGCCCTAAATGTTATTTATTCAATTATTAGTGCCCCTGAATCCGCTGTATAATATTAAAAAAAAATTGCAAATAAAAAAGAATATTTATGCTAAAACAATACCTGAAAAACATATGTATCTTGTAAAGCTTCGACCACTCAATAACTCAATAAAAGTCAAGACCAAAAGAGTTCAACACATTTAGCTTAGAAAGTTATTGTATGTTTTCCGAAATGGAATTTAATATACATATGCACCTCGGCACAGCGTAAATAATACTTCTTTAAATATAGTACTCATAAATAAGTGTGTACGAGTATACTTGCTACTCAATGGCAGGTCGTAAAAAACCTCTTGATGAGGTGTGATGTCGTGTTTGTTTCATGTTCTGAACATATGATTTATACAAGCAAATTATAATGGCGGCTTTGAATACAAAACGTCCAAAATGTCCAAGCTGTCCAATCCCAAACCTTTCAAAACCACATGCAGATATGGAAATATTACCAATTGATCTTAAGAATTTGTTCTTCATGTCCAATTTGTTTGTCCTTTCGTGCATCGTATTCAATCGAATTGTTTGGGCCAACAACGTAGTCTTTCATGTTACATAGTGTTATTTTTGCACAGTAATTCTTAAAACGCACCATTCACCCAAGAATTACATATCGAGGGTATCTCATGCCAACCGCAAGTTGCTTTTTTGCTCCCCAATTGCTTCTATCACTTTGCATTCTGCTATTCCAATTGATTCGAAATCTCGAGCAGGGGCTACAGCCATGACTATTGTGCTAGGTTTGTGATAATTGAAATGCAGATTAGGTTCCAGTGACTTTGTGTGGGGCTTTTCAATCAGTAGCGGGAGAATCAAAGTATTGCAATCAAAGTGGGCTATCGATCATCGAATAGAGCCAAGGTCACTGGGTTTTTAAGCTTTTCAAGGGATGCCTGGGAGCGGGAGGCTTTATCAGTGGGTATGGGTCACCCCGAAAGTATTTCAGAAACTCATTGATGACGCAAGAAACCCCGTTTCCGGTCTCTCATGGCAGTGAGTTTGTTCCCCGTTTTGTGGCTTTGTGGCCGCCATGAATAATGCTTAATAATGCTGCGGAAAGCGGCAACTCGGAAAGCGGAGCACCTGATATCGCGATATCGCGATGTAAGGCGACAGAGTGTGATAAGATACGCGGGTGGGGCTGGCGCATGCGCATCTGGGTTCTATTTGCTTTCGGAACCTCCCCATGGGGAACCGTCAACAAATTAGTAACCCATCTCGAACAGCACCTGTTATCGTGTGCCTATCTTATCTTATCGCTGACCGTGTATGCTCAGATTGCAAAAGCTACAAATTCTGGGCGACACTACGAACTGGGGGCGACAGGTTGCGTTTCAGTGATATTTTCCAGTTTAGTCGGCGAACGGCAACGATACGAACACGAATCATTTCGCTGTGGTTTCCGCGTGAAAATTACAGAAAAGATTGTGAGTGCCCCTTAACTAAGAGAAAACGCTCTGTGGAGGAGGTTTCGTGTAAACTAAAGTATTTGCCCGCATTCCAGCTAAACGATAAGAAAAATCAGCATATCTAGTGCAAAATGGTGTCCGTGGAGACTGTAGGCTCTATTTTCATCAAGGCCCTGAAGCTGGTAAGTTTTGGGTTTCTTTGGCTTGTCTCCTATTGAGCAATAGCCTGGCATAGTCGCAATAACTCGGCTGATAAGCGCGCGCGTTTTATCAGTCCTGGTGTATTAGCAATGTTACTCATACGCCGAGTTGTACGCAAGGCGTGGCCCACAAGTGATTCATTCCCCCTCGAATGTGACCTCATTGCTCTCCTGTGCGCTCCTTTTTCGCAGATCATCAACCTGGTGATCCTCTTCTTGTACCGTTGGGGCGATGGTGGCGAGTTCCTGGGCATTGGCGGCACTTGGAATTTAAACGAGGAGAAGAGCGCCGATGCGGAAATCGTGGCATCTGGCGTCATGGTTGGATTTCTGATATACACTGGATGCCACACCATTGCCTTCGCCTTCGGCACCACCAAGCATAAGGGGTAAGCAATCCGTACCATTATTGACTACTGCATCACTTTGACTCGCATCTTTTCCTTCACAACTGGTTGTTTTGATCATTTTTTAGAGAGCTGTGTGACACCATCATGAACGTGGTTGGCTGCATCATGTGGATCGCTGTGGGCGGAGTGGCCCTCCATTACTGGAAGGGTTACATGTCCGACGAGGGATTCGTGTATGTGAACGCGGAGCGCCAAGTGGGCATTGCCATGGGCTCGCTGTGCGTCATCGAGGGCGCACTGTACCTGCTGGACACCGTGTTGGCTTGCATACACTATTCGAAGGGCGACACCGACTACACGCAGTAGAAACTAAATAGCGGGGATAACAGTCGCAGTCGCCGAATGAACACCATCCACATTTGTCTTTATACATAGATCGATTTAAGTGCAAACTAGTTTTTATCCGCAATCAATTATATACGTTCGTAAGGGTCAATTGTCGCTTTACTATACACTATACACTAACTGTTTACAATTTCCATTCACGATTAACATCCTTAAATTGGCAAATACAAATAGTTAGGACCACGCCACGGATATAGATTTTTGAGCATTTGGGAACAAGGGCATCAAGGGGATACAATAAGAGTCGAATTATTTAGACAATGATGGACTTCACTAGGTCAATGCTAAGTTAAATCAACTAAATGGCATCAGAACCCAGATATCGTGTGCCTCTGTTTTCCCAAGCTTTATTGCAAAGATATATATTTGACATATATTTGATATATAAGACTTTAGAGTCTAGTACTTTCAAAGATTTCCTTTAAATGAACTTGTTTACCAGATGGTTCGCAGAATTATAAATACTCATTTCTTTGCCACGAGAAATGAACAGAGTTTATGAGTTGTTCAACCAAATCAATGACGCTTTCTTCCGTAACGATACGCCTCTCTGGAACCCCGGTAACTGGAACTTCCGGAGTAAATCGAAAGCATTGATAAATCCGAATAAAGCTCTATATTTATCGGCCAGCTATACCCAGAAGTCTTCAAGGCAATGAGTCATCTGCACTACACCAAAGTTTAAACAGTACATTCAAAACTACTACATACATTACGTATGTAACCTACGTTAGTCACAACTGAAGAACTAATGATATTTGCAAGATACATATTTGAATTTGAATTTTCCACCAAACGATTACATGGAAGAAATGCGCCCGTTTTAGGTCCCATTAGGTTTAAGTTCTGTTCAACCCTTTTGATCTTAGCTCACCTGATTTACTGGATTCCCTCGCCCGTCCACTGCATCCCGTTCCCGCCGCTGCTGCTGCCGCATGCTTCCGCTCCTGTAAAGGCGTTTGCCCTCCAGATTGAGGGCATCGAAGAGTACCGCCTGGTCCTGGATGAAGGAGTTCCGCGTTCGCTGATTCAGTAGCTCAAGGGTTCGCGAGTCCAAACTCTCTCGATAGACATTGTGCACGCGGTCCAGATTGTGCTCGTAGTCGGTGTCCAAAGTAAAGGCACTGTTCAGGCTGGCCATGCTGCTCCTGCCCTCCAAGGAGGTCTTGCTCCTGCCCTCCAGCGAAGTCTTGCTCCTCCTCCGGCGCATCACGACAGTCCTGACCGACTCATCCAGGGATGAGCCCAGGTGGACGGAGGTGCGCGAGGTGTCGCCCAGCGGCGAGGGCGAATGGGAGTGGGCCAGCGCCGATGAAGGCAGCGGCAGTTGAGTGGCGGTGGGCACCGGCTGCTCCGCCAGACTCATCAGCGATTGCTGCCGCTCCAGTTGCTTCTCGTAGCCATTGAACTTGTCGTAGTCGATGAAGGACATGTTGGCATAGCTAACCATATTATCGATGGCCTGCAGTGACTGCAACGAAGCACTCCATTTGGGATTCATCTTCTCCTTCTTCTCCACTCCGCTACCACTGCCAGTGAGTCCACTAATGGTGCTCTTAAAGGAAGCAATCAGCGTGTTGGATCGTCTCTTTTGGAAATTCACCTGGGGATTGAAGGGTTCCGTTTGATTTAGCGACATCAGTGAGCCCTTCCGTTGAGCAGGCGACTGCACCTCTTCCAAAGGAGTCGATGTGAAGGGCTGGGCGGATTGTCGACGTTTCGGAGTCCTCACCGATGAGGTGAGTTCACTCCTTCGCAGGAGCACTGGCGAACTGACCTGAAGATCGGCCACCGATGTCTTTCGCGGTGATGCCGGTGAGGTGAGATCTCCCGATTTCTCCATTTCCTCGCTCAGTTGCTCCAGCTGGGGCTCGATGAAACTCCGCCGATTTGGCCGCCTCATCTGGATCATCGAACGACTACGGGTGAATATATACGGCGTGCGGCTGGAATCCCCATCGCTATCGGTCCTCGATAGATTCTCCTTGCTGCCCGTCAGGTGGTTAATCAGCTTATTCAGCTTGGTGCGCAGTGAGAAGCTGTTGGATCGCTCCATTTTGGGCACATTTTCATAGCCCGGCAAAGTGGTGGCGCCCATTATAAGACTTTGGTTCCTCTTTTCCTCCTCGTAGTGTGTCTTGGCTTTTTGGGCCGTGTTAACTGGCAACGTGTTGTTCTTGCTATTGTTATTGGGCACTATACTGTTGTTGTTATTGTTGTTGTTGATGTTGGTTTGTTTGTTGTTATTATTCGTATGGCTATTCTTGGCATTTGCTGGTGATTTCACTTTATTGCCATTTGGCAACGGTTGCTGCTGCTTTTTGTTAACCTTTTGCGTCTTTTTCTGCGCCTTTGCCGCGCTCTTTGTCTCCTTGTTGGAATACATTCCCAAGCCAGCGGACTTTAAACCCCTGGAAAATATAGAAAGAGTGTGCAAACAGGCATTAATAAACTGATTAAAAATCGGCTAACTCGTGCGCGATTGGTTTATATAGCGTTTCGTCTTCCTATCAGTACGCCTAAAGTCACTACTTTGGCAATTCGCGATTGGCAGGTATGACAACATTTAATGTTTGTTTCCTAGTTTTCAATAGACGAGAAGTTATCGCGGATATCAGTGCCAAATCATTTACTTCAACACTTCTGTTTTACAAGAGTATAAAGAAGAGAACCTCAAATGTGGATAGATTTCATCTTTTGATGCCTTTGTTACATATGTATATACAGCTTAGTGTGGCTCCAGCTAATCTTGATATACCACATTTAATGCTACAGATTTCTGACAAAGGATCGATAAGGAAAATAAAATATTTTTATAGCAGAAGATAGAAATGTTTAAGCTTAAAAAGGGTCTTATCAAAAGCACATTCGCATCGTAAAGGACATAAAATGTCTTGCAGTTCATTAAACCGTGAATATTTGACTGGTCTGAGATCAGTCGACTTTGACATTTTCCCCATTCGAAGTGACAGTGACCCCAGCAGTATCAGAAAACGGCAGAGTACTAAATCGAAAGCGTGGAGCAAGTGCATTTTGTCCATTTATCATCGCCATAGGATGGCAGCGAATCGTTACATTGATAAACGCGACCCAATGCAGCAGAGAAAGAGCGAAAATACTGGCATATGTCAAGCGTTTGCATGAGTTAGTATCGGTTTGTGTTGGAGGAGCCATTATCTGGGGTACAGTGGATATCGCACATGTGAAACCTCTCTTTAGTAGTACTATGCAAAAGTGCTTCGCTCTGGTCACAATGCAGTATTCGTTTGATTTACACTTAGATCTAAATTGAACCACTCGTAACAATTGAATTCAAAATCGTTCGTTATGATATATGATAAAACAAATGACTGAGCAAATAGGCCTTTTTCTTGCAGCAGAACCAACTCTCAACTCTTTACTTCAGACCATTTTCTCTGAGTGCTTCCTTGCTGTGCATGGACTTGTAGATACGTGGCCCATATAGCCAAAGATACAAGGCCAACACTTGGAGATACTTGCAGCGAGCGACATCAGAAGTCCATCTCCACTATTCGACACAATTCCAATTTACGACTGACACTCGAACGACTGACATATGTGGACGGTGGACGGGATGAGCTAGCTGCTCCCGGAGAACTGAACCGGGCCAGAAAAGAGGGACACAGCAGTGAAATTGCCTAAATGTTATCGCCAGCAATTTTTATTTCCAGCAAAGCTCAAAAACAACAGTCGACAGTCAACGTGTTGTGATAAGATTTCGAACCAAAAAAGCCCAGACAAGCACACTTGTATAAGTTCCCGTCGGTTGGGTTGCGATTTTGGTCGGGGCTGGCAGATTGTTTTGGTTCCGTTCCCATCGGCCACATGTATCCGAGAGATTGCATTGCCCAGGGCCATCTTTTCATGGAGTGGAATGGTGTCTCTGACTCGACACAGTAATCTGTATTTATAGTAGGATGACTTGCCCGAATAGTTATACCCTATTGTCCGTTCTCAAATCAGTGTCGTTGTAATCGTCCAATTATGCTATCATTTACAGACTTCTTGTGGCATTTTTATGGAGAAACATCATCTATTGTTTTGTATGTGTTAAAAGAACGATCTTATCAACCCATTAATATTTATTCACTTGTAGCCTTGTCTTTATCAATGTCATTGCCACTTCAGTAGAACTTCCCAAAAGCATACCAAAATTGTACTACATGATTCATAGCTAGTGCGATTCGTTTCTAGTAGTCGAGGCCAATTAGTTTGAGCTGGGAACTCGATTGGGAAACATTTGCTAGAATTTCATTGCAACTTGGGGGTACCTATAATTTAGCATTTTTATGTACAATAACTCATAGTTAATTATATCTTGAAGAGGTGAACATACAATAAACAAAACTCTCGAAGAATAAGCCGATTCGTTTGCATTGCTATCAACAGCAAACGATATAAAAAGAAATCAATCATTTGATATTCTCGACTTTATTATTTTCGCGTACTTTATTTTATCAGAAGATAATTGCGGCGCGTTTTCGGCAGCTACAGTAGTAGTACACTTATCCAGTTTTATTATAATTATTTATATTTTCCATCTACCAACAATACTTTGAAACATTTTGCTTTAAAACTGATTAACTGATTACGTGACCATATGTCTCATTTTCTGGGCCTTTTTAAAGCGTACCTACGATTTTTCACAGTTGTTAATAACTTTAAGTGCAAGCAACCATGATAGTGATATGGTCGTGTCATTGAGACCTCTTTATTCCTAACACTGAATAGCTCTCCGCTGAAATCGGGTTGTTTTAAATTGTGTTGACCATTGTAACTTAACATTCATGGCGAAACGTGAATTGAATTCCTTATGAATCCGTCTGCGAAAATATATTGCGCCAACTGTGGTAGAAAACAACAGAAATGACTGAGATATTTGTTCTCTATGTCTGTCTGTATCCAGGGTTACACCGGAAGAAACCAAAGAAACGTAGAAAACAATCCAAATTTAATCCACTTTGAACCGAATATCGTCGGTCATCAACGGATAGCTTTCAAGACTGTGTTGTCTTATATGCCTGTACTCTCTGTTCTGAATAAGAATATTTGCAACTTTTAAATTTGGAAGTTATTTTCGGTGTAGGCTTTAAGCAGCCGCACACTTCAATGATCGTAACCGCACGGGAAGCCATGATCAGAATATCAATAACAATCAAACGATGGTCGCCATAAAGATGCGAGTCCCTGTCCCTGCGAAGCTTCAATTAGCCGCCAGCGTTGTCGTGGTTAATTTTAGCCCAGTCTTCACTGTCCTGTCAATTGTTTCGAAATTACTTCTGCCCTTGCACTTGCTCAGCTCTTCGATACGGATGGATATCGATGTCGGTTGTGTTTGATTATTCGCTATGCTCCGTTGGCGATTTCAAATTTCATTGTGAGTGGAGGAGCACTAACCAGATTTGATGCTATGATTCACTTGGTCTTGAGTCCAGTTCGAGTCGCTGTTGTTTATCTCCCCGATCGAGTATTGCGTTACCACATACCGATCGCTTCTGTTCGAAGAGTTCAGCCGGGGTGGACAGAAAGCCAGTATGAGTGCAGACCTAACTTTTCAATTGACTGATCAAATTTACCCTGCAAACAGTCGATATGATAGCGGAACGAGAGAGTTGCAGGCAGGTTTCAGTGGGAAAAAGATAGTAGTCGCAATGCGGGTTTATGTATTTGTATTAACTACAAAATCATAAAAACCCTATGGATAGTCAATTATAACATTTAAGACGCAGAGTCAACATAAATATTGCTTTGCCTAAGCAACTTAGCTGAGCACGTGATAGGTAACATTATATTATTATTAAGTTATAACTGAGCTGCCTGAAATTTAATAGTTAATAGTTACACACCTCAAGTCAAAATTTGTTAATATTATTTTGGGTGCCCTGCTGGCGCGGTTCTTTTTGTTTACTTTGGTAATTAATACTGCGATACTTAAGATACTCTGGGTATATGATGGTCGAGATCACATCGTTTTCCCCAGCCAACTTGCACTACTGTTTGCGACGCTTCTCCTAGGCCGAAACCAGTTTGCGGCTTTCATTGACAACGCATTGTTGTCCGAGTGCACATACTCGTGGAAAAACATACAGGTGAGCTTCTCATGCTTGAACTATCCAGAAATGTGAAACACATTTTATGTGGTGCATTGATGAGGTGAAAATTATGTTTTCTAGCTTATGAAAACCAAGAAATCTATTCACTATCAACAGGATTTGGGTTGAGCAGTATATTAACGTTTTTAAAAATATTTCCGCGAAGTGGTTGAAGTTATAGAAGCTAGACTGTACAGCTGATTGATGGCTGGGTGCATGGAGTTCCTGTGCAATGTCCCCCCGATGCCACCCTCAGTTTGAGATGAGTGTTAATTGCAGGAACCCAAACCGGTTGTGAAACGAATCGAGCCGAGTGGCCCGGGCCCAAAGCAAAGCCAATTACGCCACCAAATAGATGCGTACAACATATTTCTTGGTTCATTATGTAGCACCATTTGATAATGAAAGCTGCATAGTGAAAAGTGGCCCCAGCCCCTGATTTTGGACCTATGAATCTTACATAAATCCACGCGAAGCTCGTAGCCTCCTCACGTATTCGTTAGATTAACCGCCTTTGATAACGACAGATATGCCATCTCCAAAACGTGTACACCATTTATCTGACAGACGTACATAGAGTGTGTTAGGTGTACTAGGTTAGTTCAAATTGTATCTCAACACAACTGTACGAATGATAAAAGATTCGCAGAAAGAGCTGTTTTCACGAATGCGGCACTGTACAAATTGGGTTAAATCAACGAGGAAAGTACATATATAATTTGCAATTACAAAGCCCTAAGATAAAACATTTTAGTTCAACTGTCGACAGTTGCGCTTACATGTCTTTTAAAATCATTTTACTTCAACGTTCCTCAAAAAATGTATGTGGCTACTTTTGAAAATCACATGAAATAAAAAAACATTACAAATGGAGCACCTATACACCAATTCGCACCTTTGCGTATGAAAATATAGATACAAACAGGAGTGCCATAGAATCAGAATTAAAAAGAAAGCTAAAGTTAGTGTACTTTTAAAAACAACCAACATAAATTCTTTATTGCTTGTTAATATGGGTCTCTTTCCGGTCGATTCATAATTATCAGTTGCCAACGATAATTTTAAAAAAAGGCAAAAGTATAAATAGTAGACTGAAAAATATTCAAGAATTCCCAAATGACTAATTTACAAATCAGAAACGATTGTAATACATTTAAAGAAAGCCCGTTAAAAGTTTATATACAAGCCTGAACACTGGTTGCAAAACTACTACTGTCGAATTATTGAAGGTTTTAGCTGACTGCAGGGTATGCAATGTCGAAACATCACGTCCACTGTATTGGATCGCAGCTGATACTGGGCGAGAAGGAGAGGCCAAATCGCGAATAGGAAGAATTGGCACATCGATGGTTCTTTACCCTTCGCTCTTATAAATTTTGAAGTAAGTTTGGTGACGAATGCTGCTTTTCGCTACATTTACAGACATATGTACATATGTACATACGATGTATTGCATTATTTTTGATGAACTTGCCTGCTTTACACGCTGTTTGCTGATCTGTGGGCTTTAATATTGTTATGTTTTGTGTGATAATCTCGTGATGTATTTTAAGCTGCTGTCGAGTTTAGGGGTTTGTGTTTTTCATTAACATTTGCATGGCGACGCGACGCTTGCGCTCTGAATTCACAGACATACATACACATGCATATGTATAGCTGTTTATATACATATGGCCTTGCACGATTTTTGGAGTTTGGAGCGATCTTTTCTGTCACAAAAGAAAAATGCACTTCAATTTAGACTTATTCAGCGAGCGCCGCCTGTGTTGTTGTTTCTAACAACACAATTAACACAACTGTAAATAACGAAAAAAGTTATATATTCTCAGGTACGCACACTCACGGAGCGCTCTCTTTTGCTTGCGCAATACATAAAAACACACACTTACGCACCGCTTTGCACGTTTATTCTGCTCTTTTCTTTATTTATTTATTTATTTATTTCTATCTAGCAACGCCAGCTTTTTGCACTTGAATATATATGTATGTATGGATATGCATATATTTGTTTTTTTTTTTTTGCCGCACAGCTGTTAGCCTGTCAAATGGCGCCTTTCAGGTGGCCGCTGATCCACAAAAATAAAAGACACGCGGAAAAGCGACGCGTGTCTCCGGCCGAAAAACAATAACAACAATGGCTATTTCCTTACGATTACCACATGCGCGCAATTGTCCAAAAACGGCGACGTCACTCCCGCTCGCGAAAAGTCGAATGGCACGACTTCAGTTCGGCTAAAATCAAAATACAACTATTTGCACAACGGCGCGCTAAAACAACTCCGTGCGCGGGTGACTAGCGTTCAACTGAAAAAGCCAAAGCTGATCTCCGGTCCAAAAAGCTCGCTGGTGCAAAGAGCGCGGAAGAAGAGAAAAAATTGGTGTTTAAGAGAAGAGCCACTCTCTCGACTTTGTACATGTGCGTGTGTGTGTGCTGCGGCGCACTGTGGACAATTTTACCTCTTTTGTTGGCATAAATTAATATCTCTTAAGCCCATCAAGATACGTTGATAATGGTTTTTTTCTAATCTTGTACCCTTACAATTATTTCGGCCTCTTACCCCCTTCCACAATTTTTTTTTTTACTCAATATATTCTTCACTATCTATTTCAACGTTAAATAAAAGGTCATTTTCGTCTTCCTCTTCACAACAATTCAGTGCCTTCCCGCGGAACAGGAAGTTGCTTATGTCTTTGAATGCGCCTGCTAAAACTCAGTGGTAAATGAAGGGGTACGGAATTTAATTTAATTTACAAGAGCTGCTAAAGGGTATCAGAGGTGTTATATACTACTGGAATTACAATTAACGACGAACTTTATGATGTCAAAACGAAAACAATTGTTTAAGAATTTCTTCGTTGACAGCGTCTGTGCTGAAAGAGAGTGAAACATCAAAACTGATAGATAGATAGTCTTAGATAGAAATAGAGTGTGGAGCTCATCTCCCAAGATTCTTCAAAACCATTCATTGTTTAGATTTATACTTTTGACAAGCATAGTTGTTCAAAGTTATGAATGTTTACCTTCCGGTTCAAAGATGATGTGGGTCATATTGCATACACATGCATCTTAAATTATCTGGAAAGTTCAAGGATGTAATGGCTATGAATAGGCTAGCTACTGAATAGGCTACTATATGTCAATAATTTCACCTAATAACAATTTCTTCATCAACAAGGGCGTCGATCCCAGCGATTGGCTGATTAGCGCAGTTTGTTTGCTTTTTAAATGTTAAATTAAATACGCACATGCTCGGTACAAAATTTTCCTGTATATACTTTGTCGACAAGGCAGAAAGATCTTTTCAGTTTGCCATTTTGCGATTTATAATGAGTCACGCGACTCCACTGCCACTCCGCTGACCAACAAGTTTGGCCCACGGAGACGGCGGAATTAATTACTGGACGGCACGTCGATTAGCTGCGAGCCAAAAAGCAGCCCTAATTGAGATTGAGCCCGACCGCCTTAGAAGCTAAATTTAAATTAGACAAACACGTCGCACAAACGTTTATGAGGACCGAACACATGTGTATTCGCAACATAATCAAGCAGACCAACATAGTTTTTGGATACGTTATGAATGAACGTGCGATCAACCAGCGACCAGATCAGGGACAATCTTTCAAAGTTCGTATGCCGATTGGATGACATCATTTATGAGTTTTTAAATAAAGTTCAGCCCAAGCGGTACGGCAATCTCTTGCCTTGACCTGCCTTATGGTAAATATTACCAGCACTTCCTAACGGTTGCTGAAAATATTTAATATATTTTTAATTTGTAATATCTGTCCCCAATGTGGCAACCAAGCGATGCACATGTTTGGCAAATACTGAGCTGAAACTTTCCTGAGAAGATATTCTTTTCAAGTAGAATCACTATTGTGTGCAAATAGTATTTAAAATTACGTCTTAACATTTTTTTTTTGTAAATACAGTTATTGGGCTGATAAGGAATCAAGTCGAACTATAAGATTTGGAACATGTATATCTACGGTTAAGTCACACGAATTGATACTCCGATCTGGCAAAATGTATAGCTGACTTTTAGGCCAAAACCAAATTATGCGACTAATGTCGCTTGCTATCTTATCGACGTCTGTATCTGTTGTAAGGTCATATTCAAAAGTCTTTAAACTTTTCGATTGATAAGATTAGCATTTTGACATGCGACTGCGAGTAGAAGATAACGTCAATGAAGATCAGTTTGAGATCATACCCGCATCAAAATGCGAACTTCCAGCGGAGATAGATGTTTATTTTATTCGATATTTTTATTGCTGCTTATCTGCAATTTGGAAAGGATCTCAGGTGACGTAAGCCCGGCAGATGTGAAATCGATAGAGCCATATATACCCACAATTTGGGAACGGTTTTTAAGCGGTGTTAGAAAATATCCCTGGAAAACGAATGTAATGGAGAAGGAGAGCCCAGAAAATGCTAAAAGGAGATCACTTCTATGGCAAAGACTAACGATGTCCACAGTGCTTTAATAAAAATATGTATTGAAACATGGCAAATATTTGAAATAAATATATATGCTGTATTGCAAAATAAAATAGCATTGACCGATCAGGTCCTGGTTTATTAATCAGTTTTGGAAGCACTTGACATTTTTCTCCATCCCGCAAAAGCCGGACTTCTGATCCCAGAAGAGTCCTTTGGGGCAGGATGTGAGCACTGGCATTCCTCCGATGCAGATATAGTACTTGCTGCAATCCTCCGGATGGGACATATAGCTCTGCTTGGCGGACGGACAAGTCAAGGCGTTGGCTTCAGCTCGAGGTGGAGATGGTGGTGTCACAGGAGGCAGCTCGGTAATCTCTGGATCCGTAAGGAATTGCTGCAGGGTGCTGTACTCACTCGATCCGACAACATAGCAAACGGTTACTGGACCTTCACTGCTCAATGTGGGCACTTTCACAGTGGTTTTGACATCCGTATGCGATTCTAAAACCCGGGACTCCCCATAGCAAACGGCCTGATCGGCCGACTGGCACTCGGACATCTCGAAGTTCCACGCTGTGCCACGCCCACACTGATGACGATGGAGATGTCCGTAGGCGCAGATGAAGTACAGTCCACAATTTCTGGGGTGCGGAAGGAAGTAGGCTCCATAATGACGGCACTCGATGTGCTCCGGATCGTACTTCTCCATGGGATTAACCGGCTGACCACTGGTCACATCGACGGCCACAAAGACGGGCCTCGGTTTGTGGGGCCACCAGTTGAGCTCGGAGTTATCCGCCAGGCTACTGGCGGATTCCACAGAGGGCACGGAACGACAGTTGGCATTCTCCGGCAGATCGCAGACCGCAAGTTTCTCGTTGAACTGGAGGCCCTGATCGCAGTAGAGGAGAGTGGGAACACGCGAGCAGGTGAAATATCCATTACAATCCAGCGGATGCGGCACCAAATCGCCCTCTTGGCGTCCCAAGCAGATCTGAATATGGGAATTGTATATAATTATATCTGCTGGTAATGGATCAGAGCAATTTAAGATGACCAACAGATTGATCAGTTTATATATTCATACTCACATGGCTGAGGTCACCCACTGGACTTCGAACTTTGGGTAGTTCCCAACTTCGGTCCGCAACGTTGCCTGCTCCCAACTGGATGAAGATGCTCGATGCTAGGACAAGTGCCCACGAGTATTGCATGGTAGCTACTAGTGCCCTTTGCTTCTGATAATGGTTCTTTGCGACTCCAAGTTACCTATGTTAATGGTTCTGCCGACTCATGACCGACCCTTTTATAAGGTCGATGAAATGGGTGTGGCATTTGTAAGAGCTAATCGAAAACTTGTGTTTACCATCTACGCAGCGGTCTGCAAGATCGAAATGTTCAAGTTTTCAGATAGCATTCAGTAAAGCAATGCGTGATATACTCACTTCTAAAAATACCAGACGATCATAAGTCATCTAAATATATATCCTTATCAATTAGTTTCGTTGGTTCCAAAAGTGGTGGCGTAAAGCTAACAACCTTCGTCGTAATACAACTTTGACGTCCTGGTCAAGCTGCCACAGCAATCTTTGCAACTATTGAAACTTTATATGCCAAATCCATACGTTTCGCATTAGAAAGTAAGTGGCAAAATGTGGTTATCTATCAGGGAGGACAGAATATCTTTATTTTAGTTGGTGACATCTCTTTGGGTATAAGGAAAATCACAACAATCTGCTTGCGAACATAGCTTTATTGCTTTATATTAATACTGAATACTATAATAGGTGGTACATAGGATCGTGTTTCAGTTAGTCGTCTTCCGTTGAGTTCCCTTCTAAAAGTCCTTCAAGTTGACTGGACCTCTTAGGGGGTGACCGTAGTACTACCAATTCCGCCCTCGCCAGCTCCAAAGCAAGCTCCGTTAGTCTCCACATACTGGCTCAGGTATTGGTCGGACTTGCATCCCTGGGCTTGCTCATCGAAGAACATATCTGAAGGGCACGTGGTTAAAGTGTTCTGGCCCTGACTGTTGCAGTAGTAGTAGGTGGAGCAGTTGTCCGAATTGACGGCGTTTACAAACATAGTCGTAGCATACTGACAACGATTGCATCCCTTCTCCGGAGTGGCGTTCTGGCGGAGCACACAGCCCACTTTCTCGACGTCGTAGTAGTAGCCAGTGGGACAGTACGTGGCCACTTTTTCATTGTTCGTGCACACATAATACGTTCCACACACTTCGGGATCGGGTGACTTAGCACCGTTCGGGGAGCAGGAAACTGGGGCATCGCCCAGCGTTACATTGGTCACACGGCTGCAGACATTGGGGGTTTCGTAGGTACATTCTCCGGTGAGTACGTTGAATGCCTGCGGAAAAGAGTAAATCACGTACACTTAAGGATACAATTGGTTCGCATTATGTATTATGATCGATGGGCCTGTGCAAGCGGAGTACGAGTATCTAGAGGATTAGCATGTAGGACATTCACATGTAAATGCTCGAGGTAAATGTAAAGTCGAAGCAATGTGGTTTTGGGATTAGATTAGATTCTGTACGCTTGCAATTGGTAACTCACAGTTTGTGACTGCAAATCGCATTTAGACGTGTGCAAAACAATTCCAGTGGAAGTGGACTGGCAGAAGTGCCAGGTGGAGCAGTTACCAGTATCGCCGAAATATATACCAGGTGGTACGACATCGCAGAGGGATTCGAGAACGATTCCATCAGTAGATTGGGTGTTGGAGCAGGATCCATAAACGCAGCCCTGTGTGGTTACATCGAATTTCTGGCCACTCGGGCAGTTTCCAGAGCCCTCCGACTTGCCATCAATGCAGTAGTACCATCCACCGCAAACGCCAGTGTTTGGCACCCAGGTCTGTGTCTTGCCTGCACAGGGATTCTCAACGCCCCAGTAGCAGGCCACCTGGTCGCTTGGAAAGCAGGAGCCTATCTTGTAATCGTACGAGTAGCCTGCCTGGCACGAGGACAACACGGGTCCGGTGGACTGGCAGACGTAGTAGTTCTGGCAGGACACTATGCTGCCCAGCTGGGTTCCGACGCTCACCGCCGAGCAGACGGCCGTAACGTTGTAGTTTCCTTCTATAATCGCGGCGCCGAGGGCTTGGCCGCCCATCAGGCACAGGATCGTTGCCAGTAAAAGATTGCCTGCAAGCCAGAAATCACGCAAGTCAATTAGCGAAAATCCTTCGGATTATTCCAAAGGTCCCAGGTCGTCTACCATGTGAACACTTACCTGTCATCGTTAGTTGGTGATACTTCTTGCGGCTGTTGGGGATCGAATACCACTTGTATCGGCCTATGAAAGGTTGTCGAAGACTGATGGTGGAGTTTTCCCATTGCCTGGTTTTATAGGTCTACGCATCGAACTTGGCCATCTAGATCGTTAATTGAACGCAGATAAGCCCAGCTATTCTCTGGAATTATAGGCAGTGAAACATTGTCAAATTTTATATTTATTCCCCAGATAGACGCTGAACATCTTTTCGGTTTGTTATTAAACCAATTTTAATTAAAGTATAGTTGTATTACCCGCTAAAAGGTCTTTATCGCTCTTTATTTCCTCTGTTCCGCAACTTAATAATTAAAAAAACAATGGACGCAGCCGCATCTTTATCAATGGTGTAGGGCCACCTTGGAAAGTAAAACATCGTGTAGTTCAGCCCAGTGATGTAAGATTATTTAAAATTGGGGTTTCCATTCGGGATAATGTAATGCAACTGAAAACAATACTAGTTTAAATGCAGTGCACTATTTTATATTAATTCATGCTACTCCTTTAAATAAAAGGATTCAAAAACAATTTAGAATTACATTTTTTAATATAAACATATATTTTCGACCTCAAAAACTACACATTCAATCGAATGGACTCTTATTTCTTTAGTATGACGATATCGCCGGCCAGTTAACCTTTTTGATGAAAAAATTGGCGCTCAGGTAATCTTTATTACCAATTGGATTTATTGCCAAATGGAGTCAATAAAGTGTTGAAGGTATTTCCCTGGGATCTTCGTTATGTCGATGGAAATTTTCGTTTATTTTTTCCGAATTGTGGGAATTATTATTAATTAATTCAGGATTTTAGCTTATCTATTTTCTGAGATTCAGCCTAGTAACGAAAATAAATCCTTTAAGTAACGAAAATGCTTCCTTAAGCTCGTTCACACTTTCCTTACTTTAAAGTGGTTACTTTTTATTGACTTGCCTACCTTCAATGGTATTTATCACATTATATTATTATTTACATCCAATATACTTAAATTTTGTTTGCTGAATTATATAACGCCTTTTATTTTTGGCAGAAATGCTATATCAATTATTTTTTTGTGGTTGTACTTGTAGTAACAGATGGAGTTACAGATGGAGTTGCGGATGGAGTTACGGATGGAGTTACGGAAGGAGTTACGGAGGAAGTCGATCCAGAGGAAGTCGATCCAGAGGAAGTCGTCGTCGCCGTCGACGAGGCTCCATCGCTTTCCGTGGGATTACAGCAGTGGAACGTGGGCTCCACACCGTTCACGCAGGATCCGGAGATCTCGTTGAAGTAGTAGTTAATGGGGCAGCTCTCCACCCCCTTCTGGACACCGTTCACGCAGTACAAGTAATCGGAGCAGTTGGTGGTCGAGTAGGCGTTCACGAAGGTGGCAGTGGTGCCAACACATCTATCGCAGTTGTTCCTCGCTTGCATCCTGGTCACACACGCCATCGAGATGGTATCATAGTAGTATCCCGAGGGACAGGTCATCAGCTGATAGTTGCCGGCGGAGCACTGGTAGTACTGGTTGCATGCGGTGGCTGCGATGATCGATCCCGCCGAGGAGCAAGTGGTCGGAGCAGAAACTCCGGTCAGGGACGGATCGTTGGTGACCTGGGCGCAGGACGAGTCCATCTGGTAGCCGCAGTTGCTAGCCTGCACATTGAACACTAGACCAGCTCCGCAGGATCCCGAGTGCAGCACGTTGTCCTGGCAGAAGTTCCAGCCATTGCAGTTGGAAGGGCTGCCGAAGTAGACGCCATTGCTAACGAGATTGCACAGGTTGAGGGTGAACGACTCGCCAGAGTCACTGCCGGAGGACTCGGTGCAGGGATAACTGTTCTGGTACACACAGGCCATTGTGGTGGGATTGAAGTTCTCGCCAGCAGGACAACTGCCCGCCACAGCGCCGGAGGCCCCGCAGTAGTAGTAGCCACCGCAGGACGAACTGGATGCCGCGAAGGTTCCCACCGCCTTGCCCTGACAGGGATCAGCGTTGCTGGTGCAGGTGCTCGGCACAGAGGCCGTGCACTGCTGGGCATTCTTGTCGAAGTAGTAGCCCTGGGGACAGGACAACGCCGTAAACGAGGCTCCCTGGCACTGGTAGTAGGTCGAGCAGTCCGACTGGCTGGCCACGTAGTTGCCATTGCTGACCAGCAGGCACAAGGCGGTGACATTCACATCGGCTGTTGCTGGAGCGGCACAGGCGATCACTAGCGCCACGGCAGCGAGGATGGCTGCTTTTTGTCCACCTGGAAATATACAATATATTCATATTATATTCCAAGGTTTCTGGTTTCTTCCTAAATTACCCATTATTTTGCTTCTTCTTTTGGTGGCTCCTAGTTGAATACTGTTTGTGGTGCATGGACTTGCTCGCCTTTTATTTGCAGTCCAGCCAGGGGTTATCTTCGATCCGCTGGGCTGTCCAAGTTGATCGACGACCCTTCAACACAGGGAATCCACTTTGTGGTATATCGCAGGGTAAGTTAACAAACTTTTTGCATGATCGATGGCCCTTTTGACAAATCAACAAAGTTTTGTGTGGATAAGTGCCTTTCCAGAACTCGGAGTTAGAACATTCATAAATGTAATAATAAGTAAACAAATTTAACGAACTGCTACACTTTAATTTAGAACTTTATAAAGGTTTTATTACTGGCCAAAAAGAAGGTCGAAACTTTGGAATGAGTGGCTTTAAACTATACATGTAGAATATTGATGATAGGTTTATTATAATATATGATACAAAGGCAATTATATATGTTGCGATTCAACACTGAGAATTGAGAGCATACTACCACGGTGGTAGCGCCGTTCAAATTTAACTAACTATTTCTGCAAAAGTTAATATGAATCTAAACATTGAACTCTGTGAGTCATGAAGGAATAACCAAGTCGATTCAACATATTTACGTGCAAAAATGCAGCGCGAAATTGCCCGACTTTCTTCTAATTTACTGTACTTATTTTTATTATTTGACTTTGAAGGTCCTACTCTTTCTTCAGCTAACAATTCTCTCTAATTAATTACAATTTTGCTTCTTTTTATTTCACTCACCACTGGAAGTTCAAGCTCCCAGCGATGAAATCACTCTACACAAATTATTCAACTTAAATTATCTAGTGGAAGTGCAACGAAAAAATTTCAACATTTTCGGAATATCAGTAGAAATTGGGTAACAAATAATAAAATTAAAAACGTTTTGGGTCTATGTCTCTGGAAGCTGCACGTTTAATCTCAACATTCTAGCTTTTGTAGTTCCTGAGACCGAGGCGTTCATACGGACAAGAATATACTCGTATAAACCTTATATGGTCGGATACGCTTCATTCTGCCTGTTACATACTTTTCAACGAATCTTGTACACCCTCTACGAGTAACGGGTATAAAAATCTTTTTTTCCGCTTTTAGCCGGCCTCCATGGCGATTTAGGTCCGATAAAAACCGCCCACTACTAATTTAGTACTATGCCGCGCTAATCACAAAATCTTCACCGAACTCAAAGAGACTTCACTCTTTTACTCATTGCTCCTTATAGATACTTTAAAAGGCCAAAACGGAAAAAATCGCTTCTGTCGCCGCCAGTTCGGCGGTAAACTAGGCCTAGAGACTTTGATCTCGGCCACAGAAAACATGACATTTGCCCCTTTTACTCTCATCCAATCCGAAAATCGCTACCTTTCCCTTTCCCAAAGCGACCGCTAGATGGCGCCACCCAAGGTACTACTCAAACGGTAGACTCAGATACTTTTCTTAGTGCAAGAGCTACAAAGCAATGGCGCTCTAAATACTTAAATGAGTTCGCATTTAAAAGACAACACCTTTATAATTGTGTTACCAGATATATACACGCTAAATTTCAATAGGTTTTACTGTCAACTGTCAATCAATAAATAATTCCATGGATCCCCAAATACAATAAAAACAAGGAAGTGTTCCTTTCTGTTTTTGTTTTCGAAAAAATCAATTAAGCGAAATGAGATTAAAGTAAATTACCATCCTATGATATGGTACTAGCCCGCACACTTTGTATTTAAGATGATCGGAACATTAAAGTTGGTTCTATTGGGTAAAGCCCCCTAAACTATTAAGTTGTATATTAAAGTTGTAGCCGAGTTCCTCGACTATTAGATACTCGTCACTCAGATATGAGGAGTCTAAATATTAAAATATTTTAGCATACCTATAGAATCTTATCTCTTCTTCTTAGTATCTTCCCACGGGTAAAATTAAAACCAGATTATTTCATAGGGTTAGTGAAATCGAAAAGAATCCCCCGAAAAGTATTTACTTAAAATTTTAAACATCGATCTTAACTTATTGACACTACCACTGTACTTACATATGTACATACACGTATGTAAACCAGAATTTGTCATCATCATCAATGAACACATTGATAACATAATTTCGAGTGCACCTGACTCATCAGTTCAAAGGCGATTAACGAAATAACCTTTGATTTAAAAAAAGTCCATTACTAAAATAAAGTCTATTACTGTAATAAATTAAATTAGACCAATCTAATAGCCCGAAAGATAATAATTATAAACAAACAGATACGGTAACGAATACTAAATACAAACACTGAAGGTATGAACACTAAAGGTATGTCAAAAATATACAAATTGGGCTTTAATTGAACTGCGCGGCGGCATGGGCAAAATTTATCACTTGTCAAATTTGGAATGAACCGAAACTGATAAAACTGAAATATGAATACGCCATGTGTCCATTTTAGCCACTGACGACAGTTCTAGACTAAGTTAGAGCAGCCAAAATTTATAGACCTTTCGGGAAAGCCAAAAAAAGGGAAGGTAAGCACTGTCTTTCGCAATGTATTTATTGGCGAACTTGGCAGACATCCAGTTAGACGTTCTTTTCCTCGTTCTCCGTTAAAAGCTACCAGTTTCTTTCGCATAACACAAGTTTTCTGAACTCGATATGGGTGAGTATCCACTGGCACTGCATCTATCGCTGAAGCATTTGCTTATCATTATATAGATTTTACAATAACGAATTACATTTACTAAACCAAACCCTTTTTATGTCAAACAGACGCCAAGCTACTCTTCGTTTCCGGACTCATCATGATCCCCATGATATCTGGCGCCCTGACCTTCAATGCAACGCTCATATGCGGCCTGGTGGTCAACGGCACCAAGATGAACGATCCTCGGGCGTGCAACGCGTGGATTCAGTGCGTCGATGGGAGCGCAGTGAGTGGAAGCTGTGACAGTGGGCTCTTCTACGACCGGGAGAGCCAGAAATGCCTGAGTTCCAATAGCGTCAAGTGTCTGTCCAGTGATCCGTGCGCTGCTACACCCACCGGATTTGCGGCCGATCCGTACTCCTGCAACGGCTATTACTACTGCAAGGATGGCAAGGGGGCGCACGGAGTGTGCAACCCTGGAATGAACTTCAATCCGGGCACGCAAGACTGCATCCGGGATTTTCCGTGCTCGAACAAAATGGACCCGGATAGCTATTGCAATATTCTGCCGGACGGAGTCTTTGTCAAGGACACGGACAACTGCAACGGTTATCAGATGTGCTGGAATGGCCTGGTGATCAATGGAACCTGTCCGGGCACCTTCTACTTCAAGGCCTCCTCGGCCCAGTGCGATTATCCGCAGGACGTGGAGTGTGACTTCGTCCCAGTGCCAGATATCAGCGCAACGGGTGTATGTCCACTTACTGGCGGATTTATATCCGACAACAAGACCTGCAATGGCTATTACTACTGCAAGGATTTGGGCGATGGAGAATTCTCCCTGGAGCATGGCGTCTGCTCCGACGGAAGATTCTTCCTGGCCACCGATGGCGGCGCCTGTGTCCCGCGATCCAAGGTGAAATGTGGCTACAATCGCTGCGTGGGATTGGGCAATGCCACCATACAGCTGGCCAACGAGTCGGATGACGGATGCAGGGGCTACTCGATCTGCCAGGATGGCATCGTCATTGGTCAGGGAACCTGTCCCCAGGACGAGTACTTCGACGAAACTGCCCAGCGGTGCACCACCCAGGTCATATCCTATACCGCCTGCCAGACATCGGAGGGCACCACCCGAACCACCGTGAATGATGGCACCACCTCCGTTCCGGTGTCGTGAGCACCTGGGTTTAGGCACAAGTGGTGCTGTTATCAGGCGTAAGTCCCATAATAGATCTTTGCCTAGATTTCGTCGAATTGATTGGACTTCTCTCCTGCAGTAGCACAACACCAAGTTCCAAATTTCAATGTATCTAAGCATAAGTGATTATTTCGAAAAGCGTAGTATACGATTAAACTGTGGAAACCGTTTATGAGCTGACTCATTCGGGAACCCATAAGCTATATCTACAGGAAGCTATATCTTATCCCTCCTGCCAGAAAAGTCGGGTGATGAATGGCACATTCAGCAACATTTTGGTCTCGTGAGCGACCTACGCAATCGGTTTTAATTAGACAGTTTGTTTTTCGACGCCGATACAATAAATATAAGTGCTGTAATCAGTCGCCAAAGCGATTAGGTTACCAGATCACCTCTGGGCTAAGATTTCCCGGAACCGATTGCCGAGCAACATGCTCCGTAACATGGAAACCGTGATGTCATACCCAAGAACACTACTTGGTAAATTGGCGGTGGGAAATTACAGGCAGGTAGCCATGGCAACCCATTCATGGCTCTTGAGTGATATCAGCGAATATCACAGTTGTGCTTAACAGCATAGGAGGGCTGAATGGAAAAGTACGAACTTGTACTACAAAGTTGGGTATTCAAAGCACTTTCTTCAATGGGCAGCATATATGATAACGAGATAACTTATGCTGTTGCTTTTTCAGGAGTTTGTTGTATTGTTATGTAGTGGCAAATGGATACCAATGATTTGAATACTGGACCTACCCTACAAACAAATAGGTCATATAATGATGCCTTATTAAAATAAACATAATTGGTGTTTATGGATTGTTAATAACATATTGTCATTTCATATATACACT
This sequence comes from Drosophila erecta, assembly GCF_003286155.1. Lineage (NCBI taxonomy): Eukaryota > Metazoa > Arthropoda > Insecta > Diptera > Drosophilidae > Drosophila > Drosophila erecta. The sequence continues at coordinate 20,222,670 of NW_020825198.1, forward strand.
CATCCGCACTCCGCCGTCTTACTCAATCCATCAAACTTTATAGTTGAATTTAATTAGTGACAGTGATTAGTGGAAGACAGAAAACGACCCTTGCGCGTTGGACACATCTTGCTCGCCTCATGGCCAAGACGGAAATAACCGATCCCTGGAGCGCCGGGTGGCGAATTCATTATCGGACTGTTAGAAATCGGTTTGAAATTCTCCGAACCCTCTACTGGGGTACAATTTTAATTAAAACTGATAATTTTTGGGCACCGCAAGTGACACGAAAACAGATTGCCATGGCGCAGTTTTGATAGCAAAAGGGTTGCCAGAAGAATTTTATCACGCAGTCTTCGTTTCGCCGACTCCAAAAAGCATAGTATTCCTGCAACACTATTTATTCGAATTCACATATTATTGTTAAAATTTATGAAACATTGTCTATAAGAAGTAACTTTTTTAGGAACTACGTTTTTAAGCTTTTTAGACGGGGAAGGTAATGTATCGATCAATAAAAGCACAATAAGATGGAAATCTTCATGGAGCTAGATAGCGTCGATAAAGTACACATAAATTTCAGGTTTCAGTGTGGTGGATCCATATTCGTAAGTAATTCCCACCATGAAGTACATTAATTCCTTTCAAGCAATGCATTTTACCTCCACCAAGAATGGGATCGATTTATTAGGGATTTAAATTGGATGCGATTTGGTAAGGCCTACACGGAACAGGCGATGTAGTGGTAGTTGGTCTCCGTGCATCCCTGGTTGCGCTCGTCAAAGAAGTAACCCGTGGGGCACTGGCCCACGCTGACGGTCACTCCGCCGGAGCAACGTCCATAGCTCTGGCAATCGCCGGCTATGTTTACGTAGGAGATGTTGGTGCCCACACACCTGTCCAGCTGGCAGCGCACGTTGAGTCTGTCGCGGCACGAAAGCTTCTCGAAGTCGAAGAACTGGCCCAATGGACAGCTCAGGTGCTTGGGCTCCGTGTCGTGCTTGCCGGCGGAGGGGTTTCCGCAGATATAGTAGTGGGAGCAGGAATCCTCGTCGGCGAAGTAGCCAACGCGCGCGGATCCGGTGGCACTGTCCAGGCAGAAGGTGTTCTCCGGTGCCGGCAGGGCGGCGGTCTTGTAGCAGGACACCTCGGCCACATCCACGCAGTAGCCGAGACTCGCGTCGTATGCACTCGCCGCTGGACAGGATCTGCTGAGCAAGACCTCGCTGACGCACTCGTAGTACTGGTCACAATGGACGGGATCGGCCAGACGCGTGTTGTTCGGCAGCGATCGGCAGGCGGGACTGGCCCTCCTCGCCTGGCTGGTGGGACAATGGTACTGCTTCTCGTACACGCAGGATCGCGACACGGGGTGGAAGATCAGCTCGTTGGGACAGTTGGCCTTGATCTGCTTGTGGGACTTGCACAAGATGTAGCCGCGGCAATCGCTGCTGCTGGGATCCACGATGAAGGCGCCCTCCGTTTCGTTGGCGCACAGGTTCTTGTGCTGGTCCGCCATAGCGTTGGCATAGGGACACACCGTGGCGCTGGAGGATGCAAGGATGCAGCGACCCAGCTCCTTGTTGTAGTTCAGTCCTGCGGCACAGCCGCCCTGCTCCAGCACGCTGTTGTTGCTGGCGCACCGCACCCAGTTGTCGCAGGTGTTCGGTCGCAGGAAGCTGGTATCCTGCGGCAGCAGATCGCACATCTCGACCACCGACAGGTACTCAAAGTCCTCGATCACGCCGCCCAGGGCACTGGCCACAAACAGCAGCGACAGGACACCACTAGCTGCAAGGAGGAACGAAAATCGTGGAGAAAATCAGTCAGGAACAGGATGAAGTATCCAATGGGTTTACTACAATTAACATCTAAATTTGGGACCAATGGATTGAAAATGATTCTTTTTCCGGAAAGCTTTATCAACCTAACAGGTTTGACATATCTTTGCGGTGCTCAAAAGATCCCAAAAGATTTCTGCCGAAGCTCGTGTGCCACTTTGGTTTACCTCTATTCATGTTGTATATCCTTGGGTTAACTTGTATCCTGGTTTCTCGAACGTTCCGCTGCGTCTGTGCGACACTCACAACTCAAATGATACAAAATGATACAGCCCACTTCGCAGGCTGGAGCTCTTAAATATGCAAAAGGCCACTCTGCTCGGTTTTGTTCGGCGAAAAACAATTTCCAAAATGCACACGCTATCTCAATCAGAGGTCGAAGATAGCGCTGATTTTTTGTTTTTCGATTTTTGATTTTCTGATGTACGATAGCGGGGCCGCATGTAAATTACACGGCAATAACATCGGAATTGTCTTTTTCGTAGAACAGACTCCTGGTGGTGGTGGTATCGCATCGGTATCGCACCGATCAACGGCCCCAAACTGATAAGGGAATTGCATTTGCGCCATGACGGTTCTCGAACATCTGGGAACCCTTGGAATACTCATGCTGAGACCAGGCTCCCTGATTAGCTAAGCAAACATCTTGGCCCAAACTCAGCGAATATCCTAAAACACAGGTACACATATTCGCGAACTTCCGGAGTCCGGAGTCCGCACCAATGAACTGTGATCTTGGCAATTCATCCTTGAATACATTTACCCGTATGATGCTGTTACTCCATATTTGGATTTCCATATCGATAATTCAGGCGCATCTATATTCACGGAGTATCTTTGAAGTACAATATCTGAATGCTGACGTCAATCATGTTTATTTTTCCAGAAATTACCAAAGCAATGGGGTCTTACTGTTCAGCCTTCTTCTTATACTTATAGATATTGGGCATGGTATTTGGAAATATCCACTTTAGTTACCTATGGAGATAACAGAAACTATATGGACGCCATACGAAAAAACATGTAAACTCGGAATTTCGATGCCCAGTACTTAATGTACATTACTAAATATAGCCTATAGTTAACCTCTTTTTATAGATTTGTTGCCCAAATAAGCAAGCAATTAGCAACCAATTGCCCAACTCTAACCAAACGAATATCCATTGGTCGAAGCAAACATTTTTATTAGTTTCTTTGAATGCCTTCAGCACTGATATTTATGTATGCATTTCATAAGGGGTATCTCAGCAAATAGACATGGCTAGAGGAGGTGCGCGTGCAAAAGCCGTCTACTTACAAATGGCGTATTTGGGAATGTCTTTGGTGCAGATATTGTTTACCTCGTCGTAGTACTCAGCTGTAGAGGGACAATTCTCAGTTATTCCGCTGGAACAGATCGTGTAGCTCAGGCATCCCTTTACGGCCATGAATGGGTTGTTGACGTTCCCACATCGGTTTTCGCCACAGACAAACGAGGCTGGCGAGACGCACTGGCCCAGAGCACTATTGAATTGGGTACCGGTGGGACATTGGTTCCAATAGCCAGTGGCACCTTTAGCTGCACAGTAGTAGTAACCATAGCAGGTTTGCCCATCTGGAACGTACTTATAGGTAACAGCTTTCCCGTCTACTGTAAGGTCAACTGCATTTTCAAAGTCTTCTGCGTTACATGCAGTAGTACTTGGTTCCCCAACAGTAAACTGGCCAGAGTTTCCAGCGTTTGTGTTGTCGCCGGTGCACGGATTAGTCGACTGGCAGTTGCCAGTGGCTGCATTATAGAAGCTATCCGCGGTGGAGGAACATGCGGTCGAGGTGCCATATCCGTTGACGCAGTTGATGTAGTTGCCACACTTGTTCGGATCGCCTACAAAGATGTTGGACTTCATGAACCGACAGATGCTTGCCTGCGGGCAGGTGGGTCCCCACACACAGGATGTGGACGCTGCCGAATAGACGCCACCACTGCCGCAGCTGCCATAGGAGATTCCGCCCGCACCATCGCAATAGCCGTATGAGGTGCAGTTCAGCGGATCAGCCACATACATGGGAGATTTGACGTTGGAGCAGGTCTCCACGGCACTGGTGGAGCACGGCGTGGTAGTGGCGTATTCACAGCTGGCCGTCTGCGCGTTATACACCAGTCCCGCCCCACAGGTGCCCCAGGCCACCACCTGCTGGTCCTTGCAGTATCCCCAGGCATGGCAGTCGCTCGGATTGCCGACGTAGCCAGTGCCCGACCACTGTTGGCACAGATCCTGCATCGTGTAGCCGGTGGCCTGCGACGCCAGGAGAAGACAGGCTGCCACAGCACAGATCCTGACATTGAATGCTGAATCGGGGGAGACAGAAGACATTATGAGATGTGAGTTAGATCAAATATATCAACTAAAATAGGAAATGCGCAAGTTGTATTATAGTTGTACCACCTATTGCTGACTTCCTTTTTATATCCATTTGCTAGTTCTTCACTAAGTTCTTCCTTGGAAATATTTTCAACACAACCTTCGCTTGGAATTATCGCCTTGGAATTTATATATTAGATTGTTATAAAATTTAGCTAATACTGTTATCCTATTTGAATGAAATTAAGCTTAAGGAAGCTATTTCTGAAACTTATCGAACCTTTACAGGAGAATCTGGGCTAGCATGCTAACGTGCATCTACTAGTATACAAAGTTCACCCATTTTCGAAGCCACTTTTTCAATTTTAGCTGAAGCAAGACGGCAGAGATAAGTGTATCCTTTCTTCGAGCCAACGTACCTCCCATCTTGGTATGGTAATTTTTTGGGGACCAATCCGCTTGATAGACGACTGAAGCGAACGTTCCGATTTCGTTACTAACTCAATCAATTGCAGCCTTTGCGTTTTTATAGTAGGCGATTCGCGGTGCGAACAGGGTGGGTAATTAAAAATTGTCAGCCAGATAAGCCCGCTGACAGTAGGGCGTTAGTATCGAAATTAAAGCCTGATAAGATTCTAAGGTCTGGGGTAAACCACGCACCTTCCATCCTTCCGAAATTGTTGGGTTAGCGCCCTGTTCAACAGCGTTGGACGTCGAAAGTGAAACTAGAGCACCCGGCCAAAATGGACTGACTTATAAGCTGGAATCGGATCTTGGCCAGCGGACCTGTCCGTTTTATGTGTATGTGTATATATATAACTTTAGAAGTCGTCTATTTTATATTTTATACGTTTTTTCACATGACAGCCCTGGAGGAATTCGGATTATCAGCTGCTGATTGCGAACCCTCTTTGTCTATAATTGTTTTTTAATTTCAAAGAACCTCGAGGAGGCGGGGAAATGTCACGGCTCTTATTGATCACTCAGTGGTGTTTCCCTGGTATCTCGGTAGTAATTTCGGCAACACGACATTAGTTAGATATCTCAATTTGAATCGCACTGCAGCTCTTGACTTGTCTTTCCACTTCTCTGGAGGCTATCAGGTTCTAAGGAAAAATTACCGAATTACAAATGTTTATATTAATAGCTTGTCTATAAAATACTGCTCAATTTATTGAACGGAAAGTGGGGTCAATAATTATTATTTGTATATATTTAGTTACTTATATTAGTAATATTTATGTGAAATGTTAAGTTTCGGATGCGTTCGTCGCACAGTTGTATTTAAATTTGTGATATCACTAACACACTGAAATCGACCTATAAAAATAATAAATACGTATTTAATTTCTTTTGTATCATAACATCACAGAGTGGGGAAAAATTCTTAAGAATTACCAAACACTATATCAAAATAAGTGAGGTAGGAACATTCATAGGTGTAAAGTTTTTACTCTTGTCCAATTGGATCGTATTTAAAAGTTTTATTTTCAGTTTCATTGTTTTGAATCTATTTTATATCGCATTATTTTAATGTATCGCCCAAAAGCAGGTTTTGTGCGGTTTTAAATTCGCCGATAAGTATGCAATTACATTTGTATGAGTCAACTCATAGTACTCTTTCCAACTTCCAAGACCTTTTCGAAATATTTTGCTTTCTTATCTAACTGCACTAACAAAACAATTCTTCAACATTCCCAACAAATAATTCAAACTACGTTTTAGAAATTTTTATTTTTAGTTGGTAGAGTGCGTTTTCTATTAACCCAAAAAAACTAATGAATTTAACCAGCTGATCTTGCTTTTCCTATTACTTATATTTGATGGCTAAATGATATCTTATCTACTTCCTATTTGATTTACCGGTGAGCAATTGCCAATCTCCGAATTGTTTTTAAAATAAACATTCATTACGACTGATATTGGCCCAGTGCTTCAGACATAAAAAATTAAACTCAATTGGAGCAGTCCAAATGATTTTTGTATGCTCTAAGTGCTCCTTAAATGAATTTAGTGCCCAAAGGCAATTTTAGCTGCTCAGCTAAAAACAGCCAAATTAAGAAGAATATAAATCACTACACAAAATATTTCAGAGAAAAAGAAGCTTAAGAAAATCGATAGATTAGATTGTATTTTTCGCATTTGTAACACAGTAAGTAATAGGTAAATTACTTCGATTGCTCTTGGCGTAACCCATCTTACCCATTTTAATACCCCTTAAAGCCAATCCCTTATCTCGCTAGCAAAAATAAATGCTGTGGATTGCTATTGATCCTCTGATATAAGTATTCGTTGGTCGTCGTTCAAATTCAGTACGAGTTTGTGCTTCGTCCAAAGTTGAGCTGCGATGGAAAGTGAGTAGATTTCGAACTGCCATTGGCTAGTAACCCTATTTCGTTTTTAAATTTCAGAACCCGGAGCTATCCTGGGCGTGGCACTGCTGCTGCTGCTGCAAGCCCTAGATCTGGTGAATGCCCGGAATGAAGACATCTGCCGCTTGTTCTCCAATAATACGGTGATCCGAGATCCCGAATCCTGCAGTCAGTCGATCACGTGCATCGATTCCGTGAGCTACTACAGTAGATGTACGGGATCTACGCCATTTTTCGACAAGGACGCGGGCAAATGCGTAAAATCGCTGTCCACATCCATGTCCAGCTGCTCCATTTCCTGCGACGATCGGACCAGTCAATTCCTGGCCGATCCCAAGTCCTGCTACGGCTACTATTACTGTGCGGATGAGGAGACGCCCATGTACGGCACCTGTCCGCAGGACACCCACTTCAATGCCACCACCCAGATGTGTTCCCATCAACACGAATCGGACTGCACCACCAGTACCTTCGAGTACTGCAGCATTGTTAAGAACTCCGTAAACTTCGACAATCTGCAGGGCTGCAATAAGTATCACGTCTGCGAGAAGGGCGTCCTGAAGGACATGACATGCTCCAAAACCTATTACCAGGCTAGCACGGGCGAGTGTGTGGATAAGGCTCTGGTGGATTGCGATGCCCATCCATTGCCCACGGAAGTCTGCGGCAAGGCGGGTAAGCCCTACGAAAACAAGTTCGTCGCAGATGACGTCACCTGTCGCGGCTACTTCTACTGCGCCAAGCAAAAGGATGGCACCCCGGACCCGAATCCCATGTGGAGCCAGTGTCCCCAGGACAGATTCTTCGATGCGGCCAGCCAGATGTGCTTAGCCCCCACTGCGGTCAAGTGCTCGTTTGATCGTTGCGACGGTCGCACTGCTGATTTTGTGGAAAGTGACACAAAGGGGTGTCGCAGCTATCTGCGCTGCTCCGACGGAGTCACGGTGGGCGAGTACTCCTGCGGCAACTACTTCTTCGACGAGGAGCTGGGAGCCTGCACTCCCAGTGTCCAAACGTACACTGCGTGCAAGTAGTAAACGTGTACTTAAATAAAGCTCAAATTCCAAGCTATATTTGGATAGGGATTGGATAGTTTGGATTGCCATGGATATAGACAACATCAATACTGTGTTTTCTAACGAAGACATGTGTGAACTTTAGTTTTTTTTGGCGGGGCAGGTATCTAGAGGATAGGTTATTCTTGAGGTTGGCGCGATCTAAGCATTTTTATAAGTACCTAAGTTTTATTTTGGTTGCTCCAAAGAAAAGATGAAACAGTTAGTCAAAATTGGATTAATATTAGTTACTAAAATGTATATTTAACAAAAAAGACGTATACTTCAAAATTCGAATCACTTATACCTGATGTGTGAAGAACACCTGCATTTTGATTAATATACTATATAACATTCCTAAGACAATTCAGCAAAAAACAAGAGATAAGCTATATTCGAGTTCGCCGACTATCAGATACCCGTTACTCAGCTAGTGGAATTATCGGTAGAAATTTATGGGGAAGGGAAATAAAACGAAAATAACTTAAAATTACAGTTTTGGGCGGTTTGTGGGCGTTGGAGTTTTTTGGGAACGCTTTCTTCTGATTGTTACATACTTTTCAACAAATCTGGTATATTCTTAGTTATACTCTACTCTTTTTATATTTACTTTACTCCAAATTCACAATATCATGGAAACTTTTCTTGCAGTTGGCATTACTGGAATAGCACACCTTCTTGAGAGACCATAAATGATAATCACTTTTACAATCAGTGCTTTGAAAAGTTCTGATTTTCCAAACAGAAACCAATTGAAAGCGCCAGTAGAGTGCAAGGCAGTATTTTTGTTTATAACTTTTCCATATTTACGGCAGCCATACACACAATAACTTGTGACCGTTTAATCGTATCAGCGATAAATAATTATAGTTTAATTTATTAACAGCCAATGAACTACCGTGCATAGCTCTACATAGAACTAGTGGCACTTTCATTTTCGATTTAAGTTTTCGTGCAGCTATGCCAAACAAACTAGTCGTTAAAGAAATTGATGGCAGATGTCTCGATTTCAATCACCAATTACTAGCTACTTGAAGGGTCCTACGTTCTTCGCACAAAATCGATAAGATTGGCTTATAATAGGGCAATAAAGCGGCGGTATCAGCAGAAGCAGTGGCTGCGATAATGTCTGCTAGTTGATATAAGCCTCTTCCATTCAAGAAACTCCATTTAGTCGGGAGTAATTAGTTTCCTAGGCCACATCAAGCCACTCGACTTGACTCGATCTATTTTGTTGCAAGTTAAATCAAAATTTGCCAGCAATCTGCCATGCTGAGTGAGTCTTATCAACCACCATAAATATTCACACAGATTCAGCCCTCATATTTGTAAACAGACATATCAGAGACAATTAAAATATATTCTCTAGAAATTGTTATTGCATACAGCGCTAGGATTCGCTGAACAAATTGTTTGATTAAATAATAACACCATAAATCTAACTAGATAGATAGTTTTAAGCATTTCAATTTACTTTGTGGCTCGTAATAGATATTATTACGTTTTGAGGCGGATTTTCAAAGGCTTGCTGGTATCATTCTAACATATCATTTATATTTCCCAGACCTTAAACTTGGAGTGCTTCTGGGAAGCCTTCTCTTGGTGGCTTCTTTCGCTCCTTCGGCGAGTGTTGGCGACTACGAGGAGCTGTGCCGTCTTTTCAAGAACGGCACCAGGATTCGTAAGCCCGGCACCTGCGACCAGTACATCCAGTGCTACGATGGCGACGGCACCCTGCTGACTTGCCCCTCCAACCAGCTCTTCAGTCCCAGCGAGGACAAGTGCGTGGGCACGATGGCCAATAGCAACAAGTACTGCGGCAATCGCTGCGAGGGATTGGATGGCGAATGGGTGGCCGATCCGACCGAGTGTCGCAAGTACTTCTACTGCATGAACGGCGTACCGCTGGCGGGGATGTGCCCCGCGGGCCAGCACTTCGATGAGAGCTCTCAGGCCTGCCTATATGGCGTGGACTCCATATGCGTGGATGTGAACAACATTTGTGAACTGGTGGCGGAAAAAACCAAGTTCCGGAACGAGAAGGACTGCAGCTACTACTATGAGTGTGACAAGAACGGGAAGCATGCGTCCAAGAGCTGTAGCACAAGCAAGAAGCGCGAATATTTCGATGTGGAAAGCGGCAACTGCGTGGCCCCCAACAAGGTGGAGTGCTCCGCCCACTCGAAGGAGGGCGTCTGCTCCAGCAGCAACGTAGTGAAATATGTATCGGACGAGGCCACCTGCCGTGGCTATTTCGTCTGCAAGCCCCTCCATCCTGTAGCCGACCTGGATCCCCTGTGGATGCAGTGCCCCGAGGGCTACTTCTTCGACCAGGATAGGCAGCTCTGCGGCACGGCCACCTCGGTGGTGTGCACCCAGAACAGATGCGACGGACGCGGCACGATGCTGGTGACTAGCAGCAACAACGACTGCCACAACTACATCCGATGTGTGGACAACAAGGAGGTGACGGAGGAGACCTGCCACCTGGACCACTTCTTCGACGAGAGGGTGGAGGCCTGCTCCTCCGAGATCATCTACGACAAGTGCTGCGATGGTCGCTCTTAGATTTAGGGATTCAGTGGGTGTACCTATAAATATAAAGTTCAAAAACGAAGCAGTTGTTTTTTATTGGCTTTAATATTCATTGATCATTGTATTTTATTTGCAAAGCTTATATATTTATATATATGTGTATATTATATACATATTTGGGTAGAGTCGGACCAAACTATACTGCGTTTTTTTCCCATTCCTGGGGGCAATTCATTTTAATTTAATCTTATCTTAACTTTAATATTTATAACTATGCAAACATATTCGTAGCCTTGGCAAAGACATCGCTTTTCGAATTAATGAAAAATAGCAAACACATAAATAATTTACATTTAATCTTCAAGTAATCTTCAAGGCTGTGTTAAATATATAGTACATGTAGCGAGTATGGTAAAAATAGAGTTACAATACATTTCTAATCTGGGTGTGAAGTGAAATTGAAGCGGAGAGATGTCGGTATAATGAAGTTGTTTCTAAATTTAGAAACAATTAATTCCTATCTTTCTTGTGAGCAGCTACCAAGATGTAGAACAACATCCACTTGGCTGGAATTGTGTTTGGAAATACCACCTAAGATTAATGGAAACATTTTGTTAACTGTTTCTGGTTATCTAGAAAACGTATTTAAATAGATTTGCCATAAAGTGGGAGCTAATGCTTCTAAGATAATAAGAACTAGATTGCACTATAATAGCATAGTTACTTAGCATAGGCCAACGGAAAACAAAAATACAACAGCAAGTTATCTGTTATCCCGAAAACAACTTTAGTTTTTCATTTCCCAAACAAAATTGCCGCTGTGTTGTTGCCTTTTTCAAATCTTCAACGACCGTTGCATTCGAAATTTAAATTTTACCGATTCGGCTGCAACTGTTATCGATAAATACGCCCGCGATGCGATTTCAGTAGTAGCACTGCGTTTTGCGGGTTGTTGTAGTAAAAGTTTTACGCATGTTACCGCAAACAACTTATTAAGTCACCTTCATGACGTCTTTTAACGCTTAAATCAAATTTATGTTTCTAATAATGTTTTTTCTAATGCTCATAAAATGAAACCTCGCGCAGAGTGACCAAATGCTGATTAGCCGCACCGGTACCGGTATGTTGGCGCCGTTGTGGGGCTGCCACACCGCCAAAACCATATAAACAATTTTTCCATTTTGCAGTTTCGAATGTCGGAAAATCAATCTATAAGCTAACGTAAAATGAAAAGCAACGCATGGATCGACTGAAAAGGAAATCGAGAATACTTAACTTTATTGAAATCAGACAAGCAGCGAGTTGGGATCAAAAAACTGTACCCGCAGTCCGATCATCAAAACGTGTAATAATAAAATCACTGAAACAATCGCAAAAATATAGTAAAAATAATGCGACAGCATTCCGTTTTGGTGCGCTAAAGAATTGGTGATTTTTGAGCGTAAGCTAGCCGTATGAGCTCGACCAATATTTTAACGGGTTCCACTTTTGTAGTGCCGACTTTTCAGTGTCCCGGTGGCAGTTCCATAATCCGGTGATGAAACCCACCCAATCCGGAGGCAGTAGCTCTAAGATGTCCGAGCCCATTGAGTATGTGACGCTGATTAGCGACGATTCTGATGGTGAGCCCTCGCCGAAAAGAAACGCCAATCCCCCTTCGACGGCATTGTCAGCTCCCAATCCTGGTCAGAAACAAAAGCACCCGGATGAAGACTCCAATGACGCACCTGCCACCAGCGATGAACGACGCACAAGTAGGCGCAATCGACCAAAAGTGGATTACAGCAACAGGCCCAGTGGAAGTGGAGAAACCGGCTCCAGTGAAAAGTCAGGATCGGCATCCATCGGAGCTAGCAACCAGCAGGCGGAGCGTCGCAGCCAAAACCAAAACCAAACCCGCAAGTCGGACGGCAATGTCAATTCCGTTTCCGGTCCCAATTCCGGAAATTCCAGAACGTCCCAGAACGGAGATTCCAAGGACCGGGATGCCGGCACGCCCACAGTTTTGTCTGGCCAGGAGGGCGCCGTTTTCCAATCTCGCCTGCCCTTTAACAAAATGACGCCCAACGAGGAGGCCTGCTTTCCGGACATCAGTCGCTCGGGCATTCTGGGCCATCGGGTATTTCTCAACATTCGTAACAGCCTGCTGCACATGTGGGTGGACAATCCCAAGGTCCAACTGAGCTTTGATAACGCATTGAAGAACCTGCCGCCGCCATTCGACAGCGAGCCCAGTTTGGTAAGGCGAGTACACTCGTTTCTGGAGCGTCATGGATTCATTAACTTTGGCATCTTTAAGCGACTTAAGCCATTACCCACCAAAAAGCTGGGCAAAGTCATTGTGATCGGGGCAGGGATCTCCGGCTTAGCAGTGGCGCATCAGTTGCAGCAGTTCGGTATGGATGTGATCGTCTTAGAGGCGCGCGATCGAGTAGGCGGACGGATAGCTACGTTCCGCAAGAACAGCTATATTGCCGATCTGGGAGCCATGGTTGTAACCGGCGTCTATGGCAATCCCATGACGATCCTAAGCAAGCAGATCGGTATGGACTTAGTGCCCATCCAGCAAACATGTCCACTGTACGGCCCAGACGGCAAACCCGTGCCCAAGGAGAAGGATGATGTGATCGAGAGAGAATTTAACCGATTGCTGGAATCAGCCAGCTACCTGTCCCACCGCCTTGATTTTAACTACGCCGGCAATTGCCCAGTCTCGCTAGGTGATGCCCTGGAGTGGATAATCAGTATGCAGGAGATGCAGGTCATGCACAAAAGGGCGCAGCACATGCAGGAGATCATAGCTATCCAAACGAAGATCATCGAACATCGTCATCGGCTGAAAAGCGTTAGAGAATCCATCGCCACGCTAAAGAATGAGCACTTGGCAATGATCAAGCAGCGAAAACCCAAAGGCGCAGATAGCGATCTTAATTACGGACGCCAAGAGTTTAACATACGGAATACTCAGATCAAAATGGAGGAAACAGTCAGGATGTTTCACGAGCTCTATGCCGCTGAAAAACAGATGGAAGCCAAGCTCCACGAACTGGAGCAAAACCGACCTAGGTAATTAGCCCGAAAACTTTAATAGCTTGAGTTTAAGCTTAATAAACTGCATTCTTGCAGCGATGTGTACCTCTCGTCCCGCGACCGCCTCATCTTGGACTGGCACTTTGCCAACTTGGAGTTTGCAAACGCCACCAGACTGAATAATCTATCCCTAAAGCACTGGGATCAGGACGATGACTTTGAGTTCATTGGTCACCACACAACTGTGCGGAACGGTTATTCATGTGTTCCTGTGGCTCTTACTGAAAACCTGGACATCCGCGTCAATAGCGCTGTCAAGGAGATTAAGTACGGCAGCAAAGGCGTGGAAGTGGTGGCGGAGAACATGAAGACATCCAATTCGCAGATGACCTACAAAGCAGACCTGGCCGTCTGCACACTTACTCTGGGCGTGCTCAAAGTAGCTGTAGCTCATGAGGAGTCGCAGCAGAGTAACACAGTCAAGTTCGACCCGCCTTTGCCGGACTGGAAACAGCAGGCCATCAAAAGGCTTGGATTCGGGAATCTCAATAAGGTTGTTCTATGCTTTGATCGCATCTTTTGGGATCCCAACGCGAATCTCTTCGGACACGTGGGCAGCACGACGTCCAGCAGAGGTAAGTGGTGTGTCTTTTTGCTTGAAGTTTCATTCATTCTGTTGCATATTAATTGCAGGAGAAATGTTCCTGTTCTGGAGTATAAGCTCATCTCCGGTGCTGCTCGCGCTAGTCGCCGGAATGGCAGCGAATCTTGTGGAGAGCGTGACGGACGACATCATAATCGGGCGATGTATGTCAGTGCTGAAAAACATCTTCGGGAATACCTCTGTTCCACAACCCAAGGAGACGGTGGTAACGCGCTGGCGTAGCGATCCCTGGGCCCGGGGGTCGTACAGCTACGTCTCCGTGGGTTCCTCGGGCAGTGACTACGATCTGCTGGCGGCACCGGTTATTCCGCCGTCCAGTAAAGATGTGGAGGGACTGCCTCGCCTATTTTTCGCCGGCGAGCATACGATACGGAATTATCCGGCCACTGTGCATGGGGCGTACTTGAGCGGATTGCGCGAGGCGGGCCGAATTGCAGATTACTATCTCGGCTATCCAGAGGGAACTCCACCGGACATTGGCTACTCGGTAGCTGAGGCGGCCAATCTTGTGTCCGTGGGAAATGTTGTTAAGCTGCGCGACCTCTCACCCAACCTTTCTGACTCCCCGTCGTCAAAGAAGTCGGAGGACAATTCAAACTCAAACACTGCCGACTCTACGGAGCTACAGTAACAATGTATTTAGCTTGTTGGACTTGGACCCCACCAATTACTTCTGGAGCGTTTAGTTTTTGTATCATACAACTGGGGCTCGCTGAAACTATGCTAGACCTATGTAAATACCTAAGACTATTCCACTAAGCATGGACCACTTTAGTTATTATGCAACCAATTATTTTATTACCTTTAATATATAAATTAAGAGAAAAAAGCAATAACACCGAACATAGCAAATCCTTTTCAGTGTTTCCTTCAGTTCAAAGTAACAAACCTTTGGGCGTCTATAATTGAGCAACGAATGCAATTATCTATTATAACTTATTGAACTTGTTTTGGTAAAAGGCTGTTACCCGTCAAAAGGCGAGTACTTCTGTTAAGAAATTGTGTTACCTAAAGGTATGTTTTCAATCATTGCGTAATTTAAATTTGATAAAATTGTAAGTAAATTGTAATTGTAAGTAAATTTGTAAGTAAAGCTATTTCATTTTACTTTTCAACTTGAAAACACTTGAAACATATTAACGTCTTCTTGTTATCAATAAAAATATGAAGTAGATATGTTTCCAAATTATGACATTTCAGATTAGAGACTTATGTGTAAACTATAATGTAAGCTCAATCCTTCGACTATTTATTTGGCAGTGAAGCAACAATTTTACTTAGAATATCAGTTGGTACTTCATTATACCTCCCAATTAATGGGTATCGAAAAGTGAAAACTGCGATGTTTTTGGGTCTCTCGGGTAGTTGGGCAACTTCTTTCGAAATTGTGTCAGTTCAACGACCTCCGCCGCAGTTCGCTTTCAATGGCAATGAAACGAAAGCTACACATCTTCCGCCGAAAGCTCCTGCCCCAATCATGGTGGGTCTCAGGGGCGAAAAGCTCAGAGTGCACTCGGCTAAACCCGATCGGCGGGGGTGAGTGGTGAGTATATATAAACACAACTACGTACATGTGTGTCGCTAGAACGGGTTAGATCCGATCGTACTATACCACGTATGTCAAGTTCAATGGCCGATATATTAGGTTCGCAGGTAATACTCGCAAAGCTTCGGCAAAGGGCATGGTCTGGTCTGGTATCGCAAAACTTAAAGTTGATTTAGTTTTCCACGATCGCATGCTTTTCTAACTACTAGTACAATAGCTTGCATATACGAGCAAGTCCACCGAGAGTGTATGCAATGGCCTTGAGTTGGGTCAACGACCGAAACTACTGACGTCGGACCTGAAAATAGATCACAATAGGAAAGTGCACTTCGCTTCTATCGATTGGCTTAAATATTTTGTGCAAACCCCCAAACTGAGTGCATTGTTCGGGCTTTACGAATATAAAAGGAAATCAATTCTGGGTACATATGGGTAATACAGTAGAGCCTTATAATATATATTATTTGCAACGCTTTAGTTTATATGTATCTTAGATTACAACACTAGTAAGTAACTAGTTAAAGCTAGTTAAAACTAGTTAACAAACCCTTTTGAAAACAGCAGTACAAAAAATTGGTTGATTTTTATTACAAGCCTCATAAATGAAGTGTTCCTAATAATATTTTTAAAAACCACGCAGATTTTAGCAACTTATGTGATAAAATGTATCACCGAAGAGATCTGCGTCCTTAGTGATCTTAATTAAATAAGGGCTAGGCTGTTGGAAACAAAATAAGTTTATTATTATTATTTATATTAGATATGTTCCATTTTATCATAGATATTTTCTATCTGAGATCTATGTACATACAATATATAAAATCCATCAATGTTTAGTAGACATTGTTTTACTAATATTCCGCCCAATACAAGGACAACTCCTTCGATCTAAAAATAAGCACTAATCTCTATACAAAATTATCCGCTTAGAAGCAAGAAGGATGCAAGAAGTGCCCACCACTTGACCATTCACCACCAAGTCACGTGGTCACGTGGTTTCTATCATCTGCACCACCCTCAATGCAGCGCAACTAGTGTGGAGCTTTTCGGCCGACGAACTATAAAAGCAGAATCAACCGCTGCAGTAACTCAGTTGGAGAGATAGATTCATTGACGAAGCTTCAAACCAGGTAACATAATGAGCGAGAACGAGCTTTCGGAAGCCGTCACCCGAGTCCTTTTGGAGCTCTACCAACGCCATGGCACACCTATGGTCTCGCAACCGATGGCCGGAGTTGGGGAGAATGCCTACGGACAGGTTCTCCGGGTGAGTTGGCCCACGATCGGGGACGCAGCCACCGTGGTGGTCAAAATGGCGCCTAGGAACGAGGCCCGAAGATCCCACATGCACGTGGTGGAGTACTATGCTCGCGAAGTCTTCATGTACCAGGAGGTATTCCCCGTTTTCCGGGAGCTAGCACCATATCAGAACACGCTCACCGTTGCACCGGTCCTACTGGCCAATTGCTTGACAGCTCCCGATGAGTTCCTGATATTCGAGGACCTCTCTGAAAGCGGATTTCTTCCCAATTCGCGCAGTATTATGCCTACCTACGACATCGTGGTCTGCTCCCTGAAAGCTTTAGCGGAGCTACATGCGTGCTCATTCATCCTCCAGCGGACCAATCCCTCGCAGTTCAAGAAGTTAGTGGGGTTCGTGAAGAAGGACAACCTCTTTACACCCGAAATTGAGGAGGTCACCATTGAGTTTGGAAAGGCACAGTTGCGCAGGGCGAGAAACATCCTGAGCGAATCCGATGGAGACCAAGTGGCTGCCGTCCAGGAAGTCCTGCAACTGTGCGAACAGCAGCTGAAATCCTTGGCTCTTTACTGTGTGGATGGAAATGCACAGACGCCACATGCTGTTATCTGTCATGGCGACTTCTGGAACAATAATATTCTCTATAGAAACGAGGTAATAATTCCTTTTAGTTCGTAGTTTTACTTTTGTTGCATCCGTCTTATTAACTTTTGATATTCCCCAGCCTAATTCCGATCAACCTGTGGAGGCCAAGCTGATCGACTTTCAAATGTCACGCTTTGCACCACCAGTTCTCGATGTAGTCCATTACCTATTTGCCTGCACGGAGAAGCAATTGCGGGACGAGCACTTTCCCGCCTTCATGGATGCTTACTACAACACGCTGGACCTGAAACTGGCCACCTGTAATCTTTCCCTCAAGGACATATATCCACGCAGCGTCTTCAATCGGCAATTGCAGCTTTTCGGGGTCTACGGCTTGATAATGGGAGCATTTTCGCTACCCTTTTTCATTTCCAACGCCAACGAAGTAATTGATATCGATACTGTTTCCGAGGCCATCCAGAATCTTTCGACATCTTCTGATGAACCCAAGTATAAGGAGCTAATTGAAGAATACGAAATGCTCAACGACCGGACTTTACCCATTTTCAAGCGGCGAATTACTGGTATCGTTGAGGATCTTATAAAATATAACATGACGGAGCCACTATTTAAAATGGACTACGAGCAAAGTGCTAAAGTATTATAAATAGTAAAATAAAACATCAATTTCCATAGAAGTTAAGGGTATAAATCATTTGAGTTGTAAGCGAGGCAAAACTAAAGCTTTTGCCAGTATACAGTTGTGATTCATTCATATTTATTCAGGGATTCTACAAATTCACAACTTAAATTAAAATCCGCATAACACATAATTTTACCTAAATGTCTGCAACTGGATTTGTGTAACTAAGGTTTAAGCTAAATATTTACAATTAGTAAATATAGTGATGATAATGCATTCCCTACCCTACCACATTCGGTAGCAAAACACAATTTGATTGTTTGCGGGTTTTTAAGGTAAATGATCTTTTTAAGAAATGCTACCAAATCAATCTTATTTTGAAATTTAGCAAAAATAATGTTTCATCAATTTCAACGCAACAGAAAAATTGTTTTTCAATGTAATGAGGGTAGTACTACTCTATTATTTAGTACTTTAAATTTACGATATAATGCGCAGCTATAGCTATTTGTATAGCTATTTACATGGCATGCACTTGCATAGTCCAAGAATAGACTGTATCTTAAACTAAAGGCCTACACAGTACAATATGTGACTTGCACTAAAACTAAGCTTTTGCGTGTCTTCTGGTGTATAATAAAATAACAACTCATTGAGTTTATTGCAGCAATACGTGGGGCTTGGCGTGTTACGTCCTAATGTCCAGCACTTGGATACGCAATCAGGAGACTTTCCTGACAATGGCTCCTGGTAATAATGGCTTTTACTGCATGACCTCCCGGAAGCGCTTCTGCCTCTCCAGACTCTCCACCTCTGCCCAGCAGTTGCGCATGTTGCGGAAGAGCTGAAAATAATTGATATGAGTAGATATCAAGTGCTTCTAACATGTAAGTAATCTCAAGTTGTACCTCGTCGATCCAGTTGTGTTCGGCCAACAGATCGTTCAATATTTCTGTTGATGTTTTTCCTGGGAACTGTTGCTGCTGCTCGGTTACTCGCTGCGAACAGTTGATGAACAGATTAAACTTTTCGTGTGCAATCTTGTGGAAGAGATCTGCACGAGCGGCACAGATGCGGCATAAGACAATGTCCTGCAGAAACGAAATAGCGTTAAAGTTATAAATGCTTCATAGATCTTAATTATTACTCACCTTTTCATAGACGATACGCGGATCAACGGGAATAGTCTGCATGGTGTTCGGATTATACGGCTCCCCGAAGAGCAGGAAACGCACAGCGATGCCTGGCTGGTGGCAACCGGCGCAATTCTTCTGGGTGAGATTGTTTTGTTCCCATTCGGAGAACACATGGCACTTGGGCCAAGTCTCAATGGAGGAGATTGTACTCCGCGTCCAAGGAGTGATGGCCAGCAGCTTGCGCTTGCAATTTTCCATGATATTGTCTACCACACGAACACTGCCCAAAAAGTAGTCGTCTACGGATGATGAGTTGATAGTAAGTGAGTGAGTGAGAATAAATACTAAGCAGTTTCGAATAGTTTACCCTTTTCCCGCGTTATTTCTGAGAAGAAGCTGGGATCGAGGGCCTGAGAGATCATAGTCTGAATATAGATCTCAAAATTATCCCTGTACGACAGATAGTCCTCCATGATCTTCTCAATAAACTGTTCGGTATCGTCGGCCAGCAGCTCTGATCGCATGAACTCGACAATTGTCTCGGTGTGTGAATGCAGTTGAATGCGCACCGGTGCTTTGAGGTAGAGTTTCTTCGTTTCGAGATTCCAAGAGGCGTACTGCAATCAAAAATGAGTGATTAAAATATATACCCATGGTGGAGGCCAAACCCTTGACAAACCTTTGACATGTTACGATAGAAGGTCTTTCCGTTTTGTCGGAAAGGCTCGTACTTTTGCAAAATGCACTTTGAGTCCACCTGCCAAATGGTGGGCCAATCGTTCACGAGATCCGATCGCAAAACTATAAAGTCGCCCGTCTAAAATTTGACCAGCAAAAGTGTTAGGAGTTAGGCTTCAACGTAAAAAGTATACTTATATCAACCTACTTTAAAGTTCTCCGAGTTGGCAGCTGCGCCCGAGGACGCGCTGGCATATCCCACATCAGCCACTCCGGACATATTCTGTTGCGAATTATAGCTTGGTTCGCCACTCGCCATTTGTTGCACATGTTGCTGCTGCTGGTGATGTTGCTGGTTGACCTGCATCTGCTGCAGTTGCTGGTGGTGTTGCTGCTGCTGTTGTTGTGTTTGTTGCAGGTCTGAGGAATGGTCATAGGTGCTCTTGCGCGGAGTGCCCTTCGACCGGCGAGCCAACTTTCGTTTCCCATAGCCCTTTCCATCATCGCTCTGCGTGTGGGGGGAGTGATAAGCAGGTTGTGAGACAGTGGTTTTCGAGGCCGGAGGCGAAAAACTTACGTCTTCCTCCTGCGGAGTCCAAACAGGATCCGTGTCCGAGTCGGTGAACTCATCCGGCTCGCCAACTACTCCACCATCGCCGGCGACAGAACTGGAATTCATGAGCATGGCATGCATGCTGCTCTGCTTGGCCTTGCGGGAGCATTGCTCCCTTCGCGGCGGCACACTCAAGGGGTCTGTGGAGAGCACAAAAGTGGGTTAGCAACATTGAACTGGACGTGGGGAGTCCCCAGGTGGCACGAACGGAACGGGACGAGATCCACAACAACAACATCAACTACAACAAACTAACACACCAGCAACACCATCTCCCACGGCCATGGAACACCAGCACCAGCACCTGGATCGGAATCTCCAGCGGATTCTGATCCGTCTTACAAGTACAAATAATAAAAATACACGGTTTATTTGGGTTTTTGAAAATTAATAATATTTGTTCTTCTCGATTTCATCTCAAAAATACTTTATACTTTTGTTCATGGGATTCTCCTTTTGTATGTTTTTTCTTTTTTTTGTTTGCTCTTTTAACAATTTAAAAGATAGCGTTTTCCTTGTTTTTTTTTTTGTTTTTGATGTCATTATGGTTGTTTTTTACATATACACACCGTCCAAGGGTCTAGTGGTCGGTTGTCTGTCTGGCTGTCTGTCCGTGTGGTGTGGGTGGTGGTGGTGCTGCGTGGGTGGGTGGTGCGGCTGCTACTGGCAGCCGCTAGTGCTGCCAAGGCCACAGCAGGTTTATAAAGTGATGAGGATTCGGCGCTGGTGCTGGCGTCGGCGTTGTTGAGTTCGAATTCGCAGTTGCATTCGCGCTGGCTGGCGTGTGGTGGTGATTGTTGTTGTTGTTGTAGTTGTTGCATGGCGTGGAAGTAGCGATAGTGGAGTGCTTATTGGTACTATGCTGTTGGTCAAGTAACATACCTTGACCCGCTCCAGCTGTCAGTTGGGCGCAATGCTGCTGCACAAAGTGCTGTCCGCTCATCGATTGCTGCTGTTGCGCCTGCTGTTGCTGCTGGGCGTATGGCCGGAAGGAGGTTTGATCCCCGGGCTGCTGGATCACCGACGACGAAGGTGCCGACTCCGCCGCGGCTGCAGCAGCCACCATTTGGGCGTGCGGACGCTTTTTGGGGAGTATTTGCGTCTGCGAGAGTATTTTGATACGATGCCCATCATCGCCGACGAGTCCTGCTATTCCATCAACTGCCTGGACGGCATCCCCCACTGACTGTGTGGCCTGTGAGGTTGTGGGCTCATCACCGCTTCCAGAACCTTTGCCTTTCCGCTTGTACGGAGCTCGTGGGTAATTTAACTTCCGCGATGGCTTCACTACAGGCGGCGGATCGTCGTCCCGCTCGCCCTGCAGAAACTTCAGATAGCTGTCCATAAACTGAGTCTTCTTCTCCCCAATCAGCGTGCCCACGCTCACAGGCTTGGGAGCAACAGGACTGTACGCCGTTGATGCACTGGGTCCGGTGCTTGAAGGCGTCGCGGGCGGCACCGCTGAATGACCATGCCCATTATTGGATGCATGCGAGTTGGGTGGGCAGTTCGATGGCTCCGGGGAGGGAGTCTTGTTCGGATTACGTATGCCAAAGTTTGTGTTATTCGTGGAGGAGTTGGTGCCGCGACCGTTGCTGGACAGGGAGTTGGCATAGCCCTGTTTCGGTGTGGCTGTGGCATCAGCCAAAAAGTCCAGTTCCTCTTCGATGTTAGGCACGATGACCTTGTTGCTGGCCGCTGCTGCTGCCGCCGCCGCTGCAGCCGCGTTCGCCTCCTCCTCTTGCTGTTGAGTGGCTTCGCTCTTCTCCTGGCGTTGCTGCTGCGCCTGCTGCTGCTGTTGCTGTGTGTAGGCTTGCTGGTGTTGTTGCTGCGTATAGGCCGCCTGCTGTTGCTGCTGTTGTTGTTGCTGCTGCTGTTGCTGTTGCTGCATGCAGGCAGTGTACTGGGAGGCAATCGGCTGGGGGAAGGCTGGATAGTATTGGGCCAACTGGGTCAAGTGTGACTGGGCCTGCGAGGACTGCAGGTGTGCAGGCTGTGGCAAGTGTTGCTGCTGTTGTTGCTGCGCTTGCTGCTGCTGGTGTTGCTGCTGTTGGCTCTGCTGAGGATATGTGGGTATGTTGATTGTGGCCGCTGGCGAAACGGACGCCGCATTGTTTTCCGTCTTCAGCGGTGAATTCCACTTGCTATTGAAGTCGTAGTACGTGTTCTGTTGCTGCTGTTGCTGATTGTGCTGCTGTTGTTGCTGCTGTTGCTGCTGCAACTGATGATGCTGCGGCTCCTGGGGACTGCGCACATTGCCGTAGTCGCTGCTACTGGGGATGAGCGTTTTCTTCGGCTGGCGCTTGCGTGGAGTCTTCGCTGGTTTAGGCGGCGGCTTCACCTCCTCCTGTAAGCAAGTGTGGAAAGAATGAGGATTAGAATACTCAGCATCACCACAGATTATAAGCAAACAGCACTATCAATAGCTTGGACATTGGGACATTAGAAACGGTTGGTAAACGTGTACACTGGCTGATAAAAGGAACAGGCTGCTCCCAGAGCATTTTATGGGGTCTTTAAGACTTGGCTGCGAGCGGCAAACGCGGTTGGTGCTTGGGTTTACCCCCATTAAGATTGGATCATACCATTATAACATAACGTCACAGTTCAAAGTGGCCACAGGACTTTAAATTAGATAATTAGTTAGCAGTATTTGAAGCAATTTTTGTTAGATTAAACAGAACAATTTCAAATAAAGCTTATAACAAAAGGCCAAAGGAATAGCTTCCACCATTATACAAGAAATAATCGAAGGGGCATGCATATTTTTACAAAAACATAAGCTACAGAGGAAAACATTTTTTGTAAGCTTTACATATATTCGAAAACAAGAAAGCCCAATTAATACTTCTATTGAATTAGTCTTCATATTCTTGATTTAGATAAATATTTGGAATTTTGTATTTATACACATGTGCTTTTTATTTAAGCTACCAGTAGTCTGTCAAGTTACGTGTTGTCAATTAAAATTTATTTGTATTCATTAATGAGCAACAAACATACATTTAAACCAATCAAAAAGAAAAAGCGTAGACCGGCTTGTAGACCGTGAACTGAATAAGATATTTTCCAAACTAGTATAGTTAAGTTGGTAGAGGATTTAAAGAAATAGCATTAAAAGCAAATAAAACCAAATAAAGGCAGAACACAAACAAATTAAACAAATAGAAACGGAAATAAAAAAAATGACATACAAACCTTTGGCACTACTTGAATCTGTGACGCTAAGTTGCCCGCCGACGGCGACATGATCATGTTGGCTACCACGTGCTGGCGCCGACCGGAGGACTGGGATTGGTTGTGATTGTGCTCCTGCAGCTGCAGTTGCTCCCCATCGACCACGCCCGCGGGATAGAAGGTTTGTTTGATCTCCAGCCCGGGCGGCAGGTTGAACACTAGATTTTCGCCACCACCGCCGGCGTCCACTGAGGATGCCTCACTGGCAAAATCAAGTTGTCGCTGTTCCTGTTTCACCTGCAGCTGCAGGACGTTCTTTATGTCTTCCTGCCCCGCTCCATCGTCCTCCAGCTTCGTCCAGCAGAGGTTCTGCTGCTGCTGTTGCTGCTGCTGCAGGGTGCTTTGTATCACAGATGAGTAGGCCACCGTGGTGGGTGTGGCAGCAGCAGACGATCCAGCGCCAGCTTCTTGCCGCCTTTGCACAGGGGACGCCGTCTTGTAGACAATCACCTGGGCCTGCGGTGTGCTGACCACGTCCACCGCATGTAAATTCGTGATGGGCGATCCATCTGCGGAGCTCAGCGCCGGACTGGCATATTGCGCCGGATAGGATCCCGCCGGAACTGGCACTGCCAGCGGCACCGGACTGGCATCCTGTTGGTCTACTAACGTTGCCCGATACGGCTGGCCATCCTTCCGCGTCACCTTGACCTTCCGGCCATCAATGGTGTAATAGGTGTCCGGTTCCGTGTCTGCATCGGCGATTTCCTGTTGCAGTTGCTGCTGGAGCTGCTGCTGCTGCTGCTGCGCCGCTGCCTGTTGTTGCTGCTGCTGCTGCTGTTGCAGTTGGATCAGGTAAATCGAGTCGTTGTAGGCTTTTAATTGCTTTTCCTGCTTAATCTGCTACAGCGCACCGTACATAGATTGAATCGGAAAGTGTTTGGTTTGGGATTGATTCGACATAGAGAGGCTAGACTTAGTCTATGCTTTGATGGGTTGATTGGGAGGGATGTTATGTTAGTATGCGATAAATGCGATAGAGCCTGCGGGGTTTTTAATAAGTATGTGTGCTTCCCCAGAAGCTAGTTTACTGATAGCAGAGTGATCTGAAAGCCGAACGTAAAACAAACGAATCCTACTCACCACTTTATCAGCCACCAGATTGAGCTGTTGCTGTTGCGCCTGCTGCTGTTGCTGTTGGGCCTGTTGCTGTTGCTGCTGCGCCTGTTGCTGTTGCTGCTGCGCCTGCTGCTGTTGCATGGCAAGGAAGGTGTTCGATATCATGTTCGGAGTGTTCCAGGTCAGCGACGTCGACGTCAGAGCCACCGTTGTGGGCGATGGTGAGGCTCCACTCGACGAGGAGTTCTCCCCGTAGTAGTTTGAGGCCACATTGTTGACCACAGCAGCCGCTGCCGCCGACACGGCCGCCTGGTTCTGAAACGAACTGAGCTGCTTGTCCAGCGAACTGGGCAGCTGCAGCTGCCGGTGCGGCGTGCTCACCGCAGACGAGGCATAGTGGGCGGGCTTCGGCTGGACACTGGCCGCCGCCGCATGGTGGTAGATCTGCTGGAATACTGGGTTGTAGCTGCCAATCGGTGACGGAGGCACAAAGCTGCCACCACTGGCGGCCGCCGCATTGAAGCTGGCGATGCTGGCAGCCGTAATGGTGGCCAGGTGTGGATGCTGGAAGTCCTCTGCTGTTCCGCCGGAGCTTCCGGCACTGGCGGGCACGATGCGGTTGTAGGCGTACGACCAGGGACTGGAGTTGGGATCCATGGTTGGCTTGGGATCTTCTACTGCTGATGGCTGGTAACTGAAATAAATAAAAAAGCGTTAGTGGATTTGGAAAACAGTTTTTGGCTAGCTTATATTAAGGATTAACTAGTTAGTGCTCATTATTGTTCGGATACATTTTCAATGGTCATATGATAAGGTCTCGCCCATATTCATCAATTGAGCGGTAGCTTAGATTAGATCTCTCTAAATCTCTTCCAAAATGTTGTGCCTTATAAAATAACATGAGTATATTGTTATCACAAGCTGCTTGGGGAAAATGGCGCGAATCCAATTAATGTTATTTATGGATTGATACTAATTATTTTAAAATGATTATTTATATGTACTTTAATCGAAAAAAAATATTTTGTTTATCTTTTATTGTAATCAATAAACAAAAAATTTGGCAAAAACAGTGATTTTGCGAGTGAAACACTCCTGTTTTGTGGTTCCCAAACTTTTCTACACTCAAGGGCTCCCCCTTTTTTTTCATATCTTCATTTTTTTTGTATCCCTTTTGGCCACGATGCGCTTGGTTCCCCCTTCAAAAAAATTGGCGTCTGTATTTTTTGCCTTGGCGCTCGACCGCAAAAAGACCGCATTTTGGAGTTTCGGCGACAATGGGTTAATTTGGGTGCTCACTTATGACATTACAATGGCGGGGCCATCACATTGGCAGGGTTTTATGCTGTTTTTGGTAATGTTTTTCTGGCTGGGAATAGGATTTTTTCCCGTATTTTCCGCTTGTACATATATGTATCCATGCACACACACACACGCACACATACTCACACACACGGGCGTACATGCGTGCGTGTTGGAAGAGTCACTAACTTTTAGTCGTTATAGAATCGGAACTGTCGGTCTGCTCGGGCCCAGCATTATCTTCACATCGAATCGGACAGCACAACAACGCTCCAATATGCACGAGCGAATTTTATGTTTAATTAACAGCGAAACGTTCTTTTTTTTAGATTCGGTGCATAACTTTTTTGTGGATGAAACAATCTCCAAAATGGCCGCTCTGCTGCCAGTGAAAAACGAACCACTGGCTCAGGTGAATAATGCCACGGTGAACTTGTTCATCGGTTCACTAATTCGCTCGCCGAGTGTTTATTGTTTGTTTTGCCGTCGTCCTCGCACTTCGTCTTTGTTAATTTCCTCAAAACGTATCGTGGGATTTGTGTTATTTGTCGCTCAGGTTAGTCATGCAAATAATTCATTCACGTTGTGGGGAGCATTTATCAATCAAAATGTGACAAGCTACTAAATTCACATGTGCTGCTCTATAGCATTAAGTGTTGTATAATACAATTTTTGTTATTATTCGGTCATTATTCGGCTGTTCACTATTTAATAGTTAATTTTGTTGTTTATTTACATTTTATGAGCATTTCTTAAGGCACATTTGATAAGATATAAACAAATTAATCGCTACTCCGGTAAAGATTGTGTTTACTTCACTCGCGCGTTTTCTAACACTGATCATGTGAAACTAGTAAATTTTAAAAAACCATGAGAAATCAACAAAATCTCAAAATACTAAAACGAAGTTCTCTTAACCTAAATATCATGTTAATGCTACGATTTATGTAGTATATATAAGGTTTTAAATTATATAGAACAATTAAAACCACCCCCATTTATATACTTTCCAACACTTATTGTTCAGAACCACTAGACCAGAACCCCAATGGAAAATGCTGCTGATATAATTTTAAGGATCAATTGAGGAAAAATTAAGAGTTTTTACTTTCGGTTTTTAAGCTTTAATTTAAATAAACTTCAAACCATGTAATACAAAACATTTAATACATATCTTTAAATCAAAATCTGTGATATTTAAAAATGTTGAATGCGGTATGATACGGTAGTTAGTAATAGTGGTATATTGTTCTTTAAATATAATTAATTTTTATACATTTTGGCATTCATCGTAGAGAAATACAAAATAGCATTATCCTTTGTATTAACTCTGATTGTTACCCAGTACTGTTTAAGATCCAACAGTAGTCAATTTTTAATCGATTTTACCACAAATATTACCAAAGCAATAACTGATGTAAATATAAAGCATTTAAAATCCCTAAAATTCAATTTAAAACCATCGCCATGCGATATGTGTTGCCTTAGCCAGCACTGTTCCGCTGGAACCAGTTCGATAACCTGCTGTTTTATTGTTGGTTCACGTACTAATGACAGTCATTTTACGTATTCATTGCTAAAAGAAAACTGAAAAAATACATTTGCCCGAATTTCCGGTTAGTCATCCGCCCACACCGATCTTCATTTAGTCCTAACCGAATCAAAGGAGAGGTGCGTAGTGCCCAGTTGCCGAGGAATCGGAGTGAAAACCGCCAGCAGCTGGCTGCTCCTCTGCGTACGTGTAAATCTGGGTGAGACGCCCACTAAATAGCAATCACAACATTTCCAGAGAGCACATAGCCATGGACTTCGGAGACGATTTTGCTGCCAAGGAGGAGGTGGATCCGGCGGCCGAGTTCCTGGCGCGCGAACAGTCGGCTCTCGGGGATTTGGAGGCGGAGATTACGGGGGGATCTGCATCAGCTCCTCCGGTTGCATCCACAGACGAAGGCTTGGGTGAGCTCCTGGGAGGCACCGCCTCCGAGGGCGATCTGCTCTCTGCTGGCGGCCCTGGTGGCTTGGAATCCTCCACAGGCAGTTTTGAGGTCATTGGTGGCGAGTCCAATGAACCCGTGGGCATATCCGGTCCACCCCCCTCGCGGGAAGAGCCCGAAAAGATACGCAAATGGCGTGAAGAGCAGAAGCAACGACTGGAGGAGAAGGACATCGAGGAGGAGCGTAAAAAGGAGGAACTCCGACAGCAATCCAAGAAGGAGCTGGACGACTGGTTGCGTCAGATTGGCGAGTCCATATCAAAGACCAAGCTGGCGTCCCGAAATGCCGAGAAACAAGCCGCGACCCTGGAGAACGGCACCATCGAGCCAGGCACCGAATGGGAGCGCATAGCTAAGCTCTGCGACTTCAATCCCAAGGTGAACAAGGCGGGCAAGGACGTCTCCCGCATGCGATCCATCTACCTGCACCTCAAGCAGAATCCCATCCAGGTGCAGAAGGGCACCTAGGTAGTTTTAATTACGCACTCGCCTAACCACATTAAGTTGAATATGAAAATTATTATTGAAAGTATTCGCTGTATATTCCAATTTATGATACATAAAATATTATTATTGCTGCTATAACATAGCTGCAATCATCGTTTTGTCTAATGAATGCAATAAAGAATGTGCACACAGTTGTCCTGCTTTCCTCGACTATCATATACCCTTCACACAAAATAAGAAATACAAAGAAAAACGACATGAAAAAGTTAGGAAAAAGAACAAATAAAAAAAAAACAGGATATGACAACTAGAGTGTTTTTCTTTCGTTTTGTAATTCAATCAGGGTTGCACATCAAGGGACTATAATAATTTCCAGTTTTCTTGTTAATAATTATATTTATAACTCTTAAATGCATTATCAAACCAGTTTGTACAACGCATTTATTATTCTTATCTCTAGTAAAACACAATACATACAACTTATTTTCATCACATATTTGTGTTGGAAATATTAATGGGAATTATGTATGTGTATGATTCTGCATTCATTAAATTAAAGAGAAACCTACTCAGTAAGGTATATGTCATTGCAGAGCTGGGACAAAGTATGCATTATATTAATGAAATGCGTAATACGCATAGAAAAGCTAATTATAATAATGAAATGTGGATATCGGAAATCATAATTTAATTATTTCCATCGCTTAAAATTGCTTTCTACTAGTTTTGCAGAAATGGCTCAAGATCCAAAATCGCAGATGACGGAGACACTTACGAACCACAAGAGAAAGGACTATCTTCATTGGGATGACTACTTTATGGCCACCTCCCTGTTGTCCGCTAAACGCAGCAAAGACCCCGTCACCCAAGTAGGCGCCTGCATCGTAGACTCGCGGAATCGGATAGTGGCGATTGGATACAATGGGTTCCCACGAAACTGCAGTGATGACGTCTTTCCGTGGTCAAAGGCTAAAAAAAAACGCGCGCATGACTTTGATCCCCTAGAAGACAAAAAGTTGTACGTGGTCCACGCGGAGGCCAATGCAATCCTGAACAGCATTGGCATGAGTTTGACTGGAACGCGGCTATATACCACTCTGTTTCCCTGCAATGAATGTGCCAAACTCATCATACAGGTAATTAATATTATAATTATCATATTATCATCAAATTATTATTATTATATTATCAATAAACAAGAAAGAAAGCCTGCTTCAAATAAAAACAGAAATGATATATAGTCAAAAAATTAGTGTATGCCAAATTAGAAAGGGTGAAAAAATATCTAAACATTTTTCAAAAGTGTGGTGTGATAGTTTTGAGCAGTTTGTTAAAAGGGGTGTGGCCAAATTTGATTAGGTATACAGATTGAAATTGGCAAGACTACTAAGAAAACAAAAAAATTTAAACATTTTGTAGGAGTTAACGTCTATGTCTCTGGAATCTGCATGCTTAATCTCAACATTCTACTTTTTACTTAATACTTTATAAGGTCGGAAACGTTTCAGCTAGTGTAAGTGCACACGGGAAATTTCAACACTTTCTGGAATATCGGTAAAAATTGGGAAAACAAAAATAATAAAACAAAAAAAACATAAAATATTTTTAAAAGTGTGGGCGTGACAGCTTTGGCCAGATTTTGGGCGTAGGAGTTGCTTTCTTCTGATTTTTAAATACTTGTCAACGTATTAGTATACCCTTTTACTCTACGAGTAGCGGATATAATCATCATTACATCAACATTTATGTCGGCTTACCCGTTTGTATTCCAGGCGGGGATCTCTCAGGTGCTCTATTTGTCCGACAAGTATGCGGATAAGCCCACATACCGTGCATCGAAGCGAATGCTGGATGCAGTGGGCGTGGAATATAAGCGACACATTCCCCAAAAAAAAAGTATCATCATTGATTTTGACACCTACACAGAAGAAGATCCGAACGCATCCCTGGGCGAACAAACTACATCTTAGCTAAATTGACAATTTTTAAAGTGTTTAAACTAAATTTGACGTGATCCGAACGAATATGTAGACAAATGATAAAATGGAAGCAATGCTTCTACTTTGTTTAACAGTACTAATATAAATCAGTTTAACTAAAAACAAAAACGTCTTACCTTTTTATCGGAAAGTTTTCGGGATATCACCATTAATTCATACCACTCTCTTTAACGTTTGTTTAGGCTCGTAAAATTAAAATCAAAATATTGCGGAACTAATCTAGATCCCATATTCTAACCATATGGGGGAAGAAAAGTAATACATTTCGGAACGGATTACAATTTCTTTGTAGAACATAAACGTTTCAGACGCTTCTTTTAATTCGCCCGCACAGATCGTTAAAATGTTTTTAATTAGCACCCATTAAGGAAGATGGTTCACTTGCACTAATTGAGTTGGAAAACGGAAGACTGTCAGGTGAGACTCTTGGCATGCACAGGTGTCCACCGGAGACCGCTGCGCGATGAAAGTGCTGCACAAAGGTCAAAATACATGGTACTTTCTGACAAAAACCGGGAATTAAATCCTATAATTCATTCGTAAAATATTAAATTATTAATTAAACTGATCGAAAATGGAAAACAGGGTATTTTTGTAATGAAAACTACTCTGTACCACTTTATACAACCGTAATTAAAGGACCTTGCAAGTTCTATTGCTGCGCCACACATTAAATTAATTAAGTTAGCCACTTTTGAACTTTGATGTTGCGTTGGCAAAAAATTCGCATGCAGCCATTTTAAATACCGGCTGAGCAAAATGTTTATGGGATGTTTTTCAATGGCATGCCAGCACGAAGGAGCTCCCACCTGACCAACCCGCCCATTCAGGTGAGAGTGGCGTGCGGCCAACCGGCCATTAGTACTGGAATATGCAAAACACTGCGCGGAACCGGACGAGGATGCCAATAAGAACAGCGGCGAGGACACTCGACCTCCATGCACTTTTGTCTGCAGGCTGTATTGAAACGTGTCCTGCGGATTTCAATATCTGGGGACAAGCTAGCTGGAGAAGTAGTGTTTTGTTCTGCGAGTTGTGGTGGATCACAAAGAGAAAATAATAAACCACTTTGTTTTTTTGCTACAAATGAATTTACTTAACTATTTCACTAGCCAAAATCTTTCCAGCTTAATACGTTTTGACGAAGGGGAAGTCTTGGGAACAGCACGGACACGGACGACTATCTAATCCGTAACGGAAAGTAGAATTCCCAGTCCCGGAGGGATTAGTATCTGAAAGACTGTGTATCTTCATCTGGCCCGGCTTGTTTGTATTCATGAAATACGAACAAAGTTTACCAACTGCAACGGAAACTTGTGTGGCACGCACCTCAGCTAACTGAATTTGAAGTGGGACCGAACATTCCGTAATCACTAATAGCAGGTTACCCGCTATGGGCCCTAATTGCCATTAAAGTTAAAGCTCCGACAGTTGAAAACACCAAAATCGGGTCTTCATGATGACCAAGGCAGCACTAATTTTCGGGGTTTCGTGAGTTTCAGCTACAAAATCCCCTCGAGGCCGGAACCCCAAAATCACCGAGTGGCCAACGGAAGGCTTGGCGGCACTTCGAGGGACCATACACTTATACGACACCCCCTGAAGGCCGTGGAACCGACCGAATAATCAATACACAAGAAAGGAACCATAACAAAGCTCTGGGTTATGTGTAACGATATTAGAACATATCAACAGAATATCGTGTCACATGGCTTACTTGTTGGTTGTAACCCTCGACCATTTTATCTTTTTGCAATCAGGGGCCAGAAATTCTCGGCTAAATATTGAAAAAAATAAGAAAACAGGGAAATATAGTATTACGGCTGCTGTTGCTTGCAACATTTCATTACATGTAATTCTCAAGAGTTAATTATGAGTCCTGGCTTATTTTTATGGAGTAGACTTTACCTATTCTCTAAACATCATTTTAGTATTTTACATTAAAACAACTTTATCCAACATCTTTTCCTGTATTTCTGATACATTTTTATACCCGTTACTCGTAGAGTAATCTGCATTTAAATTTAGAAATTCATTATTTTTAAATTTTGTTGTAATTTTTTTGATGTTATGATGTTGTAGAAATGCAAAAACATTAAGAAAGGCTGAAGCTCTAACTCCATCACTCAACTTATATTAATCGGATTTTGAATTGGAATACCTCTAAATGTTTCTGTCGCAATAATATAAAAATCTACATATAAATTAAGAAATTAATTTTTATACCCGTGTAAAAGTCTGGCTTAATGACATTTTGTGGATTCAGAATTACTTCTCCGTTCCTAACCATTTAGCATTACTTCTCCTTTCCTAACCAACCAACACCAGCGGCACGTCTGGTTGAAGTTTTACCTGAAAGATGCATATCATAAATTCGAAATGCAAACACGAGGACGTTATCAGACTGGGCATCTTTGGATTATCATCGCTGCCGTGCTCGCTCTCTGGCCTGCACGGAAAGAAAGAATAATCATTTATTTCACAAATGGCTGTAATTCAAATACAGCTTTATTTTTCTTACATTTGTAGAATCGATATTAAATAGATATTTTTAAAGGTGTTTATTGTAGGTTTGGCATTGTTACTCATTTTGTTTTATATTTATGCTCCATATTAATTTTAATCTCTCAATTTATACTTTTTTTATTTTAAATATAATCTTAATTATACAGTTGAGCAAATTCAAAATTCGAAAACGATTTGAAGAGAGATCATCCGTGTCTTTTTTACCAGTGTAGGCGAAATGGGTGGAAGAGAGCGAAAGAGCCGCGCGCAGCCTCCGCTGCAAAATGAACGGGAATGGCAATGAAACGGGACAATCAGCTGATGCGGCCATCGCTCTTTGTTTTGCTTTCGGGCAGCATGGCGGCGAATATGGTGAGAGTGGGAGAGAGTGAGAGGACGGCGGCGCCGCCTGCAGCGGCTGAGGCTGAGGCAGCGGCAGCGACTTTGGCGGCGACTGAGGCAGCAGCGGAGGCCAAAAAGGGTTTCCGAGCTTGTGGCCTGCGTTCAGTTTGTAACGGTATTCCACGCGCCACGGACGCCCGAATAGCGAAACGTCGCGCTCCCAACGATCCGTGCCCGTACACCAGTACGTATACGTAATGCTCTCCGCACAGAACGCGCTATTTCCGAGCCAAAAGCAGCATATGCCTTTGGCGCCCCTTCCCCCGCCCTGTGTGTGCTTCTGGTTATATCTGTCACCGCGAGAATTTTGTGTGTGGCTTCATTTAATGCCTTTTGCCGCCTTCTATATGACATATACATTTGTATATGCATGCCTGTATATACATACGTATACCTTATTGTCATCGCTGTTTATCTCCCATTTGGACCGACCAATTTTCTGTGTTTGTTTACGCTCACGCCTTCGTGTTACGGCCACTTGTGCCGTCCAAGCGGAATGGTCGCATCCTTAGTGCCGACAAAACTTTCTAACCGAATGGCTTTTTACTCGCGCTCTTCAATTTAGTGCGTCGTTTTGCTAAATTACTAACAAATTCCGTGCATTAAACGGATCAGCAGAGAACTAAAATCGACCGGCGCGTTGGATGGGAAACACTCGAAAATATGCTCACATATGTACATACTCGTATGTACATATGTACGAGTATATGCCAAAGAACATGCATTTCCATACGTTCCATACACACATGTATAAGTAGTACAGCTATCAAAGGTACACCGAAAACAAAAGCTGTGTTTGTAAATTCAGATACTGCAAAATCAGCTGAAAGGAGAGTTCGTGTTTCGATGAGGCTTTTTGTCCAAAAAATATCTTAAAATACTTGGCATCTTCCAGCTACAAAACACGGCTACGAACTGAGTAATAAATAGATAAAACATTCATTATTTTTCTTCAGTCATTTTCTTTAAATTATCCACAAGATAGTTGCTACAAACTAAATATGATTTCAGAAAACAGTGTCCATTTCGCCCGTCTAAGACATATTTAGCTTTTAAACTTATGTTGCCAAGAGTCGGTCTGTTTGGAAAATAACACAAAATGAAATCGAAAGGCGATGACAGCTAGCAGACAAAGAAATAAGACAAGCAGCCAATTAATAAATAAAAACGATTCCATTACAATGCAGAGCTGTTTGCCATATGAATTAGTTATGATATTTTGCGTTTCACATGAGAAAGCGCAATATTTGCCTAGTCCACTAATCCATTTGTCAGTTCGTATGTTCATTACGTATACGACAAGTATTCAGCTAAGATCCCAGTATGTATATTTCTTCCCCATTCGGAGGTGGCAAACTTTTTGAAATTGAGGACACACAAGTGCAGTGTTTTTAAAACAAACAAGAAAAAGCAATAACAAAAGACTTAGCAGAGCGGACTGGGGGAAAATGTAAATTGAAAGCATTGGGCTACTCAAAGGTGATGAAACTTCGGGGGAATTCTTTTAGTGTCTACGAATGTTTTGTGACTTTGCACTGGCAAGCAAATTAATGAAACTAGTTTTTGCAACTTGCTTGAGCAAAATAAAAATGGCATAGCAGCAGAAAGCTGTCAATAATTAATTATGAGAGATTACCTTCAAATTACTTTTCAAAAATTAAGAACTTTATAAACATTGTTAATTGTGAAGCCACGTTCTCAATCTGCCAGATAAATTCCAGAATCTTTGAGTTACCTCCTTTTCCCAATAATTATATCCATTTATGGTGAGAGATTACCTTCAAAATACTTTTCAAAAATTAACAATTTTATAAACATAACATTGACCATTACATTCAAGTCACGTTCTCTATCTGCAAGATAAATTCTAGAATCTTTGAGTTACCTCCTCTCCCCAATTTTTAGGTCCAATTTGTATGGCAATTAAAAAAAGTGATTCTGAAAGCAACTTGAAAGCCATTTGTTATGATACAAAAATAACCCCGTAACATGGAGGTGTTCATAAAAACAAACGCACGGACACGTATGAATTGAGTGGGGGATTGGATCCGAGCTGGAATTTATTAGGTCCTCTACCTTGTGCCCACTTTCTTGCACCACATTCATAATTCGGGCAACCGGCCCACTCGGATTTGGGCCAATTGATGGCGGACGGCCGGAGGATTAGCAAAGGCCCACCTCCCAAAGGTTGTAAAAGTGCCTGAATGGGAATGAGTTTTATGTGCCTCACAGGCAACAAATCTCGATGACGTTTGGCATTTGATTTGGAGCCTTTTTTCCTTTCGCTCTTTGTTTCCTCGGGATTTACTTGCTTATATTGGTGATTTCGTTTATTTTTCCCACAGTTTGGTTGAGTTTCTTTTTATTTTTTCGCACGAATTCCCGGCGGATTTTTTTTTGGGAGCCAACACGCCAGCTGCCCTAAAATTTCTCACCACTTCCGATTAAATATTTTTTGTTATGGCTTTTCCGTTTCCGTGTCCCCAGCTTTCCACGGTCACCAAAAATTCGTAAGGAACAGCTCCTTGGAGTTCTTGTTCCTGGTGTTTTCTCAGCACGAAATGCCAATTTAGAGTCATTTAAATTGGGTAGAAAGTTGCGGTAAGATTTTCCCCACAGTCAACAATGTTGGCTCGAATTAAGTCGAGTGTACGAAAGTTTCGTTGCCAGTCGACGGAAATCGGACTAAAACCAAAAGGCAATTAACTTAAGGCTATTAGCCAAGATACATTGGGAATAACATGCATAAGTACGAATAAATTGGGAAATAATTAAAAACTTTGGGTACGGAATCTTCCTGAAATTTAAGTATTTACTTTATACCATGAATTATTACAGTATTACTTTAAATTTGCTTTATTATATGAATTAATTAATAGAGTTTAAATGTTTAAAGGAAAATTTATTTTGCTCTACTTCATTTGCAATAGGTAAATTTTCCTACTCAAACAGTTTTGAAATTTCAGGCACACCCTAATAAAAAACACGTAAGCCTATTACTTTTAATTTAGGCAATGTGAAAGGCTTGGGATTGAAGAAACTTTAACCAATACTTTCAGCCCAATTACTTCCATCAGGCCTAAAAGCAGAAGGGTATTAAGAGAACATCGGAAGGGAGCTAAACCAATCCCTCTTGATGAGTAACCGTCGTAAATGAGTTTACCCAAACAAGATAAGAAATTTAAAACTCCTAACGAAAATCGATTAAATTAAGCAGTTTAGTTTCCATCCCCCAGGAGGCAAGGTGCCGTCATTTTCACGCCTGATTTGTTAACCAAAACGACGGCATCAGGTCGGCATTCGGATACTTCTCCATGGCAATTAAGTCGCAGTGCTGGCTCACATTTTTTGGGCTGCACTTTGAGAAAAGCTGTAAACTATAAACGTTTCCCAGTTCAAGCTCGTTTACAGCTCTTGAAATATCACCTTTCCCCCGAATCATTTTCCAATTGCATGGTCATTGTGTAGAAAGAAAGGAATAACTCATCGAATTGCCTCATAAACGATGCAATCAAGCTTATACATATTTGAAATTTACTCTTGCTCAAAGTCTCAAATCGTTTTCGGTTTTATGGTAAATGTAGCGCATTTTTTGGTCCTTTTTCGAGTGTACTTGGGGTGAATAAATCATGTTTCTCACAGCTGGCTAGTAATTTTAGTCCGTATGGCTGTAGGTGTTGGCGCCCAACGCTCAATCTGCGTTAATTCCCAATTTGGTTTATAAATAAAAGAACAAATCGGTGCTTAACGATGACGAGCATCGGCATCCGAGCTGACATCATTCCAAAGTCGTTAAAACTGCCGCCTGTTAATGGGCTTCCCAATCTCCAAAGGAGATTTCGGGTAGTAAAACTGCAAAATTGAAGGCGAAACCTTTATGGGCAGCGCGTGAAGCGGCAGGTCCTTGCAGGTCCTTGCAGGTCCTTTGGATCCCTACCTGTACCATATACTACTACGTGCTCTCTTGCAAATTGACTAGCGCAACTTAATTAAAAGCGTAGGCAAACTTAATTACCTGTCGAAGAATTTGAGTGTATAAATTTCACGACTGACCTTGTGAGTTCCCCTAATTGCTCAACAATTTGTAGCGAAAATAATGAAATCAAATTAGCAACGCACTGAGAAATCGGCACTAATGCAAAGCGCTCTCGATGCTTTCAACTAATGAAACAGGATGCAGTTTTCGGTAATAAACTAATAATATATATAATAATAATATTATAACACAAAACGTTGAAACTGACAGTTATTTAAAGCTGTACTGACTCAAATGAGATTCAAACCACAATGATTTTAATATAATCCTTTTAGGGGGAAAAACACAGTTTATGAATATGCAGATGTGTATTGGTTCAATTTTGTTGATAATGAAATACATATATGAAACAATAAAAATATAAATATTCCGTTGGTCACACACTAAATTCCTTTTGGGAAAACAAAGGCCATTCGAAGTGGTTTATCTTTCGGCTCCAATATTTGGGCTTCACCCCAACCAGGAATATTGGATATTAAACAAATGGCTGTTTGCCCGTACATTTGAGCAGCCTCCGACTCCGACTTGAAACATTATCTTCAGCAAATACTAACTTAATTGCTGCCGGCTCCCTTAAGCGATGTTTGCGGATCTGAACCGAAATGCGGGCAAGTTTGCTGATTGTCACACAGGCTGACGTGCAATTTATCGTAATTGAGTCAGGCAACAATCATTTTTTGATCGCCCCACACACACGCACACGGCCTTGGGGAAAATGCTGGAAAGTGGGCGGTGGGCGGTGTCGGTGGGGGTGAAAAGCTCGATGACTTGGCAGGACCCATTACGGCCAGTGTCCGTTTCCTGCTCTTTGCCATGGGATTAATGGACAAATAACGCATTCACGTCTGTAAATGTGCTGGCGGATAATCTCATTATCTTGGAGTCTTGACCCAACACATCCGGACTTCGACTGGCCGAACGGAAGGCGGAAATTGGCCACTAGGCTGCGGTAATTGAAATAAATAGAGTTGGCCTTTGGCCTTAAAAATGGGCTGCGAATCGATCAACTTGGCCTAAAACCTTTTTCGTCACTGCCAACTGCATCCATTGGCTTATATCTTCTGGCCCTGCGGCCAAAATAATTGTTTTTGGTCAGCTTAATGGAATATATTTCAAAGTTGCCAATCCTGCTCCAATTATTATAACATCAAAACATTTTAATTTGCATTTGCTAGCTTAACTGAGTCATGTACCCACTGAAAGTTAAAATTTTAATATAGAAAGAAGGTTACAATTTTAATGCAGAAAAAACATTTACAGCTTCGTAATAAAATTAATATTTAAGTTCACAAACATTAAGAAATAATATTGAAATAAATTTGAATATTTAAATGTTGAATTGAATTTAAAGGTTCCACACGGAAATCGGTTTTCCAATTAACGACTTAGAAAATACCAAATAAGCATAATTGAATACCTTCCCATAGATTTGTGTTTTCATAGCTAACGTTTGCCAAGTTTGTAAGCGAATTTGTATACAAATGGGACTAATTGAAATGGGGAAAATGTTCCTAAGAGTTTTGAGCCAATTTACGTCAAATTTTCCAGCCCACAGCCAAAATGTATTTATTGTTTCTGGTCTTGTGCTTCGACTCGCAGCCTCCTCAAAAAAAGTGATTTATTGCGTTGGGTCTTTGCCACATTAACTTTATAAGGCACTCCAAGTGACCGAAAATCCTTAAAGAATTTAAACCATCTAAGCTGCGAGTCATTTTCAATTTAGGCAAATTTCGTTTCGATAAAAGCCTCGCCCGCTTTCCCGCTTTCCCGCTTTCCCATTTTTTCCTAACGAAATTTTCTCGCCGAAAGTGCCATTGGGACAAAGTGCAAAAAGCACAGCCACAGCATTGGTCTTTCTTTTGTATTTCATTCGAAAAGCATGTTACCTGGCGAAAGGTGAGGAGCCAATTTCCCTGTCCCACTTAAGTGTTCTCAATCTTCGAGTACAGAATGTTGTAATTGAAATTTGCATGGGCATTACAGTTCAAAGACTTGCGAACTTGGCAGCCAATCTGCAAGAAATTATTATTCAAGCGAACGCATTTCCATCTTTAATGGCACATAAAAACAAATAAAGTTTTCATGTATTTGCGCATAAATTTAATACAAACGATTGACCTTTTGCTTATATTTAAGAACTAAGACATACTGTGGGAGTCTATGATTGCTAATTTTAAATAGCTAAGCCTCGGTAAAGTAAATTCGTATCAAATATGGCATTCCGTAATTTTTTCATGGCCCGCAAAAATATTGAGGCATCTGCGAGGACTCACCGGAAAATATGGGAAAATACGGGAAAAGCGGCAAATGAAAAGTAGCCTTTGTGGCGAATAAATACCCGGCCATAGCCTAGCATTTGGCACAATGTTTCCAGCGATTAATCAATACCGCCTTTCACTGCGCCTTTATATTTAGGACTCCGCAGCGAGCGGATGGGTTCCTGGTCCTCGAGCGGCTACAGGTTAGCATTTCAATTTCACACCCGGTGGATCTGCTCTCGGTGTGCTGGGCTGTCTGTGTGGCTTTATGGCTCAATTGGTGAAAATTGGTTTGTTTGTCTGCAGCCA
Organism: Drosophila erecta; assembly: GCF_003286155.1. NCBI lineage: Eukaryota > Metazoa > Arthropoda > Insecta > Diptera > Drosophilidae > Drosophila > Drosophila erecta. The sequence continues at coordinate 20,262,499 of NW_020825198.1, forward strand.
CTCCGGAGCGCTCTCGCTTCACAGGACAAAGGACCTCCAGCAGCAACCCTTCTCGTAGCTGTGCCACTATATAGTCGTCGTGTGTCGGCTGAGCGGCTCCACTCAGCCACACCACTGCCCGCAAAGAGGATAAGCTTAAATGCTGGACACGGGTGGCCAGAGAAGCCTCCTCCGCCCGCAGGAGTCCTTTGATTCCGTGACCGACATCGGGCCTGTCTACATATGTTTCCGTGGCTCTTACTAGTAATCACCTATGCCTGCGATTTAATTTGCATATTGTTATGCTGGGTATGGATATCCATTTGGGCTGATAAAGCATCAATTTTCTTGGAGCCAGCACTTTAGGGAAGACCTACAACATCTAAATGGTGTTCTTTGGCATTTCTCGGGCTCTATAACTATATTTGTCCATAATTACTTTAAAACGCTTGCACTTAAAATACAAAAAGGGCGGAATGGCCAGGAATCCTGTGCTCCTAGTTGTTCTCTGTCATCAACCGAGAATCGCAAGTGAAATTGCTGGTTAGATACACTCATGTCCACCGCAATTGCAATATTTAAAGGCAAAAATAATAATAATTGGATGGTGGGTTGGTAAGCTTAATGTACCCACTTGATGGTTATTATTATTATGTGCCAACTGGCGACAATATTTAAATCGCGCTTAACGCATTTTTCCTCACAATTTACTTGCAGCTAAGAGCGGGCGACTTAAGACGCGGATTTGCACAATTGAAATATGAGAACGCAATCAGCAGCAGTGAAATGAATAAATTACGCGAAAATAAAATCAATTTGCATTAGGGGAACTGGAGCCGAGTGACTAGTGACTAGCCGTCAGACAACTTGGACCCCGGAAACCCCTGGAAACCCCTGAAGACCCTCCAGAACCTGAGGCCCTCCTCATACCATCTCTCATCCACCAGCTGACAGCCATCTGAAGGACGAACAAGGCGCTGGCCCATGAGCTGCCGGGCGGGCAAATTATATTACCTTGTCAGGCGAGTGACATAAGGCGGACCTCTTGGCACCACACCCGCACCCACACCCGCAACCACGCCCACTAAGCCCATGTGTGGATCGCAGTGAGGCGGCAAGTGGGCAAAGGAGGAGCCGGAGGAGGCACTGGGGTCACGTCTTGGGTAACCAAATCGCCGCCATGCTACGCAGCTGCGTGTGCCTGCGCACCGACGATGACGGGAAGCGGCGCAGCTCCTCCGTGGAAGACGCCTCCTCGTGCCGCTCGTCGGAAATAGAGCGCGTGGGCGCCAGCATGCAGACACTGGGCCCCAATGGACAGCCGCAGTCATCCGCCGCGCAGACGAGCACCAGGGCCTCCAGTCTGCTGCAGCTCTTCCAGCGGCGAGGTTGGTGCAAGCACTTCCGCAAGCCGCTCCGGGGCATGAGCGCCTCCCGGGCCGAAAAGAGTGAGTACCAGCTAATCTTGGCCAGCCGGATGGGTGAGCCTGGCTAGAAGCACTGCAATTATTGTGGGGGTAAAGGATGGGATAACTTTGAGTCATCCGAACTAGAGATCCTTAGATGCTTTGTAGATTTTTAGTCGCAAAAGTAATCAAGTCTTCTTCGCTAATTTAATTAACTACTTATAAAAGTTATCCATGCACAGATTATGTACAAGCTTACAATTATTTTGGAGTAGAATGTCGTAGAGCGCAGAAAAGTGGGCTATCTTTTCGAATCTCAAGCCTTGTTTCTCTGTGTGTACCTACAATCTTCACCCGCTAGTTTCAGTTAATGGGGATTTGCGCAAGACGGGCAATAAAACATACGATTGCTACCAGCCTAATCCAGTTACAATGGCTCTGCTCTTCTCGTGGTTCATTGGAACCCCTACACAAATGGCACCTGGAATGGTATTCAGAGATATTTTCCCCAAGGCACCAAAAATTCTGACGGAATTTGTGATGTTTCTTATCGGGTCTTCAATGGCGGCTTATATATACCCAACTCAATCGCTTAGAAGTGACATTTGTAAGCCAAAATAAAATCTAATTAGTGGCCAGAATTTCGACTTGAAATTAACGTGGGGGCATCAGTTCCGCTGAGTTTTATTCAAAAGATTTCTTATAAATAATACAGGAGCTCAAGAAGGGGAATCTTAAATAGTGCATCCCAACATGCAACATGTAAAAACATACAAAATGTAGCACTTGCCATTACCAAGTGACCGTAATACATAATAAGTGGGTTGAGCGCAACTTTATTACCATGTTTACTATGGCAATACGGTCGACTACTAAGTAAAGACTTTTGGGGACCTTGCACTGCAGTTGCATTTGGCCTTTAGCTGCCTTTAAATGGCCACAACCACAGGCAGTTGTGTTCCGGCGCTTGCGCCAACTTTTATTTATTGTACCAATTTGCTGTACAAACGGCTCAGGTGGATCTAAGCAGCCAGAGACACGGCACAGCCAAGGAAATAACAAACAACAGAAACCTCATGCAGATGCCGTGGCCGGACAGCTGGCTATTAGTGAAAACACGGCTATAAGCCTACATATGCCCCCTATACATATGTATACATTTATAAACCCAGGGCAGACTCAGCCAGTCACGCAGCCAGAAATTAACCCGCAAACACGCGGACTTGGACGCAAATTGGAAATGGAAAAGGTCGTCACCACCCCAAACCATTTTTTTGGGTAATTGGGGAAGCACAGTGGAAAGTGAAGACGCAGTTCCTCGGATAATCAGAATATGAAACCCTTACAAAACCTATTTTTGACGGATTGTGCGCAATTTTGTTGAATATGCAGAACCTTCTCAGATACTAAATACGGATATGCAGATACAGATACAAATTGGCTTCCATTGCGTGGTATACTTATTTGTAAAGTTATTATTTTTTGTAAGATACATAGTACATGTATTTTCAATCTTAAATAAGACGTTTCTGGCAATTGAATACTATAGTATGGTATGCTATAGTTATAACTACAAATAAAACGTAGTTAGCAAGGATAGAAAACGTATTTAGATTCCAAGTCTTACTTGTAGAACATAAAAGAGACCGGCTTTCCTTTGCTTTTACAATATTTCTTAGGTTTTGTAAGCCTTAGTTAGTCCACAAGAAACTTTCCACAACAAGCTTTCCAATTGCAGAGCTTTGTAAAATGTGAGCGCCAAAACTGCGTTTTGGCCCACAGTGGGCTGGCCCACAGTTGCAGCAGAGCGTTTAGGCCAAAGAAGACGGCGTTTCAGGTTCCAGTTCCAGTCGGTCGTCCATTAGTTTCGAGTGTGTGCGGACAAGTGTTAAATGTCAGCCAAGGCAGCTCGTGGTCGATAGTCCTGTGTCAGTCTAGTTGGTCTAGTGTAGTGGCCAATATTGAGCGAAACTCCTGGTTGAAAGTTTAAGTTCTGCGCAGCCAGTCTGCTAATTACTTATAATTAAATGCTTTTCAAGTGGGAAATCAATAGCCGCCTAGTAAATAAATAAATTATATAACATTCAATTAAATGTGTGCAACACATTAAAAACTAATTATTTGTAATATGCCCAAAAGTCATTTCGTTTAATGGCCCTAATAGAAAGCAAGTGAATCGTAAATTGCAGCAATAATTGCCAAACTACATTGATGGACAGTCGACATTTTCTGAAAGGTTTTAAAGTGATATTACAATGTAGTTTTAATGTTAAAGTTATAGATCGTGTTTTTCTAAGCTTTAGTGGTTTTGATTATAAAACTCGACCTTTGTGCTGTGCCAAAATTCAATGAATATTTATTGTCGACTACTTTTCCCCAACTGAATATAGCAGTTTTCAGCGGATTTCGCAGCGCTAATTAAGTCTCATGGGTTGCATAAATTTGAAAAAGAATAAAGCGCCACCTACGCCACCAGATCTAGAGACAAGTGTGTAAAGACTTTAAAGCGGCTGCAAAACATAATTATAGCTGCGTAAATGTTAACCAGTTGTTAGCCAAAACACCCCAATCAGCCCCTCTACCCCCTTGCCACAGCCACAGTCTTTGACGTTTTCAGCATTGTGGTAATAGCAGACGAATAAATTTGCATCAAAATGGATGAGAACGGCAAGTACTTTGTGGGAGTAATCATTTCGCATCCCCAAGTCCCGCAACCCCAAACTCCAGACCGATTAAAATTCCCCTGATTAAAATGTGTATTTCGCTAAGTGTACTGTGTGAGCTGTGGGTAATAAGCGACCAGGGCCAAAATGTCAAGCGGGAAACTTATTATGCACTATCTTTATCGGCCATGAAAAGAGTCCTTCGCAATGTTGCATATTACGCAGAGCTCCCTCGATGTTTAGGACCCCATGAAAAGGCTCATTGCGCCCCAAGAGCAGTTTTAATGTGCCACAAACATATTCCTTGCAGCTATCCGAGCGGCAATCTTCATCCAGAAATGGTATCGCAGGCATCAGGCCCGTCGCGAAATGCAGAGGCGTTGCAACTGGCAGATCTTCCAGAACCTGGAGTACGCCAGCGAGCAGGACCAGGCTGAGGTGAGTCCAGGATGCACATGCGATTGGAAATACTTCACGTGCAGGAGCAGGTGCCACATAGAGCCTCTCAAGACAGCCCTCGAAGAAAATGAACCCTCGACGACGTCAGTCGAGTGCATTTGTAGAGTTTCGAAAGTCGATAGCAATCAACTCAGCCGTGAAACTTTGTCGCAAGTGCATTGTTGACCCACTCAGAGCTAATTTGCCTCCATTCCCTCTGTTTTGCCGCAGCTATACAAATTCTTCAATGACCTCATCAAGCACATGCCCCAGGCGGCGGGCAGGAAGAACCAGTACCAAGGATCCGCTCATGGTGAGTCCCGCAAATCCCTCTGAAAATCTCCAGTCAAGGTGTCAAAGTGCTGGAAACCCTCTATTTATTGAGCACTATTTAAATTTATTTAAATAAATTCATAAATGCTTTACTCGTGCGCAGGAATTGTTAATCGTAAAAGGAATTATTGTATTTCAGCCACATTTATATTGAAAATGTATTATATTCACACAGATAGTTAATGGCAATTTACTGTATCTTGAACTTAATCCTAAAAGGAATTATTATATTTCAGCCACATTTATATTAAAAATGTATTATATTCACACAGAGATAGTTAATGGCAATTTACTGTATCTTGAACTTAAATGTAAAAGGAATTATTATATTTCAGCCACATTTATATTAAAAATGTATTATATTCACACAGAGATATTCACACACAGATAGTTAATGGCAATTTACTGTATCTTGAACTTAGTCGTAAAAAGTATTATTATATTTAAGCCCCATTTATATTAAAAATGTATTATATTCACACAGAGATAGTTATTGGCAATGTATCTTGAACTTCTCACATCTTTTCTTCACATAATTTTACCAAAAATGCCCTTCTTTTTAGTTTCCGTTTTGGAAGAAAAAGACGATCTCGTCGAAGAATTTGGGGACATTGTGAATGCCAAAATTGAGTTGCCAATACGAAAGAACCACATCGATCTATTGATTGACGTCTTCCGCAAGAAACGGGTAAGAAGCTTACAAATAACCAAGATTTTGAATATTCAGTTGAACATGCACATGGTTTCAGGGCAACCGATTGCATCCCAAGTATGTGGCTCTGATTCTTCGTGAAGCTGCCAAGTCGCTGAAGCAGCTGCCCAATATTTCTCCGGTGTCCACGGCGGTTTCCCAGCAAGTTACGGTTTGTGGGGATCTTCACGGGAAATTGGACGATCTTCTTGTGGTGCTGCATAAGGTGGGCACTTCTTCTCGATGTTATAATAGGTAATTGAATATAAATCCTGCTTTGCAGAACGGTCTTCCCTCATCTTCCAATCCCTACGTGTTCAATGGCGACTTTGTGGACAGGGGCAAGCGGGGCCTGGAAGTCCTGCTCCTGCTGCTCTCCCTTTACTTGGCTTTTCCCAACGCAGTTTTCCTCAACCGCGGAAACCACGAGGACAGTGTCATGAATGCCCGATATGGATTTATCCGGGAGGTGGAAAGCAAGTACCCTGTAAGTGCCAAACAGCGTATTTTCAGATGTAAAACATAATGTTGCTCACCCTTGTGTGTCTTTTCTCCGCAGCGGAATCACAAGCGAATCCTGGCCTTCATCGACGAGGTCTACCGATGGCTTCCCCTAGGCTCGGTTCTCAATAGTAGGGTCCTAATCGTGCATGGGGGTTTTTCGGATAGCACAAGCCTGGATCTTATAAAGAGTATTGACAGGGGCAAGGTAAATATACTTTCCAAGGCATGGAGAAACTGGTCTTACCTTCTTTTTAAAACTCCCAGTACGTGTCCATTTTGCGACCGCCGCTCACGGATGGCGAACCACTGGACAAAACCGAGTGGCAGCAGGTATTCCTGGATAAGATTGTTTATTTGACGCGGACATCTAGCACGTGCCATTTCAGATCTTCGACATTATGTGGAGTGACCCGCAGGCGACCATGGGCTGTGTTCCGAACACTTTAAGAGGAGCTGGTGTGTGGTTTGGACCGGATGTGACTGACAACTTTCTCCAGAGACATCGCCTCAGCTACGTCATCCGATCCCACGAGTGCAAGCCCAATGGCCATGAGTTTATGCATGACAACAAGGTGGGTGCCTTCAAATCCATTACGAGTATTTTGCTTATTTGCAAGTATTTTGAGTGCTCCCCACCTCCACAACTTCCTTTGACTTGTCAGTCATGCAATTGCAATTAACGTGCATAGCCAATTAGTCGATAATGGAAATATTGCGGTTGAATAATAATTATTATAAGCGGCCATAAGTATTGATTCTTATACCCATTAGTCGTAGGGTAAAGCGGTATACTAGTTTCGTTGACACGTATGTAACAGGTGGAAGGTGCCACGCCCACACTGCGAAAAACATTTTGTTTTTTTTTCGTTTTGTTATTTGTCTTTGGCCACGCCCCTTCTAACGCCCACTTTTGAATTTTTTACATTTGTTCAATTTGTTTTCCCCATTTCTATTGATATGCCAGAAAAATGGTATCTGGTATCTGATCTGGTATAGGGTATCTGATAGTCGGGAAACTCGACTGCAGCGTTTTTGTTAATTGAATTGTGCTAATTGTGCTAATCAGCCACGAACTCCTCCTACGTCTTCTGAAACCTTCCACAGATTATTACAATATTTTCGGCCTCGAACTACTATGCGATTGGCTCCAACAAGGGTGCCTACATCCGCCTGAACAACCAGCTGATGCCCCACTTCGTCCAGTACATATCGGCGGCATCGCAGACCAAGCGATTGTCCTTCAAACAGCGAATGGGCATTGTGGAGAGTTCGGCACTCAAGGAGTTGGCGGTGCGAATGCGCGATCATCGGGATGAGTTGGAGGACGAGTTCCGGAAGTATGACCCCAAGGATAGTGGCTATATATCCATATCGCAGTGGTGCAAGGTGATGGAGAATGTCACCAAGTTGGGGCTGCCCTGGCGCCTCCTTCGCGATAAGCTGGCGCCAGGAACGGACAGTCAGAAGGTTAATTATAATAGGACGTTGGATTTGCTGGACACGGATGTTATTGTGAGTACAGCCGCACTTCACACCTACAATTTATTCATTCGATTGATTTCTAGCTCGAAGCTGAAGCGGATGGCATGTCAGTGATGGATGCCTTGTATGCCAACAAAGCCAGCTTAGTTGCCATTTTTAATATAATTGATGCGGATAATTCGGGTGAGCAGTATACAAATTCAGGATTTTGAAACTCATTAAGAGTCTTATATATAATTTCCAGGCGAAATTACCCTAGATGAGTTCGAAACTGCCATTGACTTGCTGGTGGCTCATATGCCAGGTGCCTATTCCAAGGCGGAAATGCTGGAGAAATGCCGAATGATGGACCTCAATGGAGATGGCAAAGTGGACCTGAATGAATTCCTGGAAGCCTTCAGGCTGAGTGACCTGCACAGGAAGGAGCAGCAGGACGAAAACATCAGGAGGCGTTCAACTGGCCGACCTTCCGTGGCTAAAACCGCCACCGATCCCGTGACTCTCCTGGCTGACAAGATCTCAAAAAACACGCTGGTTGTGGAGCACGACATCGATCCCACGGACTGTGAGTCTAGAGTAATCGATCCTAAGAAGTCCTAAGGTCAAGTACCGGAAGATCATCAGCGAAGTATCATTATCGTTTTTGGGCAAAGTGCTCATCGCGGATTTAATTTAATGTACATGAAGCATTTAAGGCTCATTTGCTTTTAAATCATAATTTTATACACACCATGTGGTGAAAGCGAGTGTTAACATTTTTATAAAGTCAAGTTAAAAATACCAAAGACGAAATCGAATTAGATGGAAAAATTATGAATTCTAAGATCTCTGCGAAAGCAAAAATATTTAGCAAATATACTGGCCATTCCCCTACGCTTTTGATTTGAATAATTTTTAATTATAAAAAATCTTATTATCCACTGTATAAGCTATGTTGAGACTCTATTAGCAATGGAATTAATAACGTTATAAACTACAGAAAATAATAAGATTAAGACAAAAAGTTACGTCAAATTTATACTATCAAAAATCCAGCACTTTATATAAAAGTATAGGCAAAAAACATAAACGTTAATTTTGTATCTAACGAAAAAGTTTAGGCCCAAGGGATCAACAATAAATTTTATATATTGTTACGGCTAGTTCTAAAATTTTATAAAATGACACGTTAGCAATCAAAAACAAACTTTTAATTAAAAGACACTATTCTTCTCTTGCCAGAAACGAAGTGTTACCTTTGAATCTATAACGCAATGTTAAACAAAGATTATTATAAGACATAATTGCTTAGAATTGATATTTATATAATACATATAAAGGGACGTTGAAAAAATATAGATTTTAATAAATATGAAGCTTTTGATCCACCTTGCGTTTTATAAAGTCTACTGAAAAGGAAACAGTTAAGCGAAGTGTTAAAAGTTATATAAAGTGTACCTCTCATGGACCATGCTTTTGCACAAGTATTTAAAAGCAAATTCTAAAATGCTCTCAAAATCCATATCATAATTTTCAGTTGTTACACACAAGTGAAAAAAAATTAAGGTAATTGTTACCCATGAAGAAAACAACGCAAAAGGACATTTTTCTATTACTACCAGTTTACTTCCATTAAATAACAAAATATACTTTAGGCTAAGTGATTTTTGCGTGTGGGGGAGGGGGTATGCGATATTAGAAGTTGACCCCTAACACATAATCAATATAACCACAAAATCGTAATCGAGTACCTATACAAAATTAATACTAAAACGCTTCTCAAAGGCACTACAGGACCAAGAAACTTAGCCTATTGTTGGCACTCAAATAAAAATAAAGTACGCCAGTCATCAATTACCATTATACTAATGTACTAAATCTACTATAATAAGCACCTGTACCCTATTTGTATTTTGAGCCACATTTCATCGATAGACAGACTATTTTCCTGGAACTTTATTAATAAATATGTTGAATAACGCATGAAACGTAATATTTCTGGGTCTTGGTATATATTTATTATAGTTTATTATTTATTTTCCAACATTCTATTACTAAAAGATTATCATTTCAATACCCTACGAAAATTGTATATTAATATTATTCAATTGATTCGATTTATAGTAGGTGGGTAATATTTCTGTAGGTAATTGAAAAGAATACATTTTGTGCGAAAAGATCCTCTTCAACTCCTCGGCCTTCAAAAGCAATACAAATTTATGCTATGCCTATAAATATATACTTAGTAAGCCTATGGTGTTAGTATCAATTTATCAATAAATTACCCAATATCGTATAAAAACGGAATCAAAATTTCATTCCCCGAGTTTTAAAATCCAAATTGCTCGTTTATGGAGAGGCTTCATTATCCAATTCCCCTAAATCCAAATGCCAAATATCTACCCAATTCGATTTCGAATGTTCTGTACAGCATTCAGAAATTTGATCAAAGTACGCTTGCTTGGCCGACTTGCCAAAGGAATACGGGTGTCCTTATTGGAAAAGTATTCACTTCGCCACCGGAGGTTCCTTTAGCCGGCATTGAGTCCTTCGTGTTCCAAAATAGAAGACAATGTGCATCCAGAGGTAATGCTAGGGAAGTCAAGAAGAATACCTTTTATCAAATTCTTCAAGCCAGCCAAGATCAGCCATGCGTTTCACAGAGATCCACAATCAAACGTAAAAGCATCGACGCCAAATTTAAATCCGTTTTGAAAGACGACATCATTTACAATGATATATACGACATAGTGAGGTCTCACACTCAATACAAAGGACTACCTCAACTTAAAAAGCAACCAGAGCAACAAAAGCCATTTTCTGTGAGTCCTCCTGTGGTGGAAGTCTATAAAGTTCGTCCTGTGGCAACTGAAACCAAAGGAGGTAAAGGCAGATCTTGCAAATCAACCTCTTTGACAAATAAACTGCGCGAAAAAACTAATGAGCTTTCGGAGTCAAAAAGAACAACCCACCAGTCTAAGCCGAAGTTAACAGAAGCAAAGAGTTCGAAGAAAAAGCCATACAAACTTCAAGAAAAAACGAATGAGCTTTCGGACTCAAAAAGGACAACGCATCCGTCTAAACCGAAGTTAAGAGAAGCAAAGAGTTCGAAGAAAAATGCTTACAAACTTCAAGAAAAAACGAATGAGCTTTCGGACTCAAAAAAGACAACTCATCCGTCTAAATCGAAGTTAACAGAAAAAAAGGGTTCGAAGAAAAAGCCATACAAACTTCGAGAAGAAACGAATGAGCTTTCGGACTCAAAAAGGACAACGCATCCGATTAAGCCGAAGTTAACGGAATCAAAGAGTTCGAAGAAAAAGGCAAACCAACTTCAAGACAAAATGAATAAGCTTTTGGATTCCAAAAGGACAATGTTTTCTTCTAAGCCGAAATTAACAGAATTAAGCAGTTCAAAGACGCAGTTATTCACATTTCAAACAAGGGAAAATAAGCACAAAGGCAACTCGAAATCCGAAAAAGACAAAACAATCCAACAGTTATGGCCATTACCGGATAGAATTAGAGATAGAGAGGATAGAGGACAGAGAAGTATAAAAAGAGAACCATTCAATGCAAGTTCCGAGATTAAGTCAAATTTTCCTTCCACCCAGCTTCCAGATCAAGATGGTCAAATGGTCGAAAAGGGTTCCACTGAGGAGCTGGAAAACTTGGAGGAGAAGCCTGAGCAGAGAGCTGAACGGACAAGTGATATAAAAAGAAATTCCAAAGAAGAATCTGGCAAGAAAAAAAGAAATTCCAAAGAGGCTTCTAAGCTAATACCATTTAAAGCCGATAAAAATATTACAATATATATTGTTCGAAGAAGAAATTCAAAAGGGAAAACAGATATTTCGCTTCGTAGTAAGCGTTCTGGAACGGAGATCTATAGGATCAAGGAAATGAAATTAAATCAGTCTAAGAATCGGGAAGAAATCCTCACATCAGTACCGAAAATTACAGATTCCTATTTTCTAGGAAGATCAAAAAAGCGTTTTTATCAGAACCGGACATTCGCTTTAGGTCATTCTAATAAGAATATCTATGCGCTTAGAGTGAACCACCAAATTGAAAACACAGCTGATTCTACAACTGCCAATAATTTGCATAAAATTATTAGTAAAATGTCAATAACATCCAATGAGCTGGGAATCAACAGCAGTACAGCGCAAGCAAAAGAAAATATAGTTTCCAAGTCAAGTGATTATCATCCCTTTAATAGTATCCTAAATGTAGGAAATGGGCCCAAAACTACTAGAAAACCCACAGGTCAGGCTGAAATAATAGCAAAGAAGCTAGATGATGGCACTTCACAATTTTCCGCGCATAAAACGAAACCGAAAGATAATTTTGAAGAGAACACTGCTTATACAACTCTATCTACTGATTACTTAAAGACTAAAACAAAAACGCCATCTAATGTGTCTCGAATAAAACAAAGATCAAAGTTTTTTCGGCACGAATCCGTACCTGAAACGCCAATGAATTCTATTGATGCCGAAGGTGAATCGTCAGCAGTTTTTCCTTACGAAGAGCATTCAAATGACATTGAGGATGAAATCTCCTTCAGGAGCGGCAGTATCTACTCGGCGAATCGAAGGTCTTTGGATCGCAAAAACTTTATAGAAAAGTTAAACCTCAAAAGCCGAAAAAACAGCATTGATTCGACATCGAAATTGTACCAGGACAGGTTGTTAAAACTAAAGCAATTTCTTAATCGACATAGCGTGCTCGATAATGCAGACGAGTCCTCAATCGACTTCGAAGGAATCTATGACTGCGATTTACTGCTGTACCCGTATGCAGAAATCTATGAAAACAAGACGATCATCACAGAAGTCAAGCGTCCAAATGTATCTAAGGGAATTAAGGAAAATTCGAGGCCCACTCCAAGACCTCCAGATGATCAGATAAAAAGTGAAAAGCCCGTTTCGAGAAACACCGCCTGCATTATATGTCGAACTATAAGAGGAAATCAGGGTGAAAAGGAAGCACCTTTCATGGAGAAGATGAGAAAAGAACAGAGGCGTCGGGAATTATTGGCATACCGAGCGAGAATGGAAGAGCCCTGTATTAAATCTTGTAACTTTCTGCCCGAGGATCTAAACAATAAAACTGGACGTATTAACATGCACGATCTCGGCAAAAAAGAACTATACTCTCTGGAAAGTAGCATAACTCTTTTCGGCAATGCTAAGACAAGTAATTTAACTAATTTTCCTAGGGAAACTAAGTCTATTACTCTTCTGAGAAGGAGTAAATCTATTAGTTTTCACAGGGAGAGTAGTTCTAATATTTGCTTTTAAAAAACAATGATTCATTTAAGGCATATCTCTATAATTCATGCGAATTTGGCAAGAAAGTACAATCATTTTTGACAGATTCGCATACTTATAAAGCCAGTAAAAATAAATGTTTCTGTTGTCAAAGTCAACTTGCGTGGTATTACTATAGTAACATTTAACAATAGATCTCCCACCCGAAAACTAATCACGAACAATCTTATTTTATTTTTTATTTTATTCATTTTCTTGTCTTACAGGTCGGGGTGATAGAAAGGCTTTAAATCTTGTAGAAACAAAAACATTTTTGATTTTAAACTGCTAATTAATTTTGACTATATATTGACTAGAATTTCCAATGCTTTCAAGCACAAAATAAAGATCACAAAATTTCGTAATTCCAATTCTCTAAGTCCAAGTAATTGCCACATAAAATCTATTAATTAAATCAATATTTCCTCATAACTGGGTTGTGTACATAGCCGAGTGCGAATAAATACTTAAACTACAGTGAGCCTTAGCTAACTTATATACAGTGTAACGGAGATTAAACAGATTAGCCTGACGAGCATGCTCTACATTCTTTTCGTTTTTCAGTTTACATATTATTGAGACGATATTTAATCCTTTAATCCTAGCTTTAAAAACATAACTACTCCAGGTGGTCTACGTTTCTTATGGTGCTGACATATGTATACTCGTATATTATAATTATTTACCCGTATTTTACAAGATCGAAAACTATTCTAAACGTATAATGCTCGTTTTGTGCTGGTTTTATGTACAATAACATCTTGGTGTTATACAGCCATTTCCTTTGACTTGGGCTCTTTTCTTTGCAAGAGTTTGGATCGAGCATCATCATTTTTTAGTTGGAGTTCCGATTTGGGTACTTTCTTGAGGTTTACAGCCTCGTAATCGCTGCCACTCTCATCGGCAAACTGAATATCATCGAGAGACAAGAACTCCTGCAGATCCCCCGATAACTTCTCCACGGCAGTTTCCTTCTCGACATAAGACCCAGTCATGGATTCGTTGGGTTCCAGTTCGGTGTCCACTTTCTGATGCACTGCAGCCATTTCGATTGGAACTTTACTGCTACGTCGCTGTTCATGATCCAGTGAACCAGCACTCAAGGACAACCTGGAGTGCATCTGCTGTTTGGAATGGCGTCTCTGTTTTCTGGACAGGAAAGGGGTGGGTTGCTTGGGCATGGATCTCCCACCCCTTTCCGTTCCATCGCAGGGCGAGGTGGCCTTGGAGGGTCGCCCACTGTCTGGTGGGGATCTCTCCTCGGAGCTGGGTGTATTATCAGCCGTAGTGGACTTGCTGGACTCCGTGTTACTGGCTGGACTTAGGTAGTGTCCGTACTTGGGCATCCGGATCTCCTCATACAGCGGCTGCCGTTCATCTCTCTCGGGGTCTGGTTCCTCCGGTTCTGGTGTCTTATCGTCCTCTTCCCGCTCCGCCACCTCTTCGAATGGTGGTATCCAGATGAGGTAGGCCGGATCCATTCCAAGATAGGAGCCCGGTGCCGATCCTGCATTGATCACATTGTAATCGTAGTAATCCATCTCCAGTTCTTCTTGATTTCCAAGCGAAAATTCTGAGCCCGGTCTGGCCAGCAGTTTCCTTCGATTCTGCTTCTCCTTGGACTCCTTGGGATTACTGGTCGTCCTGATGGTCGCCGTGCTTACCACACTGGCAGCTGGTGAATAGCAACCCTGAAACATTAAACTATTAGTAAACGCTTCTACTTTTATTACTATTTAGCTGAAAACATTCCAGTGTAACCTCTTAACTCACATTCGTCAGGGAAGAGCTGACACTTCGGGTTCGCAGGCGACCCAATCTGAGGGATTCGGTCACCGAGAGTAGGGAGCTGGCATCCTGCAGGCTCTCATCCAATCTGGAAGACAGCAACTTCAGGGTCACTGCATCGTAGCGATCGGAGTACTTGCTGAGCCGCTTGCTGTTCATCGGCGGACTGTTGCACAGGGAACTCATTCCTGAGGATATGATGGACTCCGAATCCTTGGCACTGTCCTTACAGCTCGGCGGTTCTAATGGTTCATCCGTGGGTGAGTCCTTGGAATCGGTCCTGCTGTGAACTGCAGCCAGCTCGGCTTCAGCAGAGGAAGGTGATCCAATGATACTTCCAGTATCCAGAGATCGCGCTGGTGACGATCTCTCATTGCGCAGAGTCACCATGGAGGCCGAGCTTCCCAGCTCCTTGATTTCCGCGCTGCAACGGACATAATTAGCTCTATTTCTCCTCTTCCTCCTCTCCACTTCTCCTCTAGCCTTACCATTTCGCCAGCATTCCCTGTGAATCCGACTCCTTGAACTCCGTTTCGTTGGTCAGATTTTCCGCGTCCACGCTCTCGCGGAGAATGGAGTGTCGCAGATGGTGTTTGGGCCGCATCTTGACCATGTAAATGACCTCCGAAAGCAGAGTAGTTGTGGACATGGCACGTGAAGGAGGACCTTGCAGCGAACTTAGCGAAGCTCTAGGAGTATGAAGGCGCGATCCTTCGTCCTGTCGGCGAGCAACTGCCAGGTGATACTTCCGGTATCGCACCACATATTGAGCGCCTGCAGATGATAGATGAGGTGATATCAATCATAATATCTATACAATTATTACAAAAACCCACCTAAGAGCGAGCTTATTATGATGATGATGCTGGCAAAGATCATGGCACTTAGATGAACCAGGGTAAATCGAAGTCTTGACATAGACTTGTGGGAAACAGAGCGAGTTTTTCCAGACAAACGAGTGGCTGCCACAAGTGTGGTACTACTGTTGCTGCTCCTTGTAGCTGTTGAATAATGAACTGAGTTATTTATTAAACTCCTTCAATATGCATCAAAGTTTTTCTCACCCAACTGCTGCTGCACATTAGCCATGAATCCTCCGGTGCAGGCTGCAGTGGCCTCCTGAGTGGCATTGCCCGCCTGCCCATCGCCGGCAAAGAACTCCACTAGGAGTTGGCCACCAGTGGAATCGACGGCCACCGGAACCCCAGCTCCCTTGAGGATCAGCCCACCGCCATTGAGCTCCACGAGAAGAGTGGACGAAAGCGAGGGTCCATCGCGCACTTTTATGTACTGGGTGGCACAAGGCAAACGTAGGAAACTCAGTGCCAGGGAAATGCTTTCCTCACCATCCACCTGTGAAGAAAGGAATTTTCTGTTTGTGAGCATACGGGCAATTGGCTTGGGGTTTCCCCCCTTGTCGGAAAAGCGGATGCTGCCGAAGTGGGTCAGGCATTCATCACCATTAAGCCTCCTGCCCATCGGCACATTCCCCTCATGCCTCGAACGTACCAATTGGCAGGTCTAATCATTCCAATTGTATCGAACACAAAAGGGGGTGAGCCAAAGTGTGTGAATGGAAAAGTCGATTGCTCTCTCATGTGATACCCTTTGATTCAGAAAATATTCGTTAAAATATAGTCGCACAAAATATAAAAGCTTTCATACTTTTTACTGCACCTAGTGTATTATTTTGCTTCGTTTTTTTAATTTTTTCTAGTTCTATAATATAATAAATACGATATATTTACTTCACCCTTTTATGTAAAATTTATTTCTTTTTCCTAATAATCTCTGCTTATTTACCTTTCTGCTTTGTTTGCAGTGATTTCGAACTAATATATTTATATAACCATTTTTCTAACCAATGCCAAATAAATGTTTCCAAATCAAGATGTTTCCTTTTCTTCTAAGATGCTCTTGAATACAATCCTATTGTTTGCATCCAATAATTGTTCTTAAATGTTCCTTTCACAAGAATGGGGATACCCATTGCTACCAAAAATACTGAGTACACAAAGTTCAGCTCACCCCCATTGGACCCCTTACGCATTGATAGTTTCGGGACTGGCCAAAACGCCTACCAAGTGGGGCATTTATTATGCATGAATTGAGTTCAGCCCCCTTTGGCCAGGATGTCCATCCCAGATCGGAGCCACACTTCCCTGTGGCATGGAGCATTGAGTGGGTGCTCCTTTGTCATTTTGGGGCAGCCTCCGAAGCGTAGCGGAATTTTATTCATGGACTTGGACTTCTGAGTGTTTGGCATTGTTCGTTTTTATAGTTATGGCGGCAGGCAACTTGAAAGCTTTCAAAACTTGACCAAATGCCAAAGGGTAGCCTCACTTAACGTTCGCTATTTCCTACACTTTTTTGGAAGTTGAGGGGTTCTTATGGGTTTGGTTAATAGTGGGTACCTGTATTAGCCAGAAGGAGCGGCCAGGACAACTCTGTGTGGCTCCAGCAATGATCCTTTTGGGCTTCGAAGAGCCCAGATGTACAATGCAGCCGCAACGACATCCTGGTCCAATTTCCTGGCTCACCTCGGTGCTATTTTCCTTGGTGATGACTGTACCTGAGGTCTCGTAAATGCAGTCCCACGTGTCGGCGATGCTTTTGCCGCACTTCTGGGTCTCAACCGAAGGACCCTAAAAACATTGTAATGGCAAGTTTATCATTAGGTTTAATATATTACTTAGGAAGAAATGGATTATTATCAAAAGAGTAAATTAATGTCACCGAGGCCGTCCGAGTAGTGACGAATCGTTTGACAACAGTTTAGATATTATCTTCTAGTGTTGCAAATGTAAGATATTTATATTTTTCGGAAACATTTAGGAATTTAGGCGAAACAACAATACTTCTTTTGACTTTGCACACAAGCATGCATTTATTCATGACTCAACGAAATTGGAACCATAAGTAAACACCATTTTCAGATCCCCCTAGTAGACGAACTGCACATCGAAGTCCTCCTCCTCTCCTTCCTCCTCGCCCTCGACCTCGTTGGTAACACCCGTCAACTTGGATGTGGCCGTGAGCGTGTCCAGAGCTCCTAGGCTGGGAACTCCCTTAATATCCTTCGCGGATGCGGAAGCGGCTAGCGGTGCTGTTTCGGGTGGAGCAACTGAGCCCTCACTGCTGGGCTTCTTCACAGACATGGAACTGCTGGAGCCCTCTGGCTCCTCCAGTGGTTCCTCCTCTACCTCAATGAGGTCGTCCTCGCGAGATGATGAAACGTATAAAGTAGTGCCGAATTCTACATCGATGATGGTGTTCTCGTCTCTACGCAGCGAGGTGAGTACCCGATCCTGCATCTTCTGCTTCTGCAGGTCCTCCGGAAGGGTGCGATCCGGTTCCTGTTCGATGACCTCGCTGCGGAAGGCGTCGAAGGGCGTCGGCTTGGGCCTCGAGGGCATGAATCCCATTTTACCTGGCGCATATAGCGATGAGGTGGCACTGCCAATGGAGGCAATCGAAGGAGTCCTCGGCAGCTCCTCCGAATGGGAGCTTACGATGTTCAGAAGCTGGGAGAGCAAATCGCTGCGTTTCAGCTTGCAAACGGATATGGCCTCCTCCCTAACCTCGCTTATCACTCCGGGTTCATCCACATTGGCCTCGTTTAATCTTTCCGGGAATTTCTTAGCCGCCTGCTCCGCTACAATGGCATCCCGCACAGTACACTTGATCTCCTGAATGACTCCTCGCAGTCGGGTAATCTCCATCTCGTGCTGGGCATGGACTACCTCCAGATTTCGATTGTCCAGACTCAAAATCTCCATTCGCTTGGCCAAGGTCCGGAGTTTTCCGGCCGCATCCTTTTGCTTGACATTCTCGCACTTTTCTGCTTGGAGATGGGATTCATAGGCCTTCTTGTAGCGCAACACCTCCACGTACTTGGCCTTTAGCTTCTCGTAGTTCCTGGTCAGACCCTCAATAATTTTAATCTTGTTCACGGAGTTGCGCACCAGCTCATTCTTGATCTGATCGAGGGCACTGTACTGCTCCTCCATCTCCTTGTGCTTGGACTTCTGGTTGGTATATGCCTGCTGCAGTTTTATCTGGGACATGACCAGGAGATCGATTTCCTTCTGAAGGGCTATATTCTCGCGAATCAAGCGACGCGTGTAGCCAGCATTACGGATCTCACTGGAACGGGTGAAGTCCTCGGAAACTTGCAGCAGCTTCTGTTCGACCTCCTTTTTTAGCGCATCCTTCTCCACAACTGCACGCTGTTCCATGTTGTAGAGCGCCTCCTTGTGATCCTTCTCCCGCTCGTTGAGATCCGCTTCCTGGTCATCGAACTTGGCCAACAGGACATCCCTCTGAATGCGGAACTCGTCGAGGGAGTTCAGTTTGCCATTAAGCAGCTTTATTTCGGAGGTCAACTGGTCGTGCATGGCCTTATATTTCGTCTCCAAGTCTCCGATCTTCTCCTGTGCCAAGCGGTTCTCCACATCCCGCACCTTGGTGATCTCCACCAGACGCTCCTCCAGTTCGGTAATCGAGTTGTTCCGCTCCGCCAAGGTGCGTTCCAAGTGAGCGGCCACATCCACGCCATCGGCCTCCACTTCCTTGAGTTTCTCGGTCAGCGAGATGTTGGACTCATCGACGCTGGTCAGGTGGGATCGCAGTCGAGCTAGCTTCTGGTTGAGATCCGTGATGGTCAACTCGTAGAAGGTTCTGTCCACCTGGGTCACCTTGTTCACATCCTTCTTCTCCTTCTTCACTTTGGGCGGCATTTTTTCGGTTGCTTTTTGTTATCCGACTTGACTGTCCACTAATTTTGACAAGTATTTGATATTTTCAGCACATCAAATAAAATAAAACGCCAGTTACATTGTTTACAACTCGGAATTTGTGCACCCATCGTCCTTTGTTTGAGTAAAATATACTGTGTTATAACAACTAGTTGATGAGCCGTTGCCAAGGAGATAAAAGCTTTTCAAAGCTGAGCCCATATCCTTCATAGTTTGAGCATAAAGCTATGTTTTCTAGAAGGCACTCGACTACTAATTTAGTTAATAAATATAAGGCCAAGCATTTTCTGGGATCCCGAAGAGTTTAAAGGGAATCCATTTGATATACATATGTACTACTATTTCAATTTATTTTCGGAACATACTTTCAATTATTTCAATTTACTTTTGTTGGAAAAAAAGGTTCTCAGCAAACCAACATTACTTTTTAATTCAAGCGCTTCATCAGCTTAACTAAACCTATATATATTATATAAAAAACCAGCCAACTATTCAAAATTAAAGCCTTTTTCAGTGGGATAGCTGAATTAAATTAGATAAATATCTTTAAACTCCCATTTCCCATTAAATTAGATAAATATCTTTAAACTCCCATTTCTATACAATAATATCAGTCAAATTTAATTTAATACCTCTTCATTTGAGGGTGCTCTTTATGTGTTTTTCTGGCTGAATCATGAAAATGGTAAACACTTTCCTGCCTTAAAATGCTTAAAGTGCCACTAGAAAGCCACTAATTTCAGTTTGTGGTGCCTCTGTGGTCACAAAAGGTTATTCCCGTGTTTTCTAAAAGCAAATAGTGCCTGCCGTGTGGAAGCTTTGTTTGATTAATAGCCCGTGGGGCAATATTTGTACACGCACATGGGCAGCAACGCCTCCGGGCGTTTCTTTCGGGGGCAAATGCAAATTGTTGAGCCAGGTGGAGGCATGGCCACCACCATGTCCTCCTCCTGCTCCCGACCCACGGACACTGCCGCCCACGCCGTGAGGCGACTATTGTTCCAGCATCCGTGGCGCGACTCCCGTGTAAGAACTACTTGCAATAAGTGCGCGGAGCATTTAAAAACTTTGCCTGTAATTGTCCCGAACAAGTTGGCAAAGTACGGCAAATGTGCCCCTATCGCTGGATGCTGATGCCGGAAGTTTTTGGATAATGAAAGGCGCGGATGAGGACGTGGATGGTGCCAGTGCTGGAGTGCTGGAGGAGATGGAGCTGGAGATGGGGGCTCATTCCTCCACTCGCTTCAACAAAAGAAACAAGATAAAGCGAGGCGCAGTAGGCCGACAATTGTCGGAAGCGTCGTAAATTCCCCACGCAATCTGGAGCAAGTGTCGCAGTGTGGAAACACGCTTGCAGACAACGGAGAACATAACACACCGTGCCGAAGCCACCCACTCCGCCCAATGGCCCATGAGCAAAAACAATGAAATAGTTCCACTTTGCCCCGGCAGGGTACACTGCAAGAAATTCCGGAGCTGCGCTTAATTTTCAATTTCTTATCTGTTTTTTGGGTAATATGAGCTCAATAATTGTGCTGCTTTCGTCACTAACACAAATGTTTGAGCTTGTATTTGCTCCAGCAAATAAGTTTATTTGATTTAAGTGTTTAGCCTGAGAATGCTTGAATAATATTAAGAGTTTGGAAATTGTTCAGTGTACGAAAGTCGAGTGTAATGTGTGAACTAAACTGGAAGCAATCTCTGGAGTAACGAAGTCCCCTGAGTCGGGAGAAGTTCGTCGTCTTCAGTTGTAGTTCCACACTTATTGAAATCGTCTTGATGGCTTAGATGCGCCACAGTATTAATCATTTCTGGGAGCACTCAATCAAACTTTGGCTGTTAACGTTGTCAAATCAGGTGGAGGCAGAGGTCGCTCAGAGGTTAATCCTCCGAGTTATTTGGGCTTACATACCTCACAGAATTTGGCGCCGTATCGCGGAGGCGGTGAATCACAGAATCGGTAGCGATTTCGCGTTCCTCCCAAGCAATTTGTGGAGCAGGGCGTCCACTCGCTCCAAGGTCCCCAGCCGCCGGTATCCGAGTCTGCGGAAAGAGTAGTGTTATGAGCTAATCGCTTCAAAATTAATACGGGCTTAAATAATGAGGCGGGAAAACGGAAATGGCTGAAATGCTGTTGTAATGCTTCACAGCGCGAATAAAATGTAAGCAACCGACTATCAGATACCCGGTACTCAGCTAGTGGAAGTGCGAACGAGAAATTTCAACACTTTTTCGAATATCGGTACTCTACGAGTAACGGGTATACAAATGGGTTAAACAAGTGTTGCTATTTCAAAAATTAATTCAAGAGTATGATTTTACTGTCTTACATAAACAAAAGAGTCAAAAGGAAATGTGCAAGTGATTAGTACGTGCAAATATTTTAACACTAATGTTATTTTCTTTTACGGTTTTACATATAAAGTACTTAGTAATTATTTCCCCAACTGCACGCAAATATTGGAATAGTGTCGAACTTACTTATTAGATCCAACAAAGGAAAAATGACCAACTATCTCTTAAGTGTATATAGAAAATCGTGTGACATTAAGTTCATATATTAGACTAATAATTGCTGGTTGCATGCAAAATATTTTTAAAAACCATGCAGTAAATTAAAAGGAATTTTGCAGTGTAGCGAGCAGGCGCAATAATGTGTTAAGAACTATTTAAACTCCCGCTTAATGGGGATTTTCCTTTTAATGACGTTAAAAACGGCGGCAATGCACCACCGACCACTCACCGCTCACGGGCAGGGTGGGCACACAGTCCATACGGACATCGGCTACGGCTCCGGAAATTGCCTGGCTGACGTAGACGAAGCAGTACTCCACGTATTTCTCGGAGAAATGCTCGCAGGCGAAGTACAGGGAGTGCTGGCTCTTGACGACCCGTTGCTCGGAGACATAATGGAGCGACGTGGGTGGCTTCAGGGAGGCGACATCGGCCCGGAGCCTGGCGTACAGACGCACCCGGTCGCCCTGCTCCAGAATGCAGCCTGGATACTCGTAGAGGACACCGATTCCCGTGTGCGGATCACATGGAAAAATGCTGCGGGCATACACGTTGAAGACGAATTCGTCGCTCCAGTCGACACTCAGTAGCCTCCGGGTGGTGGGCACATTCTGGGCGGGAATCATGGGTCTCAGTTGGACGGCATAGTTTCCCGCCAGTCCAAATAGTTCGCATCCCAAGCGCAGGCTCTTGTTTTTGGGGAATCCGCGTATCTGCTCCGCAAAAAGGACACTGGAAGGGGTGATACTCCGATTGCAGCTGCGATCCTTGCCGCAGTAAATGAGCTCCAACCAAAACTCCGGCAATGGGAGAGTGCCCGACTGATTGCAGTTGACCTCGGGAAACCTGAGGGTAACCTCCACAGGATGCTTGGGATAGGTCTTCAGGCGCACCGGACTCACTATCATTTCGGCACTGGGCCATCGCACATCGAGCGTCTGGTGGAGTCGCTCATCCTGCGCCGGCACCAATGTGGTGGTCACCTCACTTCGGTTCACCGACTTGAGATTGCTCACCACCTGCATCTCGTAGCGCCCTCCGATCAGGAAGGTCTGACATGGCACCGTCACCTGGGTGACATTGAATCGCGGGTCCGGGAAGAGGGGTATATTCTGCACCACCTCCTTGCGCTTGCGATGCAGCAGCACCTGGCTGGCATTGGTTACCTCGGGGCTCGGAGTCAACCCCTTTTGCAGCGGTGACTCCACTTCATCAATGATTTTGCTAATGACTAAAGTGCTCATTATGGTGTTGTTCCTGCTCTTCAGCCCGTCACTGGGGCTCAAGAGCTCCTCGCTGGATGGGCCACCACCACTGGTGTGCTCCTCCTCCGCCTGCGGCGACATCTCGTTCCCATTGAACTGGATCTGCACATGCAGGTCCCCGCTAAGGGCGGTGAATGTGCTGGGGGACATCAGGCGACCCTTTCGCACCGCCAGCACGTGACCTTTTGTCGAGACCGCATCCGAACCAGAATCGCAGCAGCAGGAGCAGGAGCAGCAGTACACAATGCCGGCAATGAAGGAGTCACCACATGAAACGAGAGCGAGAAAGCGGAGAGATAAGAATTATAAATCCTTGTAATTTGTTTCGTGCGACTGCCTTCTGTTTGGACCCACTGAAGAGCCTTGGCCATTGTTTACTCCACCCAGGTCGTGTAAATTGAGTCGCATTCGCATCCAGCAGCTTCCCGGGCTCAAATTATGCAAACAAACAAAACATAGAGGGCAAACTCCTTGCAGAGCCACGAAGTTTGATAACCTACTCGTTTCTTGTGCAAGGAATATCAACTGATATCTATTTTACACGGAATATACAAATTACTGACATGATTAATATCCTTGTTTAATTATATTATAAATTAGTTTTTCTGGAGAACAAATTAAGTTTTTTCAAGTTAAGCAGTACTACTTGCAACCCCTTAATGCGATATCAAAGGAAAAAAATCTCGAAATGTTTTCCATACAATGAGGTCTGCGGAAAAATGTGCTTATAAATACATTTATATGGACAGAAAGGGTATTTCTTGCTGTCTAAATCAAAATAGCAGATGACGAAAACGCCAGAATAAGTAAGCTCCGAGTAAAGTGTGCAGTTGCACTTGTAATATATAGAAACAACATGAGTTTGACCGTTTCAAAATATCTACTTTGCACTGTCCAAATATTGCGTATACGCCTGTTGGTCTACCAATGAATTTATGTATTTATTCAGGCCGAGTGTCAGAGGCAGTCACATGTAGTGCCGTAAATGAGTTTCACTCACTTGTCCCACTCAATAAGAGCAACATTATGGATGATACAATAATTTTCCACTTGACTACTGATTTCAGTCCCGATGTCAGCATGCCGATTGTCTTCTTGCGCCTGCGATTCGCCGCCATTTCCTTAGAGTTTTTCCGCATTTCCTTCTTCTTTGTCTTCGCTCTGCCCTTCGCTTTTCCCGCCGTTGCTGATTCAATCAGAGGTGTCAGTCTAAGGCAGAATCCCCTCCTGCCACTCAGTGGAAGGCTACCGAAGGCTCCACGTCGCTGGCACACATTCTGCAATTGCGATTCTGATTCCAATTGCGATGGCGATGGTGATGGCGAGGCGGATAGCTCCTATCCCAATCGCTCATGGAAGGCGTGCCATTTGTTTAGCTCTCATCGCCAGAGGAAAATTTTTGCTGTGACGTTGGCCTTTCTGTGGAGGAAAGACAGCAGTCTACCTGCCAGGCATTTTCTGCAAAAAAGAGAAAAAGTTGATTTTACTGAAAGGAGCACAAATCAAATTCAAGACAAATTGAGGTCTACGCTTATAGAGTCACTAACCAAATTATTATGATGACCTCATTTCTCTTTGCTCAGTTTTTATTTTATAATTTATTCTGGGGTTCCGATGGCTTTGCATTGGATAAGTAATATGACTTAATAACAACGACGTGCAGTTAAACAGCATTTAAGAAAGTAAGAGTTATCTCTGATATTGATGTTATTGTCAAACATTTAACAGAAGTAAAACCCGCGCTCTTTGAACAAAAAGACTATGATTTTTTATGATTCCTTATTAAATAGGACGTAAGACCGTATTTTTAACAGCATCAACTCGTTCTCCATTCAAATCGACTGTCCTAAAAAAGCTTAAATAAGTCCCAACAATAAAGGGTGTCAATGGCCCCTATCGGAGCATTAAAAAATCTCCACCTCCTAACCGAAAACCCCATATATGTGACCTGTATGTATTTCAAAAGGGGGAAGCATGAAAAAAGAAATACAATCAACCCTCATAAATTCTGAAACCAATTACTAGTCGTGCACGAAACGCTTTTATGGCGATTATTTCCACAATTCAATGCAATTTCGTAGAAAGTTATGGTCCAGGACAAAGGAATGAGCCAAACAAAGTGGGAGAAATGTTAAGATTCGGAGTGACTAGACAATACCTAAATAAATTTCGACTAGACTACACTGTTTGAACAATAGGTTAATCCAAACAACAATACTTGAATATCATGCACTTCAGTTTTTTTGTATCTTCAACTTGGTTCGTATTTCATTCTCAAGTAATGCCACAAAATATACATTAGCTGACACATATATGGCCAAATTTGAAAGGCGGACAGTGTGGGTAGCTCGCGTAATTAAATAATCAGCCACAAATAAGTTATTAACAACTTTTTGAACCCCAAATAAAGCGGCGATACATCAACAGCTGGCTGGCAAAAGGGAGTTAGCTGGTAATTTCCCGACTGACATGCACATCTAATTCCCGTAGTTTTCGATTCATCAACAAAAGTTCCAACTTGGTGGGCGGCGGGGAATCCAATGGAATGAATGCTCAATCCCATTCACCCCCCTGGTCATTAGCGAAATCTGTCGCGTCACTGGGATGTGTAACCCAACCCCTGCGTCCTTTTCAGCACCTTAATTGCGAGCACGCACGGATCGGCCGATGACCAGATGCTATATGTGGCTATATGTGGCTATACGTGTGCTATATGGCACATTGTACGCCCCTTGCGCTAATGAGTTGGTCCTGCCATTTACCCGCTTTGGAGTCTTCCAACAACAGTTGGTTGTGGACGAACGCCTTTACGGCCAGAATCATTCAGAGTTTTATGGCCGATTTCCCGTGGATGTTTTGTGCGCTCCTTTTTGGGCGATTTGAAACCGTTGGCTGTGAATGGAAATGAAAAACCAATGTCGTGTTTGCCCTTTTCAAACTGAGCTGTCCGCCGGAAACCTGGCCAGAAATACTCGTATTTGGTAGCAGTTCTTTGTTTTAGGAAATTGCTAGGCAAAGGTTGGCTAACAGACTAATTCCAATGAGGGAATCAAACATTTAGATACATGTTATTTTGTATAATATTTAGCTAAAAAAGTATTCACTCATAGAATATAATGAATGTGTGAAATTACAACATATTGTCTAAAATTTCAATGCAAACTCTCCTTAAGACCTCAATACTAAATGCCTTAATATATTTCAAATATTCTTATTCCCATCTTATAAAAGGCTATATATTTTAAATAAAAATGCAGCAAATTCCGCTGAACTGAAAGCGGGAACATGTAGAATGTATGAATTTTGAACATAAGCCCGGTGGTACACGAGTTTCCCCCGTCGAAAATGTGCAAACAGCCCGACTTACGGACAAATCCTATGGTCATCCGGCGCCCTGGGAAAGTGCGGGAAATGTAGTGGAAACCGGGCAGAGGGTCAACTGGAGAAACAGCCATTTGCACCAAATTGAAAGCGGAGAGCCCACAGAATTGTTTTCTTTTTTTGACTGTGCGCCACCCACCCGAATTCCCCATTTTGAATTGCCAAAGCCGGCTGAATTTCGTGTTCAATAGTGCAGGCCCATCGACATGATTATCGGTGTCGCTGTGGGCGATCGGAGGTCGCAGGTCAGAGGTCGCAGGGGAGAGGGCGTGTGTAGTGCGTGTGTGCCCCCGGCGGCATTGGAAAACTATTAACTGCACTGTGCGGTCCTTTGAAGCGGCCGTTATCCTGCCCACCAGTCACCACCCAGCGCCGCCCAGCGGAGAGCGCTAATTCGCCATCGAGTCACTCGAACAATTCCATAAAGTCAATTGAGAAATACACTTCAATCAATTTCCTTACAATAATTTTATATTGTATTTTAAATATTTTTTATGAATAAATATTTTAAAATAAATATTATAACATTTCAAACACTTGTATGAATAACATTTGCCCGGTTATTTGTTCAAGGGGGATGCCAATTTGATCAGGGCTACAAGAAAATATTTTTCCTAAGCAAACATTAAAAGCGGCAATAACTATGTGTTCCAAAAGTAAGTTAAACACTCTTCAGGCTTTAAGTAGGACAATTTTTACTACTTTGTGCAAGTAACACATTCATACATACATAGATACATACATACATACATACATACATACATGTACATACATACATACATACATACATACATACATACATATGTGCATACATACATACATATGTACATACATACATACATACATACATACATACATACATACATACATACATACATACATACATACATACATACATACATACATACATACATACATACATACATACATACATACATACATACATACATACATACATACATACATACATACATACATACATACATACATACATACATACATACATACATACATACATACATACAAACACCGGTACATACACTACACTCACAGCTCGACCGGTAAGAGAGATGACTTGAACTATTTTGCGACTCTAAATTAGAAGACATGCCTTACAGTCCTGACTAGAACCAGTTGGGAATTATAGGGCTGCAAGACAATATTTTTCGTAAGCAAATATTGAAAGCGGCAATAACTATGTGTTCCGACAGTAAGTTAAACATTCTTCAGGCTTTAATTAGGACAATTTTTACTACTTTGTACAAATAACACATACCCTACATACGTACATACATACGTACATGCATACATACATGCATGCATACATACATACATACATACATACATACATAAATACATAAATACATACATACGTAATTAAAATATAATAAACATCTTTTAAGTTTTTAATACCATGGTTATTCAGCTTTCTATTAAAAACATTATAGTTACAATTTTAAGAAAGATTCAATATGTGCTTGGCGTATCCCAAAAACACTCCCAAGTACTGGAAAACTCCTACATTACTTCTTCCAGTGCATCGCTGACCAGCCCAGTACTGGGAAATTTTCGCAGCGCGGAAAATCAAAGCGATGGCGGCCCGAGAATTATGTTGCACGCCTGTCCGGGAAAATCGAAATGTGAGAGTGGATGAATGGGAATGGGAATGTGAATGGGAGCGGAGAGGTCGTGTGCTTAGGGCTCTACTATCCTCTGGATAGGCAGAGTGTCAATGCCCCGGCTGCGCGGGTGGCCACCAGTGTTTCCACCCCGGACTCCGTAGTATCGCCGTTATTCATTATACTCTGTGGGCGAGGAAAGAGGAAAACGCCGTTTGGACCCGGCCAACAACATTTCGGGGTGACTCGCAGTACAGCCCGTAGTACGGAGCACAAAACACACGCTTGCCATGGGGAACCTTAAACTGCGCAAAAATCCAGCCACAAAGGAAAAATGCACAGTTTGAATATCCAAACATTTGCATGCCCTGTTTACTCTTAATCAATGGCCAAGGATGGCCATCCGCAACGAGCTGAGTCTGCACTTAAAACTCCATTTCGCCACACATATACAGGCTTGTGCCCTTGGGTTCCTGGTAGAATCCCCTGTTTGCGGTGTGCAATTGGGTTAAAAACTAAAAATAAACGGAGGTAAAAGAGGTAGAATGCCCGCATGTAATTACCTGAAACGGACCTCATTCGCATTCAGAAAGCAAGGCAACCATTTGCTCATTTGGACAAATAGCAAAGATAAGGTAATAGGAGTGGCGGAAGTCAACTGAACAATACCGGAGTAAACAGGTGGTAAGCCCCATGTCAGGCGGAGGGAAAACGGAGGTTGGAAAATAAGATTTCCCAACGAAAGGCGACTGAAAATCAACAGATCCTTGCCGAAAGCAGAGCGAAAATTTTGTTGGTCAATGAATGGGAAAATTATCTCAGTGAAATCTCTTTCTATGTCAGCAGGGAAAAATTCTCGCTAGTCGGCTATCTCGACTATCAGATACCCGTTGAAACCCGATTAAAGGCAGACAAATTATATACTTTTTATATACTTTTCAACGCGCTTTCTTTCTTAAAAAGATGCAAAACTGAAGAGCGTATATTTATGCTGAGTTTCCTTAGCAGCATTTCGAAAATGATTTTTTTAATTTCACTAAAATGTAGTCTATCCTCGCCCTGTGGCTCATCCAACAGGATCTGAAACCACAACTGGAAAGTGCGCCACCTAAAACTATGGCGACAAAAATAAGTGCTCTGTAGCTCGAGGGGTTTGGAGGGTTAAAACACAACACTTTGAAGAGGGGGCGTGGCAGTCGCTGTGCTTGACACCAAAACCACAAAAAACTTTAATGACTGCGGCATCAGCCGCAGAATCGTTCAAGTGAGTCCAGCAAAGGCCAAGAAAAAACATAACAATCGCTATAGTGTCGTATTGAGTGTCAGAAAACAAAGAAGCTATTAAATGCAAATTAATTTTACAAACAAAATCGATTATGCAGCTTTTGACGCAGACCGGAAAACAAAGTAGTTATGACCGCAAGGGATTGACAATTCCTTCACAAACTGCTTCACTTCGATTGGCAGAAGTTGATTGAATACATTTTCAGAGCAAAACACCAGTATCTTACATTTTCATAATCTAAACTAGTCGAAATATCACTTTGCCTAATTTATCATGAAAGTTCCTAAGTACTTCATGTCATTGTGCCATCAATGCTGTTCAAATCATGAAATTATGCATTGCATGTGGTGGTTTCATGTTCGGAACAAAGGACAAACACACTAAATACCCAAGGAACTCGACATGGAAGGGAATGCGCCGCCAGTTCAGCCCGTCCAAGTGGAGAGGTCTGAAAACCTGGCGAGGCGAAAATTGCTCCAGACTGCATCCTTATCGCGTGGCATTTTCCACAAGAATAACCCAACACATCTCGCGTGCCCGGTGCAATTGACATTGACGTTGGCGCCGAATGGGGATGGGAAAATGCGGTGGTGACTCCGCGAAACCTGCAACTCTTTCATCAGAAGTTAGGTGCCCCGACAAGCCGCAGGTAAATAATATGCACATTACTCCTGGAATAAAGGGGAAAATGGCTTCTATTGTGCCGAACCCCATCACCTGTGGCCACGCCATGACGAATGGAAGGCCACGGAAAACGGGGCAGTTTGCGGGTAGTGTTGGTCCTCCGATACACCGGGAAACATGGGAAACATGGGAAACACTCAGTTTGCTTATAAGCACTTCATGTAATGCAACAAATTCCTGGCCCATAGAATCCTTGCAATAATTTCAGTACATTCAAGACCAGTTTATCATGGGTTGTTCAATATAAATGGTTGGGCCTAAGAGTTGTTCATGATTTAATGCACTGATCTCCTACTTCCAAGCTAAGCATTTTAGGTGCCAGTTCGACGCTCTTCCCCAGCAGTTCCCATTTTTCCGTCCACAGCTTAGAGCAGCTTTTCTCGCAGTGCATGGAAGTGAAAGAGCAGCAGCGAGCCGTGCAGGAGCACGGAGCCATCGCCACTTGAGAGGACGCCCGAGGCCAATGGCGGGATTGCATGCAGGTGGACACTAAAGCGCGTCCTGCATCCTGGATAGCCCGCCCCAATCCTCGTCCGGCTGCCTCGTGGGGCAGCACTGAAAGTGCTACTTAATAATTGAAGACCCCGTCTTGGCACCACCACAAAACCTGTCGGACCCGGGACTGACTTCATTTTAATAAACGTCTACGTCGTCTGCACAGGAAACTTAGTGACTAGACCGCAATCTTAGACAGCCGCAGCAAAGTACACTGGAAGGAATATTTCGTGTTCTGTGACTCACTGCGAAACTGCTGCGGTTGACGGGTGTAGCATATCTACTACCGATTAACTTGTAAGAACCTTCAGAAGTGGTAAAGTAAGATGACTAGAGAGCTAATGATTATCCACATAAACTTGCTTTTCCAAACATAGTTTAGTCCTTGGCTACAAATATCGCTCCAGTGTGCCGGGAATCCAGGGATGCAGGGTCCTCGAGAGTGGGTGTGCCGAGTTCGCTTTGCGTGCGCCACTAAATGTGCACTTAAATCAGTCAGCCACATTGTCGGTGTCCGCCTCCTGTTGTCTGCACGCCGAGTAGCTTTCTCCGCCTTTCCCCACCTTTCTCCTTGGAACGCCTCCGGGTGACCGGGTGGCTTGGGAGGAAGAACGGAGAACAGTGTCCGGAGTCCTGGGTGCTGAGACTTGTGGCTGTCGCCTTTGTTCGTGCCATAAAGTTGGCTGCTAACACATCTCAACACTTTGGATCCGCATCCGTGGAGATGGAGATAGAGACGGAGATGCACATACATAAATGGATGCGAAATCCTAAGAAGGGGCTTATTAATTACCGCTGTGGCGTCAAATGAAGCCGTGCAGATGCATTTGGAATGGCAGCTGAATGTTTCAACAGTCCAAGACTTGATGGAATGCCTGAACTCTGGAACTACATGTCCTGCTGAATTATAGTCATTTAACTAAGAGTTTGAACAGAAAGTTGGGGCATAAGTTCGTAGCAGTGAATTTACACAGCAATTTATGTAAAATATATATTTTATGCATACTTGAGGTATACAATTTGTTGCCACTCGTATACATTGATATTGATTTTGCACTCATAACAAATTTTGCAGTAAATAATATTCCCGCAAATTGAAATTGCTATACGTCTTCATAGATAAGAACAGCAGACACCCACATAATCATGAATAATGCCCATCTAATGTCTTCATGTGGGGGAAATGAATTACAAGCAATTTGCTTTTGACCCAGATTTATAATTTTCCATTTCGGGCCCGCACGTCCGAATAGATCGGATAAACACATATCGGCGAATCAGCAGAAGAAAAAGCGAAAGGGCGGATTATTAGGGTCCCAAATACAAACTGTTTGTCCTGATTCTCGATTGCCAAATCCAGGACTCTGCGAGTTGCGCCTGGAGTTGCACCCCTCACTTTATCTCGAGCCAAAAAACAGAAGAAAGTATTCATATTTGCATAACTCTCCCGTTTGAGTTTCGTGGAACGATGTCGCCATGTTCTGATATCCTGCCCAACCTTCCCCCAAAGGCTCTTGAAGGATACTCCGCAGTATCCTTTTCTGCTGCGCACTTGTATTCGTGCGGATGTGTGGTTGTGTGTATTTGTGGTCGTTGACGCTGAAACAGCTGGAAGTTGATTTGTCAGATTTTATGGCAGCCTTTCAGGCGCCAGAGCCGGCGAAGGAAATCCATTAATCGAAGGAAAAGTCGGCGAGGAGTGCAGAGCAGCTCAGTTCATCAGGCAAAATCGAATGGAACGACAAACTCTTTGGATGGCAATATGTTGCTCCACTTCTGAGTTTGTCTGCGTTTCTAGATGGTATTAAAAAACGCAAGTCAGCTTAGATTAATTACAATTCTCCGCTGAAATGCAAAAAGAGTTTCGTACTTGTAGGGTTTCTTTTTCTGACTTTAGAGCTTCATTTTGCAAAAAATAAAGATTTTTCAACGACAAGTGATTCACACATTCCTAAACTAATTTGGTTTGCAATGCGAATGCGTAGAGCACATTTAATATTTGTTACTTCAATAATCGTCAGTTAAAATGTGTGCACATAACAAATATATATATGCAAAAAATCACTTTATTAAATTTCAATTGAATTGGTATGAAACAAACAGGGATAAAAAAAGCGTTGATTTCATTTCGAAAGCCATTATATTAATTCACCACAAATCATCACAATTAAATTTCATTCTCTTGTTGCCAGCAAGTCAATATATATATATCATTTTTATGAACTTTGCAATTATTTCTATGGCGATGGCGCGTAAAACTGCGATTTGCAGCATTAATTTGCTTAAACAGCCTAAATTGAAGCCCAAATTGCGTGACTGAAATGTGTTATTTTGGGAAAAGTAAATTACTGCACTTTTGTGGCTTTGCCAGCGGGCTGGACAAATATTAACTAGCCAAAGCAATGTCAATATGGACTCGGTAATTCGTTGCAAATTGATGTATGAAAGCCAAAGCAAAATCGGAAACGCAAATATGGGGATATATACCTTAAAATTTGAGCTACAACTAGTTGCTCATTAAAGGGAAACCCACAGAATTAGGGCAAAAAAAGGAGCCCCTCCCGAATTCCCATATCTGTAAACTCGTAAATTTACTGCCGCATCTAGTCGCCGGCCATTAAGCGGATTTTGAAAATTAATTTCCGATAACGGATTTGGGTGTAATGTATAATGCCGAGGCATTGAAATTTTAAGCGGCATTATTTGCGCATTCGCTTTCGCATGATTTGTCGTTGTTGATTCTGCGGTTCAGTTTCACGGCCCTTGGAGCTGTGTGCTCGGCATGATTAATGGAATGTACACCCAGTCCCAGTCCAGCACCCCAAGCATCCCGGCATACCCCGGAGCAACACCCCCCCACCCCACAAAGTGTCCATTACGATAATGAGCAGCGGCCAAAACAAGCTCAACGTCGAGGATGCAGCCTAAATTCGAGTAGCACACTTGGCCGGGGAAGTTGAAATACCCTTAAAAGTTGGTTCACTCGCTTTTACTATGTGTGCAGTTCGCAGGGGTCTGTGAACTTGGGGTAGATGGAGGGGAAGCCCCAAGTAATACAACTGAAAAGGCCATACTACATAGTCACTGAAATCATTGCCTACTTTTTGGGGACTGAAGCGACATCAGATTGATTTGTATCTATTTGCATATGGGAGTTTAAATAAGAGTAATTTTAGGAGCAGTTCGAAGAATCGAAGCACCTAGTATATGTACACAGCATTTATCTCCAGAGTCTTTCATTACGCTGCATAAATTAATTAAAAATGTTTGCCTTTCCCCTCATTCCGCAGATGATGTTCCAAATGATGCCTGTGTAACACACATAATGCAAAATATTTAGCATATTTGGCCATCACGTCGAAAAGTAATCAGCCGAAAGCAGGTCATTAAGTTTATTTTACGAGTGTCTATATCTGCCGGATTGCGCGGTGCTGACCAAGTTCCAGTTCCCGCTGCCAGCTGGGCATCCATAATTGTGCCAAGTGTCCGGCGGTGGATCTAATTTAAATAAAAATTGTTCTCATTATATTCGGCGTCACGTGCCTCGCAGGCATCAGATGTGATGGAGTCGAAAATATGGCGTCTCACCACCTTCGCATGCCCACATAACACCACTGCCACCCATCGCCCAGGCCTCCCAGCATCCAATCTGGCTGCCTCCTCGGCAAAATTGTTTTGGGTAACTGGTGGGGGCTTATGACACGCCATATACCACTTCTCCATCCGGATCCTTGGAGCAGGAACGTAATGAGCACTGGGGGAGCAGCGACAGGAGTGTTGAAGATTTCGTTACTATTTATAGCCAGTTTTGGCTATGAGAATCAACACTTTTCAATTGCCTCAGATATTTACATTTTATACTTTTTTTTATGAAACAAATTTGGTTTAAGGCATAAAATTTATTTTTTATAATTTGTATGAAGGCTCAGTTCGAATGGAGTGATCATTCCTCAATTCATTTCATTTGAATATGTTTTTATAGCTATTCCCTTCTCAGCACTGAATTTCAGATGGAGTGTAGAAGATCTCGGTGGTTGGGCACCTCGTTGACTTCGATTTATGTTGCTGCGAGTCGACAGCCCCTGAAGTAAATTAAATTTTCGTTTTTTTATTAGGAAGTATTTTATTTAATCGTGCAGTCCTGCCTCCCCTGCCAAGTGGAATGTGGCCTCCGGTTTCCTTTCCAAAATTTCGAGTGTTATTGTACCTGTTCTGTGATTATTCGCCTTGTTTGAAAGAAGACACACACACACGCAGGCACACACACACACACACGCAGTCACGCGCGTGTGTTTTGAGTTTTCTTGTTGGCACACACCGGAAATGGGAAATTATTCCGTTTCCGTCGCGACGGACGAGTTTCGTTCTCGGTTAAATCGCAAATTAAACCTTGGGACCAATGTGCGCGTAATTGCGTATGTGAGTCTTGCCATGCGTTTAACAGAAAATTAAAAACCTGGGTGACTCGTATTTCATGCTCATAAATTGTCGCATAAGCTATGCCAGAGTATTGTTATTATTTTCACCTTTTTGCGGATGAAGAGCTCAGTACTCTTGAG
Organism: Drosophila erecta; assembly: GCF_003286155.1. Taxonomy (NCBI): domain Eukaryota; kingdom Metazoa; phylum Arthropoda; class Insecta; order Diptera; family Drosophilidae; genus Drosophila; species Drosophila erecta. Next base: position 20,297,636 of record NW_020825198.1, read on the forward strand.
CGAAAGTTTAATATAATCTGCTTTCATACACACACATCGCATTTTAAATGTTTCATAGTAGCTTCGACTAATGGGTATAATAAGCTTTAGATGTAATGCAATCATAGCTTTGAAGGGCTTTGCTATTTAGTTTTGATACGTAAACCATATGCAGATTTTAAGCCGCTTTTCCGGCGTAATCTAAGCAGTTTGGAGAAACAGTTTGATAAATTAGCGCTAATTATCGCACTCCCTCTTAAAGAGCTCCTTAAATTGCGTATTGCCGGTCTGGCAATTCGAGGCAGTCGGGTGGGCCAAGTGGCAGGGAGTGCAAGAAGTGGCCACAATTGCATTTAGCCGAACTAAAAACATTTACGAATGGCAAACACTGCGTGACAGAATGAGCGGAAAAGGCTTCGCCGGCGGTGCAGACAAGTCGCTCCAGATGGCACACAACAGACACTTAAATGGCAAAAGTTAAAATTACAATTAAACGCAAAGTGAGAGACCGAGAAGCCGTGCAAAAGAGTGGTACACAGGGAAAAATAGAAGTAGTCCGGACTAAGATTCGTGTAACAGTTAAGTTACAAAACTATAAGCAGTTGAAACACGAAAGGATTTGCCGCAGAGTATTGTTAATAAAGCAAGTATTCGGATTAAAATGGGTTCTGTTTTGAACTTTAAAATAGAGAACGTTAAATATACGAGCTTTTCTTAAAAGAATTAAAAATAGTTTTCATATATAGATAGCATTTGCCTTAGCATTGTAAATCGAGAATGATAGGTTGGCGAATTTAAAGAACTCAGAACTCAGAACTTGTAATGTAATCGGCCATAATTTCAGTTTTGGCTTATATTTAACTGCCAATGCATCCCATTATTCACACAATTTGTTGGGAAATATCCACATTTCGTTTCCTGTCCACCGATCCCTAGACGGCACTCGGCAGGGTCATCGGATATCCTTCCGCTGCAGAAACAGCAGAAAATGGCAGCAAGGTCCTGACAAATGCAAACAACGAAGAAGTGAAGCCCCACGGAGCTGGGTAAATTGTTGGCTTAACAAATTGCTAATCCACTTTCACCGGGAGCTGGATGGCTGGATGGGGGATTGGATGAGGAGAGCATTTGAATGCCTGTCGAATCCTCAAAGTGGTGGGCAATCGGAGAGTCGCTCTGGCAACCATTCGGGACTGTAGCCCCGGAAAATCCCCTCTTGTCGAACTTTTTGCGCTTGGATCAAAGGGCGCATCTGTGTGATATGATTAGGTTGCAGTTGCATAACACCCAGAATGCATGCTACAAGAACTACAAGTTTGTGATTTAATCAAGTTGCACATCGCTTAATCCCTTAAAGGTGAGGAGTTGCTCCAGATGTGCCTGTGATTCGATTTCCGTAAGAAAACGGAGCTGGCTGAAATATTTAAATTAAATTTCGTTCCGAGAATGTGCACTGCTTTCGCCACACTCAAAGGTCATTTCACTCGGCTTTCGAGAAAATTAGTTTTAAATTAATTAAAAGATTTTCCCATAACTGTGCGCTATGTGGCTCTTGATGGCGTTGCAAAACTGAAAGCCAGCCCAGGCGCAGAAAGAATGGTAAAACTTGGATAATCATCCCAGCCGCAACGCCCACTTTTCAAAGTGCTGGGTGACCTCCACGCCCACCGCCCACCGCCCAAGAACTCAGTTCACTTTTTAATAGTTCGCAAACCACGGAAGGCTATGTGAGTTTAAACACTGTTACAAATGCGTTTCCGGAGGCGGAATGTGTGCGCCACTGGAATTGCGAAGCAGGCGCTATCCGGAAAACTTTGCCGTAGTTTTTTGCCGTTTTCATGTAGGCCCTAAGTATTTATTTGCATTTCAACTGTGCGACGGCAAAGCAATCGCTTCAGCAAAATTAAGCACTTAAATTATGCGGACACTGTTCGCATTCGGCAGAAGTAACTATATAAGAAATGTTAATCCCCTTTCTTGAGGCGGAAACTTAAGGATTTAACCCAACGGAAATTGTGCAAAATGCAAATATTTTAAATCCATTTAAAGCTAATCAACAAATCTACTTGAGTAACTGGAGACAACTGGGGTCGTCAAATTACTAAATAAATATTTTTGCAAGCATTTGTATGTTTGCATGTTGGCGCTGCAAAAGGAAATTACCCCGTGAGAAAGGAGTTTGGTATACGAGGTCCTTCAGACCGCCGTCAGCTGTTTGCACTTTCATCCCCAATATCCACAGTTCCCTGCCAAAGAAAGTTAACCAAACGCCACAAAAAGGCTGCCTGACTTCACCTCCTAAACTGTTTTCTTACATTTCAGAGACTAGTTACCATACATTGGAAAAGTTCGCAGAGCCTTACCTGTTGTGAATGCACTTTTGACCCGCAAAATGGTCGGTTAAAAGTTTTAATTGTTAATTTGCGGAAAATTTGGTAATCAAAGGAAATACGGTTTACACTATTCTTATGAGGCATTCATTAGTTAGTTTCGAGTAACTTGAAAACGCATGTTGGTAGGGAAAGCATATGGGGAAATCCCCAGGTTTAGAGCTCCGCATGGGGTTGTTTTTTCCGGCATACTCGCTGATGCAATGGGATTGGATGGCATGGCATGGGTACAACCCCCGAGGAACTCCGCCAGCTCTCTCCAATCGCTACCTGGCCCCTGATTAATTTAGTCTGGGTCTCTCACTTTGTTCTGTTTTCCTTTCTGCCAGGTACCCACAGGGTTTACCATGACATGTGTTCCTCTATAAAGTGGGTGGGTCGGTGGGCGGTGGTTACTGGGCTGGCCATGAAGGTGGTGCATTTCTAAGCGAGTCAAATTGAATGCACCGAAGAAGACCTGTGACATCAGATGTCCATGGCATATGTACAAACACATGAACGTAATTAGAAAAGCACCGGTGTACCATGTACATGGGTTTGTGTATGAAAGCTACCAGGAAGTCCGAAAATATAAAAAGCGTAATTGCTAAAACCAACGGCAAGTCATGGTGTGTTTGTTGCCAACTTTGATGCAAATCTGTTTGGAAATTGCTCTCGAAAAGCAAGCTGGGTTGCTCCCTAGAAAAATGATTGTTAACCCAAGTGGAGTAACTCAGTTCTAAATTTCAATACCTCTAATGCAATGGCAACGACTTTAAACCAGTGCCATTATGTACGGATCCTTGCCTTCAACGCAGGGTTTCTTGGCCAAATCTAATGACAGGCTGAAAAGGAAACCATTCAGCGGTCGAAAGCTGCTGGGGAAATTAAAGATATCTGACGGATTTCCATTGTCGACTTTTCCGCCCTCTGTCTGCCTTGCAATTGACCACTTTTGGGCTTGACAAAGGAGAGACAGGCCAACAAAGGGGAAAAGCCCACAAAGGAAATTCAATTTAATGGATTTTAAATGTTGAGGTTATTCGACCCCTTTAACAAATCCATTGTATCCTGTTTACAAAACAAGGAATTTGTTACCAATTAAAACGTATGAATGCATTTTTGTTTGAACGATCTATGAACTGGACTTGTTGAATTGTATGCACTCACAAAAATATTTTAAGGGGAAAACAAATTACAGAACTAGGATTTCAATTCCACTGCAAAAAAATCAATGGCAAAAACTAAAAGCTCCTGAGCGTGGTACTAAAGAATTGACCTTATACCCTTTTTCACTAGTTAAGGTTATTAAATTACATCCGGTTTCAAAAGAATTTGTTTTATCGATCCACTAAAATCCCACCCGAAACGTTTGTTTACGTATTTATGAATCTGAGAAGTGTTAGCACGCAAGGCTTGAAAATTGAACTGGGATTAAGATATCGTTTGTATACCCCTGTGACCAATTATAAACCTTTTAGAATAACAAGAACACAGTTTTGTGTTACAAAAATTCCGTTTTCATAGCAAAACTTTGTGACAAATGGCCATTTCCTCCTTGTATCGATCTCCCAGACATGTTAGCTCCGCCATCCTTTGCATATTACTCAAATGATAATTCATTAAATACAATTAGATTTATGCCGGAAACGAGATTTACATTTCTCAACAAGATTTTTGTGGTGACACACTCTTGAAAAAAATACAGCAGAGTTCCTTGTTGATTCTAGTTTTTCTTGGAATTGATTATCCCATACCTGTCGGCGGCAGTTTGAAAAAACACCCCGAATGGCTTGCAATTTTCGAAACACCACCGAAAAACGAGAGCGGGGAACAAATCAGACCAGACCCAACCAGACAGACGTTTAAAAGGGATAATATAACTGCAATGAGATCACTTCACTCACCAAACAGACGGATGATATATGCAGTTTCACTATACGATGCTGTTGATTAGTTCACTGAGCATTTAAGTATCTCTACAGAACCGTTTGGCTTAACCGGCAAGCCCAGTAGCTTGGTTTGAAAATCGAAGCCAGACAAAGTCCGCAGCACTCGTTATGGCCATTTGGAGGACCTTTGTTCACTATCGTTCGGCGAATTCAATTTTGACAATTTTCAAGTGACACTTGACGGCGGCGGCACAATCCACGAGATACAATTCCATCCGATAGGAGCGTTTTCCATATGAAGTGTCTACGAGATGCGTCAAAAAACCGGATAGCCCAGCGGAGTAGACTTTCACCCACGAGTAGAGACGGCAGCAAACTGATTGCCACGCGGCTTTGAGCCACCGGCCAGAGCCAAAATAAAGCCACGAGCGCACAGCCGAGCACGAGCCGCCAGGACATGAACCGGATTCGGCACTCCAAGCGGAGTCCTCGTGAAAAAAGCGAGAGGCGCACGCTGACGCTGGTGTGAGGACTGCGCCGAGAGAGAGGGCGAAACCGAGGCGAGAGCGGGCACCAAGGATGCAACGCGTGGTGGTTGATTTCCCACCCGACGAGGGGGTGGCTGAAGTAGTTGGGTGGTGCGGCATTGTCATGTTGTGACGCCGTCTGCTGCTAGTAGTACTATGGCCAGCCGGGCGAAAGGGGGTGGAAAGGCATTTGCCGGCCAGTTGAACTCTTGGCCAGCGTAAACCGAACAATTGGCAGCGAATGAATCCCAAATCCGCATGCCTAAGTCTGTGTGCTGCCTGGATTGATATTGGATTTCGGTTGTAAACTAGGAAACGAACTAGGTAAATGACTAATTATGCACGAAAGTGTGAATATGAACACAGTTTAGGAAATATCAGATAATATTTAGAAGCATAAACATGGAAACCATGCTTTTAAATATTTACACCAACGTGCATCCTGTTCAAATATTTGCAGATATAAAATGCATATAAATAATGATATATAACTAAATATATGACTTCCTAAACAGTTCCAATATGAAAACGAGAAAAAGCGTACCTTTTTTATGAATTACAATTTTTAATGAATGGTGAATAGTGAAGTCATCGCATCGGATTACTTGCAATACCGATCGGCCTTCATTTTACTGCGTCTATCCAGCAGAGTTTCATGCAAAGATCCCTGAGCTTTGGCCTGCTCGAGTTCCTTGACATCGTTCTGATTAATGCGCATCTTCTTGTCTTGGAACTTTTGGAACTTTTTCCTGAAAATTAGAAAGAGTTCGACATTTGAAATGGTCAAAGCGGATTTACACCTTTTTAAATCCTATAAATAAAACTAGTTTTTGAGATGACTGTGGACGGCAGTCCAGTCCACGTAGTGACGAAGCGCACCAGTACATCATCAGCTGAACTTACACATAGTTTTTCTCGACTTCGCCCAAGTCTCCCTTTTCCTCCTTGGGCTCCGTATCAATGACAACATCCCTGCTGGCATTACTCCGCACCTTACAGATCTCATGCTGACCCACCTTCTTTCGCAATGCCACACAGGCATCGTCTTCGGGATCGATAGACATAAAATGACCGGTTTCGGATAAAAGAGCCATTCGTTTTTCCTTTAATTACATTGATTAGTTTTACAGATTCGGGATAGTTGAATATTTGATAGACTTACCTCAAAAACGGGCTCCCACTGCTCCATACCACCCACAGCTTCGGAGCGCCCTGTTACCATTCCATCCTTTTCAATTTTCAAGTACTTGCCATAGCCAGATTTAAAGGCTACCTTTCGGTCGTTGATGGGAAAGGCCGTGAATATCTCCTCGGGATCTGGACCATCGCCAGCGTTGTGGGGCGCTCCCAATGTAAAGAGACTAAAACTCCGGTATAATTAAGGTAGCAATGATCAGATCTTTTCACCTATTACCCATTATCCATGGCCTTCAGGTAACTCCTGTCGCCAAACTCAATAGACACTGTGCCGGTGATGTCGGCTGCCGTCTGTGCTGCCCACCAACCGCCGTGCTCCACTGCGTCCTCGTCCACCACTACCTTGGGCTTCTTGGAAGATCCAGCCTCATCCTTTTCCTTCTTGCGCTTTTTGCTCTTTCTACGAAACAAGAATTTCAATAGATGCTTTTCCCATTTGCAAGAACTCACTTGTGTTTCTCTCCTTTCAGAACCAATTTTTTTATGCGTGCATGGTCGTAGTCTGACATGGCCACAAAAATACAGAATGTTGATATAATTTGGGTTTTCAACACAATAAACAAACATGCGATAAAATATCCCAGATGTGTTGGTCTATCGGATATCGATAGCTTACAAATAAAATACTGTCATTTTAAAAAGTAAAGATTCAAACCATCTTTACTTTGTTCAAACCATTTATTAAATCGTTCAAAAATTTAAAAAACAATTGTTTACAATTATCATTGATCATTTATTTTTCTTCTTATTTTTAGCTAGTAATTTGCAACGACTTGTAGCAATTTAGATATAAATAAGTACTACAATGTCATCACATAAATATATTTATTCTTGTAATTCAAAACATATATTGGCTTACAATAATGAAAAATCACGGCTGCTTGATTTGTTAAACTAAACAAAAAGTGTACATTTCCATCTGGTTTAATAATTTTTCTTACAAATGTGAGATAGATTTTTTTTATAAATTATTATACGTCCTAAATAAATATGTGTAAATAATACGTTTTAAATATGTAAATGGCTTATAGGAAACATCTTATGTTCAAATACTTTGGAAAAAGCGTTGGCCTAGTCGCTTATAAGCTTGTAAACATGAATAAATACGAGTAAGTAAATAGGAATGCACAAATATCGAAATTAAATCCATTACATATATCCTTCGACAGAGACATTTTGCCATTGGCCCTGAAATGTAGAGTGTATTTTGAAAATTACGAATTCAACCAACACAATGTGTAGATAACTTACCGCAATGCCAAGATTCCATCCTACGCCTGCAGGATTTTCATTTGTAATGCCGCAGCGCCTGCAGATGATACCATTGAGGGAGATGGCCCACACCTCGGAGCCCACGGACACCGACCGGAAGCCACAATGCTGATCAGTATGCGGCGGCACATTAGGGGCATTGGGCAGAAACTGCCAGTGGGAGCCCTCAGGGAAAGTCCTCGATATCTCCTTACGCACAGCCAAACGCTGCTGGTTGTCCAGCGCCCAAATCCCCGCCCGACCCACGCTTATCGCTTTAAAGGTCACACCCGCGGGAGCCTCCACTTGTTGCCAGGCATCGCCGCAAGGATTCTGCCTGCTGATTCCATACCGGAAAAACACCATGCCATTGCGCGCCACAGTCCACACTTGACCGGTGGGTCCCACGCTGATCCCGACGAGCGGCTGGTCGCTGGTTATGTGCTCCCAGGCATCGCCACGAGGGTTTAAACTGCATACACCATGTCGGATCAGGACATCACCATTGGAGGCAATGGCCCAGGCAGCCACAGCTGTGTTTCTCTCGCCCGAACAGCTATTATCCGTATCCTCATCCAATACCTAGTAGGAAAGCGTTTAATAATCAACAAAATTTAGAATTCTTTAAGTAGACCCATACCTGCAGGGCAGCATCGAGAATTTTGGACTGACTTAGCTCCTGCCATGGACCGCTGCTACTAAGGCGACACCGCTTCATCCACCTTCGCCGACGCACGCAGTCCGTGAGTTTTTTGTGGGCATGATAGCTGACGGAAAAATCGATGGCGTATTGCCAGCCCTCCTTGTCCGCGCCCCCAGGAATGTTGTAGTCAATGGCCCAATCGGAGATCCATTCGCAGTGCGTGGAAAGGAGCTTAGTGTGCTCCTTGCTCCGCTTCTGCCGCCCAGTAGCATCGCTCCACAAGTGCCGATCCGTAGGCAGACTCTTCGCCGTGAAACCACTGATTGGATTCCAGCGCTGATTCTCATACACATAGTATGTGTGTGTGTCAATCATTGGGTTAATTTTGGCGGAGCCCTCCAAGCCCTTCAGGAACATACCTCCCCAGCCACCGTTGTACACCCAGCCAGTGTTGTCACAGGATATGCCCCACACCACATCCACGCCGGCGTTGAAAATCCTCTTTATGTGACCGCCCATTTGGCGCCAGTGCATACGCTCCATTGAGACAATTAGGGAAGGGCATCGGTAGAGCACGTTGAATAACTTAATGCGGCCGCTCACATAAAGCCGGGTCACGCTCTCCGGATCGATGCGGTACTTGTAGTCGGCATAAACGGCATTGTTCACGATAATCAAGTAGTGATCCTGCAGAGCTCTGTAAGAATATACAAGTTAGGTATTAGGTATTAGGTATTTGATTTCAGTTCTAATTCTCTGTTCCTACCTAATCTTCAACGAAAAAGTTGATCCCGGAGCAAAGGCCATTTTGTCATTGCGAATCTCGTCCAGCCATTCGGACCCCTTCATCGAGTTGAGCACCGTGGTGCGTTCGTTGAAACGGGGATTCAGGTGCAAAGCAATGACCCGATGCTTCTCCACGCGATGATGCTGAACTTTTACTGTAGAATGCGACTGCAAGTCGAAGCGAATCTGGTCAGCGTCATCGTACACACAGCCAGATATCTCAAGCTCAGTACCACACGGCATTCTAAAAACAACGTATACAGAAGAAAAATATTAAACAATTAAAACTTTAGGATTATATCGGAATCGAGCTTCTGGTGAATCGCCTGTTTGGGCCAGATCAATACAACAAATTGAATTTATACGTCACTCAATTTTTTTGTTACATCAACAGTCTAAACTATATATCGTGGCGCATAACTACATGCTTGACAAAATAAACCTATTATAATAGAAACTTCTTCCGACAGGTAAGTTTTTAAGCCCACTTACCCATTGTAAAGAGTATTGTAGTATGGAGTTTCGCATGTGGAAACATCCATCTTCTCCACGTATCCATCACCGGGTTCACTTGTCTGCTGTGCCTTCATGTTGGCGGCATCGAAAACAAAGACATCGCCCAACTCGCTGGTTATCCAGATAGCATTGTCAGCTGGTTTTCCCACCAGAGTGTTGATCTGGCTACAAACTGACGACAGGTGGGACAACCAGTCCTCCATTTCCGAGTCACTGGAGAACTGTAGATTAACGGGCGAGCAGTTCACGGGAAGATGAGGAGCATGAATGGCGATACGGGGTGCGCCTGCTTCACTGCAGCACTGAACACAGGTGATGTCAGACAACGGAAACTGAATCTTTGTGGCTGCTCCATCAGGACTAAGAACCGTAAAAGTGCCAGAGTCACTGGATTGCGAGTTTTCACAGCTATTTGTTCCACAGCCGATGCTCACCCACTCAAGTTCGATGACGCAATCCTCAAACTCGCCCCCAGGTCGCTGATAACGCGCATCCGCCGATTTGACCCACGAAGAAAGCTCGACTGCCTTCTCGAACTTGGCCACAGTCTGCAGCTTGGCAAGTTTTTCCTGCCGCCGCTGCAACTTGCTAAGAATATCCTTCCGCCAATTGGCATTCACATCCACTTTACTGTCGCTCGTCTGCTCGTTAAACCAATTGGGCATGTTGCTGGCATCCACAGTCACAGCACCAGGAGCTACGCAGCTCCATAGTATGCCACATTCTGTCCAAAATTGAGATCCCGTATGGTCGTCATCTTCTCCCAAAAACACATCCGATCCATGGTGCGTGGAGTCCGACTCAAACACGGTCGAATCGCTCTCTGGGTGCGCTTCGGTGCCCACAACGGAGCCAACACTTCGAACGGGAGACCAAGCTCTTGGGTTCCTCAGCTGTGTCTCAAACTTTCCAGTAATCACCTCCACCACATCCGCTGCGGGAGCACTGGAAGCATGTGAAGTTTCGCGAAGCGCCGCCGTTCTCTGCTTGTGGCGATCGTTGAGGTTCAGACTTCCTATAGTCGGAGGTGAATCGGCACTGAGTTTCCAACGCTCGTTCTTAAGTAGACCAGGTGGACCCCCATTACTAGAGCAGGAGCCTGTAGAGCTGTTGAGCACAGTTTCTATAATTGCACAGGTCTCCACCACACCCTTCTCCTTCTCCTTAGAGTACAAATTGGAGAAGCTCTGGTGCTTGGAACCTGGAGTTGAACTACTTCCGCCACTTTTACGAGAGACTATTGATAGAGAGCTAGATGTGCGGCTGATTTGCATTGGACACTGAATTAAACGCCATTTTTTGCCAGTGGGATCGGCCGAGGTCACCCCAGAGCGGTGGTACAAGCAACGGTCAGCGGCCCCAACTGCAAAGACCTACGGGAGAATATGTTTATATCTAGGATACTTGGGTAGGATAAACGCTGGTTTACCTGATCGTTGGCCGCCACAGAAACCATTGAAATGTTTCCCACCATTTCCACCCAGCCCTTACCAATGGCCGAATCCTCGCTTATGCCCGCTGCCTCACCCTTAACGCCTCTCCTAAACCAGGCGTGATGATCATTGGTCACACACCACACTGCATCGGTGCCAACGGAAACATGAACTATGCGCAAACTGCAGGCGGCCACGGGGGTCTTGACATCCAACCACGAGTCCCCGACTAGGTTGTCTCTGGTTACACCAGTGCGTACAATCACACGTCCGTTGTAGAGAACCGCCCAAACCAATCCTGTAGGCCCAACGCTGATCTGCGAGAGTTCACTGCCCGTTGGCGTTGGTACAGCTGTCCAGCGAAGACCCTCGGGCGCCGTTTTGGACACCCCCGTGCGAAACATAGCTCTGCCGTGGGCGGTAATGGCCCAGACACACAAAGTGCCGGCAGGAGCGTTGGGTACACAAGTGCCGCCTATAGCCACGTCTATGAATGGCTCCTGGGTGGGATCCTTGTGCAGTGGTGCCACTGCACACCAACTATTTAAGGCGGCATACCTCCTATATCTCACCCACTTGCGTCGTCGCACATACGAGTTCCATGACTTCTTTGCCGAGTACGTGGCCTGAAAGTCCAAGGCGTACATCCAGCCATCCTCAGGCAGCGGCTGTCCATCGAGCTCTAGGTCCAGGTGCCAGTCGCCGTCCCATTGCCAGGCCATCGAGGGCAGTCGGATTTTGTCCACACCACGCTCCACGCTGCCATCGGCGGAGGAGTATCTGTACCGATCCGTGGGCAGCAGTGTCTTCGAAAAGCCCTCGATGGGCAGCCAGCGCTCGTTCTCGTACGACTCTTCCCGAATCCGAATGGGCACGTCCAGACCGTGTACATGAACGTACACCTGGCGGTCGCCGCCAATAGCCCACAAAAAGTTGGGCACGGCGCAGATCTTCTTGAACTCCAATCCAAGGTAGGGAAGTTCGCGCCACGCTCCAGAGCTGGTGGACAGCGTGTAGACGCGCCCTTCACTGCTGGCGGCGAACAGATAGGAGCTCGGCATCCTAAGATATATTACTAAAGACAAAGAATCCTCTTTCTGTCTGGCATCGTGTTTACAATCAGTTTGGAAAAATTGATTTTTCAGAGGATAGAGCTGTCTATCCAGTGATGGCACAACTGTTTTCTAAGGCCCAAGCGATAGTATCGTTGAGGTTGTTGTTTTCGGACTAAAAAGCTAAACAGCTGATAGAAACATGACTGAATAGAAAGCAAATAATTACATTCAAAGGACGTGCGCGAGCCCTGTAAATTGCATAGTGCGTTAAATTTCGCGAACCAGGATCTATCGAATGCAGAACACCGATAGTCCTTTGCACCGACTATAGTTGAAATTATCGATACTATCGCAAGTAGTTAACTCAGCTCTAATTGACGCCAAGAAATTTTGATTGATTTTGAAAAATATGGTAAAAACCGAGCCGTTTTTTCTGCTAACCGTACGGGCGGGTCCATAAAACCGAGTGCACCCAGCTAAGGATCCCTTTACCGGTCGCAGTTGAAAAGGACAGCCGTGCACTACGCTCTTCGGCGTGGCGACGTTCGACGCAGAAAAGCGAGCACGCGCAGGCCAGACGGTCGGTCTGTCGTATCAGCTGCTGAATGTGGCTCCCGGAGGCCGACCACGGACGAATCCCCCGTATTGCCCATACTCCCCGGTCCGTAGTCCCGGTATTGGGAACCGAAGCGAGTCCGAGGCCCTTCCAGCAGCCGGTATTTGGTGCTCTGGAGTAGTAAAACATATGTACACACGCCTACAGAGTACAAACGTTCATCTGGTAGACACATATATCGACCATATATATACTATAGCCACTATATGTATACCGCGATGTCCTGTGCATTCCGTGAAACCTTTCGCTGCATCCGCGTATTGGGGGTGGTCGGTCTGCCCGAAAAACTCCCCTAAGAATAACGTACCACCAAGTGATTAAGGCTCCATTTTAACCGGATTCTTTCCTACCCCACAGTTAACCACTTCGGAGCTAAAGTGAACTGGTCATATCGGGAAACACTGTGGTAAGTGCATGCCAAACATTTTCTCTAAAAGCGATTCGACTAAGTGTGTGGGCTCCACAGCAAAATTCACATTCGCCGGACGGAACGTACTGACTCTGGAAATCACATCACAATAAGTCATGCCACGGGGAAAACGCCGAGCTGCAGATACTATTAGCGAAAACATGGATCATGGTCAACCGAAGAGGGCCCGAACCAGCTACACCAGCATACCCACACAACAGAGCAGCAGGTGAGTGGAGGAAAATAGGAAAGAAGAACAAAGGCCCTTCGGTGTTGTATCATCTGTTCCGGTGAAAAGCATCTGGTTTCCGGTGTACAGATTCCTAGGCCATTGATGCCTGACAAATTTCAATAGAACGAACAGATTTGAATCCATGTTACTCACACCTGCCACTGAAAAATTTGTTATTCAATTGATAAGGTATCATTTTCCTATTGACATCTTTACGAAGATTTGGTTTTATAATTTATGCCTAACAAAAACAAATGGCAATGGTATTACTATAAAACTAATTTAGCCATGTACAATGCAAATGAATTCACTTGCGAAAGCTGTATAGATAGTTTCAAAGTAATGACTCTATTATTCGCCTTTTTTATAATCAAAATATTTGCTTGTACTAGTTGTAAATATGATATCTTGAAAGGCATTAGGTGCCCATAAAAAGATAAGACTAAACAATATATTATTTAAGTATTTATTTTACACAGTTCCAATTATTTACTCCATCCAACAACGTAATTTAGATGTGTAGAAAAAACACCAATCGATTCCATAGATGCGTCTGGTGCCAATAGGAAAACAGTCCATTAAAATCCCATGTTTTTCAGCAGGCATCAGTATTTATTTCCACTTTAATTAAACTCATTAATACTAATTATAAACAAAAGCATTAGAAGTTCCTATATCTTTTCCCCATACATAACTTCTGGTATTTCAATTGGCAAACTTTTGAATGGATTAAGAGATAATGAATGTTTAATAGGCGGTGCAGGAGATTTTGTTTAACAATGTGTTATTAAAAAAAGATATTCGGAAATAGATGCATCGCTAGAATTGCTGAAATATGAGTTTAAGATTGATGTGACGTCCACGATACCGACTTTGGTCTTTCACTTAGATTCGTTTGCCTGATAAATAATAATTTTTTTGATTAATAATGATATATATTAACATTTAATAATCGTATATGGTGCGTTATTATTTTATACATTAACAATATGGAAGACATTTGCATTTCTCATATATGTATCTTTAGTTGATTTCGATAACCTCGTAAATGTTTATCTCAGTGTCTGCCGGGACAACTCTTAATTTTACAAAATAGGACTACAGGATTGCAATAGATCCAACAAACGTGGGGATATGTGTAGACAACGATATGATCAAATAGTCGAACAAAAACGAACGCTTCACTTAAATCTTGAGTTTGCTCCGCTCACTCCATGGAACCGTACTGAACCTTCTTGATTTTAAAGTACCTGTAACGAATGAACCTTTAAAATGGTCTTTAGGCACTATGGCTCACAATAATCACCTCCAACCGCCGTATCCTGAGATGGTCAGGAGCACGGCAATGGCCAGTGCAGTTCCCACAGCCAAAGGCGCCGTCTCGTCGCGATAGGATCCTGTGGCGCTGCAGTGGAAGGATGGGCCCCACTTGCCGCTGTCCTTGAACATGAAGCTCTGCATGTGCATGTCGCGCAGATACAGCTTGGCTATATGCCCCGAGAGGTCGCCGGAATCGTGCGGGGCGTACATGATCACAGTCTGCTCCTTGTCGCACACGTAGGACTTGCCCACCGGCGTGGGGAAGTACATTGGCGTCTGGGCGGGCGAGGTTAGCCTCACGTCCAAGTTGGGTCGGTCCGGGTGCTCGAACAGCCAGTTGGAGGACGAGTATGTCAGTTCGAACAGGTTGATATACCAACCCTCGCCGCCGGACGACTGTGGGTCAAAGTTCAAACATTATTCAATGGCCAACCTTTATCAACTCTAACCTCAACGTTATTTTTTTCCACCGATGGGAAGTTTCCACCTTGCTACCTAGATAGTTTGCTAGTGTACTTGCTCGGGTAGTTGGCTATAATTCATTCTTAATGCTTGAACTTGCCTAGGCAGCAGGTCGTAATTGTATTGCCTATTTATCTATCATATCTACCATTCTATCGTATTTATTGATTTTTTTGTCAGTTAATTTTGTACGGGCAAGTTACTGCATACGATTTATGTTAGATACAAAATTGCTCTAATCTTTTTGGGCCGAGACTCAGCAAGTGGAACCTTCCCCATCACTGGTTAATGCCCAACCCACGCACCTTTTTAAATGTCATGGACAGCCGGAAACCCTTAAAGTCCATGGTGAGAATTTCCATGTTGGACTCGACACACTCGCCACTCAGCTGTGGATCATCCGGCATGTACAAATCGGCCTCCACATCCTCGTTCAGCTTATTCCGATACTTAATGCTGATAAGTCCGTCCACCTGCATCAGGATGCAGGTGATTCCGTTGGTGGCATTAAAACGATACAGCGAGGCGGTGGCATCGTGGTTCATGGAGGAGGCCTGGAAAAGATTTCCGGATTAGCTAGGACAGGGAACCAATAACACGCAGACATGGATTACCGATGGCGACTTGGTTGTGTACTTGCTGACCCGCGGCGTCTTCGTTGTGAAGGCACTCAGCTGCAATCCCTGGGCGGCGGTCACTAAAAGGAGTGGAAACAAAGGTTTTACTCTTTGTCCAGCTAGCTTGTTCATTTTTCAGTCAGTGTGTCACAAAACCGTCCTCGACAGTATCGATTTTTGGAGCTTTCACCACCTACGAATCCCACATCCCCTGCCCCAAATATATCTAATACTCACTCAAAAGTGCTAGGAGCGTTGAGTAAATCAGCGCTACGTTTAGGCAATTGCCCAATCCTTGGTCCCTAGGTAAGGACTGCCTAAGACCGGACAGTTTCATCTTCTTTAGCAAATCCTTGTGCAATCTGTGGGCAATTCCAATTACTATTTTACGCTGCAGTCTCCGCTCGACGCAACTACGACGTGTTTCCTGTTTCGGGTCCTGCGCACAACTGCGGCCCAAATAGAATCGCATTGTCCTGCCGTCTCCCCAAATCTACCCAATCCCGCATCCACTTCCACACTTTTCGTGCCCGTTCTCCCCTTATCCTGCGACGGGACTTCACTCTCGCTTTTCGCCTGCGCAGTTGGTGGACGCTGGAGGAGATGTGCGTTTATATGCATACATACATTCATATGCGTGCACTTAAAGGAAAATGTTTTAAAATATTTTCAAGACTATTTCATAACATTTAAAGCTGTTAGCTTTCGAAGGTGACAGTCACCAAAATTAAAATATTTGTATTTTTACATAAGAAAGGTAACATCTTTTTTAAATATTCATGTATATTTGTTATATTTGTACGTACTCGAAAAGTGGTTTTCTAGTTTATTTAAAAAAATATGTAACAGGTATAAGAAAGCGTTTCAAACCTTGATATATATTCTTGATCAGAATTACTATCCCAGTCGATATAGCCTTGTCCTTGTGCATATCAGGCAAAAAAACCGTTGGACGAGGTAAAAAAAACCAGTGACGATCGCATCTTCAGCAATAAAACTAAATTTTTTTAAATTTAATTTAAAAATTCCTTTTTTCAGGTGTTTAAAAATCAGAATTTAAGTTTATATTGCTGTCTTACCACTAAACAAGCTGTGTTTTCTAAAAGTAGTAGAACTAACCTTGTATCCAACCGACGAATTTCAATTTGGAAAATTCCCACAATTTCAATTTTTGACACTAGTCCTTAAACTTTTATTTTTCCACTTATTTTCCGATTCTTCCTGAACTATATAACTTTTTTAAGTCATGGTATGAAATGTTTTAGTTTTAATCGGACCACCCCAGCAGATTTTCATATTTTCGGTAATATATAATATATTAGGACGAATAAAAAATTTTCTATTTACATTGCTTGAAAAATGATATCCCTTTTTCTCCGCAACTATTAACATTCCATGAAACTCAAGATTTCCAGCTTGTCGCACTCTAAGGCACTTTATGAAATGACTTGTTTCCTAACAACTAACCTTCAAGCCAAATAATTATTTACTCTTACTTAGTTTAAATTAAAAGGCATATTAGGCATACCACCCAGGGAAACCCCCACATAGAAATGCAACAGATAATTTATAATGCAATTGCCGGAGGCAATGCACTACTGCCTCCCCAAAGCCTTTGGTTTCCTAATTCGATTTGTCATATCTGGGTTGCCATTATGTTCTTTGCTTCCCTGAGCGTCGCTGCTCTTGGCAATGGCCTCGTCTCTGCTCTGCCATGTTTACTATCGCTATTTTTAGGGGCCAATACTCAAAGACAAACCCCAGAGGAGAGGCAAGTCGAATAGAATAAACAAAAGAGGCCACACGGCATTAGCGACAGATTCGATTCGATTAAAACTCTGGTCTATTCGTGCTGAAGGCAAATTCCATACAATTAAGATGGCAGAGTGTGTGAATTTGATTGAATCATTGAACTATATCCAATTGCTCAAGTCAAAAACTTGTTTCTATCCCACAGACGCCATATCAGAGCGGAAGATGGCTTCAGTCAAAAGCGTTGCTTGACATGGTTCCAGGAATACACATCTCCAGACGAACCGGAGACATTGGGTGAGTTAGATGACACTGCATTGTGGGGTTTATTAGGATTTGCCTAATATACAAATGTCGTTTTAAATCGTTCAGAATTTCAAGGTTTTCCGATCTTTAAATGAACACAGGCATCCCAAGTTCTAGACACATAAAGAATTTTCTTATTTATTTTTTGGCCCTTTGAAAGACTTATGTAATAAACCGATTCCCAGGTCCCGATGGCATGGAGAAATTCTGCGAGGATATCGGCGTGGAGCCCGAGAATATTGTGATGCTGGTGCTGGCCTACAAAATGGGTGCCACCCAGATGGGTTTTTTCAGCCAGCAGGAGTGGCTAAAGGGCCTCACAGAACTAGACTGCGATTCGGCAGCAAAAATGGTTGTGAAACTGGACTATCTGCGCAGCATACTCAACGATCCCAACTCCTTCAAAAGCATCTACAGATACGCCTACGACTTTGCCAAGGTCAGTAATCCATTTCAATAAACTATGAACTGCGTTTAATAGGCCTCTGCTTATTCTGCAGGATTCTGACCAACGGTGTATGGATATACTCACTGCCAAAGCCATGCTTCAACTTCTTTTGGGCAAACATTGGCCTCTGTATCCACAGTTTGCCCAATTTCTAGAGCAATCAAAGTACAAGGCGATCAATAAAGATCAGTGGTGTAATATTCTGGAGTTCTCGCGTACCATTAGCATTGATTTATCAAATTACGATATTGATGGAGCTTGTAAGTAACATAGTATTTCGCAAAAGTTCTCAGATTTTAAAAGCCCACAATAACCTCATAGTACTGAACATGTATTAATCTCAACCTGTTTGCAGGGCCCGTAATGCTGGATGAGTTTGTAGAATGGCTGCGCCTGCAGCGGAGCCAGGTCACCTCGACTTCCGGGTCTAGCTGAGAAAAGCCGTATCGAGTCGCCTATTTCTAGTTCAACTTTGGGAGCTCAGTGCAGAGAGGAGTTCGCGACGGAGATGGGATGCGATGGGAATGCTGATGAGATAAGATCGGCGGAAATTTAAGACATAACCACAGAACACTCACTGACACCCACATCCACACTCAGATCCACATCCTCGACCCAAAACACACAAGCACACACTCACCCACACGGAAACACAAGGCATTTTGGAGAGACTGCGTACACTGGCAAAGCAACCAACTATGAAACTAAACTATTGATAATATATTTAATGTAATAATTTATGTAGTAACGACGACAACTAAAAACTAAAACTACAATTTTTTACTTATAAGGCCTCCTTCGAAAACAAAAACAAACCACAAAAAAGAAGAACAGCAACAAGAGCCAAAACGGGGCAACTCGTAATGAGTATTCCCAGAGAATGAAACGATGGCAATAACCAAGAGACCCCGAATAGACCTAATCTAGGACATACAATCCAACCCAAGCGACCCCTTCAAGATATCAGCAAGCATAGTCAAAATCTAAACGAAAATCTACACCAATAGTGGGGTATTCGTAGTCGTTATTAAATCAATGTAGAAAAACAAAACCTGGGGATTATTTAATAAAATTATTAAGTGAAGTTGTGGCACATTTTATTTTGTATTTACTTGGCGAAGGGGTTTTATATTGACAAAATTACTTTGAACTGCTAACTGAATTTATTTCAAAATCAAATCTCACAATCGTGTAATTTCTTTTAAACAAGGAAAGCTCTGAAATATCTGTTTCTAATAATAAATACTTCATAATACAAATCAGAATCCGGACCTACAATCACAATTTGCGATTCTTTAAAACAGAAAACGTTTGCAGTAGTTAGAAAAGGTTTTCTACGATAGGGGCTCTATAATATTAAATTGAGTAAATTCGCCTTATAAAACACTCTTAAAAAATACCCTTTTTCTAATTTCAAAAATATAACGCCTGCTTAGACGCAGAACAATCTAAAAAAAATACTACATTTAAAGGAACAGAATAAACGCCTGTAGAGAAATTCAAAGAACTAACGGTCAAAAAATTTGTTATTCAACACTTCGGCGATACATACCAGAAAGTGTGCGATAACCGGCGAAACGGGCATACTAATTCAGCTGACGCCTGTCGTCCAATTCATTTTGGCATTTAAAAAATCGAACGGTTTCGGCGCGTTCTCCGCTTTGTGCTTGCTTTTCGTGCATTCGATGGGCAAAATCGGAATTTGATCGCCGCTTCTCTTGTCAACTGTGTGGATCTCCGTTTCTGAGACATTTTCAGCCGATCTTCCGTGGAATTACAGGGGCAAAACGAGGAGGATTGTCGCAGAACTCCAGGCGAACGTCAGCGCAAAAGAGGGAGTCCGAAGTAAAGAAGAAAGGAGAGCAAGATGGCCGCGAAGCCTGAGGATAAGAGCACGGATATTCCGGATCGCCTCTTCGACGCTAACCAGAGGAAAACCTACAAGCGCATGCGGTTCTTCGGCAAGGTGAG
Organism: Drosophila erecta; assembly: GCF_003286155.1. NCBI lineage: Eukaryota > Metazoa > Arthropoda > Insecta > Diptera > Drosophilidae > Drosophila > Drosophila erecta. Next base: position 20,317,417 of record NW_020825198.1, read on the forward strand.
TGCGGATGCGGATCTGCAGATGTCCCTGGTCAGACGCGCACGGGGAAGAGTCGTAGGGATCACACCTTTACCTCACACACACATACGAACGCACCCACATACACACATCCATTTCCACATCCCGATTTTTGGTTCCGTCTTCCTTGCTGATCATTCTCTTGTTGTATTTGTAGCTGTTTTTGTTGGGCAGGAGAGGAAAAGAGAGCCCGTGTGTAGGAATGCTTGTGTGTGTGTGTGCGGCTCGCAGCCGGTTCAACTTTTCTTTTTTATTTTTGGCGCGGTTTTTTTAGTTTATATGGACAAACTACCTTAGTGACTCCTGCCTTTTAGTAATACCAGCTATTCCTTCTTTGTTCTATTGGCAACCAACTATTTTCCTTGAAAGGATCCAAATATAGTTGTAATACAACCAAGGCTCCACGGCTGGATCAAGGCTACTCAGCATGCGACTCTTAAATATAAACTGTGGTTTTATTTCATGTTGCCAACTGATTCTATGGATAAAACAGTGTCCGAATAATTTAATTTAGTTTATGCAAAATAGGTTTCTAAACAAGACATCAATTCGCTTATTACACATCATTTACTAAAGATGACTTCCTAAGAAAGTAGCATTAAGAGCTCTTTTAATTAAAGCACAAGGTGTGCGTTTTTATTTAATATTACAAATACAATTAAATTACACATGTGTATGTATGCAGGGTGGATTTGCAAAATGTTACGAGATCATCGATGTGGAAACCGACGACGTCTTCGCCGGCAAGATCGTGTCCAAGAAGCTGATGATCAAGCACAATCAGAAGGAGAAAACCGCCCAGGAGATAACTATTCACCGCAGCCTTAACCATCCGAACATTGTCAAGTTTCACAGCTACTTTGAGGATGCTCAGAATATCTACATTGTGTTGGAGCTCTGCAAGAAAAGAGTGAGTTAATTTGAACATCTCTGAAATGGCATGTTTTACCTCTCCGACTTACAGTCCATGATGGAACTGCACAAACGTAGGAAAAGCATTACGGAGTTTGAGTGCCGCTACTACATTTACCAGATCATCCAGGGCGTTAAATACTTGCACGATAACCGCATTATCCATCGAGATCTGAAGCTGGGTAATCTCTTTCTCAACGACTTGTTGCACGTGAAGATCGGGGATTTCGGATTGGCCACGCGCATTGAGTACGAGGGCGAGCGGAAGAAGACTTTGTGCGGCACGCCCAACTATATAGCCCCGGAAATCCTTACCAAGAAGGGCCACTCCTTCGAGGTGGACATCTGGTCGATTGGCTGCGTTATGTACACACTGCTGGTGGGCCAGCCGCCGTTCGAAACCAAGACTCTGAAGGACACCTACTCGAAAATCAAAAAGTGCGAGTACCGCGTGCCCAGCTACTTAAGGAAACCGGCGGCGGATATGGTCATCGCCATGCTGCAACCTAATCCGGAGAGCCGTCCGGCAATTGGTCAGTTGCTGAACTTTGAGTTCCTCAAGGGCTCCAAGGTGCCCATGTTCTTGCCCAGCTCTTGTTTGACAATGGCGCCGCGTATCGGCAGCAACGACACAATCGAGGATTCGATACACCGCAAGCCGCTGATAGAGATGAACGGCATCAGGCCCGACGACACCCGCCTGGAGTCGACCTTCCTCAAGGCCAATCTACACGACGCCATTACCGCCTCTGCACAGGTGTGCCGCCACAGCGAGGACTATCGCAGCGATATCGAGAGCCTGTATCAGCAACTCACCAATCTTATCAACGGCAAGGTAAGTACTTATTGCTCTATAAAGTTTTCATCACTTAAGGCTTCTAAACCTCATCACTTCATTAGCCGCGAATTCTGCAAGGCAATCTGGGCGACGAAAACACCGATCCTGCAGCACAGCCGCTTTTCTGGATATCCAAGTGGGTTGACTACAGCGATAAGTACGGTTTTGGTTACCAGCTCTGCGATGAGGGCATCGGCGTGATGTTCAACGATACCACAAAGCTGATCCTGCTGCCCAATCAGATCAACGTGCACTTCATCGACAAGGATGGCAAGGAGTCGTACATGACTACCACAGATTACTGCAAGTCGCTTGACAAGAAGATGAAGCTGCTTTCGTACTTCAAGCGCTATATGATCGAGCACCTGGTGAAGGCAGGCGCCAACAATGTGAACATTGAGAGCGATCAGATCTCGCGTATGCCTCATTTACACTCGTGGTTCCGTACAACATGTGCCGTAGTTATGCATTTGACCAACGGTTCTGTGCAGGTTTGTGTAATTGTCCAGAATGTATATGAGGTCTTTATGAACTATCCTTCTTTTTAGTTGAACTTCTCGGATCACATGAAGCTCATCCTCTGCCCACGCATGAGTGCCATAACTTATATGGATCAGGAGAAGAACTTCCGCACCTACCGATTTTCGACCATTGTGGAGAACGGCGTCTCTAAAGACTTGTACCAGAAGATCCGATATGCCCAGGAGAAACTTAGGAAAATGCTGGAGAAGATGTTCATATAAGTGTAGCAAGCTAAACTATCATTATAAGGCCGAATGTTAGTTTCACCTAATTCACGAATGCCCTGGCCAATTTCATACATAGCCCCAAAAGTATCCTCTCCCATACATTTTTAGAACTGTAGTTCCTGTTCAAATTGATTTGTTCGATGTTTTTAGAATTTTTTGTTTTCGCCTTTCCCCTTCATATTGAAAATACTATTTAAGTTTTATTCATCGTCAGTGTTGGGCCACCCCTCAAAAATATAAAAATATATCTGTTTAATGGTTTTCGTACACGATCCGACCACTTAATAAATTTTAAAGAGCTCAAATTAAATGTTTAAACTAAACAATCGTGTTTCGAAATGCCCATATTCACCGAGATGACTGATAACACATTTTAATGCTGGATACATTATAAACCTAATAGTGTAATATTGTGTGTTTGTAATGCGCTATAGCGCCATTTAAAATAATACATAAGTTACAATACGACTGCAAAGTGTTTAAATGCTTTACGGAACATGTATTCTCACATTTGGCAAGAAATACCTGTAGCTATAGGATACAATTTGTAATTGCTTTGAACAAGAAGCGTATATATATAATTTAATAAAAACCTGAAGAACAGCTGTAAGCGTTTCTGTAACATTTAGGGCATCTTAAAACTAACAAAACTATTTATGTGTTTTTTATCTAAATTTCATCTCCCAACTATATTTGGAAAATTATGACGCATACAGAAACAATTTTATTCGCTGTTGATAAGGATTTTGAACAAGCAAACCGTTACAGCCCTTGCATTTTACAACACTGGAAATAACTATTTGGAGAATGATGAGAGATGGTAACACTGGCACGAGTGCTGCGGTCACACCAAGTCAGCATATCGATTTTATTTTCTCGAAAAAAGATCCCAATACGTACACACTCGCTGAAAAGCCGAATAGGTCTTAAACTTAGATGCAATTAGTGCCGAGGCGGACATAAATCCTCGACATGGGTGACAACGAACAGAAGGCGCTCCAGCTGATGGCGGAGGCGGAGAAGAAGTTGACCCAGCAGAAGGGCTTCCTGGGATCGCTGTTCGGGTTCGTACCAAAGAAATTTCGCAATTGCTGGGGGAGTGGGGAGATGGAGCTGTGTCTGTTTTAGCCTAAGACTTCCCCATCCCAAGTTTCTCCAGATACAATGCTTATAGTACGCAATTCTGTGGTACCATTCCATTTATCTATGTACATATGTATATATGTGCCTACTCACCATAATACGTATACGCAGTTGTGGACTCTACGCCTCCACCCAGAAACCAAATATCGCAAAAGGGCGACTTACACAAAATAAAAATCAGATATGAACAGATATAAGCCATTCATAATACAAAATATTGGCGCAATACCACATTCGTACAGGTTTCGATGAATCATAGTGTACAACAGTTTAGCAATCGTAAACAACAAAGAAATTATATATGCAGATAGGACCACAGACTAGTAAACAGAAATAAATCATTTATTTTTCCATTTGGATTACGTCGATTAAGGTATTCAAAGCTGGCAAACTTAAATGTTTTTAAAGATTTAAATTTTTAATGTAATTTACAATCCTTTTGGTATTTGCACAGCATCCAGAATGAAATCCTAGTTTTACAGTACGATGTTTAGCTTGGAATTGCATAAAGTCCAAATGAAAAAATTTATATAAAAATCCTCATTAGTTAATAGTTAGTTCTCTAGAGCTTTGGATGCACAGTTAAGACTTTTTACTAATCGATATCCACTTTTCCAGAGGCTCCAACAAGGTGGAGGACGCCATCGAGTGCTACCAGCGGGCAGGCAACATGTTCAAGATGTCCAAGAACTGGACAAAAGCAGGCGAGTGCTTCTGCGAGGCAGCAACTCTCCATGCGCGGGCTGGAAGTCGGCACGATGCCGGAACCTGCTACGTGGACGCCTCCAACTGCTACAAGAAAGTGGATGTGGAGAGCGCGGTCAACTGCCTGATGAAGTCCATCGACATCTACACGGATATGGGCCGCTTCACGATGGCTGCCAAACATCACCAAAGCATCGCCGAAATGTACGAGAGTGATCCCAATACTCTGGTGGGTTTACGCGTGCACCTCTAGGCTAATTACATATTAATAGGCAATTCCTTTCAGGCCAAGTCTATTCAGCACTACGAGCAGGCGGCTGATTACTTCAAGGGTGAAGAGTCGGTCAGTTCGGCAAACAAGTGCATGCTGAAGGTGGCCCAGTATGCCGCCCAACTGGAAGATTACGAGAAAGCAATATCCATATACGAGCAGGTGGCCGCCTCCTCGCTGGAGAGCTCTCTGCTCAAGTACAGTGCCAAGGAGTACTTCTTCAGGGCCGCTCTATGCCACCTGAGTGTGGACCTCCTGAACGCCCAACATGCCATAGAAAAGTATGCGCAGCAGTACCCAGCATTCCAGGACTCGAGGGAGTTCAAGCTCATCAAGGTGGGTTTCAAGTTGTTTTAGATTCCTTTTTCGTGTGAGTCGTCTTTGGTTTTCGTAGCTCTTGCTTATTATTATAAATATTGTAAGGTCTTGACTATAAAATGCTTTTTGGGTTACAGGTGTTGTGCGAGCATCTAGAGGAACAGAACATCGAGGGATTCACAGAGGCCGTCAAGGATTACGACAGCATCTCCCGGTTGGATCAGTGGTACACAACCATCTTACTGCGGATCAAGAAGGCTGCGGACGAGGATCCCGATCTGCGATAAACAAAATCAATTAAACTTACTGATAAAATCGCGTACACATTTATTAAATGCTTTATTCGGTTCGGATATTAATCTACCTATATATAACTAAAAGAAAATTATTAAAAGTGTTGCATTGCTTAACCTGAAAGCACCTGAAAGACGGCCTGCTTAAACGCGTGAATTAAACTTATGGAATAGTCCATATACCCGTATTCTTGAGTTTAATTTAACGCTTGTGCAACGAATAAAGAAGCCAGCAGAAGCCGAGGCTCACATTGCGCTACTCTATTCGATAAAATCTTTATTATTTCTAATGTGGAGTGATTAGAGGTGTTATGTTTATCTGTTTTTGCGTTACTCTTGTTATTTGTGTAAGTAGCCAATCAGTAAGTTAGCTGATGTTTCATTTGGATGCGTAAAATACCCCGTAAACTAGACATCCGTATCCACTACTATATTAAATTGATAACTTTCATTCTATGTGTGTACTGTGTTAGATAATTTTGAGATTAACTAAGAGTCCCTGGTAGCGAATGTATTCCAAGCCAATTATAATTCCATTTAGTGCACAGAAATGAAATAAAACATACAGTTTAGATTGTACGCATATACACAACCTACGAATAAATTATATGTCCACATAAACATAAACGATTACCCTATAAATATCCAAAAGAGTACACGGAATTCTAATAAATACTTGAGGGTCACATTTATAGAAAATTCCATCTCGCAAAATTTTAACGATGTTTAGTAGATCAACTAACTATGAACATGTACGAAGCGAATTATAATCCAATAAATACAATTACGACGGAGCTGCGAAGATTACGCGGTCGCCGAGGCCGAAACAAGAATAAATAAATCAATTTATTGAATGAATATCTCCAAGAAACACACAACACCATTAAAACCCCACACATTTAATTAATACTAATGCAAAGATCCTGGTAATGCCTCTATGCATGCGTTGCCACAGATATTTCCAATTAAAATACTTTAATAAAGTTAATGCTTGGATTAATCCCGTCATCCTGTTTCGTATCCAGCGGTTTCTCTCTATATACGCAACGCCAGTCCAGCCACATTCATTGTCTTTCTATTATACCAATAGTTAACACCTGTGCCCTTGGCAATAAGATACTTTTACCTTGGAGTTTGAGCTACACGACAGTTGTGAAACATAGGATTTGCTCGGACAGGGATATTGTACTGGCTAATGAGAACTGCAAACTCAAACTAACTGACTAAGTTAACTTCATCAATAAGGTATTGAAATAAACTAACAGGCCTAGTACTGCTATATTTGTTATTATAAAATCCGTTTGAGTTGCAGACTAAAAGCTAGCCTTACATATTATAGCTAGCATACACGAAACTTTTGTTAGATATTTGTTTCATATACATTTGAATACATGCATTTACCCTCAAAAGAGCTTTGCTTCAAGCATGGTGAATCAATTCAATCCCTGGATCAGTTTCACATCGGAAAGTGTGACTGGAGTTACCCGGCATTTCAACCAGTTTCTGTATAGCAGTGACTCCACCTGATTTCGCGAACCCCATTGTCAAGAACGGCAGACAAAGGTCTGCCAATATCAATACCGCAGTTCTCTCGTCTGACTCTCGCATGTGAATCCGAATCCGAATCCGAGTCAAAACTGACTTGGAGTCGGGCTCTCGGGGCGCTGGCGCTGGCGGTGGCGGTGGCGGTGGGATGGGATGACCATATCAGTACGGTGCTCGGGATGTTCGATGGAGCAGTCTCTCAGTTCCCCAGCCACTCAGTCACTCAGCTGATGCTCATGCGTTAGGTTCACATTGTGGCGGGGAGTTGCGAGTACGTGGGATCGATCTGCCATCGAGGAGTTCTTGGCAAAACCAAAAAGCACCAGTAGCTGGCTCCAGGAATTGAAATAAATAATTAGAATTATATAAACGCCAAACGCATACGCGAACACCCATCTGTACGTATAGCCTCCAGGCGACTGTGTATTTGTAACATATATCTGTGGAATTCCCAGTGCATTCCGGTTTTCGAATAACAGCAAGCAACAACAGTGTCTATATAAACGTCGCTTTGTCGACATCGAAAAACCCAAAAATACATCAATAAAAGGTTTAAAAAACCTCTCAATAATTGATGCACACCCACATGCTTACGCGAAAGTGTGATTCATTTGTGTGCACAATTAATAATAAAATATTAAAACCCATTTCTGAAGGTCTGATAAGCGAGGCTTGAACTAATTCTTCACCCCAGCCACAAAATGGTTAAAATGCCAGGTAAGCTTCGTAGCCAATTAATTATGGAATATTTCCCAGTGGCTGTTGTTGAGAGGCAATCAATACACTGATTTAATATTTACGAGTACTCGAGTGTACACAGCAAGCACATACTCGTATATATATACATTTTTATTACGTACAAACATATGTATGAGGTCGTCAATGGATCATCGCTATCAATTGGAAAATGCTTATTTTTACGCATCTCAGAATAACATTTGTATATAGTACTCACTCGAGTGCCTTTGAATTTCATTTGATTTGATTAGACCGGAAATGTCTATATCAGATTTTCAGGGAGCTTTTCAAATCGAATTTTCGGTTTCAATCACTCCGAGTTCCTAGTCAATATCGGTATTAGGTGGAGTGGACTTACATACATTACATCTAAAAGAGTTCTCATAGAGGTATACCCTAAAATAGATTATCAATAAAGTTATTAAAAAATATAAGGTATAAAAAATATTAATTAATAGATTGAAATTACCTGTCTTCATAGTGTTTGAATATTATATGACTATGAAATCATACAGACATTTTAGTGAGGCCTTTATGACGATCCTCAATAAAACCTAAAGCTAGGTAGAAATATCTTGGTGAAGACCATGTTCTAATATACATCTACCTCCAGATGGCTTGCTGGTATGGATTCCCCTGCTTTTGGGAACCATCTGCGTTTGCTCGGCGGATCCGCAAAACAACCAAGCGCCCCTCCAGCTTTCAGTGGGCAATCCGCTTACCGCATTCACAGCTCCCACGGCTTTTCAAAAGGGAGTCAGCCATATCCAGTCCGTGAGAAGCAACTTCGACACCGATGTCCTGGTCAGCATTTCGCAGGGGGTCCAGGACTTCGCCCTCGACCTTCTGCAGCGCATATCCGTCGAGGTGGAAAAGGCCAACAAGGATTTCATGATATCGCCCTTCTCCGTCTGGTCACTCCTGGTACTGCTTTACGAGGGATCCGGGGGAGAGACCTACAACCAGCTGAAAAAAGGTCTGCGGATCAATGTCGAGGATGAAAAGCTTCGGGGAGCCTACAAGGTGTGGAGCTCTTTTCTCAAGTGAGTTAATCGGATTTAAATGAATTACATACTAATTACATATTAAGCATCACCACCTCCACCATCGAAGTGGCCACCCTGCAGGCCATATACACCGGCAAGGGGTATCCCATCAGGGACAACTATCGCGATGCCATTCTGAACTACAATGTGCAGCCAAAGGAGGTGGACTTCTATAGCCCGGACTCCGTGATCCAGATCAACGAGGACACAAATCGCACGACCCGCGGTCTCATTCCTTATACCATTCTGCCGCAGGATATATACGGAGCGAAGATGTTTCTGCTCTCCTCCCTGTACTTCAAGGGCCAATGGAAGGTGGGAAAAGAACTTGGTCTAGCTTACAAATCTTTTGAAATATTCCTTTTGCTGGCAGTTTCCCTTCAACAAGACGCTGACAAGGGAGGAACCCTTCTACAGCGAGAGTGGCGAGGTCATTGGTAAGATTCCCATGATGGTGCAGGAAGCGGCCTTTTCCTACGTCTCCAACATAGAGGGTTTGGACGGCTATGTGCTGGAGCTGCCCTACGGCACCCAGGACCGTCTGGCGATGATCGTGGTGCTGCCCAAGCGCGGATTCAAGCTAAACGACGTGGCCAACAATCTGAAGACCCTGGGATTACGGCCCATCCTCCAGCGACTGGCGGCATTCAGGAACAAGGCCGGCGAGGACAACGAAGTGGAGGTCATGATGCCCAAGTTTATGACTGCCACAGATTTCACTCTTAAAGGCATCCTTATCCAGGTGGGAGAACTTCTAAATGCAATCTGGCATACATTTGTAAATACCTTTCAATTCCAGATGGGCATTCGCGATCTGTTTGACGAGAACTCCGCCAACCTGGACCGGATGTCGTCCGGCTTGTTTGCCAAGCTGGTCGTCCACTCAACCAAGATCATCGTGGACGAGCAGGGAACCACGGCGGGAGCTGTCACGGAGGCAGCGCTGGCCAACAAGGCCACACCGCCCAAGTTCCAGCTGAACCGGCCCTTCCAGTACATGATCGTGGAGAAGGCAACCGGACTGCTCCTCTTCGCCGGACAAGTGCGGAATCCCAAGGCGGCCTAAGGATCCCACCCGGAATTTATTCACATACCACAATAAATACCATTAAGATAAAACCCTGTATTTCATTACGGATCCTTGGGTAACGACGACCTAGTGGGACTGTGGTACTATGTCCTTTAAAACCTTCCTCTGGCTGCTTAATCTTATAATCTGATATAATCTGCAATTCTTTGAAAATATCGTCTTAAACACATGATTATGATGGAAAACAGGTGTAATGAACCCAAAGGCCTATTGTAAAATTAACAGCCTAAATTAGTTGAGCAAATTACTATTGCATGGTTTGAAACATTTAAATATGCATATTAATTACGTTTCTAATTAAATTGAGAGTTGCTGTTAAAAAGAGAGCACAGGCCTATTTACAGGCCCAAGAAATTTAGAATATATTATGCGAAAAATCTTTATACAGTTGAAAACCTGCTGTTTACCAAATTGAAACGCGTATTGAATAAAGGTTTTCCCTTGTATACTAACCTTGTATAATATTTACTATCTGCACACAAATGAGATCTTTGGAAAAGTTAAGACGAAGCGGCTATTTTGAGTATAAACGGATGGGCATTGCTATATCCACTCGGCTGTTGATGCTGATTAATTATATATATTTGTATTGCATATTGTATAATGCAAATTCAATATACAATTCACAGAAGGAGGCCAACGGCGATTACACTTATTGCTTACGATAAATCCAAATTTAATAAAACTTCTGCAGTTTCGAAAGAATATTTACCGCCAAGAAAAAGTCTTTACCATGTTGCACTCCTATCATTTTTCAGATTCTGCCCGGCTGCCGGAAAGTTTTTAATCTACGAGTAACTGGTATAAAAAATACACGGAACACGGATGAGCAACGGAACATAAAAGTAAGACTACGTGACTTGGAATATTGAACTGCACAAATTAAGGAAAATAAATCCAATACATATGGTTCTTGGTAAAGAAGCCAGTTTTGAGTAGTGTTCGGGTGCTCAAAAAGGGAAACTAAGTATTGGATATTATTTCCTTCAGCGGAGTTATTTCTTAAAGGAAAGATGAAGATCTACAGTGGTTTTCCTAAATAATATTTTGTCAATCAATTGAAAATACATAGATCATTGTGATCGCAGACAATATGAAGTTCGGATTCCTAGTGCTTTTCAGCACCGTGCTCAGATTGCTGGCTGCTCAGACACACGGTGAAAAGGACACTGTTGATGATAGGAAGAGTCTAATACGAAACATGACGACCACAATGCACTACTTTTCCATCTATGGACTATCTATCATCTATTGGACTATATGAAATTATTTTATTCTCACTTTTTTATGGCTTTTTCTTTACACTCTAGTTCTGAATCCAAAGAAACATAGAGAGATATCGATAGAAGTTTGTTAGGCAGATAAAATAAAAATAAGTCGAAACCTATTTAAGAGAGTGGGCGTGTCTGACCTTAAGTAAGATGTCTTTATGCCAAGATTAAATTAACTACTGACCTTTCACCGAAAGAAATCCTTAGTCAGGTTAGTTTTGCTGAAATTACATCTTAAAAGGAATGGAAAAGGCAATAGTGATCCACTAAATGCCTATATAGCATTCGAGATTTGTTTAATGATAAAAAGCTAATCTGGACCTTCCTTTACTTGATTGTGGTCAAGGAATCCGGCCTGGTGCTTTTCGCCGGTCAAGTTCGGAATTCCAAGGCGGATTAGCGATACGATCGAGCCTTTATTTACATACAAAAAGAACGATTACGCAAAGTGAAATGAGGTTTATTTCTTGGTACGTCCAGCAGCCTTTTTGCCACCCACGGGCTGTTGTTTATCTTTACTGGCCTTGCTGGAAATGAGGGGGTGCGTTTCTGAAATAAGCAGTTAATGATGGTTAAAGTGTCAGTTAAAGCTTTGATTGTGGGTTATACCATCAGTGGGTGCATCGGGTAAGCTGACATCATAGAGCTGCATGCGTCGTCGTTTGGAAGCCAATATGTCGTCCTCGTAGTCATGTGGTTCAGAGCTGAGCATAACTGCACTGGGCTCCAGTCCGTCCTGACCAGCCCAGCCATCCTCAGGATCCTCCACTTCTGGTGCCATGGGCAGAAACTGTAGCGCATTCTCGTCCTCGCCCTCCTCGTCGGAGGAGCAAAAGGCAGCCACCGGCTCCACTTTCTGCACGTCCACCTCAATTTCCTCGTCCTGTTGCGCGTCTGCGTTCAGATCCACAGACTTGTCTTCGTCCGCAATGTCGAACTCTGATTCCCGCTCTTCGTACTCTACGTTTTCATCTAGTTCCTTGAAATCTGGGGCAAAGGCAGACCAGTTTTCCACTTGATTTTGAGCCCAAATGGATACCAGACCGGAGCTGATGCTGGCGATGATAGGCCGCACAGGATGCCACACCACGTCCAAGAGAAGCTCACCCTTGGTGCCGTGCAGGATCTTCACCAGGTTGCCAATAGACTTTTCCCAAATGTAAAGAGCATGCTGGCGAGCACTACCAGCGCAAATGTACTCCCCATCACCGGAGAAACAGCACTTTTTCCAGGTGGTTCTAGATAGAATTAATATTGATTAATAGAAGGATTTAATATTGTTATTTACACATCTTACTTATTAACCAAGTCCTGTAGCTTTTGTATAGGTTCCGGTTCACCGTCTTTGCCTAGAGTGATAATTTCTTTTGAGTCATAAACACGAATAACTCGATCTGAGGTGTTAATAAGAAATGCGCTGAAAGATACATTAGTTACGTAATGAAGTCCCGATTACTTATTAGTACTTACTCTCCCCGCCTAGCAAACTCTATGCTTTTTACAGCCGTTGCACTTGAGGTGCCTACAATAATACGAAAACTGGCAACCACCTCAAAGGTTTCAACATCCAGCACGAGTATTTTTCCCTTGGCGTTGCCTGTGTAGATATGTTTGCCTCTGCGATCGAAAGAAGCCACGATGTTCAAATCGCCCTGGTGACGAACAAAGATTTCAATGAAAAATCACGCTGAGAATTCGGAGTTTCAACTCACATCGGAATCCAAGGGCAGGCAGCGGTGAGTTCCACCGACCTCTACCATCACGGCGGCATATCGCATGGGGCAGACCAAAAGGCGGTTGTCATTTCGCGGATCGAACTGGACTTTCAGCACAGGCGAAGGGAACCTGTACTTTTGTTCCAGTTCGCCGGTAAGCACATCCCAAATGCACACATTGTTGTCCGTGGAAGCTGAAAGTAGCTGGTGTAGATTGGAAAATGTAGAGGCTATGGAGTACGCCGAAGGAGGGCCTACCTTGTGACCATTCCTGGTCCAACTGAGACTGCAAACGGGATGCACATGGGCCGAAATAATCTTGGCAATGCCCCGCGTCAAAAAATCCCAGATTACGATGCGACCATCATTGCATCCTACGGCCAAAAGGGTTCCATATTTGTTAAAGGCACACGTCACGGCCAACGAAATGCAATCCAGGGAGCCGTCAAACTCCTCAGGGTAGTTCTGTCCGAAAGATTCTTAATAAAGCGGCAGTTATTTACTTGAAAATCATAGGAAATTAGCGGCAATCTTACCTAGTAGCTCCAAATTCATTTTTGTTTACTATCTTCTTCTTCAAAAATGGCAGCTGACATTCACATGGAACTGCTATAACATTTTATGTTATAAAATGTAGATGGTTAACATAAAACGGTTTAATCGATAGTTAGGTTTATACTCTTTAAAACTATTGAAAATATATATTCTAAAATTATATTATGTTATTCTAATTAATCATTTGCGTTGGCTCACAAAATTATGTTGCATTAATAGAACAAGTTCTGGTAATGTTATAAGTGAAATTAAATATTGAAATAGGTAAATATATAAAATGTTTACAAATTTAGTTGCAGCGTTGAATAGTCAATTTTAAGCGGCATTTTATATTTGTTTGTTAAATTTTCTACTAATTTATGAGCTTAAAGTGCTATGGTGTTATCTCATCGCAAGCGATTGTTTCGTCGATAGCTTAATATTTTTAGATATCGATAATATCATCGGAGTTGGGCCACCTCTATTTTTTGAGCTCTGTGCACGTTGTATGTGAAAAATTTATGCAGATATATTCGCCAATTGTAACCAAGCCCGGATTGTGAAATTGCAAGCAGACACCGAGCATCATAATAAGCGCTCTAATTTGAAAAGGCAACGCTTCGAATTAAGTTATTTCGGAGACGTTTCGTCCGTGGCACTCGATTGTGTCAACGTCACCTTTGGAGCACTCGCCCCCTCTCGCTCGTTCCCCCATTCGTTGCCAATTTTTTGTGTGCCCTCTCTCGCTCACTCCCTTCGAAAGCTTAACGGTTAGAGTGAAATAATAAAATAACCCAGTTTCGAATTTCGTTCACAATGAAAGTGCGGGTCTTTCATGTCAATATAACATTTGGTTTCAAATTGTTTTTTAAATTCGATTCGAGGTTTTCAGCTTTCCAGTTTGACAGCGAGAACGAAAGAGAGCGAGGGCGAACAAAGTAGTATGCAATTACGGTGCTCGCGGTCTGCTTGTGTTTTCCACTCCACTCTTCTTAGCTTTCCCCCCCTATTTACTCTGTATGCGTGTGTACATGGTTATTTAAATACACTTTTAATCGTTACAGTGTATTCATCGCCAGCCACGTTAAAAGGAAGAACGTGTATGTGAATACGGCCAGCAGAGGATCTAAGCTAAGGATTCAGGAGCCCAAATTCTTAATCCCCATCCCACACACACATTCGCACGTAGGCACGCTCTCTGGGAGAGGAAGGGTAAATAAAGCAAGCAACGAGCAAAATGTCTGGTGAGGAAACGTCTGCCGATCGCAATGTCGAGATCTGGAAAATCAAGAAGCTCATCAAGAGCCTGGAAATGGCCCGCGGGTGAGTGTTATCAATGATATAAATGTCCTTTTCCCCCATCCCCTTTGTGTACGTGTGTGGGGTATACACAATACAAGGCACGGAAACAACAACACGGGGGTGGAAGTGGGCGTACTGAAAGTAGGTGTGGGTGGAGACGTGGGGAAGCACCGAGTACAACCACCTTTTCTTGTTGTCGCTGTGTGAATCTCCTTTGCATTGTTTCCAATCTTAGCACGATCCCCCGTCTCTCGCCATCTCTTTTTTGCATACGAGCAACACGTTTTTGTCGAGTTTTTATCAGTTCAAACTAGACTGAATGAGAGAAAGAGAGTGAGTGAGTAATCGCCTCGTGGCCGTTGTGCGTATGCGTGCATGTGTGTGTGTTTTGCCCCGAAATGGGCCAATCTTTGCGAACCCCCCCTCTCACTCCCTAAACCAGGTCCTTACCGCTTCAGTGTGAGTAACAAGGTATGCAAATCGAGTGACAACCGCAGGAGCATATCTACTCTATATGGACATATATGTATATCTTGTGAATATCTTGCCAACACAACGCATCTTCCAATTGGAGTTGGCGACTGTTGCCAATTGGTATTCGTTTTGCACAGCTATCATTCTATTGGTTTTCAGCTAAATGCGAAATTAATATTAAATTAATATTTAAGTTCCTTGCTTTTTATTTTGTTTCCTTAGTCATCGTTGTAGTTTACATTCTAACAATATTTACAAATTGCGATTGGGCACACCTCTGTATTACACCGAACGAGAAACGAGTTTTATACCTTGGAAATCAGGAAAAAAAATGTTTTTGTTTCTATCACCTTTTGCATTAACACTTTTCACATAACACAAGAAAATTAAAAGTATAAATTAAAATAAAAGTATTTACTCAAACTGTGGAAACTACAGAGCATTTTCAAAAATGTAGATCAAAAGCCGAATGTCAAGTTTAAAAGATTCCTTATACAAATGTATGTATGTATGTACATATGGGACAACATTTCAAGGCCAATTAAATAAATTTAAGTAGGTTATAATATGCAACTGAGGCGTGAATATGTATGTTTGTGTAGCACTGTTGCTATGGCTGGAAAAGAACCATTTCCGCGACTCACTTTTTTCCTTGTTTGGTTGTCTTGCAGCAATGGAACCAGCATGATTTCTTTGATTATTCCACCAAAGGATCAAATCTCGCGCGTCAGCAAAATGTTGGCCGATGAGTTTGGAACGGCGTCGAACATCAAGTCGCGTGTAAATCGTCTGTCCGTCCTTGGTGCCATTACGTCGGTACAGCACAGACTCAAATTATACACCAAAGGTAAGCTGAGCTCAGAAATTCCACGCAATCAGACTCTAATCCGTACCACCTGCTCCATTTTAGTGCCTCCCAACGGTTTGGTCATCTACTGCGGCACAATAGTCACAGAGGAGGGCAAGGAGAAGAAGGTGAACATAGACTTTGAGCCATTCAAGCCCATCAACACGTCGCTCTACCTCTGCGACAACAAGTTCCACACGGAGGCTCTCACTGCCCTGCTCGCCGACGATAACAAATTCGGATTCATCGTAATGGACGGTAATGGAGCGCTGTTCGGTACCCTTCAGGGCAACACCCGCGAGGTGCTCCACAAGTTCACCGTCGATCTGCCGAAGAAGCACGGCCGTGGTGGTCAGTCCGCCCTTCGTTTCGCCCGTCTGCGTATGGAGAAGCGCCACAACTACGTGCGGAAGGTCGCCGAGGTGGCCACCCAGCTCTTCATCACGAACGACAAGCCCAACATTGCCGGACTCATCCTGGCAGGTAGTGCGGACTTCAAGACTGAGCTCAGTCAGTCTGATATGTTCGATCCTGTAAGTGGGAGTTAACCTATTTCCCTTGATGCCATTAAGTCTTAGACTTGAATTTGTTTCCAGCGTTTGCAATCAAAAGTCATCAAGCTGGTGGACGTGTCTTATGGTGGGGAAAACGGTTTTAACCAGGCCATTGAACTGGCAGCCGAGTCATTGCAGAACGTTAAATTCATACAGGAGAAGAAACTCATTGGTCGTTACTTTGATGAAATTTCTCAGGTGAGTTACCCAAACGAGTTCTGGAGAATTTTTAAAATAAAAACCACATGCAATGCTTACTATATTCAATAGGATACTGGCAAATACTGTTTCGGAGTGGAGGACACTTTGCGGGCACTGGAACTTGGCTCTGTGGAGACCCTAATTTGTTGGGAGAATCTGGATATTCAACGTTATGTTCTCAAGAATCATGCCAACTCGACGTCAACGACAGTATTACATTTGACGCCCGAGCAGGAAAAGGACAAGTCGCACTTCACTGACAAGGAGGTGAGCTCTAAATTGAAAAACGATCCTAATTCGCACGCTAACTGGGAATTTAATTGAATAGAGCGGGGTAGAAATGGAGCTGATTGAGTCTCAGCCGCTGCTGGAATGGCTGGCAAACAACTACAAAATGTTCGGCGCCACACTGGAGATTATCACGGATAAGTCCCAGGAGGGAAGTCAGTTCGTGCGAGGTTTCGGTGGAATCGGCGGTAAGTTTCGAAGCTCAACCATCTCCATAGCACAGAATGGCTGGCTAGTTGTAGATTGATATTGTACTAAACAAATGTTGCAACTATATCGATTCCTCTTCCCTCATGCTGCTTTCACACGGTCATCAACGCTATAATGTAAATGTTGAATTGCAAATTGGTATCTCAATTCGAAATGTAGGCATTTTGCGCTATAAAGTAGATTTCCAATCCCTACAGGCCGATGAGCCGCTGGAGGACGTCGATCTCGATGACTATTAAGCCTGGTGGGCTGCAAACGGGTCTCGATTATGCGTTACATACATAATAAAGCAGTACTTTTTGGGAAACCTCGTAAAGCAAAACGTTCAAATTGATTAGGAACCAATTTACTTGCCACATAGTTTTACCTATGTTCAGCGTAGCCGTTCAATATTTATCACCAATAGGGTCCCCCATCAGTCGGATGGTGCATTTTCTTGTCGATCAGATCATCGTGTATCTAGATATGTACCTATACGTTTTACCAAATTTTTTAATTAGTCGTGCACCAGGCGGAACCGAGTGCGAGGTTACTCTTAAGCAGCAAATTAAATTCGTATTTCGTACTCGTAATTCGTAATTCAAGTGTCATGTAAAAGAGATATTATCGCATTCTCCGTTTATCTGGTGCGATTTTGACTGCGGTTTTAGGAGCTAAAGATCTTCGGTGAACATGCCACTTTCGAACGTATCTGCATTTCCCCTATTCAAATTACAACCGAGTGTTATAAGAAAGTATACAAATCTAATCCATAAAATTGTAATAAAAATTAAACCAGAATAAAAACGCCACACATAATAAGGATGGGGTATCCGTTTATATTCAGTCGCGAAGTAAAACCACGGGCTTCGTGTCAAATATATTGATTAGTCAATGAAAAGTTAAATAAATACAAAGAAGGTGAGATTCTGATGTTCAGTTGAATTATCTGTGTTTTGGTGTTTTCCTTTTTATTTAATTTTCAATATCTGCTTCTGTTCCTGTTTCTTACTTTTCATTTTAATTTAATTCAATCAATTTGTGCCTCTGCAGGTATCTTACGCTACAAGGTGGACTTCCAGAGTATGCAGCTCGATGAGTTGGACAATGACTGCTTCGATCTAGATGATTACTAGAAAATGTTTGTGTAGAAATGATTTTGCTACTACCGTCGACCCCAACTGAACTGCAACTGCAACTACATAAAACCAGGAAAATCAAATAGAATATTTTAATAATACGAAAAAACACACAAACCTTCTTCCATTTTAACGTTGTTGGCGAAAAAAGTAAAATTTAAAATAATGCATATAAATACAAACGATATAATGTTAAATCGAGGAATACATATTAAAATGCTACCGTTTTACGTGAACAAAATTATAATTTGTTCATATTTTCCGGGCGACTAAAATGCTGGTTAAACAATTGTTGCTATATAAATCTGATTGATAGACAATACGCTCTGTTTCCTATAGTTTTTGCTATAAGGAGAATTGTATTTGTGAGTTTTTATCATTCCATTATAATTTGAGCACGGGCTTTGAACTGAACGAGATAAAATTCCGACCCTGGCATCTTCTGGCTATGAAAAAATGATGGTAGCCACTCGGAGTACTTCCAGTACAACAATGAAAGTAAAGTGAAATGGGCATTTCATTTTGTACTTTCTATTTGCAGGCACACTGGAAACAGTTTACTACAAGATTCCCAATTGATTAGTTGCCGATGCACGTGGACAACAACTACAAGCACTAGCACTTGTTTTGCGCTTGAGATTTGCATCTAGGAATCGGATAGATACATCTGGTGAGGTGAAACTTGTTTCTGAGCCGCAATGCCGAGCGAGTATCTGTAAGTAAAAGAGATTCTGTAACGCAAATTACGAAATCTTACAACCAGACCTCCAAAAAGTAAGCTCAGCAAAGTTCTTTAGTGTTAGGCTTCCAATTAGCTGACTTGACCAAGATTTCTGGTGACATGCACTGTAAACATAAATCTTGTTTAATCGGTAGTGTAAGTTAATTTTGTGATTGGGTTTGGCTTGGGGTTTGAAGATAATGCGTCAAGATGAAAAGAAAACGATAATTATACAGGACATTGGTTAGGAGAAAAGACCAATTAGCTAGCCCTTAGCTAATAAGGTACGTTCTTATTTAATCATAATTTTGCTTTCAAGTAATCCAAACCTGATACGTGTATAATGCTTACAGATTCTTTACAGATGCACGTTTTTATTATTCTCTTCTTTTTTATTTATATTTCGTAATAAAATGAGGTTCACTCTAAAGAGCACAAGTGTGGATCTGTATGTGTATTTTTACTCCGATCATTGTACCCGTTACTCGTAGAGTAAAAGGGTATACTAGACTCGTTGAAAAGTATGTAACAGGCAGAAGGAAGCGTTCCGACCATATAAAGTTCATATTCTTGATCAGGATCAATAGTCGAGTCGAACTGGTCGTCTGTCCGTATGAACGCCTCGATCTCAGGAACTAGATCGCTAGAATGTTGGGATTAGGCATGGAGATTTTATGGGAGTTTATTTCCAAATGTTGCCACGCCCAGTCTAACGCCCACAAGCGCCCAATACTGTTACACCCGCACTTTTGAAAAATTCGATGAAAATTGTAATTTATTTTATATATCTTGTAAATTTCTATAGATTTCTCGTTCGCACTTCCACTAAGTGAGTAACGAGTATCTGATAGTCGGATAACTCGACTATAGCATTCTCTCTTGCTTGTACCTCCATTTGAGTGCGAGCAAAGACGTGGGTTTACAACTTAATGAGAATTTGAAGCAGAGAACGTTAAAACACAATCAGCTGCAGTCAGACCGGGCACTTCTAATTGAATCGTGGACGAATGAGGTTCGGATCTGGAAAGCCCAAAATAATCGCTTTTTTACTGGCCAATTGAGATACGGGAACTTTTACGAGAGATATGGCTGAATCAGTGGATGGCACGGAGACTGTTGACCAGATTCGCGATGGCCTCATGGACGACTGGAATATCCTTGAGAACGTTTTCCACCTTCTCCAGAAAGCGGACACCTTCTGCGTAGATCCCCAGAAATGGGGAAAGCAGAAGATAGTCCCCTTTTTGCAGCCAGACAAACTGAAGGTGAGTGAACAAGTGATAGACGATGCGGCGTCTGCCGATGTGGAGATAACAAGCAAGCAGATTAATAGGAGAGTTCAATTCGAAACTTGACCACCCGGCGGCAAATTATAGCGAAATAATGGTTTGGATGGACAAAGGGTAAATTGACACCAGCACTTCCTAATTGATTGCCTAGTCATCTGATAGTTTTAATTGCTTGAATTATTGTAATTGAATTGTTTGTTGTATTATAGATTGTGATAGGTTTCTTCTGGGTATGGGTATTACTTTGAATAAAACCTTTAAGTAACTAGGTGTGATATTCGACAGAAAACATATTTGAGATATGTTTGTTCTTGTAGTATTCAGCTGCCTTTTCTTTTTTGTATTATAAGGGTCGCTGTTTTATGACAATCGAGCGTAGAGTGGATACATGATTTTGCACCATCATTTTCAGGAACTGATTAATCTGAAGATCCGGGAGACGGAAGACTGCTCGCTCGCTGAGATCGAAGAGATATGCCAGCAGGTGATCCATTACTCTGTGAAAACCTCGCACGGGCGCTTCCACAATCAGCTCTTTGGGCAGTTGGACCCATTTGGATTGGCAGGAGCCCTGATCACCGAGGCCATGAACGGCAGCTCGTAAGTCCGCAGCATTATTCCGCACTTGTGTCTATATGAGCTGATTGCATCTTGCATTTTAATCTACAAGTGGTGGCGGGGTTCAACGTACAGATAATTGTGCTAATGTAATGGAGATAGCAAAGTACTATGCTTTATAACCCACTTTCCATGTTAACTACATGGGTTTAAAAACAATCCATAAATGATCATTGCAAGTTATTAACCATTTAGATTAGATTACCTTAACTTTATGTAATATTTAATCATATTACTACCATCATCCATCCATCATGACATATATTTCATATATAACTTTTATTTTAGATACACCTACGAAGTTGCACCCGTGTTTAGCTTGATTGAAACTGAAGTCATCTCGACCATCTGCAAGTTGGCAGGATACAAGGAAGGCGATGGCATCTTTGCGCCCGGAGGCTCCACCTCCAACATGTACGGAATGGTTCTGGCCCGCTATAAGATCGCTCCTGGGGTGAAAACATCTGGAATGTTTGGGATGCGACCATTGGTGCTGTTTACCTCCGACGAATCGCACTATAGCTTCGTGAAGGCGGCCAACTGGCTGGGATTGGGCAGCGACAACTGTGTGTCGGTGAGGACCAACGAGCGGGGGCAGATGCTGCTGGACGATCTGGAGACGAAGATCGCAGAGGCAAAGGCCCGTGGTGGACAACCGTTCTTTGTCAACTGTACTGCAGGCACCACTGTACTGGGTGCTTTTGATGATATCAATGGTGCAGCGGATGTGACGGAACGACATGGTCTGTGGCTTCACGTGGACGCCTGTCTGGGAGGGGCTTCACTGCTCTCCACCCAGAACCGATCGCTAATTGCCGGCATCGAGCGGGCAAACTCTTTTTCGTGGAACCCGCACAAAACCATCGGTGCTCCTCTGCAGTGTTCGCTGTTTGTAACCAGGGAATCAGACCGTCTGCTGGAAAGGTGCAACAGCACGGATGCGCACTACTTGTTCCAGCAGGATAAGTTTTATGATGTCTCCTACGATACGGGAAACAAGAGTGTCCAGTGCGGCCGGAAGATCGACGCCTTCAAGTTCTGGCTAATGCTTAAAGCTCGCGGATATGGGAAGTATGGACTCATGGTGGACCACGCCATCCAAATCGCCAGATTGCTGGAAAGCAAGCTGCGTCAGCGGGGAGATCGCTTCAGATTGGTGCTCCAGGAGCACGAGTACTCCAATGTCTGCTTTTGGTTCATTCCGAAATCAATGAGGGTGTCCAGCCAGGAGGAAACCCCTGAGTGGTGGAATCTACTTTATACTGTAAGTTGTTATTCACTTTTATAGACTATTTAAAGACACATTTTGACATCCTTTTTTAAAGGTGGCCCCGAAAATTAAGGAGCAAATGGCCCACAGTGGCACGTTGATGATTGGTTACTCTCCTCTTAAAGCAAAAAATCTGGGTAACTTCTTCCGCATGGTCTTCACTTGTTTCCCCATCTTGAAAAGCGAAGAGTTGGACTTCATTTTAGATGAAATAGAGAGATTGGGAGAGAACATTATCCTTTGATAGGGTATTTTAATATTTCTATGTGAAGTAAACTAATTAATGGATATTGATGTATTACAATTATGTATTTCATTGAAGTTTTTACTTTGTGACAAATAAAAATGCCTTTATAATGTAAACCCAATTAAAACTGTAATACTTTAAATGACTAAATAAGAATCTTTCAACAAATTTATGATAAATTTAAAAAATTATTATTCTACCGCTGTTAACTAATAATGAAAACCTGGTCACACCAACTACCCTCCGGCAATAACTATCGATAAAAGTTGTCAGGAGTAATATTAAAATAGCACAGCACGGTCATACCTAGATGTGAAATCAAAACAATACGTTTTTGTAGCGAAATAATTTGTAAAACCAGACACATAAAAAGGCTTCAGGATGGGTCGTGCCGAGGTGGGTACTCCCAAGTACCTGGCCAACAAGATGAAGTCGAAGGGCCTGCAGAAGCTGCGCTGGTACTGCCAGATGTGCGAGAAGCAGTGCCGCGATGAAAACGGCTTCAAGTGCCACACGATGAGCGAGTCACACCAGCGCCAGTTACTCCTCTTTGCGGACAATCCTGGCAAATTCCTGCACAGCTTCAGCAAGGAGTTCTCCGACGGCTACATGGAGCTGCTGCGCCGGCGGTTTGGCACGAAGCGAACCAGCGCCAACAAGATCTACCAGGAGTACATTGCCCACAAGGAGCACATTCACATGAACGCAACGCGGTGGCTCACCCTGTCCGACTACGTAAAGTGGCTTGGCCGGACTGGTCAAGTGATAGCGGATGAGACGGAGAAGGGCTGGTTCGTCACCTACATCGATCGCAGTCCTGAGGCCATGGAACGCCAGGCGAAGGCTGATCGGAAGGAGAAGATGGAGAAGGACGACGAGGAACGCATGGCCGACTTCATTGAGCAGCAGATTAAAAAAGCCAAGGCCAAGGACGGCGAGGAGGACGAAGGCCAAGAGAAGTTCACCGAGCTCAAGCGCGAGGAGAATGAACCACTTAAGCTTGATATTCGCCTTGAGAAAAAGTTCCAGCCTGACAGTGTGCTGGGGAAATCCGCTCTAACCAAGCGACCAGCCTCTGAAGTTGAAGAAAAAGTGTTCAAGAAACCAAAATCAGTGGCTGGAGACAGCCAAACCCGGTCGGTGCTGGACGAGATTATCAAGCAAGAGGAGGGCAAAAAGGAGCGTGCCAATCGCAAGGACTACTGGCTGCACAAAGATATCGTGGTTAAATTCATTTCCAAATCCATGGGCGACAAGTTCTTCAAACAAAAAGCGGTTGTCCAAGAGGTAATTGACAAATATCAAGCCAAAATCAAGTTCCTGGACACTGGTGAAAAGCTAAAAGTGGATCAAGTAAGATGGAAAACCTAGTATAGCTAATATTAGATATTTACCCAAGTTTTTTATTTTCCAGGCTCATTTGGAGACGGTCATTCCCGCTTTGGACAAACCTGTTATGGTGGTGAATGGCGCTTATCGCGGATCCGAGGCTCTGCTAAGGAAACTGGACGAGCGTAAATATTCAGTCAGCGTGGAGATATTGCACGGTCCCCTTAAAGGCAGAATTGTAGACAACGTGCAATACGAAGACATATCAAAACTGTATGGCGCTTAGCTACAAGTTTTCTTTTCTAAGTTAAGATCTAAAGATGTACCTTTTTTAAGCCTATTTGATAAATAAGATGAAACTTTTTTAACCTTTTTGGAGAAAGGCTGATAGCGAACTAAACAAAAATCTGCACATAATAAGTTCGTAACTTAAACTTGGCCTGCTCAACATTTGGGTTAAGAAAACATGACTTTTTAATGAATAACTGGAACACTCTCATTTACTCAGTGTATGAATTTTTCAGTGGGTATGTAAACAATATTTTTGGGTTCAGATTGGGAACAATAACATCACCGAACAATGGCCGATTGCCTAGCGTTAATTCCCATACTTGCAAAACTTAAACTAGTTCCAGCATCGGTGTAGTAAAGTGCACTCGGGATATGCGGATTTTGTGTGCAATTGTTATCCTCTTACGCCTCGGAGCACTCGGAGATATAGCTGCAGATGAAAAGGGCAAGTCGACGAGGAGTTGGTGGGATTCAGTGCCCCGACTTTTGACTGACATCGTTACCATTAAGGCGAACATACTCACAGCTACTCCACTTGAATTGGCCTCCAACGTAATTGATGCTGTGTGTAAGGATAACTTCACGTGTTTATTAAAAAAAGCTGTATCTTACTGTGAACTGAATGCCAGGCTCCTCCACCCTCTTTATGGACAGAATCCCTCCGCAAATCACTCCGGACATAAGGAAGATGCATTTTCAGTATATGACGCCCTGCCAGAACTACAGTGTGCCTCTGCTGGAGGCCTCGAAGCTGTGGAAGCACTCTAGGTTCAGCAAAGGACGCAAGGTGGTCATTTTGGCCACCGGATGGACAAACACCGTAAACGAATCCTCGGCCATTTCGATGATCTCCAAGGCATTCATGTGTCGTGGCGATGTGAATTTTGTGGTTCGTCCAGTGGATCAATTTTGAAAGTATATAGAAATCTGAATTTGCCTTTTTAAGATTGTAGATGCAGCTGACTATGTGGACACCCTCTACTCCTGGTCGGCGCTGAACACGGATTTAATTGGCGAGCATATTGGAGTTGGTCTGACCCACCTTATAGAGCTGACCCCACTTCGCAATATTCACTTAATTGGTGGGTTCACAAACGAATCCTTAGGCTTTATAAATTCTGGTTCTGATTTCTTTGTAGGACATTCACTGGGAGCTCACATTATGGGCACTGCTGGTCGCACTTTTACGAAGCTTACAGGAAAACTTATCCCCAGGATAACTGGCTTGGATCCGGCCAAACCCTGTTTCAGGCGGGAAAATATCCTGCCAGGACTAACGCGAGGCGATGCCAAGCTAGTGGACATAATCCATACAAACATTGGTATTCTCGCCAAGCGTGGACCCCTTGGGGATGTGGACTTTTATCCCGGTGGAGCACATCCCTTCCAGCCGGGCTGCCTAACCATCGGGTGCTCCCATACCAGAGCGGTTGAGTATTTCGCCGAGAGTGCATATCCACACCAGGAGAAGAACTTCATAGGCAACAAGTGCGCTTCTTGGGATAAGCTCAGAAAACGGGATTGTTCTGCTGGCAAAATTTCCCCGATGGGCTATAAAATTAATCGGCAAGCCAGGGGCATTTACTACGTAGATGTTAATAGCTGGCCTCCTTACGGCCGAAACTCGAGAGAAACAATTGATCAGAGATTAAAAACGTGCTATCTATGCCAGGAGTGAAAGTCGAATCATAGATTAGCTCTAATTCTTCTTATTTACGATGCTTAAGTATGTACCTTAGTTACTATATGTTGCACAACGATTAGTAATCGATTTGCGTAAGATCTAGATCGTCATTAAAGGCCTCTGATATGTCCTTTTGGCTCTGCATGATGCGCTCTTGGGTTTCCGCAATTCGCCACAACTCATCGTCATCCTCGCCCATCAGCATGGACCGATCCCCATGGCCCTTGATATCCTTGATTCTGGCCTTGGGCAAAGCAGGACCATTGGTGCGCTTCTGTCGGTTGCCCATTGTTATCTGGCTCTCCTCGAAGTAGTTGTTGGGGTGAATGATGGTTGGCTCGACGGTTGAATTGTGGGTAATTTGGAAGTACTTTCCGCATGCAATTTGATAGTGACCGCGGGACACAAAGGACATCACCTCATCGACGGCGCTGGCTGACAGGCCATAGGAGGACAGCTTGGTTTTCAACGAGCCCTGATCCATGTACTTATACGGACAACCATGGCAATCGCCCGGCCCCGTCGCATCCTTGATGATCTTGGCGCACGAATAGGGCGTGTAGTTGACCATTGAACCCTTTTTTCCGTAGTTATGGTAAATGTTGTACTCGTAGCTGCGTGCGAACTTATCCGCGTCCATTTTTTTGGTAAACTCTTCGCGCCAGAAGCGCAGCGAATCCTCCAGCGTAACACCAATTCCTTTGATAAACAGGCCGTATTGCATTCGGCCGTTGTGTTTTATATGATGCTGAGCGCGAATGTGCTCGTGGCACATACGCATACACAAAGGCATGGAGGTCTTGGAGAGCTGATCGAGGGACTCGATGGGAATCGCTGCATCCCGACATACGGTGTAATCCCTGCCGGTATAAGAGTTATGTAGAGCTTTCAGCGTGCGAGAGATGCGCTCGTCAGCTTCTACATCATCCACCATAGTCTTAGCAGCCTGCAGGCCTTGCTCGATCTCATCCTGCTGCTTGGTGCCCACTAGGGACACCAGGTCGTGGGTGTTAACATAGGCGAAGCCAGCCTTTAAGTAGCAGCGACGTCCTCGCACCAGATCCAGCACCTGGGTGAAGGGCACCTTGTAGAAGTCCAACAGCTCGATCTTGGCCACGCTCTGCCCCGCCGTGCTCTCGTACAGGCCGTCCTTGACTTCGTCCTTCTGGGCCTCGCTTAGGGGATGAATCTCGAAGCCGTTGGCCTCAAGGAACTGCTTCACCTCGGCGCTGCTAAGTGCGGCGAATTTGTACCGAAAAAGCTCCATTTCGCGGGCCACGAACCAGCGTGCAAGGTCCTCAGAGCGGCAGTAGGCCAGCCGTAGAATGAAGTGCGAGAGATAGTCCCGCCTGCGGGTCTGGATGTCTGCCTCGTGCTTGGTGCTTCCGCCGGCGGAGCAGAGCCTTAGATAGCTGCGCAATCCCTCGCGGGTCAGATCCGCACTCACGTTCTCCTTCCATTCATCTGAGAGCAGGCGCTGGTTCCGGTTGCTTGCGCGATCCAAGACGCGGAGAAGTCGCAAGCGCTCCAAAGCCAGCTCCTCGAATTCGTCGATGTGCACGTCCTCCGTCGGTGGATAGTGGTACAGCATGACGTTGTGCGGATACTTAGTTTCCAAGCTGGCCACCTCCACCTTGACCTCATGTCTCGCGCGTTTTTTCAGACCAAATTCCATTGTGCGTCGCGCTTAAGTAATTTACAATTTGTGGAAGATTTGTTCGTTTTTGGCGCGTAAAATATGGATGGCCAATATCAGCTGTTTCAGTTGTTATCGATAGTTTTTAACCCATTATCGATGCCTGGGGATTATTCGTTACGTTTATCGAACGAAGTTTTTATTTCACTGTTTTCACATTTTTAATTGTTTTTACCAGTCAATTGCATTAAAGTATTGTGGGTTAAATCCGGGTTAAAATACGCATATTGCCGTTGTCGAGATATTTCGGCTCTTAAAAATAGTTAGACCTTTATTTATTAATATAACCTGTATACACTATGCTTATATTAAACAGCTATTTTTGCCTATTACTATTTTTATTGTGCGGAAACTGTCTTCTTCATCAAAGAATAATGAAGTTTTTATATACTACATCAGGTACTTGCACAACTGACTAGAACTCTCGGTTGAAATTACATGATTTCTAAACATTGATCTCTCTGGAACTGATCCCTATGAGGTCAAGAGATCTCCTCAAACGTTTCCAGAACAGCTTCCGCTCCTCCTTGGCCGTCGGCCACTTTATATATGTTTTCACATCCATTAGATATTGCAAAGTCTTGGGTCGCTTTCTTCGTGGAATATCCTCTAGGAAAACAAGGATCAAGTGCTCCTTGCTGACCTCAAAGATGCTACAATATGTGCACAGAGGTATGTATAGTGAACTTGACAGGAAAGATAAAGTTTCCTTACCGATGCTGCGCCAAATACATTTCAAATTGGCACCAATGACTTAACAAGAACTTGGAGGATATGATCAGCATTAGGGAATATGAGCGATCCATGCAGGAGATGATGTTATCCAGGATGGTTACTCCAATCTGAACGTATTGAAGATTTGTACTTCATTAGTAAGTTAATGTTATAAGTGAGTAAGGCGTACCTGAAAATCTCTTTCATGCAGACAAATGGACACATCGCCAGTTTCCTCCACGTTTGGCAGGAGTTCATTGAGCACCCAGGGGCGATCATTTTGGCAGTAGCTGATGAAGATATCGTAGACGGCACTGGGATCTCTCTGGGATATGTGTGTGAAGTTGTCCACCGACTCCTTTGAGGCACTGGACAACAGGGCAGCGGACTTCAGGGAAGAGTAATAGTAGTGGATGTGCCATCGCTTCAGATAAATTATAAATCCCAGGATGCAAGCGCCAGCTATAGAGCCGATAATCACGATCACTGTGTTCGTAACGCGGTGCAACTCCTCAGTGAGATCACTCATCGATCTGATCTGGCAGTTGAGCTCGTCCACCTGGAGCTGATCGGTGTTGTTGAAGCAGTAGTACTGACTGGCCTCGTAGTCGAGTAGTTGGAATTTCAGAGTAAGATCTCCGTCAACGTCCTCTAAGTGATAGGTCTGGGCCACGGAGCACTTGGCTACCTTGTAATCCTCGGAGGAGAAGCGCAGCCTGATTATGTGATTTGCTCGGTTGAAATCCCTTATGTTGGAGTAACTCCTCTGCAGCCAGGGAATATAGCGACTCTGCCAAAGCTTGCGATCTATTATCAGCGATTCCGCCAGAGATATTACTTCCTCACCTATAGCAGTCTGACTATAGTTTAGCAGCTTATAGGAGCAGTCTGGATCTTTATTATTGGTGGCCGCCACCTCCACCACCGCTCTCAAATGGCAGTCACAAATGAAGTCGTTGTCCCCCAGGCTAAGGTAATCCAAGCGCTCAAAGTCCTTCAGCATCTCGTTGGACAGCATATTGATGGTGTTGCTCCTCAGGTTCAAAACCCTCAGGGCGGAGTTGTTGTGGAAGGCACTGCGGTACCAGTTGCCCACATGGTTTGAGCTCAAGTCGAGGATCTCCAAGGACTCCAGGGACTGAAACATGGCCGGAGTGAGAGCGTTTATGTTGTTGCCCGCTAGACCCAGCACCTGCAGCTTCTTCAACGATTTGGACCACTCCAAATCCTTAATATTCGATCGCTCGAAGTACAAATACTTTAGTGTGCTAGCAATGCCATCGAAGGCATCGTCGATGATGTTGTAGGATAGGTAGGGATTTCCGGATAAGTCGAGACCCTCCAGAACCGTGTTCTTGAAGATGGTACTGCTCACCATGGGAATGGCGGTGTAGCACAGACTGAGGAACTTCAGCTTATCCCCCAGATGAGCAAAAGCCACCGCACTATTCCTGGTCATCTTCGAGTGGGAGAGGTCCAGGTAAATCAGTTCCGGCAGATATTTAAACACATTCTGCTGGATCTTCAGGCCGTATATCAGACTCA
Organism: Drosophila erecta; assembly: GCF_003286155.1. Lineage (NCBI taxonomy): Eukaryota > Metazoa > Arthropoda > Insecta > Diptera > Drosophilidae > Drosophila > Drosophila erecta. Next base: position 20,346,999 of record NW_020825198.1, read on the forward strand.
AGGCCATTTCCAGAGTGGGCAACTGCAGTTGGTAGCTGTATGTCAGGAAGTTGGTGAATGACAGGTCGAGATACTGCACTCCCTGGATGTGGTAGAAAGTGTCGTGGCTTATCGTCATGATCTTGTTGTCCGACATGAAGAGCCGGCGCAGATTGCTGACGTTCCTGAACGCCTCCTTGCTCACGTACTCGATGCTGCAGTTGCTGATGTCCAGCTCCACAAGTCGGGGCATCTTGGGGAAAGAGGCCCAGGCTATGGATTCAGCTAGGGAAGGGAATAGAAATAGAAAATGTTAGAAAACTAAAGACGGATTCTTAAAGAAGAATATCTGCCATGATAACATAAATCGCTTTCTTCCAATGATATACAATGTGCATGTTTTAAAAAAAAGTAATGTGAAAACATTTTGCTGGTTATAAAACGAGGAAATGATGCACTTAATGACAGATACCAAGGTGCGATTAGTTGTGACATGAGGATGTTTGCGGAAAATGTCTTTGCCGTGTAATTGTGTTTGAGCTGAGATCTTACATGTACGTCCGTGCTGATCGAAACGATCTTTCAAGACCTTAATATAGTTCGTATAGTTTTTACTGGTTGTGATTGAGTGTACCATGTTCGTGTTGTTGTTAAAGTAAAGATAGCACTCCCGATCATACAGGTCGGTGGTGTTGTCACATTGTGGTACATTGTTACCAGCCTCCGAGAGGGACTCGTTTACATATCGAGCGAAGGCTGAAATGGCGAACGGAAACTGGACATCAGAAATCGGGTGCCATCGCGATTCTGGATCTCATAACTGACTAAATGGCATATCAATCCCGACCAACCTTACCTTCGGCATCCGGAATCAGTTCAGCGAAATTATTCCCGCGCAGCGACAGTAGCTTCAAGGATTCCCTCATGGAGTACAGCGTCCCGAACGGAGCTGCAGTCAACATATTGAAGGCGGCGGAAAAGACTTCTGTCCTCCAAAACATGAACTTCCGCGTTAGTTTCGCCTCCCGCAGCAGGTCAGAGTCCTCATTTATGTTACCATGGGATAGATCCAAATACATTTTATGCGCTGTAAATAGGTAAATATTGGGGTACGATAAGAAAACCCATTGTAGGGTAGGACCTATAAATGATAAAGGAATCACCATGTACCCAGGTGTCCGATCTTATAGAATTAGAGTGTACAATCTATTAACGCTACGATCCAGATAGCAGCGAATAGCTTCGCCGGAGCCATCAAACTACAAGTATGCAAAGCTTTTACCGATAAGGAGTTCCATAATGCTACCGATTCTGGTGGCTTTGGCCTAAACCAAAAAGCTCCATCAGCAGTCGATCCTCGTTGCCGGAAGCGTGCAAATATATATCACTTTGAGTGCTGTTAACAATGCCCAATCGAACTGAAACTTAAGCAGCGATGTTCCATTGGACTTATGGATGGGCTTACCGTGTTGAGTGGTGCCCTCCTTGAGGGTTCCGTTGGGAAACAGCCACCATATCACCTCGTCCTTGATCATGTCCAAGAGACAACTGTTTCCATCATCCGATTCGTATTTCAGCATGAGCGACTTGAGGTCAGTTCTCTCCTTGCTGGCCTCTTCGGCCTCCTCACTTGTTGTGGTGGCTGAGTCTCGTTCTATTATCAGCCCATCCTGGATCGCAAACTCGGAGGATATATCCCTTACGTTCCCGAGGAGCAGGCATGCTAATACGATCACGTCCAATATGCTTTTGGGAGACATGTTCACCGAACTGCGCACTAATATTGCTTGTAAAGGGGATTATAAATTAGATTTGACAGCTGTTTGATTTCACAATCGCCCGGATAATCGCGTTCCATACAATTTTTAGCCACTCATTCAGTTGCACTGGTTGTTCCGAAATCGAAGCCACATTTTGTGATAGTTAACCGTCGTCCGACTTTCCCCGCGAACGACTATATTGCGCCTGATCGAAGCACTCGCCTCGGATTCCCGTAGTGGACTGGCTGGAGGACTGGCCTGCTCTATTGGTCAGCCAGAATAACTGGTAGCTGCGGTACCTATGTGCAGCTAATTCTGCCATGATACGGCTTATCAGGTTTGGCAATATCTTCCCCTGGATGGCCCGGGACTATCAGCGTATCGCTTTTTCGGTGGCAGTGAGCGTCCCGCCTCACGCCCACGCCAGGTTCCTTATCGGATAATTATGTGGTCGTCGGAGTACGGCTATTAGGCCCGTACTTTGGGGGATCGGTGCTCTGGATCAACACATATAGTGACGGCTCGCTTTTGGCCAGCACAAAAATTCAGTAAGATACTACTCAAGTGCTTGGGATTCGCAGACAGAAAAGCCTGTCTGACTATTACGGCGTATAGTCAGGACCGATAAGACAAATCACTTGGCAAATCTTGGATTCCCAGACCATCGGCGATGGGAAACGCTAGCCACTGAAACGCAGGCTGCACAAATGCCCAATTATTTATATCAATTCCCTTCATATCATACAGGGTACTAGCCGTAAAAGTAGTTATTGGGAGATAGCTTCTGCGGCAGCCTTCTGCGAGTATAACAAGTGAACATCGGACACCCATTGAGGAAAACATGTCACTTATCTTCCGCTGATAACGCAATCCTTATAATAGCACGTCAATATTGCTATAAAGCTTCAATGCGACTTCTTGCATAGTCAGCATTTTGCAGACGGAACTCTATTTTTGTAAGGAGGTGCCATGACTATTATTTATAATTCAATATCATACCTATCAGGAAAATGGGGCAGGAAGAAGGAAAAGGACAAATTTAGAAGCAAGCTGGCTTTAAATGCGACCATTTATAAAAGGGAAACATTGTAGTCATTGTGTTACTGCAGCTAACTAACAGCTTTTCCTAACCGATAGACAACTCATGGTGGGTTTTGAGTTTCCCCTGGCTCATAGAGAACAAGATCAGAAAGAGAGTGGCTCGTTTCCCGCTGGAATTTGAGTGGAGTGGCAGGGGGCTGGTCGCACCCAGAGCTCAATCGGAAACTGGTTTTGAGTGCTGAGCTGGGAACTCGGCTTTTAGTCGATAGTCAGAGCTGAGCTCAGGCGGTATCCATCGGCGGAAGAAAGTTGAGTTTGCAGCTGGAATACTAGGCCACTTACAGCCAGATAACTATCCCCGCTTAATGATGCGCAAATCGCCGGGCAGCCTGGCCTCGGAGGCCTTCTCCAGTTCGAACTCCTCGCTGAGCCACTCGTACAGCGATGGCAGCGACCTGGCCAACTGGGAGGAGTACGTGGCCGCGGACGGGAGTCTCTTCTACATGGAGTATGTGAGAAATGAGAAGACTGGCGTCTCGGCGGAGCGGCGGGTGGAGTTCATGCGCCGATCGCTGCGCCTGGGAAAAAAGTCATCGCGTCGCCAGCCACACAGCAATAATCAGAGTCAGAACCACAACCAGTCCCACGGCCAGAGCCAGTTGGAAACCCAGGCGGAGCCGCAAGAGTTCCGATTCTCACAGTTCAAGAAGGCTGCCCCCGATCCCAAGAAACTGGATCTGGTTATCACTGCCGCCGATCGCTTCCGTTTCGGCCGTCGGTCCACGGCGGTGGAGTCCATACTGGGCTTCCGGGTGCTGCCCTTTCCGGATCAGCCAGAATGCCTGATGGTCGATGGATTCGTTCACGATCTGAGTGCTCTGCAGCACGGCATAAAACGGGGAGATTGGTTTAGATCCCTGAATGGCATAGAGTTGTATGCCAGCAATGTGGATGAGCTGCTCCAGCAGTTCGTGGAGCCCACTCAGGTGTGCCTAGGCTTCCAATCCTGCGGTGCGGCCAGTGCCGTTTCTCCCACCGATCCGGCGTATAGTCCAAACACTCACGAGGAGCAGGTGTGCAAAGTGGAGAACTTTCTCATGTTCACGGAGAAGTTTGAGCAGATGTTAATAACGGAGGGGAACTTCGGTAGTTCCGGTAGTCCCGGCAGTTCCGTGGACATAAGAATGCCCTTCGCTATGCTGCTACTCCCACCGGAGTGCTATCAGCATGAGCAGCAACAGGATTCGCTGTACTACTTTCCGGAAATCCCCGAGAACTTCCTATTTAAGGCGCGTGGGAGTTTCCTCACCCTGCACGCCGTTCTCAGCGAACTGCACTCCCAGCCGTTGAGTTCACGGCTCCTGGTGGACCAGGTGCAATACCACGTCAACTACCGACGACTGAATGGGTTCCTAGTGCTCTTCGCCTACGCCGGAGGACTCTGCAGTGCGGCGGAGTGCAGCCTGCGATCGGATGAGCTGATTGGATACATACGCTTCTCTCTGCCGGGCCTGGACCTGGAGAGCTTCAACCAGGAGGGAGAGTCGGGGAATAGTTCGAGACTGAAGCTTTTCCTGCGACACTTTTGCGAAATCCAAAGGACCCGGCTCGTAGCCAGATGCCAAGGTCACACTCGCTTCGAAGAGCTTCTGGGACAATCCCGCAGCCTGCCACTGCCCAAGGAGGCGCAGCTGCGCATCTTTGATGCTCTTAGTGAAATGGAGGCCATGGATTATCGCAACTGGAACGATGAGCCACTCACCACTCATCGCGAGTTCTTCATCTACGGAAGTGCGCTGTACTACGATGGATTCCTGGTGGCCAGCCTGCTGCCACCGGAAGTGAGGGTGAGCGTAGAGGGATTCCTGCGCTGCCGAGGGATCTTCGAGTTGCTCGTGGCTGCTCCGGGAATCAAAGTTCGCGAGATGTACGTGTGGGAGGAGATAGTGCTGCCCAGTGCCACAGGGCGATATTTCCTTACCATCTGCACCAAGAACCACTTGAGCCTGGCTGTGATCTTAAAGATCTTTGATGCTCCGGACATGGCTCCGGATGCGGTGGTGGGTCCATCGCTCTTTTACATCGAGGAAATTCAGGAGACCCTGGACCACCTGGTGCAATGCGGCATAGAATCCCTAGCCATGTTCTGGTCCGTTTCCAATAAGAGACCAGAAGTGCTGGACGCCACTGTCACCGAGAGTAGAGATCAGGAGAAGGAGCCGAACAACCGACTGGAGTCGTTCCTCAAGCAGAAGCTTACCGTACTGAGTCCTTCGGTGGAGGAGGAGGCCCAACTGTGCTCGTCCCTGGGTGGGTCTTCCATACACAGTCTGACTCCCAGCGAGGACGAATCCTGCCGCAGGCGATTGACGCCCATCCATGGTGCTGCCGAGGACTCGGACAGCGGTTCCGATTGGGAGAACTTCGCCGTACAGCATCCCCTCCACTATGGACTAAATCTCGGGACCGAGAGCCACAATCAGAGCCAGATGACGGAGTCCATGTGGAAGGAGATCAACAACGTGGTGCCAGTCAAGATATCCGCTGGCTGGAAGAATTCCGTGCTGCACTACGTCTACATCGACATAGCTAATGGGTCCTTGTTTTCACCATTTAGCGACAGTTCCGAGAATTCCAACTACCTCTCCGAGATACGCCAGGCGTGTCACATAATCCACGCCGTGCTGGAGAAATCCAAGCACTATCGCAGGCAGCTGTCGGAGTCCTCGAGAGCACATCCGAACCCGAACGGGCACAGTAACCTCTCAGTGTCGCTGGTCAAGGAGCACGGCATGACCCTCGAGGTCAGCCCGCAGCCCAAAACGGACGGGCAATCCCAATCCTCCTCGGCCAGTCGCTTCGTGGTGGTTGGTCGGCTCTTTCAGTCGCCAGCCAAGGAAGTCTACGTGTGTCACCGCTCCGATGTTCCCCAGAACATAGTCGAAATGGCTTTTCGATTGTCCTTTTTCTCCATGGGATAACTAACCATTTAGACAGTGGGATTTCTAATTTATATCAATCAAAACTTCAATCTGTCGAATTCTTGCGATAAATATAAATGCAACTTTAACTAAGAAAGTTAAACAAATTTATTTTACATAAGCATTCAAATGATGTTTTATTTGGTTAATTTCTGACCAAACTTTAAAATTCAAAAGTATAATTAAAAACTTTTACAAATTCCATTTCAAAAACCTCAGTGTTAAGCTCTGCCAAAACCCGAATTTCTGCCGAAATTGAAACAAATGTGTATTTGTACGGCAAGGCAGCGAAAAAATAGGTTTTTCAACAAGAACACAAACATCGCGCGAATGTGTTTCATTCATTCATAGTTCAGACTACAGAAGCCATCAAAAGTGTCCACTATTTTTAGAGTTCGGTGGGAGGGTCCCATTCTAAAAGTAGTTCCACGCACCAGAAGTCAAGAGACACGCCGAGCAATAAATCCACGTGAACGAGTGGCTCAAGGTGGTGCTCCTCAAATACTCAGTCTGCGAAAGCCGTCGACAGTTCCGTTTGGGTGGTCCAACAAAAGAGGCATCTAGGTGGATGAATAAGATGACAGCTACGTGTATGCTGTGCTTTCTTCTGTTCTGCACGGTGATGGTGATAGCGGAGGAATCGGGCAGTGGACTGTTCAACGTCACTGGGAATCCCTCAGATACGGAAACTGCTCCAAAATTGCCCAGCGAAGTGCAAAAAGCTGTTTGCACTGTGACTGCTGGGGAGGTAAAGGCATCTGCCGAGGCTGTCACCACAAAAACGCTTAAGGGAGTGTGTGGATCAGGTGGGTCCAGTGGTCTCCTTCCAGTTCGATCCTGAAATTGTTAATGGTTAATTAATGGTTAATGGTTAATGGTAATGTTAATTGTTAATGTGCAGATGAAATGAACATGGCCTTCCGAAGTCTAGAGAACAAACTCTACGAAGAGCTGCGAGTAATGAAACTGATTTTGGTGCACTTAGCCAAGGCAAACGGACTTAAAGTCAACACTGCCATTTCCACATCTCTACCCACGCCACCTCCGACTAAGAGGCCAATCACAACCGCTGTGCCGCCAATCTTCAAGCCCATAGACCCTCCCAAAAAGCCTTCCAATGCAACCAATTTGAAAGCAGAAGAAAACGAAGTTGCTCCAGACCTTGGACTCAAGAAGAATCCCACTCTGAAGAACTTGGAGTCGAACACGAATCTTGGAGCTCGGGAAACGGAAGTCGATAAGTTTAACAATACTGTACTGGCCGATCAGGATGTAAAGTTGTTCACTTACTATTGGAAGTTGGAGAACGTTACAGAACTCATCAAAGCTCCCAAATTGGCCACTGTTAGTAGCCCCATATTCAGCTTTAAAGGTACATCAGTAATTGGGATGGATTTGCCACGTATTATATCTTATTTTCTGATAATCCCACTCCAGGCAAGTCCTTACAACTAAAGTGCACTTTCCATCACATGAATCGCGAACTGCTGAACCTGCAACTAGGATACGGCATCTTTAACCCGAAATCTAACCCTGGCCAAAGCAACAACATCTTGTTAGAAATGGACGGAATTTTCCAGAATACTAAGTGGACCGAAGACATCCACCAGAAGCACAAAATTTCCATACTGGATCAAAGTCACAACCACCGAAGGACGCAAGACCTCAGTTCACAGGTGCTGAACAAGCTGGACATGGGCTTCTCTATCCCGAACAGCGTGCTCCTCGGTAGCTCGTACATCAAGCAGAATGCGCTGTTGATTCAGATTCTTTTATATTTGTGAATGACAGAACAACGTTTGTATCCGAGCAATTAAAACAAAGAGAGACCAAAACCATGTGCTATTAAGAAAAACCTCAACATCCTTATTGCAGTTTAAAGCTTGCTGCGCGCTCCCTTCGCCTTTATGTCAAGGAATGGCAAAGCGATGGGGTAAAGCTCCTTGCACGACTTGAAAGTTACAATATCGCTGATTGGTTTATGACGCTCCATGTTTGTGATCTCCAAGGGTTCCGCTTCTGTCGTGGCGTTGTCATCGGTTTGCTGGGATACAATGTGTACGGACAGAACGCGTCGCTCATCGCCATCTTTTGCGATAAATTTCTGGAAATAGAAAGATGTTTTCAGGCAATGAAAATCTTTAAAGGACTCGTATTCTCTCACCTTGAAGTATTCTACAAAGTCGGCCTTGCTGATCTTACGCAGTATTGCTACTTCAGCCTCCTCTCTTTCAAAGTGGTACGTCTGCATGGCTATTTCGCCATAGAACTGGCTGAATTGCTGGAAAATGGTCTTGGGCTTTTCCAACTTCTTCACAGCCAAAGCCTCCTTGTGCCGCTCAAACTCATCCAATGGCATATCCTCAATTACTTGCTGAAGATATCAGAAGTTAGTTAATACAATGTAATTGTAAGACAATCGTGTTATTACCAAATAAGTTTGCAGAAAGTTTTCAATACGATCTTCCACAAAGGACGGATGCTTTGCTGACTGCACAATGATACGTATGCCATTGGCTCCATTCACCTTACGCACTCCACTGAACACGATGTAGCCCAGCTGCTCCTTTGTGCGAAGGCAATCGTAGCAAGGTTCCGAGAGCACCTGGGATACCAGGTTCACCATTATGTTTGTGTGATCAGTTTGTGCGCCGCACTGCAAGTAGAGCTGTGTGCAGGAGCTCTTATGGAACTCATTCTCCTTCTCAAATAGGTAGCTGTCGCCTTTAGTGGGACACAATTTATAATTGTATACAAAGCAATAATTTTATAGCAATAATTCGACATACCCGCAAGCAGCTTATACTCTCGCTTCTTTAGCATTTGCCGCGCTAGAATGGGAAGCTTTGAGGCATTGGTAGCCTCCAGTCGGGTGTTAACTCGCCCCGCGATGTCCGTCGCCTGCTGCTTGGTCACATTGCCAAAAATAAAGCACTCTGTGTGCAGGCGCTGAAAGAACTCCTTAGCGAAGTTCAACACTCGATCGTACGTGACAACTATAAAGAAGTGCTTAGGGATAAACTTATTTTCTAGATAGTCCTAGCTAATATCTTACGTTCCATAGCGTCTACAAGCTCCACATTGGCCCACGCATTTTCAGTTAACAACAGAGCTAAATAGTATATGGAATGCTGATATGGTTGCTCAGCCTTAAAGTTTTTCAGTGAACGTACATATTCCTCCTTAAGGATGTCAAAACGTTTCTCATCGATGGAGAAGTCAAAAAGGTGATCTAACAGCTTCTCCAACAGCACCACCTGTTTGTCACTAAAACCTCGAATGGTGAACTGCAAGAGATAGAGCATTTAGCAATTTGAAAGTTAAGAAGAGCTACGTATTCTCACATCGATGCCGCACGATTTTCCCATCACGCTAACTTTCAAACTGGCTAGCTCTGCATCGTACAAGTACTCGTTGAGCTGATCCTTCAGTAGCATCACCATCATATGGTTCAGATTACAGTTCAGGGGATCCAGATATGCAATCGGATTGGACATGTCGAACGTCATGCATGCCTTGGGTTTATTGAACTGATTGTCCTGCTTATGCCAAACCCTTAAAATGGGGGTATCCATAATAATCGTGGGATGTTTGGGTGCATCGGCTGGAACCTCGGAAATATCAAAGTTTGTTGGTATGAAGCTGTTCGGCAGCGCCAATTTCAGGTTCTCGTTAAGTTCACAATTCTCCCAACACTGCAAAAATTTTAAGGTTATTTTTTTAAGGAACTACGTAATACAACTAAACGTACTTGCACTGTTTCCTTGGCCACGCGCATAACGCCGTACTTGGTTTTATAGTAGGGCTCCGCTAGGTCGCAATCCTTCTCAAAACTCTGGCTTACCATTACAATTCGGCTTTTGGAGGGAACCAGCTCATCCAATAAGCCTTGAATGAGGTCTGGACGCCATTCGTTGCTCAGATATGGAGCAATAAGTACCTCCTCCAGGGGAAAAATTTGCATGGACGAGACGGCATGTGTGACTAAAGTCTCCGGCTGCTCCTTCTCCTTGAAGCGGAATCTCATTTCATTGAGTTTCACGCACTCGTCAAATATCCACTTCTTGGGACCCTCTTTTCGCAGCATTTCCAAGTACTGAAACACGATCCTGACAATGTCATCCACGTGCTCCAACCCCTCCTGCGTCAAGTCGACGACAATGTCGAAGAATCCAAAGCCGTTTTGCGTGTTCTGATGCCCGGCCATAAGGCTGGAAAAAGAATAGAAATATGCATATGAATAGAATATGCAACCGAAAGTCTTGATGAACTTACTCATTGCACCAGCCCAGACGCCTCAGCTCGGATAAAATGCTGCCCTTGCCCTCGTGACCGATGAGGTGCGTCAGATAGTTATCAGGCTATAATAAAAGAGGTTAGGTGGGCTGGCTATGGAGGAACTTTTTGGCATTCCTCTGATTGATCCGTAGCCACATCGCAGTGGTACATAGAACTTACGCCCGACTTGTAGAACTGTGTCAAATCGTCTGTGGTAAAGCTTATCGTCAGCGATCGGATGTCTTTGATAGGCACTATTTTCACCTTTTGTCCATAGCGCTCCTCGGCGTAGGGGTGGCGTGGCCAATCTGGAACCTCGACGTTTTTGTTCTCGATTTCGGAGAATTTATCCAATACCATAACCTCCAGTTGGTCCAATGATTCTGTCAAGGATTGATTAGTTACTAGCAGAAACGACAGAATAATAATATAATGATAACAAACCTTTTCCTATGACAGCCAGACACATTATGTTGGCGGAGTACCACTGCTTGTGGAACTTAAGCAGCTCATCCCGCACATCTATGTTCATGGATTTGGGTATTTCGGAAAGGGTGGTCTTGTTGCCGCTGCCGAACTTGCTGTAGGCATGATCCGGCTTGGCCAGGTGCCGGTTCACCTGCTTGATACGCCACAGATCGCTGGGCAGGTTCTTCTCGTGCTCAGAGTTAACCTGCAATGGCATCGGCTTATTTTTGTAATCAATTTATCTTATGAGATTATATACCGCATTGATTTCCCGCTCTGTGGCGCTGGGCGTGAACAAGGGGGCTATGAAGAACTGCGCGAAACGATCTAAAGCTCCATCCAACTTGTCCGGCGCCACATGAAAGTGGTACTTAGTCATCAGGGGAAAGGTGGCGGCGTTGCTGCTTCCTCCGCTCTGCGAAAGGTAAGTGGTGTAGCCATTCTCATGGGGATACTTCTCAGTGCCCAGGAACAGCATGTGCTCGCAAAAGTGGGCCAATCCAGGCAGATTCGTGGGATCCGACATGTGGCTGCCATGGGTATAGTCATTAAAGGCAAACATTGAGTGACGATTTGATCTTATTTACCCCACTTGCACGGACAGAGCTGCCGCTGAGAATTCTGTGTTGGGATCGCTGATAAGCAGGACCTTCAGTCCATTTTCCAGCTGCAATCCCCGATAGTCGCGTGTGTCCTGCAGCGACTTTTCAATGTTGTTCAGCCTATAAACGATGAATTATTGCCTCAGACGACCTCTAAGATGTATAACTCGCAATTACCTCAAAATGGGCTCCATGCTGTCTGGCTTCCTGGTTGCGGACTTTTGTGAGCTCTCAGCTATTGTCATCTTGGGTTTGCCAAGTGTTCCAATCGATCGATGTGTTACTGAAATGCTGGCCCTCAACGCACTTGACCTGTGCGAAATAATTGCGATTTAGTGGTGTCCGCTGGCGGAAATTTCATTTATTGCTGCCAACCGTCGACCAAAAACCGCTGTTAAGCCAAAAATCGATTTTCTGCACGTAAGATACATTGAGTTTGAGAACTACTTATAACGACGCAACTCCGACTTTACGTGGCGTCCGTACGTTAAGAATTTCGAGAGTGGGCGGAGTAGCTAACCGCTCTCGTGTTCAATCAATTTAATTACTTTTGTCCCGAAAAATAAATTCTAACTAGTTTCGCAACAACTAAAATAGCAAATAATCATCTGTTCGCAGGGTTGCCAACGCACCGCGCAGGCAGAACTAGTTCAATGCGTTGCCAGATCGTTTATTTTATAAGTGGTTCCAGATTGGAGAATGGAATCAATTTTAAAAAATGCACATCAGTTAGCATTATTTTCAAATGTGGAAAATCTAAAAGGTTTTAGATGAAGATTTGAAGTTATTTTAATAATACTCCTAATTGTTATTTTAGACTAATATAAGGATAGATTGTTGAATCTAGAATAGATGGCAATTTCAAAATGTAAATTACCTGTTTGGAATTTTCTTATGACCATATAATAAAAATAGGGCAACCCTGAAAATTATCATTATAAAAATAAATTTCCGTGAATTCTCGTGCTCCGGCAATCTGGCAACGCTGTGCAACCATCCGCCGCCGTGCTCCAACACTGGCCGGCTACCGTCAAAGCGCGTAGAAGAATTGCGGGCTGTAACTGCATTTTATTATTTTTTAATTTCATTGATAGTGCGCCTGACCAGCGAGCAGTTTTTATCCGCCGCCGTCGGCAACCAGCTCGCAGCGATGCCAAAGTTGTGCCAGCCGAAAATATTGCGCGTGTTGCGAACCATAAACTGCGTCGCCATCGGTGTGTGGGTGCAGAAATAAATGCAAATTGTTGTAAAATGCCGTGCTTTGGTGTGCGTGTTGATAAGTGCAATACGCAAAAGTAAGAACATTGAGGCAAATCCGTGCAAACCGTGGGATTAGCCGTTTTCAGAGGTGAGTGCTGCAGTGCTACGTCCGCGGAGATTCATGATTTCGTGAATTCTGTGTTTCCCCTTCGCCCAGCAGTCCAATTAGGTTCTAATCAAAATGTTTACCCACTAACTTGAGTTTTCTTCGCCAAAAAGCGCAAGTGTTCAACGATTTTTCCTCTCGTTCTCTGGGCCCCAAAATGGGCCAAGTTTACCGGAATGGCGTGTGGGAACTTCAAGATCCCCTCTTAAAAGTCCCTGTGCCTCCTGTGTGCGAGTGTGAATGTGTCCGTTTGGTAACGGTATTTGTGACCGTTTTGCAATGGCACGAGAAAATCAATAAGCTGGCAAAATTGAAGAAAGGAGACTTCCCAGACATGGCAAAGCAACCAAAATTCGTTAATAATGCTAATATGCTGGCGTGCTCTGCAAGTTCTCGCGAATCAAACCGCCTAATTACCCCAATGGTTCACACCTCGCATGAAAACAACTTGGCACCCGTCGCTAAATAAATTGGATTTTTGTGGGCTAAGATGGGTATTAAAAGACTATTGTTTGTGGAAATATTTTAGAATGAAAACTTAAAACTGAGAAACCTGCTTATCTCTAACAAATGGCAAAAATCGGTTATGTTTTATGGTACAGATGCCAGCCACTTGAACCTATATTTCCAAACGACTTTACCTTCTGCATATTTAATCTTCCAATATACCTGAGATCTCCAAGAACTACCAGTTGTTCTCATTCAAAACATATTTCATTGTTTTTGCTTTACTTTGTTTAAGACCAACAATAAATAATTAAATCCGTAATATGATTTCAAGGTCTCTGCTCTACTAAAGAGATTCATTATAAAAAATCGAAGCGAAAGTGCAACCAATTGCTATGTAATCCTGAGGTCAACGATCCCTAATATTGACAGCAACCTAAAGTCTTCGAACGAACAAAAGACTTTCCTGTAGAGAATAACGATCGCTTCGGGCGACCGCTTAAAGTGCCTTCAATTGCATGGTTATTGTTTTGGTAGCGCGTCCCAAAATAGACTGCAGCTCGTCGAGAAGATCGGACAATGGATTGCCATGGAGCGTGGGCCACGCAGGAAGAAGCGTGCTCATTGCGACTGGAGGATTGATGGCAGATATTTTTAGTGCAGCCCCAATTAGGTTCAATTAGAGACCAAGAGAGCTTATCGCTCCGTATCCGAGGTACTGGCTTCAACTTCCTCCACGACAAGTGCATCGGGGGTCAATGAATTGGTTGGCGTTTGATAGACGCCGATTGCGAAATCCAATAGATTTCTCGGTAAATGTTCCGAAGCTCCCATAGATACACGTGTATTTGAATCGCAGATATCCGATTTCTCGATAGTAATTTGAGTTTTCACCGAGTCCAGCGAGTAGACATACAAAATAGTTTATTGACGTAGATCAGTTATTCTTGATATTCAAAGTGATCGTGAAAGTGAATTTTCTAAGTGCGCAGAATATTACAAATTATTTATATTTTAGGAAGCACTTAATAATGTAGATCCAAATCAAATTAATCACGAGATAGAACAATTTTGCCTAAACGCAAAGCGTTAATGCAGACGATATTTTGTGTAACTTAGTAATTAGCATGTCGATTGTTAGTCGAGAATTTAGCATCAGCGATAGACCTTGTCAGATCTCGAAAAAATAAGGGGAGCAGTTCTACGTAGCTTAAATATTTATATTAAGACACTGTTTTCCTCACCAGAACATATGTACATCCAAATTGACGAAATCCTGATTAAATCACAAAAACATCCAACATTCCTTTCATTTCAGATTCCACAAGTTTGTTCTGCTATTTGTACACGCCCAAAATGGACAACGAGCAGCCGCATCAAGAGTTGGTGAAGTGCGTCCTGGTAGGGGACACGGCGGTGGGCAAGACCCGACTGATCTGCGCAAGGGCCTGCAACAAGCACGTCTCGCTATCCCAGCTCCTCTCCACACACGTGCCGACCGTGTGGGCCATCGACCAGTATCGCATATACAAGGATGTGGGTTACCATTCTCTAACAATCCTAATTATCGAATTTATTCGAGTCTCAAAATATTAAAGGTGCTCGAGCGATCTTGGGAGGTGGTGGATGGAGTGAATGTCTCACTTCGCCTATGGGACACATTTGGTGACCACGACAAGGATCGGCGTTTCGCATACGGCAGGTTTGTAATCATAGCAGCACTCACTATTCGAATCAATTAGATATTTTCTTGACCTACAGATCCGATGTGGTGCTGCTGTGCTTTTCCATTGCCAGTCCGATTTCCCTGCGCAACTGCAAGATGATGTGGTATCCGGAAATTCGCCGCTTTTGTCCGGATGTTCCCGTCATTCTAGTTGGCTGCAAGAACGACCTGCGCTACATGTATCGCGACGAGAACTATCTTTCGTATTTCGGCGAGAAGGGAACCTTTGTTCGGTATGCATATGCTAACAGGTTTCAGGCAGTTTTGTGCAGCTTTCAGTTTTAAATTAAAACCCGTGCGGGTTCTTTAATCAATTCAATTATTCACTGGGTAGCAATCTATATTTAGATTATATTTATAACACACTATATAATTCAAATTCATTTGTTAAGATGTTGAGAGGAGTTCTATTTAATTGCACTTAATTAAAAACAATCATTACTATAATCCGTTTAAAGAGCCGCATTGAAGAGTGACCTGGTTATGCCGGATGAGGCGCGTGCCGTCGCCAAAGAGCTAGGGGTGGCCTACTACGAAACCAGTGTTTTCACCTACTTTGGGGTGAATGAGGTGTTTGAAAATGCCATCCGGTCCGCGTTGATTGCACGTCGACAGCAGCGATTCTGGATGACAAACCTGAAGAAGGTACAGAAGCCCTTGCTGCAGGCGCCGTTCCGGCCACCGAAGCCACCACCACCGGAGGTCACCGTCATGGTCGGCAACTATCGGCAGGACATCTACAACATGTTCCTGTCGCAGGCCTACACCGACCTCGTCCTGGTCGGGGCGGGTGGCACCAAGTTCGCCGTGCACAGGTTCATGCTAGCCGCCGCGTCCAGCATCTTCCAGCGCCTGCTTAGCACTGAGCTGACTGATATGGGCGGGCGGAGCAGCAGCGAATCTAGCATGGTCAGCTCAACATTCGGGGAGGCCACCATTGCGGACTTCAACGACGACACAGAGTCCCTGATCCGCTACGAATCACGCACACAACGGTGGGTGTTGCCTCCTAAGCTCAGTGAACCTATTGACATTTTTCTTCACCAGAATGTGGGAACATTTGAAGCGCCGCTCCAGTTATCAAGCGTTACCTCTCATGGAGTCTAGGCGGTCCAACGACTTGTACAGGGAGCTACATCATCCGGTTCTGCAGAGCATTCGCTTGGTGCACGTAGAAAATCATCGGGGTGTAAATGGTCTGCAGACAATTGTCACCCTTAGCAAACTTATCTCTCCGCAAGCTCTGCATCAGTGCCTGAGATTTATTTATACCGGCACCGTTGACAAGGATTGCAATAATCTGGAGGTAGGATAATGTTTCAATATATTTAGTGCTATGTTTATGAGAACTTAACCTATCAATATTTGTTTATGCTCACAGGAAATTAGAGAAGCTGCCGATCTATTAGAACTGCCGCAACTGACTCAGCTACTTTCCAGGCCTCAAACCGTTATGGAGAACTCCAGCGATGAGCCAAATCCGCACATTTGCCTTGTAAGCGCATTGATGCTCTGATGTCCTTTATATATACCTCTGGACCTAAACATTTTATTTCCTTTACATTAGCGCATCAAAGAAAGCATGGAACGGCATTGCATTGGTGACGGGTGCTTCAGTGATGTCACTTTTGAATTGGACGATGGTTTAATGAAGGTTTGTCCCTTGAATTACTATAAACATTTCAAACTTACCCTTACTGCATTGCAGGCACACCGCGCTGTGCTAGTTGGTCGTTGTGATGTCATGCGCGCAATGTTGTTGGGCGACTTTCGCGAGGCGCATTCCAATGTGGTAGGAATACTTTTAACACCCTAAAACTAAAAATAGCTAACACAAATTTGCTTTACCTCAGATCGTATTCCCTGGCGTTACAATTTACACATTCCACAAGCTGCTGTGCTACCTGTACACTGACCAGATTCCGCCAATATCGGCCGTTAAGTGCCTCAATCTGCTGGAGTTGGCCAACAGACTCTGCCTGCCGCGGCTGCTAAACCTGGTTGAATGCCGCGTTATTGAAGATCTCACTCTGATTTCCCAGAACGAAACCAATGAAACGGTGGATCACTGTCTAAAGCTGCTTGAGCCAGTGAAGGTATATAGGGATCAGTTGAAGACGTATACCCCGAAATACAATATATTCCTTTTCAGCTGCACAACGCACATCAATTGGCCGAGTGGTGCATGTCATACCTGTGCGTCAATTACAACCTTATTTGTAAGTTTTCCCTCAAGGGCCTAAAGGCGCTGCACCAGGATAATCAGGAGTACTTGCGCGAGCACCGATGGCCACCAGTCTGGTATCTGAAGGACTATGATTACTATCAGCGATGCCTGAACGAATTGAACAAGGAGCTAAAGCTAAAGACTTCGAGGCGGGAATCGCCTAGCGATGACGAGGGCTGTCTGTGCTTCACGGGCGGTAAGTGTTGCTACTTTTACGAAATTATCTGCTCCACATCCCACCACACTTAACATCCAAGTCCAATACTCCAATCGGAGGATCAGCTCAGGTTTTAGTTTCAGCTAGCTTTAGAGGATAATGTATGTATCACCACTGCGGTTTGTATTCGTAGCTAGGTGTCTCGTTATTGTTTTCCTTTCCTGTTGATTTCCTTGCTCATTTACAACGACAACGCCATCACCATAATATTAATGTGCGAAATTTGGTCAAAGTATTCTCTTGCTGGCTGTTAGGTAAATCGAAGCGCAGCGGTGATGTGAGTGGCACCACGGAGAACAGCAACGCGGATAATCAGATCTTCAACAGCGCCGGCAACTCGCTCAACCACATTGATTTGGAGGCGGACATGGACCTGAATCTCTGACACCCAGCCCTAGGGCAAGGAAGGTGTGTTAATGAACTTAAAGTAAGGATTCTTCGATGATTATATCCGAGTCTTCCAGATCACTGCGCTTCATTGTGATCCTGCCGGTCCTGATCTGTTTCATCTGTACGATTTTAAGTATTTTGATACTTTTCCAAATCCATACATAACAAACCTCAAGGACACGATTTAGTGTGGTCGGGGATAGGGATTGGGAATGGAGAGAGGAGTGGCGCGTCTGCTTTTGACACTACGCAATATATAGAGCGCAAATTTGCCTTAGTGATTACTGATTAATAAGTCCAACGTAGCTCGACCCAAATCAAAGGAGCTACTGCAGAGTGCTTCGGATTTCTTATATTTATACGCATATGTAATGCAAAGCATAGACGAGTATGTATGCACATGCACCTCGGCGAAGCGAAGCATTTCGCTGTATTGCCTTACGATATATTGGTGTACACTCAACTTGTTCTGCACGATTCCAGGGAGTGTGGAAAGCTAAAGGACGCAGACATGTGTATATCCTTATATTTGTACCTTTACCTAAGACATGTATGTATGTATATTTTTGAATTCCTACTTACGGAAACATTTGTCTAGCCATAGCTCTAAGCAATTCTCTATGATAAGGACGCATTTTGTACAGAATGATAGAATAAAGCAATTACGAACAAATCTCACATTTCTTATTTGTAATAAAAACTCATTTTACAATTTATTGAATTTAGTAATAAAACAGTTCACATGCCATTTAAAAAACACAACATTTAGAGCGCATTCTACAGCCCTTGCACCATTTTAAAGGGTTTGGTACTTGAGTGCGATACGGTTCCATCCTCCACTTCGAGATCTTGCAGCATGGCAATCATCTCCTCGTCCGTAATAACAACCTCCGCCTTTTTGTTGTTATTAATAAGTGGACTTAACGTAACCGGCGCAGATTCTCCACACAGTTCGCGCAATTCCTGCTCTAGTTGATCTTCCTGGCTCACGTCCTCCACAACGCTATTGGACATTACGTCCTGAACTTCCCGATGCTGGTCCAGAGTGTCCCGCACATCGGCCAATACTTCGTCAACATTGTCGTACTTCAATCCAGAATCGGAGAGAACCTTCTTCAAGGTATTCGATCCGATTTTGTAGGCATCCAGAACTGCTCCACTGTTTTGGGCCTCATCCACACTGGACAGAAGCGATTCGATGTTGTGCAGGGCAAGACTGCGACGTTCTAATCACAAAATTTCAAAAATTATTCACAAAAGGCAGATAAGAACTTTTAAACTGTACCATGATTTTTTTCCAGGAGATGTCTTTTTCGTAGATAGGTTTTTGCCATTTGCCGCTTGTTCTCTTTCAAGTACTGGCGCACTTTGTCATCGTTTACCTTGATCTCCTCCTCTAGGTCCTCCAACTGCTTAAGTAACTGAGCTTGGGTATTCTGAAGATTATGGACGGCCTGGTCTTCTTGGCTTATATTAAGATCATCACCCTCTTTTCCTATAACAAAAATTATAGTTCAATAATACATAACATTTTAGAAATTTTAAAACTTGCTTGGTATTTTGATCAAATGAATTTGGCGTATCCCTTTTTCTACTTTAAATTCTAGGCCGACGATTTGGCGAACATTTAAGGCTAACAGGCAAAGGCATAGATCTTTGTCTGAGTAAATGCGAACTCCGTGAGTCTTGCAAAGCGTTTTTAGAGCATTAAAATGCAGTAGCTTTCCAGTGTTTTCCGACAGGACTTTATCGGTTAAGAGATCGCATGTGTTCTGGAAAGATAAATACATATGTAGAATTCCTATTGTTATTGGATGATAACACATACGTTTAAGACATCTAGGTGAATCCATTCAATTAATGCGGAGGCCTCCAGGTCCTCCGTCACCACGCTGTGCTTGATTTTCGACCAGCTCCATGAAAGGGGACGTTTTACCAGGCTGTTGACGAGCCATCCACTCCAGGAATTGGCCGGATCGTGTTCGAATTCACTGCGAGAGCGGATCTGCTTCCTATGCTGCATCTCGGATAACACGGTGTCCAGGCAGGCGGGTAGTTGGTCACCCCTCATGAAGACCTGCTGCAGATCCCGCAGACTGAAGTTTGGTCGTCCGCTGAAGTTCAGATATTTTGCAATTAAATCCATCCAGAATTTCATTTTTGCGTCGTAGATCTCAGCATCCAGGTGTCTCGATCGAAACATGGCGAACTGCACCTTCATTCTAACGTTATCCTGCCAGCTGGCGGGAAAGCTGAACTGGCCAGCTTCATTTTCCCTGTCACCGCTTGCAAGGCTCATCTTTAAATCGGCGATTTAATGCGGACCATAAAAATTGAGCGTCTTTTGCGATTGTGTGTTTATGTTTAATCAGCAGGTTTGCAGTGTTGCAAAATGATTAAATGTATACAAAGCTTGTAGGCAAAGTTCAAAAGGGCTGTTAAATTGAAAGGAATTAATGCTATAAAAAGTGGTATTAATTTTTAAGAATTTTCCTTAAAGCTAGTGGAAATAAAATGTGTGGGAATATGAAATTATTTAAATACATAAATTGAAGATTTATATGAGTACCAAACAAAAATATATCTAATTCTAATTAGAATTCGTTTTTTAGCTTAAATTGTAAACAATTGAATAAAAAAGTTTTTAGCTCTAACGCTTCTTAACACTGCGCTCTCGATATACTGGATATCGATTAACTTTCTCCCCATCCCAAATCAGCTGTTTCAATCAGGCTACTAGATTAAAAACTTCTGAAGAAAATTTTGTTTTGAAGCTTTTGTGGAGTGTGCTTGGTATTTGAAACGGCTCGTCGTGGCACTGGAGAGTACTGCACCATTCCAGAGGACTCCGGGAATGCACGGAACACGGAGCTAACTTGGTCCAGGGATTCCGCAGCATCGATGAGTAGAGCAGCACATCCCAGCCCCTAAATCACGTTCTCGGCCTCTTTCGCCACGGTCCACGAGTCTGGTTTCCCGCCCAGATCTCCTCGCTGCCCCTGGAAGACTCTCGATTGCAACATCTGCCGGAGCATCTTGGCGTGCGTGCAATTCTCCAAATAGTCCATTGTTCTGCGGTGCACCGACTCCGTCTAATTGAGTCTCTCAATACATCATGATGGAGGACGAACAGATTAACCTGCGCAATCAGTTGGCAAGGGGTAAGTGGTGACTTAGCAAGATTCTGGAAGGTTGCAGCTGCATCTGGCAAATACCAAATACCAGAAGGATTTTTTAATTCACCACAAGTTGTTAAGAAGAGCTAGATTTTGTGAAAACTTTGGGAGTATGTGTACTTTGTTTGGGAGTTTATAAAGTTATTAAAAACACACTAAGTTCACAGACGACTATGAGACATCTATGAGACATATACAAAAACATTTAACTATCAAATACTTTGATTCGATAACAAATATTGGATGATTGTTTATAAACTTTCTAAACCTATTTTTAGTAGGCGCGCGCAATCAAGATAATCACAAACAGTGATTAGAAAGTAATCAGTTGATGACTGAGAGCATAGGCGCGAAATAACACTTTTAGTGATATTAAGTTAGCGGGATAAATAACTAATAATAAATCATTTTTGAAAACGCTTTTTTATAGTTTAACTAAAAATGCGGCTTCTTCAATGAGCAGTTTTCTTATTCTCCATGAATTTTTTATCTAGAAAGAAAATCTTACTTCTTTTTTTTCTTACTACTAGTATTGCGAGCAAGGTTGAGGGTTTATTCACTTAGTTTAATTCTTCAGCTTGACCACTTCTTTAGTGGCGCTAAAAATGCCAGTTAAGCAAAAGCATGCATATGCCATAAAATGTTATGGTCTGTCACAGATATGATTAACTTCATAATGACTGTGAGCTATTTACACAAAACCAGTGCATCGTACTACCCTACTCGTATAGCTAGGCCAGATTTCGTGCTCTGGTAAGAATGATAAGATTAACTTGTAAACCGCACACATTTGGCCAATTAAGTTATAATTGAAATCAGTGTCTGCACTTTCCAAATGGCTAGTAGTTTTCCTCGAAAGCAAGTATGAATGATTACCATCTGGGCTCTCATCGGACCACAGATTTTTGGCAGGTTTCTCCGCTTGGAATTTGAACCATTATTATGTTATCAGCGTTCTTCACACGCTTATCACGCCTGCTGTGCCTGCAGAGAGAGTGTAGTGCCACAAGCCACAGGTTCGCCCAAGCATGGCAGGCCCAGATGATTGACTATGCATTGGCTGGGAATTTTACCAAGTTACCCAGGGTCCAGTCGCCGAGGTAAATGCAAAAGCGGACGGACGTAATGGCGATCCGCAGACGTCGTAGGGTTCACACTGGGTCGACGCTGCTCTGGCAGTGTTTTAAATGTGTTTTCGTAATGATTAAGTTCGGTTCGGCTCGCTCATTAATACGGTGAGGCTATATATGTGTGTGTCCCCCTCCATGGGTATGTACCCACTACACATGGCGTTCAGTTCGTCTGGAGCTTATACATATGCGAAAGCCGCAGCGCAGTCGCTGCTGCTGCTGCTGCTGTCGACGCTTCGGGCAGTAAAATTTCATTCAAACGCGTTTCACGTCTGTTTTTGAACGGTCAACAACGGATGGGATCGGATCGCATCGCATCGCGCGATCACCAGTTGTCGCCACCGCCATTTAGAAACCTATGAATTGAGCAAACAAACATCTTTCGCGGCTTTCGTGGCCAGTGTTCGAATCCAATACACTCCACTCCACTCCATTCTACACCAGACCAATCCAAGCCGCCTGTGATAAGTGCCCGCCTCTGAACTTGTAAATCCGTTGTGTGTCAGCAAAACGCTAAGCTGTAATAATCAAGCAAATAAAATGAAAGTCCCCACGCGCAACTCGAAATACTCATTCAATTTGAAAATATTCAAGTTGCATAACGATAAGAAACCGACCAGCCCCAGTCCGCCAACCTCACCTGTGATCTCAGCAAAACGAAACTCATGGCGCGCTTCGTGGCGTTCAGCGCTGGGCTCCAAAAGCAAGTCCATCGCAACGGCCTCGGATGGCAGCGAAGATCCCATTGATTTGGAGGCGGAACCAGCGTTTTTCGAGCGCAGCAGCTGCCACAGCTACTGCTCCTCCTCCTCCTCCTCCCGGACGGAACAACCGTTTCCCGCCATCCAGATTCCCCAAGGCGACGAGCTCATGTGTAAGTTGGTGGATATGTGTTCAGGTTTTGGGAGGCACCAATTCGTCAGTACTCCAAATTAGATGCAATTTTGCGGCTTAGTCCTTAACTACGCTTTTAATCCGCCAAATGTGTGGAATTAGTCGGACTGAATTGAGTCACCTCATCTCAAATTCCACCTCGAGAAGATGAAGCAACCAATTCGACCTAGTTTTAAACTTCAAAATACTTCACTTGCTTTTTTAACCAAATACTTGGATAGTGTATAGTCCAATGAACCCACAAAAGGCTATTTAGTATTGCCCTTTCCTTCAAGGAAATAAAATTAGTTATTTTTCCGGAATGTGAAGATAAAAACCACCGGCCTCTTGACTTCATCTAGTTTATGGCTTAGATTGGTACATTCTGGGCAGTGCATGCTGAAATAGAGTAGAGGTTAAATGACTGATTAGATAAACGTCCTGGGGGACCTCGCGATTTGCTGATCGACATGTGAAGATCGGATGAATTTGGCTGAAGTGTACACCTGTATTGTAATGGGTCGGAGCCCGCCAACTGGTCAATTCCCTGGTCAATTCGAGCAATACCAGAGCCCGATAAGCGGCGAGCCGTTCCCGGAGGGCAGATAAGAAAGAAGGTGTGTTTACCCGAGAGCGGCGCACATGCGTTCATTCCGAGTCGATTCACCATTTCGCCAGTGTTCAGCTGTTTACGGCTAATATATTATCCGGCAGCCAGTCAGTCAGTTGGAGCCATCGACGTGTCGCACTTGCTGTGGCGAGTGTCCGAGTGAAATGTTTCCGGTTTAGGCAATCTACGTAGTATTCAGCCGCTCTGTGCTCGCAATGAACCCAAAGTGGTAGACACCCCGAAACAAAACGAATCGAATCGAAAGCTCCGTGGTGCCGTGAAACATACGAGTACACCTCGAAATACGCGTTGTCCAGGTCTCTGGGCTGGGCGGCTGACGGGAAAGTCAAATAAAAATAAAACGCGTTTACCAGTGATTGCACGACGGTGTTATGTGCCGCCGATTCTATAGTCGAGCGGAATAAACCAGCAGCGCCGCAGCTCCGAGGGTTACACAATGCCGGAGGCGCTACATTTTACATCGATCTTTGATCTCATCATCAAGAGCGGTGCGTGCACTTCCAAAGTCCAATTCCGTGCGATAAAACCTTTGCGAAACCTTTGAATTGTTAAAATATAAAACATGCTAGTGATACAAAATAGGTGTTTCTCATTCCAGAGAGCCTCGATAATACATTTTTAGAAAGACTTCCAAGGGTAACTCTCCTGGTTACCTGTAGGCGATATCCACTGTATCCGATTAGTAACTTTGTGAAGTACCTTCGCTAAGCAACCTCTGTGTGACACAGTTTGGCGCCAATTTGATCTTGACACCATGGCATGAACCGCTTTCAAGCATTTAGCTAGCAGCGTTTGGCGTTCGATTTCTTTTTGCTCTTGTAATGTTTTGAAACTCGTTGCTTTGCCATTGAATCTGTTTCACAAACTTCCCGAACATGTTTATCGCAGTTGCCTCCCAGACAGGTTTGATTACAAGTCAGTTGACATGTGATTAAATGTTGCAATGCCTTAATATGGAACATAAGGAACTAGGCACAATTTGACAGTTGAAATATTAACACACCTCTTTTAAAGGCTGCAAAGTATAATATGTTTGTGCCACAAGTGGGCCTCCAAAAGAGACCCTTCGGTTATTGCTGTTATTACTTTAGTAGATGTGGGTGGGTCATGTGTATATAGGAACTTAGAAACTGCAAAATCCCTTATTGTCAGCTTCCACACATACCTTATGATACCTTATGATTCTTACCATTATAGCGATGCCATGGTTTGGCATGGACATCGGCGGAACCCTCACCAAGTTGGTCTACTTCGAGCCCAAGGATATAACGCCGGATGAGCAGGATCGCGAGGCTGGCATTTTGCGGAATATCCGACGCTACTTGACCAAGAACTCGGCGTACGGCAAAACCGGACATCGAGATACGCACCTACAGGTGAGATGAGCGCTCTGTGGAATGTGGATGTGCGATTTTGTAACAAAGCAGTATGACGCGGGCCATTAGCATCGGCATTATCACCTAAAACATCAATCCCAGCGCCCCGAGCGGCGATATTTGCCCGCCCAGTCAACAAGTCATCTTGTGCGGGTCGGAACGGGTCGTCTGCTGATTTCAAATGAGTTCGGGAGCCAGGGTTTCGAGTGTGAGTGCCTCTGTTGTGACCTTCACTCTCGCACACACGCCTACACAGAGAGCAAAATCGTGCTGGTAGATTGCTTCATTGATGTACTTAATCTGAGCCTAACCGATTTGCGAGTGCTTGATTGATTAGGCATTTAGCGACACAGTCTTGATATCATCAGGAAAGCTTACATTTCGAATGGATGGTCTGTTTTTGTTTTCGGTGTGCCACACGCTTATCTCGCACTAATGAGATTCCTTTGTTTACCTTTAAAACCAGTGATTTACTGGCAAGATGTTTTGTGTAATAATAATTTCTATTTAAAAACGTTTGCACCGAAGTAAATGCAATCCCTCGAGGTGATATTGCCTAATATTAAATCAATCAATGCAGTATTGGCATTAGATTGTACAATGGAAGTACGGATACTGACCGTTTTGGGTGTGGAATTCCTAGAATTAATTGGTGTTAAATTAATTAATTATTTAAAACCTCGGGGTAAACGACCCACACCAACACGGTTTATTATTCAATTACTGAGGCCGAAAGTTCCACACTTTCTAAAGAACTATGTCAAATTACAGACGCTCACTGCTGCAGGTTTAATTTTTAATTTGGTACAAACTAGCCTATCACTTAGACTTTGGATAGCTAAAATTCATGGCGAGCGTATAAATACACCGCTTTATAACCTAGTAACAGTTTGGACAGCACTTTCGCGATGTGAACATTGACTTTTGTACTTTTCATTTTCATTTTTGTAATAGGTTCAGAAGTCTAATTTCCATATCTACGTAGCTCATTTCACTTTTCCGCTTAGAATACGATAGAAAGGGAACTTGTAGGGCCGTTGCTAAAGATCCGACATGAAAGGAATCATTATTTTTAGAATAGGTAATACAAAAATGCTTAAAACCATTTCTTAGAAATTCGCACTAAATTATTTTTTAAATCCCTATTGCCGTAGATGGACAATGTCGAGATACGCAAGAGACGTGGCTCCTTGCACTTCATTCGCTTCCAGACCACGGACATGGGCAACTTCCTATCGCTGGCCAAGCAGAAGGGCATGGCCGAGCTGGTGACCACGGTGTGTGCCACCGGCGGTGGGGCATTCAAGTTTGAGCAGGATTTCCGCGACCAGGTCAATATGAAGCTGGCCAAATTCGACGAACTGGACACACTCATCAAGGGCATTCTCTTCGCCGATCTGCACAATCGCACGGAGTGCTACTACTACGAAAACGCACGTGAAATTCTGTAAGTGTGCTGTAATGCGTTTCTAACGATCTTACTTTACCATGCATTTTGTAGAAAAAGCGAAAAGAAGCAGTTCAATTTCTCGCAACCGTTTCCGTTTATTCTGGTGAACGTCGGATCCGGAGTCTCCATCCTGGCGGTCTACGGTCCCGACAATTACAAGCGCATTTCGGGCACAAGGTAAGACTGTTCTTCTTCTGAAATTACAACGATTCTAAATAAATCTTCTAAATAAATCTTTTAGCTTGGGCGGCGGTACATTCCTCGGTCTGTGTTGTCTACTCACCGGTTGCACATCCTTCGAAGAGGCTATCCAACTGGCCACCAAGGGCGACAATAGGAAGGTGGACAAATTAGTTAAGGACATTTATGGCGGCGATTACAACCGCTTTGGTCTCCCCGGCGATTTGGTGGCATCAAGGTAGAAAAGCAAGACATTGAGGCCCACTACGACAGTTACGAATTTTCCATTTCCAGCTTTGGCCAGATGCACCTCAACGACAAACGGGTTTCAGTATCACGCGAGGATTTGGCCAACGCCACTCTGGTCACCATAACTAATAATATCGGCTCCATAGCAAGAATGTGCGCGCTGAATGAGAAGATCGATAGGGCAAGAACGCATTTTTAGCAAATATCCTCACAAATTAAGCTAACCTCTGAAAATCCATTTCAGGTCGTCTTTGTGGGCAACTTTCTGCGAGTAAACCCCATTTCCATGAAGCTGCTGGCGTACGCAATGGAGTTCTGGTCCAATGGCACAATGAAGGGCCTTTTCCTGGAGCACGAGGGATACTTTGGTGCTCTGGGTTGCCTCCTGCAGTTCAACGGGGAGCTGGCAGCCGCCCTCAACGACGGAGTGGAGCTTCCAATCCACACAGCTTCGGGTGCAAGCGAAGGAGCAGCTACGTCATCTTCGGCGGACGAGCCACCAGAAAAGACGCCAACAAGCAAACACTCCACTAGATAGTCGCTATGACCACATGTTCCTTCCATGGGCACCCAACGTGCGCCAGCCGATTGTAGTGCATGTACAGTAGACATAAGAACAACAAGGCAATGGCAATGACTCTGATCATTCGCAGTTTATCTCGGTATTTAATTCTTTCTCGGCTTTAGTTGTAACTTGAGGACGCACAAATTGTAAATGCATGAAATTACTGTACGGATAAAGTGCCTGCTAGAAAGCAACGAATTTTGGCCCGATCAAACGCCGAACCAAAATTTATGTCTTCATTTTTCACCGCTCCCATGCTATCTTCGTCAGTTTCGGTAGATTTTAGTTTCTATTCTACAGTGATAGATGTTAGCTCTCGGAAAAGTGTTCCAAATACTTGACAACAGACACGCATGTGAAAGTCTTTCGCGCAACAAAATAAAGAGCAGGTATAGCATCCACCTAATGATTTGCCATTGTCCTTTGACAATATTCATGCATTCTTTTAAGTTATTATCTTAATGTTTTTGTACACGCTTTAAGTGGATGTTTTAAAGTTTTCTTTTTAGAATATAAGTTTGTGGTCATGTTATGATAGGATCCAATTGTCGGCAGGTCAATAAAACTTGTTTTACACAAACTAATGGAATGATGCATTTTAAAGACAAGACGGTAATAGTCTTTAACATATATTAAAAGATATTCTTGTAGCAAATTAATTATATTATCAGAAGCCTACACTTTACCTTTGCCTACCTATACAATTATTGTTAAGATTCGTGTTATTCTAAACCAATTCCGTAATAAACTAGATACTCGAGTTGTTCTGATAAGAACTAATATTAGGCTTTACGGGAACTCGGAAAACATCTTCAACGTGTATTTGTACGGGTAAAACTGACCCAAAAATTAGAAATGAATGAACATTTGGCATATCTTTAATACTACACGTTAGTTTAATGATCAAATGTTCATATTTAATTCTTCGTTAGTGCATTAATGTGGCTGTAGTCTCTCCGAATTCCACAGCTTGCCTTAAAGTCAAAGACGCGCAGATTGTGATCGGTGGCCACGAACATATATTGTCTATCACAGGCGAGGCTGTACACAGGCGACAAGCTGTTATGTTGCCGCGTCCTTCCGGGAAAGTATAATTGTACGTATTTCTTCATTCTTATGTCGTAAAGGTTGACCCGTGCATGCCTGTTGGTGCCGACCAGCACTGCATGCAGACCATCGTACTCCAAGGAGTAAAAGGATGAGTCGAACGGATCCTCCCAAATAGCTACATCACGATCTATGCGTCGGTCAAACATCCGAAACGTCGTGTCGAAGTTGGCCGTAAAAATTACCTGGTCATCTTTCATTTTCAGGTCGTAAATGGACCTCGTGTTGGAACTGAAAACCAATTCCTCGCCACTGTTGAAGAAGAAATTATTTCAGATTGTTAATAACAAATATTATTTCTGCTTTTTCTGGCTTAGTAAAATATTCTAAATGGGATACATTAAATGTTCAAACGTTAGCAAAAGCATTCGTGAATATACAAAAATATATGGAAAAACCAATGGGTGGCATGCTGTATATTTGCTTTGCGCATCAAGGGTTTACCTTTCGATGTGGACTGCCCTCAAAGCCCGGCGACCGTCGTCAGTGTAGAGTCCTCCGTATAGCCACTGACCATCCGAACTCAGTTCTAGAGACCTAAAGGCGTGCGGCAGATTCATCACCTGATCAAAATGAGTCATTCCAAATTCCTGCGCACGCTGCCACAGTCTGCAGCCGTGATCTGTGCTGGTTGCGTACAGATCCTTGACAAAGTCTACGCAGTACAAGTACTCGTTGGCCGGATGCATCCTCTGCTCCGTCATCATACAGCTATCAGTATCGTAGTGGAAGCACGATCCGCAAACCCGTCCCGCAAATATGGTTTCATTCTTCTTGACGAAATCAGAGATGTCGGTCTGTGTGGAGGTAGAGATCTCCTCGTCAAAACGACGATGCAGTGCATCACAGCTGGACCGTCGGTATTTGCGCAGATAGCCGGCATGGGTAATGTACAGGAAGTCGGCCTCCAGGCACAGTTTGGTGGGGAACATCTGGACATGGTGGAAGTAGGGTCGTTCAAAATAGGTGCCACTAACCCAGTTCCTCGACACCTCGATGCGTTCATAGTTTTTCAGGCGTGTTCGGTTTCTAGAAGATTGTCAACGGAGTAGATTATCTTGTGTTTATAATCCGAATCTCATTCGCCAACCTCTTCCCAATCCTTGGATTATTTCGGTGGCCACAAAGCAACAAATCGTAGGCAAGTGGATGGAAGTAGTGGGCGTCAATAATATCCTCCAGAGCCGGGTCCGCCCTGCACAGGCACAGTAGATCCCCCTCCGAGCAGTAATCAAATATGCAGAGCAGGCAGTCGATGGTCAGGTCCTTCAAACTCATGCGGGATCCACCCATCATATAATTCGCCACTAGTTCATAAATTTAGCTCACATCCCGTCGATTTCAAAACACAACTCGATAGTTGTATATCGATTAAGCCACTTTTAGCGGTACCTTTGCAACACTACGAAATTTACGTTAAGTTTAACAGCAGTTAATAAGAAAATTCAAATGTTTATTTCACATACCAATTATATGTTCTCTCATAGTGTATATATAATCATGGCCAATTTGATTATGCCAAACTATCATTATTTTTAGTCATATATTTGGATATAGAAACTTCTGTAGCTAATAAACAGTGCACAATGTACACTTATGTGTCATTGCTCAAAATATGACTAACTTGACCTGAAACTGTGAATTTTAAAGAACATCGCAGTGCTCGTTAATTTCATCAACATTCGAAAACATTATTTACCATAGAAAAAGCTACTATTTATCGTGTATCTTTTTTAAAACACTTTCCACTTCGGTGGAATTCGGTAATTATTTATACTACATTTATACTACAATTGAACTACAGGAAGTTAGTATTTACATATACAGAGTTCTTACGTAAATTTTTTGTTTATTGCAAGTTAAAAATTACCACCCCTCTTAGCACCCATATATCTTTTAAAATATACTATCTAAGCTTTGCCTTTTTATTGGTTAACTATGTATATCTGAGTGTCAAGGCAATACAAGAAAATAAAATTCATGGAAAATGGTTAACGAATTTATACATTTTACTAGTGTTGAAGGGAAAGCATCAAGGCTAGACTTCGGGGAACCATTGTGATAAATGACTACTGGGGTCAAGAGTTTTTATCATTCGATAACATAAGTAAGTTTGATTTTAGAAAGATTCCCCACGATTAACGTAAGCCGACTGAAATGCCAAACACGAAATAGACAGGAACTGCACATTTTGGGGACAAAAGTCTGAAGTGTACAGTTTTACGCACATAAATATGCGGCGTGCGTACGAGCACGTACTCATACAATTGCAGCAATCTAAAGCTATTTAGAACACTGTTTCCGCAATTAGGCATTTTTGCGCTAAATACCTTAACTGAGCATTTGATTGACTTGAAATAGCGCACACACTGTTTGATCTGCCTAGAAAGTATCTCCTATCTGGCTCGGCATTTATTTGCGGCTTTTCAGATACTACAAATTGGTGCATAACGTTTTATGACTTCTGCAGTGCTTCAGGAAGAACCCCATGGAATGATTGTTAAGGCCAGTTAATTCGCTATATCCGTTGGGTACTGAAATAGGAAAACAAAAGATTATCTTACAATGACAGACAGTCAGCTGTGTGCAGTACCAAATAAAGAAGTTTACGGAAAATCTTGAGAATAGTGCCATGGTCATAACAAAGAAACAAGTAACGACAATTTTTGGGCCAGGGAAAGTAGCGTAGCTGTCACTGTTCAGGTCTACTTTATGGTTATCAAGCACTTAAGGTTTTAGAACCTTAAAAGTGAATTTGTAACAGGGCTAGGCACTTATCTAGTACACCTTTGTACTTTCCATTTAACATACATTTTCGGTAGTGTGACCCCTATTTAAGAATCGGGACTTTTAAGTTGGTAAGGAATGCGAAAAGTTCTGGATCGTTCGTTCCGTTCTATAAGACCCCTTTTAAATCTTATCAAACTGCACACACAATGGGCTTCACTCATTCAAGATCTCAAGGCTTTGAGTACCCACCTTAAAATGAATTCGTAGAATATTATGTATGTAAGACAAATTCAGAATCCATAGTGTAAATGCAATCATAAGACTGCATATTGCATAGCTTAAGATTTTAGGTCATAATTTATCACAGATAATAAATAATATTTGTACAGCAAATTAGAAAAATAACAATGTAATATGCTACAAAAACATCAGATTGGATATCATTTCGGTATAGTTATGTACTTATTTTCCGGTGGGTATTTTGCAGTCGGTTCTATACCGGTCGAGCGAGTGTAGTATAAGTTCATGCGTGGCACTGAGCTCCAAAAATTGATAAACGCAATCTGTAGGTGACGTAGTCGTCAGCAGTTTTCGCTTTTTGCGCAGTTCTCGTTCACTCTGGCGTTCTGGCTATTTCATAATCTGAACAAAGTGCTCGACCACAGGTAAAAATGCTCGAGCACGGCGCACACAGACCCAAAATTCGGCGGGTTTTCTTATAGGAGCTATACATGCGATGTGCCCGGCACGTCGGCACATCAAGTGACAGTCGTGGGACATCCGTATTCGCAGCTTTTCACAATATTAGTTTATTGTTATTGTGGAGCAAAGTCACACATATTTCCGTAGCCAAAGTCACGTTCGCCCACCTGATAACTTTCAGTCACTTGGTTGCATTATCAACTACTACTCTGAATCTACTCGGCAACGAGGAATCCCACTGACGACTCTAAATAATATGCTGATTCTCTACTCTCGAGAGAATTCTCGATTATTTGTCATATTAAAAAGGAGTGAACTAGTTTATCTCCTTTATGAATAAAGTTTATCTCCTTCATGAATAAAGTAGATTAGGCCTGAAGAACAAAATAGAATGGACAGTTTGTGTTGATATTTACGGAAAGAGATTTAGCTGATCTTAATCAAATGTTGAATGTCATACTAGTAAACAATATGACGCATCCAGAACCATAGCATCTTGTTTTCCCCTGACTCATTGTTTTCTTCTTTTGTAGCTTTCCGCTTCTGGTGAGTATATATGAAGCACATCAATATTAATGTTTAGCTAATAATCTAGTTGACTGCTTATACATTAATCCATATTTACAATCACAAAATTCTAGTATCAATTAATTTGCAGCGTTTTTTTCCCATAGCCTTATCAAAACAAATTGGAATTATTCTTGGTGAGATCAAATTTCAATGTATTATGTTTTTTTTTCGCAATTTTCACTTACAAGATTTTAATAGTAGACAAAGCGTAATACAGAAGTATTAAATAATAAATAACAATTGCATATGTTGCATTTTTTAACATGGAAACTAATGTGTGTTTTAAAGCCCAAAAACGAATCAGGGCGACTGTCCTTTGATAAGATCAACAGTTTGCAAAAAAATTAAAAGGTATTGTACATAGATAGGTTTTAGGAAGAATCGGTTGCAGAGAGGATGCTGCGGAGCGGCGTGATTCTTGAACGAATCGGGGCCGCAGCGCGATTGGAAGGCAGTGAGTTCTTGTGTGTCTAAGAGTGTCTAAGCGAGGCTTTAAGTCTTTTTTGGCAGTACCACCTGCAGGAAGACGACGTGGAACGCAGTCAGAGTCGGCGCATCAAGGAGGGCCAGGATGACCACAGTGTCATATCGTACGATATGTACAGTCCCGGCGGTTAAGAAGCCGGCATTCAGCCGGATGCAGCCAAGCGTGTCCCAGAATGCAACCCGTGGGCGACTCCACGAGCTCCAATCAGCCCATGTCCACATCCGTATCGGGTTCGGGGTCCGTGGACAGTCCATTGGCATTCTGAGCCATTTGGAGCGTGGAGCGAGTGTAGTCCAGAGGCTCCACGCCAATGTCCTCGTACTCGTGCTTGTCACCCAAGGAACAGAGTCCTTCTTCGTCCTCATCCATCGCATCGGTGGCAGTGCCTCCGTTCTCCTCCTCCGCATCGCTCCAGTCCTCGGCCACCTCCACGTTGACAGGCAGGTACATGTGGAAGGGGCGCTGCTGTCGCAGCCACGGTGTCAGGAATATGTGGCTGGCGGTCATGCGTTCCGTGAAATTCTTCCGCAGCAACGAAAGCAACAGCCATCGCACCGATTTGGACAGCGTCATGGGTAGTTCGACATTCCCGTGTCGGATGACAGTAATGAGGCTGCAGTTGGCCTTCTCGTAGAACGGATACTGACCCACCAACATGGTGTACAGGATCACGCCCAGCGACCACATGTCCGCCGGTTTGCCCTTGTACGTTGGCTGTGGGCACAGTAGTTCCGGAGCGGTGTACAGTGGGCAACCGATTTTGTCGCTCAGAGTATCGTCCTCGCCGTCGAGGATCATTGAGCCTTCCAGTGATTCATACTGCAGTTTGGTTCTGTAATTAGCAAAGGACGAGCTCAAATAAGTAAATAAAATCAAATCAAATAACGATTTACTAGTATCTATTTCGATGTTGCAGATTTGTGTTGCCAAAAGAAGAGTAGATAAGACACACTTCCCCTTGAGTTGGCACATCCATTATTCTGATCGCAACTGTACCCATAAGTCAGACCCAGCGTCGAGCTCTACATCATGTGCAATCCCTGGGACTTGCATAACCCCCGATTTTGTGGGGCCATTAGCTAGCGCAATATCCAAGAGACTTGAATCGATCGGATACGGAGCTTCAGTTTCAGTTGTAGTTGTTTTTGGCGTTGGCGTATTGACAAGTCAAAAGGCAAATTGGCCGAGAGAGCACATTGTGAGCTGAGTTGGGCACTGAGCGGACTTGGATTGGTGACGAAAGCGCAGCTTGCGACCCCCGACACCCATGAGCGAGTCCCGTCGACTCCGCCTCCGCCCCTGCACTCTACTCCACCCCCTCCATTGGGCCACTCCATTGACATTGGCCCACATTCGAATGCAAAAAGTAAAAAAGTAACGAAAACGCCAGCCAGCACAGCGCATAGAGCCAAAGAGAGTCAGCTGTGTGAGCTGTGTGAGCTGGGTGAGTAGTGAGGTGAGGTGAAGTGACGTATCGCAACTTGTTGCTGCAACGGCGCTTCTGCTGGGACACGAACACCACCACCACATTGGGTATTCCGTCGATAGCGAACTGAGAGGTATACAAACACACGGTCGCCGTGGTCTGGTATCCAAACATCCAAAGAGCCAAACACAAAGCAGGCCAGAAAAACCTCGAGCTGACCCTGAACAAAAACAAGCTTTGAAAACGCGCCTCTCCTCGGCACAAATTACAGAGTACACTGTAAGAAACCAATTGCCTTCAACTTGGTAGCAGCGGCTGGAAAGTACGTAAAGAAGTAGCGCATACAAAAACATATATCCTAGAACTAGGATCTAAATTATATTAATTTTAAGATCAAGGTTATTTTGTGCCCTCGATCGCCTAGTGGCCCCACTCGATACAAATCATTAGCCAAAATATAAACCTATATTTAAGATCAAGGCAAGTTTGAACGGAAATAGGCATACATATAATATGCAACTTTTTAAGATCAAGGTTTTATGTGAACCAATATGAATATTTTTGAGTGCACGGAAAGCAAGTGGAGATGAGATGAGGAGAATAGTTACAGCTGCTGACCTCGATGCGGGATATAGAGAGGCTTTGAAAAGCGTCTTGGAGATCTGTCTCTTTCCGCTTGGCACAAATTAACCCGCGACAGAGGTTAACATAAAATCAGAAACGAAATACGGAAAACCACCGGCGAATAAGTGCTTATACACCTTGGAAGTATTTATGTACAGGCGAGAGCACACAAAATAAAAGTATGAACCAGAGATTTACATGCATAAGCTTACGCATTTGTATATGGGAGGCACTGGCATATAAATGCGTTAAAAATACAGAAGATCAGAGTCAGGGCCATTCACCGCACTGTGACCTTAAAAATTCGGCTCGTTGTCTGGTTGTGCGTGTGTACGCCGCCCCTTTGGATATTCACATGTAGCCATGGATATGGCTACGGATATGGGCACGCCTATATAGTATGTACACCCAGTCAGCACTTATCTATATAGCGATTGGTATTTTTCATATGGAAATGAGCGCTAGTAATCGCATTGAACACTTGTTGTTTATTTCTCGCCAAGGTGAGAGAGGTACATATACTACAGATAGAGATCTATGGGTTTCTTCCTTCCGCCGTTTTGCACTTGGCACAGAACGACGAAATGACGAAAAATCAGCAGATATTGCGCTAATTGTAAAGTCATACGGAATAGAGCATTTATTCACGCCATCCATGCTGATGTCAGTAAAATTTCGACGATAATAAGAACGGGAGACAGCGCGTTTTCGATACAGTTGTGTTTGTTAACATATGCGAAAAAACATTTTGGGTATGGACGGTGAAGGTATGGTCAATATTTCATCATCCACTGTAAGCTCACACTCATGAAATCGACAAATAAAAAGAACGCTGAGATCCCCACCCCAAACCATATTGCAAATGCTATGTTGAACAATTCTTGAAATGTGGCAATTTATAGCTTCCGAAATTTGTAATGAAAAAACGGGTGGGCTAACATTTTGGCCATCACTGTGGCAGATTGGGCCCTTGTGTGTATGTACGTAGATACAATCGGGGTCAGTAACATAAGGCATGTGGCCACCTACTAAGTAGCTATTTAATAATACATGAATCACATTATTATGGTTCGAAAACTAATGCATGTTAGTGTTATATATATTTATAAAACGGTTTGAAGAGCGGTTACAATATCTGTGAAATCATTTATAATATTTTATCATATTCCAATTCCTTTTGAAAAGCTTCAGATAATAGGGATGTATTTTTTATTTTAAAATTAGTACGGAACTACCATTGTACCCTGCGCTGTACATACGAACGCCTTGCGTTCATTCGGTGTGTCAGTATAATTGTTGTTGTTGGCCTATTGGTGATTCGATTGCAACACTTGTTAAATGTTCAATGTTACCCACAACGACGGCGCCAACAACAACAACAGCAGCAACTACAACAACATTGGCCAATAACAAGAGCAACAATTGTGGCACCACCAACACACGACCACAAACAAGATCTCTCGCTCATAACGAGTTTCCATCGAATTGCAAAATAAACCGACTAGCCATATGCAATTGAGTTGGTATAAGGCAGGTACATATACATATGTGGCTTATATTGGTGTATATGGGTTTTTTGAAGGTGTCACCTGGACACGCAACTCACCTGGCCTCGTCGATGAAGTAGAACCGCTTGAGCTTGAGGTCCCTGAGGATAATCCCGTGGCGGTGACACACCTGAACGGTCTGGCAGATCTGGTGGAATATGGCCCTCGCCTCAGTTTCGCACAGTCGCTTCTCGTGGCGGATGTAGGTGTGCAGGTTCTCGTACACCCCGGTCATCCCACCCGTGGAGTCCCTCTCCTGGGGCACGGGCGCAATGAGGATGTAGGTGCGATCCTTGGACAGCGGTATGATATCGTGCACGGGTCGGATTAGTGAATGGCCATAGATGGTGCTTCGGCGCAGCTCCTCGTCGTGTTGCTGCAACTGGAAGTAGGCACGTTGCACCTTATACAGCGGTTCGTTCACAATACGACAGAGAAACTGCTCCCCGGTGAAGACGTCCACGCAGCGCAGATTGGAGGCGGTGAGATCGACCAAGTGGCGATACGAGGCGGGCGTCTTGGCGGCCACGGCGGCCGATATGTGACTAGGCTGGGCGCTGATCAGATAGCGCTGTTGGATGAGCTTGACGGGCTGCTGGTCCGTGGGTTCCGCGGCGATTCCCAGGGCCAGAAGGTCGCAGGCTCCGCCAGGCGTCATCAGCTTCTCCCTGATGGTTTGCAGCATCTTGGCATTGGGGAACTCCTTTTTGGGGGTAAATAATCCCAGTACGGTGTCCTCCTGGCTATTACTCATGCTGCTGCTGCTGCTGCTGCTGCTGCTGTTGCTACTGCTGCTGCTGGATGATGATGATGATGAGGAGGTGGCGACTGCTGGCGAGGCTGGTGACGAATAGTTGACTATTTTGCTGGTGGACGCCGCTGACGACGCCGTTCTGCTGTTTTGGCCGCTACTGTTATCCATGCTTGTGTTTACCACTTAACTTTATCACAGTTCTTGCTCTCGCTGCGTTTTCTTCGTCTTATTCTCTGCTTATGCTTCTTCGTCTTGCTAATTTCGTTACTCCGCTTTAGCTTGGCTGTACTTGGTTGTTAATTGTTTTGACATTTAGCGACGCGCCGTTTAGTCTTCGATTAAATTCGATTTAAACTCTCGTTTAAACTCAGGGCTATTACTACTTTGTTAGTTTGGCCATGTGCAATGCGGGTATTCACTGACGAAATGCGGCGATTTTAAAACAAATCGAACGCTGCTCACTGAACTCGCGAAACGAAACGAACCCGACCGTCTTCTCCGCAGTTTGAATTTCAAATGTGACCATCCACGCGGACGGAAGAAGCACGAAGCGAAGAGAACGGCGAAGTACAACGGCGCTCTCTCGCACCCTCTCGCTCGTGCTCACTGCACCGATCTGTCACTGTCTCGCTCTCACTTGTTGCAGGAGCTTAGGTCGAGAATAAGGTCGGAATGGAGAGAGGAGAGGGAGACCAGAGAGCGTCGTTATTTTTTGAAATCAAAATGGTTGGGGGAGAGAGAGAGAGCGAGAGCATCGTTATTTTTGAAAAAATTGCGCTGAACTCTAAAATTCCGATTCCAACTGAATTCGAAATACGTAGCTGTATAAACACTATCCCCACAGCAACCCTTACAGTTTTCTTTTACGATATTACGTTATAATCTGCGCTCTAATAAAACAAGGCGATAAGTTAATTAGATGGCGGTTAGTAATTTTATTATTTCCATAATTTTAAGATTAAATCAATGGAAGTACAGTCAACTTGAATTTCGATTTCGGTTATCGAGAGCAGAATCACCCGTATAACAATCGCTCTAACTCGAAAATAAACATATTTTGTGGCTTCTAGGTTTGGATACTTGAGGTTTTTTCCCACTCTCTGATAAAGTATTTTTTTCAAGTTAAGTTGAAATTCTTTTAATTTCGACAGTTGTGAAAGATTATTGAATTCAAGAATTTTAAAAATTTTTCGTTGGCGATTGGTGATTTTCTGTGGGGATGGTACGTTTTAAGATAAGTTTTTAGGTAGATACTTTACAAACATACAGATCTGTAGTCCTCCAGTACATGATCTCAGTAATAATTTTTAGATTATTTTCTAGTATATCCTAAAATCTAAGCAACTTTTCAAAGCAGTCTGCACTCTTTTTTGGATCCAAATCGATCATTGAATTTCTTCCTGTGCGCGATCATTACTCATTTGTGTGTGTATGTGCATTTGCCTTGCTGTTTACCTCGCGGTGCAGACGATTTCATGATTTTTGCAGCTGCCCCGAAACGAGGATCACTGGGCTACGCAGGAATTACGACAGCAACAGAAGGCAGTGATCAGAGATCCTCAAGGAGCAGGTAAGAACCACCGAGCGGCATTATGTCGCAGGTAGATTCCTTCCTACATACACACAATGTCAGCTGCACTATTCCACCCCTAAGCAATATATGGCAGATATAGTGCATCGGTGCAGGGCTGTACATGCGATGCAGTTGCAGATGCAGCTGGCGCAAGGTGATTTCCAACTGAAGACATCCGTCTGAGGATACACAGACGCACAGCCGCGGTCACGACAATAGTAACTATCGAAATTAAATCTCTAGTTATAAAAAGGCTTTCATTTTACAATTCTTAGGACGTAAATATTGACCAGAACATTTTACTTTCAAAAACGGCTTATAGGTTTGCATACAATTGTAAAGAAAATATGATTCCTACAATTTTGATTATTTTCATTCTGGGCATTACATTTTGAATACTAATATTCTTACCGCAACTGTGCATGCAACCTTGTATTTTGGGCATTGCTTTTATCAATGCGTTTTTCACAGATCTCTTCGATTGAATTCCTTATATTGTAACGCTCTTTTTGAAACGCAACGTCCGTCTCAATTTCTTCTTCTTCCGACGAAGTAGCCGATAAATACGAATGCGAAAATCGCGAACAGAACAAACAACACCAACCAAGCGCTATCTCACTCTCTCGTCGCCCCGACCCTTTCCTCAAATTTTGCATCTGTTTCTCGAAAAGAAGATTTAAACGAGAATTATACTGGTACCGTGACACCAATCCAACCAAAAAGGGGTGAAATTATAGGGGTGGCAACATCAAATTGAAATTGAAAAATATATTATTGGCATACGGCATACTTATTTCCAAGCAATTATTGTTTCGCTGTGGTCACTGCACTCACTAATACGATTCAATTTTGATATGAAAAGTACATTTACATATATACGGGAAATATATTCTTTAAATAATCACGTACATACATCGTGAACACAAATAATCTTTGTTCCAGTAAATCACTTCTACAGTTTCATCATGGTTCGCAATGTTGATTAACTTTGTATTGCAGTTCGCAGTAGGGAAATTGCACATATTTCATAGAAACTTGAAATTACGCCCACAAAAACTTCTACGGACTTCTCATCGTGTATATATAAAATTACTTACTGGGTATTTCTCTGCCTATAATAAGGTGATAAACTATTGTTATTATAACAACTTTTTTATCATAACACTTCAGAATAAGAAACTATATGAAGATTTAACAATTTCGAATTTCTAAATGAAAAGATATACTCAACAAACTTAACCCACCAATTATAAGCTATTTTACTCCAAATTGTTTGTCATACCATGCTACGTATGTACATATATGGACTTTTGTTAGTAAACAAAATTATAATCTTGTGAAATAATTCCACCTGCAATCCCTTCCTTCGAACCACAGTGCGCCAAGCCACACCAAGAATACGTTACTTTTTAAATTGAAATTCGAACATTCGGATCAAGCCCACTACGTTGATATATCTCAGGAAAGCGGTTACTTTTTTCAAGACTCGCGGATTGTTCTGCGCTAAAACTTCGCGTGCGTTTTGTGCGAATGAGCGAGCTACTTTGTTGTTGCCAAGCTGGCACGAAATCCAGATTTCTCTTCCAAGCGAAAAAAAACAACTCAGTGCGTCATCGGCTGCGTCATCAATTCGGGATGACGACGCCTGGCCATTCCGCTTCGCAATTCCCCTTCCTGATTCCGATTCTCCAGTCGGAGCCCCGTATCGACATTCCCCAAAACAGCCACACAATCTTTTATATGTACATACTCGTGCATACACAAATATCTCGATTCGCCAGCGGGCGGGAGCTTTAGTTTGTGCATATACCCTGACTTTGGAGTTTCAGATTCGCACGAAATGCGGAAGGTGAAGTTCTCGAAGCGAGTGAGTGAGTGAGTGGATCGGTTTGGATGGGATGGGAAATGCATGATGCATGGCCGTGATGTGGCTTTTATAAAAAAGTAGATTCAGTTGTGGCACGTGGTCTGCCGATTGCACTTGCAGTGGAACTCTGTTGAATGTTAATGGCATTCGCTCTTTTCAAACCCATAAATATGAAAGTAAATTGAATTCCGTCGAGGTTTCAGGTCAGGGTTTGCAGTGCGCTTCAAGAACATTTCAATAAGCAGGGAAATAATTTTAAATGTACATAGATATAGCATACCGATATTGTACCAACATAAGCATTTAAGTAATATTCGTCTATCTGCAAACTACAAGTCTGTAAAAGCAATTTCTCGAGCTGTGAATCGAATCTGGCATCGCAGAAGATACACTCTCACTCTTTCGAGCGTGCAGTATCTGAATGTGGTTATGGGTATGAAACACAACAGGTTGTCGGCGGTGTTTGGAGAAAGTGCTTATTGCCAACAATACTATCAGGTGCAATGACCACATATACCTAGGCGGTGGATGGTTTGAAAAAGCGTATAAATTGTCATGGAAACGCGACGCTCGATGGTCGGCACAACATGCCAGGGAAGTTGATCTGATTAAAAGCCATAATCAGCCAAGGGAGTTTTCCGACGAATAGATTTGCCATGTAACTACCAAGAAATACCTAAAGCTTGTCCAACATTAGACAAGCGCATACCGTTAATAGAAACTTGTATAACTTTCTTTTCATACAAAGAGAAACATGACAATGTAATGGGCAAGGCCGTTGAACTCTAACTGTGATATGTCTTTGGAGCTTAGATAGGGAGATACATAACTTAATTATCTCTTTAATATAATTGAAATAAACTTCTTGAACTTAGATAAATAATATTTTATATCGTAAATATCTATATATCTTTACTTCTTGAACTGCCCAAACATAATTGGTTACATA
Organism: Drosophila erecta; assembly: GCF_003286155.1. Lineage (NCBI taxonomy): Eukaryota > Metazoa > Arthropoda > Insecta > Diptera > Drosophilidae > Drosophila > Drosophila erecta. The sequence goes on from NW_020825198.1 coordinate 20,388,447, forward strand.
GATTTCAATACTTCTCACAGAAGGAATGGAGTACTCAATCTTTCAGATACATCTACCGCTTCCCTCGTTCTTTCGGCTTGAAGGCCGCAAACAAGGGTTCAAGTACAGCAAACACTTTCTCGGTCACACGTATCTGTGCTCTGCGTAGGTGGTGAAAATTGCTGCCCTTTTTCCCAGTCCCAATTCTTCACAGATGCATTTCCCAGATGCCAGCACGCTGAGGATTATCCATTGTCCGTAATGTTTGTATGGAAAGGATACCCGGTGGAAATGCTATTGATGTTCTCTGGCACACATGCTTGGAAATATTATTACTAGTCACGGCGTGGGAACCTAGGCAAAAATGTGCCAAGATCCATGTAGAATATTGCCATTTCTGGACATATAGGTGGGTAACTTGCGACACATTTATAATACGGGTAGCACCGGCATTTCGTGGTCACCCTGATTTTCAAGTCCCAGATACATTCAGAAAAAAATTAGATTGTCAGGGAAATCAGTTTTTCAAGAAAAAGTTAGCCCTTTATCCCATCTCGGACACAAATGACTGTGAGGTACAGTGAGCTACTGCTGAGGACCATTAACCCTGTCAACCCCTAAAATGACAATTGTTTGAGCTATCAAAAGGATATTTTTCAATAAAATATTATCCAAAATAGTTTCCCCTTTCTTTAGAGATGGATTGTTATGCATATGTGCTTTTCCAGGCCTTACAGGAACGCATTTCTAAAGGGGTACACCAATTTCACAGTTTTCCACACAAAAGCGATGCCGACCCACATTTATGAATGGAAAGTATCCTTAATCTTATCATCATGGGGTGGGTTGCGCTTCGACCGAAATTTTGTCAAGTTTCCTCATTTTTTACGATAGATTCAAACGAACTTTGCCCTTTTTCTTCAATTTTGTAATTGCGCCGTTTATTTGCCCATTGTATTTTCTCGCGACCCTGTTTCACTTGGCAACATCACAATTCTTTGTTCCTTTGTGACACCAAACTAGCTGGAAAACCTCTTTTTTATACTGTCATCATTGTTACACTTTTCTTGGTAAATAAAAACTTGAAAAATTCGGGAAAATACTTATATGCGTAATAAACGTTACCACCGTTCAAACAATCAAAATCTGATAAGATTTGTTTATATATTTAATATTAGGTGCTGCACTTTAATTAAATTTGCCCAAAAGCTGGCTATGATTGCGTGGCGGTCGATTCCAAAGCCATCTTTTGAGATTCGCGCCTTTGTTGTTGTAAGACCGCCGCTGTTAATGCGAGAAACACGTTCTCCTTATGAACATTTCAATCTTTCGAGCGACTGATTCAGCATCCCTCAATGAAGTTCTACGCTTCTACGCACTAAATACAGCCTGCATTCGGAAAGGACCTCTAAACGGTCCTGTGCACCACCTGCTTCCTGTGGATGATGCTGAGATTCCGAAATATCCTTGCAGCTGAACACATGCTCCTACGCTTCTTATTACTGTTCGAAAAGGACGCCTAAGGATATCCTAAAAAACGATATCAACTGTACACATGTCTTGAAAAATAAGGGTAATCTTCTTGCATGAATATGTCTGCAAGAACTAAGCAGCGCTGGATATCAGGTAATCATATTATATAATTTATCCTAATACTCTTGTAGAATTTCAGGGAATTTGGTCAGCATAAGCAAAATACATTTTCCTGGTATAGCTAACTATTTGACAGGTATAATAAATAAAAATAATAAAGTCTAGAAACTAATCTGCTCGATTTCCACTGAAACATCTGTTTATTTTGTATACACGAATCAATATATATTTGCAAATATATAATATTGTATATGCTTATTTACACAGTTATAAATATATAGTTATTTAAAGACATGTATGTGTGTACTATTGTTTAACAAATGCCATGTGTGCATAACGTTTAATACATTTATTTGTACGTTTGCAGAGTAAATATGCTTTTTGTGTGTAATACCATTTCTGTGATATTGTTTGCAATAATACACTGTAAATAGATATACCTTGATGTTATATATTTATAATACAAGGTACATTGCCATAATATATTCCGAAATTTCCTCTATATGTCTCGTTCAACGTTGGGTTTTTGGAATGCATAGAGTTGGAAATGCGTTATTTATATAGCGATGCTTTAAGTACACCTTTAGCAGGAATTTAAACCGTATCGGTTTCAAAAGAATAATAAATTATAATAAAATAACAGTAATAAAACCAGTGATTGAGGAAATGTTAAAATAAATTATAATAAATAACATAAAAATAAAATAATAAATACAACATGTTTTGGGAACTTAGAAAATAAGTATTAAACCTTTTTCAAAAGAATTCGACAGGAACCAAATGAAGTAGTTGTATCTATTTACATTAAATTTGTCAGAAATAATAAACCGAAACCATACCAAATTTATTTTGCACTGTCCATAACCGATATTGTTTTGATTTTGGTTCACGATCTGTATTGGGGTCGAGCTTTGGATACCTATTGGAAGAATTGACTTAGGAATAGCCGGACGTTTCGTTTTCGCTTTCCTCTACTATGGATTTCTTGTCATCCGCCTTGCTGCGTCCTGTGAATCTCTCGAAGATGGTGTGCTTACTGGACTTTTTGCCACCGGAAGTAGCCTTGAAGGAACCCCACGGAACCTTACCAGCCTCCGATGTGGTCATCAGGATGGAGTACGAGGAGCAGACCTCGCCCTCTTTGCTGTTGCGAATCCCGTAGAGAAAGTACACCACCATTCCAATGCAAACCCAGACAAAGAACCTCACCCAGGTGACGGCATCCAGATGGACCATCAATAAGATATTACAAAAGATTCCAAGGGCTGGAACGAAAGGAACCAGGGGCACCTTGAAGATCAGGCCCCGGGTGTTCTGGTTATGGACAGCTATCACGGCCACGCAAGTGCTGGCTGCGAAGATGATGAATCCGTAGATGATCAGGGCCCACCAGGTGCCCGTGTAGAGTTGCGTCCACGACACCTTCAGCTCCACACAAATGGCAAAGCTCAGGAAGATGAACAGCATCACGGCCACGGACACCACTGATCCCGGTTCGAAACGTCCTAGTAGGGGTTCCAAGCACCTGAACTGGGCCTTTAGTCTTCCAGCTAGGACTTCCTCTATCATCTCACTGGTCGGCGAGGACGTATCCATGCTGGACTGGGATGCCACATCCTCGTCATCATCGTCATCGTCGTCAGGGCTTCCAGCCACCGCGGGAACCCTTATCGTGGTATGAATTCGCTCCATAGGACGATATCGCAGGATGATCACACTGGCCGAGACAATGGTATAGGCCAACAAAGTGCCAATGGACATGAACTCCACCAGCTTGGCCAGATCGAAAACCAAGGCGAGGCAGGCGCTCATTACCCCGGATACCATGAGATTCAGCAGTGGCACCTGGGTAGTGGGGTTAATCTTGCCGAAGCAGCTGAAGAGCAATCCATCCGAAGCCATGGCGTACATGCAGCGTGGCAGGGCAAACAGGGATCCCAGCAGGGTGGTGGTCATTCCACACAGAGCTCCTATGGAGATCAGGTACTTAGCCCAGGAGAGGTTCAATTGTCCAAATGCCTCCGGCAATGAGGCAGCCGGATTGATTGCACTGATGGGAATCATGAGGGTCAGGGCGGCGCTGACCAGGATGTAGCCCACCGTCACCACGAACAAAGAGATCACAGTGGCCACGGGTATGGATACCGATGGGTTTTTGGCCTCCTCACCGGAAGTGGCTATGGAATCGAAACCCACAAAGGCGTAGAAACAGGTGGCTGCACCTGCGATGACTCCTCCAACGCCGTAGGGCAGGAATCCACCTTCAGCCTCGGACCAATTCTTGCCATCCGCATACCAGAATCCCACGCTGATGACCAGCACCATAACGGCGATATTGACGAGGGTTAGGAGACTGTTAAACACCGCCGTGGCCTTCACTCCTCCGGCCAGAGCAGCCGCATAAACAATGCAGACCAGGAAGGCCAAGACGTCGGGGTATTGGGCCAAGCCGGGCTCATGGATGCCTCCCGTGAGCTCCAGAGTTGTGTTCCCAATCCAGCCGCCCAGCATTGAATCCACGTATCCACTCCAGGCCCTGGCCACCGAAGCTGCTCCGAGCATGTGCTCCAGCAGGATATTCCAGCCGATGACGAAGGCCCAGAACTCACCCATCGATATGTACGTGTACACATAGGCCGATCCCGCCTTGGGCACTCGAGTTCCGAACTCCGCGTAGCACAGCGCGGCCAGCATCGATATAAATCCGGCCAGAACGAAGGATAATATGATCCCGGGTCCGGCCATTTCCTTGGCCACAGTTCCAGTCAGCACATAGATGCCAGCGCCAACCATATGGCCAATGCCTGGAGTAAATATATACGGGTATATATAGTTTATGTATAGATAGTCTTGCTTCCAATTTCTGGTTCTTGTAAAGCAATAATTTAGATGTCAGGGAGTGAAGATAAGGGAAATCATGTTTTATTCCTAGGTGGAGGGTTTTAGAATCTTTGGAAATCTCTAGGGGATTGAAGACCAATTACAGCTTAACTTTCTTGTGCATTATGTGATATGGAGTATCAGGGCTTGTTAACCTTGTGCGTTGTTTAAAATATATTTTCGATACATAATACAAACAGCTTAGGGAATTTTTTTAACAGACGTTCGATGTTTAGCAAGTCATTTTGTATTAATAGTGGCTTGTCTTTGGCCGAAAACAGCGCGTGTAGCCCCGTAAAACTTGTTTAAAAACGCTTAGACACTTAAACATTCAACGTGCTCAAATCCAAAAACCATAATGTCTACAATGTATCTTTAAGTACCCCCAACTCTGAACTTCAAGATAGCAGATGTTTCGCATGAACGCATCGAAATCCCAACATATTGTTCCCCAATCGAGTGGGAAACTAAAAAAGCAAAACGGTTACTCATTGATTAACTTAAAGTACCCAAAAGAGCGATGTCGAAGGTGTTGAGACATCGGTTCAGCGGCGTCTCCATGACGTCAGTGGGCACCGACTTGGTGCGGTTCATCTTGGTGCAAATCCCCGACAATATGTGCCTCAGGATCGCACGTCGTGAGCTCGGCATCCTGGTTGAGTCGCTGGAAACCGCGTGGAAAGGAACTCGCGCCTCTAAGGCCACTTGAAGGGTCTAACTTTAGGGATATTGAGGCGTATTCCACGAATTATTTTATGCCGCACTCGGGACACTTTCACTTGTTGTACACAAACAGCTGTGACTGTATCGATTTTTGCATCAAATTCGAAAGCTCAGTGGCAGGAGGTAGCTTTCGTCACCGAGCTTTCTTTGAAGTGCGAAAATATTGTTACACTCAATAATTTTCCTTCCGCTAGTAAAACAATGCCTTAACGATTCTCGAAATTTTATTTTTTTTAATATTTCTGAATTTGAATATTTTTGAATAATATCGTTTTCATTTCAATGCGTTGTATAATCTATTAACAACTATCTAAATTTTTAGTTGAGCCCTAAAACAATGTTTAATAGATGTAGGGCCCCACAAAGTATACAATTTAATTCCGTTCAATCGGAAGTAAAATATTTGTATATATTTTCTAATAATGGAGCATACTTTTGAAGGCCACTTAGCTTCGGTCAAAAGCTTGATTGTGTTTGTACGACAAAACCGGAAATTAAATTACTGTAACCATTTCAAACAAATTGGTATTACACTCAATTTTTATATGTGTTGATGATTAGAATAATGGTGTACAAAATTATCGTTTATCTTAGCCTGAGCGTCTTTCAAAATTTTATGCCAACACATTAAGCATGTACCAAAATAAGGAAATTAAGTACAAATTTAAAAACAAACATCCAGTAAGTTGTTTTATTATTTTATGTCTGTTGACCACTGAAATTAATTTTAATCTCCACGAGGTGTGTCCGCACTATCAAAACTTGTAGGCGAACAAGTGAGGTTTACTTTTGCCTATTTCTTTGTAGCCAACAATGTCCGGTAATAACAAAATTTCTGAGCACGAATTTGATTTGTCACTGGCGCCAAATGAAGGCAAGAATATAGGATAGATAGGTTGTCTCACCCTTTATGAACACCAAAATTATGTTTTCCATTGAACATAAGTTGGTATTTTTAAGCATAAGCCCACAACACTTTATTATGTTTTGAAAAGCCTAATCAACGAAACTTTAATGCAATGCATTAGGCTTAGTTTATTAGTGAACATGAAAATGTACTTTTTAGTCGAATGGGAGTTACTCTTTGGGCAGTGAAAGCCAATTTTAAATTCGTAGCTGAGTGACTTGACTTCATATATGTATATGTTTCTGAAAAAGCGAATTATTGAATGAATTATAAGAACTTGCATTCAATACTAGTTGAATTTCTTCATGATATCATATCTTTAAAGGCAACTTTAAAAATACTTTTAGACGCTGAAGCTTAAGATACAGGCCCTTCTTTAAGGAAAGACCCTTTTGGGAAGGTTCCAGACTTATAACAAAAATGCTAGTCCAGTTCCCAGTACCAGGTATCATCCACTGGCAACCTGGAATACGTGATGTTCGTCTGTGGCACCTCTGGCATCGCGATGCAGATCGTGCATGCATATGGATACGGATTCGGGTTCGGCCTAGCCATGTGACGGTGGCTAAGGGAATTACCCTACCATCTGTCTCCATCCGTATTCTTCCCATGGCGACAGCCCACTATCACCATCGCCATCGCCATAGCCATCTCGCCATGACCGTTGCCATTTGGCTGCGAAAATCTATCAGCATCACGAAGCGGACGCTGGGCTTCCAAAACTTTGAATACTAATACCTGTTAGGGATGACCAGGCGCATCGGCATCGGCAACGGCATGGGCATCGGCTCCGGATTCGTCGTCAACCTGTCCGCAATGCCGGCTGTAGTTGCATGACAACATCTCCATCGCACCTCCATCTCCATATGGCCAAAGTCCCAGTTCCCCGCCCCTTCGATCCCACATCATGTAGTACAGGTAGTTGCAATGACGGATTTTGACTCTTTGGCCCTAAAAGCGCGCCGACGAAGGTGCAGTTTTTCAGCTCAGTTTTCAGTTTTCAGTTGTTAGTTTTTGGTTTTCATTTTTCAGCTAGCTACAAAATGTGCCAGTCGCGCGCTTGGGTCAAGATGGCTAAGACGGCGACTCAAATGGCTAAAATGGCTAGGAAAGACGGCGTGTGGACGGTGCTCACGCGTCTCGCTGCCCACGAACTCCATATGAATGGAGGAAATAATTGGCTCCAGGCGCTGGGCTACTGGATGCTCTAACTCTGAGCAATCAATTTAAAAATGCTTAAATTAATGATGGTGACATGATGCAACGCTCACGCCCCTGAAAAGATTGATTATTAAGCCCTTAGGTACAGATCCCGGATACTTCGGTGACCTTGACCCACAGATGGGCCTAAAATCCAAATGAAAATCATGCACTTTACGTTCCTATTAAGAACACCTATTGCAGAATCTATCCAAACATCCTTATAGCTTATATATTGTGGTTGGTCTGATGGCACTTACATGTTATAAATATTTTATCATTCACCTAATTGGTTTTATCTTAACATTAACTTGAATTATCTTATATTAACGTTATCTTAACATCTTAAATTTAAGCTTTGATCAAGTCCCAAAAGCGGCTATAAAACCCGGGATCCTATAACTTGTTTATTTCGGCAAACAAATTGAAGTATATTAAGTGAAGTGTTTCATCAGATGACCTCTGACATTTGGAACTTCACTTGAAAGCGGGTACTGTTTAGTTATTTCAATGCAGCTTAGAAGATAAATTTAATCTAAATCCATTTCGTATGTTACCCGTTCAGTGCGGCGAATAAATAATCACAACCTGCCAATAAATCGTACTACCCGATTTAGTTGAGTGTGCGTGTATAAAACCACGAGCGACGTAAAATAAACAACAACAAATATATTGAGCTACTAGCATTGGTTGTATTATTTTCTTTTTTTTTTGTTTTTTATTTTCCGTTTCTGTTTTTGTTGCCGTTTTATTTTACTTGCCGCGTCTTTGGATTTTTGAGGCAATATCCGAAACGATTTTTGTTAAATCATACGCCGTGTGTGTATATAAACGAAGACGAGTCTCTTTGGCGCTTAGTGCGGCATCGTCCACTTCGCCAGCTGCATCCCAGCCAGATTTTCCCCAAGCCAAGTCCACCAGCCAGTGCAGTAAGTCCGAGGGGTCCAGTGGTTATCTTCTGAATGATGGCCGACTAATTGGTCAATGTGTTCCACTACGAAAAGCATTTAGTGATTTTATGTGCCCAACTTCAAGAGCCGTAAATTAAGGCCAGAAATGTGAATCGATTCAATTACCTACGAGTGTGTGAATGGTCCAAAGTGAACTCAGTGCTTACTCAAGAACTTGATTGAAATGAACATAAATATGGAAGGATTCACTCATTAACTTTCAGTAGATGAGCAGAGTTGGAATGTTTTGAAAAAAAAAAACAGTCTTAAAGTGTGGATGCGTCTAAACATATACGACATATTTCAAAAAATATCCTTTTAAAATACTTTTCAAATAATTCAAACATTTTATGGTTACTGCTTAAAGCTTCAGTGACATACTTAAAATCAGTACAAAAATAAAGTAAATTGTAAATTATAAAAATTGCTCAATATAACAACCCCTAAGTTAAAGTATTATCTGTTTTTCCATATTTTATATACTGTGTATTACACAATGTATATATTTAAATCAGTTAAAAATAAAGCTTAAGCATTTCAGAAATTTTAATTAGAAATTGGCAATTTTGGCAGTCCCCAAACTTAAATAATTATCTGTTTTTTTCCATTATGACCCACGCAGATTTGACCTTGTATATACATTAAGCCGGCTATCATATATAGATATTCGTGTTAAAAAGTAGAAAGTGGAATGACTGTGACGCATGTAATTATATCCTCTCCAAATCCAGAAAAAGTTACTATATGACAGAATCGTAAAGCCGTAAAAATAAACATCGATTATTCAGGTTAAACCCGAAATAATACGCTTCATAAAATCTCGCTGTTTCTAACTGCGTATATTTCTTATATTTGTAAAAATGAGTTTCGGAGAAGATCAATTGATTTAAGCATTCTTTTCGTAAGTCCGTTTACCCGTTTTTTGCATTTCTTTGTAATTAGTTTAAACGAGAAACAAGTTTCGCAGATCCGGTGCTTGAATGCCATTTGCATTTCGTTATTAATGTGTCAAAACTGCTAACTGTGTTTCACTTAGTTAAGCACCTCGAAAGAGAAATCACAAGTTCTTAAATTAAGAAGGCATTGTTTCTGAAATCAGCTAGCTTTATAAAAGCTTTATAAATAAAAAAAAAGCTAGCTCCTTGTGGGGCGAGCAAAAATATGGTCGGCACTTGGTAATATATGCAAAGTGCCCATAAATACCCAATTAAATGGCGCACAAAAATGTAAATTAGATTGTTCATAACATGCCTATTTGAAAATGAGCGATCATGCTACCAAATCGGCGCCTATCCAAAATTGGCCATAAATAAATCCAGATGTGCCCATAACTGATAGCCACAATGCAAGATAGCGCATTTCACCCATTTGTCAGTGCATTGGATCCAAGCCATGAGAACCCAGACATGGAATGTCGGTTAAATCAATCGCTGGAGGAGATCACTCGCGGATTTGGTGTATAGTTTGCACATACGAGTGCAGTATAATACTCAAATCTGTCTATATGCATACGTATTGAAGCCCGCGGTCTAATCACCTGTTCGCCGTGATTAATACGAAGATATACGCCTATGCGAGCCGCTGAAATGTCAAAAGTTCAGGGTGAAGCCATCAATGTCCAAGTTGTGTTTATTCACGCTCAATCGTTGGCCAATACAATTGAATATGATTGCTGGCAAACTGCGCAGACACTCGGGATCACCCATTCTATCTAACTTCACATTTCGACACCCCCATCGCCCAAATCAATAATGCCTTTTCAAAGACATAATTGCCCAATTATAGAATGATCATCGTGTACCTATAAGTACTCATATCCCCCCGAGTTCTAAAGTTTGTCGGAAGTTTTCAGGCGCAGCAACTACAAACTTTAAGGTGTTTGTATTGCAATTAAATAAATGACCGACTATTAATCTTGCGGAGCAAATACCTATTCATGATAACTGTCGAACATAAAAATATGGCAAAAATAAATGAGCAATTTTTGACATGGTGAACCAATTTTCATCAAATTGGGCATTATTATGTAGTCATATCAAACACAACCACAAAATAACCTGCAAGCTGAGCTATCGAACCTCCAAAAACCCAAAAATTGGGTCGTTGAAGATTAAGCGAACGGAAAGCAGGGAGCAAAAGAGATACCACATTAATCGTGTTGAATATGAATCGGATGTATGAATGGGCGGTGTTTCGTCACTCCAAATCTACTGGACCTCTTGCTAAATTTCAGGTGTTTGTATTTACAAGCGAGTCGCAGTTGTTTTCATTTCGGGGAAAGGGAAGACCCTTGAGAATACTCAACAATTCGAAACTATTAACTTGATAAAACGTACTATTTTTTAAGCCCGGGGTCTTGCGATTAGTGTACGATTTATTCGAGAATAAGTGTTGAATTCTACCTAGTGACGTAAGAACAAAAACAGAAGGCTTTCGACGCCAAATCATCCGTAATCAAATGGTAGTTTTTAGCCCCTCGTTTGCTTAATGCGTGGAATAACCTAGACAAAAGGGGCCACAATGAAAAAGCACCTAATCATCCGGGGCCTAACATCAATGGCGAGATGGCAAAAACAAGAGGAGCCGAGAGCCGTCGGATTGCAGAAGCCAATGCCAAACAAAGGCCCAATGCCCAAATCCAAATCGAAGCCTCTTTATCAACTGCGGCTAAGCAAATAGGCACTCGTCACTAGTTGTTTCTCTGCCCTGCTCCCTTCGTGCGCGGGTCTTGGATTTATGGATTTTGAAATCCGCAGCATTTTTTCCCATTTGTTTTTTCGCTTTCAAAGGTTAGTTGTATTATTTAAAAACCAAACCCGTTTTAGTGGCGCTGGTGCAGCACCCTCCATTCGTCGGGCAAAAGAGGTCCGGCTGTTTGGAGCTCGTGCAAATACTCGACAGGTTGCACTCAACCGTAATTAGCGATAAAGAAGATCTTACCTCATCTAGCGCTAGAGATCGCTTGACAAGCGCGACATATGCAAATAAACCTCTGGATTTTCGGTGAATTTATTTTTCGTCACCTTCATGCTGTGATATATGTACTTATTTTTCTTTGATCCCATCGAACGCGCCCTTTTCGCAGATCTTGATAATGAGTCAACCAAAGGTGGAAGGTTATTCCGGCTATTAAACTACCGCCAAAGCACCGAACTGGCCATAAACTTAATTTACAAAACTGCAAACAGAAATATTATCTTGTTTTTAATAAAGCATTTATTTTCTGGTTAATTTTTAACATCGTTAACTGAGTCAGCCTTTAACACAAGTCCTGAGCTATAGGTCAACAATCTAATATATTAATATGTGTAATGGTTAAAACAAGAAATATTGAGTGAAATATGTGTGTTTATTAACAATGAAATGGGCAATAAATTAAACTGTTCAATTCGGAGGACCATAAACTGATTCTAGTATACTCCATAATCATATATTTATACACTTTAATTGGCTGTTTTTCAGAATAAAGCTAAAGACTTACATTTAAGATGGTCAACATCGGCCACATTTTCGTGTGGGCCTTGCTCTTGGTAAGTACACCGACCGATTTCCATCTAGAAATCATTAAATTGGTGATTATTTTTCGTAACTGTCAAGGTCACCACTTGGGGCACTGATCTGAGTGATGATGAGACGCTCAATGACGTCTTGGGCGAACTTGAGTTTGACGACTCCTCGCCCAGATTAACTCGCGACACTTCTCTGTCGGCCAAGCACATCGAGAAGATCGATGTGAAATGCGACCAGGGTAATGGCATGATGGTCGAAGTGGAGTTCTCCGAGGACTTCGAGGGAGTCATCTACAGTCAGGGATACTTCAACGACCCCAAGTGCAAGTGGGTATAAGCCATTGATACCTGTGTACCCTCTTTAACTACTATTTTAAATTCATTAATTAGCTACGTGAAGGGCGAAAGATCGGGACGCAGTTTCACTTTCACAGTGCCATACGATGGATGTGGCAGCAAACCCTCGTGCTCCGTTTGCGCCTCAATCGAGAACATCCTGATCATCCAGGATGACAGGGACATACAAAATAGCTTCGATATAGCGCGGAAAATATCGTGCAGTCGAGGTGATGAGCGCGAGAAGACTGTTTATTTCAAGCCATTTGTAGTGGACATGCTCGAGGTTATATCGGTGGATACACCAAGTGGTCCGGTAGAGTGCTGGATGGAAATCGGCACGGGAGCTCCTCCCAATATTAAACCCATTCAGGGCACTCTCACCCTGGGAACCGACATTACATTCACCATCAACGTGAAGCACTCGGAACAGGCATGGGATATAAACATACTACAATGTTATGCCTCCGATGACATGGACTTTGAGGCCAGAACGACGAAGAGGTTGCAACTATCGGACAAAAGGGGTTGCTCGATAAAGGAGAAAATATTTGGGGAGTGGCGAAAGTTTGAGGCGGGCTCCAGTCTTACATCCACCTACTATAATACACTTAAGGCATTTAGGTTCCCCGACAGATCTCAGGTTTATCTGAAGTGTGACATTGAACTCTGCAATGGAGCGTGTAAAAGGGACTACACCTGCGGTAGTCTGAGGGCGTTGCCATGTCCTGAAGGATCAACTGATCCTCAGTGCCTGCAGGACCATCTAATTTCATCGAAGCCTCGCTGCTATCCTGGCTCCAGAGAGCCAGGCTGCCCAAAGCCCACATCGCCACCACCCACAACGATCAGAATACCAATAGCCTCAACATTTACGCCAGGTCCACGCTGCTATCCTGGATCGAATGATCCAAGCTGTGCGGAAACTCCGCAGACTACATCCCGATCCAGTTGTGCTTTGGGCTCAACTGATCCTCGCTGTCGCGTTACGCCGCCGGCAACACCAAAGCCAAGGTGTTTTTCCGGATCAAGGGATCCGGAATGTCAACCAGCTACTTATCTGCCACCAACCACAAGGAGGTCTTCGCCCAAGCCGCGTTGCTATCCAGGATCAACAGATCCTATTTGTCAACCGGCAACAAGGACACCTATTACCACAATGAAGCCAAGATGCTATCCAGGCTCCGATGACCCCGAATGTCAGCCGGCAACTTATATTCCGCCTACAACGAGGAAAGCTCCCATTACTACGAAGAGGCCACGTTGTTACCCGGGATCAACAGATCCCGACTGTCAACCGAGAACAAGGCCAACGATTACCACATCGCTGCCAAGATGTTATCAAGGATCCACTGACCCTGAGTGTCAGCCTGCTACTTATCTTCCACCAACAACAAGAAGAACCCCAATACCAACAACCAGAGTCCCACTAACAACATCAAAGCCAAATTGTTATCCAGGCTCAACGGATACTCGTTGCCCACAAACTCCAAGACCTAAGTGTTATCCTGGATCACCAGATCCCTCCTGTCAACCCCCAACGCGTGTAACTCAGAAGCCAATCAGTTCTCCACAGCCAAAATGCTATCCCGGCTCATCCGACCCAGAGTGCCTCAATTGCTATCCGGGTTCTCCCGATCCAAGATGTCCCAAAGTGCCAACCACAAAGAAAGCAGGATGCTATGATGGTTCAGATGACCCCAGATGTCAGCCCGCTACCTACTTACCACCTTCGACTCGTCGACCACCGACAATTGCACCCCGACCACGGTGTTATCCTGGATCAACGGATCCCAGTTGTCCGCAACAAACTCCACCAACCACAACTCGGACAGCTATTACTACTATTAGGCCTAGGTGTTTCCCAGGCTCCGATGATCCCGAATGTCAACCACCAACGACTAGGAGGCCCGTAACTACCTCCAAGCCAAATTGTTACCCGGGCTCGACAGACAGGCGCTGCCCACAAGAGGTCGTTACGACATCAAAGCCCAGATGTTATCCTGGCTCAAAGGACCCTGAATGTCAGCCTGCTACCACTCTCCCACCCACTACGGTTCGAACGACAATTACAACGTCGAGGCCAAGGTGTTATCCGGGCTCCAGGGATCCTAGTTGTCAACCTCCGACAACTCGAAGGCCGATAACCACGTCTAGGCCAAACTGTTATCCGGGTTCAACAGACAGTCGCTGCCCGCAAACACCGCGAACTACGCAACAACCTAGGTGTTTCCCGGGATCCTCCGATCCTGGCTGTCAACCTGCAACTTACCTTCCACCGTCTACAGCAAGGACAACGATTGCTACTACCAAGCCAAGGTGTTATCCTGGTTCAAGCGATCCATATTGTCAGCCACCAACAACAACAAAACCGAATTGTTATCCTGGATCCACCGACAGTCGCTGTCCACAAAAGCCACCTACTACAACGCCGCCCAAGTGCTATCCGGGTTCAACAGATCTGGAGTGTCTTAATTGCTACCCTGGTTCACCAGATCCCAGGTGCCCTAAGGTGCCAACCACGAAAAAGGCAGGATGCTTTGATGGATCGGATGATCCCAGGTGTCAGCCTGCCACTTACTTACCGCCCTCAACAAAGCGGACTCCTACAATTGCACCCAAGCCAAGGTGCTACCCAGGATCAAAAGATCCAGCATGCCCTCAAATTACTCGGCCAACAACTTCCACAGCTAGACCACGGTGCTACCCAGGATCTACTGATTCCGAATGTCAGCCAGCTACTTACACGCCTCCGATAACTAGAGTACCTGTGACAACTAGAGTTCCTTTGACAACAGCTAAGCCGAGCTGTTATCCAGGCTCACAGGAACCTGGATGCCGACCTGCAACTAGGCCACCAATTACCACCTCCAAGCCAAGATGCTATCCGGGATCTGTAGACCCCGAGTGTCAGCCTTCAACTTCCCTTCCACCAGCATCTGTTAGAACCACAGTTCCAACTGTTCCGACGACCAGAATACCCGTAACTACATCAAAGCCAAATTGCTATCCGGGCTCAACAGACCGACGCTGTCCAAAGGAACCCGTAACAACACCAAGGCCTAGGTGCTACCCTGGCTCACCAAACCCAGAATGTCAACCGGCCACATACCTACCTCCAATTCCTACCACAATTCCTACAACTAGGCCAACTACGTACTCACCTCCTACAACTAGAACACCTGCGACTACATCAAAGCCAAGTTGTTATCCAGGCTCCACCGACAGTCGTTGTCCCCAGAAACCTACTACTCCTACTACTCAAAAACCGAAGTGCTATCCTGGTTCCTCAGATCCTGACTGCCTGAATTGTTATCCTGGCTCCCCTGATCCGAGATGCCCCAGAGTTCCTACCACAAAGAAATCGGGATGCTTTGACGGTTCAGAAGATCCAAGGTGTCAGCCAGCCACGTATCTGCCACCATCATCTCGTCGTCCTCCTACAATTGCACCCAAACCCAGATGCTACCCAGGATCTACAGATCCCAGATGTCCACAACCAACTCAACCAATCACGACTCCGATACCTACAACTACTAGATGTTATCCAGGATCTAGGGCCCCCGAATGTCAACCAGCAACCTCGACAAGGCCTGTGACTACATCGAAGCCAAATTGTTATCCCGGCTCGACAGACAAACGATGCGCGCAGATACCAGTGACTACACCAAAGCCTAGATGTTATCCTGGCTCAACTGACCCACAGTGTCAGCCTGCAACATACCTGCCACCCACGACGACTACTACGGTTACGCCAAGATGTTATCCAGGATCCAGTGATCCAGAGTGCCAGCCTCGTCAAACAACTATAACACCGATAACCACATCGAAATCTATTTGTTATTTGGGATCAACAGATGTTCGTTGCCGCCAGAAGCCACCAACAACTCAAAAACCAAGATGTTCTGTAGGATCCACAGATCCTGAGTGTCAGCCAGCCACGTATCTTCCCCCAACAACTGCATCAACTACCATCCCAGTAACCAAGCCAAGGTGTTATCCTGGATCAACTGACTCCAGCTGTCAACCAAAAACGTATTCTCCACCGACTTCAAGACCACCTATCACTACATCGAAGCCCAGATGCTATCCGGGCTCTCCGGATCCTGAGTGTCAACCCGCAACCTATCTTCCACCAACAACCAGACGAACCACTATTCCTACTTCGAAGCCAAGGTGTTATCCGGGATCCAGTGACCCAGAATGCCAACCGACTACTTATTCGCCTCCCACAACAAGAACACCTGTAACTACATCCAAGCCTAACTGTTATCCAGGCTCTACGGATAGTCGTTGCCCTCCGCAACCCAAGTGCTCTCCTGGCTCGTCAGATCCTGAGTGCCTCAATTGCTATCCCGGTTCGCCCGATCCAAGATGTCCAAAAATTCCAACCACAAAGAAAGCAGGATGCTTTGATGGTTCCGATGATCCGAGATGTCAACCCGCTACCTATTTACCTCCCTCGTCCCGTCGGCCCCCCACTATTGCGCCCAAGCCGAGATGTTATCCAGGATCTACAGATCCTAGTTGTCCGCAACCAACTCAACCTACCACAGTAAGGACACCATTAACTACATCCAGACCACGGTGCTATCCGGGAAGTACTGATCGCGAGTGTCAACCAGCCACATATTCCCCACCGACATCTAGATCGCAAATAACTACCCTGAAACCCAGATGTTATCCTGGCTCAAGGGACCCTGAATGTCAACCAGCAACTTACGTGCCTCCAACTACAAGGACGCCTTTGACAACATCCAAGCCAAGCTGCTATCCAGGCTCCACAGATAAACGCTGCCCACAGGCACCCGTAACAACACAGAAACCTAGATGCTATCCCGGTTCACCGGATCCTGAATGTCAACCCGCAACGTACCTTCCGCCTACAACCGCACGGACAACTATTCCTCCAACTAGACCAAGGTGTTATACGGGTTCCAGTGATCCCAGCTGCCAGCCCACAACGTACTTGCCACCGACAACTCGAACGCCTGTAACTACGAGGAAACCAAACTGTTATCCGGGATCAACAGATAGTCGGTGCCCACAGCAGCCCCAAACGACGCCAAGACCAAAATGTTACCCAGGGTCTACAGATCCCGACTGTCAGCCTACCACACCACGGCAAACAATTCCCACAACCCAGCCTAGGTGTTATCCTGGTTCAAGCGATCCTTATTGCCAGCCACCAACAACAAGGACGCCTCCTACGACCCCCAAGCCAAATTGTTATCCTGGATCCACGGATAGTCGTTGTCCACAGAAGCCACCCACTACTTCGCCGCCCAAATGCTTCCCTGGATCCTTAGATCCGGAGTGTCTGAATTGCTACCCTGGTTCGCCTGATCCCAGATGTCCGAAAGTACCAACCACAAGGAGGGTGGGATGTTCGGAAGGCTCAGATGATCCAAGATGCCAGCCAGCCACGTACTTGCCTCCTTCAACTACAAAAGCACCTAAGCCCAATTGTTACACGGGATCAACTGATCCTAGGTGTCCGCAACCAACTCAGCCCACAACCTTGAGGACGCCATTTACAACAACGTCAACTTATTCGCCTCCGACTACAAAAATTCCAGTAACTACATCCAGGCCAAATTGCTATCCGGGCTCGAGGGATACACGCTGTCCACAGACGCCAGAAACTACACAGAGACCTAGGTGCTACCCCGGCTCAAAGGACCCTGAATGCCAACCCGTTACTTACCTCCCACCGACAACGGCCAGGACACCGAGTCCGACGGCTAGGCCAAGATGTTATCCGGGCTCCAATGACCCAGATTGTCAGCCAGCTACATACACGCCTCCAATAACTAAAGCACCTGTCACTACATCCAAGCCTCGCTGCTATCCGGGCTCGGATGATTCCTCTTGCCAGCCCGCTACTTATCTTCCACCGACAACTGCTAGCAGGTGCTATCCTGGTTCCACCGATCCTAAGTGTCAACCTGCCACATATGCTCCTCCGTCGACAAGAGCTCCTTTAACTACGTCCAAGCCCAACTGTTACCCCGGTTCCACGGATAGTCGCTGTCCCCAGAAACCGCCAACGACACCTAGACCAAGGTGTTATCCAGGATCATCAGATCCCGAGTGCCTGCCAGGAACAACTTCCAGACCTCCGACTGCCGGAACCACGCCGGTGTACTGCTACCCAGGGTCCATCGATCCACGTTGCCCCGACTCCGGATACAGGGGCACAAGCCGAATTCCAGCCACATATCTGCCGCCACTGAGTGATCCTGGCTACGATAGAACTATTCGAAATGCGAAGACGCTGTTCTTCAACGAAATCAATCACTTGGCATTCACCGACAACAATGTCTTCGAGCTCGACGATGACGAAGTCGAGGGCTCAAGGGTCAAGCGCGAGTTGAAACTTGACGAGGATGACCTTCTGTCGAAGAGAATCGTGAAGCGCGAGTCCAACGAGCATCCTTCCGAGCAAGAAGTGATTTCCCTGACCCTCGGAGTTAGAACTGGCATCAGTGTAAAATAGTCGTTGAAGGTCTAGTAGATTGTAAGGCATACATATATAATATCATAATATTATAATATCATCATACACCGATATGTATTTACCTAGAATGATATTCATTAAATATAAACTATGTACAAATGTAAACTTTTGAATCGATTTTGAAATGGTGTTTGGCTAGGTTATAGCTTACCTATTTACGGCTTTTAATATGTACAGCAATTAACTTGTACTTTAATAATTTAATTAAATATTTTAGTAATTATGTGAGAACAATCGCTTGAGTCTACAAAAGAAGCTGACTTTAAGACTCGGGATATCGGCAATAGGAATTGCTTTCGATGGACTCGTGCGGAATCCACTCCTCATACAAGGGCAATCGGTTTTTCAGGGTCTCGATCTCCCTCAGAATCCTCATCACATTTCCCCCAACCAGCTTCTTAATAGCAGCATTTCCCCACACCCTATCCCTTGCCAGTTCGGCCAGTAGGAGGGCATAGCTTTTGGGAGCTCCCCCAAGTCCAATGTGATCCACTCCGGCCACCTTGCGCACATAGTTGATTGCGGTGATGGCCTCACGAACGCCCAGTGTCCGATCGCCACAGCGCTCCAGGTTGAGCAAGATAACGCCACCATTTTCCGGCAATAGGCTGTGGGTTATATGCGTTTAAAGGATGTCCTGTAAGGACTTTGTTTCGATGATAGCTTACCTGAGAACGTGGTCTGGAATGGAAGCTATGTTGCTGCTGTTGCACATGGACAGCGGTGTGGCATTTGTGAGTAAAACAGGAGCTTTGGCAGTTTTCAAGACGGCCAACATGGCAGCCTCGCTGAGCATCGAAATCTCCACCAGCATTCCCAGGCGGTTCATCTCAAAGAGCATTGTCTGAAAGGGGGATAAATGAAAATGTGCATATGTACGAAGGGAGTTGTGCCCACCTGCCCAAATTCGTTGAAAGAATTGGTAACATTTTCCTCAATAAGATAATCGGGTCTGCGGATTGCTGCCGCTGCCCAAGGAGTGGTGCACTCCAGGCTGGTAATCGACACGAATCGAGCTCCCAGTAGGTAGATGGAACGCAAGACGGCCGTGCTGGTGCCCAGAGCATGGCCACCACTGATGCCCATGAGAACAGCCACCTCGCCGCGGATGTGGGTCTGCTCCATTTCATCCGCCGATTCTACAATGTGCATGGAGTCTGTGGCGGCGGTAATCCGCTTGGCCCTATCAATGCCCTCCAGAGTGAGCTGCACTGCATCCAGGTACTGAGCTCCACACGGCACAGCAATGGGCCAGAGCACGGCACCGATGTGATTCTGTCGCACCTCGAACAGGTTGCTGCTGTTCAGGCTCATGGTGCTCGGTGGCTTCCAGGAACCCTCGATCAGGGGAGACTCCGTCAGCAGGCGGCGGATGAAGGCGAGTCGGGCCTCCAGGAGCGAGGAGGAGCGTAACTGGAGGGCCAGCGGTATGCCTCCGGCCATGGCGATGCACACGAGCACCACACCAACGCCCAGCAAAATCTTTCGTCCTCGTGATCTCTCCGGTCGTTCCGCCGAGGACTCGCTGCAGGAGTCCTTCTTGGAGCTGTAGGTGGGGATGCCCCCATTGGAGCACCTAATCTTTTCATTTCCCCCGCCGAACTTGGTTATCTCCGCGGGGAGTTCGATGTCCGCTATCTCAGTGAATACAAAACATTGCTGCTTGCAGTGTGGTTGATGCTGGTGGAGCGGATGGACCTCCAGGAACTCGCGGCTCGGTACGGGATTCATTGCATTGTCCGGTATTCGATGGTATGTCCCAATGACTTCCCCACCCGAGGTTTCCTGCCGTGGATTGCGATTCTATTCAACAAGCTTGCACTGCGACGAAAGCTCGAAACTAGGATTTTATCGATTTTTTCCCGTGTGTCCTGTTCAATGCTCACAGTTCACTCACAAAGACATGCGCGCTGGCAAATTATGTTGTTTAGTATGGCAGCATCAAAGAAGGAGCGGGATAGAAGTGTTTTCAAAAATTCAATTCGATATACCCAGGTTCACAATTTAAATACCCTTGCAGGAACATTGGCAACCACATAAAGTATATTCATTCTTGATCAAGTGCCTAATCGGTATAGCCATGTAATCAGTGTTTACCCAATTACCCACTCTTTAGCAATAACATATTTAATTTTAATTTAAATACTTAAAACACAACATTCCCCCGCACAGTTCCGTTGTGGAACCAGGAACTTTCTTTACTAAAAAAGTCGAAATAAATGGAAAATCCTTCTTTCCAAAAATTCACCTCCCAAATCAGATCCTTCGAGAATGTCGGCAAATATTAAACACCTATGCGGTCTTTATCCCAGCACACTGCCAAATAGAAAATGAGTTTTCTTTCATAAAACTGGTATCCGCCCTCAAATCACTTGATCCAGAACACCCCCAGTACCTTGAAGATCTAAGACATTTCAACGATATCCTAAATATTCACATTTCTCAAGGCTACAAAGTTAGCCTGGTCCTTTCTATATTAAAGCCATAAAAATCTCTACTAGACCCATATCCCTGAACCCATGCCTGGCTAAAGTTCTTGATAAAATTATAGCTAAAGGTGTGTGTTCGTTTGTTTCCAATGCCCACAATCCCTCCCCAACATATGCCACCTTTGTAACCATCAAACAAATCCTAGTTAACTGTCCTGCCCTTTCCCTTCATATAAACTTCGTCTTGTCAAAGCTAGCTCCCTTATGATCCGACTTGTATACTTTAAATCAAAAGGAACTCATTTGGGCTTCAAAGACTACTAAAGTTACACATAACGTTTTAAATCCATTTATAAAAATAAATTTGAACTTAATGATTAATTATTAAAAATTATAATGAAATTTATATTGATTCACATTCGACTACTTTTTGTGCGCTTCTATTACGATTTTCATCAGCTTGTGTGGAGGTAAAGATTCCAAAAGGCACAGCAGTTGTATCTGATTGGTGATGCAGTTGGTAATTAGGGCGATTTGCACAGCTTGGGCGAACCGTTCCATGCACTTCTGATACGCAGCATCCGCCTTGGGATCCGTATTTGATTCAGCCAGTCGTGCACAGTAGCTCTGCAGGGATTTTACGATCTGCCTTAGATCTTGGTTGGGCAGTGCTGTCGATTCTCCACTGGTGACAAGCTGTTGCAGAGCACGCAGGAGGGATAGATGCAAATTGCTATAGGCGGAACGGTTGGATACCAAAGGAGCCAGGACCACCCATCGAAGCAGGCCTGCTAAGGGAGTGGTAAATGGCATGGCTATGGCGCCGGCGGGAAGTACCAAAGGCTGCTGCGAAGCCAGACACAAGGCGACATTCTCCGTCATCCATTCGGTTATAGTGTCCAGTAGAGCATCTGGCGGGGGATTGAGGGTCTGCGAACGCTGCTCATTTAGGTATAGATCCGCCACGGCGACCATAAAGTTGGCCGCAAAGTGCGTACCCACCATGGGCAGCTGCTTGAGTTGCTCCGGGGTTTTCCGGGAGTACGAAATAAAGTCACTGACTATATTCTGGGCCACTTCTAGGCTGAATGGCGTCTTGCAACCCACCTGTTGCATCCAAGTACCGGCAGAGGAAAGTAGCGGGGCCACGGATCCGGAAACCGCCGTGCTGATTAGGCGGCATAACAACTTGGATCGCTGCGGTGTCAAGTGGCTTCCGAAAAGCGATAGGAATATGGCGTTGCGGGTGGCATCCCTTCCTGGCCGCGAAAAGTACTCAATCAGCACTATGATCAGCTGAAACTCCTGGAAAAGATTCATCTGGCTAATGGGCAGCGCCTGCGACTTTCGCACATCGCCATCCTTCGAGGTTCTCTCCAGGAATATAAACTCCGATATGATTTGCATCACCATGTTCTGCTTGTTTCGGCTGGCAATCAATGTTTCTGCAATCAAGGCGTAAGATATGTGCACGATTTAAAATATTAAGCAACTTTACCCAGTCGAGTAAGTGCCTCCACAGCACAAGTTGGATAGTTATCCAGCTTCATATCGCTCTTCCTCAACAAGGACTTATTGCTGTCCACCGACATTGACATCCTTCAGTCCTTTATTTTACTTTAAAAACTAGTGAATGTATTTTAATGTATTGTAATGCAATAGAAAAATAAAAACAAACCGGGACACTTTAGAGGTGGAAGATATTTCGATTGACAGCTCGATAATGCACGTTTAAAAACAGAACAACGGTCACTCTGAAACTGATTTTCCGTTTTTATCCGTCAAATCCAGTGATGCCAATTTAGCCTTTTTCGGGACAGATCTGTCCTGTTTTTTACTGCTTCAACCGGAAAAAATGTCAAAAATTTTTCAGGCTTTATTAAAGACAATTTTTACTACTCACTTTAAAGGGATGCCAATTTGATCTTGCAAGTAATCACACTTAAGAACACATACACTACACTCACTGCTCGACCGGTAAGAGAATTACTTGAACTATTTTGCGACCCTAAATTAGAAGACATGCCTTACAGTCTTCACTAGAACTAGTTGGGAATTATAGGGCTACAAGAAAATATTTTTCCTAAGCAAATATTAAAAACGGCAATAAGTATGTGTTCCGACAGTAAGTTAAACATCTTTCAGGCTTTAATTACACAATTTCTACTACTTTGTGCAAGTAACACATACACTGCATACATATGTACACTACATACATATGTACACTACATACATACGTACACTACATACATACGTACACTACATACATACATACATATATACACACATACATACATACATATATGCACACATACATACATACATACATACATGCATATATACATACATACATACATACTCACGTACATACATACATACGTATTTACATACATACATACATACATACATACATACACCGGTACATACACTACACTCACTGCTCGACCGGTAAGAGAATTACTTGAACTATTTTGCGACTCTAAATTAGAAGACATGCCTTACAGTCTTCACTAGAACTAGTTGGGAATTATAGGGATACAAGAAAATATTTTTCCTGAGCAAATATTAAAAGCGGCAATTCAGACAGTAAGTTAAACATTCTTCAGGCTGTACTTAAGACAATTTTTACTACTCACTTTAAAGACCTCACTATTTCACTCACTAATATAATTATGACAAAATAATAGATTAATATTTAATTACTTACAGCTCGAGATTAATTTAGTAGCACTTTGTATACGAGCATAACATAAAAATATATTTCCCTTTCAGTGTAGGGTAATAAATACACATACACATATGTGTTCTTAAGTGTGATTACTTGCAAGATCACATTGGTATCCCTCTTGAACAAATTTGAAACGCATTGGCACAATGGCAACGTATGAATCAAACGTTGAGGTCGAATGCGTCGTGGACGAAACATTTAAAATATTAAATTAAAAGTTGACTAAATAAAGAATAATCATAAAAAAAATCTGTCCTGTTTTTTCATCCTTTTTTGAAATTTGCAGCCTATTTCTTTTTTCTCAATCCGTCCTTTTTTTCAGAAAAATATTGGCATTACTGGTCAAAACACAGAATAGTACTTTTAAAAATTAAAAAAAAACCGCATTTTTCATACTTACATTATTTTATATTAAACACAAAATTAGAGCACTTTTTCGTTTCTCTTAAGCTAATATTATTTGTTTATTTTCATTGAGCGATCTCAAAAACGAATACAAACACACCTGACGGAAGTCTTTTATTTTTATTTGTAAGATAAATACATGTAGATTTTAAATTTCAGTACTGAACTAACAATTTATATTAAACCTTTTAATATATCTTTTTAATAAATTTATAAGTTAAAGATTCGATTATAATTAATAAAAATTGATTACGACCTCATTTTATATGCAGGATTTCACATTCCAGACGTTATATGAAAAATAAATTGGAAAGATATGTTTCACAGCCGATTTCAATACTGACTTACATTACATTACTTACTTAAGTTCGCTTATTTTACATATATTTTTATTAAATATGTACAGCTACATAAGATGGATAATCTTTCTTTAAAATTAATTCACATGGTACTTTACTAACCAGTAATAAGCTCAACTCCTTAAAATATGTACACATTGGCAGCTAAAACAACTTAACTGAACAAATTTATAGATACCAAACAGACGCATAAAATTGACCAAATGAGAACGAAAATTAGCCAGCCACTGGACTTAAAAGGACTTTGAAAACGATTAACTACGCCGCTTCCCAGGAGTTCTGAGCAAGTGCGCCTTGCAAAGTAAACCAGGAATACTGGGATAATATATTGGATGCCAGTGCCTGCGTAGGTACCAGTAAATGCCACCAAACTGGACAAGCTTTCAGTAAAATAAGTGATACAAAACGGCGGAATAATAGCCAGCAAAGGGAAGCATATGCGTAGGACAACGCTATAGGATTCATATTGCGACATGTCTAAGAATAAAGATTGAAGATTGTTCTTCAGCGTTATGGCAACAATGGGAAAACTGGTTGACAGAGTAAAAATGGGGAAAAGCGCTAGAAAATAATCAATGCAAATTAATAGACCTGACCAGAAGTCTACGTATGCGACATCGAAGGGCAAAAAATCTAATGTGTAAAGGTCTTCGATTCGTTCAAAGGCGAAAATGCCTGTCATGGCCAACAGAATGTAAAATGCACAAATGATTATATAGTCAAAGGATAGAATTTTGGAAACCATTGACTTGTGCCGGATGGGCGCCAACAAACTGGGCAGCGAATGGTGGCACATAAAGGAGTAGACACAGGCGCCGAAAAGCGAGGGTATTCCATACACATTAAAGGTTTCTGGGTGACCTTTGGGACCCCTAGAAATCAAAAGTTTTAGTGATATGCAGATCATCAGAGTAAAAGCTGAAATAGGAAATGTTATTATCTAATCGGTTCTACATAATTCGAACGTACCCATCCACCGGAAGGTAGCGGTCAGCATCTGCAAGTACTTCGTTTTTTGTACATTGAAGTACACAAATGGCCCGAAGATCAATGTGAATCCTATGAGTAACACCCTGTACATGTTCAAGCGAGATATTGTATGTTCCTTCCAGCATGCCCGAGATGTATTGTTCTCAAAGTCTCCTAGCCAATACATCAAGTTATTAGTATCCGTTCCATTTGTTTGATCACTAAAACAAGACGGGTTATTTAAATAGCTATATTTTATTTTATTTATACGTTTCCATATCTCGGCAAACGATTTCCAACTTAATTTAATATTTTTCTGATTGATCTTAATGTAAGTTGGTAATTTTTCAAGTACTTACCATACGACGTCACGCAGACTTCTAGCCACGGCGGCGGAATATATGCTCAGATCCCCGTAAAGATAAACAATCAGGCACAGATAGAACATTATGCGGCCGAACTCATTGAAAAATAGTGTCGCCATTTCGCCCAGTTCGAATTTGTGGGACAGCTGATAGTAGTGAAACTCCCGGTTCTGAATGGTCAGAGGAACGCGCTCGAAATCTCCAGCTTGCTCGGCACCCGATGCCAGGGAAACATCATCAGCATTATCATCGATTTCACTGTTCTCAGCGGAACTTCGACTTTGGCGCAGGGCCTGCAGAGTTTGCCAATTCCTGATGGCGTTGGCACAAGCCATTGCCTCTATAATAAAAGTGACCGTCATGTAACTGATAATGGCCAGCAGAACAATTACTATCAGGGAAAGCATCCATCCTGCCCTGGCAAAAACCCCGGGTAGCGTCAGAGCTCCAGTTCCAACGATAAGATTGAAAATAAATATGAAGCCAACCTGTGGATAGAAAAGCAAATTGTAACTCGCGGAGCGACAGGTGTACAAATTGTGGGATGGAAAAATATGTGCACACGAAGCAAAAATTGTGCAAGTGGTCGTTGTTGCGGAGATTCTAATATTTCCACTTATGTATATCCACTCAAATATGCGCACACATCTTCCTGACTTCTGAGGACTGAAACTAAAAACAAATTTGTTGCGCAAACATCAAAACAAACATGCAACATATGCGTTTTTAGTTCTTTGTTGTGGTGAACGGAGTCCCTTACTCGATACATTTGGCCTAAATCTTACCAGATTAGAGTACGTGGGTGCGGCTTCGCGGCCATTGACGAGGCGAGGCATCTCTACGATGGGTCTTTGTCTTTTTACTAGGCTTCTTCTATCCAATCCAATCCAATCAAACTCGCAACAAAAAGAAAACAATAATAGACCAGATAGTGCATTCAATGTAGTGTGCCCAAATGTTCTGAGGAAAGAAAGCACCCATACAATTTCCTAACGCCACAAATGGAACTATTTCAACACTTAAATAGCGCGTAGTTTGAAAAGTATGCTAACAACAAGACTTGTAAGTAAATAACTTACTTAATTTAAAACTAGAAACAATTCGATTTTATTTCAGAACAGTATGTTTGTCATCTAATATATACATTGCACAACATGCGCGGGTGTAGCGAATAAAAGGCTGAACTAAAGCTATCCATGATCGGCTTAGACAGGCATTGCAATTTTACTACTCCTTGGCAATTTCAGTGGCGTTTTGCCTCTTCTTTCGGTTCTCCAATATACTAGTAATGAAGAACTCGCCGGCTTTGTAGGAGCTGCGAACTAGCGGTCCACTGGCTGTGTACAGGAAGCCCAATGCGTTACCGCGCTCTTCCCAGTGCTTGAACTTCTCGGGAGTGACGTACTCGATGACCTTCAGGTGCTTATTTGTGGGCTGCATGTACTGACCCAAGGTCACGCAATCGACGCCGGCCTCGCGCAGATCCTTCAAGGTGCATTCAATCTCCCCGTCGGTCTCACCAAGTCCCAGCATAATGGAACTCTTAGTGATCAGATTGGGATTGAATCGCTTCGCTTCGGTTAGTACTTGCAGTGTCTGGCGGTAGTGGGCGCGCCTATCTCGCACATAGGGTGTGAGCTTCTCTACCGTCTCTATGTTGTGCGCATAAACATCCAGGCCGCTGTTGGCGATCGTCTCGACGCACTCCAGATTGCCTCGGAAATCTGGTACCAGGCACTCCACAAAGATGTTTGAGTTGCTAAACATGAAGTATTGATAAAGTGCGAACAATTTAAATACATAATTGTATCCTCTTACCGCGCCTTGATTTCGCGAACAGTTTCGGCAATGTGCTTCGATCCGCCGTCTGGCAAATCTTTGGTAAAAAAAAAGCATTTCAAGGTCTGACGAGTCAAAAACCATTCCAGTACTTACCATCGCGATCAACTGAAGTAAGCACAATGTAATCCAAGCCCCAGGAAGCAATTGCCGTGGCTGTGTTCACGGGTTCATTTACATCCAGCGGTGGAGGTCTGCGAGCCGTTTTTACCGAACAAAATCGACAGCCTCTGGTGCAAGTGTCGCCCATAAGCTGGGGAAAAAATATATTAGTAAAAAGTGTATTTTACATTATTCTTTGCCTCAGGGCTTAAAACCAATTGTAGACTCCAAAGCAGGCAACTTTCGTAATTTTAAACCCAAGTATCGTTGTTAAAATCCGCTTAAAACTGTGGAAAATTCTGTCGACTATCTGACCATGTTCGGTTATCAGCAAAGGTCACCGTGGGGAGCCTTTTTCTGTTCCCTCACCATAATCGTGGCAGTCTGGGTGCCATGCTCGCCGCCGCCCCAGCACTCGCCGATGTTGGGACACCGGGCCTCCTCGCAGACGGTGGACAGCTTGAGCTCGCGCATCTGGGCCTTGATTTTGGCGTAGTTCTTGCCCACGGGAATGGTAGTTTTCAACCACGGCGGCAGTCGCAGGCGCTGCTCCTCGCCCTTTTCGCGACGAAGCTTTCCCTCGTACTTCTCCCACTCGCTTCTGGAGTTCTCCGGATTCTGGACAAAGTCCTGGAAATTCGGACCCTTTGCCAGACGTTCGCGAATCTCTTCGAGCTTTTCCGCATTTGTTGATACCGCACGCTGTTATTATTTAATCAAAATAAGTTGCTTTTATATGTACTTTCTAAGCTATTGCTTACGGTGGCTACGACTATTGGGGCCTCCACGTGCGTTTTTAAAGCTCGCAACATGCCGAACATATAAATTATTGAGCAACTAAGTGATTAAAAACGATTTATTTAGCTTGTCGAAACTTATGAAATATTTATATTATCGTTTGGCCGTTGCCGTTTTCTAGGCACTTTCTGTGGAGAACAGCTGTTCCTATATAAGCGGGTTTCGGTATTTATTCTACATAAATGTATCGCTGTTCAGTATTATATTTATTAGGAAAGGGGACTAAAGATTCAGAAAGGGGTTTATACTATTTTTAATTTGTGTGTAATTGCACTTACAAATAATTCTATCATGTTCCTTCATAACTATTATAAGTACTCCCTTAAAGCCACTAGAGCAATCGAAAATCGATAGCTTTGCGGGCCGAGCGCACTGCCATCACTAGTTTATGAGTCGCTTTAAAACAAAAGAAAGTTTTAAGCAGCTACTCTTCCTTTGGGTTCTTTAACTGTGAGTAGTCAAGATCATCCAAGTGTCAAGCCCGATACTAATCGGTGGGGATCCCAACGAAGTTCCATCACACAACTACGGCTTCACAGGGGGAGGCGTCCAGCGCTACGGAGGCGAACGAACGCACACCACTGATGGCTGCTGTCAATCTTCAGGCTTCGTGCTCCTCCGGGCTCGCCTCCGAGGACGATGCCAATGTGGGCAGCCAGATCGGCGAGGCGGAGCGTTTGGAGCGACCTCCAAGGCGTCAACAGCCACGGAACAATTATGGCTCCAGCAATCAGGATCAACCGGATGCAGTGCGTATACCGACTGACAACTTTGTTGAATGCAATTTCAACTATCGAATCCCTTTTCCTGCCAGGCAATACTTGCTGTGCCCAATGTGGTGATGCGGGAACCTGGTGGACCGCGCTCTTCAAGACTACCCGGAGGGGGAGGCGGTAGTGCTGAAATGGAGGAGGAACAGGGCCTCAAATACGGCGCTCAGCATGTAATCAAATTATTTGTGCCCGTCTCCCTTTGCATGCTGGTGGTGGTGGCCACAATCAACTCGATCAGCTTCTACAACAGCACGGATGTCTATCTGTATGGTTAACAAGAATTCAAATTTCCGGTAGTATCGGTCTCGGCTAAATGTATCTTTTATCCCCAGCCTCTACACGCCTTTCCATGAACAATCGCCCGAACCTAGTGTTAAGTTCTGGAGTGCCTTGGCGAACTCCCTGATCCTGATGAGCGTGGTGGTGGTGATGACCTTTCTGCTGATTGTTTTGTACAAGAAGCGTTGCTATCGCATCATTCACGGCTGGCTGATTCTCTCCTCCTTCATGTTGTTGTTCATTTTTACGTACTTATATTTGGAGTAAGCTGTCCAAGTCTTTCGGTTAATGTACAACTAATAGTTTGTCTAATTCAGAGAGCTTCTTCGCGCCTATAACATTCCTATGGACTACCCTACTGCGCTCTTAATTATGTGGAACTTTGGAGTGGTCGGAATGATGTCCATCCATTGGCAGGGCCCTCTGCGGTTGCAGCAAGGATATCTTATTTTTGTGGCAGCCTTGATGGCTTTAGTGTTCATAAAATACCTGCCTGAATGGACTGCCTGGGCTGTATTGGCTGCCATTTCCATTTGGGGTGAGCTTGATCCAGCTGTACGGCTAAGATGCTGGTGTTACTAAGAGATTTTTAATTGTTTATAGATCTCATTGCTGTCCTCTCTCCAAGAGGACCCCTCCGCATACTGGTGGAAACAGCCCAGGAGCGAAATGAGCAAATCTTCCCCGCTCTGATTTACTCATGTACTAATCATCCATCTGCTCAACACTTTTGATGTTATTGTTAATATATATATATTTTAGCCACCGTCGTTTACGCGCTTGTAAACACTGTCACGCCCCAGCAATCGCAGGCCACTGCATCCTCATCGCCGTCATCCAGCAACTCCACCACAACCACGAGAGCCACGCAGAACTCGCTGGCTTCGCCGGAGGCAGCAGCGACAAGTGGCTCACGCACAGGTAACTCCCATCCTCGACAGAATCAGCGGGATGACGGCAGTGTACTGGCAACTGAAGGTATGCCACTTGTGACTTTTAAAAGCAATTTGCGCGGAAACGGTACATATGCATTATATTTTTTTATAATTTATCTACTTTTCTCAAATGTGTACATGGCTTATTTGGCATTTGGTCTGTTTTTGTACTTTCACGTATTTATTGTCTTGTTTAGTAATGTTGGACATATGGTATAAAGCGCTGCTAGTAATCTATTTGAGGGCCTTTTGTAAGACTACACCTTAAAAACTTTATTTTTACTTACTTTTAGCTGAAGCTGCGGGTTTCACACAAGAATGGTCTGCTAATTTGAGTGAACGAGTGGCTCGTCGCCAGATTGAAGTGCAAAGTACTCAGAGCGGAAACGCCCAGCGCTCTAACGAGTATAGGACAGTAACAGCTCCAGATCAGAATCATCCGGATGGGCAAGAAGAACGTATGTATATTATTATTATAATCATAGCCGTGTCATGACAAACTATTTAATGTAGGTGGCATTAAGCTTGGGCTCGGTGACTTCATCTTCTACTCTGTATTAGTGGGCAAGGCCTCCAGCTACGGCGACTGGACGACCACAATCGCTTGCTTTGTGGCCATCCTGATTGGACTCTGCCTCACCCTCCTGCTTCTGGCCATTTGGCGCAAGGCGCTTCCCGCCCTGCCCATCTCAATTACGTTCGGATTGATATTTTGCTTCGCCACCAGTGCGGTGGTAAAGCCGTTCATGGAGGATCTATCGGCGAAGCAGGTGTTCATATAAACTTGAAATGACAAGGACACATCATATGTCTTACAGTATCATAGTCTAACAAAGCTTTTTGTAACCCAATTCTTTATTTAACAAAATGCCTAGTAACAAACTCGACAAATTATTGCTTGCGCTTAATGATCGTTTTGTCCACTATGTTGATCAGCCAGCCGGGTTCCAGGCCATAGAATACTTGCCTGGGATCCTTCGTAGTGGTGAGCATTTCGTATGCGGAATCTTCTTCAATTTTTGGAAGCTGATAGCCGTATTTCTGGGCCAGCACCAGGCGGTCCTGGCTGATCGCCTCGGGATTGGCCAGGTAGCCGCGATTTTTGGGATTCGTATAGTAGTCCACTGCATCTTGGGGAGGCAGCATGCGGCTGGGAATAGGCACTCCCTTTTCGAACCACTTCTTCGGATTGGCCAGCATATGAAGGCTGCGTGGATCGTAATAGGCGGTACGGATTACACCGCCGTTCTTCTCTATGGCCGCTATAACCGCCTCGCTTGCGTGCTGCACCTCAATGTTGATCTTGGCCTGGAAATTGTCCAGTCCATCGTCCGTCAGCTGGAATCCATACTCCATTTCAGCGGGTTTCAGTTTCAGGAGGCCAGAGTTACACAGCGTACTGATGTCGATGGGCTGACTGATGTCTATCCTGTTGGTGTCGATGAGGACTTGCAGTTGGAGCAGCGAAATGGGCGGATACTGGCGCTTCAGGTGGTGTCCCTTGTAGTAAGGTTCGTAGGGGAATCTCAAGTAGAAAGGCTGATTGCCCGTTTCATAGCCCAATCGCATGAAGTTCTGCCTCTGTCCGGATCCCTTGTTGCCCGCTCCGTGCTTATCTCCCCCGTGTTGTGCCCTGCCACGCTTGTCCTGCCGAAAAGATAAACAAAATATTTGTTAATAGTTTATTGACTGCATGCTGTTATTTAACCACTCACATTCTGTTTTGAGTTTGGATTTGGCCGCAGATTGCCGATCTGAACGCGCGGTAAAGTGCGTAACAGCTTCAGCGCCTTGTCCGTGGTTTCCCGCAGGTGTGC
Source organism: Drosophila erecta (assembly GCF_003286155.1). Lineage (NCBI taxonomy): Eukaryota > Metazoa > Arthropoda > Insecta > Diptera > Drosophilidae > Drosophila > Drosophila erecta. The sequence goes on from NW_020825198.1 coordinate 20,420,842, forward strand.
CATAGCCAAGTAATCTTAATTTATTTAATAAATTATGTTTAGCGGGTGAAAAATAAAATTTACACGAGAGCGTAGGACCCCAGTTGGTCGGCTAACAAATACCAACAGGTTTATAAAATATACCAACATTAAGTTCATGTTTCAGCTATGCGGTATTCAGTATAAATGCGGCCACACTGCACGTCGACGCGGAAAAAACAAACAAATTCTTTATTAAATAAAGTCAATTAAAACTTATCTATCTTTATTAAATCAGTTAAAATTATCCAATTTTAAAAGCATGACGTGTGGAACATGTCGGGGTCACAAGGAGAGGAGCTTGAAGTGCCTTATAGCCGCTTTGGACACAATCAAAGAGCACGCCTTAAGTAAGCCAAGATCATAACATTTTTTTTAGTTGTTATGTTATATTACTTTTAGTGATGCAACGAGATTCCGAGGAGAGTGCCAAGACTATAGAACAGCTAAAGATCCACAATGAAAAGCTGCACAAAGCCTTGGATTTGCTGAAGGACCGGCAGCGATCCTTGGTACAGGCGGAGAAGCGCAGGAAGCTGTCGCCCAAAAAAATTAAGGATGACATTTCGCCGCAGCCACAAAGCCAAAACTCCCTGAACATGAACATAGCCATCAGCAATATCGATCTCTCTGACGAGGAGCAAGAAATGGAGGAGGACGAGAGCATTACCGAAACGGAGACCACTGTCCTGAGCCCGCGCAAACTGAGATTGCCAAATCGGAAACCGGACATCCGGGATCTGGAGAATGTGCAGCCAAACAATATTTCCGCCGTTGGGAATAGTTGGACCCGCAAGACACCCAAGAACCAGGGAGTCCTCACAAAGTTATCACTCACGCACAAAAGTAACAACATGCACTTGAAGCAAACTCGCCTAAAATTCGAAGCAAATAGGACGTGCACAAGTGAAAAGGAAGTCATAGAGGAGAGTCCGAACTTGAGCACCAGTCTGAAGAGATCTAGGCCACCAAGATCTTTAATGCAGAGGTAATTATCACAACAAATTATTCAAAAAGTGTCACAGAAGTATCTTTCAATTATATTGCAACATTTCTTAAGATTACTGTGACACTTTTAGTTAGCTTTCTTTTTAATACTAAGATCCAAGCTTGCAGAACAGACAACGCGAGCGTTGCAAACGCAGACGGCTCGTTTACCACCACCAGCAATAGCGCAGTCAAGACCATCAATCCAAGCTTTCAGTTGGAAATGGATGAGTTCAAAATGGATGGCTCGGAGAGTCAGATAATGCCCCCACCGGATACGCCTCCAGGATTACAAATCAACAACACCTCAGATAGTGTAGTTTTATTGACGCCTGCTACCCAGGATATAATCTTTGTGAATGATACCCCCGAGGATGTAAGCAAATTGGGCACCATGGATGTTCTGGCCGAAATTTTGAAGGATGATGACGATACCTGCTCAAGTGCTTTAAGACAGTACGAGAAGGTTATGATTGACCAGCAGAAGCAGATCCGACCAACTCTCCCAAAAGTGCAGAGCGTCATTCCAGTTACCAAAGCTGTGAAAATTGAACCTATATCCCAGCCAGAAACAGATATTGGCAACGAATCAACAAAACTACCCGAAGATATTGAAAAGTATCTTATGGATATCACAGAAGAGGATGGCAAGGACTCGGAGGAGGAGTTTCCGCGACCGATTTTGATCAAGAAAGAACCTGAGCTAACGGTCAAAGAACGTTTCAACATTGAGTGCGGCGAATGCGAAAAGGTGTGTGCATTTTTCTCGACCTTCCGCAACCAAATAATATTTATTTTAAATTCCATCCACTTAGTTCATAAACTTTATGGGTTCAAATCTGACTGACGCGAAGATCAAAGATTATTTGGCCAAGTGCCGGCATGAAGACGCTCGCAGTTCAACGCCACCGGGATTCTGGAATCCCCACATGGTTTCCTTCGCAGAAGGCGACCCACGTAACGAAGTTTTGATAGACAATCGATTTTGGGACCAGAGATTAAACAAGTGACAATTAGGCAATCAATTTATCAGTAGTTATTCTGTTTAGACATTTTCATTTATTATTACTTTTGTTAAATCTCAATTGATCACATTTGATTCACAAGTTTCCTCGCTTGGCTTGTTCGATTTCAATGGCCGTGAACAAGGACTTAAAGTTGCCAGCGCCAAACCCCTGAAATAGTTTTCATTATGAATTAGCTTATTCTTAGCAATAGTAGTTTAAGCAATAAATCTTACATTGTGATTGTAGCGTTGGATAACTTCAAGGAAGAGAGTGGGCCTGTCCTGGCAGTTCTTCGTGAAGATCTGCAGCAGGTATCCGTTCTCGTCGAAGTCTATCAAAATGTTCAACTTCTTCAGAACCTCCATGTCCTCCTTGATCTTGGTGCGGCTATGCGAAAGCTGCTCCTGAAGGATCTCGTAGTACGAGGATGGTATGGTCAGGAACTCGGTTCCTCGAGCCTTTAGGTTGCTAACCGCCTGAATAATGTCATCCGTGTTGAGTGCAATGTGTTGGACACCACCGCCGCCGTAGTACTCTACGTACTCCTGGATCTGCGACTTCTTTTTACCATTGGCTGGCTCATTGATCGGCATCTTCACCGTCTCCTCGTAGTTTGCCATCACGATGGAACGCAGGGCGGAGTACTCCGTGTGAATCTGCGAGTCGTCTACCGACCAGAAGCGATGGAACTGCAGGACTCTCTCGTACCAGGAGGCCACGCTCTCCATTTGCAGATCCGGCTGGTTGCCCACCACGTGATCAATGAAGTTCAGTTTGGTGGCGGGCAATCCATTTAGAAGAACATCCTTAGGCGACCGCTGGAATCCAGGTAGGAAATCTCCAGCGTAGCCATTGCGCTCCACAAATGTGTGGGTGGTATCGCCGTACTACATGCAAGTTATGGAAAGGAATTTAGGATTAATACCTAAGTTTTCCAGAACATAAAAATATTTGTTGTGTTCCACGTACCGTCTTAATGGTAGCGAATCTGACGAATCCCTGATCATCGCTCTCCTCCCAGATGTCACGGACCACTTCGGCTCCACGGGACACCGCCAGCGTAAAAATGGCATTCAAATCCTCCACTTCGAAGGCTACATCCTTGACACCATCGCCATGGCGCATCAGGTGGAGTCCATGCTCCTCGTCATCCGGCGTGTAGGCGGAGACGAACACAAAGACGATCTTGTTCTGGCGCACGGCATGCTTGGCGAAGCGTCGCTCCCCGGTCTCTAATCCCTGATAGCCAAGTGGTTCGAAGCCCAGACGAGTGGTATAGTAGCTGGCCGCCTGCTTGGCGTTGCCAACGTAGAAGGTCAGGTGATCAAAGCTTAGAAATTTGCCGGCTTCAGGCTGGAAGTAAGGTGGAAAGTGGGTTGGAATTGTACGATCTTATATTAGCATATATATTCGCACTTACTTTGGTTCCTTTGTCAGTATAGCTGGTCTGTTGGTAGTTATAAAGAAACAATAGAAGTCATTAGAACAATATCGTCTTGAAATGGTTACAATGGCAAACAATCAATAACTCTTGTATTTGAAGAATTTTCATAAGCTTTTTACATTTATTATATGTTATAATTAATTATTTTCATAGTTTACAAGTTTGTTTCATTGTTCTCCAGGCTCCTTAAAGTCCACTCCTTTCGCACTAAAGGGCCGTTACGTAACCATTGCCACATGTCCCAACCCATTTACCATTATCACTCAGACTCAATTTATGCAAATCCTCTCCTCGCACGCGATATAGATTTCTTCGTTCCGTTGATCTTACACGATCTTCAAATTGATTATGGCCTGAGCTACGCCAGTGGAGCGCTTTATATAGGGCTCAGGTCGATCAGGTGAAAATCCTGTACTAATTTGAATATAAGCCAAACTAGTATTTTGTTTATTTCGAATGCTATATGTATCGGAATATCTTAGCTAGCTGGTTATTGCCCGCATATTTTAACTCAACCTGCAGAAATTTGTTTACTAGAACAGGTGGATTCCTTAATTAATGCAATCTCGGGCACAGTGAATTGCAATTTTGTAACGTAGGACGGGCCTCCAATCTGTTTACTTCATACTCGTATCTGAGCGTCGTTTTGCAGTTTTTCGCTCAAAATTTCACTTCCTCAAGACCGTTACATGAAGATACAGATAGCTATTCGTTATGCAAAAGATCGGCTCATGTCAGAATTCACCTAAATATTCATGAGGCGGCAGTCTAGTGTGTTCGAAAATCGGTTGCCAGGTCGCACTGAACTTGAATCCGTTTTCGAGCCCCCGAAAACGCAACAATGGGCAAACTGAGTGTTAATGCTATCTGGATTGCTATTGTTATTGTTCCAGTGCATAATGTGGGGCGATATTGAAGTTGTTTTGCATTAGAATCGCTTGCACGGTTCTCAAAACAAATCTACAAAACTGGTTAGCAAATCTGTTTGTTGTATAAATAGTTACAACAAAGCGGCACACGCCAGTCACAAATCACTTATTTTGATGATAGCCTTTTTTGATGGCCTTTTAATTGCGTGGATAATAGCTTTAAGAGGATCGGAAAAGGATTTAAAATCATTTTAAATCATGGCGTGACTGCTTTTTTTATATTTGGAACATAATTGGGTTGTGTTTGCATATAGAATGACTGGTTAAGAACTGGAGTGTTATTCGTTTTACCAAGTAGGCATTCAGTTAAGCAGGTTCGGCTATTTTTATAGATATTTAGGAATATTTTGCTTATAAATAGCTGAGGTTTGGTGATCGTCATTCTCACGTTTTATAATATAGATTATATATGTACATTAAAAAGTAATTTAACAAGCAGCATGTTGAGCATTAGGTAAATACTAAAACAATTGTCAAACGGCTATTACGTGTAGTATCAAATAAATAGTTTATTTTATGCTTGTTTTTAAGTCTCTTCATCAAGTTTTTTACTGCCTGTGGGCGTTCTTTTGGTTTTTTTGGGATAGGGCAGTTCCCTCAATCATTTTGACTGACGATTCGTGTCAGGTGTTTGGCAACATGCGACAAGCCCATAAATTAATAGTTTTCCCCGCTCGGCGGGCTGCTATGGATCCCTGAACACATGGCGTATGAGCAACTCAGGCAGCTAAGCATTAATGGTTAGCCCTAGACAAAGTCTCCTCCCAGCTGCTAATGATGAACTGACAGTCCGATGGGGGTGGTGGGGATGGGAAGGAGTGGGCGGAGGACTACGAAATGGTCGATTGGTCATTGGCAAGAAGCCAAATCAATGCTTGACATTTATTATGATTGGCTTATTAGGGCGCTGCAGAGGCGACAACCTGGGAAAAGTGGAAGGAGTTGGAAATGGCCCTTGTCGCCAAATTGCTCCAGATGGTGTTGCAGCTATAAAACCGTATGGCTGAAAACGAATGTATGTATTACAAGCCAATTAAATTCCCTAGCGTATTATCAAAAAACATTCTTCTGTGGAATCATTAAGTGTATTCAGTTTCATGTACCGTAAAAACATTTTGATTCTGTTATCGCCGCGGTCTTCTATTTGCTTACTTTACACCTGGCGCTCCTTGTGTTCCATTAGTCAAGAATCCCGATGCACTCCCTCGGACCTATCCCAATAAAAATCCCAACCGCTCAGTCTGCACGGATTTGCCATTAGCTGAGCAAACTTTTGTCCTTGGCGAAATGGGAACGGTACCTTGCTCAGCTCGGGTTTGTTTTGGGTTTGATGTGGGTAGCCTGTTGCTCTATAAGGATATTACGTTTCCAGGGTTCTCCCGCTACCCTTTGCCACTCTCTTTTCTGCGGCAGGAGCAGTGTATCCGTCGCTCTTTCGGCTAGACGGCATTGCCAGCAGGGAAAGTTCCTCACAGGGGTTGCTTTCTAAAAGGACTATTCCCAGACAGAAGGATGTGGGTCTCTATTGTTGTCGTGTGTAACTTCGACGCGGATGCAGAGAAAGAAATTAGAGTGACTCTAGCTGAATTTGTATTTCATTTCATGTTTCTTGCGTGTACGCTGGCAGTGCTAATGCTAATTTGCTTAATGATTTACATTTATGTCCCGTATCTTATCCTGTATTTCTATACTTTAAACTCAAGAGTTACCCCTTTTTATGGTTATATTCTTAAAATAAGCTGGCAGTGATTTGGTTAAATGCACAGCACGTGAACTATTTCGTAAGTGCAACTCTGCACAATTTTTCTCAGTGCTGTGTTATGGTCCTTGTTATTGTGGTTGTTGTTGTTGCCATAGCCGCAAGCTGTCGCCGGTCTACGTCACGCTTTCCATCCTTCAGTCGCGTTTACTGCGCTGCCCAAACAACAAGCTAAAAATAATAAGCGTCGCAGTAAAAGCAGTAGGAAAGTCACAAGTGTGTAACTACTTCAAAATTATCTAATATGAATTGGTATAATTTCGTAGAAATAAAATGGCAACCGCAAAAATAAATAAATAAAGCCAAACGTACTTGAACTGTCGCTGAACCGAAAATCATTTGTCGGTTTTTTCCATTTTCCCCAAACTTTGTTTTTTGCTGCTGCTGTGAAAATTCGTGTCCAACTTTTTTCAAATATTGACAAATTGGTGCGCGTCTCGTTGAGCGATTAAAATCTTAATGTTTGAAAAAATGCTACAAAACAACACCAAATGGTTGACCCCGAAAACAACGGACAATTTTCGACACAAAGTCGCCCAAAGCGAGGCAAAATAGTTTAAAAGTTACAACATAAATTATACGAATTACTATGCTCTGAAAGCATTCTCTAGTTAGTGGTTCAAAAATAGTTTTTATATGTTATTTTTGCGATTTTGTTGATTGATTATGCAGTGTGAAAATGCTCATAAATTTGGTAAAGCCTGAAAATCACTAGGCAATCTGAAATCGTAGCCTCGACCAGTGCCTTCCAAACTGTAAGTTGTGGGGAACGAGTTTTTGTTCGAGAATAAGCCCTTTGTTCCTCGGAACGTGCTCTCCCTCAGGATAACTCTCCTTACCTTCGTCCTTTTCCCCCTGAAGGATTGCCTTCCCGGGGTGTTTCTTTGCCGACAGAACAGGGGTTACGAAACTCTATAAGAACGCATGCGCAGCCATTTCCTTTGGGGTGGTGAGATTTCGCATATGTTCGTTTCCAAGCAGATGGTTTCTGTTGGATACGAAGTTTCTTAAGGTAGGTCCGGTGATATGGAGGCATAAAGTATTTTGGGACATCATAGTCGGTGGAATCAGTTGCATCTAGCATTTGGATAGTTCTTTAAAACTAGAACCCATAATGAAGTATAGTCCATTATGTTTAAATGCAGATTATATAATGATTGAGTTATGTAAACCTAATTACTTTCTTATTTACTTTATTCATGTCTATACATAATTGATGTCTCAATGAGATATACATATGTATATATGTAGATATAATGTCTATAGATATACATTTTTGAACAGTGCTGATAAGGAGAATCTCCACCAGCTTTTAGCACTTCTCGCACCCACTAGACACAATATTTGCATGCAGGTTGCGAATTCAACTCGGATAGCGTGCCAAAACTCAATCGGAAAGCATCGACAGAGTCATTTTATCCATTACCATTACCATTACCATGTGGTCGCGCCCTTTGTGTGGCATGCCACTTGCAAAGCGGGGAAGTGCCCCATTAAAGCCAACAAAAACATTACCAGGGCAGGTACGCCGGCTTTCTCAGCATGATTCACTTTCACCTTGACACGCTTTGCCCAGCGCCCCTCATCTTGCCCCTATATCCTTTGCCAGCGGCTGGATGGCATTAGTTTTTGTATTTCATAAGGCTGAGCGATATTTACCGCGGAATTATGGCTTTAAGTGCCGCGATAGCTGAACCCACATCAAGCGAAAAGCATTGGGGAAATAAAATAACCGCCCACGCGTCTTAAGCCCATGAGCAGAATTTAATAGTCTGAGTAATTCTAGTGAGAAAGGTCTATAAAAGAAGAAAGCAGGCGGTTTTGCCTGTGAGATTTACGACTTTGGGATGGCGGAGAGCATTGGCACATAGCAGGTTGCAGTTGTACAAATAAACAAAAGATTCGAGTCGGAACCCAATGAAAACTTCCTAGCCACCTCGTTTGTGCGAGCTTCCATATTATTTTTAAACCAAAATTATGAAGCCCCGAGAAATTTACACTGCATATATGTTCGCCTAGGTATAGAGATGCAGATATATCTATTTTAAAGGGATCGTTGCGGGCATTTAGGTGGGCATAAATTATAAAAATATTTCAGTGTGTCAGATATTGTTTGTTCGGTATGCCAAGGTATGTTTGCTGTTTGTTTATTTTATTATTTTTTTTTCGTGGGGGAATTGGTTCCGCATCATTTTGAACAAATTACTGGTGCCTTTAAAGAGCCGTGTATATGATTAAATGCCTGTTGATAGCCTGAGATAAAGTGAATTTATGAAAATATACAAAGAGTTTGTCGGTCTAATTCTTCGCTTACTCACTCCTGCTATCTGTCACTATAAGATATAAGATAAAACCAATGCATACAGGGCTGTATCCTTTTAAGGCAGCCGCATTTGCTGTTATTCAGGTCGATACAACAGCTCACAAGGCAAATGTTTGTTCCACTGCCAACGCAAAGTGACAGTGCTTTGAAAACAACGATAGAAATGGAAGGTATACATTTGTAGAAGAACAAGCGAGAGGATCATATTATAAATATTCATGATTAAGTATGAACATTGCAAATTTGCACGGCAAGTAATTTGTCGATACAACGAGGCAGTACCTTCGCCTGCGATACAACCGGTTTGCCCCACTGTGCAGCGCGCTGCGCAGTGGAGAAGTTTAGTGCGAGTTGTTAGAACGAACTTGCATGGGCTGGGAATCGGACGTGTGCCCGTCGATCTTGATGCGAAAACCATCGCGGCGGTGGGACAAATACTGCTCTGTGCACTCCGCCTCCTCACGTGCGTGTGTGATTTGTAATATTTGTAACTTTAATTTATGGGATGCGCTGAGTGAGTCGTCGGCGAGCTGCTTAATAAATTAGTACCGAAAATACCAGGCATTTTTGTGGAAAAAAAAAATATCAACAAAATTTGAAAGCAAATAAATTGCTTAAACAGCGTAAAATAAAAGAGAGATGAAAGGGGGAGATTTTGTGCAATAATTTGTGGATATGTGGAAACGGCTTATTAGAGCTCCATTGTCCACCAGTGAAATAACTAAGGAAAAAGTTATCCTACAGCAAAAAGTGAACTACAATTTATCTGATATGTGTTAACCATCCTTACAAAATTGTTTAACAAATACTATTTAAAAATATTAACTTACATAACGTCTACATTATATAAATATATTCCTAACTATGTGCAATCATTTGTAGTTACCAAATTTGAGGAAAAATACCTGAGTTTTTTAAAATAAATTAACAAGTTAGAACAAAAAGGTGCAACCATCGGCCGAGTGATAAACTATGATACTCAAATTGCCTTTTTGCATCTGTCCCAAGATTCCCGCCACATCAAATTACAGCAGTCGAAAGGAAAACGATGAAAATTGCTTAACAATATAGAAATGCCATTAAACCAATCAGCTGTAAAGTGAATTAGACAAAAGTTGTTCGTGTGGAAAGCGCACAGAATCAGAGCCATATATGCGATTGGAATCTATATTCAGATCACGACCGCATTTTGAACATACTATAGTCTTGCCCGATCTCTCTAAATCTCAATCTCCGCATCCGTGCGACTTACAGATTGTATCCGATTGCTGCGACCGCAACGAAATAAAACGCTAAAAAAAAACCCAGCTAATTAATGTGATAATGCTGCAAATCATCAAATTCGGACGACCAAGCGCGATGTGGAGCCCTTTGGAGCGCCTCGAACTAGACGCAGGGAATCGACAGTGCCTCGAGAGATTACAGCAGCCGGCGGAAAGATCCACCGATAAGAGCTTAATCCCAAAGGTCAGTCGGCGTTATCAGTCCGCGGCCATCCCCTCATTCCTGTCCATTGGAATCGCGGTGACTATCTGCCTCGGATCTGCCTTCGGTGCTCCGCAATCCTCCTGCATCATGTGCGATAAGGAGGACCTGCGACCACGAGTTCCGCCCTACAGCGACAGCTACGAGGAGTACACCTTCGACCACCAGGTGACCCAGCAAGCTGCCCTGGAGTCCATTCAGAAATTTAATGGGTGTAAGTAGCTCTGCATTACTATTCGAGAAATACGCGACACACGAAAAGATAGCATCGTAGAATTCGCTTATTAGCTTATTAAATTGCAGTATTTTGCTTTTAAGTATTATTAATGAAGAATATGAATATGCACGACTGCAGTGACCTCTCTTTCCTTAAAGAATGTGGTAAAAAGAAATCGAACTCAGACTCGCAAAGATTTGTAAATATACATGAGCACTTCCTAGTATATTTAAATTTCCTCAGAAAACGGAATGTATACCGAAGTACAAATTGTTTGACTTACTGGAACTGAATCATGTTTCTGTCTTTACAGCAAGAGGTCAGAACAATGCCTGCAGTTCCATCAAGTGCCCGCCGAATACACCAAAGTATTGCCTAGGAGGTCAGGTAAATATGGATGAGCTGCGATCATTGGGCTCATTGGAGATCAGAGTTCAGTTGCTACTCTAACTTGTAGTCCGATCAGCTCAAGGCTGATAACTGAATATAAGTGAATGACAAGCAAGTGAATTGTGCAATATTTTCATTGTAGTTTATCAACGACCATTGCTGGTGTGAGCTGCAACACAGAGAAGGTAAGACATCATTCCCTCAGAATATCTTTAATCATTAGTGGTGGATTTGCCTTTAAGTACAAAAGTCAGTAAATTAAAAGCTCAAAAGTTCTGATACCTATTACCTGGCTTGATATTTATGACTTGCGCATGAGTCTCCGCAGATGGCGCCAAGAAATAATAAACAAAAAGTATCTGCAGCATCAGTCTCCCACAGTAAACACACGAGATGGAGACGTGCCACTAACCCACTTGCAACGCAGTGGCACAGTCGACTCTCTAAAGAGCCCAATTAGCTAATTTTGGCCCTTAACAAGCCGTACTCACGCAAATTACTGGGCTTGCGACTAGGAACTGCGATGACGCAACAGTTGGCATCGCCAGCCAAGTAAAAACCACATGAATATCCCACGGATCGCAAAGGTGGCAGATACGTATTCTATGGGCTGCCCTCTTCTCCTCCACGCGGCACGTGATGCGGCACGGAAGTTGCCAAGTGTGGTCCACTGATCGAACCGCACTCTAATGCTGCGACACGCTTCATTGGCTCGACTTGCAACCTCTACAGTGAAGGCTGCCTGGAAAGAACGGGAGGTTTCGGCGCCCAAGCTCCGTATTTCACATTGATATTAAAGTCGATTTAGATTTATATTAAATGAAAACCACCAGGTACCTGAAGGTAGCAGATACATGTGTTACGCTGCTAAATTGTTCACTCTGAGCCTTTTTAAAGCAGAAGGCAGTGCATTTAAATTCGTTCTTGAAAGCGAGAACTAATTATTCGCTGAGTGACATCTACTGCACTGCGCTCACTGTGGAATTCCTCTTGTCCAAGTGCCAGTTTATAATTCCTTCAGTTGACGTTTTCGTTGGTTTAAATTTTCGACTGGTCGATGTGCATTCTGCCTTGGTGGGGAATTTTTCTGGGTTTGGCGCTTGCGTTGTCCACAGTTGAATGATTTTCCTCAAGGCGCGCGGTTTTCCATGCCTGTAGTTTTCCTTTTCGAATGCACCCGCCTTCGAATGGAAACTGTTTTGTGTGGCCACTGATTGCATTTAATTTTTTAATTTCACTTTACTTGGATTACGTGCAGTTCTTAGCCCATTAAAGTCGTTTCGACCCTAAGTGCAAATCAAATATTTAACTGCTAAACGCCAATGTAGAGGTCTACATTGAGAACTGAGTTCTTGGAAACACTATCTTGAATTGGTTCAGTATTCCAGTTCAATACCAGGTGTGTTCATATATTAATAAGATAAGTAATATCATAATCTTCTGTTTGCAATGAGCTTAACCTTCCTGTCAATTCGCAAACGCGCGAGATAACACATTTTTATATCAGCCCTAAAAACGGAGTGCAAATCCTTAAGATGCAAACCGAAATATTTATATTCACACACTCTGACTGTGTCTAAGTATCTGGCCCCTGGTGTAAATCTGACTCAACAATTCTGCAACTGACGATGATTTTTAGTATGCCATAGGCCATTTCCACTACCGGCAAAAAATCCAGTTGATAAGGAACGTGTCTGAAATAACAAGGGAAACACCTGTTCTGGCGACTGGGTGGGCGGCTATGCCAATATCGCGCGATGGCCAATTTCAGGTGCCGCTTACAGCGGCCAGTGCGAATATTTCCTCAGCTTGACGCTAGTAAATTTTACGCCTATTTCGGTGTTCTTTTTATATTGCCCCCCACAGGCACTTCCAATTAAATTTGTGGGGAATTAAGTGAGTTATGAAATTGTTGACAGACGTATGCTGAAACCATAGCTCGCTTTGAAAGTAATCGCTTTGGGTTTCCTTGATAACCACTTTTTATCAATTAATCTCACTTTGCGTTTTCTTTGGAACAATCTGTCGATTTGAGTTGTTACCCCATTGTAACTCATTGTCCTCGGCTTGTCAGTCGTCGCTAAAGATTATTTAAAATTGCCAGGGCAGTCACTGAATTGACCCAGCATATTACACGCTGTCCGTGTCTGCTTACATTAACTAATAATTTTATAATTGCATAAATATCTGCGACACGCACCATCAACACCACCAACTAGCTATTCTCTGTGCGAGCTTTTCTATTCCATGTTCCCGAAATGTAGACATGGAACTTCATAAAATTCAAGACGTTGAGTTGTGTAAACAAATGAGCATCTGTATACAGGCCAAGCGAAAAATAATACAGGCATGTGCTATGATCCGATCGAAAAACAATGCCGCTCATATTTAGTCACTCGGCACAGTTTATATTTTCCTAAACATTATTGTGGCCTTTTCGTGCGCAGCTCCTAATAAACATATTCTATTTTATTGATTTCCGTTTCTACTCAAAGCGCGAAAATTCCATAAATTGTGTATTTAAATTAAGTGGTTTCTATTATAAAAAGTTAGGCACTTGATTGGAAAATGGGGGCAACACATTGAATACTTTTAATATTGTGCTGATTTTTCCACCAAGTTCAGCTACACAATTATTGACTAATTTTGGTTTTGTGAGTGGATAAGACTGACGCTTACCCGAAATAATTTTAAAGATCAATTATTATAAGAAACTAATGTAAAAATGTAATTCATTTTCAGAGGGCCTGCCCTATGTGCCTCACGTGTGCTTCGCAGATCAGAAGGTACACACATCCTCCGTGGAATCCTGCTTCACATTCGTGCAGGTCAAGGAATGCTGCTGTGCTGAGATCTGGATCAAGAAGTGTAAGTAGTAGATCCACCAGATCCACAAATGCCAACTCCTCTGGCACTCGGGGCACCATCGCATCTGGAAGCCCAATGGCCGTGCTAAATGCCCATGCCACTCACACACGAGAAGGGATTAACAAAGCAATGCTAATTTAATAACGTAAACATACTTCTGCAATTATTCTGTTTCCACACGGCGCCTTCGATAAATATACACAAGCCAGAAATAACAGCAACAATAGCAGAGAGATCATGTCAATACCATCCGCTGGCAGAAAATCGAACTATGCTAATTATATTTAGTTGAAAATGCTAATTGAAATCACTCACACCAAATTTCTGTTGGGCGTCAAAGGAGCGCTCTAAATCATAAAAAACAACATCGATATATGGCAAGCTATAAATTTGAAAGGGCAATTAGCCTTGGTTGTATATTATCGCTGTGAGTGGTTTATACCTAGAAATTTTAGAGCAGATTCTCATAATAAACATAACACTTTGGCTAAGCTGGAGGCTCGCTCATAAATAAACATGTGAGAAGCGTAATCAACAAATAGAAACCATTTTCCACTGAATATATTACAGCTGCCTATTAATATTGTATAGCACTACTCTGCCAATGGAGCATAATTTAATCCGCACTTCTCTCCTCTTTTTCCAGGGCGACACATTTCTGGCAGCTCTCGTAGTCACCACGTGCCAAATGTATTAGTACTGCTAATATTAAACCTGCTTTCTGCATTCAGTATACTCAGCTGCGGAAGTAGAAGGCGACTATTTTATCAAAGATAAGAAATCGAGGCGAAGTCATCATGTGAAAACTGTACAACATAGTCATAGAGGAGTAGGATCTAGTCGTAAAAGCATTCAAATAAGTGTACTTAGTTCAACAAATGTCCAATGTCCAAGTGTAATCAAACTTACTAGCTAAGCATATATTTAAGCGTTAATAAATACACGTTTATAAAGCTAACAGACTTTAGTTAGCGTGTGGCTTAGATCACTAAATAATGAAGTAACTCCTTGCGTGCATTTTAAATAGGACAACATATCGAGGAACAAAATTAAAAATAGTTTATAACACGTGCTGCGCCATATATCGTTCGCTTACTGGCTAAAATCCGCCTTACACACTAAATTCGGTCCACTAAACCTCAAGTTCAGCAAGTCGGCTTAAAAGTCTATAGTCTCCACAGTGTTTATAAGCTGCTACGGCTGTTAAGCGTACGCTGCAAGGCGTTCACACAGGACAGCACGTCCTCATAGTCCTTGGACCATTCGCGCAAATTGCGTTCCAGTGTCTCCAGTCGCAGCTGCCCCAATCGCATTCCTCCGTGCTTAATGGCCGCATAGCAGGAGCACGCCAATAGCTTGAAGCATTGCCGGCGAACAGCATTGTGGGCATGGCTCTCCCAGTTGGGCGTACTAGCCACGCACTGCCAAGCCATGGATACGTAGTCCACCAGGGCGTCCCAGTGAGTGGAGTCGTGCAGACGCTTCGCCTGCGATTGCAGCACCCGCTTAAATTCGATAAGATGCATCGACGCCTTGGAGTAGGCCGCCGCATCGGTTTTCTTGCACAGCCGGGAGGTGGGAAGGGACTTGAAGATGAGCCGCTTAGCATGGTGCAGCTCCTGCTCCAAAGCGCTGAAAACAAGACACAAATGAACCATTTTTGAGTAGGAGTTTGTTTCTTTTTTGGGGCTTTCAAAGCACAACCACCACCTATTTCTGAAGAGGTTACTAAACTTAAAGTTGCTATGACCTTTTTATAACCTTTGTACCAGGATTGTCAAGTTCATTTTAGAAGTAGGATACATTGCAGCATCAACAAGAGAGTATCTAGGTTTGGCAAGCCGAATCTTATATACCCTTGCAGTACATATATATTAAAATAAAAATTTGATGTATTATATATTGTCAAAAAACGGGGCTTTTCCGAATTAGGGCACTTTGTGATCAAAAACAGCGAAGGTACATTTTTCTTATTAGCGAACTTTTGGAAAAGTTTAACGCAGATAGCTTTAAAAGAGAGAGATTTGTTTGACATGATCGCTCACTTTATATGGTTGCAAATATTCAAACCAAGTTCAATTTAAGGTGCACTTACCTTATGTCTGGCGTGGGCAGTTGCGTCCGTATCTCTCCCTCATCACTTGCACTTTTGATGTTATTCATGATCAAATCTATTAGTTGGTTCTGGGACAGACCCTGCAACAGGGATGGTAGAGTCGCATCTGTGTTCGTCTGTCCCACAGGTCTATCGTCCATTTTGAGCTTCTTTACTATTGGTGTTCCCGGCCAAAGTTGCTTGGTGGTGGCCATCTTGATGGGCGAGTAGGTATCCATCGGTGTGGGCTCTGGAGGAGTGCTGCCCATAGTCAGGCGTTTACGAGGGGAGCTGCGCAGGATCATGCCGCTGGTTAGTTGCAGGTTCTTGGTGGGCGTGCGTTGGAAAGGACTACGTATTGAGGAACCACCGGTGGCACCTCCTCCTGCGCCACCACCGCCGTTGACCTTATCCGGCGAAAACGTTGTGGTAAAACGCCGGCGACCACGCTGCCGAATGACCAGCTCATCTGGCGAGGGCAGTGGCGAGAAGACAAAGTCCTGGGCCTGCACCACGTTCACATCGTTGTCCAACCGCAGTCCCAATCCTCCGTTAGCATTCGGTGTGTTTATTATGCCCGCCGGAGTCGGCTCATCCGGAGTCCGGCGATTGGCGTTCGTCGGTGTGTTGGCCATACGCAGCGCCTCCAGGCGGTCGGGAATCTCGGCCAGCGCCATTCGTGTCTGCAGCGGGGTCGTCATTGCGATTTCGAATTGCGATGCGGACTGTTAGGAAACACAAATTGCATACGCATTAGGATTGTATTGTTTTCACGCCGCCCTGCACCTGACGTACCCTCTTGGATGCTTCGCTATATCTTCGCAGCAGACTAAACAATCTCGACGTGGGCGAATGGTAGATCTTCCTGACACTTGGATTTGTTGTGGTTTGCCTTTTAGCGACCCTCTCGCGACAGCGACTGTAACTTTTTCCTTATTTTTGTTTAAATTGCGCCAATTTGCTCAGGGTGGCAGCGCGCTCTGGAGATGGGCGCTCTGTACCGATGGTATCGCTTGTGATATGATACACACACTTAAATACCCTCTGAATAGTGGGTATTTGTGCAGTTGAAGGTCTATAGTTTCTCTTTAAGTTCAGTTTTACAAGCAGCTTAATTAAAGTTTCATAAGATTGGTCGTTTTAGTGCAGAACTGCATGTATAATGGATCTTGTTGGGAGTTAAATTAAAAATAAGTGGATTATTACATTAAACTACCTATTTATTTTTACCATATTTTTCATGTTTATTTTCAAGACATGTTTATTTACGTATACATATGTTTAAAAAGAATTTACTTGATTTTAACGATACTTAAGAACCGAGTCACTCAATAAAAATGTCTGGCAGCCCTAGAGCATGGACCACTAAGTGAACATCCGGCAACCAATTGCCTTCTTTCTATTCGAACTTCTTTTGGTTAAGGTCGTCGGCGCGCATTAAATTGTGAAAACTAAAATAAAATGGAGCTAGTTACTCTAAAATATAGCGCATGCAATGCTCAGCATACGAGGTTGTGTCTTGTGAAAACTGATACTATGATCAACATAATAAAATGAGACACATACGGGACCAACATGGTAACTTGAATGGAACGCCATTTCCACGTGGTGCAATGTGAGACACCTGGAGACTTCAAAATATTCTAAGGTAAGTTTACAACAAATATTAAACAACTCGATATGACTTTCCACATCCCAGTGCATACCATGCAAACATATTTCAAAATAGTTAAGAAATATAGTTAAAGCAAACATAAATATGGTCTTAGGTTAAATAAGGCACAATATAAGTGTGGTACATTATCAGTGGTGCGCACAAGTAGTTTTCCTGAAGAATTGAAAATCTGCAGTAGTTTAATTAAAAAGATCAAAAAGAGTTAAACACAAATAAAAAGTAGCGCAACAAAAGGGGATTGCATAGCAGGGCTTGTAAGAGCGGTGAAAGTTTAAAGTACAAATTTCGACCGTGATTAACATTTTTTATTAAGAGACTTAAGATCAATATGATCTATATCCATACTTTAGTTCTACCACTTTAAAAGGGTTTTTTTTTTCTTACTTTTTTAATACTTTTCGAAAATGTTAAAAACAGTTTAATTGCGATTTTTAAAGAAAAGTTTCAAAGTGTACAAGCATTTCCATCTGCTATTTTAAATGATGCAACAAGTCTTCTAAATTTATAAATCTAATATATTTTATTTATCTTTACAGGCATTGCAAGCAGCCTCGGATATATCCAGTTATTCCTGTATCTCCCTTAAAAGGTAATATAATGCTCCACACCATTTCAGTATAAATTATTTTATTGCCCAAATTGATGATAACTTCATACCTAAATCAGAGAAATAATGTTGAAATCTTTTTAACATGCATCACCATCTGAATAAACCACTTATATTTAGAATATGTTTAATTATATTTGTATAATTAAATAGACTTTGTATACTTTACAGGAATTTTACAAGGCAATGGAATACCTATTCGGAACTGAAATTTGATTGAACTAGTTAAAAGGTAATGTCTCACCAAATTTAACCAAATTTTGTACTTCTTAATTGATGACAACTTCATACCCAAAGCAGATAAACAATGTTGAAATCTTTTTAACATGCATCACCATCTGAATTTAAAACATTTAATTAAAATTGAAGGCAATAATGGCCATTTATTAACTACATTTTTTCTTTTTACTTACAGGCAATCTAAATTGATGATATTTTCACAAGATTTCCAAGTGATTCTGTTGAAACAACAAAAAAGGTATTGCCAATATTAAGTATACATATATTATTTATTTTAAACTACTTTTTTGATGACAACTTCATTCTCAACTCAGAGAAACTATGTTGAAATCTTTTTAACATGCATCACCATCTGAATAAAAAATATACAAATGTAGTTATAATGAACGGAATATAACTTACGAATCATGGTTTTCTTTTCGACTTTTCAGGTGTTCAACCAGGTGTCAAATCAGGATTTTTTAACAAAGTAGTTCTTTATATATAAAGTAGATTCTTTATTTATGCGTAAAAAATAAAATATTTTATCTGTCTAAATTAAATATCTTTAAAAACTGTTTAACACGCGCTCCACAACAATAACAAACAGGCAAAGATAATCTCCTTCATGTGCAATCGATTCCAGCTGGAGGAAGCAGCTACTCCGTCGTAGAACACCTCCTTGTGAGCTGTTTTCCGCACCGCAGCTCCACCATTGAAGTCTCGTTTTTTCTTGAAGCTTTCGTAGTACCAATCCATGCCGTCCTTGCGATCCACACGATCAACCTGAAGGAGCTCCACCTCGGTGCGCTTTTGGGCATCAGCTGTGAGTTGATGCTCGCTGGCCACGCCCTCGTTATCACCACTGGGCGTGGTTCTCTGATACTCCTCTGCCGTGGGCTGAGCCACTTGCTGCTGATACGGTGTATACACCTTGGTAATGGTGGACCGTCCTCCGCCTCGTAAAGGAGGAGCACCTGGTGGCAATGGAGGCACTGTGCTTGTAGGACGCGCTAGAGTAACTTGATTATCACCCGGACTCTGAGGAGCTGTGGTGGTCACCCAGGAATGACTTTTAATCTGCGCCACATGCTCTTCAGCTGGAGGAATCAAGAGAATAGTCTCTGCTGTGGTGGTCTGCACCAGAGGAGGAGGTCTTAGCAGGGTAACAGATTGCGCCTCCAGATCTTCGTCATCATACTGAGAATCCAGCTCACTGCTGGACGAGGCATCATTTATAGGAGTCACCGGTGTAGTACTAGTGGTTGTAGTACTCCTCGTGGTCGTTGTAGAAGATTTAGTTGTACTAGTGGTGATCCTGTGCATCAAAGGCGTTGTGGTGGTTATATCGGGAGTAGTCTCTGTGACTTCGTATGTAGCTGACTCTGAACTTTCGCCACTGCTTTTGGTGGGCTTCGGTCGTGCCTGAGCAGATATGGGGATAAACTTTCGCTGACCCTTGCCTTGGATCATTTCCGAGGGTTTTCCCGTAATATTTACCACCTCCACTAAACCACGCCGCTGTTGAGGATCATGAACAGGCATAAAACCGCCCACATGGGCTGGTACGATGGGACGGAAGCCACCGCGCTCGATGCTCGATGGCTCACGAAAGGTGGTGCGAAAGACACCCACTGTGGTGGCAGCACTCCCACTCTCATTACTCAGTGCATCCTCCATGGACGAAGTGGTGGAATCTGTGTCCACATAACGATTCCTGGCTATGTTCTGCTTCTCCTGCGTCTGCTGATCCTTGAGGTATTTTTCGAACTCTGCACTATTCGGCTGGTACATCCTAGTTTTGCCACGTCCACTTGGCAGGCTAATGTGGGCCATGCGATGGGTGGCGGGCATCTCATCATTGCTATCCGTTCGTTGTTTTCTTCCTCGGTCCCCGAAACCAAAGAACCTGCCCAAACTTACGCTGGGCAAGGGATATCCGAAGAAGGTAAAAGGCGATCCAGATCCTGGCTGTGGTTTCCGATTGAAGTACTTGGTATGGAGTATAGTATTATTCAGATCTATATTGCTGTTTATCGTGGGATTCGGCTTGGGTCGCTGTGAAGTACTGATCGCGGAGTGGGTGGTATCTGGTGCCTCGGTGGCGTCCACATACTGATCATAGAAGTACTCGCTCTCACCAACCAGCGGCCGATCTCCTGGCAGTCGGGTTCCTTCACCCGCCTCACACTCATCGTTGAAGTCGTCGGGCAAATCCCTCTGGAAGACATCGCCATGCTCATTGAGCAGTGGCAACTGATTGCCATCGGTACGTTCGTTGCCATAGATGTCCGCACCCACGCAGAGACTCCTTTCCATGCGGGCCGAGCGAAGTAAGCGCCCATCCTGGCACTTGGGTCCCGGATACGGAAAGTTCGTCTCCTGCAGCCACACCGAAAGCCATTGCATTTCGCAATTGCAGTCAATCGGATTTCCTGTGTTAGAAATTATGAATTCAGTAACGATTTCTCTGTGCCTTAAAGTACTAACCATCCACATCCAAGATGGCAATGTTTCCCCTCACATTCCGGAAGGTACGTTCTTTGATGCTCCTCAGCTGGTTATTCCGCATGGAGAGTACTCGCAAACGGGGCATTGTCTCAAATGGGGCGCCCTGTACAGACAAAAAAGATTGAATGAAAGCAATAAATCCAATATATAGATTTTTAGGACCGCACCTGTATCCGACATATCTGGTTGTTATCCATTTTAAGCTCCACCAGCCAATTTAGCGCCTTCAACGGCATCGTGGACACCAACTTGACACCGTTGGTGGACAGATCCAAAACTTCCAGGTTCCGCATGCTTCGTAGACCTATGTTTTCCATATTCCTGAAATGATTGTTGGACAGATTCAAGAATACCAGCGAGTTGGCGTTGTGGAAGCTTTCCGGAGAAATGTAGCGCAACTTGTTGTACTGGAAGTGGGAGGCCAGTAGGCTTGGTAGCTCCTCAAAGACATGATCCTTCAGCTCCACCAGCTTATTGTCCGCCAGGACGAATTCCTGCAGCTCATCGAGTCCTTTGAGTGCGCCAGGCTCCACATTTCTAATCTCATTGCTGCTGAGATCAAGATATTGCAGCTTGGGAAGATTTCGGAACGTGCCCTGCTGCAGCTCCACAATGAGATTATTGGACAAACGGATCTCCACCACATTGCGCCAGCCACCAATCACATCGGATTGGATGCGGGATATTTGGTTATAGCTCAGATCGATGTCTCGCAGGTTATTCAAATTCCCCAAACCCACTGATATATCCAGTAGGGCATTGCCAGAGAGGTCCAGATACTCCAGAGATCTTTGGGTATCGAAAGCCGTGGGGGAGATGCTCCGTATGAGATTTCTAGAGAGATCCAGCTGCTCCAGTCTGCTGTTATTCGAAAAGAAATTATCCGTGATGGCTTCCAGCTTGTTGGACTGCAGATTTAGATTCCTAAGTTCTGCGAGGGGCAGTAAAGCCCGCTCATCCGCTTCTCCCAGTTGATTTTCTTGCAAATGCAGCAACTCCAGACGTTGTATTCCTATGAAGGAGGTGTCCTCCAGCTGACGCAACTCATTTTGAGCCAGACTCAAGACTCTCAGCTCCAATGCCCCTTGAAAGCCATGTCTGGGCAGCTGCTCTATTCGATTCTGGCTGAGGTCCAGCATTCGAAGGTTGGGCAATTGCAAATCCTTGCTTGCAGCTGCTGGGAGTGATGTGATTTGATTACCCTTCAGCGAGATACGCTCCACAATCCTAGGCAGTCCCCCAATCACAGATTTAAGCTGATTATAACTGGCATCCACCTCAAAGAGTCTCTCCAAATGAATTAGGGTGGAAGAGTGGACTTTGGTCAGCTCGTTGGAGGATATATTGAGCGTTTCCAGGAGGGGATTATGACGAAAACTATTGGGTGCCAGCTCGATGAGTCCATTCTCGCTCAGATCCAGGCGTCTTAATGATGGAAGTCCCGCCAGCAACTGGGAATCCACCCTAGCAAACTGATTCTGCGCCAGATCGAGCCCCTTCAATCCAGGAAGGTTCCAAAATGGTAAGGGTAAGTCCGAGGATAGACTGTTATTTCTCATCCGAAGTTCCCTCAAAGCAGGCATGGCCATTAGTGCATCCCTTTCAATGAGCCTCAAATGGTTGTGGTTCAGATGCAGTTGCTCCAAAGTCCCATGACCACGAAGTGCTCCATAGGGCAGTTCGCTCAAGAGATTACCACTCATGTCCAGATAGCGAAGCCTGGGCAAGGCATCCAACAAAGCCCTCAAAGCCTCCACATGACCAATTTCATTGTTATAGATGTGGACTGCCTCCACGCCACTTCCACTGGCCTGAAGCAGGGATTCCGGATGGATCCGCCGGATAAGATTGTTCTGTAGGTATATGGTTTTCAGTTGAGGGGTGCGCAGAAAGGCTCCATACTGCAGTTCAGTAATCCTGTTATCGTTCAGATGAAGCTCTGAAAGATTGGGCAGATCCACAAAGGAGCCGTCCTCAATGACAGTGATGAGGTTGTTGTCCAGTCGTAGTTTCTTCAGATGCTCCAGATCCTTGACAATGCGACCCACCATGCCCACATCACTGATTTGATTGTAGGACAGTTTTAGGCTAACCAAATTGGGCAGTCTGGACAGGGCACGTAAATGAATCCAGTTGAGACCATTGTGCGATAGATCCAGGTTCTTCAGGGATATCAATCCATCAAACAGACCGGCTTCCAAGCGAGTGAGCCCTGCCCCGCCTGTTATGTGTATGTGCTGCAGTTTGGGTAAATGTCTGAAGAGATGGGAGGGCAACTCCTGAAGAGCACCCGTTTGGACACTGAGATAGGTCAAACTGAGCAGTCCGGAGAAGTCGGGCAAGTGCTTGAGTTCTTCGCTCTGGATGGTGATGGCCAGCATGTTGATCATCCCGTTAAGACTCTCCGCCGGAATGCTACGCAGTTGGGGTTCCACCACGAAGATCTCCACCAGGCCGTTCTCCAGCTCATTTAGCCAGCCATTGGACACTCTTTCGATGCTATTGTGGCGCAGCATGAGGCGAACTATCTGAAGGCTACCGAAAAAGCGTCCTGGCAGTGCCGGTAACTGGTTGTTCTCCAGGACCAGCTCGTCAATCCTGCCCTTGATGTTCCGTTCCACTGCCTTCAGACCGTCCATGATCTGCGGTAGATTGCTGTGGGAGCACCTGTACGAAAAGATACATCATTTTCAAAGTTGGAAGATCATACAATGCCACCTACCATATCTGGATTTCCTTTCCTCTTAGCGAACAGCGGCAGGGTAAAATAGCCTGTGAGGGAGGACAACTCTCGGCCCTGATCAAGTTTATCCCAATGCAAAGTAGTAGGAAAATGGGCAGTAGCATCATGGCTAGACCATAGGTTTTGTGTACGGGGCGTCTTTGTTTTGGCCAACTTGGCACATATCTGTTGCAAGTAAAAGTATGCCATTTGTTAATTTACCTACTTACTACCGCTTCCCTTATTTAGTTTATATTCCACAACTTTAACTTAACAAATTGTATGGAATCTCTGGACAACAAATCAAATCCATAATACATAATATCCAAAAATAGACGCCAAAAAACCAAAAATGAAAACAAGCCTCACATGAACACTGCTCTAGGAAAACCTTCTAGTCGTATATTCATCACAGAAAGCGGGCGAAATAGATTTAAAAATAATTTATTTTTGATTGTGGTATAAGGTTCGCCAAACCGCAGACAAGACCCCCTCGATTGCGTTTTTTTTTGCTATCTAAGCCCAGGTGATCGGTAATCAAAAAATTCCCGCACCCAGAAAATAAAAATCAAATTGTGTTATATATATTAAAAAAATATATATATTCTTGTAAATTGTAACTATAATTTGAGATGTTACTTTAGGGTATATTTATTTTAAGAGTGTTTCCTTTTTTGAAAGATGAACATCACGCGCTCCCACTAGTTAAATAAGGGGTATATGATAGTCGACTGTAGTTTCTAGTTTCATTTTGGATGGGGAGCATTGTTCTCCTAGAAAAAGGGGTATATGATATGATTTGGATGGGGAGCATTGTACTCCCACTAGCTAAATAAGGAGCATTTTTTGGATTGGGAGCATTGTACTCATGGTACTACAAATTTTTTAAGTGTTCCGTACAAGGGTATCCCCATAAATCAGAGGCTAACCAGGCGCCTGTTTCGACCAGCAGATAAGAACGGACTATATAAAGAAGCCCCCACGGCCAGTAAGCCAGCAAACTCGACTGCCCACAATGAATCCAATCTTTTGCGTGCTGCTGTTCAGTTTGGTGGCGGGTCTAGCCTTCGCCGAGAAGTCGGACTATTGTCTGAGCGAGATTGTCAAGACGGACGAGAGGATCCGTGCACACGGATATCCGACTGAGACGCACGAGGTGACCACCGGAGATGGCTATGTGTTGACCCTGTTCCGCATCCCTTACTCCCACAAGCTGAAGAACCAGAACGAGATGCGACCTCCTATTCTGCTGCAGCACGGATTGTTCAGTAACTCAGACTGCTGGCTGTCCTCCGGGCCGGATAACTCCCTGGCCTACCTTCTCGCGGATGCCGGATACGATGTGTGGCTGGGCAATGCCCGCGGTAATATCTACTCGCGGAACAACGTCCGCATCTCGCTGAACAGCCCCAAGTTCTGGCACTTCGACTGGCACGAGATCGGTACCATCGACATTCCAGCCATGATCGACTACATCCTGGCGGACACTGGCTACGCGCAAATACACTACGCCGGACACTCGCAAGGAACCACTGCGTACCTAGTAATGCTCTCCGAGCGACCGGAGTACAATGCCCTCATAAAGTCCGGACATATGCTGGCTCCATGTGCCTTCTTCGAGCACGGATCCTCCTTCATTTTCAATGCCCTGGGTCCCTTGGTGAGTACACCCGGTGGCATCTGGAACCAACTGCTGGTGGACACCGAACTGATCCCGCACAACAACCTGTTTAACCGATTGGTCGACAACAGTTGCCATCTGTCCAACTCGATCTGCAACAACGCCTTCATTATGTTTGCTAATGGTGGATACGTTAATGCCAATGCGGTGAGTAGGATCAATGTGTAAGCCTCTTTTCATTAGATATTAGATGAAGGTGATCATAATTGGATATTCAAAATGTACTTTCAGAGCTCCATGAGTGTCCTAATCGAGACCCATCCGGCTGGATCCTCCAGCAACCAGGGCATCCACTTCCTGCAGCTGTGGAAGTCCCTCAAGTTCCGCCAGTACGACTGGGGCACCAAGAAGAACAACCAGCTGTACGGCCAGGACTTGCCTCCAGATTACGATCTCAGCAAGATCACCGCACCCACCCACTTGTACTCCAGCACCAATGATGCCCTTTGCGGACCCGAAGATGTTAATACCCTGGTGGAGAACTTCCCGCACCTGAAGGAGGACTATCGCGTGCCCCTCCAGAGTTTCAACCACTTGGACTTCATCATCGCCAGGAACATGAAGGAGCTGGTCAACGATCCGATCATCGAACGCATTAACTCTTACGAAGGTCGCTAGAAATCGACCAATAAAAGAACCCGTAAGGATATGCACCTTTATTTACTCATTCTTCGCGGGATGCGGACCTGAATTTATTTGAGGGTTTCAGATACAAGTTTATTGTCCACGTCAATTACTAGCCAAAGAATTGCCTAAAATGAATCTTCAAATAACAAAATGAGTACAGCGTTCCCATGGAAAAACACCAGAAAATAATGAAGTGCATTGCTTGAGGAATCTTATCTTGTTAAGTGGAAAATATGCAAGTGCCAATAAAAAAGTATTTTAAAATTTTTCGTTTGAATTTATAATGTGGCTTTGGTCGATTATCAACACCAAAAATAAGTTTTGTGTCAGGAACTAATCAGTCTGGCTGTTGTCTAAAATGTTTTGCTCATTAGAAAGTACCTTCTTTCCACAAATTTGCACTCCGATTAAGGCGATTTGTTCCTTTTAATGAGTGCGAACTGGCTTAAAGTTCCCGTTAATTGAAAGAGCAGAGAAAGAAAATTTGGTTTAAATCGGTTGAGATTAGATTTCTTCCTTAAGGTGTTAACATTTCCAGCACCAGGTGTTAGACTCTAATAAATTCCATTAAATATTGGCTCTTATCGTCGTTTGCTGGAGATTTAAACTGGTAATCAAATCATAGCTTTTCTGGTATAATCAAGAGTACACTTTAGATTAACGATTAATGATACTCACACTTATTTACAGTGAGCAAAATAAGTTTACGATCACTTTGTGTACAGCATCAATTACTTAATTGAATAATTGCCTAATTCAATTCCCATAGCTATATTTGAAAGATACTTGTCTACAAGCTTGAACCAAAGACACTAGATTATTATTATATTTATTATTCTAGTATAATAATTATTCTAGAAACCTTTGCCAAACCTATAAGGCGTATATGTTCTTGATAAGTCCGTATGAACCTCGAGATCTCTGGAACTTAAAAAGCTAAAGCCTATAGATTAGGCATACAATAGGCTACGCTATGCCAGTTGGTCGAAAATCACTTTTGAAAAAGGTTTTGATAGTTTTATGCTCCATTTAAGGCCCACAAGTTAAAATGGCACCAGGTTGAGTGAGCCATCTTGAAAAGAGCGTTTTCTTCTCTATTTTTTGCATATCTTTATCTGCGCCGCACTGCCACGAGCTGAGGAAGGGGTATGTGATAGTCGAGCAACTCTCCTCTTATTGCATAAGCTCGATGGCTAAAAATGTTGTTCGTTGTAGAAGATGCGCTTCTAACGGCTCATAAATCCCAAACAGGTGGGTGGCTCGTACGACAGGAAGTGATTCGAACGTTGTCTTGTGCAACAGCTCCAAAAGACTCGTCGCGTCTTCATAACTTATAGACATACCTCTCCATGGCACCGCCATACTTACACATACCACCCTCACATGCAACTGCGCAACCCGGACCGAAAACAGAAAAAAAGAAACTCTTTGCGCCAAGAAGCGTAACATGGCTCTTCAACGAAAATTTTGTAATCATTTAACAAAAAACAGAAGCGGTAGGAAACCAGAGAAGCAGCTGCAAAACATCGGACTGTAGTGAAACGCTAACCGCCGATCCAACTTCGGTTTTAGCTCCATCTTCTGGCGCCGTTTCTACGCATGCGCAGCGGAGTTTACATCAAACGAACCTTGAAATTATTGTCGTTTTCATCATTGTTCGGAGTATCTGCATCTTTCGCTGAATCCGCACCACTGTTGCCAGTATCGCTCTGTACCCGTACTGCTGTGTAGTTTAGGCATTGCACGGCTTGAAGTCACACTAAGTGAAGCCACCGCCCCCATCTTCCATCCCCATCACCATTTTCCCCCAGACTTTGTAGCGACAATTTCACCTGCTCCGATTTCTATTCGGTTCCCTCGAACTCCCCCAATTAAGTAACTGTTTAGTTCTACATCGAACGGTTGTTGGGGAAATGTAGATTTGGAATTGAGATGTGGGTTAAGTATTTAGCTTAATTGATCGACCTCTTAGCAGCAACCTTTCCAGCATTGCAGTTAACGCTCTAACATCATTTAATGAACTTTACTATATTTTTTAAGGTTTTACTTTTTTTACTTAGTACCTTAACACTCAACCTTCAATTTTTTGCTTTGCAGACAAATTAAACGTGTTACAGGCATTTTAACTTTTTTAGTTTCTTCCAGATTCTTCTTTTTGTAATTATCAATGTTGTTTGACTCACTCAATGCAAATTAATCCAACAGATACTCCTTGTTGCAGTGCTACAAAAAGTTCAACCACTCCACTTGTGATTCAGTTAGAGTACAAGAACTCTTACTTTTTGGTAATAATTCCCTAAACCCCTTGGGATGTTTTCTTGATTTATTTTACTTCACTTTCGAAAGCACTTTTGCTTTTTCCCAAGGCGTTTTTATTCAATTAACCACCAACACCTGAAATTCATTCAGCACGGACACCGCCGAGTTCTCCGCGATTTCTTAAGCCGAACCGCCTCGTTTGGAATGCACGCGAAAACTGTTTCTCGAAGTAAGTTACAGCCCAGCGGATTACTCAAGATTTCTACCAGAAATGTCGGCTTGAGCGGAGCTTCCTGCCTGGGCCATATGGGAGTTGGAGTCCACGTTGGGCGCCACACTTGGCTGATTCTCGCCGAAGAGTGGGTTCCATTTTGGAACTCGAGTGTGGCGGTCTGTGACCACGGATCAGAGGTCGCACTTGCCTCAAGCTCGAGGGTTCGGCACAGCCGGCGTTCATCTTAATGAAAACGCAAGTGAAATTACGAAAATGATGACGGGAAATCACTGTGGAAGCAAAGGCCAAGTGCTAATTTTGGCAATGTATAATGCGATAAACGTAACAATTTTACTCAATTATGAATTGTACATGCCAGTTTTCTTATAAGTGGAATGGCTAGGACGAACAGCGACATGTAAACTGGCACATTTACTACACCATAACCTAGTCCAGACGAATTATTGTGCCTGTGCCCTGCATTGGGATCCTCCCTTGCTGGCATGTTAAAGTATTCTAGGAATTCGGGATTTTCAATATTTTGTTCGTACTGCCCGGGCTTATTTCCTGCTGGACTGTACCTCACCACCAATATCTTTCGTCCGTTCTTATCTCTGAAATATGTGTATAATATATTTATTACATCTCAGTGAAGCGGGAAAGACGCACTTTACTCACAACTTATCTTTCGGTGTCCATCCAATGCCGATTACAGTCGATGATTTCCACGTGATAAACGAGAATTTATCAGCCAATGATTGCTCAACTTTGGTTCTACGCTCCTTTGGTATGCTATAGGAAGCTGCCCCCTCAGTGGCCCAGTAATAAACACATTCATTTTTTTGAAATTCGCAAATGTTCTCCGAAAACACTTCAAACTCCTCATCCGATACGGGATAGTCCAGGTGATCCACACGAATGTTCCTTTCCTTAGCTTGCTCGTATAATATTTGATCTGGAATCTTCAAGGTAGCCAGATACTGTGTAATGATTTTTGAGTTATCTATTAAAATAAATGGTGTACAAGTCATTCATACGTAAGCATACACCAAAGCTTCCTTGGAGAGGGCAGGCGATTCGATGAACTCCGGAACAGTCCAATCCCTACGATGTTCATTATGGGCAGTGAGCACTTCACTCTTAATGATATCATATCCCAAGCTAGGCTATAGAAGTACATAAAGGGCTTATTGTTATACATTTCCTTAATAATATATATTTTAATATATTTTAAATTACTCTAGAAGCGAGGAAAACCAGAAGGAGCAGCATATACATATACATATATTTTGTTGGTGCTCAGTTCACTCTGTATTTTGACAAGATTTTCCAGACTGTCAGGTTTTATTCTTGCAAAAGGGAAAATAAAAAGATTAGGCAAAAATCGAATTCAAGAAGAAAAGTGAAATTTTCAGCTGTTATTGTTTTTCTCTTGTCAGCCACAAATATAAATAATATTTTTATTTCTAGACACATAATATTTACTTCATTTTCCCCGTGCCAATCCATCTATATGCGTCATGCAGTTGTCATTGCCATTTTTCACCCCACTGCAACCAGACGATAAGACCACCACGGAAACTAGTCAGTCATCTCACCCAGAGCTAATTCATTGCACTTTACTATCTGGACACTCCACGTGCTCGATTCAAATTCGGATTAGCCAGTACTACCCGCTAATTGAAATCCATTGCAGACTGACCCCCGCCGAGGGACTTGAGTTCACTATCAGCGAATCCGAATTTCGCACTGAGTTCCAAGGTTAATCTGATTTGCGGCACATGAAGGGATCACTTATCTTTAGGATCGTACGATGCTCTTTCTACGGTATCTTTCGTGGCATGCTAGGCTGGGTTAATACTGTTCCATTTCTGAGCAAGTCTTCCTATTTAGTTGGGGTAATCTATGAAATTCCGTGTTTAGCTATGAGCTCCATGGGAGAAACTTCCTGGGCTTTATGGGTCTACTGATGGGTAAAGAGCCGTCGAGTCATCGCAGACACCCCTAGAAAAGAGGGGCCTGTCCGAGAACCCAGCGAAGGAGCACCCTGTACATCCCGACTGAGCTTACATAACCACGCGTCCAACGCAACTTGTGTACATATATGCATGATGTATGTGCACAGATTTAGACATTCCCCGCCACAGAAAAGGAAACCCACCCAACTGAGGCGACTGTCACCGTTGTTGTTGTCAATTGGCGGGCCTCCTCCATATAATTTGCTTTCGTTTTCATTGAATCCCCCGGGCCCCAAACAAATTCGGTGCGCCATGACGACAATTCCCACCGCCATGCCCGTTCCAGTGTCCATCTCATGGTGAATTTGACTGGCTGCCAACTAGCACTCACTAACCCAATTGACTAGTAACTAAGCGACCAGACGGGACGAGTGGAACCGACGGGATCCGAGTGCTCAGGCGATATATACGTACGAACATATAGCGGAAACAAGGTGCTAATGTTGAGCGCCTGCTGAAAAATAATTCGCAAATTTCGAAATCAGTTCAAAATCGTAGCTCGCTGGCAGCGCTCGTCGCGAATCGAGAGACCGGCCCGGAAAATGTTTCGCAAATGCCTTGCCAGCCTGGCTTTGGGCCCAGTTCCCAGTCCCCTGCCGCTGCCCAGGATAGCCCCCATCGCCAGCCAGCTCATCCAGAGTCGTGCGTTCCACCAGGTTCCTCGCGAGAGCAGGCCACCCAAAATTCTCATCACAGGTCAGTCGCCGTGCCACGTGGAGCAGCTATATT
This sequence comes from Drosophila erecta, assembly GCF_003286155.1. Taxonomy (NCBI): domain Eukaryota; kingdom Metazoa; phylum Arthropoda; class Insecta; order Diptera; family Drosophilidae; genus Drosophila; species Drosophila erecta. The sequence continues at coordinate 20,451,626 of NW_020825198.1, forward strand.
TAACCGCATAGCAGTGCGTTCAAGGCCGATCGGAGCAGATTCATCATTTCAGCATATGGTGGACACGCCTAACTAAAGGCCATCAACACAACGCACTTTCGAAGATTTTGTGACATTTTTTGCCAGTTAAACATCATGGTGTTTCATAGTTATCAGGGATAGTAATTATGTAAATATTGAAATTATGGTGCTTTTCTTACTGTAGCTTAACATCTAAGCCAGTCATCCAAGTATCTAACAATCCGATTGCTTGGAAACTACACCTGCATTCGAAAGATACAAACCAATTCAACATAAATGCGGCTGAGAGCCTAGTTTGCTAAACAGCTTAACCCGTAAACCATTAAAGATGACTAAATGCGAATCCGGTAATTTGTAGCTCCACATATTATGTGTTCCCTACACCAAATCCGGTGATTTGTAGCCCCAAATATTATGGTTTCCTATACCTGTACCTGGTGAAACTAAGTTCCTAATTATAATTCGTCTAAACACGATTTATTTATTAAATCTGTGCAGCCTGAAAGAGTGCTATGATATGCACACTCGTATATATATCTCATTTTTTTCAGGTGGCCTGGGTCAGCTGGGAATCGAATGCGCCAAACTACTGCGGACGCAGTATGGCAGCAACAATGTGATTCTCTCGGACATAATAAAGCCCAGTCAGTCGGTGCTGGAGAACGGTCCCTACATTTTCGCCGACATCCTGGACTTCAAGGGCCTCCAGAAGATCGTTGTGGACCATCGCATCGACTGGCTGATCCACTTCTCGGCTCTGCTGAGTGCGGTGGGCGAGCAAAACGTTCCACTGGCAGTGCGGTAGGATATGCAATAAATACCAGTTTCGAGTTTCGAGTACATCCCCTCCAAGCTCAGTAAAGTCCTGCCCAATCCCTCGCCTCATATTGCACAATACCCTATACCCTTTCACTAACACGAGTCCCATCACAGGGTCAACATCGAGGGTGTTCACAACGTCATCGAGCTGGCGAAGCAGTACAAGCTCCGCATCTTCGTACCAAGCACCATCGGAGCTTTCGGCCCCGACAGCCCGCGCAATCCCACGCCGAACGTTACGGTAGGTCCACCTACACTGCAGCACTGGCCAAGCCAGAAGTTTGTTCGATACTACGATACTAAGAACCCAGTTCCGCAGATCCAACGGCCGCGCACTATTTACGGCGTTTCCAAGGTGCACGCCGAGCTAATTGGCGAATACTACTACCACAAGTTTGGACTGGACTTCAGATGCCTGCGCTTCCCCGGAGTGATTTCCAGCGATCCGCCGGGCGGTGGCACCACAGGTACTTAAGCACCGATCATTTCAGGGGAATTTCTTCGCGATATGCGTTGAAACCGTGTCGTCAACCGCACGTCAAGCTTTATTTAATCCAATTTCGTACCATAAATGCCTCAATTGACGATAGTTTATGATAATCAAAGAGCATGACAATGGCCATAATTCGCACAAACCTGGTGACCCATATTACCTTTTTCTCTGATTGAACTGATTAACTTTAGGATTGTCTAAGTCTAAGTACCTGCTTTCACTCATGAGTGCAGTAATGGGCTTATTACACTTAAGGGAAAGCTGATTAGTTTTAATGCCCTTTGCATTCTTATAAAATTACGTATACGCATCATGCATCGAATCATTTCCTCAGCTTTAAACTCCTTTCCTTCTTTTTATGGTTCCACTCTTTAGATTACGCAGTGGCCGTGTTCCATGAAGCCCTGCGACATGGAAAGTACACCTGTTACCTGCGTCCCGACACAAGACTGCCCATGATGTACATTGAAGATTGTTTGCGGTGAGTATAATGCATTGTAGTTGGTTAGTTCCTGGCCATTAATGAGCTCCCCACTAGAGCTCTCCTGGAGTTCATGCGCGCACCCAATGAGCAGCTGAAGCGCCGTGTCTACAACGTCACCGCCATGTCCTTCACTCCCGAGGAGCTGTTCGCCCAGCTGGGCAAGCACGTGCCCAATCTGCACGTGACTTACAAGCCGGATAGCCGCCAGTTGATCGCAGACGCCTGGCCGCAGGTGTTCGATGACTCTGATGCGCGGCGGGACTGGCACTGGCAGCACAAGTACGACCTGGTCAACCTGGTGGACTTCATGATCAAGGACGTGCAGGATAACTATATCAATGTGCAGCCGGAGCAGCAAACTCTGCAGATCTAAGACGTGGGATCAGACAACCGCATCTAGTATTGCTAAGTAATGAAATTCAATCGCATTTAACACTGCATTTATCTAGTGAATAGCAACACAAACACAAACCACTGTACCATTACCTTTTAAAATACAGTAAGGCATTTATTGGAAAGGAAACTCCATTAGTTCTTCACCGTATGGAACACTGCTTTGTTTGGTGTGAGTTTCGCACAATAGCTTATGGTTTATTTGAACTCAAATACTATTGGTAAGCACCATTAGTTTGCGACATGCGACAGCTTATATTACGACTTAGGTTAGGATCTACAATGCCTGCTCGGAGTCACTTTATCATATATCAGACTCCTCTAGCTCCGAACCGCCAAGCCCACGAAAGTGGTGCAGACTACCGCCATGTGTGGCTATATACAAGTTCGCTACGGCTTCGCTGCCTATCGACTTTGATTCGATTTTGCCAATAGGATCTTTAGATTTTCTTGACTTTGGCTGCGTGGGCGGCACTCGTTGGTCTGCGGATTCTGTAAACGAGCAGATTGGAGAGTTGTCTATCAATTTGGGTCGCTGGCTTGGCTCTTCGCGTTTGCTATTCGGATCTTCCACAAAGTGTTTTCATCATGCTGTTCATTTGTTGCTGTTTTAAAGTTGGCTGAGTTTATTTTTCCATCAACTTAATTAACTTAAACTTCGATTTTAATAAAAAAAAGGGATGTATATAAATATATCTTTTAAGTTTAAAATGAATTTGAATTTATATAAAAATCGGTGGTAGCTGTTGAGTTTATTGCAAATATATGTGAGTGTAAAATTCTGATAAAAAAAAACAATACCTTTACCGCGGTCTTAAGGTCTTAAGTCATCAGTATGCCTATAGCATTTTTTGATAATAATTTGAACTTATGGTAGTACACCTTAAAAATAAATTTACGACTATTGATGCCGATCAGCCAACTTCACATATTAAATACACTTTGTGAAGGCTCCTAGCAATCGCTCCAGGCTGATTAAACATTTCACTTAAAATATATTGCTTTTGTATTCTCTGATTGCAATATTTCGCAGGTCCTACTATTCGTATTGAAATTAGTTAGGTATTTCAATTATTTAGGTAATTAAGTACAGTTTATAAACGCTGTAAATGTTCGACTAAGCTGTTGTTTGTACAATGGTATGTAAGTTTAACAATTTATACAGAATACTTATTGGCTGAGTCGTTTGCTGATTGTTATTTTTACAAATTTTAATTTTTGGTATATGATAAGTTTGTGCATTGCGGGTATTTTCAATTCAATTGCGTGTTTGCTTAAATTTGGTTTCTGAGTAATATGCGAACATTTTTCGATACATTGTCGCCTGTTTAGCAAGTAAAGAGAGACGCGTCGCTCGGTGAACTGTTGCATGTGTTTCTTGTGCGCTTTTGTCAGCTAGAGTACATGTTTTGGGTTATATACATTTTAAGTTTTGTGTGAACGAGGGCCCCTAAATCATGTGCGACATCATGCAACGACTCACATCACGGTTAGCGCGATGCAAATGACCTTGATAATGCTGATGAATGCGTTGATGGTGGTGCTGCTGCTGTGGATGTGGCTGCTGATGTTGCTGCTGCTGTGCTGGAAAACTCGTCTCCGATTCCATCATCATGCCGCCGGTGGCCTGCATCTCGTAATCCATCAAAGAGGCCTGCGTTCCAATTATTTGTGTGGCAGGCAACGAAAAGAAATCTGTAAGGCAAGAAACCGATTAGTAAGTACCATTACACATAAGATGTTGTAGAATATAATATTCTTTGCTAGCCATCACATAATATAAAAACACAAAGTTGTAAGTGTTAATTAAACACTATGCCCCATTTTTCTCAGTGCAGCGGCAATGCAACGCAACACGTTGACACTATCGATGCTTGGCCCAATTACCGATCGTTTATTTATAACCAATTCGGAGCAGAGCAGTGTGTTGTCATTTCTTATCTTCGAGTTAGTTGGTTTTTTTTGTTTGCTTTTTGTTTGTGCTGATACCTTATCAACACAATCGGAAACTATAAGGTAACGAAGGCAAAACTGAGTGCACAGATTAACAACAACTAATTAAGAATAGTCATAATTGCAAAAATAAGTTTTTTTTTTCAATAAAAAATATTTTAAGTTTTGTAGCCCATAAGTTATATATTGATAGATATTGAAATAAGACGTGCACAAAAGCAAATGTATAAATACTATATACACATGTATGTGGCTTAAATCATGAGAAAAGCGACTATACCCACTGAAGAAAGCGTATAGATTATTAATTCACTCGCGCAGATACACACATTTTTTACCGGCTGTATATATTTACTCCCACACTGTCTTTCCCCTTTGTTATCTTCTATTGTTGGAACACTTTTGCGAATGAATTTTGATTAAACTGGCGGAGTAAGAAGAATCGTAGCACTCTGTTGACCCAGTGTTCCAGTCTCCACAGCCCCCCCAGATAATCCCCAACTTCCACTCGTGTGTTTTGTTTAGTCGGGCAAACACACCAATATATGTATGTATGCATATAATGAGTCAAACCGGTTTTTCTTTACTAAATTTAGCGGCTGTCAAGTGCTTATCATTTCAGGTTCTGTATGTCAGAGATAGCCCAGATCCCACAAAATGCATAAAAACTGATAACACAGGTCACTGGGAGCCAAACGGCAAAGAAATGTGCCGCAAGGTCAGAGATAATTGTGTAAATTTACAAGTTTTACGACACTTTCACGCAACGCCAATTAAATGCGCTGGCATAAGAGCCAAGGTCGAAAGATTACAAACGAAAATTACAGCTTAAATCATTTGGTATGTTCCGGTTTTTAAATTCACTTGTATACAATCGTCTTCGCTAAACTTATAAAATTAAAATGAATATCATTTTTAATTTGGGTATAAATTTGATTTCATTGCAAGTATTAAATGGAATGCCACAATTAATACTAGATACAGATATATTAATATATTTCTGGTTGTCTTGTGGAACTGCTTATTAATAAGCTGAGGATAAATATTTTAAAGCCGCTCAACAACAAATTTATTTTGTGGGAATGTAAACTTCTATGTGCACAAATTGTTAAAGTGAGTTAAATGTAAAGAATAATTCCCTGCAGTCTGATAATTTTGAATAACTAGCTTACATTTGGAATAACGATACTTACCATTGCAGTACTGGGCAGCCAAGTCACCCTCGTCGTAGCGACATCTCTTGGTGTGCACCGGTTGGTCCGTGTCCAAATACCCGGCAGGATTATGAGCGGGATTTAGGCGCTTCTTGCAGCGTGGGACTTCCTGGGGCAGGAAGGCCGGCATCGGTTGCCCCACAACGTGATTGCCATCGTTGTTGTTGTTGGCGTCGGTCATGAAGGTGACGGCACGCGGATTGAACGGATCCATCGAAGGACGCAGGGCTCCGGTTTCGAAAGTGGCGGCCGACGACGACGGATCACCATGTGCCCAGCACTCGAAATTCGTCAAAACCATCGCGCGCCAGCTGCAGTGGAATTTCCCCAAAAATCGAGCAGCGAGTACAGCAAATTCGGAAAAAACGCGCCTTTGCGTCAGTACTGTACTGTACGAAATCGTGCCGCAAACTGCAGGCGCTTATTTTTCTCCTAGTTGTAATCGTATTTGTATGCAATATGGATTTTGCTGGCTCTGTCGGCTTAATAACCGCCGAGTCTACGCAGCGGTTGCTAAAATGGCTGAAAAATTGAAATGAACACACGCAAGCGGGGCGCGCGAGCAAGCGGCCAAAATGCGATTGTAAATGCGGTGACGGCAACTGTTAAAAATAAACCAATAAGCAAGTTTCCATTTTGCCGCGTGCGCCTTTCGATTCACGATTGCTTTTTTGTTTTCCTTTCGATCCAGTGTGACCACACTGTTGCTGTCGCAATATGGCGTGCGGCTCTGGAGAAAAATACTAAAGAAGCAGCGATTCTACAGCTGTGGTCGCAGAAATAGTCCCTACAATTTAAACGTTCCGTAACGAATTTAAAAATAAGTTAGATCATAAGCACCTTGCCGAATCTCATTTCTTTTTTCTATAGTGACCATGAAAATTAATAATAAATTGCTTCAATACCTGAAATTATATTTACATGTAGACATTTTAAAATCTATATATAATTTTATTTCCAATAAAAGAATATTTACAAATGAATCTTTAAAAGGTTGTAGAAATATACGTTATGTTATATGGAGATACAACAATACCATCGATTAATCGAATAGTCGCAGTATTTTCCAGTATATTGGCAATGCTTGCACGGTACTACCACTTTATCATGTGATTTGTGATTTGTCAAATATTTCTGATAACCGAATGGCAGGCCAAAGCAAAACCAAAAATTGAGAGAAATTACTGATTTTTCAATTAAGCCGAATTCTATTTAACTGGAAATATGTCGACCAAGAACAAGAAAGCCGCCGGTGGCAATGGAGGGGCGCCGAAACAAACACGCCAGCAGTCGCACGTATGTAAAATGATGGCTCCGATTGCCGGCTAGCTAATCCCTTGTTTATTTTGGGTGACAAGGACTCGCAGGACTACAGCTCCTTCAAGACAGTGCTCTTCTACTGCATGCTCATCGTTTTCCTGCCCGTGCTGACCTTCTTCGTGCTGAAGGGCTTCGTTCTGGATCAATTCCTCGACATTTCCGAAGTTAAAGTGAACATAGCATCCGCCGTGGGAGCGGTCGTTGCTTTGCACATCGCCCTGGGCCTCTATATCTACAGGGCCTACTTTGGGACAACCGGTTCCAAGGCCTCAAAGACGGACTAATCCTCATCTACCCCGGACTGTTACCCCATTTCCATTAACTATAAGTCGGTAGAGCACTCTTTGTACATACATACATGCTATATACATAGATACAATTGTTTACATGCCAGCGAGGGAGGAGAAAGTCGCCTGTAAACCGTGTGTAATCGTTTTTCATTGCATAAGTTTCGATAACTGTGTGGAAAACGTGTTGTGTAGTGTTCTGTGTGCATACTTTGTATTAAAAATATACATAAATAAGTGAAATGCGGGTGCTACTCAGAAATTATTCGCTTATGGAGGCCGTCAAGAGATTGCTGCCGAGACCCCGCAAAAAAATCTACAATCTAGGCGCTTGCTTTGAGCTGGTGGACATTCCTAAGGTTACCTGAAATATATATTTATTGCTTAGTTGGGGGACTTTATTACATCGATAAACTTGCTTTTTACTATTCAAAATAAAAAGCAAGTTTATCGATGTAATAAAGTCATCATATATTTATCATATATATATTCTTTTTGATTAGAGCAACAAATATACCTTTTTGACTTTAAATTGACAAGAACATTTGTGTAAAGAGAGAGGCTATTAAACTGAATATTAAATTACCTTTGCCTAAGACCCCCGGTTATTGAATCTTGCCTGCGCCCCTAATTCGGATTTATGGGAGTGCCACCTGTTCGCGGCTGGTGCTGCCACCCGTTTTAAATGGCAAACAGCTGGTCAAATTATCATAAGCGTAAACAAACCAATTTCTTGCTGAGGATTTAATGATTTTTGAAGAAAGTGTAATTAATTACAGAGAAGAAACAAATAAGAATCCCATATCAGACATGCTCAACGAGTGTTACTTATAAGAAGCGCTATTTTCATCGACTTTTTTGACCCCCTTTGCGACGCCCATTTTTTGTTGTTCTGCCTTACAAGTCGGCCGTAAAAATTGGCCAAAATGATAAATTACTAGACTCGGCAAAGACCCTTAAGTAGACGCCGGAGTGTGCTGCAAAATAGTCCGGATAGTGCCACATCCGGACGACCTTTGAACTTCTTACAAACCCGCCATTATTGATTGCAACCACCTGTTGGGGTAAAACATTCCCAACGCCAAACAAAACCACTCAGCCACGTAGTCTCGAGTCAGTCGGTGAACTATGCTACATCGGTTTGCTAGAATGTGGACGCTGTGCGTACAGGCGGCTTTGATAGCCACCTTGGTGAGGGGATCCACATCCTTGACGGATAATCTCGTGGGAAGAACACAGGTCACTAGAGGGTAATTTAGATAAACCAACTGCCTGCTCATTATGTGCTTTCTTCTACTTCCAACAGATATCCTACAATCCCAGCGAACTCTCCGAGTCCCGATTCCTGGAGTATAGTAATCTATCCGATAAGCTGCACTTAAGGGAAGCCATTGACAAAATCCTTATACCTCGAGTTGTGGGCACAACAAATCATACTATAGTGCGAGAATACATCGTCCAGAGTTTGAGGGATCTAGACTGGGATGTGGAAATAAACAGTTTCCATGATCACGCTCCCATCAAGGGCAAATTGCATTTCCACAACATTATCGCCACCCTGAATCCACATGCTGAGAGATATCTGGTGCTGGCCTGCCATTACGATAGCAAGTACATGCCTGGAGTGGAGTTCCTGGGGGCCACCGACTCAGCAGTGCCCTGTGCCATGCTCCTCAACCTGGCAAAGGTGCTCCAGGAGCAACTGAAGCCCCTCAAGAAGAACAAACTGAGCTTAATGCTCTTGTTCTTCGATGGCGAGGAGGCTTTCGAGGTGTGGGGACCCAAGGATTCCATCTATGGAGCACGACACCTGGCCAAAAAGTGGCAGCAAGAAGGAAAACTGAATAGAATAGATATGCTGGTGCTCTTGGATCTGTTAGGTGCCCCCGATCCAGCATTCTACAGTTTCTTCGAAAACACCGAATCATGGTACATGCGTCTCCAGTCCGTGGAGACACGTCTTGCCAAGTTGCAGCTCCTAGAGCGCTATGCCAGTAGTGGGGTTGCCCAGCGCGACCCCACCCGCTACTTCCAGTCGCAGGCCATGCGATCTTCTTTCATCGAGGACGATCACATACCCTTCCTGCGCCGAAATGTGCCGATCTTGCACCTTATTCCGGTGCCCTTTCCCAGTGTCTGGCATACGCCCGACGATAACGCCAGCGTGATAGATTATGCGACGACGGACAACCTGGCGCTGATTATACGGCTCTTCGCTTTGGAGTATCTGGGCGGAGCCGTGGACAAGTAGTCAAATAGGCTCCAGTGTGAATCACAAATGTTATATCTACTTACGGCCTTATCTAATTGACCTGTTTGCAGTATCGAAACATTGTTGAATGTTCTTATGCCCGCCTAAAAATCCATAAAAACCTTGTTGTAACTGACTGCGTGCATTAAAACTACTTAAAAAGATCTGCAATACGCGTACTCCAGATATTTTTATACACATGTATTTATAGAAAATGCTTAGCTAATGACACGTCACTTTTATATATTTTTTGTAATCTTTCGGTTGTAAATTGTTTCACTTATGTACATATTCAGTTTAATATATACATAGTAAATATACCTTAAAACAAATAACATTTAACTAACCGCACTGTTGGGAAAAATTTAGATCGTGTTTATAAAAAAAGCGTCTGGACTCAAAAATTTCCGCGGTTTCAGATGGAAATCAAACATTTTGAGAGATTACTTAAAAATCAAGTCTGAATTAAAAATATAAAATGATTTACCAAAAAAGGTAATGTACATACTCCTCCTTCACGCTTTTTACAAAAATTGTATAACCTGTGCATTTAGGCGTTTTGTTTAAAAAATAGGGTCAAACGTCTACATATCCATATATCTATATGGCAAATTCGTAAACTAACTTAATAACTACCTAAAATCGTTAGCCTTGATTCAACTAAAGTTATTGAACGGGTCTCAATCGCTACTCGTTGGCCCAGGCGGAGTGCCGTTTAATTCGACTATATCTTCTTTCGCAGAATCCACACAAGCTTCTTCAAGTTTAGGCATGGACTTCGCCACTTGCTCGGCTTGACCCTTTAGGAGCTGGCCTGCGCATAGTTCTCCACGACCACTGCACTTAGCTCAGCGCAAGACTTGGATTTCGCTCTGGTATGTTCGTGGCTATTGCCTACGCACTTGGGCGGAGAAGATGACTTTCGACCACTGGGAGCATCGCAAACTTCGCGCAGATCGGTGCGAGAATCCCTGCAGCAAACCTTCTCGATGCATTCCACTGCCTGGCATTGCATCAGGCATTCTAGCGAGGCAGAGGCATTCTTATTGGTGGACGGATAAAACTCGGGTTGGATTGTGACTGCTCCGATTCCCTGATCCTGGAAGTATGCCCGAACTTGTTCGATGATCTTGAGGTAGAGTTTTGGATTCTGGAACTGGATGTGTATGGTAGCCACGTATCTGTGGGCTGCCAATTGCCATATATGCAGGTCATGGTAACTGATGATCTCTGGGAACTTAGTGACCAAGGTTCGCTCAAAGATTTCCAAGTCGATGGAACCTGGAATGGTTTGCAGCAGGATCAAGCAGGATTCTTTCACTGTAGAAAGACAGAAAGAAGAAAATTAGAATTCTACTCGAAAGATATAAATGTGTATTTTGTTTTCAAGTGCTTACTGTAGGGATAACTAAGCGTGACCAATAGGACGCAGGAGAAAATTGAGAGCACGGGATCAATGAACTTCGCCGTGTGCTGCTCATCCTCCGCCACATAGACGATTGCGGCACAAACGATCACAAATATGGTACTGGACACATCCCGCAGCATTTCCACGGCTCCCTGGCGTTTGGTGGCGAAGTAAACGCTACCCACTTCCGCCTCTAGTTCCTCACGCAACTGCCGATCGTTCCATGATTTGCTGAGTTGTCTTTGCATCGGAGATAGAGAAACATCTAAATTGCTGGACATAGGTCGCTCCAGCACCACGTTTCCTCCGGGTGTGAGGTGCAGAAAGCTTCCCTGGTGCAGCGTGTATCCACCGATTAGCAGATATGTCAGTCCATTCAGGATTAGGCCGATGAAACCCAGCATCATCACAGGTATTGGGAGATGCATCGGGTCCTGATGATCGATGTGAACTAGAGTTTGTAGAGCTTCCACCACCAGCGAAAAGGATAACGAGGCCAGGATAATGAACACAATCAGCATGGTTAAAATATCGATCCTGGCCCAACCAAATGTATTGCGCAGCTTCTGCTCCCGACACTCTCTTTTGGCCCGGGTTTGGGCATCCGTCTCAGCCAGGTTGACGGCTACTCCGGAGCCGCTTATCTTGGTCAGGGCGGGGGGAGCATTTTTCGCCTGGGGTGCTTGTTTACTATGCTGTAAGAGAAGAAAGCCCAAAACAGAAACTGGTTAATATAATCAGCACATGACTAAGAAGTAGGTTAAAATAGCCTTTTAATACAATAGTAGGCCGAGATATTTAAAATTTGGTATCTATTTCAACGGCGCTTTTAACTATCTTTCTGAAAAAAGGGTTTATTATTTATAAGTTTATTATTTATTTCCTGAAGAGGGTCCTACAAAGACCTGTTATACAGTTCGTACTCAAGTTACATTCATTCTTTTCTGACTTATTGTTATAAGTAATTTCCTCTTTGAATTTGGCATAACATAACTATGTATTTGAGTCTTAAGGTTTATATACAAAATTAACTTGCTTGTCCTGAAAACACTGGCATAGAAATACATAGAATCGAATGAAAAGCTTCATGCTTCGTCATGCTTTCCAAACAAATTGGATCTACCACCGAAATCTACATTTTCGGTGGGCAGCTATTTAAACGCTCCGCTGATCGTTTGTCTGTCCGGCGGCCTGCACCATTATATAAGCTCAAAATCAGACCACTCAACTGTCCACACCTACAACATAGTCAACTGTTTGAAAGCTTTCGATTTCTGGTGTTTGGAACCGTCTGAAACTCGTCGATTTTTGGCCATGTCTCGTTTGGTTTTTGCGGTTTTTGGGCCTGGTCTTTGTCTTTTGCGAAACGTGCTTGGCACGCTTTCCCATGCCGGCAACGATTTTTGCATTCGTTCAATATTAAAATATTTGCTTTGACTGCTCCATAAATTTTTAGTTGGGCATTTTGATAATGGAAGTATTCACCTTGAATTTCAATCAACAAAGAATTAGAAATATATACTTGTGGATAAATTAATATTACTAAACAAAACTAAACAAACTTATATAAAACAGCGGCTGCAGGGTCTTTGGCCGCTAGTAAACAAATAACAGAATGCAATACGATCAATTATACAAAGTTAATAGGAATCCATGAAGAATTTCTCATACCCCACCATCTCTAACCGCATTCCTAACTATCCAGATCTTACGCCATTTCACCATTTTCGCCATTTTCACGTTTTACCAGACGGCTATAAAGTGTATCTGAGTAGAGGAACTGAGGCAATAGCTACGTGTAATCAACCTGATTTCATGTCACTTCCTGCGGCAATACATTCGAGGACGTAATTACACAGCAATAGAATGAGAAGCTAAGTTTACTGATTAACCCACATAATATCGAAAGGAAACACTTCCAAGCAGATAAGATAAAAAACAGTCCAAAGGAAACCAGTTCTTCGCACAATAAAAAGGTGTTTGGAATGCGTTTTCGATACATTTTATTGTGGTCCGACTTTTAAAAGTTCAATGCACCAGCAGCTGTTTCGACTTTGCACCAGCACGCGACATTTCCTGGCCAAAAATATTTGTAAGCCGGGTAACAAAATAAGTCAAACCGCACATGCAACACAATCATTTTTTTTAAATTATACCCGCATAAATATTGTTGTTGAATATGTACCGAATACTCGTAGAGCAGAGGGTTCACTAGATTCGTTGAAATGTATCTAACATGTCATGATATGTATTCTTGATCAGGATCACTGTCCGTTCGTCTTTCGTTCTGTCTGTCCGTCCGTATGAGGATTTGATTTTGGGAACTATAAAAGGTAGAAGGTGGAAGTAAACCAGGCAATGTTTGTTTCGGACGGAATTCGACTTTAGCATTATCTTGCTACATAACTGATATATTCTTAATAGATTCTTTAGCTTGAAACAGAATAACAGACTTAGAATATTAAGAACGCCAAATAAACTTTACAAGTAAATAATCAGAAAATCATTGTTGTAAATAAAGTCTAAAATCAATAAATAAAGATACGTACTCGTATGTTTTTAAGTGCTTAACCTACCTTAATTGTGATGATGCAGCCGCCGAGTGCGAAAATATTACACAGCATGTGATGACTGGCCATGAGAAGAGTGAGTCCATGGGTCAAGTGGCTGAGGATCAGCTGGAGCACGAAGTAACAGATCGATAGCACCAGCACGGTGTACAGCGGGATCGGCTTGCACCGCTGAAGAATCTCCTTCACCGGCATTATTCTGTGGGAGAGCATCGAAAGAGCGGTGAGAAGTGATTAGTTAAATATTTGATATAAGCGGAAATGTCGGACAAAGAAGTCAGCACCTGACGCCAAGCCGCATTAGGTGTGATCTATATAAATCTATACTCAAATTTACAATTCGCGTGTTCATCGACTGACAGTCAACAGTATTGCAAAGCGGAAGATGAAAAGCCTGGCTAGACATTTACGAAATATATTTAAAAATTTCAAATTGCCTATCATTAGAGTTTATTAAAAAAAATAATAAATAAAATAAAGTTATTAATAAATCACTTCGAGCAACACAAAGGTGTTTGCTATAGTTATATTTTTGATTACAACTAAATAATCCAGCAGTAGTAAAACCTGTAACTTTATTAAGCAGTCCAACTCCAAATATTACCCCTTCGATCTGGAAAACCCTTCCGAACTGTGTCAAGTTCAAGATCCCAAAGAGGGATACTCGAACCGATCCGATTTGGATCGATACTGCCACTGAACCGGCCTGAACCTGCCATGTTTAGGGTTCAGTTCAGCCCACTCCAACCTCGTATGCAAATCACCACCGTGATCGTCGTCATGTGGGCACGGGCTTGAGCTTCTCCTGCCGCTTCTGCGATGGGTTGCATGCAAATGAAGATGCTAAATGGGATCGCTTCAACTGTGGTTACCGCAGCGTATCTCATCGAATCGATCGCCCGATCGCCTGGGACATTGACGTAATTTTACGTGATCGTGGACATATGTATAGCTACCGATTGTTTGTTGGCCGCCCCCACTCAGTTTGTTTGCCGCAATGTAACCCCAAGGTTGTGCCCCATTCGGTTGGTCATTTAAATTGCCTAAATGCCCTCTAGTCGAGTAATTACCGAGGGACATGTCGCGGCTTAATAGTCGTTTGGTTAATCCGAATAGACTATCTAAAAAACTGAAGGACCGTGCAATGACCTTTATGGTATATGTATAACTCTGATATTTGAAGCATACATGCCTAACTAAAAACAGAACCATATTATAGTTAATTTACGAGTATTTATTCCGATAAGATTTTACTGTCCTTACAAAAATCTTTCTTACAGTGGCAGAACAAGCCCACATCGTTGCTGATTTATATCTGTCTGTTCCATATGGGCTCCACTCTTAAATGCGCCAATTGCATTCCAAAATGTCAAACGAGCAATAGGGTATAATTAGAATAGATAAAATGATAAAACCTATTGTTTTAGTACCCTATTCAGATACACATGGAAACCGTGTAAGCTAAGTACAAAAGCGCTAAACGGCGCCTCGGGGGCACTAGATTGTGCAGGCCAGCAAACAATCGAATGTTTTCCATAGTATTTTCAGCAGAGACATTGTCGAAACGACGATTAGCAGGTAGCAACAAACTATTTGGATGAGTACCCCGTAGACGTCTGTTTGAATAAATGGAGTCTATGTACTTGTGTATCTTCCAGTTGTTCTGCTAAATGTTCATTTCCTCAATTTGATTTCATTTTCATTCGACATCCGAGATGGGTGGTGGGAGGTAGGAGGCAATGGAATATAGGTTCGAACACAAGATAATAAAAGATAAGCACAGCTGAAAGTACAGATACAGATACAGCTAAAGATACTGATTCATGAGGAGCCTCAGTTCGCTCATTGTTGATGTAGTTGCTGGGCGATAAAGGAGATAACGAAGATAACGAAGTGATCCTCCAGATAAAATATGGTGTGATATGGCTGGCATGTGGATGAGAACTGACGGTTCCCAAACACTACCAACAACAATGATGTAAAGGTAGGTCTACAAACAGAAATTAGGCTTAGCTGTTCATTTACAATTTCTTATACCCATTACTCGTATAGCAGAAGGGTATACTGGTTTGCCTAGTTTTCAGCTAATGTACAGACTTATTTGTGTGTTATTTTTGAATGAAAAAGTTATCGCCTACTATTAGATTAATTTAACTACTAATAGTAGTAGTACTCGTATTAATTTTTGAGATGATAATAAAAGACCAAGTAAAACAGCCATTTTACAAAAAAAAGCACCTGTTATGACAAATCTTTTTACTTTCAAGAAATCAAAATTTCAAAACCTGGGGTTTTCATCAAATTTTTGTGCACCTCTTTGTTCAAAATTATTTTATTACCCTCGAATCCAGACCTTTTTAGGTGGCGAAAAATGCAGATCGTAAATCTGCGCCAACAGTTGACAACTCAATTGTCAATTAGATCAATACAACAGCTCACTCCATCAATTGAAAA
This sequence comes from Drosophila erecta, assembly GCF_003286155.1. Lineage (NCBI taxonomy): Eukaryota > Metazoa > Arthropoda > Insecta > Diptera > Drosophilidae > Drosophila > Drosophila erecta. The sequence continues at coordinate 20,467,293 of NW_020825198.1, forward strand.
AATCAACAAAAAGCACGGCGTGCAGTAAAATTCGGGACCAATAACATTTACTTTTTGTTTAGGTATCAGGTGCATTAATTCTGTTTGCTTGTTTAATTTTTTGCCTCTTTCGAGCGTTTGCCTGCATACAAATGAAATTTGGTAACAAACAGCTTTTGGTGTCCACTGGATTTTGCGTTGATTTTAAACTGAATTAAAAATACTTCCTATACGGGTCCCTGGCCTGTTTTCAAATCAACCAGCAGCTAAAATCTCACAATTTTGACCATTTCAGACACGATGACAAGGTCGCCGATGCCTTTGGAATTTCTAATTCACAAGGGAGCGGTGTTATTTAAGAATTCTATCACTACTGCTATTGTCTATCAGTGGGCCACAGACAAAGTGTGCTGCCAATATTTTATTACTTTGATGCCCATGAGGCACGTTTGAACATTTCGAACGCGCCAAAATCAGACTCCTGATAAGCAGTCGTGGGATTCGACGGGGATAAGGGACCATGTAGCCACCGGTAAATGTTGCCAAGTAAGATATGTAAATTACTATTTTTAGGATGTAATAAGCTTCCTATATAAGTTGTACCAACGGTTTGGATTTCGGCAATACAACACTAAATTTTAGTTACTTCATAAATATATTTTTTGAACGCTTTTGTTAGATAAAATAGTGTGTTCTATAAAAACTGGCTTGTATATTACTGCTTTCTTAGCCTGTAATCATAAAAGTGAAATCCAAGCCCAGTTTTTTTCAAGAACGCACAACCCTGACCACCTGTACATAATAAGTGATGAAGCACACGATTCATTGAAATAAACCCATTATAATAAACAAAGAAGTGTAAATATTTTAATTACGATTTTATGCACCACCATCTACGTGAGCTCTGCGCCTATATAAGATTGTATGTACGCGAATATACTTTCCGTGCATCCTCATCGGAAACGTGATCAAGTGGGGCTTGAGAGATTTTTTGATGATTTACAAAAACCCATTAAAATAATACGAAATTTGATATTAATGCTGATTACTAAAGACCCACTTCAATTACACGTAATGACTCAAAATTGCAAAACAAAAAATCTAATTGAATTAAATATAAACATACTATTGCGGCCAAAATGATAGAAGAAATAAATAGGATAATACTTTTTTCTGAGAAATTTTTAAATATCAATGAAAAATTGTTGGATACTACTTTTAAGAACGTTAACTTGAGTTTGCATAGTTTGTATATAACCGTACGACATGAAATGTATTATAAACTCATTTTTTAGTGGAGTGCTCTATTATCGTGGACCCATTTGTTTGTTTATTATTTCATTAAGTTACCGGTGGGTAGGTAATTGTTTATAATATGTTGAGACTGGAAACTCGGCCGTGCTGAGTTCTTCAGAACTTGGGCCAAGGCCCGGATCAATTTGCATTGAATTAGCTTAGGGTGAGAATTTGTTTTCAGCTCAATCTCGATGCGACTGGCAGGTGGATCGTAGACAGATATAACCGTTAATTAGCATTTATTTTGATCGAATGTATTTTTATACACCACAGATAGTAATACATATTTCGGGTAATATTTTTTCACATCGGTGCCAAGAGGCGCGAGGCGTCTTAATAATCACTTGCTAAATGGATCTACAATCTGCCCGCTAACGAATCAGTCATCTATATACTATCTACGAGTATCCAAAACTGCGCGAATTAAGGCGTGTTTTTCCGATTTCTGGACGATCCCAGATACGAAACCGCATTTCGACAAGGCCAAAAAGCTCTTATCACTATAGACCCCTAATTTTGTGGCTAGGAACTGCAGATTTACCGTCTTTTAGTCTCCGATAAACGAACCAAATAGGCGTCAGCGTAAATTGCTTGGAAAATTTAGCTTTTCCTATTTTATTATTATTATTTTTATTCACACGCACTTCCGTTGGCGGGTTAAAATATTTATAGGCACACGCGCTAATTTTTTCAGGAGCGAATCATCGGGAGCGTTGTTAGCAGCAGCGCGGCTCAAACACGAATGATCGCAAAAGACGATGCGAAATACATATGGCAGACTAAACAAAAAAGGGAAATCACAATGGCGAATTATGAGTACTCTTTTAATTGCAACTTGAAATTTTAGTAATGATAAAGAGTATAAAAAGTGTAATAACAAAGAAGCTTTCCAATTATATATCTAAGCATAATCGAATTTAGTATTTCTGGCAATAGATTCGAATTTGTAATTTTTCTGCTAAAACTAAAATATACAGACGTAATCAGTTACGTTTGGTTTTATTTAATACCACAGTTTATTTAATCCCATTGTAGTTGAAACTTACATTTTATTTAGATAATTAAATTTTAATTAATAATTTAATTTTATGCAAAACGGCTATAATATTTTAATACTCTTCGTAAGGGTATGAAAGGCAAAGAGAGATGGTCGAATAAGAGTGAAAACAACACCAAGAACTACGGCCGGCAAAACAAAACGAAATGCCCGCAAATTTAAAGGGAGCGTAAAGTGCATGTGTGTGTGCTAAGCTATTCGTGAGGGAGGGAAAGCAGAGAGCAAACGTGATATTGCTTGTGGGGGAGAAAAGGTGCGTGAGCAGGTTGAATATCAATATCAAAGCAATCAGCTGATTGCATTGTGAGCTATGAAAGAGAGCGAAATGAGAGCTGAGAAGAAAAAGGAGAGTGGAATTTTCAGCTTGTTTATGCATGTCACATGTGGGTATGTTTGTATTGCCGTTATCTAGGCAGGTTTATGAGACAACAAAAGTGACCTAATAAATGTATTACATATTTATATATGTATGCATATATGGTAATCTATGGTAATTTCTGCAGAATTACATCCTCAATTGTCAAAAGCAGTGATCTGTGCACATATGTATGTATGTATGTACATAAATTGTATGTGTGTATGTATTTCACTTATCAAACACACAAGTGAAGTCATTAAAATAGTGTTCAGTTCATTCTACTTAAATTTTTATTACTAATTTTAAAGCTAATATTTTGTAAGTCATCTTTCCTGGTTCAGGACAGCTTTTCCCATGAAAAAAACTCATTTTTTCGAAACCTCCAAAAGTGGTGTTCTTTGACGAATCAAACTTTTATTTTTCAACTCAACTGCACGAAAAAAGCTGCGAGCCAAATGAGGTTTGGTTAGACAAAACATGAATATTGTCATTAGTCTGAAATCTCACTAACTTATAAAACAAATTATAAACTGTAATACCCTCTGTTCTAATTCGTTTACTCATACTGTTTAATTTTAATCCTATTAGTTAGTGGTGATACTTCTTTCACCACAACAATGTGTGTATGTATCAACAATTTTACCACAAGATCACTTATATTCCGTTGGTTATCCGCGTTGTTGGATCTGTAGTCGGCAGATTCGTCTGAAATCTCACTAACTTTACCAATCTAAAAACAAATTATAAACTGTAATACCCTCTGTTCTAACTCGTTTACTCATACTGTTTAATTTGATTAGTTTAATTTGTTAGTTAGTGGTGATACTTGTTTCACCGCAACAATGTGTATCCATATCAACAATTTTACCACAAGATAAATCACTTATATTCCACTGCTTATCGGCGTTGTTGGATCTGTAGAATCTTTAGTTGGTAGATTTCGAACAGATAGCACTAAGTTTTTACGATGCTCTTGGTTTCACAACTCGAAGGCGACTGCTAACTGAATTTTTTGTCTATAGAACCCAAGCCGTGCCGAATTAAGCCTGGAAATTGCAATTAAACCACGCACATTAGATAACAAGTTGGCGGTGTGACAAGCAAGGCAGTTCCATTTCAACTGGAACACGGTTAGCTTATGTCTTATTTGCCAACGAATATTCATAAATTAGTGCCAAGTAAGAAGAGTGGTTTATATGACACTTTAATTACCGCTAGGAAGTTAAGATGCCCGCAAGGTTGTTCAGTTGTATTCAGATAAAATTATTAGTGCCCCGTTATAAAGTATAATTAATGTAAAATCATATATGTTGCATGTACCGATATTTGAATGCAGTACAACAATTTAAAAGGTGAGCGATAATTAAAACATCTTTTACATGCGATGCATACAAACAAGATCTACTGGTTATGAGGTCAATTATATACATATTAAAAGTAATCTTCTTATACAAGTTAATTTAAAACCCAAACAAAAAACTGTTACTTTCCAAGTCAATTTTTTTCTTTAGTCTGGCAGCCTTGTTCCATGGTAGTTTTTGGTATTAACTTGTCAATTCTAGTATATTCCATTTGCAACGCCGTGGTCACACTGTCGTGGGGCAAAATAAAAAACTGGCCTGGCCCGAAATAAATTAGGATTTTAAGCGTGTAATTAACCGAATCGAGTTGGTCCAGTGTGCCGGTGCGAAATGGCCGCCATAGTACTAACCCGTAATCTCCAGCTGGCCAGTGAGTACCGTTGCCTGCCGTCGAAAACCAACAGGCAATCAAATTATGTAATACGATGTTTGTGGCTAACTTTTGTCATTCTCTGTTTAATTCCGGATATTTAGAGCACCACGGCAGTGGTGTGGTTGGAGTCTTGTGCCTACGTGGATATTCCGCCGCTGCTGCCCCGCCGGACGATGGTCCACGTCCACTGAAGACCACCAATCCGGCTGCCATGAAGCGCGGAACTGGCGGACGTAGCAGTTTCAATGGGATTGTTGCCACGGTCTTCGGAGCCACAGGTTTCGTGGGTCGCTATGTGTGCAATAAACTGGGAAAATCTGGCACCCAAATGATCCTGCCCTATCGCGGTGACGATTCGGATGTTATCCGTCTTAAGGTAACCGGTGATCTTGGCCAGGTGCTCTTTCACTTCTACAATCTGGAAGATCCCGCCTCAATTCGCGAGGCCGTCAAGCACTCGAACGTGGTTATTAACTTAGTGGGCAGGGACTTCGAGACCAAGAACTTCAAGTTCAAGGATGTCCACGTCAACGGAGCTGAGAGGATCGCTAGGTGAACATTACCAGTATTATTTATTTGCCAATTGATTAGTAGGATGCCAATTTCTTGATTCTAACTTGCATAACTTTATTTCGTTAGGATTGCCCGCGAGGCAGGTGTGGAGCGCTTCATCCACCTCTCCTCTTTGAATGTGGAGGCCAACCCCAAGGATTTGTACGTCAAGGGTGGCAGCGAGTGGTTGAAAAGCAAGTACGAGGGTGAGCTGCGCGTGCGCGACGCCTTCCCCAACGCCACGATCATCCGTCCTGCGGATATCTACGGCTCCGAGGATCGCTTCTTGCGCTACTACGCCCACGTCTGGCGCCGTCAGTTCCGTTCGATGCCGCTGTGGCACAAGGGAGAGAAGACCGTGAAACAGCCCGTCTACGTTTCGGACGTGGCCCAGGCCATCATCAACGCCGCCAAGGATCCGGACAGCGCTGGGCGTGTCTACCAGGCTGTAGGGTAAGTCAATCTCTAACTCAACTATTTGTACCATGCATTTTGTCCATTCCCTGTATTTGTTCCAGACCTAAACGCTATCAGTTGAGCGAGCTGGTCGACTGGTTCCACCGTCTGATGCGCAAGGACCAGAAGCGCTGGGGCTACATGCGCTACGACATGCGTTGGGACCCCACCTTCCTCCTAAAAGCCAAGCTGAACAGTTTCATCTGCCCCGGCACCCCGATCGGCGGTCTGCATCCCGCCCGCATTGAGCGCGAGGCTGTTACTGACAAGGTCCTGACTGGTGTGCCCACGCTTGAGGATTTGGGCGTCACGCTGACCACCATGGAGCAGCAGGTGCCATGGGAACTGCGTCCCTACCGCACTGCTCTCTACTACGACGCCGAGCTGGGCGAGTTTGAGACACCTTCGCCGCCCAAATGCATCGAGGCGCGCGATGAACTGCGTCTGTTTGCCTAAGCGAAGTGTAGAAGCTGTCTGTGTTGATTGGAAATTATTAGTTGGAAATGTTTAGAGCGATGCGTCAATAAAGAGAAGTTGAAAGATTGAAACCTTGTCTTAACGTAATTAAAACAAAAGTACGTAGAATAAAAATGTTCTTCGGAGGAAACTGAAGTTTCCAAATATTATAAAGGCATCGTTAATTGTTGTTAGTTCCTACATTTAAATGTGCAATAACATGGCCTTAAAAAAATCCAATATATATATTAAAATGTCTATCTTATGTTTAATTAAGAAATATAAATAATTTGAAAAAAAAAAAAAGCCAAAAGGCTGGAAAAGTTTGGTGACGGAAAATAGATTGGCAGGTCGACTTCCATTGGTATTTTTCAGTATTTTCTAAAGGTGGCATCGCTCCGGCAACTAAATCAAAACAAATGACATTGGCGTCAGCGGTGGCAACGCTTAGCCCGTCCGATTTTTCTTCCTTTGCGACCAGGAGCTTTTCTGCAGCAGTTTCCCCCGAAACTTACGCCCGTGCAGATTTATGGCCGGAAAATCATAGTACGGAAAATTCGATTTCCCAACTTTTCTGAGTCTGTGTGTGTGTGTTTGGTGTGTGTAAAGATTTTCAACTTTTCAGCTTGGCTAAGCGGTGGAAAAAAAATAAATCAGCAACAACACGAGCGCGCGCCCGCCTCTCTTTTCGCGTTTTTGTGCGTGTGTGCGTGAGAGTGAGTGTGATAATTATGGCAAAAGTGGCATAAAAATTATGATAGCGGAATTCCCACGGCCGACGACGAATGTGAATTGGGAAAATCGAAAAAGCAGGCAAAGCCAGGAGGCGGATAAATTGTCAAACGAGCGCTGCAAATCGATCAGCTGTGACGTCGACGGAGGCAGAAAGTTTGGCCAAAAGAAAAGGTCAAACAAGCAGCAGCAACAACAACTGCAGGCGGAAAGGGAAGAAGAGGAGAACAAGAAGCTCTGTCAAAAGCAAGGGGTAAAGGATAAGAAGAGTAAGAAGAAGAAGCTACCAAACGAGGAGGATAAGATTAAAAAACAAAAGGAAAGGAAACAGAGTAAGGAGAAGAAGCAGCAGCAGCAAAGGGCAAATAATAAAAAAAAGAAGCGGCATCAGCATCCCCGTGTACAGAGGAAAAAAAACCTTGCGTTATTTTTAGATTATTTACGGCAGCTTAGTGCCGCCGAAATCGAAATTGTCGCTGTCGAATCAGCCGGCTGCTGTGACGTCAGAGGAGCAGGCTGTCATCACGCTAACGGTAAACACGCCGCCCATAACGGCACTTGGAGCCATTTCGAGCATAAAACCAAAATTTATGCTCTATATCGTCACCTGGAGATCGGTGGCCCGCTCGAACAAGTGCAACAGCAACAGCAGCTGAGGGTCGGCCTACTCAAGACCCGGCTGCGCTTCGAGATGCTCTTTGCTGAGCCACCGCCCACCCAAGGCCACGCCCCCACCGCGCACGGTCACGATCATGCGGCCGATGATATGTCGGATGCGCCACCTGGCGGCGAGCCGGTGATCCCAATGCTGCAGGATCAGCAAAACAGCGAACTTATGGCAGGTGAGTCTAAACTACACATACTAATTTATTATTAAAAGGCTTAGCTCCAAACTCTACAACATAAGAAGGGTTTATTCCTACAATAATTAACAAATCCCAAGTGAAATATGTTGATCGCTTTTATAAATTTACATTTACATAACAAAGTTTTCAAGCCTATCTAAGAATATCTATCTATTATCATATCAAAAACCTAAAGGGATAAAAAACAAAAAATTTATGTAATGGGTATGTCATAGCCGACTCTAGAGCGCACTCTTGTTTTATATATGTTTTATATGTATATATAAGTTTTTGCTTTGCAAAAATGTCACTATTTATTCACAGTCAAATCTAACAGTCATAAAAATTGTTTTTGGTTTATCTTTAAAAAGTATATTCCTGCGCTACTTGTTTTGTACATCAAATCTATCTCTTTAAAACCGAGAAGTTTAATTTATAGTCATGTTTATAAAGCTTTAATATCTTTCAAGTGAAAACGATATATTTTTTAAAAACAAAATAGCCCCATTTTCGAGTGCCATTTTTTTTTTTAGTGCAGCAATAACTATATTTGCTATAAGACTGAGGCGTATAAATTGAATTTTAAACTGGAATTGTCAGGCTATTCTGGCGTTAGCTAGTTCGCGGACAAAACACTTATAATGGGGCAGTTGAAGTTTTTGAGACCCCTGCTGAAATTATTGGGTAATCGTTCTGGAATCGGAAAAGCAAGTGTTTGGCACGCGGGGATCGTTACGTTTATCCACTACTTCTCCTGGGGTCTTCTCACCGTGCCCTTCATCGAAAAACTCTCGGAATCGTTTGGAAATCGCGTCCTTCTCGTCGATGGACTAGTTTACGGAGCTCGAGGAATCCTGGGATTTCTGACCACACCTGTAATGGGCGCCATTTCTGATTTCCGTGGCCGAAAAGTGGTGATGTTGCTAGCTGTGGCCACCACTTACGCGCCAATTCCATTCATGATGTTGAAGAGCTGGTGGTTCTTCGCCATACTCACTGTGAGCTCCGTCTGTGGGAGCACTTACTCCGCTTCATTGGCCTATGCGGCGGATGTGACCAGTGTGGAGCATCGTTCAAAAGGATATGGCCATGTGGCGGCCAGTTACGGCGCTGGAATAGCTTTTTCGCCATCGTTGGGGAACTATTTGATGAAATTGTACGGGTCTGGATCAGTTGTTTTGATTGCTGCCATCACTGGCTTGATCAATATCTTGTTTATCATGTTTGCGGTGCCAGAGAGCTTAATTCTAAAGAGAAAAAAGGTGGTGTTGGATGAAATGAATGATAACAAGGTGGAGGACAAGGTAGTCGACATACAGCCAAAGGAAAAGAAAGACATGTTAAATGGAGAAGAGTTGAAAAACAATGTTTTAGCGAGCAAACCCAACCACAGCCTCTCACAGAATCTAGTCAGCAATAAAGAGCAGAACCAAAATTTCAACAAAGAAGAAGAAAACGTACACAGTGATTTAACTGAAATGGAGAAATATGATAATACCCCCTTAAACTCCTCCGATCTTTGGGAAGTGTTGCGTAAAAGTAGTAAGGATAAGAACCTGCTCGTGATATACCTCATAACATTCCTGTCCATTTGGCCCTTTGCGGGAGTGGATTCTACTGCGCCAGTATATCTGAAAACTCATTTGGGATTTGAATATGAGGAGGTGTCCATGATGTTGGGATTACTGTCTGTGCTGGCGATCATAACCAATCTTCTCCTGGGCTATATTATAAACATATTAGGGGGCAAGTGGTCGATCCGACTGGGATTATTACTTCTGCTATCGCAGTTGCTCTTCCTCGGATTTGGAACTCATCATTGGATGTACTGGTTAAGCGGTATTTTCGCCGCCTTTGCAACAATAATTTTTACTGCCTGTAATGCTGTTGCTTCCATCTATGCCAGTCCCGAAAATCAAGGGGCTGTACTGGGCATTATATCTGGAATAGAGTGCTTGAGCGAGGGTTTGGGACCTGCCCTTTTCGGAGTACTCTTCTTCATTTTCCAGGATGATGCGGAGAATAATCTTAAAGTTAAGTCACCAATTCCAATGCCCTTCGTCATAAGTGACATTGCCGTATTTGTGGCGGTCGTCTTGACATTTTTAATTAAAAAAAAAACTTTTGAAAAGGAGCCATTGATCTATAAGATCTCAGACGAGGCCACCGAAGATGAGCTAGAACCACTTACAAAAACAAAATTTAAAGATGACAAGATTTTGGCTATTTAAAACTAGATATAAATGATTACTATGACTCGGATTGTAATGAACGTAGCTTTAAATAATTGTAATTTAATTAAACGTTATATAAGTTTTCCGGCGAATTATCATTTTGTATTTAACCAATAAAAACGCTTATATCCGCTAATAAACGGCTAATATCGACTTTTTAAACATATAACATACATATAGAAGACATACAATTTCGAACCTGCTTTTCGGACTCCCCTTATCGAAACCTATCTGTTCCCCACAAAAAGAAGAACAATTGTGATTTTAGTTCAATTAAATCAAACAAAAACACCCCTTAACGAGGTAAAAACAAGTGACGATTGCACCATACAACATACAACAATTCTAATATTAATTTTTAGATCGAAAGATTATTTTGCACTTGACTTAAACAAACAAAACAATTTTTTTTTTAAATAAACTTTCGGTTTTTGGACCAAATACCGAGAAAGTGATATATCTCCCAAAGTAACTTCAAAACAAGAGAGAATGCTATAGTCGAGTTCCCCGACTATCAGATACCTGTTACTCAGCTAGTGAAACGGCGAACGAGAAATTTCAACATTTGCTGGAATATTGGTAGAAATTGGAAAACAATTTATGAAATTAAACCAAATTTATAATTTTTTCAAAAGTGTGCGCGTGACAGTTTTGTGTTGCTTATGAGTGTTAGAGTCGGCGTGGCAAAATATTTTTTGGCATATCGATAGAAATTTACATATACCAATATCAAAACATTTTCAAATGTGTGACAGTTTTGGGAGGTTGATGGGCGTGGCATAAAGTTTTTTGTCAAATCGATAGAAATTTACAAGACATATGGACAAATGAAATTACATATATCAAAATATTTTTTAACACTGTGGGCGTGGCAGTTTGCGGGCGTGGCAGTTTGCGGGCGTTAGAGTGGCTGTGGCAACATGCGTCCATGTCTTTGTATTCCTTCCTCTTTCACTTTCTAGCTTTAATAGTTCCTGGTATCATACGGACGGATGTCCTTCTGGACTTGGCAAGATCGACACGGCTATTGATCCTGATCAAGAATATAGTCAACTTTATATTCTTCGTTCTACCTGTTTCATACTTTTCAACGAATCTAGTATACCCTTTTACTCAACGAGTAAGAAGTATAATAAATCATTTAAGTCGTTTTCAAGCAAAATGTGAGAACAGGCAAATATTTTTTCCATAACTGTTGACTTGCGGTATTAGGACAAAACACACTAGAAAGCTGAGATAGCATTTGAAAACAACAGAACAAAATTTCTATCGACCAATAGTACAGGTCTTAGTTTGAGGGGGTTTAAGGGCTATGGTTACAAAACAATTGATTTTACCATTTTACCTACCATATACAATGCATTTTAAACTTTTTTCCAGCTGATTAACAGGTATCTGATAGTCGAGAAAGTCGACTATAGCATTTTCTCTATTGTTATAGATTTAATATTTATAATATGGTCATATATTTTAATGTAGAACAGAAAATTTTTAAATTTGAGAGCTGGTTTAGCTTTAGGAAAATTACACTATTTATTCACAGTCAGACGGCAATTCCTAAACCATATTTAAGGCACGAAAATATGTTAAATAATTGTTTATGGTTTTCCCTTAAAAAGTTTCTAAATGTGATGACTTTACATTTAAAAAAAAACTTGCTCTCCTTTTTTGTTTCAAATAATATATTATTTGTTACTTATAAATGGGGACCCAATGTTTTTATTCTCACTATCAAGAGAGGGAAATGTTTGTTAGCTGGGATGAATAATGTAAATATATTCAATACAATTTTTTGAAATCTAGTTTAAAATAAACTAAAATTGATTAATCATAATCGATAATGGTTTGTTGTGTACATTACATTTATTCTATTAAAACCAAGGAGCTTAATTTATATTCTAAACATGAATGTTAAAAGCTGCAATATCTTACAAGTGAAAACGATATATTTCTTAAAAGTTGTAATAGCCCCATTTTCGAATACCATTTTTTTTCTAGTGCAGCAATAACTATATTTGCTATAAGACTGAGACGTATAAATTGAATTTTAAACTGGAGTTGTCAGGCTATTCTGGTGTTAGCTAGTTCGCGGACAAAACACTTATAATGGGGCAGTTGAAGTTTTTGAGACCCCTGCTGAAATTATTGGGTAATCGTTTTGGAATCGGAAAAGCAAGTGTTTGGCACGCGGGGATCGTTACGTTTATCCACTACTTCTCTTGGGGTCTTCTCACCGTGCCCTTCATCGAAAAACTCTCGGAATCGTTTGGAAATCGCGTCCTTCTCGTCGATGGACTAGTTTACGGAGTTAGAGGAATCCTGGGATTTCTGACCACACCTGTAATGGGCGCCATTTCTGATTTCCGTGGCCGAAAAGTGGTGATGTTGCTAGCTGTGGCCACCACTTACGCGCCAATTCCATTCATGATGTTGAAGAGCTGGTGGTTCTTCGCCATACTCACTGTGAGCTCCGTCTGTGGGAGCACTTACTCCGCTTCATTGGCCTATGCGGCGGATGTGACCAGTGTGGAGCATCGTTCAAAAGGATATGGCCATGTGGCGGCCAGTTACGGCGCTGGAATAGCTTTTTCGCCATCGTTGGGGAACTATTTGATGAAATTGTACGGGTCTGGATCAGTTGTTTTGATTGCTGCCATCACTGGCTTGATCAATATCTTGTTTATCATGTTTGCGGTGCCAGAGAGCTTAATTCTAAAGAGAAAAAAGGTTGTGTTGGATGAAATGAATGATAACAAGGTGGAGGACAAGGTAGTCGACATACAGCCAAAGGAAAAGAAAGACATGTTAAATGGAGAAGAAGAGTTGAAAAACAATGTTTTAGCGAGCAAACCCAACCACAGCCTCTCACAGAATCTAGTCAGCAATAAAGAGCAGAACCAAAATTTCAACACAGAAGAAGAAAACGTACACAGTGATTTAACTGAAATGGAGAAATATGATAATACCCCCTTAAACTCCTCCGATCTTTGGGAAGTGTTGCGTAAAAGTAGTAAGGATAAGAACCTGCTCGTGATATACCTCATAACATTCCTGTCCATTTGGCCCTTTGCGGGAGTGGATTCTACTGCGCCAGTATATCTGAAAACTCATTTGGGATTTGAATATGAGGAGGTGTCCATGATGTTGGCATTACTGTCTGTGCTGGCGATCATAACCAATCTTCTTTTGGGCTATATTATAAACATATTAGGGGGCAAGTGGTCGATCCGACTGGGATTATTTCTTCTGCTATCAGAGTTGCTCTTCTTCGGATTTGGAACTCATCATTGGATGTACTGGCTAAGCTGTATTTTCGCCGCCTTTGCAACAATAATTCTTATTGCCTGTAATGCGGTTGCTTCCATCTATGCCAGTCCCGAAAATCAAGGGGCTGTACTGGGCATTATTTCTGGAATCGAGTGCTTGAGCGAGGGTTTGGGACCTGCCTTTTTCGGAGTACTCTTCTTCATTTTCCAGGATGATTCGGAGAATAATCTCAAAGTTAACTCACCAATTCGAATGCCCTTCGTCATAGGTGCCATTAGTGTATTTGTGGCAATCTTTTTGAGCGGTTTCATTCTGAAGGTTTCCCTTAAAAAGGAAGATGCTAGAACCTCTAACATAAACAATCCTTGAATGGGATAAAATAGGGATAATTAAGATTGTAGAGAACGTAGGTTTAAGTAAATTGTAATTTAAATAATTTTTATTAAAATCCAACCAATTTAAAATCTCGATAATTTTGGATTTGCGGCAAATATCGAACATGTGGAAAGCGTCAAGCTATTATACCATTTTAGGACTCACCGTATCATTAACTATTAAAGGTACTACTATCTCCACTAAAAGGTATTAGCTACGCTGGAAGACCATACAAATTGTAATTTCAGTTCAACTGAATTTTCAAACTGACGAACCTAGTATTCTCTATGTTGTACTCCCAAGGTATACATATGTTCAAGATCGGTCTGAAAAAATTACTCGTATCGCTGGCCTCCATTTCGGGAATTGGAAAGCCAAGTGTTAGACACATACTAGTAGTTGTTTTTCTGGAATACTTCGCCTGGGGCTTGCTGACAATGCCGATGATAAGCACTTTAAAAGAAACCTTCCCAGACCACACGTTTCTAATGAACGGATTGGTCATGGGTGTCAAGGGAATACTATCGTTTCTATCGGCGCCCATGATCGGAGCGTTATCGGATATATATGGGCGAAAGCTGCTGCTCCTTATAACAGTGTTCTTCACTTGTTTACCCATACCTATGATGACCATCGGAAACTGGTGGTTCTTTGTGATCAGTTCGATCAGTGGAGTTTTGGGCGTTAGCTTCTCCGTTGTTTTTGCCTATGTGGCGGATGTTACCACAAAGGAAGAACGCTCTAGATCCTATGGATTGGTATCGGCCACTTTCGCAGCCAGTATGGTGATCGCCCCAGCTTTGGGCAATCTCATAATGGATCTTTACGGAATAAATACTGTGGTGTTAATAGCGACTTTGGTCTCCATAACGAACGTGATGTTTGTACTTCTGGCTATTCCCGAAAGTTTACTAAGAAACGTAAGATCCACTGGACTAAGCTGGAAACAAGCGGATCCCTTTCTAACCCTACGAAGAGTAGGTTCGGATCCCAATATCCTGCTATTGTGCATAGTGGTGTTCATGTTTCTACTTCCCGAAGCTGGGGAATATTCCAGTGTACCAGCCTATCTGAAACTAACAATGGAATTTGATTTTATGGAACTCTCCACGTTGGTGGCTTCAATTGCCATATTAAGCATTTTGATAAACGTGACTTTGGGATCTATAGTGAAAGCATTGGGTGCCAAGAAAGTTATAATACTGGGATTAATTCTGGAACTGCTGCAACTTATACTGTACGCCATAGGACACGAAAAGTGGCAAATGTGGCTGGCTGGAATTGTAGCTGCCCTAAGTTCCATCACTTTTCCGGCCGTGAGTTTTTATTTATCCCTCTACACGGATAGCGAAACTCAGGGAGCAGTCCAGGGAATGATCTCGGGAATGTCGGGATTATGCAATGGACTTGGACCCGCCCTGTTCGGTATCGTATTCTACCTATCCGACATGGATTTGAGTGAAGATCGGATTTTGATAGAGAGTGTAAGTGGAGATCGCACTGTGGCCGGTCCCTTTATGCTTGGAGCTATCTCTGTGCTTATAAGCATTCTGTTGGCATCGTATATCCCAGAAGAAAATGCTGCCAAGGGAAAGAGAGGGGAATTTTCCGCCCTGAAGTATATCATTGAAATGGAGGAGGCGTCGATTTTATAGCTCAAACAAATCTTTATTTAGCTTAAAATTTGAAGTTTGTTATAATTTTAGAAGCAAAGCCGTGAAATAAATAAATTGTAAAACATTAGGAACTATTTTCAGTAGGCAATGAAAATCCAAACTGAATGAATGGAATAAAAATGTTTCGAAAGGTCTTCCTAATATTCCATTTCTTAGCTTGCATATTGTTTTTGTTTCATAATAAGGAAAATATTTGTGCATTTGTGAATTATTGGGTTAAAGTTTAAACGCTATGTCTGTCAAACATTGTCTTTATTTAATCAGCCACTTTGATACAGTCAGTCGACGACCGCGTCTGTTTATTTTGGTTTTTGTTTTCTAATTTCCTTGACATTTCCCTGCTATTTATTTATACATTTCTATTTTGCTTTTCCTATTTGTTTAGAAGCAGAACATTCACGGCAGTTTGTTGACTCTTACGCAACAGTCTGGCTTTTTGTTTGTTTTGCCCATCAACATTGTCCAATCAGTAGCAAAAGAGATGACCAAAAGATAATTTATTAACAACAATTGCAGAAACCCATAAATAGACCAAGCTGCCCTGAAATCCCACCCATATATTTCCCCATCACTTGGCAAACGAGCGTTCCTGTTTGGCAGATGTATTCCCTCGGTTATTTTCTGTTTTTATTTTGGTTTTGTTCAAACACAGGCAAAGCCAAAAACTTTCCATTTGAAAATGCGAGAATCCCATTTGGACGTATCTATGTAAAACCAACCAAATCCAGCCATAAAATTCAGAAAATAGTGTGGTTATACTTCAGTCTACAACTGAACGTGTTTTAACACGTGCTGGCAAAAACGATTCTCTTACTCTCTTAGGGACCTGAGAATATGGGGAGAATGTGAGAAAGAGTCTCACAGGCGCCGACTGGGTGAATATGTAGTTAACAGGGGTGCAGGGGCGGATCGAGTTGAACAAGGGTGTCCATAGGTACAATTTTGTAGTGCAATAGGTACTATAAAAATTTAATTATCTTGTTAGCTAATCATTTGAATTATTATCTTTTAATTATTTATCTTTGGTTTATTTATTTATGCATAATTTAAATAAAATTTATTTAAATTATTTATTTATATAAATTATTATTTATATATAAAATTTATTTAAATTATTTAAATTTATTAAAATCAAATTTGGCTGATTTATGCATAAATGTACCCAATAAATTAAAGACACCTAAACCTCTTTGGTTGATCTTTGGTGCTAAGATATAAACAGGTTTTTTGTATTTTAGTTGAGAGAAAATGCCCCACCATTTAGATCCCCTTCAGAATAATCCGCCCGCTTGCAAAATATCGGTGACACATAACTTTTATCTCGCTATGTTTGTTTTGTATCTCGCTTTTGTTGGCTTTCAAATAAATGCCTCCTTTTAGGTTTTTTCAGCCGCGTCTGGGATTTCTGCCATTGGCCTTCAATTCCGATTCTTCGGCGAGCACTATCAGCCAGTCATACAAATGTATGGAACATATGCTCACACGAACCCGGCAACCAGCCGACTCGCACATGTACATACATATATAAAAAGCGAAACTATTCCGTGATTCAAGAGAGAAATGCTTTGTTGCTACACGGGGAGAAATATTGGGGTGGAAGCAACGGGTCGAGATCGATAAGCCTTGGCTTGATAAGACGTCTGCGCCACCCAGTCCCCCTTCCCATTTCACTACTCTGCTAAATGCGATGCGAATTTCTATGGGTTTTAATTAGCGTTGCGAATGTCTGATGACCGGCAAAACGGGGAAGCGTTAGTTACGAGTTTAAAGCCACTTTCTGACTAATCCTACAAATGCTACTGTACGCAATCTTCAATCCGCGTCTGGAGCGCAGTATTATGTCACTAAACTGGCATCGGACGTCTCTTATCAATTATCTTGGAGCCAATCGAAAATTAAGCGCGTTACCAGGCGGAGAAATCGGTAAGAGATTTTCCCGCTGACCGATAACACCTTGACCTTTTCCTATATAGACGACTTGGAGTATAAAATGGCCTCGCATCTGATGGAAATTTTTTCCTCTTGCCAGTGAACTTTGCCAATGTCGGCGAATTTATGCAAAAAATATATTTGGGTCTGACTTTGCCTTTTGCTTATGCTGAAAGAGAATCGACCAATTGTGAGTGAGGTTGAGATACCCTTCAAAGACGCTTGTTGACTATCTAAAAACTATGTAGAAATATGAAGACTACAAAGAATGTAGAAAACGATTAGTTGTAAAACGGAAAGCTGGAACATTTCGACTATTATAACAAGAAATTAACCAAAAAAGTTTTATTTAGGGTGCATCATACAAAAGGTTAAAACTAATTTGTAGTTACCCATAGCGACTTTGTTTTAAACTAATATTTGCGAAAAATGGATTATTACATTTATTATTAGACATTTGGATTAGACACATGTAAACATATTACTTGTCATTATTTTGAAAATTTATTCGGGATTTCATTATTAATTCTAATTCTTTTTTTTGGTTGTAAATATGTTCCTTTTATAGAACTAAATTCAAAAGCTAAAGTTAAGGTATCCATGGTGCGTTTTTTTTTTTCAAACCCGATTCCCATGTGATGGAGTGATAGGCGAACACGTGAGAGAGCGGGAGAAGTATGGAGCAAAGCATAGAACGCGATTGCTGGGGCTCCTCTTTCTGCGTTTTAGTACTTCTCTTTATACCGGCTTTTCGAATCTCTCACGCAAAGAGGCCTTCATTTGGCAAGCTCACATCGTGGAGATCGGATCGCATTAATTCCCCTGCTTAAAAGCCTGTAAATTTGCAAACATGTCCGTTTCTAAGCAATATAAGTAACGATTGCATATACTTCTGCTTATTACAGGCACCGCCAGCAACGTAGAGCTAATGGAGGCCATGAAGAAACTAGATGCGGACCTGGTGGCTCTTTTCGCCACCGCTGCCTCCGCCGAGCCCCTTAAGATTAAGAAACAGCAGCAGGTCCTGTGGCCGGAAGCCGAGTCGGAGCAAATCGCCCAGGATTCGGAGGAGGATGAGCTGGTGATGACACCGGAGCTCTTCCGCAGCTGCAACGCCTTGCAGCTCCACTTGGAGGCACTGACATTGCAGCCGGAGGGAACCCAACGCATGGAACTGGTTCAAAACGAAGTGAGACCCATTTTCACCGTGGAGTGCCAGCTGTCGAGAGACTTGATCCGGAAAGTGCCGCGCCAATCGATGTTCCACATCATGCAGTTCGAGTCGGAGAAGTTCCAGAGTCTGACCCAATGCACCCGTTTCGGGCAGACGGCTCAGCGCCAGGTCGATATGGAGGATAAGACCCTACAGGATCCGGATCAGAGTGCTGGCCATGTAGACATCACGGTTTGGTGGCGCGAGCCCGGCACCTGTCTCAACGAAATGCTCGGCATGGGTCGCCTGGAACTCAGGGAGCTCTACAAGGCATCCCTGTTGGAGCAGTGCAAGTGCATTGCCATTCGGCGTCGCGACGTCCACCTGGGTAGCGTGTATTTGAAGATCAGTCTGCTCCAGAATTTGAATGCTAGCCCGGAGCAGCAGCAGCAACAGCAGCAGCAACCGGGCCAAAAGAACGAAAGTGGAAACAAGGCAGCAGGTGAATATATATGACTAATGTCGTGTGGTCGCCAATCGCAAGAACCATTGATTCTTGGGCCCCCAAATCGAATACATCTGATACTAGCTAAGCCACACGACTACAGCCACAGCAACTACCAATTGTACCACCAACAAGAACAGCAAATGCTATACCAATACCAAATCTACACGAGCCGCCCACAACCACGCCCACGCCTCCTGCACTTACTCTATACATTATTGATTGCCGTTATCCAAGTGCTGCCCATCATTCTGTCAATAAATACTTTTCATTTTCAAAAAAGAAAGCAAAACAAAACAAAAAACAACCAACAAAATCAAAAACAACAAATCTGTTTCGTGTTTTATGTTTTCTCTACCCCAGCTATATTTTTAAATCATACATTTTGTTTTCCAACAGCTTTTGTTTGTGACCGTCGAGCACAGAGGGTTATGATTTTTCATAGGTTAGGTTAATACTGTACATGGTATTATTATAGTATTGGGGAAAACTAGAAATTTTTAGCAAATTACATGAACTGACTTTCGTCAGAAACGCGGATGTTACATTTGTTTAAAGTCTTAAAAGTGTTAAAAGATTTATCGATTTTTGGACCAGGCCACATAATTTATTATTATTCATATTATTTATACATTAAATAGTTGTTCTAAACGCTTTAAACATTATTTTTAAATTGCTTAGTCATTTCTTAAACTTGAAGAATTTTGGAAAAATTTTAATCGTTTCTTTGCTGTGTTTTTAATCCAATGATTACTATCCTATAATTTGCATCACACATTGCGCACTCAGCCCACCGCTTAAAATGCCTAAATATCTGCCAGATCTGAGATCTATTGGAGGTCTATTTTTAGCCCAACCGATTCCAGTATCTGGCAAGTTGTCAGTTGTCCGCTTGTGGTGCACGCGATATTACCGATTTCACCCGGTTTTACCCGCTTGCCGCCGCAATTTCTTGTTCTGCTTGAATCGATTTTCGAGTCCGATTTGCTGTCTGTTGTCAAGGCGATAAGCACCGGATCGAAGATCGCCGCTGATTCAGTTTTTGAAGCTTGCTTAATTCGAATCTGCGGGTTCAAGGTCCGCTGAACGACATTGAACTCTGATTAATGCCACCATGCATGGTCTACTATCTTAAGTATAGACTACATTACTAATCCTACTTGTTTTAAAAATTTTCCAGTTAACTGCAACTCGAAGGCCGTTGTAACGCCCCCTCAGCCGCCGGCGCCGCCACCTCCTCCGCCCAAAGCTAACAATAACAATAAAGCCATCTTGGAGTGCGTCAATTTCATGGCGGAGACCAATAAAGTCCGTCTTCTCAGGGGTTATCTCTACGCCGGGGAGCTGCGTCAATTAACGGCGGGTAATAAGACCGCCTGCCAGGAGCTATCGCTTCAGCCCTTCTGGCAGGCGCAGCCACTGCTGGCCAAGATCAGCGATGCAGGATCCTTCGAGCTGCAGGAGCAGTTTGCCATCATCAATGATGAGCGCTTCCTGCAGAGCGTCGAGCGGCAGCAGCTGGTCATGGAGCTGCGTCCCTTGGGTGCAGTCGTACGACTCCCGCTGCACCAGTTCTTCATCGCGTACAGAGACTCCAGCATCACAAATCACCTGTGCAAGGGAAAGGTGTGATTACTGAATAAACCCTAATTAATAAGCCTTAATTATTATTTCTGGTTTATATTTAAATTTGTTAATACGGCATACCTTGATTTAAATATTTCATTTGCTTTTAACTTTATTTTATGTCCTACAGCTACCAGTGATTTCCATCGATGGCTGGGCACCCATTGTCAGTGCTGAGAACCAGACACCTCTGGGTGAGCTCAAGGTGCTCCTGGCCATTGGAAGTGAGTCGCAGATTGCTCAACTGAAGCAGCAGCGTGGCTTCGACCATGACAACAACCAAGTGCCGGCTCCAAGTAGGACCACCGACTTACTTGACATGCTTCAAAATGCCATCGCAGCTCCAACGCCGAGTATCTCAGCTCCAGTAATGCCGCCACCACCGGCTCCTTTAGCGCCCAGTACCTTCAGCTTCCAATTGCGCATCGTGGGAGCTGCTGGGCTGCCTCTAAATCCTGGCTATGGGAAATCGAAGAAGCAAGTCAAACGCCAGTCGGCAGCCAAGCGATTCCCGCCCAATGACCCTCCCAACACCTATGTGACCTTCCAGGCCATCAATTGCAATAGTCAGACCTACAAGTCACACGAAGGATTGGTCTTTGCCACACCAGTTTTCCCCAGATCTACCAAGCCCCAGTGGCTCAGCAAGTTCCGGGTGGACGTCAGCCGCGATTATCGCAGTAATGTAAGGCTTTAAAGAACCTTTTCTAAGAGATTGTCTAATCTTACCATTTTTCCTTTGCAGCCCCAGAAGCTTTTCATTCTAAAGCTGTGGAAGAAGGCAACTGTTAGCCCAAACGGCACCACAGAGCCTTCGCCCCATGAAGATGCCATAATAGGATTCGCTGCACTAAATCTAAACCAGAAACAAGCGGGTGGAGGCTTTCCCAGCGGATGGCATAACATAGTAGACTTTAATGGACGGGTGACTGGGGGAATCGAGGCGCACGTGGAGCCCATATCGCCCAGTGTGGATACCGTTATTGATCAGTTCGAGAAGTCAATGGAACTGGGCCACTTGCAGTTGGGGCAGGCCATCAAGCGCAAATACACGGAGCTGGAGGAAATATCGCAGAGATTGCGATCTCGGCTGGTGGATGTCACGGGGGAAAGGCTAAAGTTCCCGGAATTTGATGTCGACTCCGCATTGGACAGTTGGCAACAGGAGGGAGATGACGATGATTTGGCGGAGGATTTCGAACGTTCCCTTCGCACTCCCACGCCCCCTGGCTCACCTACGCCCTCCACCAGCACCGCCGCACAAAATCTCAGAAACTCCAATGGCCAGGAATAGCCCAGGGCCAAAAGTCAGTTAAGCATATTTTTTCTTCTCTCCGCATCTCGATGTCGTCTCTGATATTGGCTCAAATGGTAGCTATAGTTAACCATCTAGATGTAGGCTATATATATAATACGCGGATCTTAATCTGATATTATGCTGTACTTAAATTGGCATCCCATTTTTGCCTCGATTCACCGTCTTATGGCTGTCTATATAGCATAAAATCAAAGCTAGCAACGATCACCCAGCGATCGTTTCATTGAGTTACAAATCGTCGATTGAATATTGTTTTAAGTCACGAGGATTTTCCCCAGCAACCACACGGAATATGTATTAGTTTCGGAACTGTGTTAATCACCTAAGTATCTAGACACTATTACCTAATACAAATTTAAATAAAATAACAAATGCTAAAGCAACTCAAATTTGTTAGCTGTTGATTTCCATTAATTCAAAACCAATTACTTTCTGAATTTATATAGGTCCGAAGTTTGGGTTTCTTACTGCATTCGCTTGGTAATTGACAACCCCAAGGATAAATTGTCAACTAACTAAATCTAAAAGCTTAAATTCACTGCTGACTAAATCAAATATTGATGGCAAAGACCTGTTGACAAATAAAGCCTTTCTCGCTTTATATATAGGCAGGTAAAGCCCTTATGTGAAAGTTTGATAATGCAAACAAATACACATCTAGCGATTAAAATACCTTTTAGCATTTCCCTGAAAATGAGATCATACTTTTCAGAAATAGTAGACTACTTAATCCGTCTAGGATTGGGAAATTCTCAACATTTTCTAAGCCACTATTTCAATCCCTTGAAATCCACAAAAGACAAACTCTAATGTTTTCAGGTTTTCTTTTAAATAGATATTGAAAAATATTTTAATATAAAAAATCATTACAACTAATCCGTTTTTTTTTTGTTTTGTGGGGATAACCCCTCCCTCACATTATATATAAACTTATGTTGGTTTGCCATATTGGGGTTTTTTTTCGGTTTTCTTATATGCTTATTAAATCAAAACATTTGACGATTGTTCAACAAAAAGTACGACCAGGATACAGTACGATTCAACTACAATATGTCTACAAATGTTTATGGATGTTCTATATGAAGTATGATGATGAAATTGAAATTCTTAACACGAAGTTTCACGTACATTTGTATTGGATATAATGTACGGTTGGGTGCTAAGACATACGGCTAAAGCAAAATATATAGAGCATCTATAAATGCTTTTCTGTATCATTAGATTTGCTGCCTTGATATATTGTTAGATATATAAAATTATATAAAATATGTAAATGTTTAGTTTCAACCCCCGCCGCCCAAAGGCCTGTTTTAGTTTGCTGGCTTAGTAATTACATTTTTATAGGTATGTACTGAATGAGAAGGTGTCAAAAATGTAGACTTCCGATAAAAATACAAATGAGTTGGAATACGGTTGGCTGTATAGATGTGTATACTTCGATTTCTTATATGGAACGCATCGTGTTCTGTTTTCGATTGATGTGCATATTAATAGATTGAAAACGATTATATATTTTCTGTTCCTCTTCTTTGATTATGGCATCTTTCAGTCAATGACCACACGGGTAAGGAGTATGCCCCGCTTGCTCAACCATAATCTATAAACAATTATATAAATAATTTTGAATATGAATCTGGAGAAGATTGCAAAAGTCCTTACCCGAAGCCAGCTCCCAGCAGCAGGGACAGGACGTTGGTTACCAGCAGCGAGTACAGAATTTCGCGGGAGAACAACGAGTTGGAGCCCAGTCGCTTCAAGCGGATGGAGTAGCCTGTGTTAGTCTTCTTTTTCTCTTCCTCGTCGCCTGCATCACCGCTCACAGCCTCGAAATTCCAGTTTCTGTAAATATTAGTTCAATGAATAACAATATTTTTTTGAAAGACCGCCAATGCTCCAAACGTAGTTCTAGTTTCTAGAGACCACTCACAAAATCTGTCAGTATACGACTTAGCTAAATAACTATAAAAAAATCGTTCATACTTGGGTGGCTGCTCCTCGGCATTGCGATTCCAGTTCTTTAGCCAATCTCCACTGTCTGCATTCTGTTTGTCTCCTCCCTGGCAAAAGCAAAAACAAAGACATTGTTAGCAAGATCACCTCGGTTCCGCCTCGATTCTCATCTCTTACCTTGTTCCAGTAGTTGATGTACACGTTTCTGAGCTCATCGTCCGGGCAGAGCTCCGACTGGGGGCTGTTCGGTGGACTTTTGGGGCTATCACGGGGCGTATCACGACGGGAGCTGGCCAAGGAGACGACACGGCTCGACTGGTTCGACTCGCGCTGGGCCTCACGCAGAAGTCTCAGGTACTCCTCGCCATTGTTGAATGGCAACGGAGTGATTCTGTCGGGGCTCTTGATGCCAGCCATCGCAGCTGTTGTGCTCAGTTCGATCCAAGATTCTAAAAAACAGCGAATAGCAGCACAAATAAATCATTAGCATGGTAAACTACCGAACCAAGTGGGTAAAAGCTAAAACCAAATGGAATGAAATTTAATATATTATGTAGTTGGTTGCCTTAAATGTAGCATAAACTCGGGTGTCGAAACCTTTTGGGGCTTGTTGAATAAACATAGGAAAACCGAATTGCGTTTTAGGGAGTATGAACTTAATAACAATGACAATCTAATGAATGAGATACATATAGTCATAAGATCGATTCAGCAATTCAAAAAAGTGCAAATTCGATCAACTAAATTACAAACGAGAACGTTCTATGTTCACAATTTTCAAATTCAACAAATTTAAAAAAGATCGCTTACAAATTTACTAGTTAAGCTACCACTTTTAATGGTTTTGAAAATCAGGTTAAAGTAATCACTTGTCTAAAATTACACTTGTTGATAAAATTATGTAGGTTTCTTGTTTACTTAGCAAGACATGCGCTTTTAGAGCCACTTTGAGGCGGCAGGGGCTCTAAAACTGTGCCATCGTCAGCCTTTCGTTTGTTTTTGTTTGTTTAAACGTAAAAACATCCAAGCCACACGTTCGGTTCGTTACCCGATCTATAATATGTACATTTGTGTATATCTGTTCGAGTGCTCGTGCCCCATTGATAAGGCTAAAAACCCCACAACTCGGACTATTTCCGTTTATTTTCGGCATATTGCGTATACATGTAAAGCAGCACACATGTTCTGTTTACAATCCATCCAATCGATGCTTATCAATGCGCCACGGAGAAAATTTCATTTTCAAAACAAATTGAGAAAAAAGACAAACTGGCGATGCAATATGGGCACGAGAAGCGTGCAAGTAACTTGATGACAGCAGTGCCCGATCGGATGATAAGGAGTACAGTAGAACATTCCTAAAAACTACCTAATAATGGATCTTTGAGATTCATCTTTGTAATATTTGTTGTAGCAGAAAAAATTCAGGATTTCTTTGAAATATAATAACATTTTGTAACATTATAAATTTAAATTCCTTCTAGGATTGTTTCCTTTTTTAGTTATCACTTTGCAATCAACTAATTTAGACACTTTCGCGGTGGAATCAGTTACAGAATAGTTCAGATCACTCACGTGGCAGACCAATCATGCTGACAATCTAATACTAAATGCGGC
This sequence comes from Drosophila erecta, assembly GCF_003286155.1. Taxonomy (NCBI): domain Eukaryota; kingdom Metazoa; phylum Arthropoda; class Insecta; order Diptera; family Drosophilidae; genus Drosophila; species Drosophila erecta. Next base: position 20,492,408 of record NW_020825198.1, read on the forward strand.
GTCTAGACGAAAAGGATGATGCATTTATGATGGACATGTTGCGAAAATAGAAAATGGTAAATGGAAATGCCCGCGGAACAGGTAGACGCAGAAGTTTTGCACAGGTAAACAATATTTGGAGCGTTATCGGGAATCCGGGTTACAGGTACGAAAATGTGCAGCGAAAATGGAAACAAAAGCAAAAGCGTACCGAAGGGTGGCAAAAACAAATACAATAGCTTTGTGACTCACGGCACGTAGGCCTCTCTCCCTCTCTCTCTCTCTCCGCGACTCACCCCTCTCTTTCTCGCACCTTCCGTCCCTCTCTACCACTCACTCGCCTTCTCTTTCTGCCCTACCTTCTTCGGGCTTTGTCGAGTGTGCATCTTGATGCGCAGCTGTCTAAAAGACCCTGAGTTGGGCCCATTGAACCGCCTTTATTATTGGATGGATGACTCCTCGGTATCATGATACGATTTCTTACGTAGTATATGGCAGAGTGCACAAAGAGAAAATGTTTCACCTAAGTTGGTCATTTCACACGTGTTCTAAGGTCAAAAAATCCCAAGCCGGCGTATTAACAACAAGATGCATTTTTTTATAGCTTTACCGGATTGATATCACTTTGAAATACATATAAAATATTTCTTAGTATTTTTTTAAAATTACTTCCTTGATAAAGGAATTCGACAACAAAACTGTGTTAGCCTTAAAAAAAGTGACATATGGTTTGATTTTGGCACAAACTGATTAGAGTAATACTGTATGTAATACATACATACATTGAAAAAACAAATTTAGCTTGAACCGGCATTACTTTTGTGAGTGACTTTGAGGAATTGCAGTATAATTTCCTTGGTAGTCAACAACCTTTTGGACAAACAAACAAAGTGCCTTTAAGCAGTCATCCAAAAAGATTATACTCCTTGTCAACAAAATAAAGATAATCTTTCAATATTTTTAGAAATTGCGATGTAAATTTATTGAATATTATTATACCAGACTAAAGCAGCTGAGCTGAAGTACTTAGCAAATGTAGTTTATCTGACAGTGAAATAATATAACCTAATTTTTTCCCGAGTGTAAACGTGGATGTTGATAAAGTGAGCAGCCCAAATACAATTGAAGCGAATGCCAAAGGCGCAATTTCTGGAAACGACTGATAGGGAAATGCCCTCCCGCAAAATGTATTTATTTACGAATTATTTTAGCAAACCAGACGGAAGAAGAAGAGCTGGTCGGACGGAGAAAGGGAGAGCGCAGAAAATAAACCACAACTGACGTCAAGCGGGCCAAGTGCAAAGTAAAGAAACAAGACATGACATGAACGAAAGAGCAGGAGCGGGGAGTGAGGTTGAGAGAGTGAGAAAAAAAGTGCGTTGGCAGCTCCTTTGTTTTCATTCGGAGTTTTGCGTATTCTTTGTTGTCTCTCTCTCTTTCCCTCCCCCATTGCAAGGAGCAAGTGCAAAGTAAACAAATAAAAAGAGAACGAATTCGAAAGCAGACAAAGCAAAGCCTTGAAAAAATATGGGATGCAGATACCAACAAATTACAAATAACTCCATAAATACATACACATGTCAGATACACAACAATGTTAACAACAACTATACGGCATAACGGGTTACCGTGTTATTGTTATGATTGCAAAAAGGGGAGACGCAAAAAAACACGAATGAAAGAGCAAAGCACACAAAAACAAACAACTTACCGCCCAGCAAATCTTCGCTTGATTTTGGTGTCGTAGACATTTTGTTTTTGTTTATCGGTATGTGTGTTCAACACGTCAACACCAAAGATAACTTGGGTTTATTGCCTATTAACTTGCTTTAAAGTTAAACTATATATATTATTCTGTCGTTAGTTTGACCAAGTTTTTTGGCCCTTCCGTATGTCTGCCTGTGTTTGTGTATTCGGTTTTGCTGTTTATGTATGCGAAGGAAAATGCGTTTTACTTTTCTTTTGGCGCTGTTTCTCCGCCGCTGCACTCGATTTGACTATAACTAATTGTTCCGGACTGAAGCCAACTACTGGAGCTCCGAAATATTGCAACTTTGTTTAATGCTTCTCCCGAAGCGACTGGCTAGTTACTAAAATTAAACACGATTCGTTCCTACGCACAAGCTTAATGCGTAGTTTAAATCTTTTGTTGCTGTCCAGTGTGACCAGATGGGGGAACGGAAGCAATCCAATGTTTTTCGACATCTGGCATTCCTGCAATCGTGTTTATTTATAGGCGGGTATTTTTTAAATGATAAAACATAATATTTCGTAAAACTTTGTGGTTTCTTGAGTGTTGAAAATATGCATGTGTAAGCTGAATATTGAAAAAATATACAAATTTATATTATTTCGTGTTTCGTTTTATTCTCATCTCGTTTTCAAAAACAAATCAAATGTCTCCAAATCACTTTTAGCCACATTTCTGATGAAATAAAAATTGTTGCCTTCCACTATAGTCTTTGGCGATATATACAGGTCCTTTTGCGGATCATATTGAGCTCTGCCAAGCAATTTTAGGAACTCATGACGTTCCCGCAGTCGAAATTCGCGGGACGCCAAAAGTTCTGGGCACTGCACAATCTGGGCATGCGGAAGGCCCATATCTTGGTGAATATAACAAAATCGCTCGACAAGATCATCCGGAGCTACAAAGATAGGTTGCTTAAGCACATATGACCATAAATTTAGATAGACTTACAAATCATCAATAAGCGGGGCTTTCGAACCACCAGAGCACTTAGCTCTTTGGCATTGAATCCCATTTCCTCCTTTAGGGTGAACACAGACTTCCGCAGGTGCTCCATATTGTAGGTAATGACATTGGGTTCTCTGGTGGCCAAGAGTCGGAGATCATGGCCGCTTAATTTGAACTCCTTTTGGAAGTAGCCCAATCGACGATCCACGCGTCTGGTGGAAAACATCAGCCAATAAGGATTGTGGGTGAGAATCCTTTGTCTGGCTTCGTCCGAGAATCTCTTGCTTTTCAGATAGTCCACCCTGGTCTGCAGATCATCCAAGTCCTCCTTGAACAGCAGCGGGTTCTTGGTGAACATCCTGGCGAAGTCATCGGGTGATATGCCCTGGTCCACCAGGAAGGTTATGTAGGGTTTCACATTCTTCTCGAAATCCAGCTTCAGCACAAAGTCCCCCAATCCTTTTCGCCTTTCTATACTGTGCAGATTCACTCCCAAACTGATAAATTGCTGCAGGGTACTCGAGTTATTCACATAGGCCGCTAAATTGAAGGAGGGCACATGGGCCTCCCGGTTTCGGAAATCCAGAGCCACTTCTTTGGAACCTTTATGTTCCGCAGACTCTTTCTTCTTGTCATCATCTTTGCTGCTTATACTCGGTGAAGCTAACACTTCTATCTCGTGCCGGGTTTGTTGTCCTCGCAGATTCCGTATTTGAGAGGTAATTGCTCGGTTTTCAGCCGCGTTTAGTGAATTTCTTAAAATGTTACGTATTGCTGAACAAAACATGCTGGAGGCGTTGCCAGAATGCGGGAATGTAGCCAGCAGTTTAATAACAAAGTTTCTAAATATGGTATGTTAGCTAAAAAAAAGCTAAAATTATATTTTTAATATTTACTGATATCAAAACATATTTGTTTTTACTATTGTTTACAAACACTTTATTTAATGGGTGTTCTTGAATAAATAGTTTTTAGTTGTATTCCTTACATTTGTTAAGGTAAATATTTAATAGAAAATTGTTGGTATATTTGTTAGACCGGCAGTATATTATAACGGTTCCAGTTATGGTCACACCAGGTCTGATCTTGGATTTATTGTACTGTGAAAATTCCGGCGCATAAAAGCAGATCTTTGTATATGCAAAACCCCAGAAGAGAAGGGAATTTCAAGTCAGCCACCTGTTGAACACAATTTAACCACAACATAATGGACAAGTTGCGCCGCGTTCTGAGTGGAGATGAGCCCACTCCGGAGGAGGAAAGCAGTATCATTACACAGGTGAAGAAGTTTCCAATGGGACTGATCTCACTAAATGCCTATAACTACTTGTGAATGGAGGAATTATCACTGTCGTGTCGTGTGGGTGCTTCCCGCTGGGAACGCCTCTCTGATCACATGGTGACCCAAGCTGTATGACAACGCTTATCAGTGCATTTCGCTAATATCAATTATTTACGCAGATTAACGACATGTCCACTTTGAGTTGGTCCACTCGGATCAAGGGATTTATCATCTGCTTCGCCTTGGGCATTTTACTTTCCCTACTCGGCTCGGTCGCCCTATTTTTGCACAGAGGAATTGTGGTCTTTGCGGTCTTTTACACCCTAGGAAATGTTATCTCGATGGCCAGGTGAGCGCGTTACTGGTTCCACTCGTACTTCACACAGGCCGGCTAAAAGGTCTCTCTCCTCTGGTTTCAGTACTTGCTTCCTCATGGGTCCCTTCAAGCAGATCAAGAAAATGTTTGCGGAAACCCGTTTGATCGCCACCATCGTTGTACTCGTCATGATGGTTCTGACGTTCATAGCAGCTATTGTGGTGAGGTGTCCATGCTCCAATCAAAATTAGCAAAATTATTTAGGTTTCGAATTTTAAATTGCACTTTCAATGTTTTGGAACTTTCACAAACAACCACTTTCATATCGATAGCATGACGAAATTGTTTGCAGGTTTTGTAGAAAACGTTTCCTTTATGTTTAAAGTTTAGAATTACTGCAAAGTTATAAATTTTTACTCAATGAAAAAAAGGGGAAAAACGTTTCCATGCTTCATGAACTTACATAAAGAAAACTTAAATGGAAGCTTTAAACCTAATTTAACATGAGCTAACATTTATATTCTGAATATTGGTACATTTTGTATTACCTTAACGAAAACAGTACAAGACAATCGATGTGTTGATTTGATTTATTATTATTTTTATTTGATTTGTTTGTTTTTAGTGGAAAAAGGCTGGACTTACGCTTATTTTCATTATCATACAATCTCTGGCCATGACCTGGTATTCGCTGTCATACATCCCCTATGCCCGCGATGCGGTCAAAAAGAGCCTATCGGCAATCCTGGAGGTCTAGAATCAGATGCGCTTCTGTACATAACTCGAGAAAAGCCAGATTGGTGTGTAGCTTAAGCTAAGACAATTAAATCGTTTATATTAATCTAGCACTAGATCATAGAAAGTCCTTTATATTCTCTTATTAACAATTAATTCCACTTTTGTCTTTTCAATAAATATATATATATATCTTTTATACATATATATATATTTACATGTTATGTATTTAATTTAATCAGTACAGTTTTCTTTAGTGTATGTACATAATTCTCTTCTCTGTTTTGGTTTTTAATTTAAAGAATGGCCTGATCCAATTTGTTTCTGCAGCTTTCAAGTTCTTTTAATATCAACTTCTTATTTTACTTTCTTCTCTTTTTGCGGCGACAATTTACCTAGAAAAGTGAAATGAAAGAATTGTAGATAAAAAGTAGCAGATATAAAAGTTAACAATAATTGTTTAGACTATTTTAATTTTAATATCGTAGTGCATGATGTTAGGTGCATCAATGGAATTACTCCTTGGTAATTGTGCTTTTTTTGTGGCAATGCAATCCGAGGAGAATTGGAGAAGAAGACAGAAGGGGAGAAACGCAAGGAGAATTTAAATGGAGAGCAAAAAGTTGAGAAAACAGTGTGATTAACCATAAATTGTGCCAATAACAAAGAAAGTCAGTAAGCGCAAAAAGAAAGTTAGTTATAAGGCAGGCAACATTAAAGGGATTGAAGTGATCGAAAATTGCTATGCCACAATTATGCAAATGCCAGTTATAACATAAGCTTCTGAGTTATCCAAATTATCCACCATAGACAGCAATAGACATTTTGAACAACCATACAGAATTTAATACCCTTTTTTATTTTAACCTTGTTCCTCACACCATTTAATGTTGCTTGCAGTTGTTAAATGGCTTTACATACCTTTAATGGGCGAGGATGATGTGGCAGGACTAGTTTCATTTCTTTTTGTGGGCGTCGATGAAACCTTTTTCAGTTGCCGCTGCTGAAAGGATGAAATATTCAAATTAGCACATGTGTACATTTCAAGTGGTGTTTAAATTAGCTCTTACCTGCCAGTAAACCGCGAGGTAGACAAATGCCACCGAGATTATTACTTGGACAGTCAGCCACAGGACAATGTTGATGGCTTGCGTGCGCTCAAACAACTCCTTGCCATTCTTGATGCACAGAATAGCTTCGGAGACCATGATGGCGCCGTAAACCCAACACTGGGTGCCGACTCTCTTGCAGCGTGTGTCGGTGACATATACGTAATATTGCCTAAAATCCAGAGTATTAATTAAGAAGATATATTATTAGCTTCAAAATGCTTATAACAAGAACTTACCTAACCGAAGGCGCCACAAACAGACCGATGAAAATGAGGCGACCTATCACGATGAAGTGATCCGGTGGCATCTCAAAGATGTGCTTCAAGAAGAACGTGTTCAGCTCGGTGACCTGCCAGAAGATCACAAGCTGAATAACGGCGGCAAATCTCATCGCCGTGGATTTGGGATCCAGCCAGCGAATGGCCGACCAGCTCTCGGGCGTAAACTGCAGCATGGCACGCTTGATTTTACCGGTCGTGGTGGATATGTCCTTAATACTGGCCCACTTGTACTCGCGCATCTCCAGAATCTGGCAGATCTTCAGACCCATCCAAATTCCGAGACCGTTGCAGATGATCACATCCAGGATGAGGGCATCCCACCAACACTCGATAAAGTTCGGCAACAAGTGCGCAAAGGTTATTTCGGTAATCTCCCACATGACGGAAATGGCCCACAGAATGCCCATGTGACGGATCAGGATGGCCTTAAAGGCCCAGCCCAAGAAGTGACCCCAAGCAAAGACGTCCAAGTGACCTTTAACACGATCCCAACTAATGTCCGAGCAATTGACGCCATATTCCTGGAAATGATGGAATTGATGGTTACGTTTTAGGCAGTTCATATTGACGAACAACTTACCTTTTCCATATCGATGTGGAAGTTCTTCAACTTTGGATCGATCCAGTAGAATATGCTCCTGATAGTCGGATAGTTTTGGAACATCAGGAATTGTAGCGTCAGCAGGTACAGCACAGAACAACCGAATAATATTCGCCAGACGGCGGGATGGGGTCTTGTGAAGGGTCCATTGGGAAATGCAATCACCGAGATGATCAGAAAGAAGAACACAATGCAGAGGAGACCGGCCCAGAGATTCTCATCCACGTTAGCCTCGTTTCTGTAACGAAATTGCATTGCTAAGTGGATGATCTTGGCTTCCATTAGCGATACTATTTCAGTCATAGTATTCCTTATCAGCATAGCACGTTTTTAGATGGGGTTTGGGGGTCAATGGCACGATGAAGTGAACGTCGAGTACATTTCGTATGTGTCTTAGGCGATTCTAATTACATATACTGTTCGCTAGTCTAGCGCATATATATATATATATATATATATATATGTACATATATATATATTATTTTGGTTTTTTGAGCCTTGGGCTGTCTGAGTTGACACTTTTGGCAGTGTATTCGTGATATATTTAAGTGCTTAACACCTGTACAACAACTGATGTATTTCTCGAATATTTTTTTAAGACAAGGGGTCTTTATTGATTAAAAAGAATCTTAGGTCAACGTTTTCGGCTTGGTGGTGGAAGGAAAATCATTGGAATTATGTGAATATTGTAATGTTTAGTAAAATGTGTTCGTCCAAGAAACCTTTTCTAGATGCTGACAGATTGAATATTTAATTAGGTCTATCTTGTTACCAACCAATAGAAAATAAACTATTGTTACCAAGGGGATTTAATACAGATCAGTTATGTAATACCGATAAGAATTAAGGCCAGTACTGTAGAACCGTAACGTACCTTTCATAGGGTAATCAGTAATGTCAGAAATGGATTTACGAACTCTTTCCTTTTCGGACAGCCCTCATTAAGTGAAAGCTGACATATCTTAAGATTCAGTCGGTACAAAGTACCTTTAACTACAAACTCCAAACTAACAGTTTTTTTATGAAGTTAATGAGGCCACAAAACCCTAAGTTTCAAAAAGTAATTCTTGAAATTGTGGAAGAGATGTCTTCCGGAAGTGACTGGCGCGGAGAACATAAAGAACATAAATAGTTGTTCTATATAGACTAAAGATTTAAAAAAAAAACATATTTAGACCACTTTTCACAGCAATTACAACGACATTTTTTGTGAAAATCCCGAATTTTGTTTTACGAAGCTTGTTTGACAGGGATAATTTTCGAATCCCGAAAAGATTTAAGTTCATCGACGGCAAAAAACCTTCCGGAGTAAGAAAATATTTGGTTTGTTTATTTCTTCACTTTCACTTTTAACTTTTGAAAAAAGTCTTTTTTTCCCTCAGGCATAACTCTAAATAAATATAAGGATTTAAAACGAATTTGTCTTCATTTCACTTCAAAGGGACTGCAAAGACTTTTTTTTCGGCCTCTAAAGGTAGTTTCCCCTTTAAGGATTAAAGAACCTTCATTGGTATGCCCACAGAAATCCTTTTCATACCAACTAAGTCTTTCTTTGCCAGTGCTCACAATGGGGTTTCCTGCGGGTTTATGGGCTCCCTTACTCACCTCACGAACGCAAAGTACATGACGGCGAGCACCGAAACAGCCAGCAGGGTGATGGTGTGTGGCTTGTAGAAGAAGTCCAGCGATATGTCGTCCACAGGACGTTCGTTGACGATCACAAATGTCTGGGCGATCTCATCTTTTCGCTTCCTCCGTGCGCCCGCACTGCTGCCACTGCCATCGCTACCATCCCGCCGCTTGGTGGGCGTGGCCGGGGCACTGGCTGCTCCCGATTTGTAGGCAGGATGATCCCTCTCAGCGTCGCCGGCGGAGGAGGAGCTGGTGGGCAGTACCCCATCGCCCGACGAGGTCGGTGTGCCACGTGAATTAGTGCGCTTCTTCATCGCCTAACTAAATTCGATTATCAAGTGTAAGCGGATGGCGTGATGTGGTTGTTGTTAGGTGGTTGCTGGCTCGGAATCGGATTCGGAATCGGTTTGGTGGCTAAGTACATGCGGGGACAGAAGGTTGCGCAACATTCGATTCGATTCCACCAAGGCTTCCCACTCTCTGGTCTCCTCGCAGCGCGTTCTGTGGCGCCCGGCTCAGGTGTCCTCGACTGCTATGGCGTGGGCACGGCTCCTGGATCCTCGTTTCGCGTTCGGTCGACGCACGTTTATTTTATCATTCGCCAGCTACCGTCCGTTGTTGTCAATTAACATGCTGCGCGCGACTTGGACCAATAAAAATCGACACTTGCCGGCGGTGGTGTTGCCGGAAGGCTGAAATGTGTGACTTGATAACAGGAGCGTTGCCAGATGAGGTGCGGAACGTTGGGGGTGTTCCGGCAAACTTATAGTGACAATAATGTTATATATTTTTGCAGAACGAATTCCCAAAGCAATGCGGTTATAATGTTTTTACCTAGTTTTATAACACGATATTTAATTGTATTGCGTTGCTGTATCTTCATGCACTTAATTCGTTTGTTGTTTACCTATATAAGTTAATTCTAATCAAATGAATTGTTGCTTACCAACAGATAATTAAAAATGACTATATCTGAAAATAAAAAGCTTGCCAACATACCCAAAGGTCACGCAACAAAATTACTCAGCTTAGATAATGGAATCCAGGAACACCCCTAACGCTATTACTGTAGCCCTAAACAGCTGATGGAACTTGTTGACCAAAAAGCAATCCACGATATATAGACTTCGGAAAAATAGCATTTAAATCCTTTTAAAATGCTGGAGAAGGTTAAAAATATTATCGTAGTTCTATCAGGAAAAGGCGGAGTAGGAAAATCCACAGTAAGCACTCAATTATCTCTGGCACTGCGAAAAAACGGATTCAAGGTAAACCATTTCACCACAAAATATTACACAGGAATTTTTAAAGGTACTAATGTGCGTGATCTTTTAGGTTGGCTTGCTGGATATAGATCTGTGCGGACCGAGTGTGCCATATCTACTGGGTCTGGAAGGACGGGATATCTTTCAGTGCGACGAGGGATGGGTTCCTGTCTATACGGATGAATCCCAAACCCTAGCGGTGATGTCCATTGGGTTTTTATTGAAGAACCGTGAGGATCCGGTCATTTGGCGTGGTCCCAAAAAGACCATGATGATCCGTCAGTTCCTCACCGATGTCAGATGGGATGAGCTGGATTACCTAATTATCGATACTCCACCCGGCACTTCGGATGAGCACATCACCGTCATGGAATGCCTGAAGGAGGTGGGATGCCACGGAGCCATTATTGTGACCACTCCGCAAGAGGTGGCCCTGGATGATGTGCGCAAGGAGATCACCTTTTGCAAGAAGACCGGCATCAATATCTTGGGCATCGTTGAGAATATGAGCGGGTGAGTTCTTTGAGATGGTTAAACCTCAGTTCGTCCATCAAAATAGGCTTAATGTTCAGGTGTCCGTAATAAATTGAAAAATATAGGTAACTGCAGTGTAAGGCGAACGAGAGCCAGCTTTTACCCAACTGAAAAAAGTTTTAAAAACTTCTGATAAACATTTCGACCGTACTTGATGCTGACTTTTTAGAAAAGCAAATATAGGATATTATAGGACGCCTCTGCGCGTCAAGTTAAGAACAGGGCTTTATCTTATATTTGATTTTCGCAGGTTCGTGTGCCCCCACTGCACCTCGTGCACCAATATCTTCTCGTCTAACGGTGGCGCCTCTCTGGCTACTTACGCCCAAGTACCACATCTCGGAACTCTGCCCATAGATCCCCGAGTGGGCGTTTTGGCGGGCAGCACCACATCCGTATTGGATGAGCTTCCGGATTCCACGACAGCGGAGGTGCTGACGCATATAGTTGAGAAGTTGAAAACTATCTCCGTCTCCTAAATAAAAACAAAACAACCTTTATTTTCTAAAAGACTGTCTTTAAATTAACAAAAAAGAGGAATTTAAATATTGTACAATATTACGTTTTTATAACCATATTTCCATCAGGTAAAGAAGTGATTATTACAGGTGGAAGTCAAATATTCCAAATATTCGAAGGTTTTTATATTGACTCCCCTGTTATATATAATTTATTTGTGGGGGGACTAAAAAGGGACTCCCATTGTCAAAAACATTGTAGTTTTCGTTTAGCTTTGGTTTCTTTTTCTTTATTTTATATGCTTTGGAATGAATGTAGTTGATGAGTTTTCGGTATAATAATTTAAAATTATATGAGTGCGAGCGTTTGATATGTAATCACTCTAATGCAATAATTCTGGTTGTACAGTAATTATAATTTACAATCAAACTAATACTTTCCAATTATTATTAATAATGTATTTCTTAACTGCTTAACTCCTACTGCTAAACCTAATCGCTTTATTTATTGATTTGAGCATAGTTTTAAGATCAAATTGTGTGCTTATCTCTTGACTGACGACAAAGTATAGTTTCATTTCCTAAGTAGTATTAACATGCAGACTTCTTCCACTATTTTGGTATAATTTTTAAGATCAATAATCAGTCTGCAGGATGATGGAATTCACACAGAGAAAACACGAAATGATGAACTGAGATGGCAACCTGGAAATATAATTTTCTCTGTGTAGGAATCACAACTTCTGCTCCGCCTTTGTTTTTTCAGTTTCATTTAACTTTCGAACTGGATTTAATGGTATGGCCTGGTATTTTTTGCCTATCGAATATCTCTTTACGATGGCATAAAGACATATCAACACTAATAATATAGTTAACACCATTATAACTGCAAATGCAATGACATTCCAATGCCAATCGGTTTGGATGTGCTCCTGGGGCACCTCTGCATAGGGATATGTTATTTGCTGGATCTCCATACTGTTGAGATCCTTAATCTGACTGGTGGACTCGGGGGTTACGACAGCCGTTTGATTCGTGATGGGATTATCGGTCACCAGTGAGAAGTTAGTTGCATTATCTAAGATGTTCGCTGTTCTTTTATCAGCATCAAAAGCCATATTGGTGTTACCATCCTCTGTTGAAGTGGGAAGTTCCATTAAGGTGCTTGAAACTGAGGAAGTTTCTAGATCGTCGGATGTGGTTGAATTTGTGGTAGTCTCAATGGGAGAATCAGAACTAGTAGTTTCTTGTTCTCCTGAGTCGGTTTTGAGATCCGGCGACTCGGAAGTGGCAAAACCTCCAACTTGTTCATAACTGGAATCTGTACTTGAATTTTCTGTGGAACTGGATAATTCACTTGTATTCGGAGTGGGTGTGGCCATTTCAGATGATGTAGATGGGCTATTGGTTGAACCGCTTGGGCTTGGAACGGAATAAGAATTAACTGTTGGCACCGTGGAGCTACTCCCTGAACTGGAGGATTCACTTTCATGGTAATATGAAGCTGAAGTTTCTAAATTTGTATACTTTTGAGTGCTGTCGTCAAAAATGTCGTCACTCACGAGTTCTTCCGGACATCTCAGACAGCATTGTCCTTTGACCTTAATGGGATTGCTGCACGGATATAAATGATTGCACTGAACAGCCTTACGGGAGACATATCCACCTAGGCAAGTGCATGTAGTACAACCGTCGTTTTCCATCCAATCATCACCATTTCTTTTGTACTCATTGTTGTCAGTCAAGCAAATGGGTTCGGGTTCTTCCATTGGACATATCTCCTTGCATTGAATGGCCAGCGGTTCGCAAGGATCGCACACAGTGCATTTGTTCTTATAGAATCTCCTTTTGGAACCGTCGCAGACAGGTTCTTCATCGAGGCATTCGTAGCGAGGGCAACAGCTTCCGGGCATTCCATTCCCCCTGTCCACCTCCACGATCACTTTGTGGCAGATGGGAAAGTCATTATTACATGGTGGACACGTGAGGGACTCGTCTATACTATCTGGGTCAATAATGGGAATAGCTGGAATCAATAAAATAATTTATTAGAATTTAGTGTTAAATAAAGATTAGCTTATTTAAAAAGAAGTGATTGGGTATTTGAATAGTACAGAATCAATCCATCTAACCGCCAATTCAAACTGCCCTCTTTATAGTCTTGAACTTTTAAACTATATATTTCTTACATAATTTTAAAATTTGATTAGTAAATATCGAAAGCCACTATGTTCTTACCCAGAACAGAAATACGATACTCCAAGGAGACCCAAAAAACCGTTCTGATTTGCCCTTCAAGTTCAATATTTACATATCGATCGATCTTGAAAATCACATTCCATCCAGCAAGCCAAATAGCCATGAATTATTCAATAAACCTAGAGGTAAATTTATAAAAATGGCAATTTGATTAGGCACACTTATAGGAAACTTCTTCAAGAAAGCAGAAATCCAATCAAAATAAACGGAATGATATTTATTTTTGGTGGAATACAAAGTACGGGAGTGACACTCTCGTTTATCATTTATTTATTGTTATTGATTTTTGACATTTTATCATTGAATTATGTATAAAAGGGGGTAGAAGGCGCCAGAGCGATAGAAATACGAATGATAAAGAACAATAACAATGCCAAGAAACAAAAGTAGATATACAAGTGCTCTACCAAACAAACCCGAAAGATTTGAAGACCTTCTCTTATTGTATCGATATGGATCGTCGATTCATTGAACGAATATTGCCCCAATTGCGTGTGTTTTTGGTTTTGGTGGTGTGGTAAAGTTTGTTACAAAAATGCGCCCCATCAGTGCTAGTCTGTTACAAGCTCTTCCCGATCGTGATCGAAGGTTATCAATTATTTTCGATATTGACGTCACTGTCGCAGACTTTGTAGGTGAAGCGCACTTAATTGAACGTAATTTAAAATAGATATAAGTTGTTGCTTTCGTCGTTCTGGCTTTATTCTTCGGCTATCAGGTCGCAGCGATCTATATGACAGCAAGCAGACGGGGCAATTATTCATATGCTTGGTTCTGTGTGCGTGACAGTACTCGTTTGTTTGAGAAGCGCATAGAAGGGCGCTGCGAATGTCAGGAAAGTGTGCGTGGTGGATCGATAGGAGTACATAGTTCGAGTACCTTGAGCAGATTACTTATCTAGATAGAAGCTTCTACTCATAAGAGACCAGAATAAACACAGTCGTGTTACATTTACAACATTTATAACTGCATTCCTCATGTTTTGGCGATTCAATAATTTGGCAAGGAACTTCCTTGTATTTCCCCGATAATAGCTTTGCAAAACCAGCAAAAATAACTCAGACTCAACTAGTACGGAAAGAATTCATTCTGAATCTGGATTCTAGTAAGAGTTGTATATACATATATCTTAATGCTTAGCTAGTCAACAATAAATACCCATGTGCAGGGAACAATTTGCTTTCCTCGTTTTTGGTATTTATTTGTTGCTTTGCACTGCGGGTTTATTGACCCCCGCGGATAGTGGTAACTTTTTATCGTTCTTGGGTCAGCAAAAAATCGAAAAAAACGAGACATGAGACGGTGGGGTGTTGTGGAAGGCATCCAGGTTCCAAAGGTTACAAAAATTCAATGCAAATTACCTAAGCACATATCCGCCTTATAAGTAAATGGGTCGGGGCTCATTAGCGGAGATCTCTGGCGACGACGATGATCATTATGGTTTTGGTTTTGGCTATGATGATTTTATAGGGGAGCAGAAGCAGAAGTGCTACTGCCCACTTACGTCACCGGTCTGGCCACAGATACACAGATACAGACACAGCGATGTGGAGATACGGATACTTTGAAGCTGCGAACGAGGCGATCCATATTTCTTTTTGATTGATCTACAGCCGAAGGCCGGCATGCAAAAATGCAATTCAGGCAGGGAAGCTGAGGAGCAGCTCACAAAAACCAGATACAGATACGGCGAAAATAAATTCCAGTGCAATTAGCAGTCGCTTATTTTTGCTTTTCGTTTTTCCTGACACGCTCGTTGACATGCAAAGTTACTTAAACCAAACAAAACGAACATTACACGACCAAATACTAAAATAACAAAAATCAAAGGAAGGAGGTCGCCATTTACTTTTAACTACTATCTAAATGTCGTCTTTTTCGAAAGTGGGGGTACGACAGGCCGCAAGATGTTAGCCGTTACAAGCGACAAAGACCAAACTGTTGATGGAGTAATTACATACCTTTCAAGTTTGCTTCAAGCGAAAAAAAACATGAGAAACTATTTATTTTTGACATTTTCCGCTTATTTCTACTATGCCCATTCATGTCAATCACCGTGAACATTGAAAAAGTGTCTCTTTGATAATTTGCTGATGGCGACTCTAATTCCCCGCAGGGAATTATAATATTTTCGTACATTTTATGGCATTTTACGCGAATTTTTGGTCATTAAGGCAGTCATAAAGCGGTGATTTTAGTAACCCGTAAACCAGGAAGACAGCAATTCGTTTAGCCGTGATTTACTAGCCATGAATCACAGTGTTGAATGAGTCACGGAAAAGTGTGAATTAAGTCTAGGAGAATCACTCCCAGAAAACGAATTGGATGGACCATCTTTTAAGGGCAAGAAACAGATAGATATCAGTTTTTTAAGGTGAAGCCTTTGTGAACTGGTTTTTTTGAAAACAATAAACAACCCACCAAACCCATTGAATAAAACATAAGCTGAATTATTACTAGAGGAGCCACTCAATCATATAAAACTCATAACCAAAAATGTGCCTATCAAATTGAAAATCGTCCAACCGTGTATGATTTATTAAAAAATAAATCCCATTTAAACTCAGCTTATTCCCGTGTTAATTATTTTAGCAACTTAACTGTGGTTGTAGCGCTGCCATTGACTTATGTGATCGTAAACAAAAAGCTTTCAAAATTAAAATAAACTATGACAGATGAGATTTAATCGCACCCGAATTAAAGCGAAAATGTGACATCAGACCTGCGTTAATCAGTACTACTATGTATTTCTTCTTTTATTTGTTTTGTGAAAATTTCCTTCATTCTAACGGCACAAAAAGCAATTAATCTTTTTCCGAACCGCTCTCACACGTCCTAAGTAAGCGTAATTTATGCGATTTCATTTAATCGCCAGCATGTAGAGCAAATAATCGTTCGTCACTCCAGATTTGATGCTTTCCGCATAGCTACCAATTAAGGGAGTTCAGCTCGGTTCAGTTCAGTTCAGTTCAGTTCACTTCACGGTTAGCATTACCCATTACCCATTATCCATTTACCATTCACCTTCCTTCCTTCTGCTGCCACCATTTGATACATGCCCCCCGAAGTTTATAAAGTGGCTAACTAATGGCTAGAAGCGCGTAAGCCAAACATTTCGTACGCTCAACGCTTTCTATTTTTTGTCTATTGGTCTGCCTTTTGGTCCCGTTTAAGCCGGCGGCGACAGGCGTAGTAAACCTTATCTTAATTATAGATCAATTATGGCAGTGGGTCTGCCTACCATGCTCCACCAGCCAAATGTGTATTCCGCACATATGTGTATACCGCACTTCATTAATTATAAGTGCAAACTGAAGTCAGCCATATGGGAAGCGGAAGGGTGAGCGCCAAATGCCAAATGTAACTCAAAATTAACTAATGCGAGGCGCAACTGTATAACTTGTGGGTTATATACAAATGCGTGGACCACTGCTAATTGAATCAAAACCGGCAGGAATGCATTTGAGCACATTTATAATAAGTAAAGCAAACAAACAAGCTAGACGATATAGCGCAACTCGACTTCACACATTATTTCGTATGCAAAATGAAAACAAACGATGGGGTATGGATGTCTCGCGGTGATTATTTCGCATTATTTTGTACAAATTGCACAATTACAATTAAATTATACGGCCTGGCGTAAAATGACTGATTAATGTCAGAACCCCACCCGCACATTTCCGAACTCCCCTTTCAGCCCACAAGAATGAGAGCAGGCGAACAGATGTGCGCCGATATTGAATTTATATGTTTTCTATACAAAATAATAATAATAATTATTTTAATAATTACTGCGCTGGGGCCGCAATGTGTGCCTTTCGATGGCCATCGTTAGTATGATGACTGACGCCTATCTGAGGGGATTACTATTATTATGCTGTCTGGTTTGGCCGATCCTATGGCAGCCGTCTATGGCAACCGTACGTACAGATGTGATTTATAATATACAAAACCGGAATTTATATGTACTAACAAAGACAAATAATGTCAACTAAGTCCTAAAAAGTCATTGTACGAACAAGTTCGGAATATTTGAAAACAATAAACAAACTACAAATGTTTAGGTTACAAAATGCCAGCCCAGAACATATGGTTGTTTACTCAAAGATACAATATTCATTTTTAAAGAGTAGGTATGCAGCACTTATTAGTTCTGTAAATATCAATGATTCAAGCAAACAGTCTACTTAAACGCCAAAGTATGTCAAAATGGAAAATGAAATGCACTTTCTGTTTTTCCTGGCCAAAAGTGGCCCCCGTGACTAAGTCCTAGGTTTATAGATTCGGCATATGATGCGCATTTGCTTAATGGCTCCCCACTTGTAGCGCGATTTCGAAATACGTTGGCGGGACATCAACTGTTCGGTCATAGACCCCACTACCGTGGAGATCTTTGAGTGCGATATTGTGGAAATGGCGAAGAAGCAGGGAAATTTCCTGAATACCTTGCTGCTGCTGCGCCGAGCTATCCCAAAAATGTGGGTGGAGCTGAGTGTGGGGCAGATCGCCAACCGGAAGGACCGTCTTCTGCAGCAACTTTTCAAAGTTCGAGTGGATGGCTGTCACCTGATACAGTTTCGCAGCAAGAACCGAGTTCTGAATGCCGTGCTCCAAAAACTCTTGCAATCGGGAAATTATCCAGATGCCTGTCCCCTATTGGCGGTAAGTTAAGAGTTATCTTTGTTAAGTTATCTTGCGCACTCATAATTGGCAACCCAAGTCAAGTTGCAATGCACAATGCAGAAAAATGGTAGATGCCAAAGAAAAAAATTGGTTGCCGCACCTTTATTCCGGAAAAAGCATGCCTCGCAAAGAGGGAATATTATTATTTATAATTGTATCCACTTTTAAGTACGATTGAGATAAGTTAATGGTAAATAAGAAAACCACACTTCGATAAAAACGATTTTCAATAACATTCTGTAATACCAACCTTTCTCTGACCTACTCAAAGTCAAAATCTTATGAAAAGTTCCCAAGATCTTTATCTTTACGAGCTGAGCGTGGATAGAGCAACAAATAAGTCCAATATTCCCGCAAATAAACAAAGCAATATAAACGGCTGTTCAAAAATACAGCGCTGTCATTAAAAAACAGAAAGTAAACAAAATCAAATAAACAAATCCAATGCGCATTAAACGAGAAAACCAGAGCGTTTTTTCGGAATGAAACCCAAATCGATAATGCCAAAAGATATCGCTAACCAACAGGTTGTTTTCCACATTTTAATCCGCAGAATGTCAACTATACGTCCACGCGATTTGCCCTCAATCCGGATCACTTTCCGGCCTACATGCCGGACATGAAGTTCAACACGAAATTGGTCTTTCAGCTGAGCAGGAACATGGCTCTGATCAGGGCCAGTGTGGATGCCGAGGTGATGAGACGATCGTAAAGAGAAAATATTTCAAAAGAGCACGAAAACATAAAAGGAAAGCACATTAACCAGGCGCAAATACCTATGTACATCAATATATTTGTGAGTTTCCATGACTAACTCGAATGACTAATAGCTTTGGCATGGGATTTATTCGCTGGTACACATTCAGATTAGACTCCTATCTGGGTTACTCGGTATTGGGTGAAGGTGGAAAAGTTATGACTCGTGGATAATAAATGAATATCTATAGATCCCGAGAAATTTCATTGTCATGACTTTCAAATTTTGATCCAGTTTTCTTCAAACACCATGATTCATGGTCGAGGAATTCGACTTCAGGAGGCTTGAATGATTTCTGCACTTCACTGTTAATTAAAAATGAATACAAGAGCTTTATCCATATGGTATCACCTATATAAATAGGGGATTTGCAGATTTCCTCTACTTTAAAAATTCTCAGCTGTAGCAGAAATCCCATAGCCGAAAACTATCAATTAATTGGTTTTAATGGATTGTAAACTGGCTTTGTGACTTCTGCACGTCGCCAAAAAACATGAAATGTTCAAAGCAGACAGAAGTCACTGTTTAAATGATATGCGTTACGCGGAAAACAAGAAATAATAGTATTATATAATTAAATTAAATTATAATATATGATAGCGTATGGCAATTAGATTAAAGAGTATACAAATACCCAACTCGTTCCTATATTTTAAACACACTCAGTCGTTGATAATGCGAGTGCAGAGAAATAGATTAAGAACGCTCAGGCCCCTTTTCAAGTGCTGGCCAATCAAATTAAGAAATGACGTGAGTCTGGCCCACAAAAGATATTTAGCAAAGAATAAATAGAACAGCGTTTATCAAGATGCAAAAAAAGCAAACCCAACCGAATAAACCAAAAATATAAACATACGCCTTTCACTAGATCAGTCTGCAATGTCATGATCACAGATTCCTTCTCTCATCTGAAATTCCTCAGCACGGCGCAAAAAGCCAAGTGTTCAAAGTCTATTGCTCATTTGGGTGTCTGAATGGGTCATACTTCGTATTTGGCCAGGAGAAAAACAAAAGGAAAACCTTTGCCAAGGCCAGCCATTAAATAAAAGGAACAGTGTTTCCGTCCACCCATTTCCATTTCCATTTTCATTCGCATTTGCATTTGCCATAACGAAAAGTCTGAAATGGCGGGGTTTGGTGACATAACCCAAACCAGTACAGTCGGGAATTCTAGGCCAAAATATACCAGCCACCCCTAGTAACTGGTTGGGGTAAAAATACAAGTATAGCTCTAAATGGCTCACTTAGTGGGTTAGTCAGCCAGCAACATTCTGAGCGGTTCGCCGGAAGCAAATGCACTCAGAATTACTTCGAGTATATGAACGGTTTGCAAAGAATTGTTTGAATTTTTGAAATTTTCAATGAATTCCAATTAGAAGCAACAAAACTTGAAGCGAATTTTTAGGTGCAACACATAGCATTTAACTAGGTGGTAGGAACCTTTATTTACTTATTATTTAACTAGGTGATGTGAACTCTTATTTACCTAACGTGTAATCTTACTAGTTAGTGGAACTACTTGAGCAGTAGTTTATTTTTGAAAATTCCAACTACTCCATTTTGTTCAAAGTGCACTTTCACTTTTTTGGCCAGATGCCCTGCACGAACGGCGAATTACGATTTCATCAGGTAATGGAAAAATATTCGTGGGGCCGGCCTGCCAGGGAAAGTTAAGCGTTCCTTTATCGACACAAACTTGCCTTCGTTCTGGCTACTCTAAGTTCACTTATCGTATTCATCAAGATGGAATTTGCTAGGCAAACACGGCAACAACAACTGCCAGTTGGACTCCATGGGTCTGTGTGAGTTTAAAAACTATGTATACGTAACAAACACGCTGTAGAACAGACTATCTGCCGTTTGTCACCAATTTGATAAGGAACCGCCGCAGATGGAATTCCATAAGAGTGTGCTTTGCCACTCCTGGGCTTTCTATAAAAATCAAGACTCCACTCCAAACTCAAGGTTAAGTTCATTAGATTTCAGCAGATTAACACATGTTTCCACCGCGATATCTATAAATATTTGCACTAGTGGAGCGAGGAAATATTTTATATCGGCTTTTTATATGGCTGTATGTGGAAAGTGCTCCCCAGCTATTTTCAGCATTAATCACAAAGTCAATAGGAGCTTTACTTAAAATAATGTTCCCGAGTGCGATAGTGCTATCTGCCGTGTGTATTTGCAAATAAAAATCATAGTTTTGCCATGTCCATTTAAAAGTGATATTTACATGGTTTAAAATTGGTCTTCAAATTTCAAGGAATATCCAAAAAATGAGCATCTTTGTGACGCACTTCAGGTAATATTGTTCAATAAGAAATAGCCTTCGATATCCCACTATCAAGGTCATTTCGGTTCATAGAAAAACACACGCCAGCGAAAGGCAAACAAAAACAAATTGAATACAAATAAACAATATTTTGAGCAATGCCCCAAAAACACGAAATATAGTTGTAAAGTGAAGCGCAAAGAAATACAACCGAAAATACAAACAAACTTAGATAATACGCGGGCATTTGAATTATCAATGAAATTCAGAAATAAAGCCAAAACAAAAACAGAACAAAAGCAGAAACCAGAAAATTGCCGCGGCAACATGTGTTTTTTGGGCGAAAAAAACTAAGAAACTCAAAAATCGGTACGCAAAGAAAGAACAAGACGGAGGGGAGATTCGCATGTGGCATATGGCCAAATCCGACGCTATAGATAGTTTTCGACGCGTCATGAGATGGATCGAAGCGATATATATAGCCTTATGAGGCTGTTGCCGTGACGTAGGCATTCCGCTGTTTTTCCTTAATGGCAAGTATCTCAATCTCAATAGGGTCAAAGTAAACAAAAGCCAAAGTCGGAAAAACAATATTCGAATTTTCCGAGGGCAGTGATTCACTTCATTGATGAACTAAATTCGGAACAATATTCACTCACCCCATGCGTTTAGAATCCATAAAAGAAGGCAAATTATGATTAGCTTGGCCATTTCTCACGTGAGCACTTCGTTCAAAGTCCAGAGGCTGAGTCAATATATAAACGTATATATATCTTCAATTTACTGTGATAATTTGAAATGCGTGTTTCTGCTCTTTTAGTTGCGCTGCACTTATTATCTGCAAGGATAAAAGTTTAAAAATCATAAATCAGTTAGATGGCTTGGCTTGGATTGGTAAGAGCTAACACTTTTTCTATCTCGACCGCGGAACTGAACAGCGCAGCGGTTGAAAACCAACTGCATAATATTTCGACTCGGGTTCCCTTTTTCTTGTCTGGCAGTGCATTCGTATCTTGTATATCCAATCTTATTTGTACATCCGCCACACACGAAAATCAAATATATGTGAATCACTGCATTCTCTATTGAATTCAACGAGTATTTTACTTTCGTCTTAACGTCTTTCGTTTCAGCCTAAACGCTTGCGGTTTAACAACTCGCTGTTTGACCCTGAAATGCACTTTTATCTAATCATTTTTTTTTTCATTCTTTGGCAATAGTCTGCTTCCTGAGATTTGAAGGCTTATTACCACGAAGTTGTAACCAAGTTCCCAAGTACACTCTGATTACAGCTCATACACGCTACCTGCGTTGTGTTCTGCGATTCGCACGATAAGTGTGTTATAACATATGCCAAAACTGATTGCCTGATAACTCTTCATTTTGATATAAGTAACAGGCACATGGAAAGCCAGCCGATGCACACAGCTTGGGCCAAAAGAATAATGCCGAATGGGCGCCTTTGGGTTTTCCTGTATTTCAGCGTTTCAGCATTTTCCGATGGCTGTGAAGTATATACGTTTCCGATCAAAATATTACTATGTTGCAATTTGGCCTTTTTTTTGCAGTTTTTTGCACTTGTGAAATTAATTGGATGCAAGACCGCGCAACAAATAAAGACATTTCACGATGTATCACAAATCTATATTGTGCTATTGTGACCAACCGAACACACTTTTTTGCAAGATGAGTGTTATTATTTCGGTGAGTGCAAGCAAGTGAGTTGGTGGCCAAGACAAAATCCGCCGACACGTGCATATCTGAAAGTGCATTTGACCGATTCGCCCTCAAATGTTATATCACAAAAAGCTAAGGCCCTCGGTTTTGCCAGTTTTTAAAAAGGAAGCAGCGTACGAAATTTCATCTTTCGCACTTGCAGCACATATTTTTCACAATGGCCATTCAAAATAATGGCAAAAGTAAAAAGCAGACCAAATTATCAAGTTAGCGAAAAACAAGCAAAAGAGGCATTAGCGCCGAAATTAGGTCGCTTGGCCTACGCAGATTACGAGTATGAATATTTTGGACTCGATTTGCCATTACCTTTACTTGTCGAGAGTCTAACCGATCCAAAAATAAAACTTCATTGTACTATTTTTTTCAATTGACCGCCAGTCTGTCCCGTTGGTCTCTTTTTTTGTGTTCTTTTTTTTTTGATTTAACCCCGTTGTTTGTCTTTTTAGCAGTGCTGCGTATTTGTGTTTTGTTTGAGATGCCACTTTTAAGGTGATAATATTGGTAAATTGGGGGAGCACAGCACACAACCGATTACAGTGGAGGTTTCCAGCAAACTAAGCTTGCCAAATCGAAAATTTTTATTTATATTTCCTACGCCGTTTTTCTCTTTGCTATTTCTCTTTGCTATTACTCTTTGCTATTTTCTCTTTGCTCTTCTCTCCGATCTCGTTTTTGCTTGCTTGTTTTTGCTTGTGCACATTTGGCAAATAAATCTGGCTAAATGCGTAATTACAATAGGTAAAGCGTGTACTTTATTTATTTATAACAGACGGATTTTTATTTTCTTATACGTTTTATTATACTCATTTTACTCGTTGTTACTCTGTTCCTGCGTTTTAAATCTTAATTTTACAGTGTACTTAAGTTACTTACTTAAGTTAGATAAGTTGTATTTTGTTATATATTGCTTGTGCTTCTTACAGTTATCAAATTTGTTAATACATGCTAAATATTGTGTGATTAATTATTCTGGAAGAGCAGTTTTTTGTATTTTATTTTTTATTGGGCAGACAATTTATTTTTAAGGATTATTTGCACTCCTGATTTCGAATCTTTGTACCACTGTTCGTAAAAATTGTGAAATGGTTTGTTTATAGTGCGTATACGCGATAAAGCGTATACGCTCATTGTGACCTATCGATTATTTCACGCGACGTTATATCGATTAGCATCCACAGCTGTGACGTTCTGTGGTGTGAAATGCTGATAAGCTGCACTGTTAATTAACAGTGCCGCTAGAAAACTAAAATAGCAAAATTACTACATTTTGATTCTAGGACATCGCTTAAAAATATGCTTTATAGCCACAGCGGAATCTTGAATTGCCAGGAGACCATACGCCATTTTGACGCCCCATTCTTTTTTAAGTTGTTATAACCATCGACGTCTTACAACACTAGACAATTACGATCTCTAATCACCAAAAACAAAGGTAAACAATGGAATTTATTAAATGTTGAGGCCATCCAATCGAGGATGCCAGGATGATTTTACGGGACAGCACCCCTTAGAGGTAAGCCGGAGTCGCTCCAGGCGACATTCTGATAGGATTACTTTACTTAATTCGAACAATTATTTACATCTACATCAATTCCCTCATCAGTTCCCGAGATCAACTTGAAATGGACAAGCCGGTAAGTAGAAATGGCCTGGGATATTGGCGGTGCTTATGACTGCACAGAAGGCGGACACACATATGTACATACGACCCGAATTTACCGGCAGGACCACGACAATTCGGACTCGCGACTTTGGCTCCGGATGGACTAACCATGATGGACGTTAGCTTAAAACAGTTTATATTAATAAGAAGAATAAGACTAATCCAACTTTAAATTTCAGCGCCAGGACTAGCGGTAAATGGTAAAGACTGTTGGAAGCCACTGCAGCGGTCGTCGCCTTTTGGAATTCCCAGGGATTCTGGTGGAGTCAGGGGAGGCTGCACCGGAGGACTTCTAATTCGACTTACTATTGGCTGAGTCGGCCTAATTGTCTTTTTTGTAGCCAAAATTAACATATTTATATCTGCAGATATCTGCTGATTCAATCGGCTAGATGGCCTACCAGGTTTCCCAAAGACGGCGCCACCCACAACCATCGTTCCATCGCGTTACGTATCGATGAAGCCCTCCATGCAGTGGAATACTTAGATGGTGGTTTCTTCCGGTCAATACCCGCCCTCCTGGAAAAATGTTCAAATTAGTCATGATTTCCCCTTTTTGTGATATGCACGTGGTATGCGGAATCCGCACGTAGAATGCAACTTCCGTAAAGTGATCCGTACGTGGAATGCGCCTTCCAATCTGGCGGCTTCACCACATATTAGCCCGATCGTGCCTGCCAGGTCGCGGATCCTCATAGGCCTCTCCAGGTTTAAGCGGCCACTGAGGTGAGGTGAACGTAGTCGCGCGCGTGACTCGCTAGATATGCATATGTAACTAAGGACTTCGCTTGTGCCTGGTTCACGGTTTGCGGCTTGTGTCCAAAGGTTACCAATTCAGTTGAAAATACGCATCCCCAGATCCAGTTGATTCCCCAATCAGATGGAACTGTTAAATGCTAAAATTGCGAGGTTTTTAAAAATATCAAATTAGAATATAACAAAAACATTCAACGAAATAATATTTGCATTTAAATATAATAATAATATATGTAGTTTCAGTATAAATACTGAAAATTGGTAATTTACATAAGTTTGCATTTGTTTTACTTGTATACTAATAATTTGCACTAATAAATATTCTAAATAAATAAAAAACTTCATATGCAACGTGTTTATTGCAAAATTGAATTCTTAAGGCAGGTCCAGCGCACCTAAGAATCACTAATTGCCAGAGTACAAATAATATGTATGTATGTATGCATGTATGCATGTATGTATGTATGTATGTATGATGTATGTATGTATGTATGTATGTATGCATGTATGTATGTATGTAGTGTATGTGTTACTTGCACAAAGTAGTAAAAATTGTCTCAATTAAGGCCTGAAGAATGTTTAACTTACTGTCGGACACATAGTTATTGCCGCTTATAATATTTGCTTAGGAAAAATATTTTCTTGTAGCCCTATAATTCCCAACTGGTTCTAGTGAGGACTGTAAGGCATGTCTTCTAATTTCGAGTCGCAAAATAGTTCAAGTCATCTCTCTTACCGGTCGAGCAGTGAGTGTAGTGTATGTGTAGTGTATGTACCGGTGTATGTACCGGTGTATGTACCGGTGTATGTACCGGTGTATGTACCGGTGTATGTACCGGTGTATGTATGTATGTATGTATGTATGTATGTATGTATGTATGTATGTATGTATGTATGTATGTATGTATGTATGCATGTATGTATGTATGTATGTATGTATGTATGTATGTATGTATGTATGTATGTATGTATGTATGTATGTATGTATGTATGTATGTATGTATGTATGTATGTATGTATGTATGTATGTATGCATGCATGCATAGGTTAACATTGGTTTTCTATCGCTAGCGAAGAAGATGATAAGAGGTATTGCGTTTGTTTACAAGCAAAAAGCTTTTGGCAAAGAGCTACAAATTTTCTGAAATGAAGAAGTAAAAAAATGAATAGTGTCTGGTCCAATTAGTCTGTTTAATTAGTTTAGAGCTGGGCAAATTGAATAGGCTTACAAAATTTGTAAATGTATCTTTGCAAATGTATCTAACAGTTAGTTGCTAGCAACACGTAGCGGCAAGTTGGGGTGCATTCGCAACCCATGTTTCAGCAACATAATGTTGGCAAACAATTGATTCCTTAGCAATTTGATTCCTAACTTTAGGCTTCTTAAAACGAAACTTAAAACTCCGCAAAATCGGTGGCTGTGTGATTACCAACTGAGTGGCATTGAGTGGCGCCTCTCCTGACCAGAATGGCGCAGTGGTGCAATCCCGGCGAGGGTATATGGGACGGTACCGTAGCAGCAGGCAGGCCCAAAAAATCATGCAATTCAAGGATCAGTGTCGAGAAAATTGTGTGTGAAGTTGGCGGACGTGCATATCACGGCAGAGCGCGAAAGGTAAGAGATCCTAATAAGCAAGGCTGTTTCAGAGCAAAGGAAATATCCAATCATCAGTATTTTCGAAGGAGATAAGGGCTGCTTAGCAGCAAGTTGATATCGCGCTGATAGCGCATCCGAATGAGATCAGCTGATAATGTTTAGGGGCAATTTCTCGCCAATTAAAGGTGGGCAATTAACGTGGTTCGTTGCAAATTCCCGAATTAACTATTCAAATCAAAACTTATACCGCTAACTTATATTTGCTAAATGTTTAATATTTTGTTTTTTGCTGCCTGTTGAAATACATAACTGTAATTGTTCTACCCGATTATGTTATGTTGTTCTCCCGCGCTGTTATTTAACAGCGCTGCTAGACAGCCAGAAAGGGAAATTTACCTAATTTCACTGATCTGGCAGCTCTGATCATAGGACTAAATATGTGCAGCTCTCTTTTGGGCTGAAATGGTAAATTTGTTTGCGAAAAAAGCTTAAGCAAAACATTGTTGATAACTAAAAGCCGAAATTACTTAAATTCCAGCACGAATGCAAAGGGACTGCCTTGAATAAGCTTAGGAAACTTGGGAATCTAATTAATTTGGCAAACAGTCTGCTTAAAAAACACAAATATTATCGGGCTACTTTTTATAATTGTATCTTTTAATATTTAAAATATTTTAGAATATACGTGGGCCCAAAGGAATTTCGCAACTTAAAATCTCATGCCGTATAAATTGAATGGATTTAAATTTTGTGCGATGCATCTCTACACATTTGTGGCGCCGTTTCCCCCGCCATTTCTTATTGTTGTTATGGCCGCTGAAGTTGCGCCTGCAACTGAAGTTGCAACTGAAGTTGCTGCTGCTGTTGCGGCTGCTGCATGTTGCAGTTCCCGCCGTTGCTGCTGTCATTGGCTGCACTCACAACTGGCATTGGTAATTAGCACGCGCGCTGCTAATTAACACTTTCTGGAGGAGCGGCACTGCCCTCCACTCCTCTCCATCCGCTCCATCCGCTCCATCCGCTCCATTCGATGTGTTTGCGCTCAGGGGCCGCTGCAATTCCCCGTCGACTGCGAGTTGCACGCGTGGCGGCTGCAGCAGCGCTCCAACTTGCCACACTTAGAATAAATACAACTGCTTGGTGCGAGAAATTAGTGGTGAGGTTACATGGTACTGGCTGTAACATGAATAATACTACTTAAACAAGCACATATCTAGCAATTTGATTCCTAGCTTCAGGCTTCTTAAAACGAAGCTTATGAGTCTGAATAGCTCGAATAAAAATGCATTTTTTGTCGCTGTAATTTGCTTGGCAAAACAAGTTATAAAGTGCGCTTTAATAAATTAAAGTGTGGTCGTAAGTTCAAGAGGTTGTGGTTGGTCAGTCGCCGACTACTTCATAGGACATTTTTGTGGCGAGTGCATCGCCACTGAAAGCTGCTCCTGGATTTGGCTCAAAGCGAAAATGCCGCCGCACTGTTTTCGTTCGCCGGCTAAAATGTAGGCCCAAATATGGAGGAGCTGTTTTTTTTTTGGGGTTAGCGGCTCCTAGGTGGTGCCTCTTTTTGGTCCTGACGCTACACATCTGCGCCCCTCTGGAGTCCAGGGAAAAAGCGTGAAATTTTAATTGTGCCTTTCGGGGCGTTGTCGTCTTGGTCGATCGGCCGCCGCCTCGACCCGAAATAAAGATCTCTCGCGGCGCACACAGCTCATCCCGGGGAGATTCCTCCTGCCGTCCCACTACCAAAAGTTGTTCATGCCAAAAAGGTGCAAGAGGCCAAATAGTATTCTGTTGTTTATGTTGTTACAAGCCTCGTTGTCTGCGTCTTTTTGGCTCAGCAAAAATGTCCGCAGGAATTTGCCAAAGCTTTTGCCGCTCTCTGCACCAAGAGAAAAATATAAATTCGTGGCAGAAAATACTGTCAATTCCAAACTACTAATATTATCCACATTCGACTAGATACAATTGAGCTTGCTGATATTTCGAATTTTGAAGCTTGTTTGAAAATATATTTCATACACATTAAGTAATAAAGCTTAAGTAGTAAAGCTGCTACTTACTATGTTTCGCCGAGTGCAGTTGCCCTTATGCAGTGCCCACTGTGGCTGCACCTGATGTCATCCGCAGCGCCTGCAGCCGCCGATCATCGAAAGCGGCTCCAGGGTTATTCCACTGGCTTTTGGCCACAGATGCATCCAGCGCTGGGTTGCTGTTAATAGTGGCTGCGGGCCAAATCAATTCCAGGCCCATGTTGGTCTGTCCGCTGTCCGCTGGTCCGATGGGCAACTTTGCCCTCTTGGCCGCTGCTTGGGTTGACAATAAAAGTGAGCCATGCCAGCTCCGCGGCATGCATAATAATTATAATCCATTTAATTTCCGCAGACAGACTCCTCTGCTGGCCATTGCATCGATCACTTGGGGTCACGTGTGTGCGCTGACCTCTTAGTTTCTCAGTTGCTGGATCTCAGTTTTGCTATTTGCTGGCACTGCACGTCAGTCGGTGGAAAGCCGCAATGCCAAATATCTAATACGCTTCCACCGAAGTGATCAGATTCATGGAATTTTCGCGTAAGGCTGCGGACCCCATTTTCCCCACCTCTGCGCAAAGGCAAACAAAACGACGCGACAGGTGAATCGGCCGCCCGTCGACTCGCCCCATACGGGGAAATTCGACAGACGGTCGGTCAAGCGGATTCGCATATTCCAAACTCGGCGAGGCTCCGCTGGAGCCGCTCGGCGAGCGGAGCAGGACGGGATCGGGATCGGGAGTGGTCAGTGGTCAGTGGTCGGGGCACATCTTTTTCGGTGTTCACATGTGCCAAATGATGTCGATGGCAAGTCGAGTTTACAGTAGGCTGCGGTGTGGTAAAAACGCTTCGCTTCGTTTCTTTTCAATGCCAAAAAATATATTGCTAAAATGTATTCGATAAAAGTTACACCTAAAGTTTCTTTTTAACCCGGAAATTATTTAAAAAGCGGAACATTAATACCTGCAACCAACGTGCAACGCATATTTCAAAAGATGAAAATTATGGTAAATAAGCTAAGTAACTTAGAAATTCAGTTTCATACGAAAACACAATTAAATAATATTTATAAAAATAATTAAGCTAACAAAAACCTATTTTCAGGCGGTTTCAAGTTTTGCTTAATTCAATAAGAAGCATTTCCTTGAGCCTTGAGTTTTGAAGTTTAAACTGCAAATATTATATGATTTTAGTTGCGATTCCATATTTTCCATAGCGATTCTATCTATTATCTCGCCTCAGTTGCACTGTATCTGATTTTTGCTGCGTGTGTGTGGCTGCGTTTGTTGTGGCCACCCGCCTTCAGCTCCTGCCCCTGCACCCACTTTGCTTTTATTTATTTATTTTGTTTATTTTGTTTATCTTGCTCTTCGGTTCCCTGGCCCCAGATGGGGGATCTTCGGGTGACTCCGGCACTGCTGCTCTGGCTGCTGGAGCGACTGCTGCATCATCTAACGCAGCGGCGGCTGCCAAGATCGATCGTCCGCCGCCCGATCCCTGCTGCTCCTCCCATGATCCCTCTGATCCTCTCCAGCTGCCCGTCCTGGGTCTTCCTCTCTTCAGCTTTTCTGTTTTTCAGTTTTTCAGTTCGTCTATATGGGCGCGTTGTCGTTTCGATCGATCGTCGATCGTCGATCGTCGTCCTATTTTTTGCACTCGACTGGTGGTGTTGTTGTTTCGATGTATTTAAATTGGCAACATAAATTTTATTCGCAATATTTGCTTTAATGAAGTTTTTCTGCTGTTGTATTTCTATCTTTTCGCTTTGCAGCAATTGCGCATTATAAAATTGTAAATTGGTGAAAATTGTGCACAATTTGTTCGTGTAATGAGAGAAAGAGAGGGTATTTTTATGGTCGGGGAGTGTGCATACACATATCTAATTGGGGTATTGCTAAATTAAATTGTGACTTTCCATTTACCACTTTAAACATCTATGCAAATATAAAAAACTTCAGAATGCATCATTAAACTGCTTGAATATTGAGGAAATTCAATATTTGCGTATATGACATAATATAAAATAGAAAATTGTTTTTAAATAATCCATAATACTTGTAGTGGCCAGTATGCCCTTCATAAGCACTAGTACATTTTTGTACCTTTCTCCCAAATTTTCCCTTTAATTTGAATTGCGGCCTGGAAATTGATTTTCCATTCGGGGTTAAGTAAGCCGCAGAAAGAGAGGGACTGATTTGGCAGACGGGGAGTGAGCAAGCAGGACAGACTCGAATAGAAAGAGATGAGCAGTCGCCATTTGCGG
The DNA here is from genome assembly GCF_003286155.1 of Drosophila erecta. NCBI lineage: Eukaryota > Metazoa > Arthropoda > Insecta > Diptera > Drosophilidae > Drosophila > Drosophila erecta. The sequence continues at coordinate 20,523,318 of NW_020825198.1, forward strand.
GCACCACCCATCAGCTATGAAATTTCATCACGTAAGACTAATTAACAGCAAAACAACCTGGCGCACTTGTTTGTGGAACTCTCCATCTCCATATCCCGAGCCACCATGGTGCACCAGCACCACCCCCTTCCCTTACCCCTCCCTCGGCCAACACACTCACCACTATATTTTAGCCTGGCTAACCGCAGTCATAATTAACTTGCTGCCGCCTGCAAACTTTAGTGGCAGTTGCCTTGGCGATTATTTATTTTTTAGCATCGCTCGACCTCTGCTGGTGAAAAATTTAATTTTCAATAAATCACCTCGCAAGAAGCTGATCTAGTAGAAGCAGCGGTGGGTCGATCCGTTGGCGGTCTATTCTCCACCTAACCGAGTACGAGTATACACATATGGCCAGGCGGCGGGGGAGCGGAAGGAACCGGGATCTGGTGAGCTATTAGCACACCTCCTTTGGCTTATCTAACGATTTGTGATATGTGCGATTTGTGGCAGGGAGTCTGTTTCACACTAGTGACACTATTGTGCGTTGACTGCAGTCCACTTGGATTACGCCTGACATCAACTTGTTCGATTTGTGCGTTGATCTTACGAGTGTGAGTTTACCCATCCCCAAAATGCGGGGAATTTCTAGGTTGAGACATACCCCTTTCGAATGCCAAATGCCTGCAACAATTTAAGGCCCCAAAGCATTTAAGTGTTACATGGGAGTGGATGGCACTACATATGCCAATGGATCCACCAAATGCCAACGCTTTATGGCCACTATCATAAAGAATGTAAATGAAAAGCAAAGCACTGCAAACTGCACTTACGGTTTTCGCGTAATTTCCCACATTCAAAGAGCATCCAAGGGGCGAATCTAGCAAGGGTTTCAAGTTCCATCAGCGTATTTCTTTCGCTGACCAAATTGTTTTCTCCTGATGGTTTTGTTTGGGCACTTTAAAGCCATTTTTCGGGATGACGTGCTTTGGCTTTTGTCTTGTAAACTTTTATTGGCCCTCTGATCGCTGGGGGGTTTTGGGGGCTTCGGGGGCTCCGGGGGCTCCGGGGGCTTTTGCGCAATGTACGTCGTTGGCACAGTGGGGCATCGACGCGTTTTATTGGCCCGGCAATTAATTGCTACATTTTCCAAAGGAAAATTATGAACTAACATCAATTAGGATGCGGTGGAGTTGGCTGGCGAATCTCGCGTGGACTCTGCGCAGATGCTGCGCTGGGTGAATCTTTTCCCGGCCGGGAAGAAAACAAAACGAAGAGCGCTTAATGATTCAGCCTTTTTAATAGGCTATAAAATCTGAAAATCGGCATAGGCGCATCGTAGCGCTGCCCGAACATATTTCACATGTTTTTATTATTTTGGGGCGAAGATCTTCTTTTTGTCCTCGACCAGCCGCGCTTTATTGCCATTTCTGACTTTTTTGCCTTTGGCTATGCTTGTCATTAGCTGTTTAATCCAAGCATGTCCCATGCGGTTTTATTTGGAAGTTGAGACATTTATAATTGACACATGTCAACAGTTTGGGCGGGGTGCAATTGGCCATCGGGTTGTGCGTGCAACTTTGTGTCTTCTGTGCCAAATGAAAAGTTCCGCCGACACAAAATAAATTTGGTTCCTGCTCCATGACATAACAGCTATCTGATACTCGAATTCTTCATGTTCATTTTCGTATAAAGGTGATCTGTTAGCCACAGCTACTTAATAAAAAGGGCAAGACTAACCGCTAATCACTTTCGGGTTTGACCCAAAGGCCCATTCGGATTGGTGTGGATTTTATGCAAACAGCAAACAGCGAAAATTATGAGCTCACCTCATAAAAATAACGCCACAAGGAATTTCCGTGTGTATTCAGGCTTAAATATATAATATATTTCATCGGAGGCCCAGATTCCGTTTGATCGCCGGTGCGTGGCAAGTACCGCAAAAAGCGGAGCTCCTAAAAACCATATTTGCATACTTAATTAATTCAACCGCATTTGCGGACACATACGTGTATTCCAAAAGCCGATAAACATGCAAGCGAAAAAGAGATGAAAAAGATCGAAGATATAATATCGTATGGAGCAAAAACAAATAACCCAGTATGTACTCTAATTTGGTTGTCAAAACGACTTCAGTTTTAAATGAATTCCGTTTAAAATGGATTTCGCTTTTTCTTTTTTGTTTTTTCGTTTTGGTTTATTTTCGGTGAGTCAAGCACAGGCGCCAAATGTTTTGCCTATTTAAAAGTTAATAAAATCATATTATCAGTGAGATTTATGGGTTCAGTCGGTGAAAACACGCAAGGCAAAAGATCGGGGAAGTTGACGCTCTCAAACGAGAAACTATGCGCCTCTAAAATATATAAATTTTAATTAGCCGAGCGATATTTAAGAGATCAAGATCGAATCGACTTAGAGGTGCTCCATCTTCTCGGCTAAGAGGGGGAGGGGGAGAGGGGGCGAGGGGGCGAGGAGTGCCCAGATCGTGTCCAAGTCGCAGTGGCCGGGCTTGTTTCACTAATTAAGCCAAAATGGGCGCGTGTTTTTCAAAAACCTCCTTGGTCTTTGCATGATCTTTAATAATTTCGAAATATTTGTGGCATTTTTTCATGGCGCTGCTGCTGTTATGCTGTCTTCTTTATTTTGTTGTATTTTCGTGGCGTCTCCTTTCGCTGCAGTGCACTGATCTTGATCTTAGCCCGATGATATCCCGCAGTGTGAAATATTTTTTGATGAGAATTTATCATTTTCGTATGCCAACACCCCATTGCCGCTGTTTCGGCGGGATCCTGGTTTCATTTCGATACACTCACCTACAGGCACCATGCATTTCCTTGAGCATGATATTATTATTATAGAAATTGTCGTTGAGTAACCTAGTTTTCCCCAAATCAAGTAGTTGCTTTACTGTTTATAAGTACTCCAGTTTTGGATCATTTCATTACTATTGTATTTCTATTATACTTGCCATATTCGTTCAAGGTGTTACCTATTCCCAAGAGTGTTTCCTATTCAGTCTAGTTTCTTCAAAACTTGCTGCTCGCTTGTTTTGGTCCCCTGTCGATCATAAATTGGTGCAGGTCCTCTTGCCCAGTTGACATGCCAAACTGCAGTCAACGGTCGCCGGTCTGCAGTCTGCAGTCTTCAGTCTTCAGTCTTCGGTCTCCTGTCTCCTATCTCTCGTCTCCTGTCTGCGACTGATAAGCATCTTTCTGTATAAGCTGCCATACACAAGGAAAGACAGTTTTGTGTTCAAGATTAAACAGAGATGCGTTCTGAAGAAAATGTAGATGAAAAAAATGTTATTTATAAAAAATCGAACTTTGGTTGGGCAGCTGGAGAGCGGCGTGTATTGTTTGCAGTGTAAAGATCCACCTCCGGTTCCAAGAGCGTTCTTTCTGGCTGTTCTTGGGTGCTGATTACTAGCCTGGATCAGAATGGTGCTGATGCAGTTTGCTGTTACAGCCACGGATGATGATGAGGATTGAAGGCGAGGAGGATTCTTGCGGATTGGCGCTCAAATTTCATGGGCTGATTGTGCTACTTATAGCCAAAGGCAACAAAGTCTACTTTTTGATGATCTACAGAGATTGTAATTGTTGGCTGTGGGAAGTTCTGTGAGATTGAAAAACAACTATATAAAAACCGAGAGAAAGTATTTGGGTTGGCATCTACTTTTTAATTGGTCGGCGGCAGCAAGCAGGCACATTTAATGCGACTTAAAGACTTTTATTGCTATTACTTACATTCGGATTTAAAGACTGATCTAAGCCAAAACTTTAAGATTTTTCTACCAAACCTTTAAGTAACTTGAATATTTATGATGCAGTTGCGTTTAGAAATCCACCAACCACAAGGATTAGTCAATGAATACATTTTTTTAGCATTAAATTCCTAATTTATACCATTTAATTATTTAATATTTGCTATCCTCATTCCCATCCTTCTAGTCTAAAGCTAACCTACCTAGTACACAATATTAAAATTAGAAAGAAACCCACATTTCAACCATGTTTTCCCATTAAAACTCAAATTCCGCAAACGATTTCCCAGCAATGCCATGGGAAAACAGTTTCCACTCTCCAAATATAGCCATTACACCCCTCTGAGTCCATCGCTTATTGTTCTGTTTGGTGGGCCACACTTGCACTTTAATCGAGGATATTAATTTTCGCCAGTTGCATCTTCATTGAAAACTATTTAAGCCAAATTGTTGCGCTATTTTGTGCGCATGATTGTTACAAATTGTTCAATTAAAGGCTTAAAAGACGCTCAATGGGCAGAGGAAAGGCAAGACCGGGTTCCAAGACACCCAGAGCCCCAGATGCCCAGATCCCCAGATCCCAGGTTCTCCTGGCTCCGATCTGCAGCGCAGAGCTGGGAGTTTCGAGGCTGGCTAACACTCTGATAATGGATGTGCGTTTAAGCAGGTCCATGATAAATTATAGCCTAAACAGCAGGTGTCGCCCCATTGTGTGTGTTTGTGTGTGCTTGCAGGGGAAACCTCTTAGATTTTTGCACATTTCTTTGTTCGCACAATTTATTAAAAAGCGAAATTTTTGCTATGCCACGTGGAAATAAATAAGCCACAGTTGGCCACTAGTTTAAACCCAACTGCCATGACCTGAGGCAATCAACTTTAGTATCTCCACCTCATTGTTGCCGGCGATGGGCAATTAGGGGCGTGATTTTCCAACAATTTGTGCATTTTTAGCATAATTGAAGCCGCAATAAAAGTGTTAATTAGTTTTTGCATTTTATCCAAGCCCGCCCTCCGCCCTCCCCTGCTTCCTTGCTTGATTTAGTGCAACGAGCCGCATAATTTATGACAAAATTGTATGGCATCCGCTGATTGAATCGAACTGAAATTGTACTGCCGCAGCACTCATAAATTCTACTCATATTTTGTATGCAATTAAGCGTTAATGCACATGCTGATTATTGTGATTTTCAGCGCTTGCTGGAATTTATTAAAGCTGATTATATAGTTAAAGGGAAATTTGTGCTGCTATTTCTTGACCCATCGGCTTTCCATTTCATTTTCGTTTTTCATTTCAAATGAATGCAGTAATTGAGTAATTGAAATCAAAATTTATAAAAACAATTAATGAAACGAATTTGCGAGGTCTTAATCATTCGCAGTTTGTTAAGGATTGGCAATTAATGTATGTGAGGAAGGTATTTGTAAAAGAAAATTAAATGTAAAAATAAATACTTATTTTACATTACAAAAACGTAATTAAAACACTTTGCCTATTTGCTCCAACTTCCTGCACTTCCTTGGCCTGCATTTCCCACTTCAACAGTTGAGTTTGTTATAGTTAAGAGGGCAATTTGTAATAGTGTCCCACGGGACAGTCGTCGCCACACTTTGTTTCAACGCCATCACCATCATCCAACCCCACCATCCGGGAATCGCGTTGAATAATTGACAGTGATAAGGTATCGCATTGCGCTGACATGTTTCAGGTATTACAAAGGCATTGCGTCGGATGCCCTCCTCCTGTTTCCCTGTCCACGATTCCTAATTCCTGGCTCTTGGTTCTTGTTTCCCGGGGATCCATTCTGGGGACCACACCTTCTGCCATCCTCCGCGTTGGCACGCGAATTTCACACCAATTCCAATTACACAGCGAGGTGGCAACGGGGGTAGTCCGAGGCACTTGTCTATGTAAACATGCTCCACCTACTCGGCACAGCCCTAAAACCATTTTGTGAATTTGATTAATAAAGCCCTGCATCGCCGGCAGATGCAAGCGAACTGATAAGGAACTTGTGCTGCACTGGGAAAAAACATAGGCATTTTGAAATGCCATTTAGTGGTACTTATCGTGAAGGATAAGGATCTTTATTAGACTTATCTGCATTCAGAACGATGTCTTTTGAAGGCCAAGCTAATGGGAAATGCTGAATCTAAAATAGTTCTCGCTGTGTACTCTGAAGAGGAAGAACGGAGCTGAAAGGGGAAAGCTGGAACCCCAGACATGGCCAAAACCAGACTGTGGAACTTCAACCGAGTCGCCGCGACGTGTTCCCATCGTCAACTTGTTGTCTGCTGCTTTTGCTGTTGCCGTGTGCGAGGAAAGCTAATCTTTCAATTATAGACAATTTGTCAAATGAGTGGAAGAGGGGAGAACTGACAGCGGGGGGTGGGGTTGTGGGGACACTCTATATAGGTACAGGGTGCAGCAAAAGCAACAGCAACAGCACAGCAACAGAAACAGGCGACATCAACATCGCTGACGTAAACGAAGTCGTCTGCGCTCAATCATAGACCCATTTATAGGCGTCGAATTACAAGAACAAACTAATCGAAATCATTTATCACGTCACCATGCAGGCTCTCCTTACAGACCCTCCCCACATAAACACCTATATATATATGCCCGATTCTGGTGGGGGCAAGGCAATCAGCACCTATTGTCAGGCCCCAAAGTTCAGGTTCCAGCATTCTCCGGAGCTGCGTGCGCTGCTCTTCTTCGCCGAGGAGATGTTGAGTAATATGATTAATTGGTAAATTATTGGAACTAAAAGGTGGCCCCCTTTGTTGAGCGATGGGATCCAGGGGATCCGATCCGGGGCTGCGGTGTTGTGTGTGGGCGGGGATGATCGGAGAAAGATGAAGTAACATTAGCTTATCACAAGATGCTGACAGCCACAGGTTTTGGTTCGGAGTTTATTGATGAGATCGGGTGGTTTGGGGCGTTTTGATATGCAGGTAGGATTCTTAGTTTGTTACTAAGGCTTAAATAAAGTAGGGCTTTGCATTTAACCAGCTTTTCAGCTTTACAAGTACAAAATATATTAATAAAATTAAATAGTTTGGTAATTATGAGTCGAGGTTCAATCGGGATTGATTTCCTTAACCAGAACAGCAGTTTCTTCATGCAATTTGCCAAACTCAGAGTCCGAGCTTGATCACCTATATTTACAAACCCTGTGGAAAAGACAAATCCCGTCTCCTTGCAGAAATCCTCGCTAATTGCTGCCAATTTGTTACTTGCCAAGAGGTTGGCCGGAGTCAGCCAGTTCCTTTCAGCGCGTTTGGCTGTAATGAAATTTAATTATGTTGTATATCAACTTATTTGCATATCGAGGCACAGTTAAAGGTTTCAACCGAATAGCTACTCCGCTGAAGAGATGATTCTCCGGCAAAACAAATGAGTTTCCTTTTCGTGTCTCTCTTTTTTGCGTGCGCGCTTTGGTTTTCGGAAAAAGTTCTGTTTTTTGCGAACCGCGGAATCATTTTAATTGCCACAGAAAATAGCGAAAAAATTAGATTTCGTATGCAAAGCAAAAACAATTCTTTGTGAATTTTGCGAATATTTGTGTACTATTTTTTTTGACTTGTACTTGGCAAGCGGAAATAGTTTGTAGTGAGCTAAAAAGTCTGTCCACGAAAAAGAACGAGTGAAAACAAACACCAAGTGTAACAAGATGATCATGAGGAAGCCAACTTTTAGTTGGCTATAACTGTGCGTTGACCTTTTTTTGGGTGATGGTGGTGAAGACCAACGTCTTGGGACTCTTTGATAAATGTGCAACATTTAGACGCGATTTGGGGCCAAGATAATACGGATTTTGTAAAAGAATTGCGTGTGGGGTATCAAGGGTATGACGAGTGGGTGGATAAAGTTTCAGGCTATAATTTCATTAAATTAATGGAGGTGTTGCTGTGGAATGTTTGTATAAAATTGCTTTGTTTAGAAAAATACTAAAATTTGAAAAGCGTACGAAACATAGTAAATATAACTAATACAATATTAGTTTAATGTGTAGAAAACAAAATCTGATTCCTAGGGTATCTTTCGACTAACCCTTCCACGCAAAAGCTTTTCCACCTTGAAATTTGGCAAAAAGTAAAAAGCGGTGAAAGAAAACAGAATCTTTTTGTTCAAGCTGCCGCTGCTTGTTAAATGTTTGTTTTAGCGTTTTTAATTGCCTTAATTATTTATTGTTTGGCTTTATTCAGGGTGCGTGTGTATGCGTGTGCTGTGCTTGTGGTCTTTAGGAGTTACCAGTTCAGTTCAGCTCTCCACTGGGCGCCATCAAAACGAATGACTTAGGCAACGAACTTGGGCCAGGCAATTTGTATGTATGCGAAAGGCAGAGAAAAGCTGACACAAAACGAAGATGCTGTCGCTGCTACTGACTGTCTGCGAAGATTTCAATCAATAAATCAATCAATATTTGTGAAAGCTGAACTAAGAGAGTGTCCATCTGCGTGGCAAGATGTCCTCTCTCTGCCTCTTTTGCTGTCCGAATGTCCGCGTCCATCAGTCATACGCATATTTCAATTAACATTCAGGCGAGGCATTTTTTCCAGTTCCCCAAGCGATTCGATTCCATCCCATCCCATGCGATCCGATCCGATCCGGTTCGCCACGGTCTGGTTTTTATTGATGGAGCACCCCGAACACCATTTTGCGCCTATGAAACAATTACATTTTGTCAGCTTTTTGATGCTGGCGCCATTGTCTGTTACACGTGTGGAAACGGTAGCCAGTCTGCGGTTGCCCATGTGAAGCACAGCTGGCGGGCTTTTAAGGCAAAAGAAAAGCAATCGAATCCAATCCAATCCAAACGAATGGACTCGAATCCAGCCACCCACCACATCGCCAAAAACTGCGTGGCTAGACAATGTAAATCCCCTACTTGGCATATTGACTCTGACAATCACATGTGTCGGATGGGTAGGATAAACCCTTTTATGTGGTCAACTTTGCATACTTTGCTTGCTAATGGAGTACGAGTACTTAAGGTTTTCGAATTACCTCGTAATATTTAGCTTTGTAAGGTAGTATAATTAATAATCTAATTTTTAAACAAAATCTGATTTTTTTACCTACCTTATAAAATAAAACACCTATTGGGCTTAAATTAAAAAATTACTTCAGCTTCGCAAATTTTTAAAGACAAATACTCAAATAATATTTATAATTTTCTCTAATGCTATTTTTATTAATTTGAATTCAAAACCTTTATAAATTTGTAAGTTAATATCGAGTATTATATGACATGTGGAGAATCAGCAAATATTGATATTTGACATAATAATTTGTAATAAATAAGTTTTCCAAGGCACAATATATATCTCACAAGAACAATAAGAATTTTAATTTTTGATCAAGACTAATTTAATGCAAATGAGATTAAAGTATTATATTCCTTTTGTGTTCTCCAGCCAGATGTGATCATTTTGCAAGGGCATAGCAAGTTCGCTTTGCATTTGGCCACTTCCCTCACCTGATTTCGTCCCCGCCAACCTGTGTTTTGTGTTTTTTTTTATTTTAATTTTTTTAATTTTTGACATTTTTGTTAAGTCATCAACGCACACGGCGGGACGTCGCCTTCGCTTGGATTTGGATCTGTGCTCGCAGATTCGAGAGTCTCGTGTTGTTACCTGTGACTGATTAATTTGGCTATTATGGCATTTGGCTTTTATGCGCACAGTTGCCCAGTTTACAAAAACTAAAAAATCTCCGAAAGCCGTTGGATTTATTTTCCACTTTGTCTGGGCGTCTCTGCGATGGATTCGATCGATTCGTTTTGATCTTCTTCTGCCTTGTAGCATGTCAAATAGATTTTTGTTTACGGAGTTTCGATGGCGATGGAGCTCATAATAGACCCAGTTAATTGCTAATAGCCGACGGTGCAGATTTCTGTGTCAGTCGGACGTCAAATGTAAATGCTTATTAAAGATGTTTTCGAATATTTTCGATGTTCGCCGCTGTTTTGTTGTAATTTGTAATTTGCGTTCCGCATTCGATTCATGCAAATTGTGCATGACGCTTCGATTCGGTTTCAGTTTGATGGCAAAACTATTGACCTAAAATATACTTTGATGGTTCCCAAGATCCCAAACAGATCCCTTAATTACTGAGCTCAAAATTTCTAATAGTGAAATCCGTTTTTGATTTCGATTTAAATATGGGCGAGGCTAATTTATCCATCATTAACATATTGCCCCGATTCCCCGACAAACTGAACTGTATAATTAAATCGTTTGCCAAATTGCCGTAAGCCGCGAAAAAAACCGAAAATCACTTCATTGTCAGGGATTTTGGCGCTGCCTCTGCTGCTGGGTTGCTTTACTCCCCAGTCTTCAATTATCATAAAATTTTATTAAACTGCTCCACTTTATCTGTCTCCCATCTCACCTCCATTCCATTTTTTCGTGTCTGGCCACGCTTTAAGCGCTGAAATTATTGCAGGCAAACAATAAAAACGCATAAGCCTCAAAATAATGCGACTTATATACGTTTTCGAAATGCTCTTCTCATGTTTTTGGGGCCAGGCGGGTATATGGACTTTCTCAATTAGTTTCTTGTTTTGGGTTCTCTATTTGCTGAAAACGTATACTGGATTTTGAGTGTTATAAACACCAATACTTAAAACCACATTAAAACCATTAAAAAGTCATTAAATAAAATAAAAACTAGTATATAATATAAAACACTATAATAATCATATCATGTCAAACCCTTATCATATTAATTTTAAGACCTTGTGAAGTGTGTTCTCAGTTCGGCCAAGTCTCAAAAATGTGAGACCTTTTCTTATACGCCAGCGCGTAAATCACGACGGGGAACAAATATTTAGTGTTAATACCATAAATTGTCACAAGTTGGCCCCAATTTGCCTTGCGTATTATAAATTTGCATTCCCAGAACTGGCTGAGGCGAATTCCGGGGCGGTATTCCATGGTATCAACAGCTTGTGGGCGTCTCTGTCCCCGGCACACACTGCATACTGGCCGCACTGGCAAATTGAGTTCTAATGGGAACGAGATTACTCCCCTGCCTCGGATTACGTTCCGATTCCGCACCTAAATCTCTCTTAGCACTCTCAATATTTTTAAGGTTTTCAGCATTTTCAATTAGACCTCTGAACTCAACTTGGGCTCGAGCGCTGCACTTTTGCCTGCCACGCACAGCTGGCCCCCACAAACTACTCCAAGTTCTTCTCCTTCACCTCCGTGCACTGTAAAAAACCCTCATGAGCATCTGGAGTTGATTATCAAAAGACAGTAATTATTTTGCAGAAAACTAAAATATAGAGCATGGATTCCTTCGGGAATATTGCATTAGATAAATCCTAGTGTATTTGGGATTATTTTAATCTTCATAGTAACCTACATTTTCATCTTTTGCAGGATTCAGCGTCTCAGTGCAGCTCTGACAAGTTTTCGGTGCTTAAACTGCTTGTGTTTCGAATATTTTAATGAAGTCCATTGAAGCTTTGTGCGAGCGAAATTGCATTTATAAGCCGAGCTTAGATCTTCTTCTTTGGCTGACCGTTGTTTTTATGGTACTGTCAGTGTTTTGCTGGTTGTTGGGGGCTGTAACCGAAACGCGTTTATTACAATCTAATGAAGTCGAGAGCCTGGCACTTAACGGTACGAAGAAGTAGCCGCCTGTTGCTTGTTTGCAGTTTGTTGCCTCAGTCTTCTGTTTTTCCAGCTGCACTGCAGCAGCCATGTGGCCAAGTCGAAGTTACGCAATTATCGCGGCAGATGGGGCATTGAATTGGGGGTATCATAAACAGTTTGGCCAGCTGAAAATATGATTTGGCACCAAAGACGCCCGAGTAGTCATGAACTGCTGGTCAGAGACTTTTAAGTTGTCCACTTTTTGTGAGTGCCTAAAAGGATTAGGCTGTGAGAATTGCTTGGTTAAGGATCCATTACATTTTATGCTAAGCACAGTAATTTATGTGGGTGTACTTTGAGTTTTCGGCAGATGCCTAAAGTGAAAATTGTGAAACAGCAACTTGACACTAAGAATGGCCGTTTGTTTGAATTGTTTTTGTTCACAAATGCATATTTGCATCAATTTAATGGCAACTGATGACTGATTCGCTGTTTGAAGCAGCCCACATATGCGTTTGGCTACCGTATTGCAACCACGCCAACATCCTAGTCCCCGATCGAACCACGTCCCCCATGTAACCACCGAAAAAATAAGCCAAGACATAATAAATAACCGCTGTCATTCATAATGTCAACAGGGCTGCCAACATTTTGTGCTGTTATCTGCGCCACTCGCGCAATTCTGGCAACGAAACAGCGACCACAACAACCACATTCTGCACATGGGAACACAGCTTGGACTTTGGCGATCGAAGAACGGAGAACATGGGAACTGAGCTGAGGAAGCCACTGCCCAGACAAAGTGGCTGTGGGTCCGACTCGGGATCTGCGAAATGCAGCGAACCACTTGTGAGCTATGGGAGAAGCCGGCGGCGGAAGGTGGTCACCATTGAGCAAAAGCCAAGAGCTACGGCGACCTCCACACATTGAGGAAAATCATGCAGGAATATTAAATGCAATATACGCAGTAAAGACGTGGCTTGAATTATCACAACTATCCAAGGCATCTCCAAAAGTTTTTATTGAGTGTTACTCAATAAATCTAAATAAATATAATGATGCTGCAAAATACGGTTTAAGTGCAATTGCGAGAATATTTTTGAGCAATTCTTTTCAGTGCATATGGGCCATTCTTTCGGTTCTTTCGCATCGTCTGCGCTTTGACATCTTACAGATCAATTCATGATAATCGCTGGGACCACCATGGACCACAAAACGTCCAACTTCGTTCGCATGGTGGAAACGTTTTTCTCTCCCAGCTTCTTTTTGCTCATTTTTTCTTTTACCGGAATTTAACTGTTTTCGCTGGAATTGAGAATTTCCAAAGGCTGCAGTCACTGGAGTCTAGCATGTAATCGATATTTTTCGAGCCCCAGCGACAAAGAGCTCAGAAAAACTCATAGGAAGAAGTGGGAAAAGGGTCAGCTTATGTTATGTTTTTCGCTTTGGCAACATGCCACCGCATTTTTGAGATCCGTACGTTTTTCGGCTGAAATTATAGACTTTATTATTGCAGTGCCACTGGTCTTGCCGAGCAATATCTATTTCGGATTTAGTGTGGGGCAAATCTGCATGAAATTGCCAATATGGGGTAAAATTAATTACGAGTCGAGAGAAGGTCGTTACACGGCTTCTTCAACTTGACTTTAGCACGGATGCGAATGTAAATCACTTTGCCATGCCACGCTTTCAACTACTCAGTGTGGCATGCACAGAGAGAATATTATGGCATTAAATAAATTACCTCAAAAAAGTGAAAACAAACTGGCTTTGGGAACAGCATAGTGTATTGCATAATTACTTCCTTAGTAGCTTTATTTATTTTTATTTATTTATTTTTTATGACTAACTGCTTGTTCGTTCTGTGCACGCTCTTCAGTTTTATTTTTTGTGGCCTCTGCCATTTCTGTTTCGAAACCAACTCAACGATCTTCGAGGCATTGCGCCCTCTAACCCTCGAAACATAAATTCAGCAGCCTCAACGGCAGCAGGCTAACCCAAGTGCAAGTGCAAGTCCAACTCGAACTCGAACTCCTAGTCCCAGATCCACTGGACGAGTAGAGACAGACAAGTGGCAGCATTCCAGACTCGTCCAGAGTCGGAAAAGCAAATAACAAAGGTTCGCTTTGAGCCCAGTCCTGGGATCTGCGGCCTCAAGAGCACCCAACTTTGGCTAGGGTTCTTCGGGCATCGAGTGTGAATTGATTTTTAGCCATACTCTATCGGAGGGTACTGGTATTGTGGCACACAATTTGAGTATTGTATTGACTACCTATTACTTTGTCATCTTATACAAACCGTAAAGGTAGTGTGGGGTTCCCTTCTCGATCAGGAAAGTAAAACGAAAAATCCAGGGAATCTAGCCCAGTGCTCCAGAGGGGCCAGCATATTCACCTTACCATGCCTAAACCTGGATCTGGATGCTCGAAGGGATCGAGCGCTGGATCGGCGGTTCCATTCCATTTGCATATGTTTCGGCAATTTCGAGCTGGGCCTGCGAAAAATGATTTGCTGATCGGTGCCCGGTGCCCGGGCACTCCATCGATTCGTGATCTTTACGAGCACAATGTCGTCGCAGGAGCAGCAGCTCCATTCCCATGGCAGAAGCTCCACTGCGCATGCGCAGCGAAAGCGTCATTTAACGCGCATTTAGCATGCAGCCTCGCCAGCTTTTGTCTTAAATATATTTTGCAGAGTTCTTTCTTATTTTCTTACTTTATTTCACTTTTTTCAATTTTATTTGCGCCACCAGCCTTTCGGCCGCGGCTACTGAAGTAGCTCTCGATGTTTCGCCCCAGGCCGCCGGCTGTCAGTCATTTGTCCCAGACGCAGCGTCGTCATCCTCGGCGCGGCATCAGCTCCATCCTCGGTAGCGAATCTGTCCGTTTTGGGGGCCTGTCTTTATGTAAATTAGTTCAAGTGCATGCGAATCTTTCCTACTCTCAGGCAGCCCCACCGGTTTCCAGTTGGCGGTTGGGTTGGCTTAGTTCTGGGATGCAACAGGGATGCAACAACAATTAATGCAATGGTGCTTAAAGATATATAAAATTCAAATGAAGCGCATCTTAAAGTTTTCCTGCTTGTACTAAAAGGTTAATGATTGAGAAATGTATGGTTCATGGTTGAATTGGTTACATTGGTTACATTGGTTTATGAACCAAAAAAGTATGCTAAATATTGCTTGAAAAATATTGAAATTAATGTAGGAATGCAGCATAGAATGTAACTAAATAATTGGGAGACTATATTTGCTGCTCCCACCTAATAAATTCGAGAATAAGCGAACCCCTGGTTTCAGATTCTAACAAATTGATTTCAATCGCCTCGTTCGATAATTAAGTTGTCAAACAAATCAATTAGCCCGCCTCCTTTTCGTGCCAAGTTACTGCTCCACAATTTCCAGATTTCCATTAGATCCTTCCTAATGAGGTCTAGCCGGAGTGGTCTTTGCAACTGGATCCAATGATTTACGTCTTTAATATAACCAATACCTTCGCATCCTTGCAGAGACCCGCACAAACGTTTTGGAGTTGGCTCCTCTCCTGATTTATATAACACTAAGCTGAATTTTACAGCCTTTGCATTAATGTATTTTCTGTTTGCTCTCAGACTCTGTAACATAAAAGTAGATTGGGTGCTTTCTTTATTACACATCGTCTACGGGGTTATTTCTTTGCTTAAATGAACGATAAAATATAAATGTGCTTGCGACCAGCCAGCCACCCAAAACATTTCGAGGATTTATGGGTGCATTAGCGTTTGAGGCGATTGAATTTGCAAAGATTTCCATTTCTTTCCATACATTACCCGCATTACCCGCATTTTTCTCAGCTGCTTGACTTGGCCACCTTTGACTTGGCTTTTATGACTGGACAAATTTTTGTGCCTATAAAAAATAGCAATTAGGCGAACGTTTAATTACCCCGCCGCAATGATTCAAGTGAAAGAAGCTTAAGTATTTCCAATGCATGCCAAGTAACAGTGAGTACTGGCTACGTAATCTAGAACACATGTTCTTCTTTAGTTTCCAAAATGCCCTCCATTATAAGCGAACTGGTATATAAACCAGCTTTGACTGCGAACTTAGGTTCATTAGCTGATTTAGACCAAAACTGCTTTCCAGTTGCAATCTACTGCTTTCGATTAATCTACTTATCTGCAATCTACGCCCTCCCGACATTGTATGCGATATCTACTGTGATTTTCCTGCACTTCTGCGGTACAACCGGCCAGAAATCGCTATCCAATTCCGATGGCAATGTCTTGTTGGCTTATTGGTGTTGGCGTGTTGTTTGGCCGACTCGGCAAATGATTTAAAGTGTTGCTTTGCATTACATTTATTGCCAATTGAAATTTGAAGTGCGTGAGAAAGTTGGAAATGGGCTTCGCTCGAGCTGCGGCCTCTCGGATTCGTACTCAGATTCGCATTGGGATTCATAGTTGCATAGTCTGGTTCTCCTTGGCCAGCCAGGTCCCAAGTCTTCCAGTCTTTTTGGCCAGGGGCCGTGTCCGTTGCCTGTTTTGGCCTTTGTGCTGCGGGTTAATATGAGCTGAAAATTGGCTTGCTTAGTTTTGTGGTCGGTCGCTGGTTGGTTGCCGTCGTTTGTGTTCGTTCGCCGGTGATTTGATAACATTTTTCAGTCGGAATGGAAAGTTTCGTTTCGTTTCGTTTCGTTTCGTTTCGTATTTGCAGATGCTCCCACTCTCCGGCGCTCTGTCGCTGCATCTCTGAATCTCGGAATCTGAATCTGTGTCTGTGAATCCCTGGGTCCCCATCCTCCATCCTCCAGCCTCCTGACTCCAGTCTTCAACTCGGGTCGTCTGGGTGCGGCAACAGATTTGGGAATCGTTTATCGTCCTCCCAACCCCCTCTCTCCCACCTTCTTTGTTAACTGGTATCTATCGTTTTTGGCCATTTTCATTCAAACATGTGTGTTGCTATTCGAATGCCTTCCTGCAGGAGGGGTATATTAGTTCGCCAATGGCTTTGCATTGCGTCTTCAAATAATAACTGCCTATGCTAAAAACCTTTTTTTACCAGCTGCATTTAAAATTTAGTGGATGTTAATTCTACAAGTTAGCTATTTGTATTCTATTTTATGTATAAGTGTACTATACTTACTTTAATGTACTAAGTGAATAATTTAAAGGCTTTACGATAAATTAAAAGTCAAATTTAAATTAGAAGGAACAAGTGATGATGAACAAGTGAATTCCTTAGGGGAACGTACAAATATATATGTAAGTCTTTTGGTTCCTTTGTTTTTCTAGGACATTCAAAGAGTCTGATCCTCGCGGCACCTGCCATTCGCATGCGAAATACTTTCTAGGCTCCACCTACCCACAGGCAAATGAAGCCAATTAAATGCCTCGCTCGTACTCATTGGCTTTTGATTGCCTGGCTTTTCTCTTACTTGTTTCCAATTGATTTGTTGGGAGGTTTCCATAGCATAATCAGGCACATAAATTAAGCCAGACGTCCAGGGAGCTGGTTTTTTCACTTAGGGGCGGGCCTCTGTTTTATCCGCAGTTTGCGTTCCAGTTCTCGTTTGAGGTGCCTCGTTTTGGCATTCTAGCCTATAATTCTGTCATTAGCCCAACGCAAATATCGGTCTGCGCCCTGAGATCTAGCCAATTGGTTGTTTAATGGTCAGCAGTAAATCTTGGGGCTGGCATACATGGGGATTTAATTGTTGGCCCGCTTGGAAAATGGAGTTAATCTAAGCCTTTTTGTTCTTTGCACTTTTTCTCAGATTTGTATGTTCCTCAAAGAAATGTCATTCAAAATATTTAATTTGAGATACATTGTTAGTACAGGGGTTTTTAACTATGTTATAGCATTTTTAAGCACCAGCTAAGATCAACCGTTCTATAACTAAAAATAAGTAAATAACCTATCTTAAAATGGGACGGATTATATTTTATAATTCTTAATTATTCTTTAATGTTATTTGAACATTTTCTCGGATTTGTATGTTCCTCAAAGAAATGTCATTTAAAATATTTAGCTTGAGATACATTGTTAGTACAGGAGTTTTTAACTATGTTATAGCATTTTTAAGTACCAGCTAAGATCAATCGTTTTATAACTAAACATAAGTAAATAACCTATCTTAAATGATTATAATTCTT
Source organism: Drosophila erecta (assembly GCF_003286155.1). NCBI lineage: Eukaryota > Metazoa > Arthropoda > Insecta > Diptera > Drosophilidae > Drosophila > Drosophila erecta. The sequence continues at coordinate 20,540,800 of NW_020825198.1, forward strand.
AATTATTCTTTTTTGTCATTTGCACTTTTTCTCAGATTTGTATGTTCCTCAAAGAAATGTCATTCAAAATATTTAACTTGAGATACATTGTTAGTACAAGAGTTTTTAACTATCTTAACTTATCTTAAAATAAGACGGATTATATTTTATAATTCCTAATTCTTCTTTTTTATTTAATTCTTAGAGCGTGCAACGCATTTACATTAATGTATTCTATATTAAACACATCGAAACCCTATTACCCTTGTTTTTAATTTGAATACAGCAAAACGTTTCTATCTTGGATACAACTTAAAAGGAATACAAGTGGCAAATAATATGGAATTAATATATTTTCGCTTGCATATCTTAAACTGTTCCGCTTGGTCGCTGGTTTGCGAAGGCATTCACATTTCTGAATGCCCGCCCAGCTTGTTAAATATGCACATGTTCGATATAATGGCAGCTGGAAAGCAAATTAGCGAGCGAAAAAATAAAAAATAAAAACCGCAGACCCAATACAACAAAAATCGAGACGTTGCTCTGCGGATTGACCAATAAACTTGCAGCTTCATATTGGTGGACGATGTTAGTTATAGTTTGTTATTGGCTGGCTCTCCAAAATTCGGCAAAAAAGCTTAAAAAAGAAACAAAATCGGTAAAATAAAACGACAACTAAATAACAGAGCTCCTCGCCCAAAAGTGAAACCAGCTTGGAAACTCAAGTTAGCGCTTGTTGGTTGTCAGGTGGTGGATGGTGCTGTGCTCTTTACTCAAAAAGGGGCCTCATCATAATTTCCATTTTTGCGGTCAGACTTCGTCCAATCAGCGCTTTGCACATTAGCTACAAAAGCAGAAAAAACAACTGCAGCAGCAATTGCAAACACATGTTGATTGCATTTGGTTGTTGCTGCCGCTTTGTTGTTGCCGTCGTCAAATGCGAGTTGCTGCGGCTGCAGTTGCCATTAGCGCAGCAGTGTGAAATTCGATATTAGTGCAATTCATTTTCAACAACTCATTTTTTGCCAATCTCTCAATCTTTCCGACCGACCATCACTGCCGCAGAATTTCACAGATTTTTATTTCGATTTTGCGCTTCGTTAGTCGAAAAAGATACACCCTTTTGCCTGGCACTCTTCCCACTTTAAATGATTGGGTTTACGACGGAAACTGTTTGCCTCCGGCAATCAGCACATTTTGGCAAGAATATATGCGTTTTAAGTTGTAAGCTGCCGACACAGCTTTCATTATTCTATCTAACTTCATTTTGAGGCTGCAAATTCTAAAAAGAAAACATTTTACTGCCTCCAAAGTGTTCATTTACGTTGAGACAGGGAGATCGCCATAGTCGCGTTCCACTGCAATTAGCGCACTTTTTGCGTGATTGAAGGCTGCCAGAAGTCAGAAGTCCGGACGTCGTGGGTCAATCCGCAATCTCCAATCCGCAATCCGCAATCTGCAACCTGCAAAGCATATGAAAATTAATTTTGGACTTCGGGTGCGTTACGCCCCAGACACACTTTCAGAGACTGGAACTCTCGATCCGTGCGCAACCGAAGTTTTCCTTTGACTCTGAACTGTCTTTCCTTCGGATTTTCTGGATTTTACGACTTGCGCGTTTTTAATTACTACTACCTGCACTTTGCTGTTGCACCTGATGGGTGGCTGCGGGGGGAGAGGCGGCGGGGCAGGGGAAATGGACAGCCGTTGACGAGTTTTACGGATTGCAAACTGCGCAAATCTGGGAGCACTGCGGCCACTTGTTTGCCTGCTAATTCCAAAAGTCTCGGTCAAAAGGTTTTGATTGGTGTTAGGCCTACCAAGTGGCAGTCCATTAGAAATAGGTATTACCTGATTTCTCTTGGGTAAATAGCTGCTGAACAGGTGCAAGTTGCGTGTGTTTGTGTAATCTAGAATTATGGCCAGGCATTAGATAAATGGACAAGCAAAGAGCCAGGAAATGGTACTAATTGGAGATATAAATGCCGCATTTATGCTAATTTATTGAATGCAAGATTACTGCAAGCCGATTAGCGAGCAACTTAATCAATGAGTTCAAATATATTATGTTTGAAAACCTTGAAGGTTAAGGGTTATCCCCCATTTACACACTCGTAGATACAATCTAAATACAATCTTTTCCAAGTTATATCTGCCCTACATTGTATATCTCCCTATTAACCGACTTTTCGCCCTCATAACAATTTAAATTGAGCCAAATTGCTGAATTGTTATTCAGCAGGTTGAACTCACAGCGAATGCATTTCGGATTACCAATCCGAAATCCGATGTTTTCTATTCATAGATAGACAAGAGAAAAAAGAAACCGAAATCCCCCCGGCCAAAGCTTTTTCCCCGCACCGATTCTGGGCTGTGAACAATATGGCTTTTGATTGCAACTAATTGTTGTGGAAAATGTAAAGAAATTTATCAAACGCCCATAAAAACTATATCAACAGCATTTTGACTCGGACTACACGCCATTCGTTTGGCTTTTGGGCTTAGGCCATCATTCAAACGGGGGATCTCGAAATGGGAATGGGAGCCCCGAGCTTGGAGCTTGTAGAATCGATTATAAATTATGAAAATATATGTACATAATGCAGATGGGCACAAGTTCAAAGCGCACCGTTTCTTTTTCTCTCATAAAAATATGAAAAGCGTTTTTGTTGATTATTAATTTATGAAAACGATAGAAAAAACTGAAAAAACTACAGATCAGGGCTGAAATCGGATTTCGATATTTGCTGCCGTTTCGTTTGGTTTGCAGTAATTAAATTTAGATTACGTTTTGAAGCCCCATTCGATTCGACAGTAGTTTAATGTATGCAAATTACACCCGATCGACCCCAAAAATATCAACGATACAACCCCGACGTCTGACTCCTTGGGAGCATTTAGCCGAAGCCCTTTTTTTGGATTTTGATGTGACGAATCGATTTCCAAAACGAGACATTCGAGGCCAAAATTTCTCGGCTCTGGTGCTCTCCTCTTCAAAATTTGTAACACACTTCTCATGGTTTTTTTTCCACTGAGTTTGGCATTTTTGTTTATGACCCAGCAACACCCATTTTCTCAACTTTTCGACTTTAATCGTCGGACGGCTTCGGTTTCCCAGGTTTAATAATAATATTTTCCTCCAAAACGCTTTCCATTTCTTCTCCTCGCTGTTGTGGGCGTTGCTAATTAGAAGGCCTTTCCATCTCATGGGTGGAAAATGTGCTCGATTTGATTTGTGGAAATTTATGTTGAGCATTAGCGTTTTCCTAGGCAACACGGATGGTTTTCGGCTTGGTTTACGATGTGCGAGCTTGGGGCAGAACGCACTTTAATGACTCGAAATGAATTGGGTAAGATACTGGGGAATAGGCCAAAGTCGAAGGCGGCTTTAAAATGAGGGCCGAAAGCTGCGAAGATTTCGGTTTGGGGAAATTAGGCAAATTAATTGGGAATTTCAAGGGAGATCGTTTAGGGCTCAGGTGTTTGGAGGAGGGTTTACGACAGTTATAATGAGTAATTTATGTGTCGTAATGGGAGCTTTCTGAATGATTTCAAAGTGGGTATTGAGTGGGTATTCATATACACTTTACATTTTTTGTAAGTAATACAAGTAATACATCATATATTCCCGAAACTTACTGCATAGACTTAATTCCATGATATGAACAAGGTAACGAGGTGTGCCAAATGCAAATCTACGATTGATCTATTAACAATTCAGACAGAGAAATTCATTCGTGTATTGATACAGAGAGAAGGGGAACCCCATTCGACATTCTGGCAGGTGGGCAATCATTTTTGGCCACGCTAATTTCGTTGACCTGCTGATTGCCCATGGAAATTGAAAATTATGAAATTATGATTTTCTTCCCGCGTCGTCGACACCACAGCAACACATGCCAATCGCCGCAGATTGATACGTCATGTCAATCGTGATTTTGTTTGCTGGAACTTTAACATTTCACCGACGTGATGCGATGCGATGTGTTGCGATGTGATCGATGCAGGAGGTGCATCTTTCAGCTGGATCGACCTCCGCCCACCTGGGATTCCACTTCCAGTTCGACTGCGCACACGTCATGCATGTTCATATACAAATTCGCTGCGCCTGATTATACGATCGAGTGGATGCTCCGCGGATGGCTCTCCTTTTTGGTTTTCCGTATTTTTTTCTGGCCCCGTGTGACTTCTACGACTATGACCCGAACGTTCAAAATTTGTAGCACTGACCCCGGCGGAGCAGGAAGGGCACCATGATCGAAAACCCATTCGCACGGCCCGCTCATTGGAACGATGCCACAATATGGCTTGCAAATCAATTGGCCAGAGAGCATAGCCGCAGAATCTCCCAAGAGCTATTTGTGCCGAAGGCCCAGGAAGGTTGGTTTCTGGAGGAGCCGGCGGCCTTTAAATACTCTAATTTCTGAATTCATGAAAAAGACCTATCTGCTAATTAAAATGCTCTCTTAATGAACTAACTATTCAAACGTAGCTTGCGTACAAAATATCTACTTCTCTAAGAATATTATAATTGCATACATGCCAAACCGTATATTAATATTTGTAAATAGCTTGATCGTAATTATTAGCATTTTATTTTCTCACTTTTTTAACATGCGCTTGTATTAATATTAGTAGCGGTACATCCCTGAACATACAAGCATTTGACATACCAGGAATGCCCCTCGAAAGTAGGGTATCGAAAAAAGAGCCGAGCAAGTGCACAAAAGTTCGCGGGAACATTTTGCGGCTGCAGTTGATCTTTAGCCATATTAAATTAACCAAAGGCTAGGCCGAGGCCTATGATTGATCTGGGCCCGCCGTCGCGGCCGATTATACAGTGAATGCTGGCCAGGTCGGCGATGGCCGGGTCGATCGGTGGGTTGTCCAGTTGGCCAGGTCGATGGGGTCGGGTCGGGTTTCGCGTCGCTGCGATCATCGCATGCATAATTTCCAATGTGTGCCGAAGATTTCGAGACCGGCAGACTGAATATTTTCGAATATACATCTTTCATAGCTCTTATTGAGTTATTGCTGGCAATCGAAAGCAGCTCGCATCGGATGAGCTGGGATCTTGGGCATCTGAAATGCAAAGGGTCCAAGGGTTCAGCCAAATGATGCGCACGTTCTTCGCTAAGGTTAAATATACCAATCAATGGCTGGCTAATAAAGTTATGAAGGCAGCGATATATTGCGTTTATTATGTTACGCTTTTTAGGCTAAGCTGTGAGAGATCATAGCCGATCTTCTCCCATGGCAAATTGGTATAAATTTGAATATTCATAATAAATTATTGAAGGGATATTTGAAAATTTTCTCGTTTAAAATGTATAATTATTTATAAGTAAAGCAAATTGAAGTTCCCATATTATCTGTAATTGGGAACGAGGAATATTTATTCAGATACTTTAGGGGATTAGCATATTGATGAATGAACTCGACACGTTAATTAGCGTAATTAATATATCGGAATTGATTGCTGGCTTGAATATTTATTTTTAATTTCTGCATTACAAATAGGCATAAAGTATATATATTTATAAAATGCACTTTTGTGAAAATACATACCAACTTTCGCTGTTTCCCAAATATGTTTAGATTGAATATCGCTAACTATAAGCCGAATCAAATGAGCACCTTTGTCTTTTCCATATAATTGAACGATTCCGACAACATTTCCAGGCCATTAAAATCCCTCCCCAAATTCGTTCCGTTAACAAGACATCCAATGGCCAAAAGGAAAAATCACAAACCCCGAGACGCTGCATCTCCTCGCATAACATGCTCATATAATTACACGCAAAATAATTGTTCTATGGAAGCTGGAAAAAAGGGGCTGAGTGGGGGAAGTGATGCGAGTAGCACTATCTATAGAGGTCGCAACCCGTTGGATGCTACCTAAGCCGAATAAGAACTCATGAAATTCAATGCCTGCCTCCGATTCTCAGACTCTTAGCCTTGAATTCCTTTTGCTTTTCGCGCTGCGGGCTCAGCTATCGAATTACCAGCCAACCGAATTCCCAGTCCGCTCCCGGGGATTCCCCTGCTCCTTCACCTCGATGTTGTCGCTTGTAATTGGCTGTACATTTCGACACCCCGGCGACAACAACTGAACAACAACTACAACAACAACCCAGCTCTTGAGCAAGAGTCGTAATGAGCTTGTACACACAACACACACCATAGAGCCTAGAAAAGTGACTAAACTGACCCAGCAGCCCACAAAAATATATCGAATTGAAAGCAGATCCTTAGGTTGGTTTATCCAATAATATACAAACTTAATATTATTTCTCTGATTTGAATTCCTAAGTACTAATTGCCATCTTAGTCATGAAGCCAAGCATCAAATTTAATCAGCTCAGTGCTATTATAACATTTTTATCAAATGAGCTTCGAGGATGTAAATATGACTAGCAAACTTTGGTTATGCCAATCAACCATTTTAGAAACGTTATTTTAAATATTAGATAATTAATACTTACACCTAGGACATACATTTTTGTGATACACCTGAACACATAATAATATTTTAAGAGACATTTTCCACTCAGATGGCTGATGGCACCTGCGCTGTGGGCGTTACTCTTTGCTGACCACAACAAAATATTGCTTATGTAGAAAGCACAAAAGCTCGTTATGTTTAACCTGGCTTATTACCAATAAGACAAATCCTAATTATACAATAAATTTCGTTTTGCATGCAGTTGCGTGGCGAGTTTTCACCTCGAACGACGACAACAACGATGTTTGACTAGGCTGCTCTCTACGCCTCCGTTTCGTTCCAACTTGGCCAACCTCTCCGGCCCGATAGCAATCTGGCAAATTTCTGTGCGAGCATTTGGCCAAGACTTTCGGTGCCGAATGCCGAATGCAGCCTGCTGGATCTGCAGTTGCCGCTTCGGAATTGGCTCAATGCACATTGGTTGATGTTCTAATACTTGCTGCGGCTTGCTTTTAAATGATAATAATAATAATAATAATACCACATTTTTAATTGCTATATATAGCTGCTAATTTAGGAAAATTTAAGAAAAAGCTTCAGCAGTACTGCTATCAGAGATTTATCATAACCCTAAAAGCTATTTTTGTTAAATTTATTAAATTAAATTTGAAAATCTCGTTTATAATTAACATTGTTCATTCCTTTATCATACAAATACATGGAAAACGACAAATTAACAATGTAAATGAATTTTAATTTTAGTTTTTAGCACTGGACTCAGTGTGCCAGGCTCTGAAGGAAGGCGGTGCGACGTAATAAAAATAAAATCATAGACTAAACGATAAGAGTGGGTGCGGGGCAATAGAAACTGGCGGGGCAGGGGTGGTGCCAGGTATGAGGAGGGCAGGGGGGAAAACACTTGATGGTTAGGCGTGTTGTCTGTTGCGTTCGGTGTCTTGTAATTGTGTCTTGTTAATTTCGCATATTTGAGTCAACCGGCGGTTTACAGTTTGAAAGACAAGTCCCTGGCTGATCATGCTAATTTTTTAAAAATAATAATCTTGGTTTATTATTATCGTTAATGGATTGTAACTGTAGAATAAATTTCTAAAGGGAAATTTATAGAAAGAAATATGTTTAATTAAACAAATTTCCATTGGGCAGTGCCAACTAAGAAGCTTAAATCAGTAAAAGTGTGATTATTTCTATCACATCGTGTAGTCCCCATTTTATAATGTTCATGAAGGTAAACATTACCAGAATCTCTATTCAGTTGGTGTTCTGTCGCACTTCCTCAAACGCTGCGATAAAATTCGCTGTAATTTGTTAGTTGTCCTCTTGAATAGATTTCAAGAAATCATAAGTAGCCTCATTAAAAGCCCGGATAGTTTCCGTGCTGATGGGACCATCATCGTCGCCGTCATAGCCATCGCCATCGCCATATGGCGATCAGTGAGGAGGCTGCCTGGTCTGGTTTGGTTTGGCTCGGTGTGGTAGCTCTGCACGAATTTGTTGTGCCATTTGTAGCCCGATGGGCTGCTGGATATAAAATAGCATATCTTATGGCATATAGCACGAGTTTTTGACAGGCGACTAGATAATAAAAAGCGACAAGTGGTTACCAGATGACTGGGCCAGGATCGGTAATCTTCCCGCAGCCGCCGTCGAATTGCTCCGGAACGTGTTTGCAGAGCTGTTAATTAAATTAAATTAATTGCAATTTATTTAAATTGAGCTTTAGTCGGGAAAATAATGTAGGCTTGATATGTTTTTTATGGCAATGCCAGTGGATCCGGCCTGATCCGAATTGATGGGTGAGAGTATGAGAATGATCGCCGCAGACACTCGATATGATATGAAGTGGTCTGCAGAAATATTTTTGTTTGCTACCATCCTTTGTGTTTGTCCTCGCAAACTCGCAAACTCTCACACAATCGTTCGCTCCATTTCCTTCTTTCAGTTTTTTTATTTTACCCTTAAGTTGCTGTGTCTGCATATCATATGTGCACTTAATTTATTCAAAGTCACGTTGCTTGCATGAGGAGTTGGGATGGAAAATGAGGAATTCTCTCCACTGAGTACACACAATTGCATAGTTTTCTTTATAGGACGAGAGGAGCAGCAGTGCCCATGCCCAAACAGAAGTGAGTGAGTCAGCTAAGTGCATCAATTTCCATTTAACTGTAAACGATATTTTGCAGTCATCGAAATATTGCCAATATTTGTGCTTCTGCTGCATCTTCTGGTTGTTATTGTTGTTGCTGCTGATGTTGTTAGTGCTGCTGTGCCAAATTGCAAAAGTCAAAGCGGGGCTACGAGCAGCGACTTCTGCTTCGCCGCTGACGTTGCCCAAACAAAAGACTCAAGCGACGAACTTGGACGGAGAGCGAGAGAGATGGAGTTTTAGCCTGAAGTGTGGGTGACATCTTCAGCAAACACTTGAGGCGTTTGAGCTATTTGCGTTGATTGTCAAGCCATCGCCAAAAAGAGAGACACACAAAGTCATTGGTAAGTTCTAGCGATGGCAGCGATATGGTATTAGCAAGACCTGTGTAATAGATCAATAAATGAAACTATGTATTTTATATCACACATCTATGATTTATAATTCAAGCCGTAAATGCGTGTTTTAAAAAGTAATTTACTTTATGATTTGTCTATTTAATAAATATGTACCACATTTATGGATCGTAAATAGTTAACAGCGTAACGTGTTTTATTAAGACACACAAACTTGTTGTCTCAAATATCATTTCCCTCCAAGCATTGATTGCCTATAAAGTCCATGTGCATTTTTAAAAATTTTAATTTCAACAGATAATACAAATAAAAATTGCGTAGCATTTTAATTGTAATATAATCCTCGTCAAAATGTAATAACTTACCTTTGGCTTAGAAAGTTGGGAAATGTTGTCTCTTAAAATAAGTTCTGGCTTAAACATTAGGCAGAGCAGCTTGTTTCATAAAAAATCCTTGACACTCTAGATCTGTGGTCACGCTTCCACCACTATTCCCCAATGCTCCAACGTCTTTCCACCGGAGTCGTGTTATTTTTGTTGTTACTTTAGTGCTACCGTTGGCGTTCGGCTGCTGTTGTTGTTGGCCGGTGTCTCCATCGCCTGGATGCCCCCTGCTGATCAGTCCACCCCTCTCGAAAAACCCCCCTGCCGCTGCCGCTGCCGCCGCCGATCCCAATGGTGATGATGCTTCAGTTTTGTGTTGGCTTCAGTTGTTGCTTTGCTTTGTTTTGGCCGTTTTATTTTGCACTGCAACCAGCTCCCAGTTGGGGCTGTCTTTTGTTTATTTTCCTAACACTTCAATTGGCATTCCACACAAAAAGCGAAAATTGCAAAACGTGAGTAGTTTCGAGTTCTAATTTAAAATAATTTTTGTGTTGACGCTTTTGCAATTTCTGCCAGCCCCGAGACGCCCGGGCACTAGCAATGTCTCAATGTCTTTGGAAGCCGCAGCTCCTCAATACCAATGTATATACATACATATATTTTTATCCATTTCGTAATAGAGTCGTTAAGTGGCCCGTTGCGCTCTTTTTTGGTAATTTGATGAACGATTTTTGATAATTTTGCACGTTTTTTTGCACGTTTCCCCGTTTGCTGTGACCTGTCGGAGCCAGTGAGCGAAAAAGTGGCAGCCAGAGCGGGATATTGATTGAGGAGGGGAGGTCTTGCCTTTCTGTCTGATTTTAATATCAAGTGCAGGCAAGTGGGTAATTATTGTGTGTCATGTGGTTCATGAGGGGGTCTCTTCGTGGTTTTTGTTGCCCCTTATGCCTGCTGTGGTTCTGTGCTTCTTGTTGTTGCTGCCGCTCGACGATGCAGGCTAGAAAACGCTGACCACTCATCTGTCAATGCTTGAGTGGGTAAACCCACCCGGTCCCACCCTCCCATCACATCAATGGCCATGATTCGCACTTCGCGAAATTATTTGTTGATATTTAATTGAATTGTTGAAATGTCGTGATTAGGAAATGTAGATGAAGAGTTCCTTGCGTTTATGAAAAAAGTGCGCTCAGTATAATCCTCAGAAACTGAGTGCTTTTTACTTGCGAATAAAATTAGGAAATCGAAATGTGATAAAAATTTAGTTGTCATACGCGCATTTTAGAAAAAGGTAGCTGCTCGTGCTAAATTATGACTGAATTAAAATCAATTTAATTGACACAAAATCTGATCCGTCAATTGTCTTCAAAGTTCAAGGCAATTTCCGTATCTTCTCAAAAAATTATTTGGTTTAAAATAATTCCTAGTATTTGTTTGACGTCATCTAATGAAACGTAGGAGTAATTTCAAATAGTTCAGTTTCTTACTTAAGCTTTGTATATCTGCTGGCAAATTATTAAATTATATTATTTTTAGAATCTCTTTTCTTCCCTATTTGCCCAATTTTTCTCGGTGCACTGCCTGACTGTGTGTTTGTTTGCCCATTTTGGAGTGCTGCACTTTTGGCCGGCCTGGTTCGTCCGCCCCGTCGTCAGCCTGCCGAGCTCCACCTGTGTGCTGGACTGGCCATGTGCGATTTGCATATGAGTCCCAAGTTTGGCCTCCGTCGCCGCTGCTTCTGTTGGCCAGCGATTGCCATTGCGAGCTGGACTCCGCGTCCGCAGCCGGAGTTCGGGCTGAAGTGCCCATGAATAGTCACAAAGCATTAAGCACTTCAGGTGTATTGAAGGCGGGGAGCGGACAGGAATGGGAGGGGTTCCGGGGCGAGGGCTCCACAATTATCTACACAATACGGCAATCACATATGTAGATATGCACACACTCAGCAGCATCGGCAGCAGCGGCAGCAGCAGCAGCAGCAGCAGCAGCAGCAGCTTTTTTCAACCAGTTGTCCAATCTAGGAAGTGCATGAATTGCATTTTCCATATGGCCACAAACCCGGCAATAGCCCCCATGACTCCTCCATCTCTCGACAACTGCGTTTTGCCATTTCCTCATTACTAGCCGCAAAAAAATTAAAAAATATACAGAAAGAAGGAGAAAAAAAAAAAAAAACGGGTCGCAGTCGCATCGACGTCGTTTGCGGCCAGCAAAGAAATTGAACTTTTTCACACCAGAATCGATTGTAATTGAATGCCTGAGGGTGAGCTGGCCAGCTAGGCCGGGCCGAGGCCTCTGCTAATGCAAATTTTTCCATTTTGACATTGGTGAATTTTTCAAAAACTATAAACTTTCCCGAAAGTAACCCAATGAGGTTAACACCACCAATGGCGTACATTAAATTGCTTTATTTTTCGGGAAGCCCGCAATGATGATTGTGTGTGATGATCATGATGGCGATCGGGGAACACCTGCTGCTAACATTTTGCTATAAATTGAAATTTGAAATAGCAAACGTTTCGGACATGCCCAAAACAAGGCAAGAGAAGCAGGTAACCTTTGTTAAAGAGGAAAAAAGATGCACAGCCGTAAGTAAATGCTCTAACAAAAGTAAGAATTATTACTTAACATTAAAAATGACAACAAAAATTCAAAACCCTATAGACTTTTTTACGTTTAAATGAAAAGAGCAAAAGAAAACAATGTTTAGTGTGGGCTCGGATATGTTTCCAACGTGGGTTTTTCATTCCCATAAAATTGTAATCAAAAGCTACTCATCGTAATTTTTACTCATGAACTATATGATCCTTATATTTTACAACCATAAATAATGAATTTAAATATGGTCCATCGATCATTTTGGTTTCAACGTGCCCAAGCTTCTTATCTGTGCCCATTTACTTGCGAAACTTCATTAGTCGATTCGATTTCGCCATAATTCTGCACCACTAATTCCACAACAGGCGCCCCACAAACAATTAAAATTTGAGGAGAAAAAATTGAATTCCCAGGCCCCCACATCATATAAATAGCCCGAGCGTATCCAAAATTTATGGCTTACAACGATTCAACATTAAAAAATGTTGAGTAGACGAAAAAACAGCAAATAAACGAAAATGTTTGTAAATGATTCATTTTCTCGGCTGACGAGATGGACACGAAATCAAAGCAGAGGTGTTTAATTACCAACAAATAAACAAAATGGAATCGATTAATTCAATTCGCCAATTCCAGACGAAGGCCCTGTTATGGCTGACACAAAAAACAATAGAGAACGCTACAGTCGAGTTCCCCGACTATCAGATACCCATTACCCAGCTTTTGGAAGTGCGACGGAAAAAATTCCAAATTTTTCTGGCACATCGAACGAAATTATGGGGAAAAAAAATATAACAAATCGAAGTACGTTTCAAAATATGTTTAAAAACTGTGGGCATGGCAGTTTTGGGCGGTTTGTAGGCGTTGCAAAAATATTTCTTTTTGGCTGTCAATAGAAAGACATGGCCTGATCGATTTGGATCCTGATTAAGAATATATATACTTTATGCGGTCGGAAACGCTGCCTTCTAGCTGTTTCATAGTTTTCAACGAAGCTAGTATACCCTTTTACTCTACGAGTAACCGAAATGAAACTGTTTGAAATGTAGCTAAATTTGTAGTCGATCTTTGGTTTTTGGCTTTTCTCTGCCCTTAGGGCAAGCAACAAAGTGTAAGATGGGATGACTGAAAAAGTTTTTTGGTAAAAGGAATGTCAAATACTCTCCTATATTGCTAAGTTTATAAATCAGCTCAAAATCCAAACATGATTTCTGTTTTGTGAATATGAAGACTAAGGCCTGCTCTTCAAAAATAATACATTGATATTAGCAATTTAAAATATTTGTCTTGGGCCCAAACCAAATACCACTGTTAGCCAGGGTATTCTGATATCAGAAAATGGAAATCCCACCATAAACACTGCACACACGCATGGGAGACAAAACACAATAATCAACCTCGAAAAGGTTGTGTGCCATTTATCAAGCAATGTATAACTTGGCCATTGCCCAGCGCCCAGCGCCCATCGCCCAGCTTGGAACTGAAACTAGACCTGGGTTTCACTCCCGGCGCAGGAGATGTGGACGGAGATGGAGCTGGCGGCCAGGCCACTCCACTCTGCCCCCATTGGTGTGAGTTTCATTTGGTGGCTTCAATGATGCATGGGCGCCTCCACTTCCACCACCACCAATCCGGCGATTCACCCGGCGATCCGCACCACTCGCACCGCTCTGGGTCAGACATGTGAGTTCAAACTCATCCGTCAAGTGGTGCGAGGGCTTTCGGTCTTAATGGATCGACATTGAGGTGCGCACGCACTTGGAGAATATTTCCCTACGTCCTCTTAACAATTAAACAACTCTAAGATCTAAGAAAAACCAAATATCAATGGTTTTTAAGAATTCCGCCATAAGAAGAGAGGATTTTAAGTTAGAAAACCAACAAAATCAAGATGCTTTTCTAGAAATAACAAAATAATATTAATTTTTTCAAGTGCACACATATTAAAGATTGCCATGGAGTCGCTGACTCGTATTTTGGATTGCGATTCGGAATGGGAATGGGAATGGAAGGGGCATACGGAATGGGACTATGAACCGTGGTCCGTCCTTTCCACGTCTTTCACTGGGATTGCTCGGATCTCATAGGCTAGTTGTGTTTTGGTGTTGTCATTTATCATTTGATTCGGTTTTGATTGCTCCCCCGCCCGCTCGACCGCTCGCCCGCTCGCCCATCGTCGCATAATTGTTAACAAGTAAAATCTATTTAAGCCTTGTTCGTGGCATTGCCGTTGTTTCGAGTTTATGTAGCGCCGTTGTTGTTATTGCCGCGCTGTTTAATTGGTTCACATGATTTGTAAATTAAACAATTGCGAGCGCGCGAGACTTTTGTAATTTGTAATTGAAAACTGAGCATGAAGAAACGGTGTGAGCTTTGACAGCTTTTCTGGTTGTTTTCCTCTTGTTTCTCCGCTCGTTGGCCGTTGATTGATAATATCGTGATGATGACGAAGGCGGGGGGTATGGCCTGTAATTATAGCGGACAGAGTGAGTTCTGATTGAGCTGGCATTGATTTCGCATCGCTTGAGATTTGATTTCTTGGTAAACGAGACAATGGCTCTTCGGCTGAGTAGGAATTGATGCAGCTAAATGTTTTGGCTGAAGCCTGACAACAGGAAGTAGAATTTGGATTTTTGATAATGAATCTGAATATTCAATGTGTCGATGGCCGACACTTATTTGCACATGATTGATCGCAAGACAGCTGCTAAGATCTTGATTAGATTGACAGTGGTCCTAAGGCTATGCGCAAAGGTGGGAAATGTGAAACCATATAACTTGCTAATCTATCGGAAACCTAAGACTTTCGCTCGTAAAGAATCTTTAAAGGTATATTTTTAGATAACAGAGATTAAATAGGTGCAGTAGAAAAACAGATTCCTTCACAATTCCTTCGCTTCAAGAGAGAATTTTGGAGCTGTTAGCTAGTTGACTTCAAAGTGTCGTGTATCATATCGATAAGAAAGGGGACCTAATCAGTCTAATGGACTTTCCCAGCTTTATGGTGGCCACACACCACATTTGATTGCTCCTCTGTAATACCACGGCCTGCTGATTATTCGATGTTTGACGCCTTATCTTAATTTATCTAAACCATACTTTCCGCTAAATAGGTCCGCGCTGAATAGGAATCGCAGTCTCCCGATTCCATGTCCATGTCCATTGTTTGGCATGCAATCTGGTTAAGCCCGTCCCGATCTTTCTCGCTCCTCGAACATCGTTTGACTTGGCTATGGGGTCTTGGCTTTGGTGTCTGGACTATCTTATCTGTGCACGGCCTGTGGAGCAAATCTCTACACGCAGTTGCCCCCAGCCGACGACCCCACCGCCGATATCTGCGACCGATGCAGTCGATGCAGTCGATGCAGTTGATGCACAGAATATATAGCTGTGTATATATATTTTCGCTCATTACTCGAGCAGCGAAGAGAGAAAAGCGGACGGGCTCGATCCAAAAGATTATAATTGATTAAGATGAATCAGCGTTGCGGTCAAAATGTTTGATGGGAATATAAATTGTTTGTGGTTTTGTGTAGCGATGCAAAAGCGAACGAGCGAGATGGCCAGATGGATAGATGGCGTTGGACATGAACAAGTTGGCCTAACCAAATCAAATGCAGCGTTTTCGAGCTGCCCCGGCTGCAGTCTTCAGGCCAAACGGGCCGCATTGCCGCAAGTGCCGCAAGTGCCGCTGATGATGATGCCGTCGCTCAGGGGTTAAGGCGGAGGGGCAATGGGGCAGAAGGAGACTTTGGGGCATCATCAGCACAATGCCAAAATGCCACTCGCAAGGCGGTAAATCTAAGCCGTGGTAAATAAATCAATCGCAATGCGCTAAGAAAAAATCTGCGCGCTCTTTTTCTCTTCTTCATTTCTGCTGCGTTTGATTTTGCCAGTGCACCTGCCAAAAAATATTGACATTTTCCTCTATTTTTGATTTCAATTCTGAATGACCAAATTTTAAGCCATTTCTTTAGACACAATTTTAGAATTTCGCACCTTAAAACTTCCAAAATTCCATTTTAATTATAAAATTACCCACACCGTTTTTCAAAAGTCAAATTCGATTATATTATGACTTATAAGTTGCAAGCTGTTGAAAATAAATGATAATACCGATATCGCTGTTGGAAAAAGTCACAAAGTAGCAGAGTATAGAAAGTTATGAAAGCAACTTTTGGAAAATTCTAATTAAAAGTTTCGGCTAATATTTCGAGTGTGATTGAGGTGGTGTTGGTGGTGCTGCGCCGCGGCTATTGATGAGCGGCCATCAATATTTGTCTAGTTCGAGTTTGGAATGTGCCCGGGCCAAGACCCGGAGAAGAAGACTAGGAGTTGGATGCGGACTTTGTCTCGCACTCGGGGATTCCATAACCCGCTGCAGTGCCTCCCAGGTCTCTCACCTCATCTCATCGCAGATCAGCTCGGCCCATCTCGTCTTGTTTCTCGACTTGATGTTGATTGCGTGTGGCAAACTTCCTGTTTGGCCACCCAAAGTATTTCTTTTTTGATTTTTGCGTCTCTGGCCCCACGGCGTTCACAGAATGAGCCCAAGGCTTGGCCCGGCTAATTAAACGCCCTGAAATACACACCTTCGCCCATTTAGCCAATTTGCGACTTTGCTGCACAGTAGCTCCTCGGGTTTATTTGTCTTGGCCTGCTCACGCCCCCACAGCAATCATAATAATCGTTGAACTCTGATCTGATCTGTCTCAGGTAAGGTCTCAATGTACATTGGCGAACAAAGATATATATTTCCATTTTATTTATCGATCATTTGCATTTGCGATGGTGAGAAGAACTCCTGAATCGTATGACGTGTTTCGAGCCCTGAGACAAAAGCCAATTGACGTGACATGTAACTCGAAGAATGAAAAATACTCTGCGGAAAATAATGTTTTTGCTTAAAAGTATACTGTTCCTAACAACAAATGAATATATTAATAGAAAAGACTTTGATCTAGACCGCAAAGCTGTGAAATGCAATGCGTTACTGACTGAATTCTTAACCTAAATGTGTAATAAAATCTCAAAATTGGTTGCGATTAAAACAAGCGCTTTGCAGACACTTTGATATTGCAACCTTTTCCTGATGTTATATGTGAAAGCCAAGGGACTCGTGGCACACATCCAGATTCAGCTCATGGGGCAATCTAATAAGTCTCTGCTCGCCGACGCATGTGGGATGTTAAAGGTGAGGTTACCGGCAGCAAGTCAGGAACCAGACAAAAGGCCCAAGCCCCCAAACGCAGACGCAGATACAGATACAAATGCAGACCAGGCCCAGAGCCGCAGAGCCGCAGATTCAGCTGTTTACGTGCTGCTCGCGTTGTTCCCGTTTCATTTCTGCTGGGCCCCGGCACTCAGCTCAACTCACTGTGCCACACACCACACATCTCAGACTTTCAGACTTTTAAGAAAACCTGAGATTTTGGGCTCGGCGATGACAAAGTGAGCGAGTAAGCGGCTGGGACGCAGACAGACAGGCTGGACAGACGTTTAATTGAAATAAAGAAGTTTAATTTAGCCAAGAGAGGTGTTGCAGCCTGGAGTGCTATTTTACTCGAGTGCCGTTTTGGCCACGAGTACGCGTGGGAACAGTGCATAAGATACGGCAATAGACGCGAAGGCAGGAAAGATTATTGGCTTAGGTCGCCAAGCATAGGTGGCGCCACTCACTCACGCACATGCTTCGCAAATTCATGGCTTTTAGCACTATTAGACTATTTAGACTATTTAAATACACTTCACTAAACATAAAAATGTAAGGTTTTAGGTATGATTTTTGTTAACTAGTTTTCTGTACTAATACCAGGCACTTTTAAATTACCTTAGAACTTTAAGTTATTTGCCACAGATATTTATCGCACAGGTGGCGCCACTCACTCATTCATGGCTTTTAGCACTGAGACTATTTGGAAAATCACTTCACTAAATATAAAAATGTATAGTTTTAGGTATGATTTTATATTTCCTATTTTTCTGTATTAATAGAAGGCACTTTAAAATTATCTTGGCACTTTAAATAATTTGTCACAGGTATTTATGGCCTGAAATGCCATTTTTGTAGTGTGTCAGGTGGAGCGAGGCAAATTGGTGTCGCCCCAAAGTCTTCGCTCGGAAATCGCATTATTACGCCACAATTACACAAGTTTACTCGTATTTTTTGCGTGGCGCCCCTCTCGATTTCCCTCCGCACACGGGTAATTGCAATTGAAGCGCAATCAATTACTTACCATCCGATCGGTTTCGTTTCCCCAGCCAAAGTCCGTCCGCAGTACAGCTGTCCGACTGGAGTAAAAGGTGCCCGCTGACCAGCCACATGCTGTGAGCTGTGAGCTGTAAGCTTGGAGATCTGCGGATCTGGGGATCCCAGCCAGCTCTGGCCAAGATTTACTCGCTCAGACTCGCTTAAATGGAGCTAAGCGCGCAGGTTGATTGCGTGCAATTTATTAAGACGCGCTAACAAGACGTGTGAATGACCAAAGCCGAGCAGGAGCGGTGTACTGGATCCGTACTGAATCCGTACCAGGAGCAGCACCTGCCCCACCGCGGTGTAATTGCACCTCAGCTCGCCGGTGGTGCCTGCCTGTCATCCATTCGGCCATTCGGCCGGCTATGGCCCCAATCGCCGGCATTGTGCAAGCCTCGATTTCAGACTTCTGATGCGAGCACATGGCGCTATTTAAATTGATTTGCCTGCTCATTTCATTTTAATCACCAAGTAAGTCTTGGGTTTCATTTGGGGAAGACTGTCAGGTCAAAGAAAGGATTTTCATCTCGCTGAGAATAGGATTAACTGGGGAGATGTATGGCCAGTTTGCTGGTAATTTGGTAGCTAGCTTGGGATCGGTTTCCTGAAATTGTCAACTATCGAGTGTAACTTACTGTGCTGAATAAAGCTGGATTTAGTACCAGGTGCACTCATCGAAATGGTATCTTTAGGTTGCTCTAACCATTTCGGTGTTGCCCTGAAACAGTTCTAGTTAAATAAATAAAGTCTTGGGTAAAATGAATTCCTAAGCTTTAAATTAATCATCTAATCTGCCGATCTATCAAAATCTTCATAATTAATAGTGGTGCCTGAATCGCGGTTAAAGGGCATGACCCTAGAAGGACTTCCACTCCATTCCATTCACCCGACCAGGTTGAGCAACCTGACCTCCTGTCTCACTTTCTAGCGCACACATTCTCCAGTCGCCAGAGGACTGGTCTCCTATCGCGCAGTCCATCTCCTCCATTCGGGACTCCGGCTTGACGACTCACAATCAGTGTCGTCCGCTGTTACCACATTTACCACATTTACCACATCTGCCACGACAACCGTCCGATTGCACCCACCCACGACCCCTTTCGGGTTGTCTTGTATCTCAACTAAAGAAGCCCATTACTGTCTCATTCCCGACTCATTCAGCTCGTTTAGCATTGCCCAGAGTCAAGGCTAATCTTCGTGGGGTTGACTGACTGCCAAAGGGGGAACGCCGATGAACCGACAGCCGAAACCCAGACTGCACTGGGAAAAAGCCATTGTACGTTAAAAAGAATAGGCAGTATTTAGAGCTACCGCGTTAGTTTCAATAGCTTCGAATAATATTTGATTGATTATGGAGTTTTGCGGAATTATGCAATGATGGGCTAATGATTATGAAGATGGACTGCAAAATGAGGTAGTTATTATGTAGTACTATGTAGCGGAACTACTTGTTTCCTTAAAAGTCCTCAGAAAACTCGACCCTCTTGGAAAGCATACTTTAGTTCAAACTTTCGTATCTATCAGTGCATGAACACAACTCTCAGGACGGCGACATTGGCGACAGGCCATTGTTTTGACTTATGGCCGGGTTTCTTCCTACAGCCACAAGACGGATCTCTGTGCAAATGCTTCCATCTCTGCCCTGCTCGTTCTTATAGCCCCGCTTATTTTTATTTTTTATTCGATTGCTGCACCGACTTGGACCTGGACTTGTGCACTTGTGCCTGCGGTTATAGAGGTTGATATGAAGCCCGGCCGATCGAGGGGACGGGCGGAGGAGCGGGCCTAGCCCATGAGTTGTTAAATGTTTAACACGTGATATGACAAATAAATTACATATGATCAGCAGACCAGCTCCACAGCGACTTAAATAAAATGGCAAAGAGGAAATGGACCGCGGCTATGACTTAATAAAACCTTTTAGGCGATCAATCAGCTCTTAATGCTGTTTGGCTGTTGTTCTACATTCATCTACATTCATCATCCTCATGGGGCTCATAGTGGTAGTGGAACTCGCAGGATCGATCGAGTTGGCTGCACGTTGTCTTCCACTTTGATGGCGCAGTGCATCGTTTATCACTGGCGTTTTTTGCCCAGAGATTGCAGTTGAATGATGATCTCATTCTGGAGCGATGGTAATTGATTACGTAGGATTGGCTGCCTGTGAGCTAAACTAACTAAATTCGAAATATTTTAGCATCTTTTTGAGCTCTCTTTTTAAAGGTTTTTTCAGACCTTAGTTGTCTTTTATTATTTCTCTTTTATGGGTCTTTTTTAATGTCCTCTAATCCTGATCTCAATTTCACATACGTGTATGACTCCTTTACTACCGTGTACGCATAAACCTTTAGAGCTGCTTTCCCAAATTTGAATGCCCATTGCTGTTGCCAATTCGAATTTGCTGAGAAGATCACTTGATGCAATAAAGCACTTAAGAGCGGGGGCCATTTGGTAGTAAGGCCCGTGGTATGGAAATGGCCGGACGAGACGGAAAATGCCTGCCAATAAGCGATGCCTTGCATGACGAATAGAAAAACTAACCCAAAAGTCACGCTAATAGTAAATTGAGCCCCATTCCAGCTTCGACTTCGACTCCGACTTCAACGGCAATAGCAACTCCCAGCACATGGCAACCCCAAATTGCGAATTTTTCATATGCAACAATTGACACCCTCTAGGCACACGTCGTCGTCATCATGATCGTGTTGCCGGCCAGGAAAGTTCCCAAGATCTGGCCAGTTCCTCTGCCGCACCGCTTGGTGGGGCTGATGGTGGTGGTGGTGATGATGATGGTGATGGTGATGGTGGTGGTAAAGTGGATTAATGTGGCATGAAATGATTTGGTGAAATAATGCAATGTTGTTGGCCAGTGGACAGCGGTTCGGTTCATTTCGGGTTAGCGTGGGCACTCAGAAAAATCGGCGCTACTTCATAAATATATTCCTTATATATTCAACTTAAAACTAGCTAACCTTGTATTCTAAGTCGCTAGTTCTAAAAGGAACATTCCCCAGAGTGTTGCTCGCTATTTTATACTAATTGTTCCCACTTTATTCCGAGTGCTCTGCTTCGGTTTCGTCTTGAGCTGCATCTTCAACTTCGACTTCGACTTGGACTTGGACTCTGGCTCTCACACGCAGCCTCTAACGAGTTTTGGTTTTCACCCATTTTTGCAGCTTTCCTGCAGCTCCATTGTGCCGTGTTTGTGTGCTACCTGTACGAAAAATTTGCACAATTTTCTAGGCCCGTATGGGGGTTCGGCTTTGGGCCTCGGTTTTGGTAGGTGGGCAAGTTGGCTGGTTGGTCCGACCAACCGGTGGGCATGCAGGGCGAATTCCCAGGCTTTTGATAACACAATTTTGTGCCGCAGACGGCTTCGTTTACCGCAAAGTGCATGTGGGTCTGGGTTCATCGTGCCATCTTCTATTCTATTCCCGATTCCTCGATGCGTTTGCACTGGGCCATACGAATTCCGCCCAAAAGGCGGCTTGGACACAGAAAAAAATTAATAAACCTATGTTCGATTCAATTATTAAGCATCCACACCTTAAGGCATTCAAAAGAGATCAATTAAAATACAAGAAAAGAGATCGGCTTAATATATTTTTTTAAAACCAACAATATTTGATATAACATCAACACAAAAAAATAATAATCAATAAATAGTTAGAAGCTACAAATATATTCGGAATGATAATACAACTTGTTGGGGCTTAGCATTTGATTTTGAATATTTTTCAGTGAGTGATTTTTAGTGTCCCGTGGTTATTACCTTACTAATAACAAAGCCGTCCAGACTTGTAAACTTGTAACGGGTCAGTCGCAGAACCGCACCCCCCTTTTAGAAATCTCCCTCGGTCATGTTGTCTTACCCGTTTTTCTCTAGTTGGCCAATTGATTTGACTAAGCAAAGTCTGGCAATTGTGACTCACCTGGAGCGTCTTACTGACTTCGCTCACCTGTCGAGGAAGGAATGTCGGACGAATTGCTTACACAACTTTTTCCAAGGAATTTCATATGGCTTCGATTAGAGATTTATCGCTTGAATGTTATGGGATACCTGTGATTTGGAGGGTGACGCTAGTTGATTAGTGGATTGATTCTAACGAAGTGGCTCATTATAAAAATCTCATTCTCATTCAAAGGGTGATAAAAAAGATGATACGTTTCTTTGCGATAATTGTAGGAAATAGATTTTTATGGGCGATTGAATTAGAATGCAACTGGTTAGTCATGGATACATTCTAGCGTTTTTTATTGTTCAGGTAGTACTAGTTGAAAAAATGTTATTAAAAATGTTTATATCTCTAGCAACTTCCTATACTCCCACCCTGTGTAAAGTGTTTAAAATGCCCTGCACTTTTATTTTGATGCCCTATTAAATCTTTTTCTTATTTCAGCTTTCGTAAAAAATGCAAGAGTTCGTGAGTGATTGGCAAATCAGCCCAGCTCACCAAAACTCAACAGCTCACCTCATTTCAGTTCGCTCAGTTCAGTTTTCATCAATTCCCGCCATCAGGCACAGGAGGCAGATCATCAGCAATGCAACTCGCTTTTCGTGCTCTACATAATTCATCATCAATCCACACAGTCAGCGCCAAAAGTATCTTCTGCTGCGGGCAGGGGCAAGCTGCAGAAATCGCTCTGCACTTTCAGGCTCTGCTGCGATATTTGCAATCAGACAAAAGGCAAAATATTGGAGCAATTTCCTATCGAGTCGGGTAGGAAACCTTTGGCTGTTTGTCCATATGACTTATTTGCTTGGTCTCGCAGACTGGCGGTGGTGCATGGTGGTGCATGGTGGCTCATGGTGGTGCGGGGTGGTGTCCCGGTGGCTCAGTGGGTGATTCTGTCCAGTCTGCGTCTGCACCTACAACTTAACGCCGCCAACTATCAGTGGAGATGAACGCCTGGCGCGGATGCACTGAGAAACCTAAGCTCCCAAATCTAAAAAATGTAAATAAGCATAAAAGACTAGAGACATGTATTTTTAAATGAACCAAAAGTTTTCAAATCAATCCTTAAGTTGATATACAAAAATGATAGGAGCTGTATAGGAATTGTTCCCAGTGTGTCGTCGCACCTTTTTGCCAATTTAAGTCTGGCCGGCTTTACTTTGGCTTAAGATTGCGGCTGGATTTCGTATCGTATGTTTCCTTGTTCGAGTTCGTTTCGGTTTTCTCGCTCACAGAGTCAACTTTGGCATGACTTTTCATCGCTGTCGATTGTCGTGATCAATTGAGAGCAATTTATTATGAAATGAGGGTGAATTATATGAATGAGCGTCGTCGTTGAGGGAACTCCAAACCCCAAGCCGTACTAAAAAAAAGCCAAGCTCTTCTCATCTCTGCGTTAAGCGCCGCACAATTCTTTTGATCTCTTGGCGGTTATGAAAAATCTTTCCATTTTCCAGCCGTGCTTGGGCTGCCTTTGATGACTTGTTGCACTTTGCATTCGGTTTGAGTTGTGAGTGTGATTTTTAAAAGTGTTTTACATGGGAATCGACATGATATCCAGCCGCCAGATAGCTACAAATATCTGTAAATGCTCGCAAACGATATCTCCGTTTAGTCTTTTTTGCCTAGTTGTAAATTGTCTGTCGACAATTATTTTATTATGCTGTCAACACTTAAATGTAATAATGCCAATAATATTGTTTTATGACAGTCGCAATATCTTCTGCGGCTGGCTGCATATCGATATTGTTACCAGGCCAGGCCAGGCTCCAGCTTTTCAGCTTTTCAGCGTTTCAGCTTTTCAGCTCTCCGGGGTTTTCCATCGTGCAGCTTGGAATCGATCGAGGGATCGTTGGTGGATCGCAGTGTGGGTTGCCGGATGGCCGTTTTGCCTGGCGGCTCTTTTCGGCTGTTTAATGTCGGTCTAGTTGAGGTCTCCGCCGCTTTTCGGTTTCGTTTTAGCTTGGCTTTGAGGTCAGCCATGATCTCGGATCGGCTCAGTTCGGTTCGGATTGGATTGGATTGGATCCCGCGCTATGCATATAGTTAGTCACTAGCTGGGTGACGGTGGGAATTCTAGTCTACTCGTCTGGTCCAAAACCAAATCCAAGGCTCTTGGGCTGCGCGCCCGCTATTTTCTATTTTCTGTTCTGCGGCCGTTACTATTTTTTATGGCCCCCACTAGTAATTGGTTCATTAGCCCTGCAGTAGCTAGTAACGAAAACAGAGTAAGCCAAAAGCAATTATATTGGTTTTGGCCAAACGGAAAAACGAGGCAGCCGAAATAGAAATACTCGCAGAATAATGGGAGTTTTCACAGTCTGCATTTAAGCAGTCCAAGGAACGCTTACCCTTTCGCTATCGTCAATGGTTTAATCTCTTTAGAAAGACTCTAATTACGCTTTTACTGGCGTTTTGCACTGCTATCGGCACTGAGAGAAATCTAAGAATCCGTTAACTTACTGATACGAAGAATACATGGTATACCATATTCAAATAAAATGTAAAGAACATGTGTTACTACAATCATTAAGCATTTTCTGGAATAATTAATACTTTACGTAGTATATTTCGTAACTTCCATTACGGTTGCTGTTTTTATGCTGAGCCTTGCTCTTTATTGCATACCCAATAAGATTTTGAAAACTCTAACGCATCTCCCCAAGAACCTGCTGACTTTCTTTAGTTTTATTCTTCAATGTGTTTACAAGCTTCAATAAGGACAGCATTTAGAATGGCATGGTAAGCTTCCCATTAAGTATACGACCTGTATCCGTGGGTGGGTAAGAAATTGTGCAACGTTTTGGCATCGGTAGGTCATCGTTTATGGGAGCAAAGCAATGGCCAGAACAGGTAATCTAGAACAGAACATCCTCTGTTAAATAAAAAAATAAAACACAATTCTCCTCGGATGATTTAGAAACACTGGGAGTAATGAAGTACTGAAAGCTGGTAGCGCCTAAAGTTCATGCATCCATATATCACACAACTTCATGAAGGAACTGTTGTCCTAGCGGAATTTCTAATCGAATGGCTAACTGCAAGAGGTGGCGAGAAAATAAGGCCTGTATCTTTTGGGTTTGTGTCAATGCCTTCGGACTATCAACTCAGGGCCATCAGAAGTGGCTGCTACCATTGGATATAATAAATAAGTGTCAGTCCGTTGCATTCAAAAATAGTTACTGCCAATGTTGCTGTTGTTCTGGTTAATGTTGCCGTTGTTGCCGTTGTTGCTGTTGCATTCAACCTCATTTCGTGCGGATGCTTTTCGTCTGCGGAGCGGCATGGAAATGTGTGCGCGTTTCAAACTAAATTGCTTTAAATTAGCTTTTCGATGTTTTTTTGCAAGTGGCATGCCGAGCAGGTCTTCATTTGCGCCGAACAGCAGCAGAGCACTGACAAAAATATTTCAAAAATATGTTGCAACAAGTGGTGTTTTAAGGGTTTTCGAATTTGCATTGTCTCGTCAACTTCTATCGATATGGCAAAGACGTTTTCGGCACGCCTCAAAAAGCTGTCACGCCCACAACTTACAAAAGTGTTTTGATTTTATTTTTGCTTAAATTGCGAAGTGGGGTCAAGGTTTTTTATACCACTTTTCATTGCTTTAAAATATTTTATCAATAAATTAAATATAATTTAATTTTTAAAATCGAATCTCTGTAAAGTACATTTAAGCTAGCTTTAAGCAAAATATTATAAAAATTGTATGATAATAAAGCAAGCTCATTAATTAATTAAAAATTGTGAATTGATATCTAACATGATTCATCAAAAGTAATGCTATGTGTATTCGCACTGAACTACATCAAGTTAAATTGAATCAATACAAAGATGTATTAATTTTCAAGTACATTTTGCTCAGTGTAGCTAACAGCAACAACTACAGTCGCAATCCATCAATCCATCCAGGCAAGCATCCCGTGTATGAGCTCCCAAGCCAGTTCAAGTGCCCGGGTCATCGTGGAGCCCCCACCCACCGACCTCATGCTTCCTCTCACCGTTCCCCGCCCTCCGCTGTCCATGTGGCAAGTGCACATACACATGGACATGTGTGTGTGTGTGTGTGTGTGTGGAGCGGTCGCTTTGTACTTTGGCTGTTGCCGCCGCCGCTTTTGGTGCGCTTTTAGCCAAAGTTTATGGCACTGGGCGAATGCACGGAATGCATGCAGCAGATGCAGCATCCCAAGTTGCAACTGGCAACCTGCAAGATGCGGCAGCAGCACTGCCTCTGTGGTCCTCCGCTCCCAAGTGCGGCCCATAAAACCTGGCAAATCTGCGTATTTCACATGTCAAGATTTTCGCGAAACAGGGAAGAACAAGTGCAAGATGTGCGACGCTCCCCGCTTGACAGATTTATGGAATTTGCAGCAAAGCAACTGCATCAGCATCAGCAGCAGCAGCAGCAGCAGCATCAGCATCAGCGTGAGTGGAAAACAAAAGCCAATCGAGTCGAGCGCTTCGTATTTCTGGCGGGGAAAGGTTAAAGGGATCTACCCGAGATCCCCCTCGGAACGGACGAGATTAGTAGGTGGTCATGCAATTTCAGGGCAATTAAGAACAATCGAAGAGTTTTGATGGATTGGAAGGGGCCGCACTCGGGTTACAGTTATTCGAGGTATGCCATAAGGATAGACATTCTTCAGGAACCTCCTCGAGTGATTATTTTTACAACGCAGCTACAGCCAGGACAAAAAGGATTTCAATAAGTACTTCAGGGCTTATTAAAGGTGTATGGACATTCCAATGGCTATAGCTTCTTTCAGCTGGTAAGTAAACCAGATTCTTAATTCCCCAGAATTGCATTTTTAGTTGGATTATTTTAAAAAACTTTCATTTTTCCCATCCTTTTTTTTCGCTACGAAGATACTGACAACATAGAGACAAAGATATTCTTGAAAGCCTGCCGCACCACTTCAATTATTTTCCAAGAGTAATTTCAGCACTCTTCTTTCCCGCCAGCCCCTTTAAATGTGTATTTAACTAAGACTTATTCCGAACACCTCATCTTCTCGTACGTCTGCTTCCCCCAAAATACATTTCTATTCTCGCCTAATTGTTTTCGAATCGGTTTTGTCAGTGGGCTTGAGCACGTGCCCTCCTCCTAAACGGCCTTTGTCCGCCTGTCCACCCCCTTTGGCCATTTAGCGGCACTTGCTTTTATGGACCACAAATGGAAAGAGGGAAAAAGGAAAGAGTGTATATTTTGGGAGCGTACAAGAAGCTAAACAAAAGCCCCGAGCTAGAAACTGGTAGCCAGTTGAGCGCTTCTTCTGCGGATCTGTAACAATTAGTGCTGCTGCTAGGAGCTTTTGTTTGGCTATTCTCCTTCTGGGGCCATCATTAAAAACTGCTTATAATTATTTGTAGAACGAGACTCGCGGACTCGCGGACTCGCCCGCCGATTTGAAAACAATTAAAATTCGAAAATGGTCAGCCGGCAATTTTGGCCATTAATCAAAATTAACGCCACATGCGCTGAACGCTGATCGAGGTCCAATGTTTTGCGATTTTCGGCCACAGATTTCGAGATGGAGATGGAGATGGAGATGGGCGACTGACTGATTGGGTTTCCGCATCGATTTAAAAACTGTTCGCGTAAAAAGCGTTCGAAAATTCGGGGACCAGTGTGGATAAAAAGGCGAATACGAAAATTCAAACTGGAATTTTGATTTATGTTTCAATTTAAACACCGGACTTGTGGCCGATTTCGATTCTGATTTTGGCACCAGATTTTCCGCCATTTGTTTCGGGGGCATCAATCATAAGCCGACTGCACCTAATGAACTTTGAGGCCAGGCAGTTAACGCTCATTAAAGTAGCCACCGCCACTAATCATATGGGGCCTACTTCTTCGGCTCGCTCTTAGAGCTGCACGGAGAAAAAATATCAGTTAGTTGGAATTACTATCTTGTATCTTGCAGCCGTATGCTTACGATTCATATGGTTTTATTTGGCATACTTATTTAGTTTGAAAGCTCTGTACCACAGAGGTATAAGTCGTTACAATGAAATGCTCAAGTCCATTACAACGTTTCACCATCGCGAACATGTATATCACGGATCTGGTATTTGGCCGGTGTGGTCAAGTAGTACAGTTCGGTAGTCTTTTTGGGTCCCTGGCTGCTACCAAAACTCGAACCGCCTGCTGGGGTGTTTTGATTAATGATCTTTGCTCTGCTCACTGGAATATAAAAAGCCCTTTTTTGGTCAGTCGAATCCATCGATTGTCGTTTTCTGTTTTAGTCGGGTTAATAAACTCCCCGAAGTGGACTGCGGAGCACTACGTATATGGTAATAATGTATAGTCATACTCGTGTTCATTTGTATAACTATAACAGTTTCATTAACTGTCTGCCGCATTAATTAAAACATTTTCGCCAGCAGCATTGAGGCCGTAGTGATTGTATCTTTTACGAACAGGCATCAGTTTACAGTGGTCAACTTGGAATTGGATTGATAAATGGTTGTAAATTTAGAAAAAATTTGAATATCGGACATATGGTTGCCTATTGTGTTACAAGAAATAAATGTGGCTTATAATAGTTTTAAAGAGCATATTTGTTTCAGTGCAACTTGTTATAGATATACATATAAATACACTTTTTTGTACCTTCTCCCAATTCAAATCGTGTATGTGTATCGGTCCTAAAGAGTTTTCACATCGTTTGCTAACTTTTTAGCCAACTTTCTCCTCCGAAATTAGTTTAATAGTGGTGCAGTGTAATATTTTATCTGCTGGTTGGGCGGTTTAGAGATGGGCGGCATTATGATGGGGAAACCCATACTTTACTGGTATTTATGGTAGCCGGGCGATCTGCGAGTAATAGCCACATTTTATAAACAACTTATTTCCTTAATTGATTGTTAACAATGATTGTCGATGAGGCCCCAAACGAAGCTCTTCGGCGTGCATCTGCAGTTGCTGCTTTTGGCCACTGCTGCCAACTGACGTTGTATCTATTAACCACGCACTCCATTATTATTTAATAACATATTTCTTAAGTATCTGCCAACCCAGTTCAGAGCACAAAACGAGCCTCTGCCACGATGCTCGATGTTGGCCTTTCTTCGCCATCGTTCGCCTCCTGACCATAATTTGTGAGGCCTGCCTCTGATCCCGATCCCACTTCACCCCTTTTAGTCCTACACCCGGAGAAATTTGTGCACAGCGCTCAATGAAAAACTGCAGCTTAATGTATAAATAACAAGGCAAATTCTGAACTGTAAGCAATAGTGAGCGTACAAATAGAGACGCATCTTAATTTTGCAAAAAAACGAATGAATTATATACTTTGGAATATACATGATAGATAGTATATCATACTATATGTGATAATTCGCTGAAATGCGAATTGAATAACTAGTACAAACAAATGAGCTTAAATACATACGCAAAAATATATAAAAAATCATTTTATAACTTAATTGTTCCAAAGCACAATTACCTTTTTAAATTGTTATATTACGCTATAAATGAGTACGAATTTTCTATATTTTTCTCCTCATGCAGGCCCCAACGTTCGACTAGTCGTCGCCGTTCAAAGTGATTGCCACCCCATTAAAAAACGGCTGCGCCTTCTAGTTGCTGTTGGTGTTGCAGCCTTGGCTCCTGCCACGATCACTCAATAAGTCTAGACAAAATGTACCTGGTACCTGTGATTGTCGCTCCTCGATGGGGAAAAGTGGGGGATAGCTGCCGTAATGGATCAGCACGTTGCCAGGTTCGCTGAGTTGAGCTGAGTTGAGTTGAGCTGCCTGCCAGCCTGTTGCCTTTCAGACGTCGTCTCTACGTCATCAGCAACAATAATAACAACAGCAGCATCAGCAACATCAAGCGTCATTTTTTGGGGAGGGGAAGCCCCTTCAATCGTGAAAAAGCCAGCCACCATCAAATTTGTTGCATGATTATGTGGTAATTGCGGCTGTCAATAAAACTCCCCCGTTTTATTCTTTACAACCGAAAGCATTCTACGCCTATATTTTCCCTATGGATATGCACACACTGAGAAAAATATAAAACCACCTAAGAAACAATTTACACATTCGTTCTTTTATTGTTTTACCGTTCGGTCATATATGTGTAAGCTAGCTGCTATAGATTGGTGAGTTTGTATATTTCTAATATACACACATTTTTAAAAAAGTAAGCTCTGATTTCTCCCTGCGCACTCGGACATGTAAAAGCGTATTTATATATCTATAGAGAGATGGATTCACGATGGGATCCGTTCCGTGCCATGACTTAGTTTGACAAAGGAATGACATCCAAGTACTTAAGTGATTTCTTTACACTTTTTATGGAGTAGTTAATGCGGTATGCGCATAAGTCTCACATTGAGCAAAGTCATGCCGGTTGCCCCCTTGCTCCTATATAACCCCTTGAACCCCAAACCACCGATACACTCTATCCCGATTCATGGCACCCACCAAACCACAAGGCCTATACAAAACCCAAGCACTTAGCGGCGTTTAGGCTGCGGCTTTTGTCTGCCGAGTTCTTTATTTTTTGTGCCCTGGGAGACGATCGAATACTACTCAAAGTCCAACTCCTGTTCCACAATCGGTTCGAGTCTCCAGCTTTGTGAATCACTGGGATCGGAGTTCATATATGTAAGCCTCAAGTGGAGCTACTCCAAGTTTACTGTGTTTGAAATTAAGAATTAATGCTGCTGGTCTATCGCTTTAAAAAACTTCATTCGCCTCAATTCATTTAATTCATTCTGTTTAAACATTTAAGTGTAATTTAAATATGCAGTGAGTAGTTTACTTTTAAGTTGCTAATTTAAAAGGCACTTGCTCTCTCCTCTTTTCTTATGTGAACATGTTGTAGTTTTAATACCAGCATATGGCAACCTTAGTCGTCAAAAATAAGTCTTACAACTCACATCGAGGCCCATTTCGATAACTTTGTTTGCCCGGCTAACCATTTCCGTTCCATTTGTGCAACTGTTAGCCCAATTGCAAGCCCCCGGCCAGTTTTGCTGGCGCAGTGGGCGTGATATGCTTGTTACTCGCAGATTGCGGCAATTGCATCCAAAAGTGGAGCCCGCGACCAGCTTTCAGCGCTTCATCGCCGGTTATTGGGCCATGCCCCAATCCAGTTCGAGCGTTTAGTCTCCGTCTGTCTCTCTAGGTGTTAAATATCGAGAGGCCCGGCAACAGCTTCCTTCCTTTCCACATCCACAGCCAGATCCACATCCATATCGCCATGCTCCACGGGTATCTGGTACGATGTTGTGGCATCCATCTGGGAGTTCCAGCGCACTGGAGACATTTATCGCGCGTTGGTGTCGGCTCTATCTGGGCGATGTGTTGCTCCGCGAGTTGTTGTAGGTGCGGAAAGTGGTCCACACGAGATTAGGGTGTAGCTATCAAGTCGTCTTGCTGTTCCGCCTGCGACTCCCCGGCGAGTGGGTAGCAAATAAAAGCGCCAAGGCACTTATGCATTTGGAGCAGATACTCACTGTGGGAGAGAAGTCTTTAAAAATCGCAAAAAAAATACATTTTTTAGTTCTACTTAAAGATTTGAAAATAATTTTTATTGCAGAGCATCGGAGTCTGTCTTTCCTTAACTTTTTAGATTGAAATTATACATTGTTAAAGCGTCTATAAAATGTACTTGCTGCATTCCATGGATAAAACCTCTAAACTTAGATGAGGCAATTAGTAATGATTCCTGTTCCATACATAAATTGAAAAGAATATATAATATTTAAGTTGCATTTATTTCCCGAAGCCGAACATCTCTAGTGTTACGTATTCGAATAAATCATGATGGCAATCAGCTAATAAGAGCTTGCATATATATTGACTGGCTTTATTGATCATTTAAATTTAACAATGCCTCTAATTTATAGCTTTCCTAGTGTAATACTTGCACCACCTGGTTTCGAATAGCCCGTAAATGGAGCTCCAAGTCCAAGACTGGTGGCATGGGTGCGTCTTCCTCATCACCGTCATCGTCATCTGGGTCTCCTCGTCTTTAGCGTCTGGATACGACTGTATGTTGAGCTTGTTAGCAAAAAAGGAAAACATGAAACGGTCGCTGCTGGGTGTTGGCCAATCTTTAAAGATCAAACAATAAACTTAAAGATCTGCTGGGTTTCTCGCCACTCGCCACTCGCCCCTCTGCTTTTCTCGCCTTCGACATGCAAATTGTGCAGCCGAAGAAGTGTCAAACAATGTCAGTGGGAGAATGTGTCTCGCAATTGAAATTTATTTGCACTACAATTCACTGCTGACAATGCGAGGAGGCATTGGGATGTACTACCTTACTTAGCCCGCTTTCCCTCCCCTCCCTCCGCCCTCGCCGCTGGATCCCCCTTGGCCGAGCGGAAACCCTCTGCCCAAAATCCCAGTCGGAGCTAGCGATCTCTAACCCGTCAACTCGTCAAGCTGTGAGCGTCAATCCACAACAAAGTCAACGGCGAAGACGACGACCAAGCCTGCCTTGGGGACTACACTGGGAAAAGAGGGGAGCAAATGGGGCAGGCGTATGGTAACAGGGCAATGGTGAATGTAGTTTAAGCCTTCTATATTTCGACTCATTCATTTTCGGTCAGTTTGGGTTCCTAAAATATTTTACCGCTAGTAAGTGCTTATAATAATTATAAATTATTGCAAATAAAACACCATGAATTTGCGCACTCCATCGATATAATGATATAACATGATATCTAAATGTATGCATAAAAGCCTACATTTTTCCACTAAATACTATAATTTCTTAAATATATAATTTTCCACTTTACTAAATAATAAGATATTCCATATTGACTACGTATTAGGAAACGGTTCGCGATCAGTGACTTATGTGAAACTAAATATCGTTCTGCATAACTTATCTAACGCCATGTTATGACCCCTTTTTCCGCTCAGTGAGCGATTGCAGCTCTGCCTCATTCATGAGCCCAGGGCCCAAAAGGCAGCCAGCTCAAGCGTTTTGTCGCTCGATTCGCGCACAGCTTCTGTGCTGTGATTTTGCCAATTGGCAATTGCCTCCTCCGGTGCCGTGAGCATTTGCAAAATGTCAATCTGGTGCTGTGCATCAATTCAAGTGTGAAATAAATAGAAACGAATCCAGGTCCCAGAGTCTAGCATTTTGCTATAATTTTCGCGCCATTTGCTGTCGACTTTGTCCGTCTGTCCGTCCGTCAGTGTGACCGTCCGTTCGTCAGCCGAATGTCTGCCTGAGTTTTTGCGAACGATCGGCAAAGAAAGAGGAGCTATGCTGAAAGTATTTACAATTACGCAAAGATTGATTGAAATAGATTTCGGATTGATTGGCTGCTGGTATGCACATTGCTTGCAGTTCTTCTTGCGCAATGGTGGGAATATCGCAGTTTGTGTGAAAGAGGTGAGGTTAAGGAGGTTAAGAGCCGGCTTCCTCGGCGCTGGGATAATTTCTAATTAAGCCGCTCGGTCCGACGCCGCGAGAAGATACATTTTATGCGACACATTTATCCAGCAGATACTATGACTACTTTTTATTGATTGCCATCGGGCAAAGCAGCGCCGCAGGAGTCTGAGAAATCAGCTTTCTCCGCCGATCTCGTTGATCGTGCAACGTCGTGTCGCCGCTTTTGAGACCGAAAACCAAGCCCAATCAATAAAAGAAACTCTTGTTCATCTAGATATTTATTTGTATTTATTTGTGGTGACATCAATAATAATTTTCTCGGCCATCATTTCGCCTGATTTGCATACCAAATCATCACACGAAAAAGAAAAATACTTATGCAACATTAAGATTAATAATTTATGCTATTTGCTATACAACTCGGTGCGATTTGCTTTACATTTACATCCATGGATTGTCGTACTTTTAAAATTTGCTAATTGTGACTAATAACTCGGGCGAACCTCAAAACGAGTACAATTTGTCTACCAGCGTTGTTTATTCTATAGAACAATGATTGTTTTTTAAACTAACAAATACTCTTGGGGGATTGGAAACGTCTAAGTAAAATCTAGTCATATAACACTATACTTTATATATGGTTTATAGCTTAGAAGAAAACGAAACCTATAGATTACAAATTCCACTACGATATTATGCATTCGCGATACAGATAAGCCGCCATTTTTGCATATTTTGCTACAGTTTCTTTTCTTTTGCCATTTGTTTAGCTTTTCATTTATGTATTCTTGTGTTTCTGAACTTGTATTCTTGCCGCTTTGTGGGTAACCGAAAAATTTGTTTATAATTCACTGCATAAATTATGGAAACAATATTTGTGTTATACTTTTCGGTCCCAATATGCAAATCCCTTTTCGGGGGCCGCTCGACTTTTGCATATTTTGGCAATTTGGTTAGTTGTTTTAAACGATGTGATAACATCTAACCAAAACGGCACGAACTCGTATTTAGCGCTTGTTAATCAGAGTCAAACTTTTCTGCCCAAAAACATACATTTTTATATAGCTCGTATGCGTGTATTGTTTTCTATATTTTGTATTTATTTGGTGGTGCCTTAGCGGGGGGCTAATTTTCTATTGCCTCGATCGATCTTCAGTAGCTGATTACTGTCATTTTGCATTCTTATTTTTCTTATTTTTTGTTTACTTGTGGATGTCTTCAGACCTTAGTGGTTAGATCCAAGGCATTCGAGGTGGCCACTTTGACGGGGGCTTCCAACCTCAGACGCTTTCCATTCTCACTGCTGGCTTCTATGAGTTCGTCCAATTTCCTCTTGATCGTTTCACTGGCCTCGCTGTCGCTTAGGATACTATTATTATTATTATTATTATTGTTATTGTTGTTGCTGATACTGTTGTTGTTATTGTGGCTCTTCTCAATGCTGGTCTTTGCTGTCTCTGTGCAGGCGTTGTCCTCCTCCGCCTCCTGAACGTCCGTTTCTCGAACTGATATCTCCTCTTCAGGCGTCACTTTCAGATCCACATCTTCATCATCCGTATCGTTCTTTTCTAAATCGCTGGAGATCTCGGTTTCTGGTTCGATTTCTGGGCTACTGCTCTCGCTGCTCAGGGAACTGCCAGTGGTCTTCATGCTCAGATCAATGGGATTATCTTGACTTGGATTCTCGGCGGCTGGGGCTCCCTCTTCCTGTTGAGCGGGTGAGTGGGGTGGCGTCATGGAGACCACCAGGTCCTCCTCCTCATCGTCGTGCTCGGCGCCATCAATAATGCCATCCACTCTCGCCTCGTCGTCCTCTTCGTTTTGCCGACTTTTCACTCTCTCCCTACCACTTTCCGAATTTGGTGTGACCAGAGCTGAAATTGAGTAATCCTGTTTGGAGTGTGGCGGTAGTTTTGTGGTCGGCGGAGGACTTTGTTGCTGCGACTTCAGCACAGCATCCAAATAGAAGCGCTTGGTTAGCTCATCGGCGGATGAGCCACCACCATTCGTTAGCAGGTGGTTGCTGTTCGCGTGGCTACTTGGACTTCTGGGTGCTGCTGGCTGCTCCTCTTCCTTGTGCTGCTGCTGGTGGTTGGCAAATGGTGAAGTGCCTGGTGTGAAACGCTGCCCTGCACCACTTGAGTTGAAGAGATGTTGCACGGCCGCCGCGGCCACCGCCGCTTGTTGTTGCTCCGGCGTGGGTTTCAGCAAACCCTGGTGGTGCGAGTACAGGGCGGGATGGTAGCCGGGAAAGAGCAGGTGCGAGGGAGGCAGGAACGCTGGTGGTGGCATCACGGGCATGGATGCTAGGCCCGGAAAAGGTAGCGGCAGGAATGGCGACATATCCTTGCGCATCTGTGGTGGTCTACCGGGCGCCACTCCAGCTCCACCTCCTCCTCCGCCCGAATGACTGCAATCGGCACCACTTGAAGAGCCTCCAGAATTGGATTTGCCCCCCAAGTGTAGCAGTGGGTTGCCTCGCACCGAGCTCACCTCCACAGAGCTATCGGAGTTATGGGAATCCGGGGAGCTTACCGAGGGCGAGGCCACCACCGGATGCTTGTGGGAGCCGTACTCCACGCTGCCGTCCAGTCCCAGCATCATTAGCTCCTCTTTACTCCGTGACGAAGCGCCAGCATTGGCAACGGCATATAGACCCGGATAGCCACCAGGATGCCCGAGCATTCCCAGAGCTGCTGCCGCAGCCGCCGGTGGGGGCACACCCGACATGCTCTTCACCCCGTTGGGCATTCCTTGACCACCGCCCGAGCCACCGGCACCTCCGCCTCCCGCCTGCTGGCTATTGTGGTGCGCCGCCATCGCAGCCACCGCCTGCTGCTGCTGCTCCTGCAGCAGACAGTGGATCTTGAACCAGTTGGAGCGACGGCCATATCGGGATCCACTCTTCGACATGCCCACCATGAGGCACTTCTTCAGGCGGCACGCCTTGCAGGCGGTGCGGTTCTTCTTGTTGATGATGCACTCGCCGTTGTTCTTGCAGTCGGATATCGACGACAGGTTGTTGTACGAGCGGCCGAAGAAGGACTGTAATGCGAGGTAAAAGTGCGAAAATATTAGATATAATGTAAGTACTAGCAAATGCTGGTTAGTTTTATAACATTCCACACTTTTTGCTCCTCCTTAAAATATTATCTGTACTTCTACTCCAAACTACTTAGGCATACTTTTTGCCCACTCTCTTAACTCCACCCCCAAAAAGCAGAGCTTCTGCAGCAACTTCTTTCATCGCATTCAATGATGTCATTCAATAAAACGCTTTCGATGGCCGGCCATAATATATCATTATGTATTTTTCTGATGATTCATCGGCTGGCGGGGCTGCTGAGACCCAGACCTCTTTAAACGCTCTGCCAAAAAAGCGGGTAAAAATAAGAAATAAGGCAAATCGACATGCACAAGCGGCAACCACCTACACCTACGGCATTAACCGTTGGCTGGGGCACCACACAACCACAATCAATTGCAACAAAGCAAACAAACAATTTAATTCAATGCGGAGGAGCCATGAAAACCTGAGAGCCAAAAAGCTGAGAAGAAACAAAAAGCCCGGACAGACAACAGGCAACATGTTGCTGCTGTTGCTGCAGTTGCTGCAGTTGCTTTTGTTGTTGCTGCTGCTGCTGCTGCTGCTGCATGTTGCAAAGGTTATGGCTGTGCAACACTTATGCCAAGTTGCAATGTTGGCAGTAAATCACCAACGCTTCACGGCCTGCCCGCCCGCCTGACTTTGCAATCAACCAAAAGGGACAGACTGCCTAAATGACTGACTGAATGGATACACTGGGAAAAACTTATTGTTTGTATACAATATAACCTTAGTTGGCATCTGGAAATATGGGGACTCTCACAGCTAAACACAAGTATTATACTCATTCTATAATACTCATTTCTAATAAAATTTCTAAAATTTGTGAAGAAATAGTTTTTCCATAGTTATGAATTTTATTATCATTTTTAAATTTGCTGCATAAGACTGCATGGAACATTGATTTCATAAAAGATTTTATTTTTTTTACTTTATTTACATATGCATATGCATCTGAATTTTTGCAGTGCATCTGACTTACTCCCCGTCTTCTTGTCAGTATTCAAGTTGGTTACTGTCGTTTTCTGATCGTAGGTGGAGCTCTTGAATGGAAGAAACACCGGTGCTGAGATGCTGACGACGAAGCGCAAAATTGAACCGAGGCAGAAAGAAAAAAATCAAACTGAAAAAGAAGCAGAAACAATGCGAAAATCCACTTTTAAGGTTAATTGGGCATCAAGATTACTGGGTCGGAAATGGAAATGGAAACGGAGGATTTCAGGCCCGTACCTCCTCGTCTTGAGTCTTCAGTTTTCAGTCCATAGTTTTGCCGTTTTCAGTTTCATTTCAAGAAGCAGACGGACGGACGACTATTTACAAGCAATTTTGTGCATCAAGGCAGATTCACTTTTGTTTGTTTGTTTTTTCTTGGGTCTTTAACTTGGTTTTTTTTACTTCTTGTGGGCGTTAAATTAGCCAAGCGAGGCCCACGCCATTGCGAACGAGGCCCAAGCACAAATCAAATAACGTTGACCCACAAATTGTACGTTAGTTGACCTTTTCTCCTTGGCGTGGGCAACAAAAAAGGTACGACGAAACATCACAACAAAACTAAATAAATAAATAACAAAAGCAAATCCCTCGACTGAACTCAAATCGAGTCGGAAGAGTCGAAGAAACGAATCGGAACGAACAAAAAATGATCATCCCACCATTAAAGGAGTATTCGTATTTAAATCAATTATTTGTGGGGCGCTTTGTTTAACTTTGACCTTAGCCTGGGGCATCCATTTGTTGCTCCCACTCCCCCTCCCGCTCCTTTATGATGAACTCGGCTCCACATTCCAGTTTCTCGAGGAGAATGGCCTCATAACTTTTTCTGCTTAGCGTTTGCATCACGAAGGCGGCGAATTCGATTTATTGAAATCGATTGAAGCGATTGATATGAAAGACTTTGGGCCGCAGAGGAATGCTTGTTCGAGAGTGTTTGTTGCCATGGAAACTTTGTGGCCGAAATACAAATGCAAGGGGAGTATACTTGGCTCATTTGCAAAACAAATGTACCCTCCCAACTGTTGTGGTCCTGTTTTTTAAAACGTTTATGGAAACCATGTTTATAAAATATCTGTACATTGTTATAATTAAATTTATTTTTGTTTACAGAAACTTAAATTAAAGGAAGCTAGCATTAAACAGGCATGCTCTTCTGTGGAAAAATAGTTCTAGTTGCATCCAAGCCAAATCAAATTCAAATTAATTCGAACATCGAACTCACCTTGCAGCCCTCGCAGGTGAAGGCTCCGAAATGGAATCCTGCCGCCGGCTCTCCACACACCTTGCACGTCTGATTCATCTGCAATGGACACGGGTAGACAGAACATGAGAATGGGAATTGTACATAGTTTTTTGGGGGGAGGTGGGTCGCCAACCCACTGGGCACCTCAGTCCCCACCCACCACCAGCAGGTCGGCGAAACTGAGGCAATAAATTCATAAAATTTCAATTAAAAGCAACAGCAAATCATGACACGAGCATCTGGAGCTCTCCATCTCGTTTCGATTTCCCCAAAGCCGCCAGCAAAATTCACACGCATTAAAAATTAAAATGCAAACATAGTTTGTCATATCGCGGAATTGGTATCAGCGAAAGAAAAAGAGCACGGCTTAAAACGCAAAGCGAGAAACGAACGACGACAAATGGAAATGGGAAACGGGCCCAAAGAAGCCCCCAACAAATGGCCAACCAGACCCGACCATGAACCCCATGCACTGAAAGAATCCTTGACGCGCTTGCCAAGTGTTCTGATATTAGGAAGGGTCTGAGAACAAAACATTTTAAGTGTTTTATGTTGTTAAAGTATGCCAAATTCAAGATATTACCTAATTATATTAATTATATTACCTAATAAGCCAGAATTACGTACCTTTTTTGCCCGTGTAAGTGGCTTAGCGGCTCTTCTGGGGCCCATAATAAAATATGAAGATGGAATCAAATGAAAAATTGCCCCAAAGCACACACACACTCCTTGAGCAAACAAGCTGCATTTGCATTTATATGGCCAATTCTGTACCTTTGCCGATTCCCATTCCCCCCCTCGCAAATAGGCGCAACTTGTAGTTGAGGGAATATTTGTTTATTTATTGCGAGCGAAATGTTTATCAACAATTTGCCATCAATTGTTGCTTGTGTGCCTGGCCAGGAGTTGGCTTTTCGGGCTCCCTCTGGTTTTCTAAAGTCAGGTTGAAAATTGGGCTGGATCGGTTTGAATTGCGTTTTCCTAATGCCACTTGTAGTTGGATCTGGAGCAAAAGCTTTGATGACATGTACACATGCAAAGCGGGGGAATTGGGCAAGAGAGACTTGGACTTCATGGCCAAGTGATCGTGGGAAGTCCCAAAACTGTTAGTCCAAAATATTGTCACATCCTTATATTGCAATAAGCTACCACATAAAATAAATGCATTTCCACGCCGGCATTCTTGGCTAGAATTTGTAGGTATGCCTCCAATCGGCAACTAGGACTAACAAGAATAAAACTGACATTTCGAATTGGGTTAACACATTTCTTATTTGAAGTTCATGTGAGTAATGGTTACGTCTGTTAATTTCTTGCCCAGGAAACCATTTTAGTGTCAGACTGAAAGTCTTCTTCGCCTCGAGCGCAGTCCAATTGAAATGCTTTCGAGTACTCGTATATCAAAACTAACCGAAAATAGGCTGCCCAACTGGTAGCCAATGGCCCAAACCGCAGTCTAAGTCAGGCTCATCCTCGAGCCAAGTGCTCTTCCACCTTTTCCGAAGGCCTTTGTTGTGTTTTATAACACCAATTGGCCCGCGGGCGATTCTCGGCCATAATTCTTGCGGGCCACAAACAATTTGGCACATTACAAAGTAGGAGAAAGCACTCAACACATTCACTTTTTCATTCGCTTCCCCTGGAAGCGAGCGTCCAATAAGCAAATCCCCGGGAGGGGGGTCTTTTAAGAATACCATGCCAATTGGCTTAGTTCGTTCAGGTCTGGGTTCCTTATTTTCCAGGTGGCTGTTGTTATTGTAGGTGCCTTGTTTGACTGTAAAACATGCTAATCTGATTTCGTGTTATGTGTTGAGTTGGAGGTGAGTTTTGGCCCGGCTTTGGGTTCGGGCCCCTCGACTTGGGTTGGAAATAAATTTCCTACGTTTAGGTTTCATAAAGCGTCTTCGGGTCTGGTGGTTGCTGGCCGCCGACCTGCCTGGGATTAATCGACAAATAAAAATCACATAAAATAAATTAAAAATTATGAGTTTCAAGTTTCAACAACCTGCGGATTGGCAGCAGATTTAGTTTGATTTTAAATCACAGCCCAGCCGCCCAGCCGGTCAGCCGGTCAGAAAGAGAGAGAGGGCCCAAAACACGTTGCAGATGAGCCTCGCCGTGAAATTTATGCAGACAATGTGCAATATTAAAAAGCCATAAACATTTATTTTACATCAGACAAGCGACACATTCTTTCCGAGTCTCTGGAATAAGGTAGTGAAATGATGGCCGACTACGTGTGCTCCTTAGCTATTTATAAGCCGTCGTATTTGAAATTAAGGCAAGTTTCGTTTCGTGAGAAATGAGTTTGTCCTTATATGGAAATGAAAGATATTTTACAGATTTTGAGGGAAGACTGATAGGTTTTTTAATTGAAGCTTAGCAGCATCTTGTTGTAGTGCCATTAAATTTGCAAGAGCTTCCGCATTCAGCATACAACTAAACAGTTTTGTATCATTACAAGCCAAGCTTTATTAAAAAAAAATCATAATTGTCTTGGCAGATTTGCTAGGAAATAATTTCAATCGGTGATTTAAGGACCCCAAAATTTCATAGTCTAAGCTTCTTAATCGACCCTCTTCATTCAGACCCGCTTTATATGTTTAATCATTGTCACAACGAAAATAAGACTTTTGTGTTATATTGCATAATTTGGGTAATCCGCGCTGCCCCGAAAAATACATTTAAACTCACAATTAGCCTGGCCATTAAGTGAAAGTGTTATAAATTAAATACGAGAGCGACAAATGGGCCAGCAAAAAACCACATCATCTACAAGATTTTAATTAAATACCCATATTATAAATAACCTTTTTCTTTTTGAAGCAATTTGCTTTTAAAGCGACTAACAAAATATTTGCGTGTGTGCTCAGATTATTGATGGCCTGCGAATATTGATGAGCTTTTTCGACTATACAATGCCAATTTATTTTAATTAGTTGATATATTTTCCAAAAATAAAAGTTCCCCCAGTTAGCCAGAAGTGCAACGAGTTGATCCAAGACAAATAGAAGCCAGTGAACAAATATATAAATACCTGCAAAAACTCCACCAGTCATCAGCCACAATAATATAATA
Organism: Drosophila erecta; assembly: GCF_003286155.1. NCBI lineage: Eukaryota > Metazoa > Arthropoda > Insecta > Diptera > Drosophilidae > Drosophila > Drosophila erecta. The sequence continues at coordinate 20,582,653 of NW_020825198.1, forward strand.
GTGGATGCTGTTGATTTTGTGTGTGATTAATTAAGGCGATTGCTGTTCTGTTTGTTGTTTGATGTTGTTTGGTTGTTAACCTTAACGCGCAGCAAAAATAGCAAGTAGAATTTATAATTTTTCATGCCCCGATGATGCAATGAAAAAAAGCTGAATTTACGTATACAATAATAAGATGCTTTGTTATATGGCTTATTAAGCTGGGCAAATAAAAGACGCGGCCGCGCAAAAAAAATTAAATAAAATTATTAAAATTCATTTAAGGCACGTTTACTCCAGTTTTGAGCTCGGCTTGCCTCGCCTGAAGCTGTTAAGAGCTAAGTGCCATTAAGACCAAGTCCAAACTCGGTTTTAGTTTCAGCTTATTTTCAGCTTTTGCTTCCCTCGCTTCTTTTTGGCTTTTGCCGGCTAGCAAAAAATATGATAATTGCCTGACCTTGGCTGTCATGTACTAATGCTAAACCTCAAATTTGCACATCCAGTGCGCAGATTGGATCCCCTCCCCCTCATCGCAATCGCAGCCAACATCCCCCAACATGGTTCGCATGCAATTATAAAAAAGCGCAGGCTAGAGGCAAAAACATAATTTAATTAAAATGAAATCATGCACAAAGCAATTGCCACGCTTTGTTCATTGTGAGCTGCGGCAAATTGTTCTAGTTTTGAATTTTTTGTTCGCATTTTCTGTTGTTGTAGATTTTACGTTATAAACATTCATGACTCGTCGACACTGAAGACGGTCGTTTGTGTTGGTACTGCCTGCTGTCGGTGATGAGCAGATAAAAGTGTATAAACAAATGCGATTAGCTCTGGACTGCACCTATACTGGACTTAAGTAGTAGTGAGAAATTACCGAGTGCAGCTGGCTTTTCAATTAATATTCTGATTTGAAAAGCACTAAATTACAACTTTATAGATCTCAGTATTACCACTCATTAGAAGGTATTAAAAGAACACCTCATGCTAGCTCGATATTAAATGGGCGTTTTTAATTAGTAGTATGCCTTGGTTGAGAAGTTTTCTTTGTGCGAGTATCAAAGTATCAAAGTATCTAATACAAGCGGAGGCAAATGAAATTTACACAAGGGGTTCTTTAAGTATTTAATGTTTTAAATCCCAGTTATTTTAAGAAGTTTGTTTTTCGAAGACCTTGATTTAATTGCAGTCGTTTCACATTCAATTTTATTAAATACCTATAGAGTAATTGCATTCACTCCCGCAGAGCTCTATTAGCAGAGCTTTTATTAGCATTAATCTAAACCGCTTATACTTTCCCCTTTGCAACTGGCCTAAGTTCTAAGCTGAGGGCAGCTGCAAATATGTAGAAGATTGCTCCAGTCGCAGTCAATCAGATGAGTCATGTTGGAAGTGCAAACTCGTTTATTCCCAGGTCGAACTGCAGAAGAGGAGCGGAATTTGTCAAAATGGATATATCGCATGTTTCTGGCTTTCATTTCTTTCCTCTCCTTTTTTCTGCCGCATTAAAAATACTTGAGGCGGTGGAGAATCAGCTGCACACACGCATTTCTTTCGCTTTTCCCAGCCCAGCACTCCTCTTTGCTTAGTCACGCGGCCTCCATGCTTAGGCAATTTGTCAAAAAAATAACGCACAACAAATTTTACACACATTTTCAGGGGGCCAGCCCTTCAAAGCCCCTCAGGGGAGTGATCAATCATAGGGAATCATTCGGCTTGTTTCCCCGTTTGTCTTTTGCAAGCGGAAATTATTCGCAGTTGTTATAGTTTGGCCAGTGAGATCTTTTTTGCATCGCATATGTTCGCTTTGAGATTTGATTCGTTGCATTCTTGAAATAATTACTTAGTAAGTGTTATAATCTGTCTTCCACAGTTACTGAATTTGTTAGCGACTGAAAACCGGCTTACGGAATACAACAAATTATTCGTTCTAAGCATTTTTTCAATTACCTCCGTAGCCGAATTGGATTCGATGATTGATTTAAGCTTTGTTTGACAATTACTGAATGGCCAATGAAAACGCCCTTGTTTTGTTGCACTATTCTTCCCTTGCTTTTCACACAGCAACTCCCCTTGATTTTCATTACTTTCTTCGTTTTTTCGTATTTCCACACCCCTCGAAAGTCAATCCATCATCATTTATCGTCCGCTTGGCCGGTCGAGTTCGTTGCCTAAGTCTTTCGTTTCGATTTTCGTACTTAGCTAATTGTTGTCGTTGTCGCCGTCGTTGTTGCTGTCTTAAGCTACATAAAAGCCAAAGCCAAACACTATAATTATGAGCCACGATGATCATGGCGCTGATTATGGTGATGATGATTATGGCGATGATGAAAAGTGCTTAGCAGAGTTTGCAACTTGAAGCATCATCGCTGCTGTCTGTTTCTGTTTCTGTTGCAGCTCTGAATCTCTGAAGCTCTTCAAGCTGTCAAGCAGGAAACGTTTGGATTTATAATGCTCAACCGCCTCCCCCTGCCCTTCGCTCCTGGTCTGGTCTCGTCTCTGTTTGTCATTATAATTAATTTGTAACTATTTTTATGAGCTCATGTGAAATTTAAATTGTATTCTCCGGGCGTCCCTGTTTACTCTTTCTCTGTGGCCGACGAGAGCGGCTTTCAGCGCCCGTATGCCAAGTGCTTGTGCGATTTCCGTTTAAAATTTGAAATCTTCCGACAAATGTAGTACAAATTATGCTGCAAAAATTGACAGGAAAACGTCAAGTGGGAGAAGTGGGTTGGGAAAGGGGCACACATTTTCCTAAGATTTCCCCGGCAAATTTGTTGTAGTGGTAAAGAAATTCTTGCAGCTTATGAGCATTGAAATAGTACTTTCTGTTCAGATGTATTTAACAAAATTTAAGGTTTTTTTAATATACAAATATGTGTTTTTAAATATTATGTATTAGAGCTTTTACTACTACTGTTTATGTATATTTCTAGCTTTTCATGATTTAAAAAATGTACTATCTTAAATTCTTAATAGAAAGCACTCGCTTTATTTTGATTAAGCTGCATCTTACTATAAAAAGTAAGTTCTAGTGGAGAATTTTAAGAAGTTTTTAAAAACAGAAACGGTTCTTGTTAGAGTACTCACAATTCCCGTATCGTTCTAGCATCTCTTAGTCAGTTTTCTTGTTATGCAAATGCGTGCAAAATGTGCGAGGTTTTCTTCTGTTTCCGAGACTCGAATGCAATGCTCAATGTTGCTGCAGTTCCCGATATTGTTGCCTTTGGTGTTGTTGTGGTAGCTGTTGTTGCTGTTGTGGCAGTTGCTGTTGCCTAGTTGTTGGCTGCCAGCCACACGTTCACTGATCGCTGTGGCATTTGTTACAATTTTAAATGTTAGCTCAGGCAAAAGCGAGGCAACGTCGAACTAACAAACTTGTGCCAATTGTAGCTTACAAGTGTTTGACTTGACATTTCGGCGTGCGCGTCTTTACTGAATTGGCACCATACATATATTAGCCATATCTGTGTGTTGCGCTTGCTCCTAGAAACTGGCTTTGGCTTGGGCTATTTCTCCGAGTGTATTCATATCGTTCGGGGCAGCTGACAGCCGCAGCCGCGGGTGAAATGCTCAACGAAATTAATCACAGCCAACCAAACCCCATAAAGGCCACAAAAGTTGGCTAACAAATTAGTGAGCGCTTGGAAAATTGCATTTTAAGTTGCTTTTTGTGATTTTTACAATCCATGATTTGGCATAAAAAGCTGCAGTTCAATTCAATGCGCATTGCAACTGCACCAGATGCCAATGACTCGACGTGATGTATGCGAATCAAGCATTGGCGCTCACGAAAAAACAGAACTCCAGATAAAACTTTGGAAATAAATCTTATGCTCAGCATGTCAGCCAGACAATTTCGACAAATAGAGGATGCGACAAAATGAATGGATTGCACCATGAATGGCTGAACGGATGAATGGTTGGACGGATAGATTGCTGACTTGGTTGTCTGAAAATTGTCAGCTCATGGCAGCCTTGAACTGTCAAGCTAGATTAGACACGGGTTGAAGAATATCAATATAAAAAATAAAATTAAAAATGTTTTCTTTTTGGGATAAGATATAGATTTTATCAGTATGTAGAGCAAATTGTATTTAATGTTTTTTACGGTCAATGAAACTGATAAAGTTTTTGAATATACTGAACATTTTTTAACATTAATTGGCTTTGTTCAAAATATTTTATTAGGCTACGTAATTCTGAATCACAACTACTTTTTGTTACGGTTCTATATGCAATCAATGCAGACTGCCTCCCCTCGAAATCGAATCATCATGTCGTTTAGCTCAAATTCTTCCCACGCTTTTCGACCGCTGCAGGAGCCAAGAAATCCTCAAAATCAAATTCCATTTTAATTAGTAGACATTTTCACATTACGTATACGCCAGATCTGACGTGGGGAACCTTCTCCGCATACAAGCTGCCATCCTTTTAGCCATCTCTCCATCTTGGCCTGTGTGTGGTGGGGCCATAAAAGCTGAACAAAATTATAACAGCCAACTTGCAAAACATTTACACCAGCCCACCAACCAGCAAATGCAGCGGGTGGAGGCGAATTTTAGGCGGTGGCAGGCATCCGCTTTCTTTGCCTGCAAGAAAAATGATTCATGGAAGAGGCCCGAGACTCCTGCTGGTTTGGTGGCTCGGCTTTGGCTTCGGGCTGGTTTTGGTATGTAGCCATGGTGTGGTTGGCTTTTTGGCCAAAGCGTCTCGACGCCGGGCAGACTATTAACTTTGAAAGTTGTTTAAACAGGCGAAGAGCCAAGAGGCAAACCTCCACCTTCTATTTCTTATTTTTTTCCTGCTCTCTGGCTTTTGCATTGGAAGCTCCTCTTTGTCGTCGTGGTTGGTTGTCTGCACCAGCTGCTTGCTGCTCCTTTACCTTGCAGCCAGTGTCATCGGCGTCGCGGCTCGTGGGAATTGGATCATTAGAAGCCGGCAAAAGGCGAAGGCGAAGGCGCGGGAAGGGGCAGAAGTGGGCAGAAGTTGGTCGAAGGCGGCACTGCGAGACATTTTTGGGTCCCATAAATATGTGCTCTTTGTATTACATGCAGAATCTAGGAAACAATCCAACTGAAATGATTTGAGAATAAGCCTACTCCTCATTTTAAGAATATATCCAATCTCAATAAAATGAAATATTACGATCTCGGGTTATACATCTCAGGTTTCGAGTATCAAAGTCTTACAGTGCACCATTCAGATGTTTTGTTAGTTTTCGGTTCGATTCGCCTGCCTTGGCAACCCACCGGGCAATTTTGCATGTGTTTTGTTACTGTGTTGTGCCAGAGTTGCCACCGTTTCTTGTTGAAAAGGGGCGAGATAAGTAAATGTGTCCGCAAGTCTCGGCCTTTTTCTTTTTTCTCTCGTTTTATTTGCACTTGCACAGCCAACAATTCTTTCTTTTTATTTTTTCCCCGCCGTTTTTGTTTGTTTATTTGTATTCCCCCGCGTTTTTGTTGGTTCAAGCTTCTATTTCTTTGTATGCGATTTATTTGTTTGTTGTCTCCTTGTTATCTGAGCTAGCTTTGACTCAGTGGGTTTTTGTACCCTTTTTGATTTTCCCCACTCCAATGTGGTTGTATCCGTGGATTTCGGGGGAGTCAAAAGTCAATTAAATAAGAGCAGTGTACGGTGAAAAGCTTGTACTTGTTGTGGCCTCCGCTGCTTGTTGTTGCTATTTTTGTAGCTGCTGCTGTTGTGTTTTTGCGAAACGAGCAATTTGTGCCTGTGCAATGCGGTTGACTGTTTTTTTTTCGGTTTTTCGGCTTGGGTTGGGACCAGAAGTGCACTATGGGAACCATTTCACCAAAAAGTTGGCCAAGTTGAAAAGTGTTTGGTAGAAAAATTACTTGGGTGATTTATGAAAAAGGTTTGTGGTTTGAGTCTTTTGTTTTGTGTGTCATCCCTGGAGGAAAAATTTAGGAAGTGTTTGAGTTGGAAGGAATATTTGTTGGTATGTTGCTTAAGTCATTTGTTTTTCAATATATATAGTTACAAATATGGTTTGGACAATAAATAAAGTTCGTTGCACAAGTCCTTCCGTATTATTAATACAAAAATATCGTTTCAGTTGAATAGTTGAAATACATATAGTTTCTGATTCGTTATTCGTTACTTAAGTTACTCGATCTTGGGTTATTAAAAGTACACGATTTTTGATATTGAATAGCAAGATAAAGACACTAAGCGAATGTAATGCAGCTCTAAATATCTTTGTTCATCTCTTTACTTATTTACGTCAAAAATGAAATCGACAGCCAGAATGAATTTCGCTTTCTGTTATAAAAAGATATTCCCAGAGACGAGAAAAAAAATTTGGGTTTCACTTTCCATAAAACTATCAAAATGATGATGAATTAAAATTGAATTAGCTTGCGGTTTGCGTTGACTGGTGGGAATATAAAATAACAGAAGAGCCAGGGATTTGTGCAAAAAATGGTCATTGGAATGGCATTGTTGATATTTACTTTTCGACTTCTGCCCAATCTCGTCTCAATGCCAGCTTCCCCCGCTAATTCCACGTATAAGAGGGGAATCTCCGTCACGTGTGTGCAAAATGGCATAGAAATAACAATAACAAAGCCACTTGTTATTAGTAGTCGAGTGCGCTTTAAAAATAAACAGCTAATACAACAATGGGCACAATTTGTTCACTGCGCCACTGAAATCGAAACTAAAGCTGAGCCCGGAGATTCAAGCTCGGATCTAATATAAGCGGACATGCGGGCATGCAATTATCTTCGATATATGTGTATCTATCGCCAATAGTATATGCAATTTATATACATTTAATTCAATTTGCCGAGCTAAATTGTTTAGTTTTTGTTTTGCTCACAATCGTGCAGAGGTCGTTGGCGGGGGCGAAGGCAAGGCGGGTGCGGGTGCGGGTGCGGGTGCGGGTTTTCTGTTAATTTTTTGATTGGGTCTTGGCTTAATGTGTAATGCCTTGACTCGAAAACAATTCTAACAATTTGGCAGCTCATTATGCGGTGCGCTCGCTCGCCTAACCACGCCAACTTGACTCCAATAAACGATGCACAACCTTGACCTTAAGTCAAATGAAAGATAAACCAAAGCGGCAGAAAAAACCTCTGCTTCTGCCATTATTTTTTATTACGGCTACAAGCCGAAAATTATAACAATTTCGTTACGCTTCCTTAGGGAAAGGGCCCCGCACCGCTTTGTACCCAGCCTCCTCTGCCCTAGAAACCCCTCGATCCACTATCGTTATTAGGCGCCAACTTATCAGCGTAATAAAGTGGCGGGGCAGCCAGTTGGAACAGTTTCTGTGCGGTGGCAACGTGTTGAACTTGAAAATGAAAGCAAAAGCAAAACGGGAAAGAAGTCCAATACGCAAGGTCGATAGAGGAATACTCTTTGAAATTGTATTAATGTCATCAGTGTTAAGTTCTTTAAAGTTTCCCATAATAGACTAAAAATGGAATTTTTCAATGTAAAAGTATATTTTTAATGCTAATAACATTGCTGAGATAACCTTTAAACTATATGTCAAAAAGTTATTGTTATGTGAATTAAAAAAAATGCGCACAAGTATGGAAAGCTAGGCGTAAAATATTCTATTGCCGTGCTGAATTACATTTCTTAGGTTTCTGTTCAGAAAAAGAGCATTTCAGCAGCGCACTTAACTTTTAATTTCCTTGGGAAACCACGAGGCATAAAGTATTTGCAATTGGTTGTATGTCTTGAGGCGGCAGGCGGGCGGAAAATGGGAAGGCAACCCTGCCCCAACTTTATCTCTAAGCCACGCGCTAATTTGAAAATAATGCTCCCCAATCATTTGCACATTTTTTCACATTTCCAGGCACTCTTTAGCCTTCTGAGCGATCGGTGTGGAGTGAGCGATTAAAGTAGACAACCCCTTTGGTTTACCTTGTGGAACATAGTTGCTGGCTAGTCGGCCCTTCCACTTGTTGATTGTCTGTATAATTACATAATATTGCATAATTTTGCAAACAGTACTCGGTCGCTTTGGGATTTCTGCTCTGTTAGCTACGTAGAGTCTCGGAAACTCGGAGTCTTTGGGGTCTCATTATCGTCGGCTGACCGACGATCTTCTTCGTTTTCGCTTTCAGTATCAGTGCACAATGTAGTACTTAAATAATAGAAGTTTAATAGCGTTTTGTTTGGTACCGGCCGTATTTGCAAGTCTTTAGTTGCCGTTGCTGCTTCTACTTGCTGTTTTTTTTCTTTTTTTTTTGTGCTGCCTTTGGACTACTAATGCATTCAGCTGTATGATTTTTGTCAAGGTTATCCAGTTGGCTGTGTTAGCGGATATAATGACATGATGCATATGGTGGAAGCCAAAGTCAGCATCAATTTCGGTTCTCTCGCGTTTTTTACCCTGTTTGATTTTTTCTTTTCGCTTTTCGGGAGGAAGTTCATTTTAAGAGCGTTGTAATTGTGTGTAGTTCGTTCAAGTTCGCTGCCTTAGTCATTTGGCAAGAGCCTAACGAACTCTGCAGAACTTTTCAGCCATCCATCGAATCGCAATGTGCAGCAATGTTCCCTCACATGGCTTTGGGGCTTCGGACTGGCTAATTTCGCTCATTAATCATCGAGCGGCGGCTGCGGGAGAAAATCGCTCCGAAAGCTGATTACACATGCACGGCCCACCAAATCAAAGCTGTGCCAAAAGGCTCCACCACATGAAGACATCTGTTCCAAAGCCAGTGAAATGTATCTGCAAACAAATGAAGTTGTCTGCCAGGCAACTCATTCCGATTCCTAGGCTCCTCACTGCATGTCTAGTAGAGTCATCAAGCCCAGGATTGATCATTGATCTTTTGGCACTCAATCCTCCGCCTCCTCCTCGTCGTCTGCTCACGAATTATAAATAGTGCAAATGCGTGCAGTGCATCATCATCATTAGTTTTCGGCCAAAAACCGTGGCAACAAACTTGTCTAAAGTCTTGGTCTATCCGCTTCTCGCCTACCTTATGTTGCCCTAAAACTTGCTTTGGCAATTATACGAGTCTATGTGTCTAGCTTTGGTTCTGCTGCCAAATATTTTCAATTCATTTGTGGCTGGTGTAGTTACTGAGGCTAGAGAGCTTAATATTTATTTATAATACTTAAAAAATTCAACAAATTAAAAATACACTTCATTAAACAATCAAATGAACAAAATGTAACAAAATCTCTAATTGTATTTCGATAATTAAAAATGTTTTAAGATATCCGTATTAGTAACTCTTAATAAAATATAAGCAGCTACAAAATGTAAAATTCTTTTAAAATATATTTGAAATGAAAGCCGTTTACCTGTCTTAACAACCCGTTGGCTCGTAAGAGTATTGGCAATTCCCCTGGTAACCCATCGACTCCTGCCTTCCAAGTTCGTGTCCTAAGTCTTTCGTTTCGTTACGTTTTGTGCTGCAAGTCAGGCATTTTCTAATTGCAAGTTAATTACTTGTTGCGAACATAAATTTAACATTCTAATTGAGTTATCAACCGCAACATGTACATACACACTACAAAAAAAATAAAAAAAACCGAAAACAACCGCGACAGGAGTGGATGCGGCGGTAAAACAAGTAGGAGAAGGAGATGCCGACGCCGGACAACTTTTACAGCTTCTCATCTCATCGTCCTCAAACCGTGCTCACTTTGGTTTTTCGCTTCCAAACTGGCTACGCATGTGAAAAATGGCCTACACATGAAGCCACTGAGCTTGTACTCTGCTCTTCAGCTTCTTGTTGCTGCTTAGCTGGTTGCTTTTCCGACCACAAGACTTGCAACAAAGCCACAAGCGTCCGGGTAAGAGCAGTAATTACATTTCGGTGTGTGTAAGTTTTTGGGCCTCTGCTAATTTGCCTGCTGCTTCTGTTTTTCTTATTTAGTTTTAGGCATTTATAACTAATTTTGCTGCCGGCTTCCGCGCTTCTGCGTTGAAAGAATTTTCCAACGTGGAAATATGCACTTTGGCATGGCTCGTAATTAATTTACTTTGTGTGTTTGCCCAATGGCAGCCGCAAAGGAGAACGACACACGAAAATATGAAAAAAATCCATTACGCAAATGTTTATGACCAAAATGGTCAGCGGGCGAAGAAGCAGCGGTGGCAAGAGCCTCTTCATCTGCTGCCAATGCAAATAGAAAAGATTTGCCAAAGCCCCAAGATGCGTGTGCCCCAAAACTCAAGCTGCAGATGGAAAATCGAGGATGGAGGATGGGAACCGAGAGTCAAGTGAGCTTCTCTCACATACATCATAACATTGTATTGCATTTTCGCCCGGACCGCCTTCCAATGTTTCCCAGTTCGAAATTAGTTTTCTTTTCCCGCAGCATCGTCTCATCAACGGGATTTTAGAGGCGTGAATGTATCGAAGGTCGTGGCGAAATGGAGACGTGGCAAGAACGTTTGTAGGAGAAACTATTGGCTGACCTTTCATGGGAATTGCATGCTTGGACACTAATGAAACTAATATGTTAAATCGTAAGTAGAAGTTATGGCTTGGTAGGTAAACTGCAAGCATACAAAAATCTAAATTGTTCTAATAAAATTCGAAATGAATTACTCAAAGCTGCTTAAGATGTTATCCATATCATCTATAGTAACTTGATACGTCGTTATCTGAGGTATATTAAATATTTTAGTTTATTTTTATTAGTTTCTCATATGCATAAATAATTATGGCTATTCAAAAAGTGGATTTGTTAGCATTCGTTTATTTTTAGGTTTTGCCTATTATATTTGTATGGATTTCTAATATTCACTTAATTTATCTTAAGGACAGCCATTGGATTTACCACTAAGAAAAAAATTGTGACCAACATAATATTTTTAGATCTACTAAAGTTTAAGCCAGTGGAATTCCTTACCAGTTCCCAGCTCGTTTTATATTCATAAATTTATTAGCTAACGCTACCAACTTGCCGCTCGAAGACATCATTTTCAAAAGTGGCCCAATTCGAGACGCTGTTGTTGCCTTCATTTTAATCAAACATTTAGTTTATCGTCTCACATTTCAACTAATTAACACTACGACGGGACCGCCTCTTTAAGCTGTGAGATCTCCAACCTGGCTCTTAAATGTTTTTTGACTGGCTTTGGCTTAGCCAGCCTTCTGCGGTGCCGGCATTCGACTGATCGACTAAACGAAAATCAGCTTAAAATCATAAAAAACGCACTTAAATAAAATTTAATATTCAAATATTGACATTTAGTGCCATGTTAGCAGCAACTTAGGTGTTTTCTTCGCCTTCTCTCTTTATCCCATATTTTTCGAGCTGCCCTCCTAGACAATAAGCCTTAAATTATGCATGTGGATTGAACGAGAGACGACGCAATTCGCTTAGCATTAACTAATTGATCTGCATTAATTTCAAGCCGAGACTAAAGACAAAGCCCGAGCAGGTGAATCGCGTATGCTGGATATACCTAACGTAGTTCGTATTTGTATTATGATTATTATGAGTTTTTTCTCCTATTAAAATTATGACATCATTTAAATATTTTCGCCGTCGTTGGCGAGATTTTTGTGTAAACTGGTTTAGGCTACTCACAATTTTCGTGGCTCTTTCTGTCGCTTTTATTGTTGTTGGGCAATTATGCATGCCCCCAAACCCCAAACCCCAAACCCCATAATTCATAAATTCATTTTGCGCCCAAATTCGAAAATGCGGAAGCGCTTTGATTTGCTGATGCTCTTGTGCCCATATCAAACATACCATACATATCTTATCAATAAAGCCAGATTCTCAACGCGCAAATGGTCTTGCCCTCTTGTCGCATATGAAATTATTAGAGCCATAAACTTTTTATGACTGCTCAATATTTAGCTCGTAAAATACTTATTTTTATTTTTTTCTGTATATTTGTTATTTTAGTTATTCGAGTTGTACGATGGTGGGAATTTTAAAATAATAATATCAGATTGCTTACCGCATACGGATTATCCTGATTCATCATTATGATAATCGTGTATCACAGAGCTCGTGCTGCTCAACTGAAAGAACTGAAAGAAAGAAAAAATGGTTGTATTATTAGCCAAATATGAAGAATTCATCCTAAATTGTAGTCAAGACAATTAATGATGACCTATTTCGTTGAAGGAATTCGCTCTTTTTATATGACTTATGAATGGATTATTATGACTTATTATTTAATCAGATGAGCCCTTTAAGGTGAGTCAATATGCCCGATATTTGATCTGCACTCGTTTAATAGAGATTTTGCTCTGAGCTGATTGAAGAATCGCTCCCAATCTGCTTGGAACTCTGACATTTAACCAGGCTACCCAGCTAATAATAGTAATAACCATAGTAATGTTATTATAAATCGCGATGCAAATGCTGGCGGAACTGGGCTGCTTAGCTGCACCTAAAAACCAACGACGAAGACAATCAGCTGCCTCACGTCAGCGGTCTCTCAAGAACCCCCAGAACGACTCCGTGAGTCACCCTGCATGGAGACCCACTTCTGGGCAGAAGACGCGGCCAGGTCGGATCCCCACCACCCGCCCCTTGCAGCGAGGAGGCATGTTAACTGGCAACAGGTGTTTGCTGTTCGCCGTTTGTCTTGAAATCTTGCGGCCTGCTTACCACATTTGCATTTGATATTTCGTATGCTTGTTTTGCTGCCGCTGTTAACGCGTCCGCACTAAATACTTTCACACATTGTGCCCCTTCCTGCTCTCCTTTTGCTTTTCCGGCCTGGCACTCGGACCCCTTAAGGATGTGGACTGTTCAAGTCAGCACACGACCTTGATGTGTTAATTTCCAGCCAACTTCTGTCGGTCACCGTCCAGGATACACTTTTAAAAGTACATTACAATAAAAGGAACTATCTGCACTGGTATGATTAAAATACCTTCTATATATTAGCAGGGATGGTTCAAGTTAACTTTCTTCACCACAGATTAATGACAACTTTTTTATTTTCCGCTCTTTTATTATACATGGTAGCTGGAGTTTATTCTAAGCTTCAGTGTAATTGTAGTAGGCTTAGTGAGATGTTTCAATAATAAGTTAGGAATTAGGTGCATGCATATTTTTCGAGTGTTGTTCTCAGGAAAGAGGCTTGGGCTACGATCTTGAAGGGTGAAGAAGATTGCCCCAGCTAACTAGAATAAGTGCGCACTCTGCGACTTGTAGAACATAGCAAACTTACAAGGCACTCGCCATAAGTGCGAGTATATGGGGTCTGCCAATATTTGCGACACATTCAAAAGCAATCCAAGTTAGATTCTTCATTTGCCTGCAAGCGAGTCAGGGCAAAATGCACTTGGAAAAAAAATCGAAGTAGTGGGAGTTCCGATGAATGGTTTCATAAATACAAATGAAATGAATTCCCAAAAAATTATTATAATATAAATTAGCATTAAAGCTGTAGCAGCGAGCCAAATAAAATGTGCAAAAATTGGTATCATGAATATTCCAAGAATTCTTTTAATCACTTCATCAAAATAGTTCTATATGGATAATTATAAGCGACTGCGGACCTGACAGATCAGACATTCTATAGAGGGCACTAGTTTCGCTCAGTGCTGCAGCTAATGCCATTCCCATGGATCTTGCCTGAGTTTTCGAATTTTTGTAACAAATATTCTGGCAAATAAAGCTTTACACGCTATTTGCATTATAAAGCAAACATGTGCGGCGACTATATCTGCGCAGGCCATCTCGCTCGCACTTGACTTACATTGATTCTGTTATATAGTCGTAAAGTTTATTTGCCCTGCCCTTGCTTTTGTTGTTGTTGATCTAGCCATGTTTTATGGCCACACTAAAAAGTGCACTGGTCAACAAAGATCGGCGAGAGAAAACTTTCTCACAAAACTGTAGACTGGAGCTATAGCTCCTACTGGGCTGTCGTATAAGTGTCATATAGGGGAGTGTGTATATGGTTTGTATAATTAAATCATACAAACCCCGCCAGTCGTAGACAGTTCGTCAGTTAGTCGGATTGTCAAGCGTTATCTGGCGTCGCCATCTTCAGCTTGATTTTTTGTTTTATGAATTCTATTCGTTAATGAAATTCACATGTTCCCCATCTATAACTCCGAAACCCCATCTCTATCCCCATTTTTATGTCCGCAAGATGGATGTGTCTCAAAAGCGGCACTCAAGTGTTCGTTCCGTTTCTCCGATATTTTTTGGGGCCCCGTTGGACCTTTGAACTTACCTGCTTTTACTGGCCGATCAGCCGATCAAGATAATCCAATTTATTTGCTTAGTGTTTCTATTTCGTTGCGCACTTAAGGTTTGCTTCTCGTAACATTGTGAACTTTCCGTTTAAGGTTTTGTGTATTTTCGTGTATTTGCTTGCTATTATTTTTTGTTCACCTTGCGCCAATAAAACGTCACTTGAGCGTATAGAGTTGTTGCTGTTTTTGCTCAAATTGCACTTGACTTTTAGAACTTTAGGCGAGCGTGAAGCATGTTTAGTATATATCTTTTTGGCTGTTTGAGTATGTGTGTTTTTGTTTCTATCAGGGTGTATATCACAATACGGCAATATTTTGTATAATTTTTATTTTAATACAAAGTTTGTAGTTTTGCTGTGTGGTTAGGTTTGCATTTAGCTAGAGATATTTCTGTGAGACTTTATTTTGAGCTGTTTTTACGCTTTCTGTATTTTTGATGCGATTTTTATAGAGTGACCACACCTTTGTGTGAGGGCACTCCTGGCTGCGCACGCGCACTTGCCGCAAATTTCTTATTTCCGCTTTCGTTTGCAGTGAAGTATTACAGACTGAACTCTACTCTTCAGTTGGTACTACATATATTAGCAGTATTGTTGTAATTTATTTTATTTAACTAAGTAATTTTTTGATCTCAATTTGCATGTGCTGATTTTTAGCGGCGGCGTAAACAACGTAACCCCTGGGACGTAAGACGAAGACGACGCAACGACGACGGCGACGTGCGATCGAGCGTGCGAGCAAGAAGCGCGAGCTATCACTAAAGACTGATGTTAAGCAGTTCTGCACAGTGCTCACACCGCTGCGACTCGGCGACTCAGATGCTTTGCAATATCATCCGACGAACGCTCGGTAGCACACTGAGCTGAGACTTCGGCTACCAGAGAAGTAGCAACAACAATATCTCTGGCCGGGGAGATGATACTACTATAAACAAAAACTACAAACTGGTCGAAGAAGCAGTAACAGAAATCGAAACAAAAACAAAAGACTGCAAAAGCGACAAACTCGAGCCCAGCTGGCTGCGATTGTGTGTGTGAGGAAGAAGACGATTCCGATTCTCTCTAACGGTGATACAACCAAGCACTCAACCCCCAACCGAGAGAAAACCAGAGAGAGAGAGCGTGAGATTTGAACACTGAAAGAGCGACTTTGAGCCAAATGCCTGTCTGTGTGAGCCGCTGTTTGAGTGATGTTAACTCGAATCAGACACTGAGTCGTTTCCGCTATTGAGTCGTTTTCGCAGAGTAAATGCAGTAAATTGAGTAAATTCGTTTGAAGATTTATTAAAAACGTACGTTACATCAAATAAAAACTATAACTACAGTAAAGGCACCAACAAATTTAGAAAATATACATGTTTTGGTTGCCATATAAATTAATGAAACAATTATAAATTATTTGCACATTTTATTTTTCGGTTAAAACTTAAATTTAAATAATGTGAGTAAATGAAAAAAATAAAAATCGTTTAAGAGTACAACCTTTTAGTTTTGCTTTTGAGAAAGCCTAGTATTTGGCTTTTTTTTACTTTACTTATCTCTTAAATTTAAATTCACTTCGATTCTTTACCTAAATGTAACTTAATTTTTATAAGTATTTATGTAAAGGAACATATTTTTGATAGTGATTTAGTGTCCTTAGTGTTTAAGGTCATATATCCTATTATATACTATTATATTTGCAAACTGTACAAATGTAGTATTATAATGTGGTAACAATATAACTTATTTTATTAGTTAATAAAAATAAAATACAGCACAAAAAAATAATTACCTGTGTGTCCAAAAAAACAATATTTTTCCAGTTGCTCACTTTGAATATTGCACTCGATCGTTTTTCACGATCTCTCACCATTTTGTGCGGCATTTGAGTGCTTCACTCACTGGTCACACACACACGTGAATACATCTACTCGAGGAATTCGTTACCACATTTGATTGGCTCGATTAACACAATCGGGGCACCGTTATAACCAGTATACCCACACATACAACCGGTAAAGAGAGCGGCTTGCTCATGAGAGAGCGATCCACCAACACTGTCGCAAAACGTGATCGTGCTGCAGTCGTCGTCGGGTGTTATAGATAAACGAGCCGATCCCGTTTGCCGTGGGCGAAAACGAGACCGGACTATATGGCCGTCTCCCGTGCATCGGGCGAGTTTATATACCCGGCATATATGTTCTCGTTTCGCTGACCAATGCAGAGCAGCTGGCTCTGGCTGAGAGCTACCCATGCAAACGAGAGCGATCAATGAGAGCGATCACTCACACAGACGCATCCATCGAAATCGTATTAACGGCTTATCGGTGGGCGTGGTCTATCGATCGTGGAGTTTTACCCAGCACCCACCTCCCCCGAGCTCCACAAAAGCCCCTCGTACATTGCCCACTTCCCGCGACCTCGACCGAAAGAGCGAAAGAGAGGGACAAAGTGCCTCAGAAAGAGAGGGCAGTACGTAAGACTCGAGTGATGGAGTTTTCCTAACGGTCTGCTTCTTTTGCTTTTTTTTGCATCTTCCACTAGTTTTTTCGCCCGTTTGGCAGTTGTCAAGCTGTCATAGTTTCGATCATTAAATGCGATATCTGTTGATAGCCATAAGACATTTTACGATATTACTAACATTGTTAGCTGGCGCCCCCTAGTGCGAAAGAGAGACAAACTCGCCGAACCGCAAGATTCCAGATGCCGTCCGCGGGATTAATGTATCATAAATAGCTTAGTTTCTGGAAATTATACCTCGACCGTATGGTAATCGCTAAGTATAAATTATAATTAGCCATCTTTATGCCCAAGATCTACAAAATTGAATAGTTGCAGTCGCCGGCGTAATATCAATTGATTGGTAAATAGTTGCCGTTGGTAGTATCGGTCATTAAGATCTATGAATATTCATAGCCACAGCTCTTAGTGCATAGAGTATTTGCCCGTTGTTGTATGATAAATAGGTATACCTATTTTATGGTCATGTATTTCGCCTGGAAATAGGTTTCGCAACAAAGATCAATCAGTCTGGTAAATAGACTTCATGTTAAAATCGCCTTGAAATAATACTCATTTAACAATATCCGACATATTATGAAAATGATTTAACTATCCTTTTAATATCGAACTATTAGCAAAAATAAATGTTTCTGATTTTCCCTATCGATCGTACTTTGCTACCCAACACTTCTCAGTATTGTTCCATCGATATTTCTCGGTTCCCATAACAACAGCCCTTTTTGCCACGGCAAAGACTTCCTTAATGGAATATTTTACAGATGTAAGTATTTTCCTTTGCATTTTGCAATGGGCGTGAAGCCAGCTTATTTCGTGGCTCAATACGATTTCTATACTAATTTTCCCACTTTTCCCTGCTTTCTCCGCGCACAACGTCTTGTCTTATCCCATTTTGACTTTCGGTAGGAAAATGTCACAGAAGTTAATCCAATTTGCTGTTTTACGACAGAGCACAAAACAGTGGAAACCCGCAGCTCGTTATCATCCTGTTCGATGCTCTTTGCAAGGGGTAACCCTTCTGCCTTCGGTCGGGAAACGCCTCTGATTCTCGGGTTTCCTTCAGAACAGAAATGGGGTGTTTTAAACCCATTACAAGGGCCCTTACCAGAAGGAGTTCGCTTTCCTCGTTCTTCTCTTGCGGTTTTCCGATTGCGGTTTCCTTTGCACCCGCACTCTCAGCCGGATACTTTAGACAAATGTTCACGCTTTAATTTTTGGTCCTTGGCATTTGCATATGGCCAGAAGGAGATGGAGTGTGCGGGAAGGGAAAGGGATGGGTAGTGCCTGCTAATCCCTGGTGAGCAACAGATTATCCCCTACAATTGTTTGTTCTTGATTTGTTTGTTATGGGTGCACAGCCGGGACTAAATAGGGATTCTCCATTCCCGCTGCTTTCTTTCTATTAATCTACACTTGGAAAAAGGCAGTCACTTATGTCCAAGGATGCTTTCGAAAATAAGAAATAAATGTGATTGGCTTATTGAAGGAAAATGTAGTACACAACATTTGGCCTACGGAAAGCGCAGACTTAAATATTAATAATATTAATTTGACTTTAATAGTCGAGGTATGATTTTATTGATTGTTCGATAATACAAATAATAATAATTATTCAGGGGTTCTCCTAATTTCGCCCAGTGCATATTTTCACAAAATGCTGCCTTACAATTGCAACAAATGCAGCAGGGAAATGCTCGAGGGGTTTCCTCGCCCGCCGCCTTTCTTTTCCTCCGCTTTTCCGCTGCGGCCTCGCCCCTTTCTGGTTACACTTTAATGCGTTCTAATGTATGTGACTTTTGCCGGGATTTCTCGTTTGCCATTTGCCGCCGCCGAAACTCGAACTTCGAGTGACTTGCAGAACGCAGAACGCAGAATGCAGAATGCAGAATCGGTGAATTCGGAGCGGAATGTGTATGAAAATGGACTAAAGTCGTCCTGACAATCATACATCATCAATCACCGGCTCGATTTGTATTCCGACCCAGCATGATCGGGCCCCTTTCGATCAATATAAATATTTCTGCTGAAATTAGGTTACAGGCAAATTGTGTCCATCCGCATGAGGCATCCAGTTTCGGCGGCAGTTGCAGCAGCTCCAGTTTCAAAGAGAAAGAAAAGGAAAAACTTATGTCATGCCCGGCTACCTTTGGTTCGGTTTTTGAAGACTGCTCCCCGTACAATAAATTAATTATAAATGCATTAATCACTGCCAAAATCAACAACAATCGTAGCTGTATATTTTTTATACTTTTTGACAAATACTGACATGAGTGCTCCCCGCTAGCTGTTCGTCTCATTTCATTTGGAAGTTTTTGGCTTGGTTTCGGTTTTCGGTTTTCAGTTTTCGGATTTCGATTTGGTTTTGGCTTTGGTTCGGTTCATTCTTTCAGGCAGCGCGTGAAATGAAAACAAAAATTTAAAACACGTTTTCGCGCTTATTTCTGACTAATTTATGCGTTCGATTTGAATTCGCTTGTTGTTGGTTCCGATTCGACAGAATTCTGTCTTCAAATTACTCTCTCGCATGGTGGGTATTGCTAAAATAAAACTAACCATCATGTCTATGAGCAATGTGTGAATACGATTCAGGATCTATTATACCATAATTAAAAATATGAAATAAATTATACCATTAAAAAATGATCAAAACAGCTGACTCCAAAAGTAATTTTGTTGGAATTAAATATTAAATTAAATATACGATTAGATGTGGGGTAATCCATCTTGATTGGAGATGAAGTAATTCGCTTGCATAATTTTTGAATAAGAGAAGCAAAGATATTTAATGATTTGAGAGCATTTCCACTTCGGCGACGCTTTTGAGAACCCCTAATTCATTTCTCAACCGAGTTTGATTTTGATTGAAAGCCAACAAAGAAACGAAAGAAAACAAAATTGATTTCCACCTTGCGGCACTTGGATGCCCGATGCTCTTTGCATGTTTTACATTTGGCAGCCTGAGTGGACTTAGTTTATTTGAAATTCGGTTTTGGTTTGCAGCTCTCCGTTCGGATGGCTTTTATGCGGTCGGAGAAGTATGCAAATGAGATCATTGATCTGCTTTTGGTATCGATTTGTTTTTGAAGAGTTTGGAAAACTTGAAACCAAATCATATTTGACCCTAGGGGTCGCCACATGCCAAAATTAACGAAAACAGAAATGTTAATTTCGGCATATGAAAAATGTGAACTGTTGACCATATCTCTCCATGTATGTAGATTTATATTTGTGTTTTGGTTGCTTCGCCTGCTTCGGCTGCTTTTGCTCCCTGTCCCCGTTCTACAAGCGCGAATTTGAATTTAATCAAATGAATTATGATTGTCAATGGAGCGAACTGCGCGATGATCAATTTGGATCCGACTTGCCATGTGAAATCGTGGACAGTGATAAATTGGCAGATCAGTAGGGGCCCTAGGGCGATATCAATCAGCTTTGGAAGTGGTCCAAACAAATTGCTCCACAATTCAGGCGGCCCAAAAAGCTGTATTAATCCTACACTTTATGGCCCGACCAGTTTACGCATATATCCCAACATAATGGGCCATCCGAGAACAGCTTCCGTTTTGTCAAAAACCAGCCATTACCTTTTCCCTTTCTGGAGTTGGTTGCGTGCACAAAAGTCGGGCATTGTTGTAGGTTGTCTTTTTCCCGCTGCTGTGCTGCTGGGAGAGATTTTTCCCAAATGTGGCCGAAAAATGTGAACGAGTCGAACTCAAAGTGCCATATTTAACAATTGTTCCACACATTTGGACATTTGGACTTGGCTTCGGTGGGAACCTGCCCGAAGTTGACATCACACATCAGGGGTGAAGAAAAGCCCCACTCTGTCCATTCGGACCGATTTCAATGTGTAATTGTAACGCCTTTGTTGTTGTGTTATTAACACCTTGCAGCCAAATGGACTATGAAATGGTTGTTGCCCCTCCAGGTGCGAAAGGTTTTTAACCCTAGATCTAGCGGTCCGAAAGGTGTTCCAGAAAAACAAAGCTTTCGGTTCACTCTTCCCACTGTGCCCGCTTGGAATTTCGTGAATTTATGCATAATGGTCATACATTAAATTCATAACATCACGTTGGTCGATTTGTTGGTCCCACAAATGAACTTCGGGCTCCTCTGAAGCCGCGATGCTGTGAAAGAAGCTCATTTTAGTGGGTCATAAATGGAGTACGATTTTTCACAGCTGATTGCGAGAAACGCTTGCCCTGAATAGCCCAGCTCTGTGTTTCTGTACTCTGGATTTCGCCGAGTGGGTGATTCAGTTCACCAGTCCAAGATTGCTTAATTGGAACCGCGGCGACAAATGGAATCGAAGATCTTCCGAATTTTGGGAGGACACTTTAAACCCGAACAAATGCCAGAAAATATCAAACAGATTGGCAGATTTAATATCAAACGTATTGTGATACAAAGATGCAAATATTGGTTGAGCGACCTCTTCTAATTCATGTTCTAAATGTATGAATTCCGCCTCAGGATGTATGTGGTATATTTCCGTAAATTCATGGCAGAATTGAACCTGCACCCAGAGTATCTTAAATTCGACGATTGCAGCTTTTCCGCATTTCCCATGGCGGGTTATGTGAGAAAGTAGCCGGCCAGCGCCAACAGATGGGCAATAAAATGGCCAGGCCCACAAGGCGCATCTGGGAGGATGGTGGGATGGCGGGATGGCAGGAGGACATGACTTCAACTTACCTGAACTTCAAAGTGGGGCGATGCTCCGGGCAGCAGGCACCTGCACTGGGTTAGCTCCCTCGCTCCCTCGCTCCCAAGCCGGCCATGGCATAGCAAATCATTTTGAAATGAATCATATATCTCGGACCATGACACGAAGACCCAGAGATGAACTTGTGCCGGGGTGCTGGAATGGGGCGTTGACTGCGTGCCGACAATAAAACTGTGAAGATGTATAAATCAAAGCGCTGGCGATTAGCTGGGGGAAAATCGTATAAAATATGTTTTCAATTTTCCCGCTGCCACACTGGAATTGGAATCCAATTTAATAGATGGATTGTCTGCCTTTCCGCCAAGCCCGCGCTGAACTTGACCCAATGATATTTAGTTAGCCAGGCGACGACTCCGGCCAAGACAAAGGCAATGTCGGCCAGGAAAGTGGCAAGTCAAAGGCAGTGGCAGTGGCATCTGCATTATGGCAATGCGGAGTATTGTGTTGCCTCTTTCCCATGTTGCCAGTTAGCCAGGTTGCCAGTTGCCAGGTTGCCAGTTGCCAGTCGCCAGTCGCCAGTTTGCCCATTCGAGCTGACAAATGACTAAGGTCGCCGCGCGTTTGCAGCACAATTGGCCCGATGGGGCGGTTTCTGTTTGGACGGGGCGGTAAGAAGGTCGTCGGATCGCTGCAGTCGTCTTAGCCAGTTCCAACTCTGATGCATCACACACCACTCGGCAGCTGCAGTTGCGCCGGACGCTGAAGAACACTTGAAATAAATTAGAATAATGTTTTCAAAATGAACTACTTTCGAGTTCTAAGCTGTAAGCACTAAATAAATTAAATGGCATTTTTTTATTAAAATGCATTGCATACAGATGACAAATTTAATAAAAGTAATCATAAACTAGGACATGAGCTTAGTTTTAAGCCGATAAAATACTGATTTTAGTCTAAAAGGATAGAAGATATTTAATTATTTCAAGCGCAAAGTTCTTAAGTAAGTACCCTAAAATCGGATTGGATAACTCAAGTTGTACCTTTTATTGGGGCATTTCGAATAGAACCAGGCTTAGGCCTTACAAATATTTGTATTTCCAGACAAAATTTTCTTCAAGTGCACCCATAGCTAAAGAAACCCCAACTTCGCATCCGAGCAGGTGTTCCGCTACATACAAAAGACACAGAAACCTCAACTGAAGCTGTTTGATGCGCACGAATTCCGTTTTTAGCTGAAGCTTAGGCGATGCCAGTTTTCAGTTTTCCATTTTGTTGCAATAAAATTTTAATAAGATTTTCCTCTAGAATATATGTGTGCACACAGCTAAATCGTGATGCAGCTCATCGCTCCAAACTCCCCATCTTTTCAGCGTTTTGTGTGGCAATCGATCGCAGCTCCATTTTTGTGGGGCTTCGTCTGGCGAAATCCAAACAAAACTCCGCACTTTTGAAGGCTCTCCATCTGATGCCTCTATATAATATTGATTATTGAGTGGATCTGCACGTGTGTGCCAGTGTATTGTTAATGCAAATTGTGCTAAAATCGCTAAACGTTGTTAATGACAGTCGCCGTCGACTTCGAGCCGAGTGTTGAGCTGAAAAGATGGCGATAGATGCACTTTGGGTGTGTCGGCTGTTTGTCTAATAGAAAAAAACGCAATCAATATATTTGTATATTATATAGACAATAATTGCAAAATAAACGATCGCTCGATTGTGTGGTTAATTGTTCGATGCCGTCGAATATGAACACGTACAGAAATGCGATTTCCACTGCGCTGGATATGAAAACAGGCTAATTAGAAGCTTTGGGTCAAAAAGGGGCTAATATTTCCATCAACCTTTTATAGATCCGTATGAGTTACAGATATAAAATTCAATCCCCAGGCTGAAGGATATACAAGTACTGCCCACATGTTATCCCGCATTTGTACCCAACTAAATCTTGCTGCTGTCAAAATTGTTAGTTTTCCGAAACGAAACCGGCAATTAAGCCGCAGTCTGCATCTTGATCGGCACTAACTGTTGACCCTCACGCTTGATCACTCAATTAGCCTGACCGCACACGGAGCTCCTGCTCCCAACTAATAACTCGGAGGTTCTGCCTCCAGATGTTCCTGATCGCCCACAGCCGTCAACACTGGAGTATAAAACGTATTATGTCCACCCGAAAAAGCAGGGGTGTGGCTCAAAAGGAGATGTCTGAAGGATAAAGAAGGGAGTCGTAAAAATTGAAAAAGGGAGAAAAAGAACAAACCTGACTAAGCCGCAGATGATGAAAAGAGCGTGTGTCGCAGATTAAAATTTCCATGTTTAGTTGAGAAAATAATGCAGAAATCATGAATGTAAACAGCAATTGTCGTTGTTTCGGGGCGACCCGGCCTAAACAAGCAACAATATTTGCCTTTCGGCATTTTGCGCATTTTGCGCATTTAGGGCGCTCACGCATGTAATTAGGAATAAACTGAACTGAGGCAAATATGCAAACGGAATACTCAGAGCCATAGATATTATTGGGTACTTTGTGCCTAAGTCCTCGTGCGTGTGTACTTAGCCAAGTCGCTGGATTTTCGAAACACTCGTCGTTTGGGAAAATGTGTGCCAACAAAGGGCTTATTTAAATGTGCATTAGAGCCCCTCGCCTTAACCCTAAGTCGTGTCACATGTCAACAGTTTTCCAAAACTTCCTGTCCGGCGATTAAAGAAAGTTCCTGGCCAAATACGAGTAAGAGGAACTACGGACTACGTGTTTTCCCCGCACAGAAAGACAGCCAACATATGGTCGATCGATTTCATGGTCAAGAGGAGCAGAGCGGCAGTTAGTTCGGGTTTCTCGGTTCTTAGCCAATGGATACAGTCATTAGGCTACCGATCATCCCCTGGTTAATTGCCCTGAAATTAGGCTGTCATCGGCATTTAGGTTCAGGAAGTGCAGGAAACATCGCTGTGGGTCTCGATCATCGATTTACGGCCGAAAGCCGAAAGGCTTCTGCCGTCAGCTGCTGGTAATCCCTAATAGTGCGATCATTATAATAGCATCATCGTCTATTTGCAATCAAACAAACTCACACAGTTTTTCGTTGATTAATAAACCGCGGATTATTCATAATACCACAAAGCTGCCACAGCTTCTTGTTAATGAGCTCCATCGTGATGAGTTTCTCGAATGTCGAATGTCGAAGTTTGATGTCTGAGGTCATGCCATGGATTTATTTCCATCGCTCATAGATCATATTTCCATGAGAAGGGGCGGTAGCCCAACACCTGCGTACTAGCCGATCGAGCGTAGAAATTTCCGCATTCCGCATTCCGCTGACCCACAAAAGTGGCCAAAAGACCTCGCTCCACGACCGCCCAAAAATCAACTGGCTATCCAGCATCGCGGCCGATATATTTTCCCTTTTGTGCATAATAAATCACACACTTTTTCTTTCGCTGCTTCGGCGTGGGAATTCGAAACAGTGAAATAGATTCAATAATCAACGAGAAACAAAGGCCTAATCAATTAAAGTCTCTTATCATTGCGGTGCATCAGCCAGCGCTAACGAATAATATTTTTTCGGTTGTTTCTCGGCCGCTTATTATTGAAAGTGTTTTGTTGAGCTCACGATATGCTTGTAAAACAAATCGAAACAGTGGAAGGGGACGAGAGAAAGAGACTCGATTTATAGGTACCCTACAATATATAAATAAAATTTTTGACCAATCTTGGGTTATAGTGGATCGGGATGCGAGGGAGATTCGACTTGTTGATCTAGAAAATATAATTAAACCTAATATTATACAATCAACATATTACAACCGCATACATCCTATAATTTCCACAGAATATTGGGGAACAATATATGGGCACCCACAACTTCAAAAACCCAAAAAAAACCTTTACTTACAGGGTATCACTTTTCGTTCGAGTTTTTGTTTGATTGAAAATCCAATTACCGAGCACTGACAGTACGTTGAGTTTGTTGTACTAATTTCCAGATTCCGTGG
Organism: Drosophila erecta; assembly: GCF_003286155.1. Classification (NCBI taxonomy): domain Eukaryota; kingdom Metazoa; phylum Arthropoda; class Insecta; order Diptera; family Drosophilidae; genus Drosophila; species Drosophila erecta. Next base: position 20,607,960 of record NW_020825198.1, read on the forward strand.
CGGAAGGACATTCATCAATCAACCCATGGCCGACAGTCCATGCAAAATTATATCATGTGTTAAAAGTTATGACGGATCATCGGAGGTGTAAAGTGTCGTTGGCAGTGCCCTCCATCGATTTGGCTCTTTCTCGTTTTATTGGTATTGTTTTGAGTTTCTTTTTTCGCACAGCTTGAGTTTTTGGTAATACATCCACTTTTCCATCCATTACTCATCGCATTCAACGATCGGCGGAACAAAAAATAAATACGCCCAATCAAAGCGATCTTTCGACGCAAACAAAAGGATCGTTCGAGATTTTTATACAACGCTTTTTGATTCCCAATTGACAGGCGGCATACAAATCCCCCGATTGTTGTTATAAATTGGCTCAAAACCCCTGCACAATGCACTCGGCCATCAATCATACAGCAACTTATACTGCCACATACGTATCTGATATGTTATAAATGTTTTCATTTCGGGCAGTTCGTTAAACCGAAGACTTCTCACCTCGGAGCTAAGGGCACTTCCACCTGCGCATCTCGTTGGCTGTCGAATCTATGAGATTCTCCCGGAGTTTAGCCTTAATTGACTTGACGCAAGTAAGCTTTATCGGGCTGTGTCCATCTATCGTATTTTCTGCTGTCAAAGCCTAATATCTGTGCCTATCAATTGTTTTCGCATCTGAGTTATCTTTTTTAATTTCAAGCCCGGCTCTGCCCTCTGACCCGGGTCAAAGTTGAGAGTGTGCGCGTGTGAGTGTGTGGGTCTCCTTTTCCCCATGTCGCGTGTTTCATTAGAGGCGACAAACAAACACAGCCAGTCCGCAGATTTCCAGCAATGATCAGCCCGCGGACCTCTACTTACAGTCGCCGTCTCCCTGCACCGCGACAAATTGCAATTAACATAGCTTGACTAATAAAAAGCCCTTTATTATTAGTGCACTATTGCAGAAAAGCTGCACTGAAACGAAAAACGAATCAAACTATATTTTTCTTAGTTTATTTAGCTTCTATCACTATTACCTTTCTTTCTGTGTAGCATAGCACACAGCATATTGTGACCTCAAAAACAACGAACGTGCGGTAAAAGCGTCGCCAACCTCAGAGAGCTCTAACCTGGCCAAAAGCAGCACACACTCGCACACTCCTTGGGCCAAGAGTCTTGGTCCAGTCAGCTAGAGTAGCAGCATCACAGGCAGCCACTTCTCCTCCTCCCAGTTTCCTTTTTTTGTTTCTTTTTGCGACGTGCCACACCTGTTTCATGTAGTCAAGCTCTTCTCCGCCTAGGAACCAGCCATCCAGAACAACACCTGGAGAAAATGCCAGGTACTTGTGCGCGAGTGGATCTATAAAAATGTGTTTAAAAGGGTCAGCCGTCTGTTCAGGTTGCTAAACTAAAGAATAAAATTGTTTTACTTAATGATTATTCAGAGAAACGTGTTACATAGGTCATATTCCTATAATGCAATTAACTGCTTAAGGAGTTTTGTAGTTGGAGCTCTATCTTTACCCACCAAATACTAATATTTTAATGTATATTAATATATAATATTTAATTTATAATATTTACCAATATTTTTACGTGCGCTTTAAGGCTGTTGTCCTGTTTTTCAGTGCAGCCAGCGCCTTGTGAGAACTTTTTGTTTTCTTTTTTGGGGGGTTTGGGGGGCTGGACTTTGTGGGCAACAATTTTTTGGTCTCTAAACTGACCTTAGCCAGAGATCTGGCTTTGGGAGCTGCAAACGCATTTCTGATAATGATGGACTGTATTAACCGTTAGCCAAAGTTGAAGCCAGGCTGCTTCGGGCCAGGCCTTTACCACCATGCATGTGGCCATAACAACAACAAGCTGCGGCAATCAGTGGACATTTTAAGTTTTTCCAACCTCTCTGGTGGGAAATTGCTGGCCAGCGTTTCGCCGAAAAATGAGCACTAGAGAAATGAAAATAGGGGGAGCTAAATAAAAATGAACGGAAAAGCCTTTGACAGCTGGGGCTTTTACTCTCAGTCTTTAATGTCGCCTGTTCCTAAACAATTTGAACTTGTCAAGCGTAATCAGTTTTCCTTTCATTTGGTCTGACATTTACCGCCGCCAACGAAGCCGACGTTGACGCATGGCCATGTCATCAGCTCTCCAGCTGCCCAGCTGCCCAGCTCCCCAGCTCCTTGGCCATCCGCGCTTCTGGCCAACGTGTCCGGCTTCTTGGCCAGAAACGCAGACGCAGACGTGGACGCAGCGCGGTGGCAATTATCAAAAAGCGCGCAACTTTTCACACGCAGCCGATCGATCGCAGTCGCATTGCTGGGATGCTGCAGTTGCAGTTGCAGTTGGTGTCGCTCGCAACTGCAGTCGCACCAGTCGCAGATACAGCGGTGTCACTAATTACGGCTCATTATAGTGACCAAAGTGTAACATGTTGTCAGCTGCGAGGACAACCAGCAAATGCAGGAGGGGAGAAATAAATGAAGGGGCCAGTGCAGCTATTGCAGTCAGAATACTCTGCCAATCTGATAGGTTGGTAAATCTAGAGAGGTTTGGATTTATTTTCAATTTATAACTTATAAGATAAAAGTCTGATGTTGAATTACATCAAATTTATGTTGATTTGTTTCATTTGGATTGCGATTTAACTTAAATTTAACTTATCAACACCTGAAGAAGGCTCTAACAATGATCAAATCATAGGAGGAAAGGGTTACTTACAACTACGCCTAATTGAGTTCCCCCATTAAGAGCTCTTTTCTGTTTATGGCCTAGCAACTACTTCTTCAGTTTATCGGACAACATTCATTCTGGAGGCTGGGGCAAAGTAATCGCAAAGTTATCATACCCACACTCCCTGTTTTCTGTTCCTTTTGTACCTACGACTCGTGGCTCACACATGAGTGGATGGATCGAAATCGAGTTGGAGACGAGGCTGAAGTTGGAGTTGGAGGAGATATCCAAACACCTGACAGTTGGCTGTTGGCGCTAGCGCTGCGTCTTCGTGGTTTTTCTGCCAAGTGACCATTTTTGGGCAGCCAAGTTTGGAGTGAGTGGCGATCGAAAGTGCAGCAGACGCAATTCCCAACTATTTGCTTTGTATCCAAAAATTCTACGCCGTATTGCTTCGAGAGCCTAACAATTAAGTTCTCGAAGAGACAGCCAACCTGTTCGGAATTTCGAAACTCGCTGTACAGCCAGGCCAAATGTCACTTTTGGACCCGGTCTCCCAAATTAGCTCCATTACAGAGTCCGTCCGATCCATCGATCTTGCCTGTGAAATCCATTTCAAGTGGTTTCAGCAGCCCGAAAACGCAAAATACAAGCCCCTTGTATTGGGCGATACTCTCACTTGAGAATAACCCTAGAGTCGTTTGCTACACGAGTTGCCCAAATCACTTATAAAAATCGCTTGAGAAACCCTTGAAAGCCGACGACGATCAGAGTCGTTCAAAGTTCGTGTCAACATCATCAATTTTGATCAATATGTATGGTCTAATGCTCTCCCGCTCCATCACTAAACGTGCACAGTCGAGGACAGAAAAATAGGCATGTTCTCAAAAAAGGAAGTACTTTCTGAGACTTACTGGATCTCTAGATCGCAAATAATATAATTTGTAGTTATACAAACACAACATATTTAAATCTTTGATACTGGTAAAAACATGATCCTATTTTTTAAATATTTACAAAAATCAAATTTTAAATATATGGCCAAAATACCACTAGTATATGTATACACTACTGCTGCCACATCAGTTGATTCCTCTCCATCTGCCATTTAAACGGCTCCTTTGCCTGCGGGGCGCGATCGTGTTTGAGTTCATCGCATTCGTCTCCGATCATAGACTCGACAAAAATATGGAAAATTACAATTATTAGGCATTTGGCTTGTTTGTTTATTGGTAGGTGTATTGGGGTTATACGCTAAATGATACATCGATCGTTTGAATAGAGCGATCGAGCAAAACGATCCGGCGCGATCAGCGCGATCGTTCAATTGATTGCCCGCCCCGATCCGAGATTCGATCCTATCCGATCCGATGCAATCCGCTGGCCAGCGGACAAGTGAAAATCTCTGGGCCGACTGGAAGATGAATGGAAATGGCTGCCTAAATGGCAGCGGACATGATCGAGCCGATCGTCACTCCACCTCCTGGCATGATCACTTTCTTTTCGGACTGGCCGGGGAAAACGCCAAGTGGTGGTGACATGTGTTCGTCTGGGAGACGGGTCGCCTCCACTCTTGACCCAGCTGCACAAGCAATTATGAGCTTGCTGATCCCGGCTAGCTTGACTGCTGATGGTCTTCATCATGATCAATGTCCGAGATCATCTGGAGCGAGGGAGCTGCGGCTGGTATCTTGGGGGACTTCGTCTGGTTAAGTGACGCCCTAGGCCCGCACTCGCTGGCGACCCTGTTTAACTTTATAAAAACTCATTATAATGTCTTATAAATGCACTTGTATCAAGTGGGATTTCTTGATTGCTGTCTCCGTCTGTGGCACTGGCCCTTCCCTGCGCCCAACACCCGCAACTTTGCTTTCAGCCTGATCCGAAGCTGCTCCTTTTCTTGCACTGGCAGAAATCTTCCCAAACTGTGAGCTACTCAAACTGACTCAGCTTTCTTGAAATTATATTATATTTCTGCTGCAACTCTCTTTATGGAATTGCTGAAATTTATTGCACCACAAGAATTGAAAGGGTGACGATTTGCAGTATTTTTGTGTGACACCATTTCTCCCTGTGTACGCGCTGGGTGTCTGTCTTCTGAGTCTGGGCCTTGCTCTCCACTCGACTCACTCGGTTCGGCTTGGGGTCCGGGCTCCCATGCTCTCATGCTTAGACACATAGTTCGCTCAAGATCATAACATGACCTTTTGACTGGCAGTGATTTCAACGCCCACGCGTATAAAACAGACCCAGCAGCACCGCACCACCGCACCACCGCACCACTGCACCACCGCACCACAGAAAGCCAAAAGGAAGGCAGAAGGCAACCGCACCACAGCGATCTGGCTCTGTGGTCTGTATGTTTATGGAAAATGGGTTATGAGATATTTCTCTGGCCTTTATCTCTTGGCCATTTCTATTTTGACCATGGGAAATAAATTCTGTGAGCTCGGTGGGCTGGTCGCCCGCTAATCGAATGGACAGACCGGCATCTGAAAATCTGGCCGAGGAAAAGCCAACCACGAAGGACGTTCGTTCAGCACTTTACACCCACGCCAGCCCGAAGGTTAAAGATTCCGCCTGGCAACTTGTTGCATTTCCCTATACGTGTATGTGCGGTAATTGAACTCACGCGTGTGGGGATAGTCCACCCTTGATGGAAAATCGATAGACCCCAGCCCAGCCCCGACCTTCTGTCCACAGAGTCCTCCTTGTTTTCTTGGTTGTCCTTTTGGTTCATACCAACGAACAGCCAATAGAGTGTGTATTTTGGAACAGACATCGCACACGCGACGATGGCTTCAGTTTCTGGCGCCCCACCACCCACATAACAAGTTTCCCGACTGCATTAACCCACTGCCAAAAGCGGGTGCAAGGACTCCACAACCCTCCTCACGATATCGGCAAGGAAGGTTACGCTGGGATGTGGCTTTTCGTGGCTTTTGGGATACCTTAACAGGGGGCAGTGATGCGAGTATATGTTGGCCATATTTGCTAACCATATTTAGAGATCCATAATAATAATATAATAATGTAATATATAATATAATTTAAATAATAATTATATAAGCTAATAATTATATAATATGACATTTTGCAGTGCTATATTTTGGCACGTTTGCACTGACTGGTAGACACTGTAAACTATTTGTGATACCCCTTAAGTTAGCTTTGTTTACCGCTTGAATGGGGTTTGGTTGCCAGGACAACGCGTTGGCATTCCAATGCAAAACAAATCGAGTTTCGGTTGTCGGAGCCCAGGGTTCGAAGGAATTTCAGTGAAGCTCCTGCACAGCCTTGGTGTGGTGCTTCGCCGAGTGCTAGGACTCCAGCCGACCTTTGATATTTCGGCTCTATATCTAGTCTGCGAATCGGAGGAGCAATGAACTGACATGATTACGGGACCGGAGGCCAGGCAAACGCACAGGTTGTTGGACCTGAAGAAGCAGCAATGGGCCAAGGAGAGAGGTGGGTCTACTAGGCTTTTTAAAGCGTATAATCTGTTGTTAAATATACATTTTTTACAGAGGAAATAGCGCGCATGGATGAGATGTACCACCATCACCACACCTCGCACCACAAAATCGAACGCACCTCCATTCGCACCTACTACTCAAACCTGGATCTCAGCCAGAGTTCGACCTCCAATCAAACTTCTAGTCACTCGCGAAGAGCTCAGGGTCCGGACATGCAATTGATCCTGCGCCAGCCGGACTATCGCCACGGCAATCAGGCCTACATGAATCAGTTGGAGCGGTACATCGACGATCTGGATGGGACTGCCGATGCGGACTTTGAGGACGAGGAGGAGTCGATGTATCGAAGAACCAGGAGAGGCAGCTATGCACCCGGAATGTCGTCTCGTCAGATGCAGAATCCCGCCCGCTATGCGGAACTAGTGCCCACATCTCTTCAAACTGCCAAGGGAAGGATGCAGAATTCTCGGCAGGAGGCGCAGCAACATCTGAAGCAGCAGCACCAGCAACTTTTGCTGCAGCAACAGCAGCAGCAACATTTGCAGCAGCAGCAGCAACAGCAGCGCTTGCGGAGTCCCAGTTTGCCAGCCATTGGACAGAGGGTGAGACACCAGGACACCAAGACGGGGAAGCCAACTGACATTGATCCCGGCAACGGGCCACATCGATTAAACAATCCCCAAGCTGGTGCTGGCAACCAGGGTGGCGCAGGTGGCGGAGTCCAGGGGCCTCCTGGTTGCCAGGAGGAGGACACATCCGGCTATCTGAGCGATACGCCCAAGAATCCCCATACCCCGGACATTTGGTTCAACGACGGGGCCAGTCAAATCGAGAGCATTAGTGGCATGGGTAGTGCCAGTGTCCTGGATGGCGGAAGCGTGGGCGCCGTGGGCGGGGGCGTGGCAGGGTGCCGCCGCCTCCGCCGATCGATACAGGCGGGCACTTCAGCTGCACCGATTCCTGCGCCGATTCCTATGCCCTTACCCCACCATCAACCACCCCCGGGAAATCCGCTGGGTAAGATATACACCATCAAGGGACGACGTGTGCCAGGGCAGGGATACGAGCCACTCGCCGCCGATGGGTACATGGCCGATGGGTGAGTAACCAAGTGACCCAATCACACATAAAAACACGCTAACTGCAATTAACCACGGAATTAATAAGCTTTATTAAGGTTTCCTACTGTGAATGCAAAACATTGATCCTAATACTTGTATATACCCTTTCTTAACTTTTTCCTAAATGAAACACATTTATTATATTCCCATAGATACTGCTACATGCCCGCACCCCCGAGCTCATCGAACCTGAGTATGAGCCGCGATGTCTCCACCTCGAATACTTACCAGGTGCACATTGGCAATCCGGACCAGAGTGACTTCTTTGTCCATGAGCAGCACGAAAGAGAGCGGGCTCGCTGGGCCAACTTTAATGGAGGAGCTGGTCACCAGGCATCCCCGCAGCCGCCAGGATGGCTGAGTCGCGGCATGCACGATCTTAAGGACAGCGAGGACGATGTACAATCAATGCAGTCATCCTCGACCTACTTAAGGGGACAGAATGCCCCTCTAGATGCCCATACACTGGCCGAAAGAATGGACAAAAGGCGCAAGGCGGCGGAGTACCATAATGCCATCAAAAAGCAACTCCACGAGCGGGAGTTAATAAGGAAATGGGAACAGGAACGCCATCGGCAGGAGGAGCAGATCGAGGAGGAGCGCATCCGCAGACAGAAGCAATTGGAGCAGGAGCGTCTGGAATTTGAGAGAAGAACTCTTCTGGAACGCGAAGAGGCCCAGCAGAAGAAACAGCAAGTAATGCTGGATGCCCTACATAAAGCTGAAGTGGCGGCCAAATTGGAGAAGCAAAAGAAGCGAATGGTCCGCCAGCCATCCAAAGCTTCTCAAGAAACAGACGAGGATGAGTCCGAGCTAATGAGAGTTCAATCCGTGGAGGAGGAGGAAGATGAGGAGGAAAAACCCAGGGCAGAGGAGCCACCATTCCAAGAGGAAGAACCATCAAATACACCACGTGGTGCACCTCCAGTTATGACAGAGGAAAAAGTGCTGATAGGCACCCCCATCAACCTTCGACGCACCATTACGAAACCCATTAAACAACCCAAGGATCCCAGAAAAGAGGAGCCCAAAGAAGCAACTCAAACCAAAAGACAGGCCTCTTTCCTGGGGGAGGAGAGGGAAAGTGTGGCTCTGCTTATGCAACCAGCTACCCTTATTCCATTGCCCGTTACCAGCGATATTTTTGGTCTCCAAAATACCATTGGCAACCTTCAGATAGCCACCTACTTCATGCAACAGCCCATGCAGAAACCACCACAGACACCGGGCTCCTATTCGAAGGCCACGATGACCCATCGTACAGATACCTCCATTTACACCGAGGATGGTTACCAGGCGGAGAAGGAGGAGGATCCACTGACGACTGCAAGATCTGGAAGAACGGATTTGGTGACCGCCAGTGGCTGCTTCTCCCCAGATTCACTGGAGGTAGATGTGGCTCCAGTTTCAGTGCCCGAAACAGATAAGCTGGCATTGATACCGCTGAAGACACCTATGCCACTTGGGAATTCGAATAGTTCAGATGACAGAGACGAACATAATCATGAGTTGGGTCACCAGGCGGATGTGGAGACCCAAACAGAGCTGCCCCTCAACTGCGATCTCTGCTTGTTCCACGATAACTTCTACAAGGTACTGCTCAAACGGGAGGTTTCTACCACCACCACAACCCAGACATCGAAATCTCAGACTCAGCCTGCAAAGGAATCGACTGCTGAAAAAGATCATGAGACCACAACCACTACAACCACCACCACAACAACCACATTTAAGGCTAAAAGCAAAGATAAAGACAAAGACAAGAGTTTCAAAAAGAATTTAAGCAAGGATAAGGACGCCAACAAGATGGATGATCGGCCCAAGTGGGGCGTCAATCGTCCGGTGGTCCAGTACGTAAAGGCCAGTGATCGGGATCCATTTTGCCTGAGAAAGAAGAAAAACCACCCAAGCACCGCCAAGCCACCCAGATCTCTGTCAATGGACTCTCGCTTGGATAGTGTGGCTCTCCCCGAGGATCGGCTACTAAATATCGCCGGAGGACCTCCATCCGCAGCGGGTGAACAGGAGGAGGAGGGCTTCCTCCTCAAAGCCCGTAATGTCTGCACCGAAATTTTACCCATTAAGACCGATGACAAGGGCCGAATTTTCCTCAATTTCCGCGAGGCAAGCGCCATTATGAACGAGGATGAGATCAAGGACAAGCTGCGACAGAAGTACTTCAATTTTGGCAGGATCCTTCCCAGAAGAAGTTGGGCCTCCGCCACCCAGCATGCTCTGCCCTTCAGCGCGGTGCCCACTGCTCCTCCCCAAGGTGCAGTGGGTGTGGGTGACTTGGCGGATGATTGAGATCACCTTATAATTGCTATGTGACGAGGAGTCTTTTACAACGCATTCATTCATTACTAGAACGACTGTAAATCATTTATGTAAACCTTTCAAGTATAAACATTTGTATTGCAGGCACCGAAATCGAATTTCTTTCTAAAGCCTGATTGCAGATGTTCCAAATCAGAACTCTTTAGCTAATATCAAAAAGGAAAAGCACTTTTAAGAACTTTATGGCGGGTTGCAGTGGGCGTGTCAACGTTCTGAAACAATCTTGCACATCATAGACGACACTGGAATCAACTAACTAGATTTTATCGTTGCCGAGATCTTGACGTTCTACGGAGAGACGACTCCGCCAGATCGACTCGGTTAGAACGAATCTCGCATACCCTTTTACTTAGCTGGTAACGGGTATAAGCACACGTTTTCAAAGCAGTTAAGATGCTTTTAAAGGTGTAATGGCTTCTTCACCACACTCCAGGCCAAGCTACTTGTTCTGCTGAGATTCCCAGTCCGTGAGAAAGGACTCCTTGTTCGTCTGGAATTTTCGGCTGCCTAGATGCGGATTGCTCGTCAGGCTTTCAGCCAGGTCTATTAGCAACATTGTTGCCTGGTCTTAACGCTCTGAAAGCCACAAATCACGCAAATGCTGCCACATTGTTCACGGCGAGCTGCTGAGCTGTGCGTTGCTGATTTTTGGCCAGATCCGTGGTATCCAGATATAAGTATCTTAAGCTGGGGGTCGGAGTCTGTTACACTTTCACAGAACTCAAAATGTCGTATTTCACGCATTTTTACGAGCGTTCGCGTAAATTTATGCGAAAAATCATAAATAACCTGGGCATAGCTGCTTTTCGGGTTCATCGAGTCCTCGGCAAACAAATTTTATTTGCCCCAAAGGGGCGTGCGTTTATGTTTCTGCCAGTGTTTTGTTTCCCTTTTCAGCAAGTGGGCGCTGCATATTTCAGTTAATTAACGCACTTGTGCGCTGTGTAACTATGAGATATCTTTTGGCATTTGCTTTTGTGACCCGAACTCCACACGTAACAACAATGCAGCCATTGAGGAATTAATTGCATGCCTTTTTGTGAGTTCTCTGGCTCCCAAATCCACTGCATCTAAGCCAAGGCGAGGTCGCTCCCCGTACCTCCCCTTTTCCCCCTCTTTTTATCTGACCCAACTGCAACTACAACAACAAGTTCAATGCCTCGGAATTAAAATTGACCTTAAGTTCTGGGCTATTTTGCACACTTCATTTCCACTTCATTTAAAGGTCTTGAGCTGCCACTTCTGTGTGGTAACATATTTTTTATAATTTTTTATCTAATGTTGTAAAAAGGGATATAATATGATATTTGATTTTCCTTTAAAAATGCATTAAAGGCATTACTACAAAATGTAAGTCCTTGTTCCTTAAAGATATATTATTAGTGGTGAGCTTAGCTTTATATAAGATTCGATATATCTATCAGTATTAATTAATATTATAAAATATATTTAGTTGCTTGATAATAGAGGGTATATAGTTGTCGCTTAAGCCAACTTAAGTGCTGTTTTGTATACTTTTTGTCGCTGACTAAGGGCAAACAAAGCCGCCAGTATAATGGCAACACAAAGTTCTCATTCGTGTTCTAGTTTCGCAGCAACAAGACGGCAAATTGCATGTGGATGCCTTGAATTCGAGTTTTTGGCATAGCAAATAGCACGGTTCGGTGGCCATTTGGCGGAGCGAAAATCTGCGGGGTGGTATGGCCGGAAAAATTGCATTTCCAATGTCACGTGAGGAAAAAGAGCCAGGGCGGCAATTGTTGTGCCGTCACCTTGAACGGATGCCAAAATCAAAGCGACGCCGTGATTAATGACACTTGATTAGGAATTCAAAGCGACAGATCTGCATTTCTTGTCGGCCAGCGTTATTTATTTAGCTAACCCGTTAATGGCGGACCCTCTTGAACTACAAAACGCTGACATAATTAATGACACTCGAGGGGAAGCTGAGATTTTGAGATTTCGAGCAATTCAAATCGATCAAGGGATCTCGGGAGTGCCTGCTCTTTTGCATGATTAATGATCGCAAAAAACAGATCGGCTTTTGCAACTGTTTTCTAATTGTTATTTTGCCAACAGTTCCTTTGCTGTGACAGTTGCTCAGGATTTTCAAGGAGTTTCCATTTGTCATTTGGGCCCTTCTGCGGTCACTTGAGCATCATTTGCAAGGCAGCTGCACTTCCACTCCTTTGTTTTAATATGCAGACTGCAACTGCAACTGCAACTGAGTAACCCAATCCAATCCGTAACCGAAACCGAACATTTTGACGGACAGAGCCCACCTGAGGTTGTTCCCGAGCGGAAATCACATCGACAAACACCACATAAACTATAAAAATTGTTTATTTTCGATGCAAGGCACTGCACTGAATCAATGTCCATAAATTTGATTGTTCCTATGCCCAATTGCTGTACTGGTTTATGGATAATTTATGAATGTCTCTTGCCCGGAATGTGAGCTGAATAATTGAGGGATTTGGAACTTTCATTGCATTTTTACGGCCTTCTTGTACTTACATTTTTCTAAGCTGGATGTTTGACTTAAAAGCAAATTCCAATCGTCCACTTGTAGGGAATTTTAATGTACTTAAATTTCCTTATGTCCTTTTAGTCAATCCTAACGCACTTTTCTATATCTAAGTCAAACGATTTGTAGCATTTTTGGTAAGATACTTTTATGATCAGATACTTTCCTTATGCATCTGCGTGTTCCCCAAGGACAGCTGCTGGAATATCCGTAATACTTTGTCATGGCCACACTTGATTAATTCCATAAAAGGATTACGAGAGCCGGCCGGTTATTAGATAACTTCCGCAGGAGGATATCGCGCCGATGAAGTCATCAGCGTGTCCGAAATGCTGAGCAGGAAATTGACATTTATCACACTTTTTACCTTTTGCGCCGGGCCCGAAACGCACTATTTTTTATTTGCGCACACGTCCTGGCATCCGGACTTCCTTTCTTCCATTATTTTATGGGTGCCAGAAAATATCCTGTTCCCATTTCAATTGCCATTGTCTGAGATTGTCGCCTTTGTCCCGGGATTCGTTTCGGGGCCATCATTATCATAATTAATGTGACTTAATCAAGAATAATGTTCGCCGAAGGAGCAACGCCATGTTGCGTCTAATCAAGTTATCCAAGGGAACCCTTTTAGACAATAATGCGGTCAACCGCAGCAGTTGAGAGCCGCACCAAGGGGTTGAAGGTCAGTCGGGACTCGCAATGCAGGGCCTACTTTGCATACGGGCAATAAAACTGAAGTTTTCTCCGTCTGAGATTTATGTAGCATGCAAAAGGCATTAACGGAAAAGATACCATTTCGAAGTTGAAGATTTTAATGTTACGGGTGCCCATATGTCGTATGTCAGTTGATAACTGAAATCTCAACCAGATTTGCTCATTATGCGAGCATTGTTGTGGTCGTTTTCCTCAGCGGCCACTGGGCTCCCTGCTCTCCCTGGGCGACATTCGCACGAATCGTGTCCTGATCCTTATCGGTCCTTACATAGCTGTGGTCCTGCTACCAGGAACTAGTCGAGTCCGGACTACTGTGAACGTACCTTTTGTGTGGCTGGCCGGGCTCCTATCGTCGCACATGTTGACACATTAATGTCCTCAATCGGTGCGTGAGGCCACTGGCAGATCCTAATCGGCGTTACTAACTGGAATCGTGTTGAATCTCGCAATCACAATGCGTTGCATTAATTTGGGGGCTTTGTTTCGTGCAATTAGTGCGCACTGGATTCGGGGTGAGCCTGATTTCGAATGCCATATGCGGGACTTCCTGATCGATGGACATCCAGATAAGCTGCAGTTGGGTGTGAAAAGCAGCGAAAACATGTAGTTCCTATAATTCTACACTTAAAACAGGGATAGACATCGTTGACTATGTACGCAAGGTTAATAAATAATCAATAGTGAAAATTATAAATTAAATATAATATATGCTGCCCTACTTCAACCCCATAAATACACCTAAACCTTGCTGGTTTTTAGAAACTCCATACTTCACAAACAAAAAATTAAACAATTTTAATTTAATAGTAACTGTAAGATGTTTCCAGTGTAAGCTTCAGCCGCTCAATACCGAATACCGATGAATTCGAGATTGAATTGTGTTTCGAACGGGCGTGGTACAGCTGCTCCCAAAAAGGCATAAACAAATCACAACAATTGCTGGAGGAGGGACTTGAAGGATCCAGGATGCGCGCAGAGGGATCCTCGCACACGGCAGCCATTTATCATCCACTAAACAAGCCAGGAGTCGAGCAGAAACAGAAAAGGACTTGCCATTGTTAGGGCAGCACTTTTGTCTTCCTGCCAGCGAAGTCGATCATAAATTGGAGGTGTGTGCGCCATATAAACATTAAATTTTATTTAGATGAGAGTCGGTTGAGGGTTTTTTATGGTGTCCTGATTTCCAACTGTGCCTGATTATTGATTATGCTCCTCTGCCAGTGCACCTCAATAAAAAATGAATTAGGGCACTGGGAATTTGGATTCTTTTGCTCATCGACTGCGTTTTGATTTATTATCGTATCGTAAATCGCATCGTGGAGAGAAATCCTAATTCCTTTCAGTTCCTTGAATACCTTGAGCATTAAAGTTATACATTTTCACATCGACGGCGGCGCCTTCGTGTTCTCCATTCACTTTGGAGGGTTTCTTGTTTTGTTGATTTCCCCTGACAACGTTTACTTCCTAACTTAGCACCTGGAATCGGGACGCACATCTCTCACTAGTTCAGCCCAAATAAAATATTATTTGTTTGGTATTTTTTTAATCTTTCGTTGTTTTTCGTTTTGTTTCGCTTTGTTTTCTGTGTCGAAAACCAAATTTTAATAATGTTAATTTGCTGCGTTTCATGGGATTCGAGATTTATGACCTCTTCTCCAGTATGTTTGGTTTTGTTATTTTCCAGGTGCGCTGTAATTATGCTAGTAAGTCCAGTCGCAAGGTGCGGTTCAGTTTTGTGACTGGGTTCTCATTTCACCGGACTTGAATTGCGTCAAAGCCAGAAGGTGTTGATTATTTGATTTGGGGTGCAAAATGAGACATGGAATAAATGGTTACTGATGGCAACTGATGGTAAAAGATAGCTCTGTAGCTCTGAAGTCCCTTTCAACTATAAACATTTGAGATCCCTACGCCCAAGTAACACCTATATTTCCAGCGCTTGGCCACCAAATGAGATTAAACAACTACATTTAGTTCCAGTTAGTCGAGGTTTCTCGATTATAGTTACGACCTCCTGTGGAGCGCATTGGCTATAGGCAATTATTAGTTCACACAAGCATAAAATCCAAAGTTGGAGAAGCACCAGCACAGTTTTATCACATTTCCGCATAAATCGGTAACACCCGTAAAAAATCATGAGTGCGACAAACAAATATCAGAAAAGAGATGCGTAAATGGGGGGCAATAGCTGAAATCAATTTGCATATTTTGGATGACAAGCGCTGTGGTGGGTCCCAAATTTCGGACAGACTTCCGATGCGGCGTGAACCGAAAAGCGTGTTAATTTTCACTGTGCATTTTATACGACTGCCATGTAGGAAGGAGCGACTGGAGATCGAACGTCTTATGTTAATAGGCGGATCGCAGCATTCAACGCCCCGAAAGTTTCACCGCTTGAAATGTGCTGTAAAGTTGTTAATTAAAAGCAAGAAAAGCAAGAAAACCAAGAAAACCAAGAAAATCCACCCAGCCCCAGCTGAGGACCACACAGCAGCAGCCCAGCGCACCAGCTCCCCAGACTCATCTCATCTCAGTTTTGGGGATTTCGTTTACGGATTCCCACCAAGACCTGTTTTATGTCTCGTCCGCGCATTTTACTGTGATTTTTCTGTTTATTGTTTGACGTGTGTGTCGTTTTGTTATCGCTTTCAAATGCACTTGCTGCTCGTTTCAGGCGTTTCAAAATCTGAATAATTTTGCAAGCGGACTCGTACTCGTTTTTTGATTGATATTGCCAGCCAACCTGCACGCCACTCCTGCGGGCCAACGTCAAAATCAGCCAGCGGAGCCAACACTCGAGCTCAAAACCGAAGTCGGGAAAAAATTGAGGGAGTCCAGGCTTGGATGCAGAAATGGGAATACTCTAGCTCCCTTTAAATAGTCGTGTAAATAAACAAAGTGGCTCGAAGTATGACATTTTTCCATAGTTGCGCAGCTTTTCCTTTTTCTAATTCGAGTTTGCCTCGGATTGCTAAGTAGTTTGGCAAAATAATTAAGTGGGAAAATGTCGATAGTTGTGCCGGAGTAGCGTAAGTTACAGCAAAACCAATAGGACCCGTGCATGAGGGTATAATTAAAGCTGGTTTTGCATCATTTCGGTTTCGGGGTTATCAATCACACATAGAAAATTTCGTTGTTCGTGGCCGTTTCTGTGCTGTTAGATGAAGCGCGAGTTTGACTGACTACGCCTGGCCAAATGTTAGTCATTAATTATGGCCAGAGATCCAGCAAATGATCCGAGCGATGATGAACCGGCGACTCATCATCGTCATTATTGACAGACCTCCCCGAGTCCGCGGACCCCGCGAAACATGTTCTTTAAACTTTGGCCTTGAATCTCGGATTGTCGACTGTCTTGTCTTTTGGCATAGGTTGGCTTTTTCACCGACTTTTTGGTTTGCACATTTCTGCAAATGATGCAGCACCCAAAAACCCCCGAGCTCGCCGGATTATTCGCATAATTGTTGCTGTTCGTTCTATTCTGGTTTTCCTTTGCTCGTTTCAGCGTTGTTTATATTTAATTGCTAAAAACTATAATTCTGTCAAGTTTATTATGAAAATAATTATAATGCACGTTCTTGGCCATTGTGATGGCAGAGTTTATCTGAGTGCGCGTATCTTTGAGATCCATCCAAAACAATGGTCGTAGCCTGGCAGATTTTGCGTTATAATTGCCCTGGCAGAACAAAACAGAGTCGCTAGGAAGGTAAACAAAAACACGCCATTCTCGGTACAAGAATTTGTTCATTGGGTCATGGGGTTAGTGCTAAGTCATTTTCATTGAAATTAGCGGCTGGCGAAAAAAGCGGGGGGATAGTGAGTTTTTCCACAAGTTGACACAGTTTGACACCCATGAATCATCTGAATTTTTAAAACAGCATAGCTGCATAATGGCCTGGTATAAAATTTAAAATAATATACAGATATAATGTACAACGCAACACTTTTTTCTACCACTCACAATTGAGTCAATCATCATTACTGGCCCATCGAAATATTAAATCATATTTTTAAATTTCTAGCATTCAGCAATATACGAGCTGCAGTTGCTGTATGAGTTGCCATAAATATCTGTATAGCCTACGATGCTCGATAAATCTGCCTTGGTTGCCGCCCAAAATTTGTTAGGCAAATAAAATGTGACATAAATTGCCGTTTGCCTGCGCGGCCCCTCCTACGGGTCACATTTTCCGGTCGTTTTGGCCTCCCAAACATTTGTGCGAATTGCCCAAGAAATTGCGGCACTTTCGGCTGAATAGCTTGCGCATCCTTGTGTCCGCTTCGATGTATTTATGGATGGGCAGGACCACACCCCTATCGTTGTCCTTGTTCCGTCCTTGGCTCATTGTGTCGCGCATTGTTGGCGAAAAAGGTATTTGTCAAAAGTCAAAATATTTATTGAGATCAACTGGTTTTCGGTCGTGGTCAAAAGCGCAATATCTGCCTGTAACCTTAACCGTATCAGGACCCTACCCTTAACCCAGCGGCTACGACGACGTGTGCCAAAAAATAAAGGCGGAGGGCAAAAATGCAGAATGCGCAAAATAAAGGAAGAAAAGGCTTCTGATAAATGGCATGAGCGTTAAATTTTGTCGCTTTGGCTGATCTAGATAAATGAATTTGAATTTGCATGTTTTATTAAGAAATTTATTAACACACACGCACACACACACACAGCCACCCATAAGTATTCGCATGCAGATGCACCGAAAGAAATGCAATACAAATTCGCAGAACTCTGAGGCTGAAAAACAGAAAAAACAGAAATATTTGAAATGGTTTTAAAATCATCACAGTGTTTACTAAATTTACTAAAAATTATTCCCCGGAAAAGTGAAAAGCTGCCCCTTTTTTCCGAGTGCACAACTCGGAGCTCCAACAATCTTGCCACATTTTGCAGCTTTGTCTGCGCTTGCGCGCCGGACTTCGTTATAAATTATGCACTTAAGTTGAGGGTGTATTCATTATATGGATAAAGTTCGACTTGGACTCGAACTTCGTTTTGGGGAATTTGTGCTCCTCCGCTTTATTTCTCGCTTCGGCTGTCTGTTCTTCATTTTTCAACGCCTGGATGGCCCGTGGGTCCGCGCCTGAGTTTTTAAAGGTTTTCCATTCCCGATCTCGGCCGGGCCAGTCGTAGCCAGTCGTCGCCATCGAAGCCACCTCCTGCTGGGCCAAGTGACACTGACACTTGAGTAGATGTTTTGCGGTTGATAAAATCAAGAGCAAACAAGGTCTCTCCTCGGATTGCGGATAAATTTTCGATTGCAGGCTGCAGGCTGGAAATCTCGGAGCCTGCTCCACGAGCACGTCCACCAGCTCAGCGAGATCCTTTCGCCGCCGTTTTTTGTATTTTTTCATTTTTTACTAATGGTGTGACAAATTTTAAACAAGTAATTTCTGCATGTTGTTTATGGGCCTCGCAACGCTCTCAACGGGGGGATGAGTTCGCCTCGGCCTCGAGTTCATAATAAAATTTATGAGCAATGCCCTGTTTTGGAAATAAGCAAATCAAAAAAGGAAGGGGCCACAAAGGAGGCACATGTGGAATTTCATCAGAAATGATCGGTGCTGCTTGGGGGAAGATCTCCAAAGTTGCTCTCCTTTTCGAACGGAATGCGATCGCTATCTTTTATAATAATGCTCATATATATTTTTAGGGAAAGCGCAAATCCTAGTCTCCCAAGGATACATTTCATAATTATTGAGAGCAAGTAACACACTTATCTGCAAATTAAAGGACCTAGCATGTGCTTAGAATAACTTAAAATAAGCCTGCCTTACACAAATCTTTCCAAGTTATTATTAGAAAGGCGTTCCATTATTAATTACCCCCAAACCCACAATCGTCGGATGTATACGACTATTGCGGTCTGTTTAAAAACCGATAACAAGTCATCAACTTTATGACAACCTGCGCTCCAATCGACACCAACCGATGCCTATCTGCCCGACTATATAGCGCTCCATTATAGTCAATCATAATTCCTCCATCTGGGGATCTCGCGCCGCATGTGGCGACCGCGATGATGGCACTGTCATATCTGGTGCCCAGACACACTCTAAACTATCGGAAGATACTGTCCGGATGGCGCTGGGCTGACAATGGGTGTGGGCCAGTTAGGGAGCACCATACCAAAGCCGGCGGGCGGGGCTAAGCGCCATCAACTGCTTTCCTCGGACATAAACGCTGCAGTTTACTGTATGTATTACAGGCACTATGGATGGCGGTGGAAATTTGAGTCCAGGCCACAACTTTCCGGCTATGATCGTTGATCGCCTGTGTGTCAGCTTGGGATTGGGATTAGCTGGAGAAGGGAAACTACATCTTTTTAAATATCTCCTATATGGTCCAACTCAATGTTTAAAAAAAACTAATCACCACAGCTCGATTTATTAAGTACATATATCATTTTGAAAGGCTAGTACTGTAGACTCACGTGACATTCGTGAGTCCCATTGCCCCACTCACGTGATGTGACCATCTCCAAGGAAACCGAGCAGCGATGCCAATCAGTTTAGCCGCCCGATTCAGCTAGATCTTCCCAGTTGCAACCTCAAGCCTGGTTACGTTACCTTACCTCCAAAGTTGTCTCATTTTCATTATTCGTGTCGAGCTGCGCTCCTCTGGCCATCCGTTGTGGGTCCCAGTTTTGTGTCGCGACATTGACGACTTTGTTGATAATTTTGATTTTATTATGTTAATAAAATGTTATGGTTTAAAATGTTCAGCATTTCAGTCAGCCAGCTAGCTGGTGCAGCTGGTCCAATGGGTCCGAGATGGTA
Source organism: Drosophila erecta (assembly GCF_003286155.1). Classification (NCBI taxonomy): domain Eukaryota; kingdom Metazoa; phylum Arthropoda; class Insecta; order Diptera; family Drosophilidae; genus Drosophila; species Drosophila erecta. The sequence goes on from NW_020825198.1 coordinate 20,627,561, forward strand.
TGGATGGTATGGTAAGGAAAGGAATGGTGCCTCGTCCGCTTCTGTCGTCTGCGCATCATAACTCATTAGTGACAATATCGTCGGATGCCCGCCGTGTGGGCTTACCTGATTTCGATAATTGTCTCTGTTAATTGGATTAAATAACCCCAACAAACGAAATATTTGGCGGGCAGAAATCTGTTTCGAAATATGCACATCGATTTGAATCGGTTGCCGTTGCCGTTGCCGTTGCCGTTCTCATTCTCGTTCCCGGCTCATTATCTTAAGGTTTGTTGCTGTTCGAGGGCTCTTTTATAGCCCCATCTCGTGGCGCTGTGTTCGCTGTCATGTTAATAACATTCGTAATATGCTTTTTAATTAGTCTACTCTTCCAAGTGGCCAGCGACTTGTGGGGGGTCCCCGAAAAGGGTTTTCGTTTCCAGCTGATTAATGCTGCATTTTTGATTATGGATCGCTTAAGGGGCCACAAATCGCTGTTGGTTTATGCTAAGTAGCTCGGCTGGCCAAAGTGTTGGAAGCTGGAGTGGAATTGGGATTGGGCTGGGAACACCTGCTAGGAAGCACTCGCAGTGGATCTAGATGCACGCTCGACGAGCTGAACATTTTCTGACGTAAATGGATCACCGATGAGCTCATCTGCCTAATGAGGCAAAGGTTTCGGAGTCAGTTTGGAGACTGTGTATACAAAACAACCAATTATTTCTAGTGCCCAATGCATGCTCTTAGAAATGAAAAGTTGATCTTGTAAATCAACAGCCTTATTTCAATGGTAACAACACATATGAAGTTATACTTCCGAGGAATTTGAAAATCCAAGCCCTGTTTTCGGTATTTACTTAGTCAGCATTTATCTGCAATGCGGCAAAAAATGTTTACAAAGCGAAAAAAGCGAAAATTCAACCGCCCACTTCCAGTAAACTTCGACTCGAACTCTGCTCCAAAAACAAGCAAAAAGCCAGCTTAAACATAATGCAATTACTTAAAACTGTTCCATGGCCCGGCGCACACAGTTTAAACAGAACACGCCCCCATCGGCGGCGGCGATTTGTGCAGAAAGGCAAAAGCCGGCCAAAAGGCCCGACCTCAAGTGGATTTGGAGTTGGCTGTGGCTGTGGCTTTTCCCGGGTCCACCGAGCCGAGCTGAACCAAAAATCTCTCTCTTAATGTAGATCATCTGGCGGCGCTGAGCAGCCGATCGATCAGAGGAGTTTCTGGGGCGGAATCGGAATCGGATTCGGAATCGGGATCGGGATCGGGAGGAAGGGCCAGGAAGGAGTGCGGCACTCGAGCCATGTGAAGTCCATGATCTGCTGCAAAAAGACCAAAATTAGGTGTACTCCAATGAAAACGACATCCAGAAGGTACACTGCAATAACCCTAAATGTAAAGTAAATGTAAAAAGCAATTAGTCGAGCTAACTTTATTCTAAACATGCTGTATTTTCCAAGGAGTAACATAAATGCTTGTGAGTTAATATAATATATTTGTAATTTCAACTATTTTACAAAAATGCAATTCAGTTGCAAACAGAGATTATCTTTTATTCAGAAAATATATGCAGAGAATGTGGGGAAATATTAGAGTGGATTTTAAAGTGAAAAATATATATTATGTGTGCCTAGTTCGCTGAACTCAGTCCGGAAATCGATGTACCCCATCTGGCAATAAAAACAGCCAAATTGAATGCTCCGCTTTGCTCTCGGAGCCGAAAAACCACAAAAACAAAAAACAACGAACAAGAAAGGCCAAAAGTGGGTGGAATAATGGGCGGCTATGCGAATTTACTCAGTGCATGATTATAGCGTAGATTACAAAAAGTGCGCTCCAGAGCTCTACCCCAAAAACAGCAAAACAGCGAGCCAAACAGCCAAACAACAGAAAGCACAGGCTGGCGATTTTTTTGGCCAGGAATCGGATTCGAGCTGGATCTCGAATCGGACCGTCTTGGTCTTCCCTGCCTTTATTGTGCTTAGGGTTTCTTCCCAGGTCGGCGACGGCGGGCAATATTCATAGAGGTCGTCGTGTCGCGGCCACATGAGAGATCATCTCGACCTGAGCTCCTCCGCTTGTGCTCCTCATATGCTAAGAGCACCGCATCATGGACTAGGCCATACTACCACATGTATCTAGGTGTGCGGAGCGGTTCGGGACCTTATAATTGCTTTGTAACCCTCGTTGGCAACGCAAACTTGGACGGATCGGATTCAAAGAGTTGGCCACGCACCCAGAAGAAATCGCCGAGCAGCAAACAGCCGGCAAACTGTTTTCTGTAGTACAAATTAATTGCTGCTTTACACGCGTTCCTCAGCCAAAAGCCAGCAGAATCATTCATCTGATGGTGGAGCTGGTGGAGCAACACATGCAAGTACTGCGCAGTGCACTGCGAAAAACAGGACGATCTTTGATGAACTGCCTGTATGGAGAGGCTGTGGCAAACGTAGCTAATTTGCATCCATCCATTCATCTAATTTGTATCCATTCTTTTGCATGCACCACAAACCTATCCTCAGCGTACCAGAGACTGCCCGAACGTTTCGCGCAGTGTGCTTTACTATTACAATTCGGCCAGTTGCAGCTTGCTGGCCTGGCTTACAGCGGGGCATGGGCCTACGGAGGAGCTAGGAGTGGACTAGCTGTCTGATCAAGACATTATCGATATGTTTTACGTAGTCGGGCTTGGGGCTCCGTCTGCGCGGCTCTCCCGGGAGAGAAATCCAATTAGCTGCGCTTGTGGCGGCTTAGAGAAATGCACCCATGCAAAAGGACCCAGATCCCGAGATGCCCAGATCCACATCCAGTCTGCGGCCTTAAAATTCAATTGCTGAGCTACGAGCTGGTCCAAAGAGTGGAGCTGCAGTTGCGGCTAGCCAAAGCAGATTAAATCGCCCCGGCGACTGGGAAAAGCTGCAACAGAAAAAAACTCGAGTCTGGCCAAAGGAAAACGCCGCCGCGGCAAGGAGCAACTGGGCGCAAAATTATAATTGCAAATTTGCGCCGGGCACTCGAGTGCGCAGTGTACTGTGTACTGTGTACTGTGTGGTGTGCTCCAAAGTAAGTGAGAGTGTGGCGGCGTGATAAGCTCCAAAGTTTCTGATAACCACGTGCAGATGGAGCGGGGCAGATGCACCCGTCGGATGTGCGAGTGGGACGGCAGAAGGGCGCTTAATTGTGCCGGAGGATGTGAAGTTAATGCCGCCGATTTGCATTCATTTCGGTGGCATAATGAGTACCCGTCCCCAGCTGCAAGGAGGTCGAGGTCAATTTGCGGCGAGGTTTTACAGAATTTGCGTTGTACTGGCGGGAATTAAGGAAAGTGTTCGATTTACAGGCACTTCCCTTCGCAATGCTGTAAACATTGCACGTCCTGAAATGTGATTTTGCATCTGATTACAATTCAATATCATTCATTACAGTTCACCAGTTCACTAAGTAGAGTAAATGGACTCTGTACCCAATGTACCTCGCAATCGCTTGACTTGCATCTGTTCCGCCTACCGAAAAGGGCACTGAACAAAAAGCAGCCGAGGACATCCGTCAAAGTCAAAGTCGAAATAGAGCGCACAATTCCCCGGCCCCAGATGCAAATTGGCTGCTCGGCAATCCGCATCCTTGCAGCCATGTGTTGACTTAAGTGCCACACAATTTACTACACTTTTGGCATGACAAACGCATGGCGAACGCATCGAAGCCGCTCGTAGGGAGAAAAAGCAGATGCATGGGAACGAGGAGGCCAATCTTGGATGCAAGTCTCAGAAGCTTGTAAAGAATTGCAGCAATTTTCTTCTTGTTAAGCAAACGTCACAAACAAACCGCCCGCAATTGTTTGTGGCGGCTGCCAAGTCAGCTATTTCGCAAGGCGAAGACAACATCTCGGACTCGGTTTCTGGTTGAGAATCCAGGTCTTAGGCTCCTTCTCCTTTCTACCTAGACAAGACACATTTCGATCACTGTCACGGCTTTTGGCCCTCAAGCTGCGGCGGTGTCAATATTTTGTGAATTTACGCAGGCTCCTCGAAAGTCGAGGCAATAAGAACACAGAACGCCAAGCCAAGTGGAGCCGCGGTTGACATTTTCTTCTTTATGGTCAGCACTCGCTTTGGAGCTGCGCGGTTTGTTTTGGGCCAAATTTGCATATAATAAGCCGCATCAATAGCCAAACACGATTTCTGAGCCGAGATTTCCATGCACTCAGAGAAATCTAAGCATGCAGTGGACCAGTGTTTGCAAATGAACTATGAGTTGTTGCACATCTCGAATTATTTGGGACTTTCCAACACGTACATATATTATTGTTAGTGTATTGCTCTACTTTTTGATGTTCAAAGAACTCAGTATTACTAAATATTACTATTAAAAATTACCAAAGCTTACGGTTCACTATTCACCATCCTTTTTGCTGGCTTGCCTCCAGACACTAACACCCTAAATTAACTAAAAATACTATTACTTTACACTATTTCCATCTCCATTTTATCTTCAATTATTTTATATTATTTTGGCGAGTTCTCTCAGTGTCTGGCCATCTCCTTATAGAGACAGAGGGAGTACAAGAGGTCGCTGTGTCGGTTCGTCCTGTCAGTTGTCAATCGCTTGCGACCCGTAAGGAGCCTTAAGTTTTGCGATATGTCTCATTTTCATTGCATTTGGCTGGCAGGGTCTCTCAACTCTCAACTCGTATCATCGTCGTCGTTTTGGGGCTAAACGCATTTGCGAAATGCTTGGCTTGGCATAATTGAACATCACTTGGCCGATCGGGCAGATCGAAGACGATGAGACAGGAGACGAGGAGACGAGGAGACGACGACCACATGTTGACCCAATTCATAATCATGCTTAAACGCCGCCTGAACTTTCAACTTGGTTTCTCGGGGGCTCGGGCATAATGCAGATAATCATGTTAATAACAATGGCCAATGATGATTAGGTCGGGAGTGAGCCCAAGAGCTGATGATGGTAGCCTTTCACCGACGCCACATGAACCTGCCGATCGCGAGTCAAGTCGCGCCGAGTTGCAGTCTTATTTCCAAAACAAAAACGTGGACCGCCATGGATCCATCCTCCGCAAAGACATGAGGATGAACGTGTATGCGCGCCGCTCAGAGCAAACATTATTTTCTCAATCACCTGGAATCTGGCTCAGTGCCCCTTTTCTCCTCCAAGCCGCCGATCGCAGATTCTTCTGGGCGCTTTCACATGACTCATAAACGGCCGAAAGCATTTCGCCAGTAATGCTAAGACCTCATAACACAAACGAAAGGCAAAATAAATGAAAATGTTTTGGTCAAAGCCCACGAAATGTGTACTTTTAGAACCTTTGCGCAATTCGTTTTCAAAAGGCAGACTACGATTTAACTAATATATTTACACACCTGATGATTTGACAGCTGCATTATTTACTTTGAAAATTAATGACAACATTGCTGATATCTGATATCTGATATCTTTCATGTGGCATTACAGATATTCCTCGCATCCGTAGCCACATACTTCAATCCTTTCACTAGCTGGAGTCGTAGAATCGACTGCAGCTAGTGAGCATCAGACTTCCCTTATAAGATGAAGCTGAATGGAGGGCGATGCCAGGTAGCCTCTGTTCGAGATTCGGGCTCTAGAGAGGCCAGGATGGCAACTAAGTTGCCATGCCCTAACCCAAACCATTCGCAAGGTTATGGAGGCCTGAAAAAAGAAATTCTGAATAATTCGTGATCTGCAGGCGCAAAAAGAGGGTCACGTTGTTGTGCCCGAGGAAGACGCTGCCTGTTGCAAAAGTTGAGCCCCGAAAACTGAAGCTGAAGCTGAAGCTGTCTGCATCTCGGCCGGCTAACGAAGGGGGTTAAGGGGGGTTAAGGCAGCAGTGGGTTAAGGGGAGCACGGGTCCTTTCTGGCCCCTGTCCGAAAAAAAGGAAAAAAAACAGGCGACGACAAAGCGCACGCTGCACTGCAAACACGATTTCAAAATATTTCGCATAAATAAGTTAGTGTAACACACGAGGCAATGCCCCCTCCTGCAACATTCCCCCCTTCCCCACACTGCAAGCGTTGATCACACGTTCACATTATTTGATGATCGCACGATATGAACACTGCCGAAAACAGAAAGACCAACTTGCTCCAGAGCTCCCCACCCAAACTGAAGCACTGCGAGAAAAGGGGTCGTAACTGCGGTTGCTAATGAAGTAGTTAAACCAAGTATTATCAAAATGCTTAGTTGATAGCTGGAATTTTTATAGGGCACTAATAATAATAATATTTTCTCAATAGTTAATCCAAAGTCCTTTCAGAACGCTCTTGTAACTTCGGGTAGTATATGTATTATATGTTTATAGTTCAGTTTATAGAGAGAACGAAACGGTAACTGAGCTAATCAATGAAGGCTGTAAATCCTCCTGGGACATCGCGTTTTTCGAGTGCACACACACTCACACTTCCCAGACAGCGATATTTCCATACACCCCAGTGTCCGATCGTGATAATCCATTATTAATGCCAATCAGCATATAAAAACAGAAAACGAAACCAGCAGCCAGGCCGACATAGCCGAAAGCTTCCTGGCCATGGTTCCCAGCTCCCAGAGATTATGATCGCTCCCTGGCGCTTCTGTCCCCCAGTTGGGTTCACCACCACCCACCAAAACGAGCGGTCCCCAAGCTCCCAGCGACTTGGACCATTGACATGAGCAATTCGTAAGTTTGTCGCCTGCATTTTCGGGGAGCTCTCTTTGGTGGGATCGAGCAGAAAAGCGCTTTGGAGGGGCAATTTTACTTCTTGGGGGAAAATTTGCATGCAACTCACCTGGTGGTCTCCATTGCGGTTGTCATTATGGCCAAACAGGACCTCCCACATGCAGCTCGATTGTTTCGTTGCGGTTTCTGCTACCGTTTGCAACTTCGTTTTATGAGCTGTGTTGTCGGTTTCGTCTATACCAAATGCTGAGTGGCTTGCAGCGGGGATGCTCATTCCACGGTGGTTAGGACAGGATACTCTTAAGACACTCAAGGATTTGATTAGAAGTAGATGAAACTAGGACTGGAACATAACATAAATATTACGCACATGACATTTATTACTTTGAAGATAAAATCTCTAATAACTCGCAGGTTTTCCCATACCACGCTGTACCGTACACATCATACCCCTTAATATCGCATAGTTTAGTTTGGCAAAGCTTGTTGTTGTTCTCGTTGCTGAGGTACCATCAAGTCGAGTCCTCGCCAGTTGGATTCATTCTTGTTGTGGTCTCATAATTGTACGAAATTTAGTTCGCATGCCCTTGCGGTCGCCGGGGATCTGAGAGACTTTGGGCCAGAGCCTGGCTTTTTGCCTTAACGGGAGAACAATAAATGTTTGGCTCGCTTGTTTTCGGGACTACTGTTGTAGCTGGCTCTTGGCCGTTTGGCCGCTGCTGGTGAAAAACGAGAAACTTTCGCGAAATGAAAACTTCAATTTTTATCGAGTGCATTGCTCATAATTACAAGGGGACAGAGGAGGTCCCCCAAGTCCCCAGCTCCCCTAATCGCGGCGGAGTTCGCTCGACTCCAGCACTTTTTTGGTCCTCCTTGGCTGCACTCAATATTCAATTTTGCATTTTACAACAAATGCGTGCCTTACCATATTTAGGTGGCGTGCAAAAATAAGCCAAGCCCAAAAGGCTCAAGAGACGGGGACAAAATGTTCACTTGGCCAAGAAGCAAGATGCCTCCGCGGAGTTGTGGGCCGCCTGGCTTTGTGCTTATCATTTACATAGCTTAGCATTTTGATGACCCGGCTAGCTGGCATTCAGCCTCCTTTCTGGTAGCAGCAAAAAAATTAATTTCAAATTAAATTTATGGCGCCGTCGGGAAAAGGAAAGCGTCCGCGTCCTCGCCCTCGTCCTCCTGCTTCTACGGCTGCTCCTCCGGAACCCCAATCTTTTTGACCGCAACAAAGTGATTTACAACTTCGACTTTGCCTTGGTTTTACCTCGGTTTCCACCAACTTACTTGCCAACTTACTCCCCGCGTAAAGGCTGCAATGCCGCTGCATTGTGACCACTCATCTTGGCGGCTATAAATGTCCAAATGAGTTTCTGCCCATCACCGAGCCGCTTTACGGCGGCATTCAGTCTTGCGGTCACTTTGTGGCTCTTAATCGCTTCGGAATTGCTTTATTAATAGAACAAATGGTCGGGATTGTAGGTGAAACACCAGCACCAAAAAGCAGATTACGCCCCAAGTATGCAAATATTTTAAGTATTTTTTGAGCGAAATACGTGAGACTCTCAAGAAGCGATAAAAAAGTAAATTAATAGCACCATTTGATTTGAAGTTATGTCACACTTTCCTCTGAGACATTTTTAAAAACTTTGAAATATCAGTATAAGCACGTGTGCATATATATTGATTGAAACTACACATTGTGTTCAGCATGCTTTTACGGGGTATTTTCGTAGACAATTCTGTGCTCCCGTTGCTGCCCCTGGATTGAGTGTGCGATTGCAACTCAGCATGACATTGGGATGCCTCCTGATGATTTAAGTGAATAATTGCCACACTCTTGCACTCGCAAAAAAAGCTTAACTAAATAATTATAATAAAGAAAAAGCGCTGAGCCACAGGGACGGCGGTGGTAGGGCCATCAGCGGGCCTAGTGCAATCAGGCCAAGACATTCGACCGCATTTAGCGGCGGCAATTAGAACGGACGGCACTGCGGGGCGGGCAGGACGCGGAGGGGGCGTGGCCCGGGGAGAATGCAACATATTTAACACTCCCTTTGGTGGCATTCGATATGGCGAACTAGAAAAAGCAGTCGACGCATTGTCGCCGCCGCGCTTTTACTGTTGGTGGTCATTTGCCTGCGGTGCCGCTTAAGTGATTTGCTCAACTTAAGAGTCCAGCTGGAGATGGTAGTCCATGGGCCTTGTACCTAAAGGATGTATATGAATAAGGGTATTACCTTGCTATTAGGAGATTGAATATATAAGCGCACAAGGCCAAGTTAAAAAGTTTAATGTTTAATATTGAAAATTCCCAAAAGAGCTAAACTTTCTACATAGAAAGAATCAGAATCAAATTAATGAAAACTCAATAAATATACTGGTAGTAATAGTTACTCAACCACTGTTTTCTGCCTCCTTCGATTAGTGTCACTTAATTTATATAGCTTTCCATATCTTTCCCAACTGGATGCGAACTGGTTGCATCGGAATCCCAGTCACGCTCCCATCTCTGAAATCGACTGGGGATTCATTAATATGTATGACTGTCCATGAGCTTAGCTCCGAACTGGACCTGCCCGCTCTCTCTTGGCGAAGTGCAAACTGTTTAATTGCGGAATAATTGTTTTGCACACATAACCTCGCACCGTTCCAAAACAAAATGAAACGGCCGGCCATAAAAAGCATATTAAGTGCGAATTAATGACCACAAAAGGTATTCTTTGAGCGAAAAAAGAGCGCTGCAAAAACGGAGCACACACACACATTCTGCGAGGAGATTACGCCAGCAGTCACCTGAGATTTGCTGTGCAGATTCAGTTTTCAGATTCCGATTCAGATTCGGATTCCAGATGCGGAATCGCAGTCTCCAGCGGCGATTAACATTAGCTCGGTTTGCCGTTGCCTCGAGTCGCTTAAGTACAGTCATTTAATTAGTCTTTAGTTTTAATGTATTTGTATTACAATTTATTAGCACTTATGGCCACTCACCATCGCGCAGCAGTCAGTCTGCGGAGCAGAAGAAACGAGAACGAGGACTTCTGATTTAACCCAGTAAAACCCGCTTTTAATACACACGTACTTATAATTAAATAAATATTACATTTTGCTTACCCGTTTTTATACCTTGTTTTTAAATAAGCCGTTTAAATGCGATACAAATAGTAAACAGATGTAAACCGTGAATTTGGCCAACTGGTCTTAAAGGGTTAAGAACATTTGCTGCTGAAGAAGTGTCATTACCATCAAAATGCAATATTCGCAGTTAAGGCCCAACCTGTAGATGTTAAGAAATACCAATATTTACTAAATATGTTTTTCTTTTATATCTTTTATAGATGTTTGAAATAATAACTCTCAACAGGTGTGTAGATAACTTAACTCTTTAGACCTTCAAAATGTGATCTACTTAGGCGTTTTCCCTCATTTGAAAGCCGTCATTAGCTTCATTAACATTGGTTAGGCCATGTGGCTTTTATCTTAAGTGAACCACAAATTTCCTAAAACATTTGTTTGATTTTCCTGACAATTGAGACAAGATCTGCTTTTCGGACAGGTTTTCGTGTCATTTGCCGTTGTTAAGACGCGTCTTTGCGACTATTTTTCTTCGATTCGATTTGGATTGGATCGTTTTGGAATCAAGTCGTGCATATTTAAGAAATCCAATCTATGGTTCATTTCTTTAAACGAAATCAATTCAAATCGCAGGCCTCAACGGTTTTAATTTTCCAGCACACGATCGATTCGAACGCGAGCTTGTTTATTTTTTCTATAACAAATTCTTGCATTAATTTCAAATCAATTTTCTTCACAGCTTCGGCCCTTATCTCCTCTGAGCCAAACAAACAAAGAGGCGGCTAAAAACATCGACGAGTTGGGGGAAAACAAAGGAACTTCATTGTTTCATCGCGACTGTAAAAGAGATTTATGCGTCCAAGTGAAATCATTTATCATGCTTAATTAAAATTGAAATGTTTAGCTGGCTGACTTCTTCTTCTCGCGCAGCTTCAGCTACCAAAATGGGACTTTAGCCAGGTCAAGTTCTTGTTGTCGGGTGTTATTAGTTGGTCTGACACATTGTTACACAAAATGCATTTAACCGGTTTTTCTTGTATCCCTTTCTACATCGACATCTCCGAAGATATTTTGGGTTTTCCATCCCATTGTTTGGAGCATACATTTAGCGGTCCGTTTCCAATGCAAAGCGACCGTTTATCTTTTAATTGTAACAGTCCCCGGCATAAATTAACACACACCCATAAGTCTGTCATAAATCGTAGAACTGGCGACATTTGTTATTGATGATATCACCGGAAATTTGCATTATAAAAGGATTTCGGCGTAAAAGGTCACCTGTCCTGAACTAATCCCATATTCGTTCTCATTAGAAACTGTTTCTTCTTCTAACAGTAGCTCTTCAAATTGTTTGGGATCTATTCAGATGTACGAATAAGTCCGACACACTTATTAGTGGAGTGGAGTTCTTCCAAGCCCTTAAATATTATATGTATTTATTTACATCAAGGCTTCAAATCTGCTATTGACTATAGATGAGGTAAACTCAAAGAAATCGAAAGCTTCACCTGCCAGAAAAAAGAATATAATATTTAATAGCTTATATCTTAAAGCAGATACTCATCTGCTTCCCAAGCACTTCCCAGAAAGAAATCAAATGATATCTGTAAACGGTTTCTCCCACATCTTTCGACTTATTCCACATAATTATTTTGTATAATCAATGGCTCATTAAATCAATCAGAGCAGAATCTAGAAATTTGCAATGTAGATTCGTCAACGTAATTCATAGAAATGTATCTGCGAAATCACACACATATGACTAAAACAATTATTCGTTGCCCCCATTCAGTGTGCCTTTTGCATCCGACGGCTCCCCTTAATAGAATTCTGTGATATTTGCACGTTGACTGCTATATCTATATCTGTTTCTATATCTGCTCGCTATGGGTATATGGGTATAGTTATTGCCTTTGCCTTAGCTGGCTGGCTGGGAAGGTGTGGTAAAGCGAGGTAAAGTCTGGCTACAAGCTACAGTTATTATTGAGTCTCGCCCGTTGCCAAGTTAAAGTTCAATGATGTCATTACCCACTAATTCACACCTAAGTTTTGAATACGTCGCATGCCGTCAGAGCTCAGGCCTTATGCCTTATGCCTTATGCCAATCGATCGAATTCGAGAATAATCATTTGAGATAAATAACATTATTTGGCAAATGGAATTGAAACAACAATCTTAAAAGAGAAGCTAACGAGACAGCCAGAATAAAATATACAACGAAATTTGTCTACCCCCCGCGGTGAAATATTTTTTTGTTGTGTGCCAACATTTATTCCAAATTTAGTTCATTGATTGCTGTTAAGTGTGCGTTTTGTTCCTACAGTATATATATGTGCTTGCTTTTTAATGGCTTCAGGTAGCTGCCGCTGATTATGATAAATAAAATATGAGTTCTGGCTAAGTTTGTTGCCTAAGTCTTTTGTTTTGGTTTCGTCTCTGGATGAAATGTCAACGAATTCGTGTGGTGGCTGTGCAAAGATGGATATTTTCATGTGAAAATGAGTTCAGGCCATGGTTTCCACTGGCTGAGTGCCTTTCAATTGTCTAGGCCGTTCTGTTGTTGTCACTGCCAATTAACACCCGTTCCCCAAAAAGTTAAAAGTTAATTTAAATCAATGCGCAATCGCGAGTGCGTCAAAGTCCGCTCGTGCGTTGCTGAAACAAATGCCAAATATTCACTATGAAAAGCCCATGGATCTCGTTGGTTGGGCTCCAAAAAGTGTTAAGTATGCCTCGTCTTAGGTTGCTTATTTTCGGTGCCCACTGTTTGCTTTGGCAATCAGTTTGTTGATAATTTTCGTGTGTGTGCTGTCTGTTGTTTGCCATGTTTTTGTACCCTTTGTGTGTGTGATAATTTAGACAATTCGTCGATAAAGGCGCACAACAAGCTTCTATTTTCCTCGGCTTTTCTTTGTCTCTCCCTGTTTGAGCTGCATTTTAATTACGTCTAATAAGCCAACGTACGTATTGATTTGTCTTTTGTTTAAAGTTCCATTTAGCGGCCAAGTTAGTTAGCTTTTAGGGCCCCTTCTCTGGGTGGTCGCGTTCACACGACTCTTTCTGCACATTGTCCGTTTGGGATATTATGAGTATTCCCATGATCCATCATTTCCGATCGAGCTCAAGCGAGCATTCAATCATTGTTAGTACATCACCACCCACCGCATAACTTTCGGCCATCTGCAATCACAACACAAATGGCCATGTAAGGCCAATCAGCGGAAACTTGGTCAATGGCTATAATTGCCCGGCCCGAAGTGTTAATGCTTCGATTCGAATAACTGGGGAGTTTTCGGTTTCATTTGTGCAGCATCAAAAGTAACAATAAAAACGTGATTAAAGATGCTATGCAAAGCAATTGTTAATCGATAAAGGGGTAGCAAAGACTTGGATGATCGGGTGTGCTTGATGGAAACTACAATAGTTGCATGTCAAATGTCGCACAAAAATATATCCTATTTTATAATAAATTAATGGATTAATTACAATTATATTAATAATATTAATATATAAAATTACCTATCTATTTTAATTTTTAGTTTAATAATTTTATAATTTTCGAACGTGTATCATAGCAAGGAAGATATATTGATGACCTAAATAGGTAACAATATGAATAGCAATAAGATAGAAAATTAAGCAAAAAGCTTAGCAAAACCACCATTCGGTTTCACTTCCAGGGCACTCGATAGCTCCATCATGAGCTCAGCCCCTTAATTCCATGTTATTGAAACGAATCACAAATCGCTTGCCTTTTGCAAATCGCTTTGGCTGCGCTTAATGTGGGAAAATGTCGATGGCAGTGGGCTTCACTTGGCTGTACTCCGAGTTCTCGGGGCTCACCTCTCTAGCGATGGGGCCTGCCCCAAAAGACAGGCTTCTGGCCCACTCCCAGTCTTTCCCCGATCCGTTCACCTGACTATTAAAATCAAACTATCGAGCAGAGCGAGCATACGTCATGCATATTATTACAATTACAAATGTACGAATGCCATGACAAATATATTTCTACATGCATTTTTTATGCTTCATTTCCTGTGGCTGGATATCCAAGCGATGGGAGTCCCAAAGTTTTTAGGAAAGCTCTTGGCTGCATATTAATTTCATGAGTTTTTATTTAGTTACTGCTTTTTCGGGGGGGTGGGCGTAAGGTGCATGGCGGCCATACGAAATGTGCATTTAATTGACAAATCCCCAAATTAGCATAAACGGCATTTCTTAACTCTGACATTTTCATTAACAAAAAGGCCCCGTTTACAGTTACGCCCGTAGAGGCTTCTTTTGACATCGAATCGACCTGACATGGTCGGTGAAGTTCAATAACTTGCATGTTCTGGCTGATTTTGATAAATGCCTTTAACAAGTTTTGCATAATAACGCACAATGGCCACGAAATGATATGTCTGCAGGTTTCTTCTATAGCAGTTCGAAATTTGTTCTTTCGCGGTCTTCAATTGTTGCGCCTGTCACTCCATGTGGCAGATGATTCCCCGACTTTTGCATGTCCAACTTTCTGGACTTTCTGTTCTGGACATTTGTGGGCCCGTCAATCGATCCGATACATTTCTGACTTTTGTTTGGCCGCCCTGACAGGCGAACGTAATAATAACGTGACTTTATGAAGTGGTAATGAAGCCATTAGGCCTTGCTAACGTGTTGCCTTCCAACTTAGCCAGCGGCCAGGGCTTGGCCCACAATTTCCAGTATTTACGACAGGAAATTGCGCTTTGAATTTTGAAAATCCGAATTTTATCTAATTTATTTTCTATTTCATGGTTTTCCTTTGTCCAAGACACTTCATAGTTTTTATAGCTTTTGAATTGTGTTTTCGTTTGACGATGGGAAGTGATAGATTTATGCGAGATCGTGATCGGGTTTGGATTCAGGGTGTAAAGCTAAAGAAAGTTTGGACCCAGTATCACCTTTTTAACGTATTTCCTTAGTACTTTCTACTGTGTATTGGCTACAGACTTGTAGTTTATAAGAAGTGTCAGGAAAGTACTTTTTGGGTTTTATTTAAATATAAAAAATCAATAAATGTTTAGAAATAATCAATGTCGAATGAATATCTATAATGCTCTTAGGTATTACTTGTTATCATTCAATTTTTGTCCGGAATAATTGAATATATTTACTTTACCTTAGCAGATGGATTGTTTTCATCGAAACCGTATTCTCCAATTTTATTTCCACTCAACATTTGAAACACATTTTCGCAAAAATTGAAAATTCAATTAACTATTTCCGGGGAACGCACAAAAACCACAGTCATTCATCGATCAGATAAAGTACAGACAAATTCCAATCGATCGAGTGTACTTAGCCCTAACCAGGAATGATCCGGCATCGAACTTATTGTCTTATTAAGTGGCAATTGAATTGTACTTTTCGCTGAATGGTTTTTGCATAAATTGTGGTTTTTTCGCGTTGAGTGCATCATGTTCAACTAAATCAAGATAACGCTGTCGATTAGCGCATTTCCAACGAAAAAATATTCTAGAAAACGGAAGTCGGCGGAAATGAGCGTAATAACTCAATCATTACCATATAATAACCAGCTGTGATTTTAGGGGCGTAACTGACAAAGTTCGATCCGAATGAGTGTACTTCCCTCCCGAAGTAATTGCAGGCTAAGTCGGTCTGGTATCTCACCTAGCATTTTCAACTTATATATGAAGGTATTCCGAATTATTCTGAATTATATGGGTCTCCTTACATTTTTTGAGCGAGCATAGGAGTGAAACTGCATCTTGAATTAAAGGAAGTGAGCCCTGCACACGTATTTGTTCGGCCAAAACCGAATGACTAACACTTTTGATGATCGCTGGGTGTGCGGGATTAGGGGCGACGGTGTCCGTATTTGTTCACCATTAGTATTTGTTATTATTGTTATTACTATGTATTTGAATTGCTCAAGAAGCTTGGCCGCCAGAGGCGGCAGCTGCTTAAAAATTAGCCAAACTCTAACTGCCAGACAAATGCACTTTGTTCTAGGCCTCCTCGGACTCCAGACCCTCCTCACACAGCCCAGAGCCGGGCCAGTTGAAGTTGAAAGGAAAGCCGACGACTTGTGGCCAGGTCTCTTCAGTTGGCTGTTTGTGCCGAAGCGGGAAAACTGAAAAACTAAAAAGTGGAGTCGGGAACGCGTCATTGTTGTTTACACAATTATTAGGACAACAAGCCGCCGATCGAGCACTGGACGCTGGTGTTTGCCTTAGACAGCCACTGGCTGGTTAAATAGCTCAGAGCCGACTTTGATTTTCCATCCTCTGGCGTTGGTGATTGCTGCCTGAAAGGGAGTTCCAGGGGTATACTGGGATTAAGTGGATTAGGCCATCTTCAGTGCCTATTGGTGTTTATACTTAATATACTTAATACCCATCAGATAAAAATATATTGAAGTCCTAAAGAAGGCATTCGGAATGCGATATAACAACTTGACACTTTTTATCCAATGCTCATATAATTTGGGTTCATGCCGTTATATATATATATTATGTTCTGTTAATTTTTAAATATTTCATATTAACTTCTCTTGCATCAATGGGCATCTTTAGGGTCCATCAGCCAGCTAATCGCCATCCGTTAAACTGCCCTTTTGTTCCTCCCGTTTTCTTTGGAGTGCTGAATGAAGTTTGTTCTTTGGTGGCTGTCAATTACGGCGAGTGTTGTTATTGTTCTGTCACGTAATGAGCAGGCAATTTAGCACCTGCCCGATAAGCAAGGCACGTCTATTGATCGATAATCGAAACAAGAAAACCGTAGTCCTGCCGAAAGGAGCGACTCCGGCTCTGTTTATCCACGGCGTGATGGAAGAACAACAACGGTAGCCGGACGAAGGATGCTCGTAAAATTGATTTATTTGCGCAAATGCAGGTTCGACTCATAAATGTTGACATGGCCAATGCCAGCGTCACGATCAGTCAGCAGCCAGTTGGCTAATTGTGTATGCTAATGGAATGCAATTGTGTCAAAGTCCTGCAGTACCTGAAACAACCGCACAACATCATACTCTGCCCGTGGTCGAGGGATCGTGCACTCAGAAAATAAATTTATTCTTGCTAAAATAACGTCTTCTATTTGTCCATTTTTAATATATGCCTGGTGCTCCTTGTGAGCCTTTTCAATCTTCAAGAACAACATTAAATCATTTTAAACACTTTATAATAGTTTGTAAATAAACTGAGATTAAAACCTGAATTCCCAATGCCTTTAATTTTGCTTGAAATATTATTTGTCAGGAAATGATATTACCGCATATTGGCAAACCTTTGGAGAAACGTCTTTAAGGAAGGGAATTATTTTTGTACGTGTGTAGGCAGAGGGGCACACACATTACGTGGAGTTCAGAGTACTTCGAGGCACACAAATAAATTTATAAATTATTAAACATTGGCGAGGAGCAGCGCCAGGGATCAGAGGAGCTGGAGTTGGAGCTGGAGCTGGAGCTGCAGCTCCACTGCCTGCCAAGTCAGAGGTGCGGAGACCCGGAGACCGCAACGGGCAACTGGAACATGACCGATATTGTGCGGCTAACAGTTATACGATCGGTCCGATCGGACTGGTGGTCGTCCGGGGTGGAACGGGGATTGGGGTACACTAAACGGTTCAGCATCGACGATTAATGCCAATGCACATTTAATGCACATATTTGGCTTTTTGTGTGCCACTCGATTGCTCTTTTCATATCGTCGTGACGTACGTGCCGAGCAGAGTTCCAGACTCTGTCTCCGGCTTTGAATTCGAGTCTGAATCTAAATCTGATTCTGGTTATGTTTCTGTTTCTGTTTCGGCTCCCTATAACCCCAACCCGCCGATCGGTGATGTCATGTCGAGAGGTGATATAACATGACTGCAGTCATAAAAGTACAAGCTGAAACGTACTGGATCATCGGTAGCTGGACTAATCCTATCGAAGCATTTCCCAACGGAAAATTAGAGGGAAAATTTCTATAACTATCTAGACTGTGAAGTTGTACTTTTACATTCTACTGGAGGTGTTTCCATACAAGGCATGACTCACATGCCTCTTAATATACGAACTGTAGCCCATTCCCCCTTCACTATTTCCCACTTCGTACGGTTAGTGTTTTAATCTTGACCAGAGCTCCTTGAGCTCCAAGTCCAAGGGCCTTTCATTCAGAGCATTTCGCTTCAGTTTCGATTCCCGAGAATCGCACAAGATCGACATAACAGCAACGACTGAAAAAATAAAACCGCGAACAGAAAAAGACCAATCCAAGTTAAAGTTTTGTACGTTCATTCATTTATGGCTAAGTCACGTTGGAATAATTTGTTTTATGTTAATCTTGAGCATGGGCACATTGTGCGCTCCTGCAACTTGGAACTTTGGATCTCCAAGCGCCGCCTTCCGCCTCCAGAGCAACTTTTTCTTTTTCATTTTCTCCGTGTGTGCCCCTCAATGAATTGGAATTTAATTTGAGTATTTGCGCAAATACGCCGTTTCCAAATGCGACGACAACCATATCGTGGTGACCAAAAAGCCAGCCCAACTGAGCACAGACAATTGATGCTCAGGATCCCCCGCTCGAGGAAAATGGCAGGTGGCAGTGGTTGTATCTGCTGCACCTATAGATAGAAGATATTGTATCTGCGCCGGAGTTGCGATTGCAAATGTGGCCCGCACGCAACAATGTGCTACTGGATTCCATCCGCTCCGTCCCGAACATTCAATTCCAACTCGATCTTGGAGTCAGCCGTGTAAATTGAGCCGACAACTGCTTAATCGTGAGTGTATATTGAATATCAAAAGATTTAACCTATTTTGGGTTGAGATCGCACGCGGATTAGACTGCAGCGGCATTCTTATCCTACAAATATACGCTGCTCAGTATATAGAGAGAAAACTGAACTTCCTCACAAAATTAGCGGTTTTTACTACGTTCTTTTAAAGTTCACTGAAGTGTGAATTGTTCTATTCGGACAATTTGTATACATTTAGATTTGTCTAAAGTAAATTAAGCAACTTATTTCCTTACTTATACTCCCCGGTAATCCCAGTTTAAATTAACCAAAATAACTGTCCGTAACAACCCACATGAAGTCTTTATCTTTCTAATGACTTCATTAGTTTCGAGTAATAAGTACATTAGAGCCTCTTAGCTGGGTGGCCTTCTTGTGGGCTTCTTCGATCGAATTTGGCGGAAGTCGGAGTTGACGCCCACGTTCCGATCTCTTAAGAGGATTATGCCAGTGAATGTGACGTGACCGGCAGCCGAAGGCAAGTGCAAAATAATGGTGGCACCGGCTTTTGGCTTGGTCCGAAAAATGAGAACTTAATTCCGGCGGAAATACAAAAAAGGAAACAGAAAACTGCCAAAAGGAGCCACACACACTCATCGGATTTGCCAGTTCGATGTGCGTTGGCCAGGGTTCATCTCATAATTAGGGTTCGGAATTCGCACGCTCAATTTGAAATTGAAAATTGTAGCAGAGTGTTGGGCGAGTAAGACATCAATTATGTCGGAGGAACCCCGATCTTCGCAAGGTGTTTGCCAGGTAACCTTACTGTGTGTGGCCCTTTAAGGCAACGCTGTTTCACTTTTGACCTTTGACAAATGAGCCGTGATGGATGGAAGTCGATTTTGGCAGATCAGAGCCAAGCGCCAGGTTGTGATTAATTGGCGGGCAAAATTTGGGTTGCAACTGTGTGTGGCATGCTTAGGAAACTGCAACACTTCGGCCATAATCGGAAAAAATAGTGTGCGGTGCTCTGAATGTTCTGAAATACACTTTAGCTAAAGCAACCAACAAATATATGACAATAATTATGCATACATATTTGTTATGCAGTATTAAAGCGGATGTTTAACTCTCATCGGCCTCCAATTGAATAAAATTCATTACCCAATTGAGCTGAAAAGACGTCGGTGCATCGGAATCGGAATCGATTTCATTACCATAAACGACCAGAAACCCAAAACCCGCACTCATTGGGGAAACGGTTATGTGAGCTACTTTAGTTGTCATAAGTGTCACCATGTGTTTTGATTTACAATAATAACGGCGTCTATTAAACTTCATAATTGTACCAATAACCGAAATGCCGCACGACAGTTTGACGAAAAGGTTTTGCAATCCCCCATTCGGTATCGAAGTGAGTCCAACAAAATGTTGAACGGAGCGGAGCGGAGCCAGGAGTCGAATTTGGAGTCCAGACACGTATCGCAAATAAAACGATGGCACAAATGAGAGGCATTGCTGCAGATAGATATAGTAAGAAATCATATGTCTTATTTTGATATTTATGCGTATGCCAGACCCATTTTGGGCGACCTAAGCAAATAGTGGGGATTGTGCCGAGCCGACGGGGCTGCGAGTTAAAGGCCCCAAAGCGACTTCCAGTTGGGTCATTGGCTCTTGGCGACGCGGGCCACTTTGCTCGACCCAAATCTGGCTCTAAAGTGTTGACCATAAGTGTCTGATTGTTTGTGTATCATAATACAAATCCCCGGGCCCCCCGGCCCCCCGGGCCCCCTGGCCCCCCACCTGCCTGGCTACCCCGATTTCGGTGCGTAAGTACAGTAGAACCAATTATGGATTTTATAAAACAAATGCGGCTTGCATATTGATTAGCCAGCTTTGCCTCGATTCGTTTCGTTTCAATTCGATTTGGCTCGGTTTCGTTCGCTCATCATGGCGCGCTGGCCCATTAATTTCCAAATGATTTACTTTAGTTTCGTGTGGAATTATTTGATGTCCAGCGGAAATGTGATTAAAAGCATATTTTATATTTAGTTGGCTGATAAAGGCCTCAGCCCGAACATCTCCCCTTTTTCGAACCATGTGCGTGCACTGCATGCAAATGGGGTGCTAGGACTGCAGAGAAGCCTCCGCTTCAGATTCGGATTCAGAATCAGGTACAGCTGCAGACAAAGGGACCAGCCCAGAGGAGATCTCCCCAGAAACGGACGATGATCGGCCCCCTGTAGCTATGAGTGTTTATGTCAACTGCAAGTCTGATGACAGCCATAATTCTGCTTACCGTCTGGCCGGGCCAACCGCCTTCCCAGCCGACAGATTCCAATCAGAGCCCGGCCCACAAGGCGATGAAAAACCACACCAGATGAGTACTCACCAGTAACTGCCCCAAGGTCCTGGATCGTTTTGTGTTGCGAGGAACAGACGATCGAAAGTTGCATACTCTGCAAATGATATTCGGTGTAGTAATGCAAAATGTATAAAAAAATATCTCTATGATTAAACTAGAAAGTATTTAACACAAATACTTAAATTATAGGTTTTTGAAATGAACGATCATTTTCTTGAATAATTTAAGCTGGCTTTAATGCCCTGAAGTTTTATCCTTGGTTGCTTTAAGTATGTTATTTTCCAGATAGCCAAAACAAGTGGCTCGAGCGAGTATACCTTTAATGCGAAAGAAAATCACAAATAATAAGTGCAAAACGTCAACGCCATGGGCGCAAAATTGTTATCGCCATCATTTTGGGATATTTAGTGGCAGAGAGTGTTGTCGGCGACACTGCCCCTCCTCCGGACTTCTCCCTCCTCGCGATGTCTTTTGGCTGGCTGGGATTTGTGGTCACGCTACGGAAAACCGAAACGAAATTGAGGCAACGGAAGCAGACAAAAGTGAAGAAAAATGAGCTGCAAGAAAAGAGCTCAAGAGCAGCTCCCACGGTAGCGGAATTGGTAACTCCTGCACCATTGAGAACCTTTTGCCAAAGGCCAGCCAAATTACGCGGCCAGTTTCTCATGAAAAACAGTGAGAGCTGCTGGATTTTTTTTCTACTCCTCTAATTTTGGGGGCTCTTCCTGCTCCAGTTTGAGAAGTTTAGAGCCACACGCAAGCCCCCTAAAATTAAGTTAATTAAATCGGGGCTTCGGCTACAGGCGAAACCCGCCGCTGACAAGTTGAAAAGCCCACGAAACATTAGATTATGCAAGTCAAACAAATAAACGAAATAAATCAATGCGCGGGTCCGCCAACGACGACCAACGCATTCGATATTGGAAAATATCGTTATGGAAAACGCTGCCACTGCCCAGATGCAGATTGTCGATGCAAACGAGATACAAGATACAAAATACACATGTAGCAGTCAATGACTCACTCAGTTATTGTTGCCACGATGATTTATCTGAGTGCAAAGTAGTTGAGGCGTTGAAATTGGGCGCAAATCAAAATGTATCTGCTCGACAGTGATGATTGATCGGTGACTCCCAGTCGCAGTCACAGTAATCACTTCAAGAAGTCTCTTGACGTGATGTAATTCTTAAAATAATAACGGCTAGAATATACAAAAATAAAATACATAGCACAGAATATGTTTCTGAAACGATAGACTCTATATCTTATTAGCATTTTAGCGCAAATAGTTAATAATAGTTAAATAGTAATGTTTTGCGACCAAAGAACTCTGTGATACGTAATGGCTTTTCAATCATCACCTCTCCAGCTTGTCAGCACTAATCTGGCAGTTATTGGCAGTTCTGCAACGACTGCTAAAATGAAGTCGAAGCCCCGGTTGGAGACCCCAAGCCTATAAGTCACCATCGATCCAGCCAGACTGGCAGCAGGCAGCAGGCAGCAGGCTGCGGGTCTTGGGTCTTGGTTTTCTGATTCCGAGGCTCAATATCCGACTCCATGTCATACTCAGCTGAGACCTGCGAGTGGTTCGCTCGCCCGCTTTAATTAACATATGCTAACAAGTTGGCCATGCCGCACTTTGTCACTTCCAAGAGCCAGAAACTTCAACCTGGGCCCCGGCTTCGAGTTTGGGTTCACTCAGAGTTTGAGCTTCGGCGTCAAGAGCTCGTGGGCACTTTGTGTTGGGGGTGGGCCTAAGTGGTTTTTAAATGAAATTAATTTAAATTTTTGCTTTGCAAAAAAGGAAACGTGTGGAGCCATTGCAGGCAGGCAGGCAGGCATTAAATTGTAATGAGATCATTGCCATTTAATAAATTTACTCACATGTCTATTTATAAAATGTTATGCCATGAACCCATAACCTTACCCAATAAATAAAGGGTGTAAGTTTTATCGTTTTCTGAGAGCAGCTTTGACTTGTGAGAAGTGGTTAGCATATTGACTGGCCATTTGCAAATACAATTAGTATTGTTTAGGAGGTAATTGAATATTAATAATCAAGCTAAATAAAGTATGGCTAAAATAAGAAGCGATTTTGAATCGCCGCTAATTTTACTATTAATATAAAAAAATCAAAAAACTTAGGACACGAACTCGATTTTTTCCAAACATGTATAAAAAAACACATGTGTATTTGATTAAATTAATATTTTTGGTAATAGGCAAATGTGCTGGCTTCCAGTTTTGTTTTCGTTGTTAGCTGAAATGCAGCCAATTCAAAAGACTCAAGACACGAACCCGATTCTTAACCTTGATCAATATTAAAGAGTCCCTTAAATAGGGGCAACTTACCTCATATCGCGTGAACTACACGAAGTCGAGCCCACAACTGGTCAGAGATTACGTGGTTCCGCGCCCGTCCAGTCGATCGGTCCATCTGTCCAGCTATATATAATAGATACATATGTATGTATCTTCCTAGGTGCTACCGGCTAGTTCCGCTTTCAGCTGCCATGGGGGCATTAGGAGCGTCAGCTACGGCAAATGCTTGCGATAGATAATAATAGATTTTCTCACGCTTGATATTTCAGCCACTGAATGACGTTAAACAATGTGTGCAGTCTGTGATATGGGGGGAGTTCGAGAGGTGCGGCCGAGAGAGGGGCCGGAAATCGAGCTACGACGACGATTGTAAGCTTAGAAATTACGTGCGGCTGCGGGAAAAATATTAATAAGTTACAAATACGGTTAGGGTGAGCTGCAGCTCAACGCTCGGCTAATATGTTTATTGAAACTATAAAAAGTAAAATGATTTGCATGATTTGGCAAAACAGCTTGCAGCCACATTTCACACCTGAACATGCCAGCCTTCGGACGTTAGACGAATGGCGTAATTATATGGTGGGGCTGCTGGAAGACATCTTCGCTAAATTACGAATTACGATTACGACCACGAGTGCATATGTGTACTATATGGAGCTGGCTTTTGCTGGGTAAGCGCTGCTGGAATTTTGTATGCATTTATGGCACTTAGTCATGCCCAAGTGATTTGCTAAACTAGTTTAGCCGCGCACACAGAGCGAATTCCCATTGGGTAATTCCAAAACATTGCGCCACACAAAAACAATGGCAGGCTGCTGTACTGCACTGCACTCGAGTACCTAATATGATATTAAAATTGAACTTTGCCGCCGAGTTGCACTTGCATTTGAGCCGGATCTCTTCCCTGGCAACTGGCCGCAGCTAATTAAATGCACTTGCAAATTGCCGGCGACGAATCATTTATTGAGTTATTCAAATGAAATGCCAGCTATGTGCGGAGAGGAACTTGATACTTTAATTGTAATCTGAATCGTGCAAAGATGATCCCCTCAATGCATCTGAACGGCGGTCAACGCGATGGGAACTTACAGATGGGCGGTGTGTCTTAATGGGCTAGGCTATGTTTGTTTTGGTTGAGCTAGGTTGGGTATGCCCAATGTTATGGAAGGTCAAAGTCCATGAACTCATATTAGCATAATTATTTAAGCAGCCTATTTAAAATACGGATATATCGGATATTAGCTGAGTAAATAAACACAACAGCTTCGAAAACTCCACTCCTCCATCCCCACCGCAACCTTTAAGGCCAGCAAACAATTCTCTAAAAGGACATCGACGTCTCTTAGGAAATTTCTCCCCATCTTGAACTCTGACCAGGCGCACTAAGTGTGTAGGCAAATTTGTCAAAACGGATTATCACCCATTTTCACTGGACCAACAAGTTGGGTTGTCCAACTATTTAGGCGAACCCATTACCAAGCGATCGCGATGGCGATGGGGCTCCAGAGGCGTCCGGTGGGGCAGACACACCTGATACGAGCGAATGCTCATCTCGTGAAAAATGGTCTTCGACACCCAGAGACCTGGGGCAGCTCCACACCACACAATGGGAGACCGGATCCCAACTCTCGCCGTGCCGGCATGCTGATAATTTGAGTATGAGCATAGACGAGCCAACACATGGCTATATGGCAACTATAACTGAGGATGCGGCATTGCCAAAGGCGCTGGCTTCAATGCACTTCAAGAAAAGTCCGAAAAGAAGTGCAATCAATGCTACCAAATAAAACCCAAATATTTATTAGAAAATTTAATTTTTCGTATTTCCCAACAACCCTTACGAATGCATACCTATTTGTCCTTATCAGACTCCTCTTGAATCAAGGAAGACTCGAGCAAGTGGAATTTTAGCACTAAGATTGCCAATTTGTGTGTTGTTCATCCTGAATTAAAATGCACTTAAATTACTTTCCTGAGTGTGGGCTTAAGATGACATACAATCATATTAAAAATGGTTGCCGTATTATTTTTGCAACGTTTTGAGGTGACCTCTTGCAGCTCCTCGGGCCGCCCGATCCGCCCGATCCGCCTGTGTGGCTCTACCCACCGCATTATTAATAATGCTGGAGCTGAGCTGGGCCAGGCAGAGCGTTTTGACCACCGCCAAAGCGGTTTCAAATGCTGGCCCAATGCAATTTTATTAACGCAACGACAAATGATCGCTCCATGTTGAAGCCAAGCTCTGCTAGCAACTCAGAGAAACAGAGAAAAATTGAGGCTGAGACCGGGACCCGCAGCAGAGGCTTTGTAAGGAGACCTGAGCAGAGACCCTATTAAAATTGAAAATGTCGCGAGATCACTTATCGGACGGTAATAAAAATGGTGCTTTTAAAAAACAATTTGGCTTTTGGGTGCCACAACAACAACAGCAGAGAGGCCTGAAGCCCCGGACTATGTAGATGTAGGTTGCATTGTAATTTATATCACCTTTTGGTGCGTGGATGGCTGCTCGGGGCGACATGATCATCAGGGGGCTCTGTAATACAAGCCAGTAAGTATTTATGATCCGGCTAACGGGCTGCAGACAGCTTCGAATTACTGCTCAGGGAACTAGCAATCGATGTTATTATGCCCAAAGTCCAGTCTATTTAAGTGCAAATATTAGATTTGCTTCGACTTTTTAACTTCCATTTGTTTTAAGTTTAAGTTTTTAGCTATCCTATTCTTCTCTGAGCTTCTTTGAGCATTTCAGTACCTTAAAAGCATAAGTTCCATTACAAATATTCCCACTTCAAAAGAAAGGTGCTAACCATAGGCTGAGCAACCGACAATTCAAAGTGCAAACAAACATGTCAAAGTTCTCCCCATTGGAAATCCCACAATGCCTGCCAAATAAAGCTCACACAGTACCAATAGTTCAGTTGCCATTGTTTAGAGTTTAATAAACGTTTAAATCATACTTTTGTGATGCATATGCTAAAGACAAACGAATATGTAATGAGGGGGTGTTGGGTTCAGGATTGAGTTTGAAGTTCGTTTTGTGGGATCTAATGTTGATGTGTGTGGTCTTTCAGGGTGGACCTGTGCAATCAAAGTGTGTTAAATTAAACAAAGATGAATAGTGCGTTCTAAACATGTAATTTGTTGGTGTTTGTGGGAGATGACATAGAAGTAGCACGCAGACGACTTAATATCTTGTAAGAGTTCCCAGGGAAATACGAGTACTTAGAATCAACATCGACTAAGCTGCAATTATACGGTGCTAAAAGCCCCTTTTTAGTGGCACCCCCGGCAAATGTCGGATAATTGGCATTCAACTCGAATAACTGGCAGAAATCAAAGCCACACAAAACAAATCAAAATGCATGCATATAATATGCTGTTATATGATTAATGCCCTGCACAGGGCATAAAATCAAGATATCAAAACGGAGGGCTACTGAAATTCTTAATAAAGATAAAGATAAAGGCAGGGCAGAGCAGGAAAAGGATCTGTATGTGGCTCTTCCTCATTTTGGAATTGAATGTGAGCTGGGACAGCAACTCAATCGTGGACTCTTTTAGGCAATTCGCAGGCCAATCACGTACCGAGCGTGAGCAAACTTTAAGTTAGATTAATCGAGGCATTGATTATGTTAAGGAAAAATGTCAAAACGAAAGGATATGAGCATTTCCTTTTTTGAGTTACGATCGGTTTCCGGTTGGCTAAATATGATTTGCAGGCAGCAAGGTACGAACATGTAAGGAAATCGCCAGACTCGCATCGCGCTCTCTGATTTATAAGGCTCTGGGATCCAGCTTATGTTTGATTTATGTCCCATTTAGTTGCACAGGACTTTTTCCCGTCCCCCTCTCCTCTTTTCCAGTCCTTGCCACCACCTACTGTTTCCCAATAACAATGAGATCGATCCCTGCAGCTGGCCCTGGTCGAGTTGCTTGTTTGTCCCAACATAAAGACATAATAACCTAAATAGATCACTTGTCCGGCTCGCACCTACGAGCAAGTGTGTGGTCCTTGTCCCAGGCTGGCGCCAGTTTGTCACTCTTTTTGTGGTTACCAATTGTGCAGGTTGGGTCTTTCTCTAAGGTTGGTCTAAGGCCATTTTCCGGGAAATTATTTCGAGTCCGACGAGACCTTTGATTTGGTGCTCTGTGGTTCTGTGAAAAATCCAAATTATGCAAACATAGAGATGTGAGTTCGAATAATATTAGAAACATCTTATTAAATATTAAAAATTGTACAGAGGCAAGGAGAATTTTGTAGCAACATTTCACGAAAAAAAGTTCAATTGATTAAAGGTCATACTTAAATGAACTATTTTTTAAGAAAGGATCAATTTAAAATGCATTTATGACTCGTTTAATAATTTAATGATCTTAAGTAGAGAGTACCTCTTAAATATGCACAAAATAAAGTTCGTCTCCTAAGTCTTTTGATTTCACTAGATTTACTAGAAAGACCTATTCACATACGCAGCAAGTATAAGCAATTCGACTTGATATGTAAACCAATTGAGATCACAGGCAGGTTGAGCCCAGCCCCATTCTGCTACCGATTCCGTATAACCATGATTCACCACCGCGATCTCAATCATCGGCATTGTCATTGTGATTGCGGTTCATTGTCCACAAGCCCACACTCGATGGACACTCGAGGGTCTGTCCCTGTCTCAGTTTCAGGCGCCCGTCTCAAGACTCTAATTGAAGCCTCTCTGGGGCAAACAAAACTGGGCAAAAATTAGCTCAAAGTTATGCAGAAGCCAAGCGAGATGAAAGAACAATATTATTCTTTTGAGCGACGCCAATATTTAGCCCAAGTGTTGCTTGAGCCTGCCCCAAAGACACCGCGTTTACGCACAATCCCCAAAAGGCCTCCTCCTCATCGAAACTCGCCAAATACTTGGATAAACAAATCCGTGACCGCAAAAACGCGAAAAAGACAACAAACCGAATCAGAGTAGGGTCTTTTGCTCTTAGAATGAGAGTTTTGAAAACACATGGTTTTTTTCCGATGATTAATTGTGGAATTTCTGGGGCTTAAAATGTGCGCTATAAATATGTAGATGAAATAATGCGGGGCCTTTACCTTAACACAATTGCCTGGCCGGCAGATCGCCGATGATTAAAATAAAACGCTCGGCCAGTTTTCGAAAAATAACTTTGACAATATGCCAAAGGGGGACACCGGCTTAAGGCAATTAATTTCGATAATAATTGTTCAATGTGGAGCTTTGGCAAAAGTTACTGAAGCGTCGACAATAATAATAACTTCCCCAACTTAACCCTGAAATCTATATATACACGTATACCTATATACGTGCACGGGTATATATGGGGAGCAAGTCATTAACGAGCTCTCGAACAGCTCTCGAACAATGAACAATTTCAGTTTTCTGTGTCACTGAAAATCACACAACTCAGTCCAACTCAGTCCAACTCGGTCCAACTCAGCCAACTCAGCCAACTATAGCCAGCTTGTAATTGGCGGCCCCCAGACGGGGGAGGCTCAAGATCGGAGATATATACGGAGCTGGTGTCTCTGGCAATTGTCAAAGATTGTCAAGTTTTTGGCCTCTCGGTCGTGTGCCTCAGTGGCTGAGTGCCTGAGTTTAGTGGGTGAAATTGGTTGCCTGACTTAATGCCGGCGACCTTCCTCGCGTTTAATAAATGCATAGGAAAAACCTTGCAGATACAGGTTGCATCATAAAATACTTATACCCGCTGGCACACTTCTGGCTGTGCCTCTTATTATTTCTTATACCGTTCGACTCATTGAACTTAAGCACATGAGCATGACTCTGGTGGACGCCGACTGTAACACACAGCACACCATAGCCTGAGATATAGAAGCCGCTATAGCTTCGGCAGATTGCTAGAGAAATACTGCCCAGAGACCCGGCGACGTATTCTTTTGTCTTATTGTTGAGCGGCGGCGAAACTTTTCTGGGTTAATTTTCATGTTTTTCAATACAATTTTCAACAGATTTGCTGTCAAGGCTGGAATAATTTTCCATGTCTTGACGGGCGGCAAATTAATCAGGCACACGCATAAAAAACAAAGAACAAATTAGACGGATGGCCTTGAAGAAAATTGTCCACCGTGTGGACAATAAAGCCAGATACGTTGCATTCTAGAGTCCTTAGCTTTTACCTAATAAAAATGTTTTGTAAAAAAACTGAACTATTATTTTTAAGTGCTAGAAAACTTTTCCAAGAACTGTCATGCCTAAATCAATTGCAGAAATGTTCGAAAACGTTTTTCAAGGATTTGTGACACTGATCGATTTAATACAACCCCAATGCTCATGCTCCAAGATTTCTTCGAAATCCCTTGCAGGTTCTCATTAGTCTTCACCTGGGCCAGACTGCGAAACATGTGCTACAATTTGTCTCCGGAGCGGAAGCACACAGGCCGACTTCCTTCCAGATCGGGATTCGAATAAAAACACTGGGCTGCATCCTCACCGGGAAAGCAAAAGGGTTCGATGTTGCTTTGTTCGGCCGTCATTCAGCAGCTGTAGTGACTGGAGACTCTCCCCACTATTAGAAATTATTACCCTAGATATCCGATTGTCTTAACTGATTGTCAATGGCCATAAATTTATTGAGGTACACAAATGGATGGCCCTTGCAGAGGCAGAAGAAATATTAATGATAACGCACACATGCATACGAAATCAAGGCAAATGCAGGAGGACAGAGACTTTTTCCCCGGGCAAGTGCAGCATTTGTCGACCAACTGCTGGCACTTTTTTGTTCGCTCATTTCGTTTTTACCCATCA
Organism: Drosophila erecta; assembly: GCF_003286155.1. Classification (NCBI taxonomy): domain Eukaryota; kingdom Metazoa; phylum Arthropoda; class Insecta; order Diptera; family Drosophilidae; genus Drosophila; species Drosophila erecta. The sequence goes on from NW_020825198.1 coordinate 20,657,503, forward strand.
TAGACAACCATGGTCAAGTCATCAGCCACTCGGCAGCCTGCTGTTGACTTAGAATACTAATTCAGTTCGCTGCTCGGGCCGGATGTGGTGACATTTGGTCGGGCTGGCCTGGCCATCAGCTCTAGCTCTAGCTGCTCCCGCCCTTTTTCTCTCTGGGCCCTAACAAATATTGGTTGCAATAAAAAGCTAATAAAGAATATGGAAAGGCAAATGCTGCTGACAAGTGCATGGAGCCCAGGGATGGGTAATAGTTTTCCTAGTACAGAGGCATTCTAATTTTGGCCCATAGTAGGGGAAACGCCTGCCTAGCTATCAAACATATAAAATCTGATATTAAAAAAAATATTATTTTCTAAAATGTATACCTAAGGTGAAACTCCCCTATGAATCTCTACGAATGCAGCATAATTTTACAAGAGATGTGTAAGCTATGTTTAAATTGAGAGTACATTTATTTTGGGTACGGCTTGGATAAGGCTAAATCGTAAACTATAAACTTCGTAGAAACCCATATATTTCGGTTCCCATAGCCAATAATAGATTTCCACCTCCCTGGCGCTATTGTGCATGTCACTTGCTTTCCTTTTGTTTGCTTCTCGGGTAATGCAGCGGCGTTTAACAATTCATAAACATGGCCTGAACTGACGCCACTCGTCTCGGATTCGTTGTCGTCTCCCGTCTGGTTTTTGGTTCACTTTTCAGAGCCCAGTTGGTCTGGAAAGGAGTGGGAGGGAGGCCAAGTACAAGTCCAAGTCCAGCTATCCCCAGACAAGAGGCAATCCCGAAGGGAAGTAGTGCAGACAGGCCATGTTTATGTATGCAAAACTAGTTTCTTTTTAGGGCTATGTCTGGGAATCGAATCGGAATCGAAACCGAGCCAGACCCAATACAAAACCAAAACCAAATCCAAATCCAAATCCCCAATCCCAAACCGAAACTGAAACCGAAATTAAATGCAATACTATTTGGTCTACGGGAGGATGGCACGCATTTACACGGCCTGGAAGACCATTTTGCGTGTTCGACAAATTTGTAGCTGCCTGTCCAGAGCCTGATCACGTTTTAATTGTACAAAAGCGACGACAACAAAATGTTTCGCTACTGTCGGCTATAGACTGGCGCCTACCGTAGGCTAATTAACATTGTCGGGGGCGACGGGGGCTCGGTGGTACGGGGTATGCGGGGGTCGACTTGGCTTGTAGGTCCGACGAAAAATGCTGGCTGTGTTCCCATTCACACTCGCTAAACATTTTACTTTCTTAAATCGTTTTTAATTGTGTTTGTCAAATGGCAATGTGAAACCGATAGACCGCATTTGATAAGGCCCCAAGGTGAAGGAGCCGCCGAGGGGTTGACTCTCGAGGTGAGAGTCGCTGGAAAAGCTGGCTGTTCGAGATGGGTCTGCTTCTATATCAGGCACGACTCACGAGCAGTCAATTAAAGATGAAACTAACGTTAAATTAAGCAATTAACTTGTTACTGCCACACATATTTACTTACAGCTTACCTGGAATTTATTGTGGTTGAACAGTAGGGGATGCAGTTCACTTACCGCCGCAAAATAATTTCATTTTGGGCTTACCAGACCCTCTGATCGCGTCACGTGGCCACCTCTAAGCCTGGATCATTGGAAAGCGCTCGATTCTCAAGGGTTACCCAAAAGATTGTTATGCCTGGCATTTAATTGCCTTGTAAGTGAGGAGCACCGGTAGCAGCTTCTCATTGTTTCGATGTCTTCTCGATTCGCGTTGCACGCATTTCACAGGCCAGTCCACGACAACAGCACCAACATCGGTGGCAACATCAGCCGCAGCAGACGCAGCAGCAATATCTTCGCAGCAGCAGCAACAACTTGCTACGTTTTTGGCATCTCTCAGCCCAACACAAGAGATATCGGGTATCGACGGCGGCTACTGATTTTGCACCTGTTTAAATGCTTTCGATACTTGTGATCCCATTGATAATGGCTGGACATAAAACTAGGATGCCAATGACCAGCCAGCCCGACTTGATTGCGGAAATGAGTCGGCTGAACAACGGCGATTCCACGAAAGAGACGCGTTTATTGGCACGCTACCAAGGCACGGATAAAGGCACGACCCATCGCATCGCATCGCATCGGCTTGGTTTGGATTGGATCGGATCGGATCGGACCTGCAGCGGATCGGTAGCAGCAACTCTAAATTATAAATAAAGCACATGTCACCGGGCACATCCCGCATACAAATGATGGCCAAATGATGAAGTGGCCAACTTCTAGACATACCCAGGGCACCAACGGCGAAAAGTACATAAACGGAATGGCTAAGGGCGCGGCTCGATAGTGCGTCCGATCTGGCAAAGGGTACTATAAATATTCCATGAAGCCAAGCTTTGGGTTCGGGCTGCGGCTTCAGACGACAGGTAGAGTGACTCATAGGACAGTCGTAAGAAAGTTTTACTAGATTAGGTTTCCAAATTACCATAGTATTAGACCACAAGACCCAAAAAGGATTGCGAATTTCCTTAAATCAGATTTTATATTACTATTCCAACTGAAAATCTGAAAATCTATTGAAAAAACTACTGACCACTCTATAATATTTAAAAAAAAACAGTGTATTAGAGTTTACACATTTTTACATTATACATACATTGGTATTATAGCTTATAGCTTAGAATTTTACATGAAAAATAGTATTATTTTTTAGTAAAAACACCTAAGTAAGATACATTTTTTGTATTTAAATGAACTGCTTCTCCAAGCCAATCCCCCTCAAGAGTACCCTAGAGTTCGCCTTTTGTTTCTGCGCGACTTTTGCGTGAATTATGCAAATGAGTTTAGCCCTGGCCAGTAGAATTACGCTCAATGGCAATCGCAATTGCCAAAGGTTTGGCATCATAGACAGAGACGCGCAAAGCCAGACATCATCGTCGCCGTGGTCGCCGTGGTCGCCGTGATGATGATGGGTCCACTGCCACTTGCCCAATCCCAATGTGTCTTGAGCAGCACTAACTGCAGCTACGAATGCACGGACACATCGGGCACTTGGACCACGGTCAATAAAGACGAAGACCAAAGGCCGAGGAGCGAGGAGCGAGGAACGAGAACCAGAACAAGAGCTCTTTGATCTCCGGCCGCCCCAAAGCGGGCCATTCATTGAAGTCGATTCCCTGACACCTCATCCTCTGCCCCCGTCCAAGTCCACTCTGAAATGGTCTAAAAGGCCGCGGCCATTAGCCAATATAACAGCCACGCAACGTTTTGTATTTTATCATGTCTACAAAAGTCAAAAAGCCATATTACATCATAACGCAGCCGAGGGAGATGTGAGAGATGAGATGCTGATGCTGATGCAGATGATGTTGCTGATGCAGTGGGAAATGGAAATGGACACGAAGTTAGAGTTGGAGTTGGAGTTAGAGCAAGAGGTGGGGCACTGATTCGTTTCGTGCCTAAGTGGCCTTTTGAGAAAATGTTCTAATAACAAGCCAAAAATAGGGAGAAACAAAAACTGTTTTAACTGGAAAGCGGTCAGAACGATATTGTTTGCATTTGTCAAATAGATCGCGGTCCAAAAGGGTTTTCCTTTGGCTTTTTAACAGACCGCCGTTAGGGGTTGGGGGCGTGCGGCCAGCGTGAAAATACACATGGAAAAAAAATGGGTTCTCAAAAATTAAAAACCCCACTATTGCATGAAATAATATAAATACATTTATTGGGAACTTCACAAGTTCTAACGAGTTACAGGCTCAGAACACCACGTGCTGTTTTTCCCAGTGCTATTTTTCCTTTAGCATCAGCCAACCTTCGTCGTGAGTGGTGTGAACTCGTCACTAGCACAGGTCCTATTCAAATGGTCGGCAAACAATGCAACACCCAGCTGAAATCACCTCCCTCCCCAAAGGGCCGTCTAATAAGCCGAACTCGCTCGAACGGAGCGATCACTGGCAAACAGGCAAACAGGTCAGCACGCCTGAAAGAGGGCCCAAAGGGATGAACGAATCCCGCCTAACAAGGCCATGAAAGGAGTGCATTGTGCGTCGCCCGTCGGTCACTTTGAGTGTCATAAAAACGGTCGGTCGGAGGGCTAAAAACTTAAAAGCCAGCAAACAAAACGCTGCTCTGCATCTTGTGCTGCCCAGCTAGAGCAGTTAATTAGAATGTGGAGGAGCGCGAGATGGATGCTGTGGACCGGGCACAGGTACCATATAGCTCCTATAGCAAACCCACTCCATACCCTCATTCCTTGGTGGTAGTGGTGGTGGTGATGTGAGCGGAGAAGTGCGCTAGACAAACAAGCTGGAACCAAAAGGCGGCTTGATTGAGTGGCTCTGCCCCTGGAGGAGAAGGCTGCGAAAGCCACGAAAAAAGCAGAAACAGTCCGTATGAAAATCAAATCAAGTCATAGTCACCAGGCTCAACACCCGAGCAGCTAGGGCCCCCAGTTATGGAGTCACGTCTTCAACGGCAACCGCTGCTCAATGGTGTGCAGACCTTGGCAATATTTACCAAATGTCAATGCAAAAAGTAGAAGGTGCAATGCAGAAGAGTTGTGAAGAAATCGGAAAATAAGCGAAGGAAAAGGGCGCAGAAATCGGTGCCACGAACTAGGAATGCTCTGCAGGAAAGGGTGGAGTAGGGAGTTGCATCAGCCTGCCAAAAATTATTTGGTTTTTGAACATGGATTCAGAAACATATATCCAAAGAGCATATGACTGTGCCACTCTGTGTGCATGAGCATGCAAATGGCGATCCCGTTGATGCACTTCCAAATAGTTTCCCACCATTTTGCGATAATCGACCTGCCTCATTTGGCAAGAGTATGTGGCCCACCGAAAAAAATAAATAAATATCACTAAACACAGGCGCAAACGATCGCGCACGTTTGGTAATGGATCACACGATCTTTTAGCAGGCAAAAGACTTGAGCTTGAGCTTGAGTTTGAGCCAAGTGCACGGCCTGCCTGTGAGTCTGGCTCTTCGACTTGGATCTCGGACTGCGACTGGGTCTCCACGAGGGTATGGCCATAGCTATGGCTCTGGGTCTGGGTCTGGCCATGGGTAAGGCTCTGCCGGGTTAAAATGACATTGACAGTGACACTGCTCCAGCAACTGCAGAAGCCGGAGCGATCGAGTGCGGAGTGCAGAGTGGTTCTGGGTTAATACGTGCACTAAGCGTATCAGTTAACCACACAATAATCCGGCGACCGTTCGCATAAGTGTTGCTAGCTGCTGAAGAAGCCTTAAGTGTCAGCTCAGGTGATTGCTGGCTTGAAGTGCAGCGATTCTGCAGTTCTAAAAGGAGGCATCGGTGGAAATTCGCTGAGGAATGGCACCCAAGAAGCTCGCACACGTTGCAATCGAAGCACCGCAGTTGTGGTTGTTTTGGTGGCCCAAGCCAGATCGAGATCCGTCCTAATGATGTCAACCCTTTCCACAGCTAGGCCCGGCTTAGAGCCACCAAGCACTGGACAGCTGGTTTGGCCCATTAGACTAATTTAACGAGCTGTAACATAAATTCCCTGTCTCCACTCGATCGGTTGCAGCTAGAGCTCCTGCTGCGGTGGTCGATACTCAGCGATACAGCGTGCATCGTGGGTTTTCCCACTAAAAATTTTGACTTTTTGACTTCTTTACGAGCTATCAAAATCACTTGTGGCCCAGCCTCACGCAGACCTTTAAATCTAATTTCGTTTTTCAAAAATAAATAAGGGTAACAAGATAAGACGAGACACTAAAAAACAACAACCAATAATCAGGCAACCAGATAGGTCATAATATACACTCGGAAAAGTTCTCATGCCTTTCTGTCGAAAAGTTACCCAGTTCATGCCGGATTGAATATGTGATATTCTCGAAATCGTGAATATTCTGCACATTTAGGGTAACTAACATATGTTTTTGAAATGTGCAGAACCACTGCTAGCTGTTCTAATGATATTTTATTTTGATCCCAAACTATCGACACAATTTCTTTAAGTGCTCTTCTCGCGATAAGGATCAGGCCCCTTAGTTGATTTGAGCTCGAGTTCGTTAGGCGTTTTGTCCTCGTAAATGTTCGAGGTGCTGGCTGCACAAATTAATATTGTGGATTGTGGTGTGCGGTCCTCGGAGATCGGTCCTCGTTCCCGGTGCTCAGTGCTCAGTGCTCGGTGGACATGGGATCTGGCTGGTGGAGAGAGGCACGCTGTCGGGGGCCAAACACGTCGAGGGCGAAGACAAAAGGACATCATCAGGCGGCCCAAGCAGAACAATGGGCAAATTTGTCGTAAAGAAGCAGGCCCCAGAGAGAAAGTCCACGAAAGGATTTATGCAGCTGTAACCGTGTCTGGGTTAGGTCAAGCTGCTGCTGCTGCTGCTGATGATGATGATGATGATGATGCTGGTTCCCTTACCCGTTCTCATCATGATCATTTCACTGGCAGTGCAACCTCAACTTTATCGTTGGCATGCGTATGCTTGACCTGTAAGTTCACTGGACACGCATGCGCCTCGAAAAGCAAAGGCATCATTTGAAAGACCTGTAAAGGAATGCTCGAAATGCGATTGATGGTCGCGGCAGTTACCCTGCATTCATTTAGTTTCCTCTCAGAATATATTGAATAAATGCGTTTGGATTTTATTTCAATTGAGCTGCATCGAAATTATTTAAGTTCTAAATAGGATTCAGATATATTCTAATACATATGTGACATAAAGATACCGATTTGGGCTCACCTTTGTATTCATGTTATATTGAAGGCCGCAGTAGAATCTTTTCACTCACTATGACACTAATTAAGTCAAGTTTTATGTCCTAAATGGACCGCTGAACCCCCTTAAGGCAATATACCCCAACACAAGTGGTCACCAAAATCAAAAAAAAGAATTGAAACAGATACCAGAAGACCGGATCAGCCGTACCTTAATCGCAGCACTTTAATCGACACGCAAAGTTCGTTTAAGTTAAATAAACGTTTAAACGAGAACACGGCGCGCGAAGGGAATGGCTATGGAAAATCACAACCAAAACCAAAGGCACCAGAATAAGAATGAGAATAAGACTGGGAATGGGAATGGGAATGGGTCAGAAACAAGCGAACGGCATGCGCTACACGCAAAACTTGTCCGGGGACCCAGATGAGACCCCAAGGAATCAGAGGAAGGGCCCCCAGTTGGATGAAGGAAATGTATACAAAGTAAAAAGGGAGAAGAAATCAGAATGCGTGCCCCGGCTGGGTGTGTACGAAATGTTTAAATTAAGGTGCATATCAAGTGCACCAGATCACTAATTACCAGCGCCAGTTTTATGCCAACTCCGGCCAAGAATCCCTTTCGGCCAAATCCGATCTCGTGTGAGCCAAGCGCCCCCAAAGCTCGGAGTTTGTTTTTCCATTCGATCCGTCCGTAAGTCGCACTGGAAAGCGGGTTAAAGGTGGTGGCGGCGGAATCGAAATCAATAAAGATGAGCCTCCGATTGGCCATGTGCCATGTGATTTGCCCAACTGGGCTCTGCGTTCTCCCGGCTACATTAAGTGGGTTAATGTCTTGCTGGGTGGAAGAACAATGGAACTGTCCGTCATTCGATCGGATCTTGGATAGCACTGAAATGCAGTCGGAATATGGCTAAGGAAAAAGTCAGGGAAAGAGTTCACCGCTGAGGTCAAGTGGGAAGTGCAATACATCGCAGTTCATTAACTGCAACTCTCTTAATATACGGATTATAGCTAAATAAATTTAGTGAAGGAAAAAGTTGTAATGTACTAAAACAATCTTTCAGTACCAGAACCACTATTAAAATAGGTTTCACTTTGCTTCCTCAATCCACGACTCCGTGCAAGTTAATGATCTCGGCTCTTCAGTCCAACTGGCAGCTGAAGATATAAATATGATGCGGTATGTCATAGTTTGTTTTGACTATTTGTCAGCGAGTTGTGAGTCTACGAGCACGCCTCTTACCCTCTAGAGAATCTCGGCGGTAATTAAGGCCGCTACCGGACGCAGAAGCAGTCGAGGCATTGACTCTGTTCAGATTGCTGACTTGCCTTTAACAAAATTTTATGCAAATCTTTGCATAATTTCTCATTAAAGACATGTTTCCACCATATAATGTGTCAATAATATTTGCGATTTTTTCTACATTGTTTGTTCAATTCCATTGTCAGCGATCGAATGCAAATTGGGAATTTATTTTTTTAGCGCGATGCCACTCCACTCCGGCTGCAATTATTTAATTTAATAAACATGTTCTTACTGCTTGCGTATTATATATGTCTTGCATGCATTAATTTGAAAGCTTTATCCCGCGTAGCATTAGCATTGCGAACGGCGATAAATAATTAAATGCGAATACCCGTAGCAAAAGGCATTTGCAGGTGCTTGTCTTGAACTATTTTTAAAGATGTGCTCAGCCCGAGTCGCAGTTCAAGTCCGAGTCTTTGTCCATATCGCCACGAAATCTATGAGTATTGCATCTATCATAGATCACCCAACGAGCACACTCACACACTGGACACACTGCATGAGGTCAATAAAGCATCTTGAAAGTCCCCTTTGGCGCCAGGTAACTTGATCTAGCCCGCTTGTCTGCGGACATTTTCGATTGGCGCCTGCATTTTGACAGTCAATAAAAATTTGAAATGTTATACTTTCAGCCCATTTTAATGCTGAATCGATTTTATTTCCCTCTGCTTGTCTCATTCTTCTCGTCTTTCTTGTCTAAATGGGTTTTTGATTGGAGAGATTTGGCCGATGAGGCAAATGAACCACTTTTCCAGTTTGACAGCAAGGTGAGCCCAAACAACGAAAGACTTGGGCAACGAACTTGACGAATGATATCGATATACCCGACATCGGGCTAAAAAATACTCAAATTAGCCGTAAGCTTTGTTATTATTGAGGGCGTGTGCTTCTTAACAGTCATAAAGAAAGCTGAACTTGTTCCATGCATTTTATCGAAAGCTAAACAAAAGACTCGGGAAGCGAACTTAATGTGACGTTAAGTCTAGCCTAGAAGATCGTTAAACTAGATATACGTGGCTATACATTTCAAGGAAATGTCATCTTAATTGATCTTAACTTAGTACTATTAATTACTTAGATCAAGTGAAGTTTGGTAGCTGGAAAACGAATTTTTAATTTGCTTCAACACCTTTTTTAATTTCTTATTATTTTCATACTGAACTAACAAATTTGGATTTACAGTTTTAATTTGAAGTAAAACCTACTTAAGAGTATATTGACTCTATGGCTGGAGTTTATTGTATTTATTTTATTTCGTGTGGCTCATTTTACTATGGCTCTTTAATAAACTATAAAAATAAATTTAGAAACAATGACGGCAAAACACACGTCGGAATGCGATCGTCCGCGATACAATGGCGTGCGCTGCTCATCCAACCGCCCCTCCTCCCCTTTTAGCCCATATATGGGCCCCATCATGCATATTGATGATATGCTGTTCGCCCATCTCCCCACCCGATACGTTCCAATCCCAAATGGATGGCTTATTGTCACCGACGCCTCATGGGTATTACTTTCGACACAGCCAATGTCGAGCACTACGATATTTTGCATCCAAGAAAGTCGGGGATCCTGCATAGTTCTCGTGCCGCGAGCGACTGTCCCATTCATCATCGGGTGGATGGTGGATAAGTCATGCCGTCGGGCCATAAACCAAGTGCGGCCCGATCGGCCAGTCAGCCGCCTAATTAAGTGATTAAAATTCTGGCCATCAACGGGGCGTATGACTTTTGTATGTGTTAATATAAAGTTTATTATTTGAAGCAGCACGTGGTCGCACTGCCAGGCAGAATCGCCACTGCCGGAGATATCGAGTCGGCCCATATCGGAGGCACAAGCATAGGCCTAATGCTCATGAGCGCGGCATATAAAACATGGTGCTAAGGGGGCCTAGCATCGAATTTCTGTGCGTAACATTTGTGGCATTTTTAATTTACTACACAACTGCCTTACAGCAATCGCGCCTGCAATGACCAGGCTCACCAAAGCACTTAACGGCTGCTATATCGGTTTTATTATCGGCCATTGCCGATCGACTTGCAACCGAATGTTGATTGAATTTGTGCCAAAGCATTTGTTTTCCGTCTCTGTTTGGTGTTGCCATTGACAGGCCACGCCCATTTGGCCCGTGGTTAACGAATATCGGGCCAAAGGCACCGCCGATCAGATAGATATATGCTCGCATGTCCGAACAGAACTGATTTTGAAACAAGAGCGGTAGCTGAATACGTAAATAATTTATTGGCTTTGATCCTATAGGAATGTGCGGCAGTCGACAAACTTTGTGGGCAGCTAGCAGATACATCCGAAAGATAGTTTCCATAATGATGTGGTTAAGTGGGGTATAAAAATCAGAAAAGTTCGTTAACTTTAAGGTACGAAGAGCATTTCGTCTTGGAGTATTTCTTAAATGGTTTGCTCAAGTTATTTAAACTTTGCGTTTTCTAATTTAAACACATTTTTCGATGAAGTCACAACTAAAATGAAGCCACACCGAAGTTAATCGTGTCATGGAATTAATAAGTTTGAATGTAGACTACATTGTAAATAATTTGGTGTGAATACTTCGACAAAGTATTTGCTCATTCTGTGAATTATTATAGGAAGAATTAAAGCCCGCAAAAGTTTAGTTTTCAATAGTTTTTATTTTTCTTTGTATAAAACTAAATGCCAATCTTTAGACATACCATAACTAGGTCAAAATAGAATACTTAGAGACAATAAAGATCATTCTTAGACTTAACAATTTGTATGTACAATAGCATTTCGAGGGTGGGAATGATTACTACTTCTACGGCTCTACCGCCGGCTAACTTTAAAATACAATTGCAAACAAGCTCGAAGAAATATTTACAATTTTAACGTTTTCATAAAAATAATTTTTGGATCTGAGCTCAATAGGTGAGTGTGTATGTGTGTGTGGTGTGATGGTGTGATGTGCATAGGTGTATGTGTGCGTGTGCAATGCAACTACCTGGTCAAGCTGTCTCTTTCCAGCAAAACCTGTCTGTCCCTATCTCTTTCCACTTCCCTAAGTGTGAGCGAGCGCACACGAATAAATTTACATTTTCTTTAAGTAACAAAAAATAAACAACGAGGGTTTTTGGGGCGACTCCTCCCACTTGTTTTTTCGCCGTGTACTTAGACACACACGAATATTCCCCTCATGGCACTAGCCGCATTGTGGGCCACCGCGAAGCCACCGAAGTGGGTGGCCTCTGCACCACCCAGCTTCTGCCGCTTGACTTCCGCATGGGTGGTGGTAGTGTTCGGTGAGTGGGCGGCGGAGTGGGAGGAACTGTTGCTGCTGGTGGTCAGGCACTCGGCCTCCAGTTGGTAGAACTTGCGGCGCGGAGCCGCCTCCACTTCCTGATCCTCCGAGCCGCTGTCGTTGAAGCTGTGCACCGAGCTCCTTGAGGTCTTCATGCTTAGATCCATTGGTCCGTCTTGGGCGGAGGCAGTGGGGGGATGCACTGGCGCAACGCTGGCGGTTTCGCCTCCAATGGAGCAAACCGAGACGGGCGACAAGCTCTGCATCTTGGCCGCAAAACTCAGCGGGCTGCTGCTGGTCGGAGTGGTAGGCGTGGCACGGATGGCAATGGGATGCAGCAGGCTTCCGGACGACTGATGGCTATGCACGGACTGAACATCCTCCTCCAGGCAGACATCGATGGGCGACTGGCGGGCCGAGGAGCTGGGCTGCACCACTGGTGGCTGGCTGGCGGGACTAAAGCGGTTCTGCGACTCAACGGAATCCACGCTCTGGCGGTGCTTGTACATCTCCTGGCGGTAAGCGGCATCCGCAGCAGAAGCCGCTGCAGCGGCGGCACTGGCGTGGTAGCCGGGGAAGAGGAGGTGCGGGGGCAGCTGGAAGGGCGACTGGTGCGGCACACCACCCATCATGCTGAAGAAGGGCAGGGCGGCGGACGGATCGGGCAGATAGCTGGGATAGCCCAGCAGAGGCATATGTGGATGACGCGGCACCTGCTGTTGCTGCTGCTGATGATGGTGGTGCAGATGGGCGGCCATGTCCCCGAATCCGGGCGTGTGTGGCGAGCCCACTGGGGAGGAGGCCGACGGGGCACCACCCACCGACACGCCACCCGCTGTTGGAGGCGCCTTGCCCGCCGCTGCGGCGGCTTGTTCGTGCTCCTGCAGCAGACAGTGGATCTTGAACCAGTTGGAGCGACGTCCGTAGCGGGATCCTCCCTTCGACATGCCCACGTTGTAGCATTTCCTCAAGCGGCACGCCTTGCAGGTGGTGCGGTTCTTCTTGTCGATGATGCACTTGCCCTCGTTCTTGCACTCGCTGATGGTGCTGATGTTGTTATAGGACCGGCCGAAGAAGGACTGCAATGGATTGGCGAGGATGTGGGTTAGTTAAGTGGCATGGAACTGATTAATGGAAGAGCAGAATTCATTCAAGAAACTTGGGGCACAACTGCCTTTTCGTTGAACAGGAACACTTCAAGGAAGTAATTCCCCTAACCCCTTAGGAATACCTTCTGCTAATTCATTTGTCAATGGATTTTTTAAGACACAACTTACCTTGCAGCCCTCGCAGGTGAAGGCGCCAAAGTGGAAGCCCGCCGCCGGCTCACCGCACACTTTGCATGTCTGGTTCATCTGGAAGATAGTAAGGAAATCCCGCGTTAGTAAGGGTTTAATCCGCTGGTCGAGGGGTGCATGTTTAATCCACAATGAGGCGAACTGAAGGGCACTGGGAGATGCTGGACACTAACCAAGTTGAACACCATTTTGGAGTACTGTTTGTAGGAATTTTGTAAGATTTTCTCACGATCGCTGTGAGGATCTGCTGTGTGATCTGTTCGCTTGGAATGCTGCTGAGCAACTGATGCTGGGCTCTAGGCGGCCCAGGATATATATAGGGAAAAGAGAAAAACTAGGCAGGATGGGCGTTTTTTATGATCACAACAGGCCAAAAAACTTAAGCTGCTGGATTATGCAACCCTATGCGTTCATTTTCATTTTTTTCGCGCTGTCCAGTCATAAAACTCAGGTAGATTTTCTTTTTTATTCGAAGTCATTACGAGTGCTGCGAAAATAGTGTTCCCTAAAAAATGCGCCAGCAGTCCGGACCTTGACGTTCGGCCATAAAAACACACGCCGATTTTTCCCGAGTCAAACAAAAAACTGAAAATTCGGCTTATGAAAATTGTGATTTTTTTCCCGCGGCCTCGGGATGCAAAAAAATAGGGAGAAGGTGGAAATGTGGCCGTTAGTTTTTCGCGTGAAACAGTAAAAAATAAAAGTAGTGCACAAGGGATCGTAAAATTTGCCGACGGCCGCGACCCAAAAACAAAAACGAAAACCGTGAATTGACTTTGATCTCATGTTGTCTCCCTCGCTCAGAACTTACCTTTTGTTTTTTTCTTTTTGTTGGATGGGCACTGGGTTTATGACGACTTTTTAATTGCAGCGATTCGCGATCGTTGCTGCACGTTTTCTCACTCTGGCAGTTTGTATCTGTCGTTTTTCGGGGGTTTGCAAGCACTTTTCGATCAGTCTGTGTGATTCAGGTTTTCAACACTTTGATTATAGTTTTGGATACGATATGCTGTGGGTTCGATCGTCGAAGCAACGCGGTCTGGAAAACCTCGATGTGTGTAACTGACACTTCGGCTACTAGCTGACGACTGATTTCTGGCTGAGAGGTTCGACTGGCAAGAAGCGTTTCTGTGTTTCGCCTACTGGCCGAACTCTTTGGCTTATGTACTCGCACTCACACAAAAGCAGACTTACCAGTTTTCAGCCCCAGCTCTCTGATAAATCACGGCCAAAACCACCACCTTTAAGACTCGGATCGAGTGAGAGAGCGATCGAGCACGCACACATGCGCATTGAGTGCAAACCCCACTTGAGCGAACTGTTAGCAGAATGTTAGCGCTCTGTTAGTGAATGAATGGAAAACACTCACTCATTTCGGATCTCAGGCTCTTTCTCTCGATTTTGAGTGCCTGTAGCTGGCAATTTGCATGGCCCTGATATTATTCGTTATTCGTTTGTTTATTAAAGATACATACTCGCGTGCTAAGGGCGGCTGGATTTCTCACTCACTCGAACAGCACACACACCACCTCAGCTATTCAACTAAGCCGTTGACTTCATTTTTAACAGCTGCTCATTTTTTTGGCATGGGCGGAGCCGTATTGGCCGCTCGAAATCGAAATGGTTGGAGGCCAATTCGCTTGGGGGTTTCTTGTCAAAGTCCGCCGGTTTTCGGATACCATTAGCGTTTCGCGAATGCTTATTACAGCCTGGTTTGATTTTAATGACCTCATTCCGCGGGAACAATCCCCTCGTAGTGTGTGATTTACAAAACGAGTCTCAATGTTTCAGTAAATATATTAAAGTTTGCATGGCCGCGGCTTAGCAATAAATTAAAACGTTTAAAGTACAAGTTAGTCAATAAAAGAGCAGCATTGATTCATACCTATAAAATGATAGTTGAGCAATTGCATTTCCATCCGAAATGCAATAAAAAGAAGACTATTTCGACGGGTTATTTCCTGGATTCAGAATGACTCATATATAATCGAAGTTGACTTGTAAACATATTCTTAAATAGTCAGTTGACATGTAAACATATTCTTAAATAGTCATTGTATGCTACTTTAGGTTTTAGCTTTAAATTAAATAAATAAAGCTATATAGTATGATATAATACATTCTTAGTAAAAATGAAAACTTCAACAGCCTCTCCTTTTCCTCCATACTTCTTAATAAAAAACACATATCAATTGAATTTAGTTCTTACCCTTTTAAAAGTCAACTTCCAACACAATTTCTCCTGTGTCCAAACAAAGAACCTTATGACGGCACTTAACTCTTTTTATGAATATTTATTGTTGTTTGCTCAGAGCCAAAATAAAAAAGAAGCTACCTGTTTAACCCTTTTATGCCGCTAACCGAGTGCTTAACCCTTTTATGGATGTGCATTGTACCGAAAGGGTTGTTCAGACCAGAAGAGAAGAACCTTGACTTTTCCACTCTGACGTGTGGCTAGTATTATAAAATATATATAATACTTCAACCGATGTACTAAGCTATGTTTAAGGTGTACTCTTGACAAAAACTCGTTAGCAGACTTCCTAGAAGACTTCGCATTTGACTTTCATTTGTTGCATCAGGCAGGAGAATTCCGAGTAAAACGGGAAAAAACGCACAAAAGGCTTGTAAAAAAGTCAAAAAGTAACTAGAACCATCCTTCGAATCCAGCATCTCGTTTTTCGCCAGTTTTTCGTTCAGCCACCCACCTTTTTTCTAATCGATTCACTTTTATTGCCCACCGTTTTTTCTATTTTCTCACACCATAAAAAAGACTCGTTGTCGAAAATTCTTTGCAAAAAATGCGTTTGAGGCGTTTTCGCGAATTTCCGCGCAAGCCAAATGGGTAATTTTCCCGGGGTAATTAGTTAGCCCGAAAGGAGAGGAAAAAATGAGGACAATGTGACTTTAATCCGGTTTAATCCCCGGCTTAAGTTTTTTGCCGGCCAGCAATGCGTTCGCATCTTTCAAAAATAATAAAAAAAACCGAGCCGAGTGTCGCGTCCGCCGTCATAATTATGATCCTAGGATAATCTGCAGCTTAGGTAAGCTGATCCCGCGATTAGGTAACGAAATCGCTGGCTTAGGTACCACAAGAATTGGCCTAAAAAACTCAGCCTGCGTTCGGGCCACGTTGCACGTTTTGGGCCGTGCGAGTCATAAAGTCAGGCCGGTCGGCCGTAACCATAAAAATTGTCGAGCAGCCGATGGTTATAACCCGAGCCAAACAAGAGCACCCGAATTCCACCCATCCATCCACCCATCCGCAATTTTTTAAGCGGAAAAGGGATAAAACGGCTGCCTCTCGGCCTTGAATAACAGCGGGTCTGAACCAGAACCAGGACCTCATATAAAAAAGTCAATTGTCGCGGCTGAGTTGCGTAAAAAATGACAAAAATTCTCGGGAAACAGCCTCAAGATCACCTATTACTAGGAGGCTAAAAAATGGTCGATTGCTAAAAAACACAATAAAAAGTAACGCTCGAATCTGCGATGACTTTTTGACTTTTCAACTCTGGCTCAATTGCCCAATGTCGTAAAACGCAGAAGCTGTCGGCAACGGCAGCTACTAAATTGTGCTGCCGTAGGTATGGAATTAACTGTTCCGGATTTCTGGCTATACAGCATTAAATACTCAAGATGTCAGAGAAGCCGAGAGGCCCCCGTTCGCATTTACATAGTTTTGATTGCATCATTTTGGCACATGACTGTATAACCAGCACATATCAATCAAATCGACCCCGGGTCCGTCCGAACTTGTTCGAACTCAATTTTTGGACTCGTGTTCGCTCGCAAGAGTAATTTGCATATTTTTGATTTAACAGCTCGGACTTAGCATTTTGTTTTGCCATCTTTGTTATTGTAATGATGTGCAAGGAATTTGCATATTTGGTATCCTACACAACGGACAGGTCGTCCGTCTGGCCTGGTCCACAGAGATAAGATAAGCTGGACTCTGCTAAATATCTGATGGACAACAGTTCAATTAGTAAATTAATGGCTGGCAGGCCACAGATTTAGGCATAATGCCTCAGATAATCCAATGAATCACAACTCGTTGGATAACAACGGATCGAGCCCTGGACTGAGATGGGTTCATTATCTCCGATGACTATTCGGGTTTCATTATATAGTAAAAATAGCTTTGATGACCAGCGACGGGCGGCGGCGGGAGATTCTCGACTTTTCGTTATATGGAATTGGAGGCGGAAAATATTTATCACTCACAACGGATTTTCTATCTTACATCGGAGTAAATTAAGAATTGTTCGGCTTAAGCACTATTATTAACCGGTCTGGTTCGGAATGTGCTGCGGTTGATTGTAGAGTGGGGAGTTTTTAGCTGGCATAGATGATTTATTTCACATTTTTTTACTTTAAAAATTAAATAATATTAAAAATAAAATCATTTAAAAAAAGGGTGAAAGTTCAGGTTTTCAGTGCTAAATAAATTCCTTTTCAAGCATGGAAATTCTTGAACATTTCTAAACCCCTATTTAAAAAGTAAAAAAATCATATCACCATTTTTGGTACACCCCTCTCAAAATAAACACATACTGCAATATTTTTAATGAATTTTATCTTGTTTATTGGTTTTTAATAAAATATTAATAATATACAGGGTATTAAATATTTCTTAGCCAAGCAACCCTACCTCTTGATTAGTATAATATATATTAGATTTACTTTTTGCACACATTCTCGAAAAATTATGAATTCAGCTTGGGGGCTAGGAAAAGTCAATAAAACTTGTTTTGCCAATTTCTCATGGCATCTGGAAGTTCTCGATGTCTTTGATATGTGGTTGGTTCGGTTTTGCCTGACAAATGTCTTGTGTTTAATTGTGTTTCAGTAATGTCTTCATTACGCTTTCGATGTTCCTCTCACCTAAAACTCGTTTCGATGGTTTAGCGGGCTTTGTATTTGATATATGGCCAGCGTTTATTGATTCTCTCGGCGGGAATTCTTCAGCTTATCACTGAATCGGACAATTGATATTGTATTGGAATTATGAAATTATGCAAATTCCCAAAATATGGTTATTGATGGCAGCACAAAACGCGAACAAAGCTGGCGCAAAGGGGTTGAAAACGCTCCTAAGACTTTTGGCAAATATGATATTTATAATCGAGTGTGACAGCATAAATAATAATTACGCTACAATTATGACAGCAGGGTTTATCCGACTGTGAGCGTCTAAGCCTTTCGCCAAATCTGCGAGTTTTCCGTTGGAGTTTCCCTCAGTTTTGGTTTCAGTGCGAGTCTGGCTTGGACCAACGCCAAACTTCCCACGGATCACAGTCCGGAGATCTAAGATCGCTAACGATATGTTAATGTAAACCGAAGTACCCACATGTTTGAGATTAAACTCTGCTCCGGGACTGGGCAAAACCAACGAGCGGAAGTCGAAGCTGCGGTTTGGCAATCAAATTTCCAGCCAGGCGGGAAATGCGGCAAATTTTCCAAAGCGCTTCGCGGTTTTTCACACAGTTTCCGTCGCTGGCTGGCTGATCTCAATTAAATCCGCCTGACCGGCGACTCGGGACTTGTTTGATCGGATCCTGGCTTTGGAATTTACACAGATTGCACAAGTCGATGAGAGAGCGACCTCGAAGGTCTCCGGCGGCCAACAACACCGACCCGTAATCCTGGCCTAATGCTCGATAATCTATCTAAGCCGCAAGCAAGTTAAGCTAACTGGGAAAAAACGCCGTCAATGGGCAGCCTGTCGGGAATTCCTCGTTTCACTGGGCATCATGATCTCGAGCGATCCGTCCAACGAAATCGCCCTTACTACGAAGCCAGATTAGTCAATATGACTTTGGTTATACCAAAGACACTGGAATAATAAGATGCGTAAATGGAACATAAACATAAAAATATATATCCCTTTCAGTGTAGGGTAATCAATTTCTTTACAATAATTTTGTATTGTATTTTAAATATTTTTTATGAATAAATATTTTAAAATAAATATTATAACATTTCAAACACTTGTATGAATAACATTTGCCCAGTTATTTGTTCAAGGGGGATGCCAATTTGATCTTGCAAGCAATCACACTTAAGAACACATACACTACACTCACTGCTCGACCGGTAAGAGAGATGACTTGAACTATTTTGCGACTCTAAATTAGAAGACATGCCTTACAGTCCTCACTAGAACCAGTTGGGAATTATAGGGCTGCAAGACAATATTTTTCGTAAGCAAATATTAAAAGCGGCAATAACTATGTGTTCCGACAGTAAGTTAAACATTCTTCAGGCTTTAATTAAGATAATTTTTACTACTTTGTGCAAGTAACACATACACTGCATACATATGTACATACATACATACACACATACATACATACATACATACATACATACATACATACATACATACATACATACATACATACATACATACATACATACATACATGCATACATGCATACATACATACATACACACATACATACATACACCGGTACATACACTACATACACCGGTACATACACTACATACATACATACATGCATACATACATACATAAGGATCATTCTGCGCAGAAAATTGTCATACCAAACCAGATTACCTATCTTCCGAAAACAGTAATTACATTTGTTTTCTTATCGGAGAAGTACTCATATTATTATTTCTTTATAAATCCGCGAAGTGCTTATCCTACATTAGTTTTATAAAATATATATAATATATAAATATAATATATATATATAAAAGTCTTTGGAACAAACGTAAAAGAAATTGGAAAGAAAAATTGTTATAGCAAAACACCCTTCCAGTGGAAATATAGAATTTTCTTTAAACTACAAACTATTTTCCGGCATTTATTTTCTATTTCTGGCACGATCCGTGCGATCATCAAGTTGATTCCCAGGCAATTGCAACCAGTCCGTGGCCCACACACATTAGTTTCCTGGAAACATATTTCACTGAGTATAAATATGATTTTTCTTATCGATTTTAATGATCGCACATAAAAATTGTGACCGGATACCCCGGTTCCACCCCCTCTAACTTTTTTAACGCCCAACTTCAAGCACTGGGCGAAAATAAATGATTTCCCTAATGAGCTATGATTTACAGACAATATTTTGAACTATAATATAGTTAATATATTTAAAAGTCAGTAATACTTCAAAACTATTTTGTTCTGCCCTGGAATTGATGTATTATTAATAAACGGATATTTTCTGCCAGTGTAGGGAGTCATCTGCCCTTCCATGCCAACAAGTGCAGCAAACGCCCCAAAAGCGGCGGCAGCGCCAGTCGTCAACGTCATCGTTTGCTTTAAGGCTGAGTTAAAAAAGTACTCAGTTATGCAAAGCGCATTTATGCAACGATATTCACCCAATGGGGGAAGGGGGAGGGCTGATTGGGGAAAGGGTGGCCAGCGAACGTCGACCATTGACCATCGAACGATCATTTGGAATACGCCTTGGCATTCAGAACGCGCTGCATTTCCTGCCCGCCAACGGGTCAAAAAACTCGCCCACACTTCATAGACCCGGCTGAAAACTGTTGAATGAAGTGAGTAGTGCACTGAGAACAATTGGCATTTCAAGCTACCATAGCTAAGCACAGCTATCATGGTTTAATGCAAGAAATGCCCCTGCAAATTTAGTTTATTACATGTGATTTCCAGACAACTTATTCCGCGGTTGCTTAAATTTGCATGCCGACCATTAGTGTATCCCTTTTTTCTCCGTGTGGCTGGGAAGCTTGAGCGAAGTTTCGTCTAACTGTTATGCCATTAATTAATTGTGTGCCCTTTGGCCGATTTAAAATGCACCACATCGACCCGTGATCGGCCATAAAGACGTCTGGCTGGCGCCGGTGGCCAGAATTTAGGGGTCTACATGCGATTACCCTTCGATTTCCCAGTTTGCCGAGTGGGTACTAGACTCCCATGCCCATGCCCCTGCCCATTGCCACTTCATTCATGCTGATCTGTTCCATTTCCAATTAGCTGCACGTTCGCTATGCTAATGACTGCATTTTTCCACCTTATCATGTCCTTCCGCCAGCTTTTGTGGCCAAGAAGACTCGGCTCCGCAGCGGCACTTTGAGCCGGCTTTTTTGACAAACTCACATGTCATTTGATTTTATGTTCACACGGGACAATTTATATGCTAATTTGCAGTGCGCATCCGCATCAAAGGCGAGCCGTTGACGATTGCCTCTGATGAAGGTGTTAGAGAAGTAATTACGCTGCATTTAAATGCTCAATTAGTGCGAAGACAGTACCGCATCGCCTGCCTTTCGGCCCACAGTGAAGCCCCATTAGGTGGTTCTTTCTCTGATTCTGCGCCACCCGCCGGAGATTTCCCCCTCCTTGATTGCTGGAACCGCGCACAAGTCACAAACGAACGCATCGAGCTTCAAACGCCTGAAATGTGGTTCCTTTGCGGTTCAGCATCGTTATCCACCCACCAATGTGGTTTCGCAGCCGCATAGATCTTGGCTAAATAGGGATGTCTTGGTTCCACGAAGCCCTTAAAACACAAGAAAGAACGAACTGAGATCCATGGCACACCGGCACTCTAACATCAGCCTGCTATATTAGTAATGATATCTACACAAAAACATATCAACTACAAATAGGACGTTATGTCGAGTGTCTCCACTATCCTCTATTTTTATCGGTAAAGCGGCTTAAATTGCAAGTCTTATTAAATTATAGTTTTCATATAAGGTTAAAGAAATTAAGATAAAAATACCCCGCCTGCCAGGGAAAGTTGGCAGTAGTCTGCCCACATCTCACTTTCGCTAGAGCCACTCCAAGTCCCTATCTCCGCGTCTCCATTCGCCTATTTAGTATAGTATATAGTACCTTTCCAGGTCACTCAGTCGTAAAAAGGAATCACAGAAACTAAACACTCATATCTAAGTTATCCAGCACTAAGTGGTCTCACCTCGGCCACATTCCCATCCCCATCCTCGTCCTCGTCCACTGCGAAATGCTTTTGTCACCGACTTTCCCGAGGCTCCAGCTGGTTGCAGCGATGGGATCGCAGAGTAAACTCCTAAATTATAATAAACGTGCAATCGTAATGTGTGCTTATGAGCATAATCTTGTGGTGATTTCGCATGAATTAGCGATGCTAAATGTCAAATCGGAACGATATCAGTGCAGTTCAAAAGCATCGCAGTTCGGCGGTCCGGCAACCGGTATCCCAATCTCTCTGGTCGCCGTAAAAACTGAGAAAAAGGAGGAAACCAATCTGACTCGGCGATTGATTCAAATGTGCATGCGAACGCATTTCGCAAATGCCAAACACACATAAAATCCAGAGTTGACTTTCTGTAAATGGTGCACCATGGACATATGGCCATCGCAGATGGAATCTGAAAATCAGGCTGCGGCTTAAGCTGCACGGGAATGCAAATTAGTGCAGTTCTACTCTTAAAGGAAATCGAAACGGATTTCTAGTGCAAATGGATAATTTGGTCTCCACTTAAAATGTGGAAATAATTTATGGTAAGATATTGATTAATACTGACAGCAATTGCATAGTTTAATAGCTATGTAAACTGTAGTTAAGATAAGAAGTAAATTTCCTATTTTACCTCGGTTCACTACAATAGCGCCCAATATTTCTCAGTGTGCGGCCACCTGGGAATGGGAACGCCGCGGACTTTTGCACTTGTTCTGGCAGCAGCGGGCAAATAAAAACCAAATTTGCATAGCATTTTGTACACGGCACTGTGCCTGATAAACTGGGCTGCTCCAGGCCGGTGGCCCAGGTCCCAGGTCCCAGGTCCCAAGTGGCCGATGCCCCCGATCCTCCCGAGGAGCTGCCACTAAAGAGGAACATTTTGATGATCGCGTTGAACTTTTACGACACACTTTGTGGCTATTTATGCGGTGCATCTACAAGTATAACCGACTTGGGTGGTATATCGAGCACTTCGGACCTCCACTCATTAGCCGCGCTGGCAATAAATATTTTGATTTGTGGCAAATGCACTTTTCCGCGCCAACAAATGCGGGTACGAAGTGCACATGCGTGCCACACATGCAACTGGAGTGGCGTTTTAATGAGCCAAAGCGGCAAGGAGTCGAACCCAGTTGAACTTTGACTTGGGTTTGCTCAAGTGTTTAATGGCTTTCCACGGCGCGAGGGAGTTGCCCTGTTCCAGATGCAAAGTGGCATGCAAATCTCGTGAAAGCGATCGCGGCAAATTGAAAATCATATTTGACTTGGCCGCTCTTTCTCCGTCAGCATTGCAATCGAAATGTGGAACAAGTTCAAGCCAAAGGGCCTTAGGCAAAATAAGGCAGCCACACTACAAAAAACAGAAGTCCTTTTATCAGAGTCTGCAGAGAGCATTGCAAGTTGACGAAGTGTTTATAAATAAGTTGGAGTTTCTTATCAACGCTTTATTTTTTCCATTGTTTTTAGTGTGATAACTCAAAGCCAGGCCAAGTCATAGTCACGGGCTATCATCGAGCAGCCGGCCAGCATCGATCTGGCCCAAAAGCAAACTCAAACTCAAACTCAAAGCCACAGCAAACCGCACCCGCACCACCAGGCAAACTGGGAAACAAAAGCAAAGCAGCAGAGCACCACTCGTGATCATTGTTTGATGTCTGCTGGATTTTGCCATTTGTGCCACGCCGTGTGGGTGTGGGTGTGGGTGTCTGTGGGAGTTGAATGATCTTCGCCCAGGCGCTTTCCCATGCCCCAAGCCCCAAACTCCAGGTCCCCGTCGCAGGCCAGTGCGAATCCTACTTTCGGGCAGTTTTTGGAGCGAAAAGATCGGCAATTAATGATCTCGAATGTGGTTTATCTGGGGGCTGTCAAGTACTTTAAGTAAGTATACTAAAATATCCGCCTGCCGCGAGATCATCTTCGTGTGTGAAAGCATTCCGGGCCGAAAGGTTTGTCAGCTCGTTGGCCTCGTGGTCACCTGGCTTTAATTTGAACCCCAAACCCAAGCCCAAACCCAAACCCAAACCCAAACCGAAACCCAAACCCAAGCCGAATGGCAACCAGAAAGCCCGAATCCGAATCCCGAAACGATAGCCACGATTCGATAAGTTTTTCTCACACACGAACAAAGCAGCGAACAAAGGGAAAAGTGGAAAGTCAGAGGCGATTGCAAAGATCGCTGCGATCAAATATGTTATGGAAAATTGAGCACATACCGCAAGTCGAACGGGAGGAAGAAGAGGGCACATTGGCTCACTTTGATTTGTTTATTTCGATGCCACACGACGTACAGTGGAGCTTGTGCACAACGCTCCTGCCGTCTGAAACTTACTTACTATCAAAACCATCAATATAGAGAATTTCAAACCAACGTTTAATTAAAGGTGATTACAAGTATTGCATAAAGTATATTTTAGTTACAAAATGTACCAAAAATCCCATTCAGATGGATAATTAATGTGGTACATTAAATTTATTTTATCCAATTTTTCCCTAAGGTCTCTAATGAGACGTGAAACAATTCTATTCCCGTTCCGAAATCGGCTACTAAGGAAAAGCCCCCGAAAGTGCATCTGGAGTTGTAAAACTGTGCCTTCGTTCGCAGTCCCACTCCACTCCAATGGCACACAGCTCCCTGGGCAGCAGTTTTCCGCTGGCTCCGGCTGCTTTTCTTGGCCACATCTTGACCTTTCACTGGCTCCGATTTGCCGGAAGCGCTCACCCAAAATATATCACCAAGCGAATATCTACAAAATGATGATTGGAGCAGCTCCAGCTCCAGCTCCAGCTTCAGCTTCAGTATCAGCATTTTGCCACAGCTCCAACAATGAGAGGGCACAGCTCTCGTGGACTGGACTTGTGAAATTGTAAACAATATCTGTAAAAATAAAAACGCCCAACGCCGCCGAGTGCAGCGCCGAAAAAACGTATAAAAATGCCCATTGTTGTCTTGCAAATGTAATGCAGTCGAAGTCAGTCAGTCAAATGGCCCGCGGCCATCAGCTCGACTCCTCCGATTCCGGGCAGCACACTTGGAGGCTCTGCAACCTTAGGAAGCCAGAGTTCGGATTTTCGGGTTGGGCCCCAGCGAACTTGAGAGCTGCCCACTGAGGGTCAGCTGCGGTGAACTAGTTAAATCATTTGAATAATCACCGAGCATCGATTTGGAATTGAATTTGGGTTGCAACGGCATTGTCTAACATCTTCACGGCGGTGGTAGCCCAACGGAAGGTGGCCCAGTAATGGACCAAAGGTCAAGTATGTTGTGGAGGTAAAGTCATAGCGAGAAGTCTTCTGGGCCTAAGACTCCTCAATCTCAAGCCGATTCAAATTTAAATGTGACTTGAAAGAATGAAATATATTCTCCATTGGTTGTAACTATTTGTTTGCAACCAATAAGTTCTTCAAGTAAATTCATATTAACATTATGGTAATTTGAAATAGAGCAATCACAGCTCCCATTTGTCAGCTATCTGGAGCCACGGAACCCACTGCCCACACGTTCCGATCGATTCCGCAGATCAAAGCGAAATTCCAGCGGATGATAGACAAGTGGTGGCCCTACCATAAACTGCCATGAATTACTCTATTCCGATCCCAAGTCGGGCTATCGCTGCGCGCAATCTCGTTGGCCAGAATGCAGCGACGTGCACTCCTTACAAAATATGTTTAATTAAAATTGCTGTATTAAATATGACACAATGCTCCGAATTCCAGCGCGAAGCGTCTGCCCAATGCCCCATGCCCAATGAAAGGGGATGCGGACTGTAATTATTATATAGCACCCAGGATCAGATGCATCCATTCGCCGGCCGTTGAGCGCAGCATTTATGATTTTGTTTTATTTATAAAATGCGGCGATCGCTGGCTGAGAGCAATGATGATATTTACAATTTCCCCCGCCGCCTCTCGATATCATTTTTTACCAATTTCATTTTGTACTCCTCCCCTCTTACATTTGTCGCATAGTTCGGGTCTTGGCCAGGCTCAAAAGCATCCTTTGTCTGGTTCGAAGCAGGGCTCGAAGGCTTCGCGCCCGGCGCAACAGCATCGGATGTCCATATCTGGTGTTATGACAAATGCTGTATGTAATTATGGTCGCTGCGATCGCCGAGTGTGTATGCTTGTATATATCCCACAGCATCGGTCTTCCTCTTGCCGGGCAGCCGCAAAAAGATATCAAAAATGTCGCATATTAATAACGCTCTCCATTGGCGGACGCAGGACACGAAATGCGTTTTGTGCCTTAATTAACCCTTTTTAAATTGGGCATAATTAGGGTGGTGCAGCTGCACTGAAAGAAAATGTCTGTACATTATTACAGAGTTATGCTATGATTATTAAATGCAGAATGATTAAACAAAACTTAATGACATCTTATCAATTAGGAATTCTTTGAGCAACATTATCCGATAATTTATAAATATCGGAACCTAAACGGCTAAACAATTTTGTCGAGTGCCTCTGACATCCTTCGCCTCATCATTATATCATTCACATTCGTTAATATTTTCGAAATATTTTCGCGTAATTTGTTGATATCAATTTACACACAGCCGCCCTTCAGTCCTGCCCATAATTATATCATTTCGGTTGATCGATGCGCATCGCTCCTCCGCCAGCCCCATATGTACACTACATATCGGGGCCATAATGGGATGCCGCAGATTCCGGACAGATTTCCCATTGTTCTCGATATGAGCGTTATTTAGTTGCTGGCAGTGTAGGACGCTCAGCTCATTACTGCTGGGCTCCAGTTAGATGACTTTGAGAGGAGGAACCCCATTCAGCACAGCGGGTGTGCCCCGTACCATATGTAATTAAAGATTCCCCACCAATGGATCCCAGTCTTGTTCTCTGTCGCATGAGCCAGACATAAATGGTTTGATTTGGTGGCAGCAGCCCCATCTCGAGATCCTCCCATTCCATCACAAGTCGTCTGCTCCATCGCCTTCGGGCATCGATAGCGATACCGAGAGTATTTAAAGCAACTTTCACACTACACTCAATTGTCTGTTTTAGGGCCAAGCTCCCTAAAAGGCCAAAACAAGCGCAAACCCAACAGGCCAGTGCAAAAACTAAGAAACTTATAAAATCAAGTCGCCGCTCCGCAAGCTGCTATTTGAGCAGTCGGATACCCTGTAAAGTCATTTATCATGTGTGCATTTGCTATTTTACGGATTTCTATATGTGTTACTCGCCCAAAGGGCTTATTTTTCCATCT
Organism: Drosophila erecta; assembly: GCF_003286155.1. NCBI lineage: Eukaryota > Metazoa > Arthropoda > Insecta > Diptera > Drosophilidae > Drosophila > Drosophila erecta. The sequence goes on from NW_020825198.1 coordinate 20,684,225, forward strand.
ATCTTCGTCTTAGAAATTGCTAATTTGCGTAACAGGGTATTATCTCTAACTAAACATAGGTATCTTTCACCAGTTCTTGCTCGCATGCTGCACAAATTTGGACACATGTTGCATGCTAAGAACGAACAACGTGAAAGGATGCTTTTTGCCCCGTTTCCGATGCCAACTCGATCCCGCAAACGCCAATAATTTATAATGCGGACAATAAAATGTTATCACACAAAAAGCATATATACAAACAAGCCAAAGGGGAATCTGCGCAATCGGGGCCAAAAGAAGGGACAATCGAGAGTCGACAGGCTGAACTAAATGCCGCACGCCTGCGCATTATGAGCACAGTAAACTCGGCAAAAAAAGTACAAAATGAGTAAAATGGTGGAGGGGGAGGGGGAGGGGGAGCAGGCTCCGATGATATATGAAATCATATAACAGCAATCGGCAGGCCAGTACAACATCGCATAAAGTGTGTGTAGTTTATTAAGCGCGCCAGGAAAATGACACAAAAACCACATTGGCCAACTTAGTTGTTGTGGCTCTGCGCCTTTATAATTTATGGGCCTTCAGCGAGTTGGCTTAGAGAATTTGCCACAGTTTATTTATGAGGCACACAGCCCGGCGAGAGATCAATGCCTCAATAGAAATGGAAATGAAGTCAACTCCAGCAGATTGGAGGTGCAAAACAATCGAAAGACGAAAGAACCGCACGAATTAGCAAGAGAAGATATGGATCCTTTATATAATTTCATTAGGGGAAATGGTTGAATATTCCGATTGGTAGCAAAATAAAAAGTAGAGAAATGAGACTAAAAATTTCGCCATTTATACTTCAATTAAATAAATTCACGTAGGTGAGGAGGCGATAAAAATCGAAAAATTAATTAAAAAATATTAATTGATTAGCCATAAATACTTCGCAGACATTCGAGGACGTTCGCATTAAATCAAATAAATTTAATCGCAACATTTCATTCCGCCGTAAATCACTGTTCTATTAAAACATCGTAAATCAAATCCATAAAATTTACAATAATTGAGTCCGTGGCCGATAATCAAAAGCTGCTCCCTCCTTTACTTTTGCATTCCAGTAAAGCACCTTGGTCACATGATATTCGAAACAAAGGAAAAACAAAGAACAGAATAAATAAATAAGCCAAAGCCATATTTAAATAATTCGGCGAGGCATTCAATCTATATTTAAAGCGAAAATTGATCATAAAGTTTGCAAGGCACGTTTCGAAATTAAATCATTTTAGTTGAGCATAAGCAAAGGCTTCGTGCAGTAAAAACAAAACAGAGACCACAAAAAAATCATCAAATCTGCGGCCATCTCGGCTTTTAAATGATTTTTATAACACTTCTACGCGGCAGTTTTTCAATAAAACAAAAAAAATCAATGAATTTTATGGCGTGGCAAAAATTTAATGACATCAATCGAACTCCCTCCCCATTGTTTCGCTTTTCTAATATACAAAAAGGCTTTAATGGATTTTTGTTCGCCTCTATTCGGTTTTGTATTTCCATTTATTTAGGCATATAAACGTTACCATAAAAACAACAAACACAGACTCCCTGAAAGCGTGTTAAAAGTAGACTAATGGGTTTTAATTTCAGCCAACGAACCTTGTAAAATGTCAGGGTTTTCTTCCCCCTGCAAAAAGCGAGGGAAAAGTCAACCAAGTAATTGAATAATTGTATGCCGGCCAACGTGTGAGTGTGAGTGTTTGATGAACTTTCTCCGCCGTTCATTCAAAATTAAATCACTTTACGCACTTTAGGCTCCGCCTTTCCAGAGCCTCGATAGCGCAGTTCCGAGATTTTATCTCCATTCAAAGCGGCGCCTTAAACAAACAACAATTTGCCCGTTTTTTGTATTTTTCTATTTTGTCTACACACAAACGCATGTATCTCGAAGATACATTTGCGTGCCAATGGCGTAATTTACCACTTAACATATCAATTGTGCGGCTATTAATCAAACAACAGACGAGCCGGGGCTTGGGGCCTCTGACTCTGGATTCCTGCTTTGATTTGTACGCATCGGTTGTCAAACAAGTGAGACAAAGGCTGAAAAGATTTATAAAACTCCACGCACAATATACTCGAAAAATCTGCGGATCAATCTAGGATTTGAAACGTTTCATTTGGGCACTTTACACAGATTCCTCAACATTATTGAAGGCACAGAATTTGCTTAGGTAGCTTATTTTTATTCATTTCATTTAATATTAGTTTCAGAAATTATTTCATTATTATTATAATCGAACTAAAGTTTTCAAATAAATACGTTTTTCCAAGTGCACCAACAGATACTTCTCATATCGCAAACGTCCATCAAAGTCCACAAGCAGCGAGTCAAATCATAATAGGAGCATAAAGAGTAGAATTTTTAACACCTCACTCCTCCGCACTGGGGCTCTTTTGTTCTGCGCCCTGGATACAGTGGCCCCCCCTCGTCCGCTTTTTATTTCACTTAGTTTTGTTCAACCCGGTCTCATTGGCAGTTGGACATCCCATCAGAGGGCGATCGATCGATAAATGCTGCGGCATTCCTCCGGCATTCGCCCCGAAAACTATTCCATTGAGGCTGTCAGATGACGCCGTCTAATTGCTTTTGTTTGCTCCACTAAGGTGCCTAACGAACTCGAGTGCACGGAGCCACAGAAAATATAACAACTCAATTCGAAAAGCGAAACAAATATCTCGAACTCCTTCACTTGATAGCTGGCGATGAGGCTGCGGAGTGGCGGGAAAACACTTAAGCGCCAAAGTGTATCTTTGATCTTTTCGAGATGAAGAACTGACCCACTCGACTGCTGTTGATGGCCGATTTTTGGGGCAAAGGGGCTTGGAATTGGGGCTTTGGAGCGCTGCATTATTCGCCAGGTAGTTCTTAAGGCTTCGCAACAGGACAGGTGAGCTAGTGGTTTCCATGTACTAAGTAGTTTCTAGGTATCTTGGACAATTGATTATAAATACAAATTATTTGTCACCTATAACATAAAAGTCACTATGGTTAATAAATCTCATAACAATATGTATATTCTGGTATATTATCAAAATGTTACAAGCAATTATTTCAAAAACTCTCTTAAATTTATATACTTTATTTGTTTTATTTTTTTTTGGGAAGGCATGTGAAATATAATATAAACGGAACAGCATTTTGCATTTTTGTAGCCCCTTGTGTAGCATAGAGAAAGTATTTTAATATGCAAACGAATCTTAAAGATAATGCACTTTATAAATGTATTTATTTCGTAAACGAAATCTACAAAAAAGGAGCAAATTATTAAAAACTATTTTTATTCCTTAACAGAAATTCCCATTATCTACATTTCAGCCGATTTTTACGCAGAAATTCGTGCGACACCTAGCGCCTGGCAGCTGAAACCCTACATTCTACATGTGCAACCTACACACTTTGTACACCCTCTTAACATGTTGCATACTTTAGGGATAAAACCATTATTACAGCATTACACATTTTGTAATTATATCCCACGTAAAATATATGTAAGATATAAAGGCTGATCATAAAAAAGAATAAAGTTTTGGCTTATATATGATTTATTTTAATTTTTTCCTCATTTGTTCCAGGCTTACGCCCGCTAACCGCTCATTACTGTCACGCCTTTAACAAAGTTTAAAAAGTTATTTCCCTTTTCCCTATTTTATTATTTGGTTGCCATTTACTACCGATATTTTAAGAAATTTCTTCCATGCACTACTAATTACTGAGTAATAGGTATCTGATAGTCCAGAAAAGCGACTATAGTGTTTTTATACACGTCTCATAAAAGTTTTTTTAAGTGTTATCTTTTACGATTAAAGTTGTTGAATCGTTAAACAAAAACCACATTTTTAGCTACTTACGATAAATGATTGTGGCAAAAAAAGGAGATTGTTAAAACCATTACAAAATCTGTTTCATGGAGGTATCCTCTCATCACAAACCAGTAAGTCCCATAATGAAGAAAACCACTTTCGCTTTATTTTCTGACCACTTATATATTTTCGATGCTGTTCCAGTTAGCAAAATTTGTCATTCGGCTTTATTGTTTATTGAATGGCTTGACTTAGGCCTATGGAATATTCCAACACTTTGCACATTTTGTAATTGTTATTATTTAAAGCAATAACATTTTGTAAATGTTTTCCATTTATTGTTTTGTATATTTTCTTTTCGGGGGCGGTAGGAATAAAAATTGCAAATTTATACATATGTACGTACGCGCTTTCTAAAAACAATAAAGTAACAAATGTCTTAGGATGCATACATTTTGTCTATTTCTCATATGTACTTTTCCTCTTGTATATGTATCTGTAGTTATATATGTACGTTATATATAATAGCCATATAATTAGTTAGAAGTAAGCATACTATCTGTACAGAGATTCCTCATTTAGTTTCATTGAGTTAAGAGCTGAGAGCTGGGAAAATGGCAATGGCGCATTCAAGCCTCAATCCTTCAAGATGATGCTGAAAACAAGGAATTTCGCAATGAGATACAAGTTTGAGAAGTCACTCTAGCTGTGAAAACAATTTAAAGCCATCCAAAAGTGTGCATAGACCAAAAAGATGCATACTTTTGGACAGCTTTGCATATGATTTCCAGCCCATGGGTATAGTGTATATAGTTACATTCGCTTCTTTAGAGACTTTCGCTTTCTGCGCAGTTTTTTGTATGTGAATTTGCTCGGTGAGATTTTGTAGTCTTCATCGAATTCCTGTTCGAGTTTTATTAGATTTTGCAAGTTCAACTGGCAGTCCTGGCGGCAAACAAAGCGATTAGAAAGAAAAGCGTCCTTGTGGACAATGTGTGTGAAGTGTGTACCAACCTCCAGGTTCTTGAAGTGCCAGCGGGAATCGTCGGGGGATCCCCCATCGCTGGTCAGTTCGCTGAGACAGGTGCGCATAGTTGGCCAGCACTGGCAGCGTTTGTTGGTTATCTCGCAGCCCGGCTCCAAAACAATCGAGTCGCTGTCGGAACAATTATCGTGCTGACTGTAGGTCAGGGCGGTCAGGTGCTGCAAATCTATTCGAAAAACAAGCAAAACAAATACTGTTATTAACACCAAATGGATGAAAAGGGGTACATTTCTGGGGTATTAATCACGCATTAAATGGTTATTAAGCCCACAATGAACTTTGATTCTTAGCGCATTAAAAGAGATTATGGCTTATTTTAAACTATGCGGGGCCTATATAAGCCGACCCAAATCCCATTTTTCGCTCTAGTTTGGCACAATGCTGGCCCGGTTTTGCCTTTTGGTGATATTTCTTCGTCTGCAATTTGGACTGGCCAAGGTTTGTTGTATTTGCCCCGCATAATATGTTAAATAGAAACTCTACCCGCCAGAACAACTATGACATTGCAATCAAGTCACTGAGCTGCAAAATTATAGCCAAGACATATGTCAACAACTTTGATTGTATACTTGTGCGACAAAGGACGGCCGTGGTAGCGGTCAAATTTAGTTTAAATCAAACCATCGAGCACTTCGACGTACACGGCACATTTGACTTTCTGAAAAAGGATAAAAACCGCATGAATATAGCCGACATGAAGATGGACGGATGCAAGTACCTGGGATCGATGTACCAAAACAACATCGTTGGCAAATTGTTCAAAAGGCTCAAGTCCGTCAGCAATTTGCCAGCCAACTGTCCTGTTTTGAAGGTTAGTGAAATATACATCCTTAATCGCTCTTTGTGCATTTCCCATTCAAATTTGGAAAGCGCTTAGAACAATCTAGCAATTCAGTGGTTATTCATTATTACAATTGAGGGCTTCAGCTCTTATCAAAACATATTTCGATGACAACAAGCCAGGAAACCAATTTAATGAAATAGAACTTGCACTTATTTTTCGAGCTGGCCAAACTTTGCCCCTGCACAGCAGGAGGAAGACAAACATTTTCCCTTGAGACACAACTTTCAATAAATAAAAGCAAATATTTGTCAACATTTCGTGTTTTCGCACTATCGTCGAACGAAACTATTTAGAACCGAACAGCATTTTGCAGTTATTTCATTTACCATTTACCATTTACCATTTTTCATTTCCCTTGCAAATTGCCCCGCAACCGGGCGCATTAATTCCCCAAACACGATTATACACAAAACCCGAATTGATGCCATCAAATTACGCAGGGAAAGCTGTACGAGATCCGCAACTACACATTCATTTCGGACGAATTCCCGCCAGGAGCTCCGCAGGCCAAATGGCAAGTGCGACTGAAAATGCTGAAGAGCTCCGAACTGGTGGCGGACGTATCAATTGAGGGCGCTGTGGTCTATAATACGTGATGTTGATGCATAATGGATGCGACTAAATGCGAATTCTCCACAACCATAACCGCTTGCTGGTGCTCCGCCCAGCCCAATTTATTATTTTTGCAAGCGCCAAATCACATTGGACAAAAATTCACAGACTAATCGGTTTTGCTATTTTCTGCCAAGCTAACATAAGCTTAATGCCGCTGTACTATATTTAAATGAAGCTAAATTTCAAATGATTACAAAGATACAAGTACTTTTATTTGTACCCTTACTATTTGGCACTCGATTGGCATACCCTCTTATACCTCACGTTTGCAGTGTATACATAGAACTAAGGACTCACCCATGCACACGCCCAATCCGCTGCTAATGGGCAGCTTGGTCACACACTGCAAGGGCGGCTCACATTGACCGGAAAATCCGCCCGGACCGCCGCAGGATTCGCCCAAGGTTTTGGCGCATATGCGGCAGCATCTGCGAATAGTGGAGGTATATGACATATAGTGTAGATGGATGTGGGCATAGTGCTCGCAATGGACTATGGATGGAAGGAGTCCCAGTGGTAATTGATTAGATTCCGTCTTCGATTCGATAAGCGTTAACAATTAGTTAACACTCTGGGTACTGGGAGTGGGATGAGGATGAGCAGGCATCTGTGCCTGATGTGAATTCCAATCAGGACATTACGTGACTCCCGATGCGAAATGGGTTGGAGTTTGGACGAGACACTCTGATGTCTGACGCTCTTAATTATATCAATGCCAATTGTTAAGATCGTGGTGAGCTTATAAATTTGCGACCATTTCATGCTTAGTTAAGTAATAGTTGGTATAAAATGTCACACCTCTCGGCGAAATCATTAAGCTAAACTATTTCAATAAAATAATAAAATTACGTGCGTATATTTATGTCGAATAAAGATATAGTGCTGTTATTGGGTGTTTTTACTACAAAAATAGGTTGCTTCAATATTTAAATCATGTGAGCTTAACACTTGTCTAATTTGCGAGTATGCGTAAAATAAGAACGTTGATAGTCCTGTGGGTAATCATCAAAGCTTTAGAATTACGCGCTGTTAACTTGTTTTCTATTGTTTTGACCGCCATTGTCCATCCAACGATAATATAATGATAACAGCCCGTTTGTGTGATAGGCAAACACAACAACAAAGCTTTGTGCACTAAACCTAATTTGGAGTTTGCCTATTTATTTTGAGAACTAGCATATTGGAAATTTACAATCCGAAATTTTAAATTGATCTAATTGGTTTGATGACAGCACGATTTGGAAAAAATGTTACAAAATGGGGACACATATAAATAATTAAATCATAGAATGATTTTAAATTTTAAATTACTAGCTATGGAAAATTGTATTTCATTATACCAAAAGTCACAAGTTTACCAGATTACCAGAACAAAGTGAAAGTAGAATGGAGCCAGAATGGAGCTTACATGCAAAATGGATGGATGTGCAGGCCGGAAAATATCGTTTTAATTGGAGCACTGGGAGCGGGACTTACTTGCAGGGATCCCAAAGCATAAGTCCCTTTCCGGGGCAGTCGGGCGAGCGGATCACGTCGCACTCCTTCGGATTGCAGTAGCATTTGAGCCCATTCACCACGTGGTTGCTGCCGCCAGATGCCGCCATAACCAGGAGCAGATAGCACCACAAGTAGATGAGCAGCGCGCTCACGTTCAGGCGGCCAAAATAACTTCCGTTCGAGCGCATCCTAAGCGGAAGCTGGGCGCTGTTGTGCTGCTGTTTGCCAGCGACCCCCCTCTGCCGCTCCCCCTGGGGCGTCCTTGTGCGTACATCCTGCTCCAGGACCACGCCCCTCCAGCCCACGCCTCTGGCACTTCCGCCCATTTATAGGCAATTTTTATTGCGCCCTGCTGGCTCTACGGTGCGTTTGCGTTCCACTGCCTCCAATGATGATGATGTCGCTGATGATGAGGATGCCTGGCAAGGATTCTGGTCCTGGATTCGACTGCGGGTCCGGCGCAGGCAATTTGCATGTTGACTGCAAAGAGCAAGAGCGTTCTTGGATGATTAAAATGCCATAAACTGCGCACAGGACCTCTGTGCCCAATCCCCAAATAGCTCCAGAATTGGCGTTTTACAATTGAAAATTTGCGGAAATCGCTTGCCGGTCTAATTTCATTAAATTTTCATTGACGGCTGCCTACTTTTCGACGGTCATAAATTTGTGAAATGGTTCCGCAATGTGTTTCGGTAAATTGAAATATCCTAAAATGGTGACACTTTATGCGCTAATCAAATTATGCATTAATAAGGACAAATTTTCAACTCTGATAAGCAACATTTCGTTTTAAACACCATTCATAAATTCCATTTGCTTTCTTTAATATTAGGGAATTAGGGAATTTTTCCGCTAGGAGTAGGTAAAGTTAAAGCTTTCGAGCGCTAGAATAAATTAAATAATGAAGTGCATAATTCTCTGCCAATTTCGTGTTGGCCCATAAATTAGTAATAAGTGGCTTACAAAACTTTCAGATGCAATAAAGCGAAATAACGTTGAAAACGTGGAGTGCAGTTTCGACAGACACAATGTCAATGTATAAAAAAGCGTATATAACGCCAAACTTTTAGGGGCATTGAAACATTAGTTCGCTTTTAAATAAAAAACTTTATCCTTTTTTGCCTACGGATATAATTGAATTGCACCTTATGGCGGCGAGAGAGTCCTGATTGAAAATTCATTGCATTGTAACTCATTTAAATTATCACGAGTTCGCAGAAGCAAATTCCAGTTAAACAAAACCAATTGACTTTCACATAAAAACTAAATTTTAGCAATAATTTAGATTGGTGATTTCAAGCGACAGTAGTGCCAGAAAAACTTTGTTAATCAAAAAATATGTAAAGGTCAAATGCTTTTTAATTGACTATGAAAAGTTTCACAGAAACTTAATCAGATTCAAATTAAAAAGTAATTTTTGAAAGCAAGCTCCACGCATTCGTCCATCAGTTTGGAAAAGTTTCCCCAGCCGTGGCTCCCAATTAAAGTTTTCCCATTCAACTTGATGACACCATCGACATTTTTTTAATCAATGTCTGCTCAAGCTGGCTTCAAATCGCACTTCGGCGACTTCGCTGGCTTAATTAACCAAAACGTGGTCAGGGCCAAAATCAGAGCCTGGAAAATGAACTGCTCCCCATACACCACAAAAAAAGGAAAAATACAACGAAACAGAAAACAGAACTTTGGAAATTAATTTCAACGAATTCCCAAAAAGTATGCCACATGCCAAAAAGTTGTTGAAAATTCAACCCAGAAAGGGACGGAACAACGCGTTTGCGAAAGAGACAGAATGCGGGGAAATCGAATTTGTTGGAACACATGCCCAACTAATTTGTATTTAAACGTTTGATGTGCTGCGACTACTCCCACTTCAGGCCTACAATATATATTATTTTCGGAATTGTTGCTCGCTTTATGTGCTGGGAAATCAATGGGAAAATAATAAGCTTTCGGTGATGGCAACTTGGTTCTTGATCGCTGTTTTGTGTATTTTCTCTACTTTTCGGACGAGTATTGCTTTCACTTTGACTTGGCCGAAAGGACACTCGACGTTATTGCCTCGGCTGTTGTTTTTCCAGTTGCCTGTCAACCACTTTCAATTCGGCATTCAATTGTTGTTGTGTTTCTTTTGGCAATGCCACTGACACAGTCACAAATCCTGCTCACAAACACACTGCACACACACAGGAGCACACCTCGTTACACCTAACGACAGACGCTTAGGACTAGCACTCGTTATACTATATGCGCTATAGTAGTGCCGTGGTCCTTGTTGTTGTCGCTATCCTGACGATAAACTTTCGGTTCCGACGCCTCCCAATGAATTTTTCATGCGCTTTTGTCTGCCGCACGCGGCCATTTAAGGCAAGAGACTGAACTAGCCTGCTGCCGCCGTCGCTGCACGGACCATTTGCCAGTTAGAACGGACATGTATCGCTCCGACTTCGGGATATTCCAGTGTTTTTGTTCTTGTTTCTGCTGCCCCACGGAGGAAAATCCCACTATTTCCTCTCACCGCGCAGGCGCTTTCGCCGTTGAGCCTGGAAGGCAGAGTCATCAGACACAATACGCGAAGGACCTCGCAGTCCTTCTGAAATTCGGGTTCACACGGTGGCTGTTTTCGGAATAATGCCAGTGAGAGTTTGAAGAAATTTCCCATTTTTATTTGTAACTGAAATCCTGGGCTCAGTCGCTCTTCAACTTAGAAATTCAAATTTAGTTACTTTACATATGTTTAGTTAGTTCTTTTAAGTTCTATTAATTTCTGGTGACCATATTATTCGCAGGTAATTTGATCATTTATTTGTTTTATATTTTTAGCTGCTTTATTATTTTATGTCTAGATTTGTTACACTTAACACATTGTTCTAACAGCCCTTTAACAAGGATTGAATAAAGAGAATTTCTGTTTAAATAGTTGAGTACCGAATGTTAGAAACCCCTTTTTTTAATCACAACTTCCGCTGCCGCATAAACACCGCGTTAGCGAAGAGCTCTTGATGATGATGGCGCGACGAGAGCAAACAGCGGATGCAGAAACATCCTTCAAAATATAAAGTCATTTTTGTTTATTATAATTACAAATAAAGAGCAGGATGCAGGGGCTTAAGACTAAGCTGATTTCGGGAAGGGCGTAGCCGAGATTCTCTGACAGGGCCTATCGCGAAAGCGGGCTAATGGCCAATTTAAAAGTATGAAAGTCAGGTCGTTTGTCTTGTGATTATTTTGTATACGTATTTTTTAAGCTGCTCGCAGTTTAGGCCGCAACTTTGATGATGAGACAGCCAGACAGCCGCAGCCGTAGCCGTGTCAGCTGCTAATAAGCATCGCTCTAAGCAATTTGCCTCCAATAAAAGCCACACACCGCACGGGCCTATCGAGCAAAGTCCGCGTCCCTGCCATTTCTGCCCCTTCTGGTAAAAAGCAGGGCAAAAAACTTGCAACTTTTCCAATTAGCGTAAAACAGACGTTTGAGTCCAAAAGTACACGAGAGAGTTCAAGTCCGAGCTCCGGAGATGTGGGTGCCCACGTACGCCCACCCCTCCAGAATTTCCACCGAAGATGAGTCCGATGCCACAGTAAATGTTGCGTAAAACAACTGCGGACCCGGCTGCCGAATATACCCAACCCCGAAAACCCCACTGAGCATCCACCCAACCCCCCGACTTACAATTGAGCAAAAGAGCAATCGGGAATTATGAGCGGACAAACTTTTTTTAACAATAATGGAACGTAAAGAAAACACTCAACCCACCAAACGTAAAAAACTAAAAAAACCCAACCGAAAATATGAAAATATCGGTGCAGTGTGGGAAAAAGTTGGTAATCAATGCGGTTTTCCAGTGGGAGTCAAAACATCCAGTTAAAATGAAAAAATTATAGTTTTTAAACAACATGTTGACTGCCCATAAAAAGTTGCTCTTATAATTTATAAATGCAATGGAGTTTATATAAAGAAAATCCAAATAGCAGCAAACAAGAATATATTGTAAAATAATATTTTATCAAAGCATTATTTGCATAAATAGTTTCAGATACAATTAAATATTATTCAATTTGGGGTTCGCCAGGCAGGGAGTTTTACTCCTGAATTAATATTGATAATAATTAGATTATTAGAACTTAGAATTTAGTCACTATCTTTCGATTTAAATGCAGCTGTTTAGTAGTGTATCTAAAGCAAGCTGAGCATCAATTGAAATGCAATAGTACGTCATTTAATTTATGACGGGTTTTCCCAGTGCGGTTCGATGGCCAGGCAAAAATATGGAAAACTTATGCGCTCAACTTGATATGCTGCAAAAAGTAAATGTGCAACAATGGTGCCTGGGTGGTAGCAGCAGCTTAAATTGTAAGTGCCCCACCCCGAGGAATGCAGCATTTCGGCTATTAATTCTTGAACAATTGCCAGAGGCAAAAGTTTGCTTGAATGGTCGGGAAAAAAAGCACCAAGACGGGAAGAGGAAAAGAGACTTCCCGCAGTCGGTGCACACATTTATTTTCAATGTTTCATTACTTAACAACTTTTTGATGACAGTTTTATTGGCATTTAAACAAAAATTGAAGTGTTCTTCTCAGCCATACATATATTCCACAATTTTTGTTCTCTTTTTTAAGTTTTTTCTTTTCTGAGTACGTCATAAAACATTAAACACGAGAAAAACGCACACAAAAAGTTTTCTACGATTGGAGAGGCTGCGGCTGGAAAATGAAACCATCAAGCCCGGGCGGAAAATGGCGATGGAAAAGCAGATTTTCATGTTTCCATCGACGCTGGGTGGCTTGTAATCTGCATTATATTGAGGTATTTAAATTCTGTTAGAAGCAACACGCCCTGCAAAAGTTGGATCAACTTTGAAGCCCAAACACAAAATGTGAATCAAATAATGTTGCACAGCCTGAGTATGCTTCAGAAATAACTAATTGCTAACTTCAAGAGGGAGAGATAAAATCAAGGCAAGTAAAAGATTTCAATAGGAGAAATAAATTGAGATACTCTGTTGAAGAACAGAACAATCCGTCCTCATTTGTAAGCTCTACTTTTCTATTGATTTAATGATTCCTACTTCAAACACATCAACAAACTTTTAACTCTAAATGTTAAATGTATTCTACTCACGTAATAAAATAATTGTAGTTGGTAAGACAGCTAGTACTTTTGTATTCCAAATAAATTGTTTAGCCAATGCAAATCTGTAATTAGGTATTAATATTGTAATGTTTTAATATTAGGTTTGGAAATACCTATTCCTTTTAGGATAAACATATTTTAAAGCGAATATATTAATGTATGTTTTTCGATATATACATTTTGTATAAATTTAACCTTTTATTTTTGATTGTGCGCTAATCAACGTTGATCCTCCATTCGCTCGTATCGTCTTCGCGACCAGCCAATTAACCATTATTTCGTAAAAAAAATGGAATTTGAATTACAAATTAATGCAAGCCAATCCTGGCTGAGGGAAAAATAAAAACCAAATTTACGCAACGCCCACACAATTTATTTTGAGCAATTTTTTAAGGGATTTCTTCTGGGTAATTTGCGTGTTTTTTTCGCCGCTTGGATTTACTGTCCTCGGATTTGAGGGTTAGGAGTCTGCGGATTGGGGTGCAAAATGTCCGCAACGGCCGAGTAATTTGCCACTCGTCCATTTTAAATTACATTAGTTGAGTCGCGCACAAGAAGTAGGGAGTTTTGGAGGGGTAGAGTTCTGGTCAAATGCATATTTTTCGTTTCAATTACTTTCGGGGAGAGAGAAACGCTGAGGGCGGCGGATTGGCGCACTAGCGGATATTTTTACCCCCAGACAACCGCATTTTCCTTAATGAAATTTGCATATAAATTGCAGGACCCAAAGTTGGAAGTTGAAGGTTGATTTCGATTATTTGATGGGCGACTTTCATGGAGTTCAGCGCAACGCGAGCTCGCCGTCATCATCCATTGTTCCATCTTGTTTTTTACCCGTCGTCGTCTGTTGTTGGCTTCCTTCATTCCGCATGGGATTTATTCTTTACTTTTTAGGTTGTCAAAATGTCGACTTGTTTATCTTTTACATGACGCAACACTGTGGCTTCGCTATCATCATCATCATCATCATCATCATCGTCGTCGCCGCTCCGTTGCAATGTCATACGGATCCGGAGCGTTGTGGCATGCCGCACGCCAAGTGGAGCGCACTGCTGCAAAAGTATGCAGCTGCATTTTGGCCATCAACCGCCCTCCCCCCGCAAAACCACGCCCCTTTAACCGCCCCAACAGCCACGCCCCTTGTCGCATCACCAAGCCCTGGAAAATGAGTGAACTAAAGCTGGCTGGTTGAGTGGCATTTAATGCACAGCTAGGACACAAAGTCGAGCAGGAGTTGCCTTCAACCGCAGAAATGACAGCACACGCGGAATTTGGCTTTTGCACGTGGCCTCGAATGCCAACTTTAGACAGGATATCCGCCTTCCCCTTCCGATATAATTATGATCTCCGGATTTAGAAAAGCTATTATGTTCAATAAAATGAGGAACTCAACTTATTTTAAATGCATTGCTTTTGGACATATGGTGGAAGGCAGAACGATGTGTGAAATGCAACTTTATCATGACAGGATTGATGACAACTGTATCTCACAAACGTATAATTTTGTTTGTCAAAAGCAAGTGTGCATTTGTAAGCATGGAGTTCTGAGTAGTCGGTTGGGAATAAATGGGCTAATTTATTATTGCGTCCGGCGAGATTTTCAGAAGACTATGAATCACACACACTATGATGCACACTTTCATAAAAAATATATAAAAGCGAAACCAGCTAATTCACATGACTTGCTAATGCACACCAAGACTTGCCGAAATGTGAGCAAATTACAAAAAGACAGCATGCCACAAACTTCGCCTAAATGCAAAAACTAAGCCAAAAATCCGCTTATACTCGCTGTAAGGAACTGCTGAGAATGTTATTTTCTATCGCATAGAACACAACCATCGAGGCCATTTTAAATCAAGATTATGTGGCGCTTTAAGGCCAAATAACACGCTCGCCTGCCCGAAAATCCTTTTGTGTCGACCATCAAACGCAGGTGTGGCCATCTGGCCATCTGGCCAGGTGGACCAGTCTACCCGAGGAGGCAACACTCTCGCCCAGGTGGCATCAATATTTGCCAAAGGGTTTGGCTCCTGATTCCGCTTTTCCGCCTGCTGCTGATGTTTCCGTCGCCTGCGGCACTCCCCGTAATATGTAATGTGTAATATAGATGCCATCCCCCATGCCATCCGCTCCTTTGTCAACTATGTCATATTTCATTTCGCACAAGTCTTAATACCTTAGATATGCAAACACACACGGAGCAGCCACATTGGAGAGTCGGCCAGGCCGGAGCACTTAATGTCGAGCCCGTTCCGTTGATTTTGCGAGCACATGCAGCCAAAAGCCCACATCCAACATCCACATGCCCACCCCCTGCATCCGTCCGCATCTCCGGCATTTGTACGCTTGCTCCAGTTTTGAGCATGCAAATTCCGGGCCAGCTCCTTCATGCCTGGCCACACATGTCGGCCAGGCTCCGCCCGCTACACTGGCAAAAATGGTCTGCAGATCTTGAGACTCCTTGAGCTGGGAGTCAGCTAAATGCGAAACATCTACCAGACTGCATTCTAATTTAATACATCACTTGCTTTCTGTTACTCTTAAGATCTCTAATTATGATTTTTACCTATTTTACAAGCCTTGAACACGATATATTTCACTGGTGCTTTGCTTATTAAAATGTAGTGAAGGAAATATTAAACTATTTAATATTAAATACTATTAATATACTATACCAGACTACATTCTAATTTAATACATAATTTGCTTTTTGTTACTCTCAAGATCTCCAATTATGATTTTTACTTATTTTACATTAGCCTTGAACACGATAAGTGAAGGAAATGTTAAACTATTAAATATCAAAATAATTTTAGAAATACATTTTCTTTTCTGTGCAGAATTCATAGAACGCATGCAAATCTGATTAATATCACTCGTAGAATAAAAAGAGCATGATCTCGAGCACACGTGGAAACATATTTTCCTCAGTGCGTACTCTCTTATTCTTGTGGGATCCTTATGGTTAGTCAACATCGTCATCGACTCAATGAGCAAATGAAATTTATTTCATTATAAAACAGGCCACTTTTCAGGAGCCGTGGACCAAGGACCGAGCAAGTAGACCAGACGAGACCAGACCAAACCAAACCAAACCAAGCCAAACCAAACCAGTCCAGACCAGACCAGACCGCACAAACATTTGTTTTAGCCTAAATGCCACGCCCATTCCATTCGCCGCCCTTCACCGCATGGCATACCAGCCAGCCGCAAGAAAATTTCATTTTGAAATATGCTTTCTGAAATTATTTCGCTCTTATATGACAGGCGGGTTGAAAGCAAAAATTGCAATATTAATTTTGTGTACAACCTAACAAGCAAAGCAAAAGGGGCAAAAGGCCAATGCGGAAGAACGACCCTTGCCCCGAGTTTTCCGGGTTTTCCCGGTTTTCCGGGCTTGCCGCCCCTCTGGACTGGGAAAACAATGAGCCAGGAGTCCCATAATGGAATTTGGTGGTAACGGCCCTTCGGGGTCGACTGCTCCATCCGGACTACCGCGCAGTTGTCTTTGTCAAAAAGACGGAACGGTTTCAAGGCGGAACGGAAACAGGTTCCGGAAACGGTTAGACAAGCGACGGAAAGACGTAGATCCTTCTGTTAACTTTATTATTGCACTGCAGTCTGTGTGCGGCTGGACTCGAGGAGATGGAAAGAAGGGGGTTTTCCAAACACTAAATTTGTTCGGACAAAAGTGTCGCCTGGGAATTAGGCTCATCAAGGCTTGATGTGCCACCAGGATTCAAAGTCCGCAGCTAAAACTCATCCAATTGCGAAAATGCGAGCGATAAGACCACAGCGGACAGTCGGAAATCCGACACTCCATTTTCAGAAGCACTCCTTTGGGCATTGAGATTTATATATATATATTTGTGTTAATTTCGGATACTCTATTAGCACTTTTTATGTACTTTGTAAATGAATAATTTAAAAACCTACTAGGTTGACTTACAATTAAAAGCAGGCCCAAGTTGCGATACATTCAAAAAAAAACAAGCCTTTTTTATTAGTAAGTAATTATCAATTTTAAAACCACTGTAAATACTAGAAGTGCTCTATTCCCAGCGCCGTAGTTTTCACTTTCCCGACTTTTCCGCCAACGCTTCTAGATAAGGGGAGGAAACATTTATTCTGAAAGATGGAAAGAAACCCTGGAAAATAAGTGAAAGCAAAGCAGACAGAGAAAGGAACACAGAAGATGTGGCTAAATCTGGCGTTGGCATTGGTTTGGCTTTCGGCGAAAAGGTAATCAAAATAAATGAGCGACGCTTTTTTGGAGCGCTGATGAAGAGCCGAGCAAAACCAAGGGGAAAATCCCAATCCGTGCTGGACCGCAGAATATAACTCGTTAGCCGTAAATGATGACCAAAAGAAGAGCAGGTAAGCGGGCAGGGTAAGGGGAGGCGGAAAAGGGACCGCGATGAAGGCGGGTTCCCTCGAAATTATGAATTGTTTGTCTAGTAGGTGTCAGGTGCTTACCTTGTGCATCTAGCCGTAATCACTTGGGTAATCGCTCAAATGCACACACAAAATGATGTTGAAGTTTTCCCCAGCGCTTTTCGCCCTGCACCTCCTCTCCATCATCGTCTTCTTACACACTGTCACTGTCAAGTGTCTCTTTTATCCACTGAGACTTTCCCGCCAACTTGAAAATGGGCGGCCAAAAGGTGGGAGGCCATGCGCCTCGGCTTGTAACCTTGGTGTCAGCCCACATGGGAAAAGAGTGTGCCACCAAATAATTGATAATGATGGTTTTCTTAATAATTCATTGCATTAGGGTGGCGAAGAATTTGATCAGATGGTATTTAATTAATATGAAAAGATGTATGCATGTACCTCTACACATTTCTTTTAATAAATAACGGGCTTTTTTAGATTAAAACACATTATGTACATTACTACCGAATCCAATACATCTTAAATAATAGTTAAGGAAATAAGAAATATTGAAATAACGTATGCTTTCCATTACTTCAATAAGGATATCATCATTATACTCATAGAGTAAAAGGGTATATTAGATTCGTTGAAGACGATTCGTTGCCACGCCCACTATAACGCCCACAAATCGAACAAAACTCTCATTTATTATTTTTTCCCGAATTTCTACCGATACTCCAGAAAATTTTAAAATTTCTCGTTGGCACTTCCACTAGCTGAGTAACGGGTATCTGATAGTCGGGCAACTCGACTATAGCATTATATCTTGATTTTCGTTAAAAATTGTAGGAATCTTAATTTAAAGAACTTCGTTTCCTTTTTCTTGACTGAACTTTTTCGTCCTTTTACCGTTTTTTCACATTAACAATTCTACTCTCCCATTTCCCATCTTAGGGTTTTTAACCTTTTTGGGCGCCTCACCCCGCAAAACGTTTCAACTTTCCCCTTTTGGCTTTATAACTCACTCAAGTAAAGTTCCTTTCCAACGATTTCGTTGTGCCGCACATCTTTTCTCATTTACATTGCCCCTTCCTGTCTTTCCCCACTTTCACTCAACCCAGTTGAGTGGAACATGTTGATTTGCTGCTTTTAATTTGAGCCCACCTTTACTCAGTCAAATTCATCTTAGCCCACTTAAGTCCAAGACTCGAACATTCATTCCAGGCAACATATTCCCTTTCTTTTCTTCTATGTTAGCTCCATCTGATGAAAAAACTGGGAATTTACTAACAGATTTCTTGACACCTCGAAGTTTCACAGAGTTCCGCCCATAAATTATCATTTGGCAGCTACACGAGCTCCATACAACACCGAAACAGCCACGCCCGCTTCTTAAACATCCTCTAGGATCCCAAGCAGATAATTTTTTTGGGTTGGGAAAGGCCAAGTCAATGGGGTTGAATTGTAGGGGATGCACATCATTATATGCCTCTCACTACCACAAGTCGTTGGCCCTTATCAGCGCTTCCTGCGGGCCGATTTAGCAAAAACAGTCGGCTAAATGGATCCCAGTTAACTTGGACTTGGCACTAAGAAAAAATGTAAGTTCAACCACTTTTTTCGATAGGCGGTACAGTTTTCCATAAAGCAGGAAGAGCTTGCACCAAAAAGGTCAACGAAAATATAAAAATAATAGAAATTTACATAGTATTATATGTAGCAGTTTATATTAATCTGCTAAATATTTTTACAGCTACAAATTATATACGAGAAATACTTGACTGAACATTCTTATGTCATTTAAAATATCTTTTGTCATAAGCATTATATGTAATCCAAATGTGGAACAGAAATATCTTAAGACTAGAGACTACTGATCCTGGTAACGTACACTAGCTAGCCTGATCTCAAAAGTGAATTCAAATCAAGTTTGCTTTAATATTTTCTTGCAGTGCCATTCCGAATCGCCGAAGTTTGAAACAGGACCAAGTCCTAACTGCGGCTAGAAACTGCGCTTTAGAATGATTCTGAGGCGCTGGCGACAGAAGCCGACACGTTCCATAGCCCCTTATCATCGTTTATTGTTGCCTCGTATTTTATTTTTGGGAGTTTTCGGGCTGCAAGGCGCAACAACTTTCGCCCAGCCTTGGCTCGTTATTATCCTATTAGGATGTGACGGCAAAAGTTTTCATCCAGTGGAATACACAACACCACCAGCAACAGCAACAGCACCAGTAACCAGTACCATGCCAACTGCGTGCTTTCTGCGTGGCCCACATGTCGTATACATAACGCTTTTTATATACTTTTGCCGTTGAGCCGGCTCAGAGACATTACAAGCTCGTTAAAGTGAAATCAATGTGGTTGTCTCCGTGTTTTTGCTGCTATTGCCATAGCTGTTCATTTTGATTCCGTCCGTCCGTCCGTCCGTCCTCTTTATTTAGCTATGTATTTTTATTTCATTATACGGATTTTGCCTGCCTTTCTGCTGTTATCTGCTGGCAGTTTATGCGACAACAACACTCTGGCTAACTGACCATGAAAACGGCCACGAGGAGTGGAAGTGCGGAAAAGCGGCAGGGAAAGCGACAATCTTAAGTAAAATATACCCGCACTCGCCGAAATGCCAGAGAAAATCTAATGGGGTCGAAATAAGGAAAAGTATCCCATTTCTACTCTGGCTTCGCTCATTTTCTTTAAGCGAGAGAAGAGTGAACGAATAGTGGAGTCAATGTGAGTTAGTACTTGGAACTTCAACTACTAAAAGTTCAGTTCCACTGAAGCTGTTGAAATCACATTATAATTATGAATCACAAACAACACATAGAAAAAGACAAACTGAAATTAAAAAATTAAAAAAAATTTTTCAAATTTAAAACAAAGAAAATAATTAATTAAGTTATTTGGTAAATTCATAGTGCACACTCAAAACAAAAATTTGGAAATAAACTTGAACTGCATCTATGTATGTTTCTGAAAGGTACATTCTTAATCTCAACAGCTCAGCTTTTGTAGTTCCTGAGATCGTGGCGTTCATACGGACATGCCCAGATCGACTCGACTATCGATCCTGATCACGAATATATATACTTTATATGGTCGGAAACGCCTCCTTCTACCTATTACATACTTTTTAACTAATCTAATATACCCTTTTACTCTATGAGTAACGGGTATAAAACGGAATGTATGATGATGTTTTATCGTTAATTTCAGATCAATTTATGTTGTGATATAGGGTCATCAAATTAATGGTAGGGTAATTAAATATGAACTAAATGTTTTGGGGTCAGCATGAAATGTTTTAACCTGTTAATGATAATGACGGCACACGATGATAAGGCAGCTCAATATTATACTGATACGATACATTAATCTATATAATTTTTTGCGACCCCGAATTTAAGCTGCAAGTAAAGATCAAATTATCTTGAATCGCGAACAAAAGCAAACAATATGAGGCGTAAACATTTCGACTTGAGCCACTTAATAATATCCAAATTCCGCATTCCCCCCAACTCGAATAACTCCCAGCCAGATCGAATCAATACATTTATGCCAGATCGGTTAATATGCAAATCCAATAATTTCAGAAGCAGTATTCCCTTGGCATTGTTGTAGCCTACCAGAAACCAACCTACGAATGCGAATCGTAAAATTACTCATTCGCCAACGCGCCGCTCACTTAGCAATTAGTCACCTTAACAATCTGCAAGTACAAGCGGATTATACCGACTGCCGAATAAATGCATGCGAAGATCTCTGCAGTCGCAAGTCTCACACTGAAAAAACCCTTCTCGAGACATTAAACTATATACATACATTAAAATTAAAAACAGAATATAAAGTTTTGTTACAATACTCGACTCCGTTGACTTTACTCTTTAAATAATGATTACAGAAATTTAGATAATCGAATACTTATTAAAGTATATCTTTGCACATCAAGGTATTGTTATAGGTTTGAAAAATGATATATTTTTATTATTTTCAGTTATCTGCGTTAATCCATATTATTAAACCGAGTGAAAGCTTATTCTTAAGTGCATATTTTGAATTTTACATTACTCCGCAGCTCTGCTGATGCGATGGGCGTGAGCGGGTGTTGTCATGATATTCCATTTCGCATTTTGCATTTAGCACTTCACATTTAACATTTTGCATGGCGCACACGCCTTGGCCTGAAAAAGTGGAATGAAGGCAACGATCTTTACGCTCTTCGCCAGATTCTTCGGCTTCCCAGATACGAAACCACATCCAACACCACCCACCCAATTAATATGCGTGTGATCGATCGCAGCTGCAGTTTTTGCGAATTTGCGTGTACGATATGCACGTGATGCACTCGCCGAAATTCCATCTGCTCACTTGCTCTGAAAATTTACGACCTGTTGTTTTTTGACGTTGATCTATGCTTTTTGCATCCAATCAAACAGCTTTGAGAGGCAGAAAGCTTGCAGAACGGAGACGATTGCAGAGATTGTAGAGAAGACTGAGCGTAAGAAAACTTGAGTAGAAGAGTAAGCGAAGAGTAGAAGAGAGACTGGTAGAATGTAGAATGTAGAAGCCGGCTGCCGGCCAAAGATCAACAAAAAATAAGATTTAATGCATGGCTGCAAAGAATGCGGGCCAAAAGGGAGAGAGAGAGAGAGAGAGAGAGAGTGAGCTTTTTCTCCCGATTGTAAAATACCGCTCACTCTCTTCCCCAAAACCTTTAACGCTCACCAAAAGCTATAAATTTTTTGTGAATCGAGCTTGGAAACTCAGTTGAATTTCAGCAGTGATCGCGAAAGCCTCATAAGCTACAAAAACACAAAATTCATGCACCCACAATTAATTTTCGGTTTGTGAAGTGAACAGAAACCGTGCTATAAGTAAAAGAAAAGAAAAAACTAAAGCCATCCGAGCCCATTAAGCCCCAGAAAAATAGAAAATAAATACAAAACAAGTGTAGTGCGAATAACTAAACGCAAACCATGTGAGCAAGCAGAATTTATGCTCGAGTGACAAGAAAAAACACGAATTTTACGTGGCAGGTGTGTAGAAGCGCATTCCACAGATTGTATGTACATAATCTATATAATATAGGCACTGGGGGAATCTGCGACTAAGTTGAATTTTCGCTCACCCCATTCCGTTCGCATTACCTTCTTTATAATTTTTTTCCTATCGCAGCTGACTATTATATAAGCCAGCATAGATGTAGAAGGGTAATGACGGTAGCGTTGTTGGCCCATACAAACACCCAATATGGCTATACAAACAAACACCGACACGCACATTGAGACACGTTGAGCGTACATAGATAAGATAGCATAGCTAATAATATAACCAGGGGAAAACTGTACAATAACGTCATTTATAAAATATTTATGGATTTGGCATACGTTTTTTTCTTCAATTTCTTCATCGAATTGAGGCTTCTAAGCAATTTCCAGATGCTGCTGCCCTAGGGTATATTTATACATTATTCGCACGCATTTGCTAAATAATAAACAAATTATAAATAGGTAACTTAATAAAAAGCCCGATAGCGAAAACATATGAAAACGGCAAACACCAGATGAGTAGAATACTCGTACACAGGGAC
This sequence comes from Drosophila erecta, assembly GCF_003286155.1. Taxonomy (NCBI): domain Eukaryota; kingdom Metazoa; phylum Arthropoda; class Insecta; order Diptera; family Drosophilidae; genus Drosophila; species Drosophila erecta. The sequence goes on from NW_020825198.1 coordinate 20,707,155, forward strand.
AAATAGTCGGTGCGACTGGCAGATCGTCAAATGCTGAAAGCTTTTCGTATTACTCTATGCTCGATGGATGTATCTTTGTATCTCGGCATCGTTTATCATGTGTCTCACTCCCACTCGCTGGCTGTCACTCGGCCTGGGTCGCGTTTTTATTTGTATTTGCTCGTATTTTTTCCGATTTTTTCAAATTTTGTTTACACTGTGAAATCAAGGTTAAATGCGCAAAGCGGCGTGCGTAAATGGGCAGAAATTAGGCAGAGTTGGTAGGGAATTTATCGCAATGATCAAACAATTTGATTTCATTAGCCATATCATGCCAGTACCTACATATACTATACAATTCCCCCCTCCCTGCGACACGCACAGTCCATTAAAGTCTTATTTAAGCTTGGCAGCCAACTACTCGCAGCAAAAACTACAAGTAAAAAAAAGAAAGAAGCCGGCCAAGCTTTAAAGAGCCGAAAGCGAAAAGGCAACGCCGAATCCGAGTGTATGAAAACCAGAGCAAATAAATAAAAGCCGGGGGGAAGTGCTTACGTGACGGAGTCGAAGTTCCAATGCCCTAGGGAAAATGCTTTAAGATTGGCTCGACAGCAATTATTACCCCATATTTCAGATTTTCAAGACAGGCTTATCTTCAAAAAAAAATGTACCAAACTGAATCCAATTTATCCCTTCACAATAAATATATCAAGCATATTAATTAAAGAATGTATAAATAAGAGGTGTTATTTTGTCAGGTTCAAAGACTTAGATACTAGTTCTCAAAAATCAGAGAGTTACATTTCGTTAATTAAACAATCAAGCTGTGATTATGCAAACTTATATATGTTTACAACTCTAACAATTCTGTGGTTCCCTGAAATAAAAAACCTAAACCTAACACAAATAAGCAACGCCGCAAAATAAGAAACTAGAGTAAATAAAGAGACCCGGAATATTGGAACCAGCCTTCGAGATGTAGCCGAACTGTATATACTCTAGAAAAAATGTTGAAGATGTCAATTGTATTAGACAAAAAAAGCAAAAGATTTAAAGGTTTATGAAAAAGGACATGAATTATACGATGTTTGAATATTAAAACAGCTCTTTTTCTTCTTGTACCATGTATCTATGTTAACCCACTTCAGTTTCTATAAAGAACAGGAGTTTTACGATACTTTCACCCTAAATTCAAGGCTATGCCACGTTCCAAAAACTAACCTCTCTACCAACTCCGACCAGCCCAACTTTTCAAGCCTTAAACTCGTGCAAGGCCTAATAAAAGCCCACTGGCGAACAAATTGCGATTCAAAGCGATTCCCTTTAGCAACCCAGCGAAATGCAAATGGAAGTTCAGCAATGGATGGGCAATCGGCATTTGCCGTGGAAAACGTTGCAGACTCCACCTCGAAAGAGTATTCCGGGCAAAAAGCGAACGGCATCGGCATCGAGCAAATTCAGAGGTCAGAGCAAGGCAAAAGCGACCAAAAGCATAACAAAACCGTCGTGAAACGAGACGAGACGACGACTTCAACCATGCGGACTACACTGCGATGAAATCCGACACCGTGTGGCGTCAATTGGAAGCCAATTCGATACATCAAAAAAAATTGTATGCTTCTGTCACCGCTGCGAAGTTGAATGCAAATTCGACGAATACTTTGCATACAATTTGTATACATTCTGCAGGAAGGAATCCTATCCATTAACTTCTGAAAATCAAATAATTTGTATACACCAACGAGAAAATATTACTATGTATAGGCTACTCGAGATTTGACATGTGAGCTAATATATTACTACAACAAGATGCTGTTAAATATTTTTGTCTTGTCTTTTACCCTATTTATAATACAGCGACGGAATACAACATAAACATTCGAACCTCAAAAGAAGCATTAAATACGTATAAGCTTAATAATCCTATAATACCTATTTTGAATTTTATTGCACCGGGAATAATGGAAAGAAACCAACCTAACTTTTATGATTCGAGCGAAATTCCTTCATGTAATTAAATTCATTTAATATTTTTCATATGGTTCGTAACGACGTACATACATATTTGACTCAAGATGAGACTTTGACGTAAAAACTATAAATTTCGCACTAAATTCCACAGGAAAAGCTGATTTATTTAGCATTTCGCATAATCACTTGACGTCATCGCTATCAACATTTTAATTGACCATTTACGATCTCACAAGTGCAAACTATTATTTGTAATCATAGATTTTCAGTAGATAAAAATTTTATTGGTACTGTACATTGATTAAATCGTATTACGTAATTGCGTTTTATTTTCACCAGCATGTAGTTTACGTGATGTACTGATTTTAGATATACAATCGACCTTCTTATTTTACTATTTTCCCTTGACGAACCACAACAAGATGATGTAATTAAAGATTAAAAGATTTATAGATTCATAGAGCTAAAATTTGTGAACGGGCATAATTTTGAAGCTTTGCATATATCAGTCGCCTACTTGAAATTGTTAGTATTTAGAGACTTCTTTGTGCGAAACACTTTCATTTCTTATCTAACGATAAGATATAGATAAATTGGCCTCAGTTTTGATAACTTTTCGAGCCGTGTACTTTTCGCTTTAAGTTTCACCAGCCACCACCTCCGGAGTTGCAATGCGGTGGAAGAGGCGAGGAGCTTTATGGCAGTAGCGGTGGCTATGGCAACAGAAAGAGCCAAACTGCCCGCACATGAGGTTCGCTCTTAGCCCCACTTATCCCCCAAAAACCCCTTTCTGGGCCCCATAGTACCCATTGTAATCGCCCCGCCCCGCCCTGCAGTCTCCCCTCTACAAAACGTATCTTTCAAGTGCGGGCTGCTGCTGCCGATGTTGCTGCTGCTGCTGCTGTTGCTGTTGCTGTTGCTGTTGCTGCTGCTGTTGCTGCTGGCTCATCAAAAAGCCAAAAGTTGTTGAACGTGAAATTATTGTACGCGAACACGAGCAAATACCAAGGCAGATGTGTGTGTTCGCAAGTATTTATGCACACAGAGCCCGTCGGGTTTTGCATGTGTTGCCTTGCCGCTCCAAGATAAACAGCTGAAAAGAAAAAGCTAAAGCTAGAGCCAAAGCTAAAGCCGAACTGGAAGCATCGGATAGATGCATCAGATTTCGCATTCAAGTGAAATTTATGGCAATAATAAAGCTTAACTCGCGTTCGAGGTAAAAAGATGATGAACTATGCAGAACCGAGTATAAAAGGAACTGGAAGTCGCCATTCGTCAGCGTTTCATACTTCATTTGCCGTTGCCAACTCACAATCAACCATTCAGCCAACAACCTCCCACTTTCCAGACCCCTTGACTTTATGCGGGAAAAAGTTACTTAGCTGCTATCACAGTTTAGTCATCTACACAAATATGCGATTACCGCACAAAGCGCAAGATACAGATACATAGAGTCAAATACTGCTACAGAAGCTATACAAGATATAAGCTCAAAAGAATGCGCGAAGGTGATCACAGTTAAATGAGTCTTCATGTAAGCACTTCTCTGAAGTAAATACTTTGACAGTCTTTGGTTTCTAAGCATTCTGGGCAGCGCGATTTGGTTATTCGATTTGTCACACAAATAAATCAACGGTTTGTGGGGAGAAAGTTATAATATTTCTCAGGTAAATGCAATGAAGTAAATATTTATTCTCAACTTTGGTACACTAGTTACTTAGGAGCTCAATTCAAAATGTCATATTTGGCAGTACTGATGCAGGGAAAGTTCTACCCAAAAATGAAAGTCTGGAGGTGAGAGTGTAAAAAAGAAAACAAGTGACAACAGGAAGCAGAGATTAAAAGATCCGACAAAATGCGACCCATATAAGATAAGATCTGTTTGGTGAAGCCAACGAGACGGTAATTAAAATTCCTCTAGATTCAAACAATATCTGAGCTGATTGTTGTCGGACCAACTTCTCGGAATATCCCATTCAGTTCGGTTGCCATTTTTGTACATACAAGTATGTACGAGTATGTATGTATTTTATATCCAATTTTCGGAATACTTGTTAGCTCGATTTTCCTTATATATTTCATTTTTTGTGGGTTCATTAATCCGGAATTGTTTGTGGCCCCTCTTAGCCAAATAGATGATGTTTATGGGGAACTCTCTTTGGAGCGTCAGCACTCTTTGCAGGTTACTGAACCTGCAATACTCGTACTCTGGTTCGGATGAAGCTCGTCCAAAGCAAACAAATTCCCAGAAATTTCTATGGTCGCAAGCATTCTGTTTTCACATGTACATACATATGCACATATATCGCAGTTGGATGTGTAATCAGCAGTGGACTATTAGACGCACTTACTCGGGAGATATTCACAAAAAATATACACGTATGTTCATATGTATGTGCATACATACGTGCAACAGGAATCTGGCATTTCGGTTTTATCGGCCAAGTGAAAAACAACGCCATAATTAAGGCGTTTTCCCCGAATTCTGTCTACCTGCTGTGAGTAATGCAAATTGTTCAACTGATAAGAATAAGCCGAAAGGCTCTCATTTGCACATTTGCTGCGACGAAAAGCTGCTGTTTGCACCCATTGGTGAAATTCGGTGAAAGGAAGTTCAGTTTCCCTAGAAATTAAACGGAGCTTCTGTGAATTGCGCACACAGCTCGTATCTTATAAATCTTCGGCCTCGTTTAAAAGAGACTGGATGGATACGTTTAGAATTTGATTGAATGGATATGAAAAGCAAATCATCGTCGGACATTCAATACCCATATAGCACTGAGAGAAAGTGCGGCGGTGTTGCTGTGTTAATTTGTACCGTTTACAGGTATATCATTTTAAAGAGCTTATAATAAATATTTTATTATTACCAGATATTTGCTAGTACGGTTTTGAAATGAAAGGATTTTTGTTTAAACCAAACCACTACTTTAATTGGGTTCCTTGTTTAAACTCTTAAATCTATTATTTAAGTCTACTGTAAGTGTTATGTGCAAGGACTATAAACGTATTATTATTTTTGCTCAGTGAGCACACGCAAAATTCGTTCGATTTGGACACGTAGGCGGACCTGGACAGGTCTTTTATGGTACCTGGGACAAGCCAGCAGTGACCGACCCCCATGTCCATTTCCCCCTAATCGACAATGCGGGGCTGTGTGCCTTTATCAGAGCCTTTTCAGTGGCGGCCCATTCAGCCAAAAAGCCAAAAAACACGCACAAACATTTTCAGTTGCCGGGGAAATGGTGATCCCGACCCTCGCTGATACCCCGCACATACCCATACGTCCCAAAAATGAGAGACTGGCACTTGGTCATTAAAACTACTCGCAGAGCCAAAAAAAAGGTTGCTATTTTTAGCAGTGACGAACCGGCAAACCAAAGCAAACCAAACCAAAACCAATCCGAAACCCCGAAAGAATGAGAGGCCATTTGGCTAAAGACTCTGGAGGCACCTTCTTATTAACGCTGCGAGTGTTTACTGCCTTTCTGCCCCGCTTTTATTCCCCTCCGAATGCAATTAAGTTAGAACTCGCATTTCATCGAATGTAAGAAATAACAAATGCAATCCGAAGCTTTTGTAGCAAAGGAAACAAATTTGCAAAATGGGAACACGATTTATAAGGGCGTTCCGAATGCTTGGCTTCTGACTTAATACGTACTCGTACTATTTTTTTGAGCTGACACACACACGAAGTATTTCACAGTCGATGAATTAGACCAATTTAATTGATCTTTAGTGACTATATTTGCATGCAAATACATATATATTATGACTTGATATTGGTAAATAAGAATAAGAAATAATATAGAATCACACTTAGCTATAGAAGGCACAACATATATATGTATCTGAAAACGACAGTGTACTCTTACGTTCCGTGTTTTTCTCTTTTCAGTCGATTTGCCGAGAAGATGCCAATTGATTTTGATTTTCGCAAATTATAACGAGACATTTATATGATTTGATAGCTGGCCAGAAATTCGCAAACAATTCCCCGCGACCAGGCAAGGTCATATCGATTGTCATCAGCTGCTGTCGACACCCCCACCCACCACCTACCACCAACCGCCCACCGACTGACACCACCCAACAACCCACTGAAAAGCGAATAGCGCAAATATGCCATACTTGAATACACCAAGGAGGTGCTTGCACCAGATGCTAATAATATATGTGCTAATATTTGTTTCCAGTGCAACGACACGTAAGTAAAGTCTCCCCTTTCGTGGGATTCCGTGTATATTTTATATATTCACCCAACCTTAACAAGGGAACAATTTAATTTATATTTTTGTATGGCCAGTGTCTGGGAGCTTGTTAGCTATTGGTTTAGGACTTTATCAAACTGTATCAGTATCATGAGGTATTCCAGTATCGCACCCACGATGCAAAAGAGTAACGCATTGTTCAGCTTAAACAATCCACAGGCGCTGACGGCAAATATGTGGTCCACATTCTTCAGATACAGGCCGTAGTAGTGCATCTGGGGAATAAGATACAGAAATTAATGTCTGGCAAAGATAAAAAGATGTCTTGCTGACTAGACAAGCTGTTTATCATATGCTACTCTTTTTCCTTTCTACCAACAATGAGCGGTGAAGATATTATATTATATATAATATTATATTATTAAAAAAGAATGAGTAATACATAACCCCTATGGACACTACGTCGGTAGTTCTCTTTGAAGATATCTTTTTAGCAGTATGCTTGTTTCGATCACATTCGGAATTATTTTAGTATTCCAATCACATTCGATAACTATTTTATGATGTGCGATTTACAATCAACACCTGCTGAATATAAATGGCACTTATTAAATAGAAAAAAAAAATTTATTTGCATATAATAATAGAATAGAATAAAGACAGTTTGTTGCAACAGGAGACAATTAAATTGAAGTAACTTAATGAATATAGTCCAACTTACAGTGTGCCTGAGTTGCTTAACAGTGATTCTGGATGGAAATGCCAATCCTCCGCCTTTGAGGATTTCCCTGGTACGGTTGAATCTTCTTTCTGAGTAGTACGTGGGTAAAATGACCAGCAAAAGATTGGTGAAGAGCCCCAACAAAAAGGCGACGGCAAAGTAGTTTAACGAAAACGATCTGCCATATTTTCGCAAAATAAACTTGCTGTACTTCATGAAGTATGTGAAGAACAGGTGAATCATGCACTCCAAGGGCACATATCCCAAAAAGCAGACGGCCTGAACTGCGCACAATGAGCCGATTTTCCGATGAAGCTTCAGCAATTGCTGATGCATATGAAGTAATCTCCACAATTCGAGGGCCAACCACTTTTGTTGGCCTTTGTACAGCTCCTGGCGGTTGAGCCGAATTCTGGTCCTCTGGGAACTTTCAAAAATATGCTCGGCATCTGCCAGAATTCTGGCCAGCAGCAGATTGGAGTGTCGCACGAGGTGACCCAGAAAAAGTAGCGCTAATGTGTACATCCCCAGGGAAAGCTGCAGGATGACCTGGCACACGATTATGAAAACCAAACAGCAGGCGTACATGAAGTTCCTTCGCACTTCCGGATCATCCTTGAGTATCTGAATGGGCTGAGCCAAGGCGAGCATATAGGAACTGAGTAGCAGCACCACTTCCAGCAGGTGTCCCCTGGTAGCCAGACAATCCATGGAATCCTTCAGTTCCCGAGTGTGCATCAGTTTTCTTAACTGCCTTCGACACTTCAGCAATCGATTGAGACACCCAATAATCTCCGCCTGCTTGGAGCAGTGTATCCACAAAGTCATGAAGGCGCAGACCAGAAGCAGGACATATCGATTAAAGCCAATCATTAGCAGAATTCGGTTTTGGCGCAGAAAGGCCATCCTTTCGAAAATACACCAGAAGGCGAAGGGTGAGAAACAGCCCACGAAGATCATCATCACCCAGCCGTGGACGCGAAGATAGAGGCTCTGTCTGACCCTCCTAATGCCTCGAGGACTCCAATTGGCGGTGGCCATTAGGCCGAACACCCTGGTCAGACTGTACAGTGTACCCAGGGCCGACATGCCCAGCAGTAGAAGCAAACGCGGCATCGCTGGACTCGAATGTGTCCGAGTTGGGGACGAAACTGCTAGTGCTAGTGGGTTACCCAAAGGCAATGGCGTAATCGAATCACAGCCACAGGCAGCACTCAAAGTGATGCACTTGGAAAAATTGTGTGCCCCTTTAGGGATGGGCTAAATCGAAGTTTGGCTGAAGTTTTTTGTTCGCTATGTATGCAAATTGCAACTTGCTCAAGGGTTTGCTTATTAAATGTATCACAGTAGCTTCTTGCAAACTCCCGCAAAATCATTAAGACTAATTATAAGAGAAAGTTCGATTTATAAACAATTTATTTGCGAGTGTGGTTACGCCAGCTATTAGCCTGATTGAATTTCGTTTAGCCAAGGCGTTCACTCAGCCAGATAATCTGTCCAGATAACACACTCAGTGAGCAGCCCAATAGTGCCACAACAAAAGGGTTTCGCCGATACACGGATGCATGGATGCATGGATGGATAGGTGGATGGATGGCTGATTGGCGAGCACGACAGGGGAAAATCACATTGGAATACTCGGATTGAAATTAGGCAAAAGCTGAGAGTTTATGGTCTGTGGCTCACTTTCCAGCGACGGATGGATGCAGAATGTACCTCACAGAAGCCTGCCTTCGGAATCACTCAATTTTCAAGTGGCTTCATGTGTTGGCAGCTTCCACCTACCGGTTCTCACCTGTAAATGGGGTTAAACTGGATTTGCAATCAGTGCCGAACGCAGATAAAGCTAACAATTTAAATTCCTGAAACAGTTGGCCCAGACTCTCTCTGTCGCTCTCTATCTCTTTCTCTTTCTCTGTCGACTGAAGATCTCGTATCTTCGCATTTGTATCTGTATCTGCAGGCCAGAAAGTCAGGACGCTGTCGCTGGATTATTAAAAAAGTTTTTCGCTTTTAAAGAGTTTTCCCCCCTTTTTTTTGCATTCATGCTACATAAAATGCAAAACACTCGAGTGTCTATATGTGAGAGTGTGTGAGTGTGCGAGTGTGTTTTTGTACTTCCATCCTTTATGAAAACTTTCCACGGCTGTTTATAAGTTTCTCACCGAAGAGCCAAAGTGGCAGCAATAGTGAGGGGGAAAATATATAGCGCTTTTGTCCTCCTGCTCGGATCTTGTACATGGCTGTAACCCTGGCTCCAGATTCTATAGCTTCTGGTTCTGGCTCTGTCGCCTGCTCCGACTTTATCTGAATAGGCAGCCAAGTGTGCGGCTTGGTTTTTATCTAGGTTAGGTGGCCGGCTAGTCTGACAGTTTGCTCCGCAGCTCGCTGCAAATTGCTGTGCCATGTCCTCGTCTGACGGCTAATTCATTCACATTTTTGGGTTCCCTACAACAGCGGAATAGGTATACCAGCAGCTCGAAAAATATGTATGTATATACGTATTTAGTAGTTTCACTGTTTACATACGACTTGTTTCGATTTCGTAGTTTCTCTTATAAACACAAGATTTTTTATGGTGACTACAAAGAGGAAAGAGTATTTATAAGAAGCTTATTTTATTAGGAAACAAAAGAATTTCTAGTTAGTCGAGGTAAAATCAGTTTTGCTTCGGGAAAATGGTGTGAAGCTTGAAGAACTTTGTTGAAAAATGAATAAACATTTTTTTTAAAATTAAGTAGAAAGTAGGTTACAAAAGTTAAACATGATAAGCTAACCATAATAAATACGGAAACAATTAAGAACGAGTCCAAAACAGAGCATAAGTCCTCCTCCTAATCCCGATTAGTCGCCTTTTTTTAACAAATCAAGTTGATCAGCATTTAAATAATTTCCATTCTCTGGACATGCCTCGTTTAAATCTAACCTCCCGCCGCCAAACTTCAAAGTCGAACGGCGGACCCGAGGGCGGCTGACAACTGTCCCAGCTGTCCCACTGATAACACGACAGCGTCAGCGAACAAATGCGAAAAACAACGAACAAGTAAAACTTTAATTAAATAAAGTGTAAGAAGTTTGTTGAGCTCCTTCAAAGCAGTCGCCGTCGACCCACCAATAATCCACCGACCCAACGAACAATCCCCAGCCCAAAAGCATTCTGCCCCCGACATCAAAGTGCAGGGCCCGGCCCGAAGAAAAACCAAAAAAGTTTAGTTTTTAATATTCGACAGGCTGCGGAGGTTCTTGTGCTTAAAATCAAGTAGATTTTTCCAGCCAGATATTTACTTTTGTCCCGACCAGAACTTGATTGTTTACCCGGAAAAAGGAAAAGCCGAGGACCAAAAAGTCAAAGGGCACGGAGCAGAAAGAGAAAGATGGAAAATTCCCATTATATGGACGAGTGAAAATGACAAATTAACTTGAACAATGAGCGAACACGTTTCGCAGAAAGGCGAAAACTCCAAAGAAAGGAACAAAATGAATAAAAAGGGGGCTTAGTCTCAGGTATAGAATACAAAATTAATGGAAGGCAAACAGCAGGCTTCACAATCAATGGCAAGTGGAAAAACTTTAATTGGTATAAGGTTACATTACTTCTATGCTCGGCAGCTACGGCCCAATGAATCACCTGGCTAGATAAGCAATGGACATTCGATCCGATAAGTCGACCTTAATGCATTCCGATTCCTATTTTATTCTTCTGTCGGCTTTGTAAAAAGGGGGGTTTATTAACAAAGCAAAGGTGTGGGTGAACTTGTGAAAAATAGTCTCCAAGGTGAGGGGATAACAAGTTCTTTGTATGAGGATTTGGTCTACAAATTGTACATTTTCTCTTTTGCCTTTTCTACAATCAATAATTAAATATATTTTTTTAACAAGGCTTAATTAAATTTCCTATTCCATGTAAGTTCACCCAGGCACAAATGTACACCTTTTCCCAAGGCTTACCTTTTTTGTACTTTTAAAATCAGCTTAGCAAGCAAGCATTTTTGTTATTTTCTAGTGGGTCAATTTAAGCACCGCACTCTGCCATAAACAAGGCAGCACTGCTTGAGGTGACCTCCATTACCCACCCACCCATTCCGCCCACTCCTACTTAAGTACACCTAAGCTGCAACTGAGACTTCATGTTTTATTGACCACCACTAACGGCTGCAATTTCTCCGCCCATAATTTCGTTACAGTTGACCAGGAGCCCTTGCCGGATTTGTGTGAGTCGGTTAAATGTCCGCCGGATGCCGAAATGCAGTGCCCGGCGGACAGTTCCATACGCCAGAACCTGCTTGCGGTGGACCTGATTAAGTCGAATGCGGTGGAGTTGCCCAGCGGAGGTGAAATTGCGTCAGCCGCCGACGCGGTATCCTACAATAGAGGTCTGATCTCCGATGAGGCTTACGCCCAGTGCTGTTTGAACCGGAAGTGCGTATGCAAGACCTGTTACATTCCGGACTGTCCTATGGACGCAGGCGAGGACGTGGTGGTGATCGAACTGGTGCCGGAAAACATGCAAACGCCCGGAGAATGTTGCGGCACCTACGAGTGCCAGGCGGAGCCGAATTGCACGGTGGTGCGGGACACGGACTTCCACTGGCTGAAGCAATGTCGGCGATGCAAGTGCGAGTCCGGATTGAAGATATGCCACAAAACCTGCGATGAGAGGGCCGAAGGTGTGTGCCAGTCGAAGATTTCGGGCATGTTCTACAAGGACGGAGAGAACTGGACGGAGAACTGCAAGACGTGCGAGTGCGAGAAGGGGGAGCCGAAGTGCACGATGTCCTTTTGCGGAAACCTCAACTGCCCCAGTGAGCGGCAGGTGATGTTGAAGGACACCTGTTGTCCGGTTTGCTGGCCCCAGTGTGCGCCGATGCCGCACGAGAAACAGGACGAGGAATCCTACGCGGATTATGCCGATGAGTTCGAGTCACCGGAGGTGGATTCATTGCCGCCGCTGCTGCCTGATCCGCTCACCACTCAGCAAAGTGCTGAGCTAATAGCCACTAGCACCACCACAAGCAGCAGCAGCACAACCTCAACCACAGCAGCACCACTGGCCAACACCATGAACTGCAACAACGCCTTTGACCAACCGAAAGTCGTAGAGGTGGTAAACCAAACCAACTATTATTTCTACTGGCTACTGCCCTATTCGGTTATAGCCTCCATTGCCATTGTGGCATTGAGCTTCTATATTTACCTGCAGCGTGCCAAGAAACGTTCCTACGATCCGGTCTCCATTCTGGACCACAGCATCTGAGCAGGAGACCTTTCGATACTAATAATATAAATACTACTAAAATTAAAACTAATTCTAAAACTAGCCCTAAGAATTCCGCCGTTTCCAATTGTATGTTGCTAGCTTTTTGAGTGTGACCAGATGGGTTGGAAACGCAAACATGCTTCACTTCCAAGCCCGGCCCCTCTTTATCAGTTTATCAGTTTAACCGCTTAGATAGGAATACCAAATACCCAAGCCTTTCTAACGCCTTTGCCTTTACTTGTTTGGTATTGATCTCATTTTAACTTTTCACTTCTCACTTGCAACGAAAACAAAAAATTAACCGAATGAAAACTACACGAAAATATAAGCAACGAACTTTAGCAGCAACAAAATCAAAGTATTCTTATGAAATTACGCAAAACATATTTAATTACAAACGAAACAAGAGTTACTATTTCTAAACAAACGCAAATGATGTATGTACATACTGTATGTCTTCCTCTTTCCACGGGAAGTCGACTTTTTAAACTTAAAGTTTGATTTAAGAGAAATATAATACCAAATCATGTTTAAAAGCTAGTAAGCAAAAACTCGAAACTATTCGAGACACGTCTTAGATTTTAGTTTTAGCTTCTAATTTAGGAAGTATGTGATATATATGCTAATTAGCCTATGTAATTTGTCAACCAAGGCATGCTGCTGTTTAAAAATATGGAAAACAGTATTTGCAACACAAGACCAGAAAGCCCCTAAACGAAATGTAACGCATCGCAATCGCTGCAGGAGGTTCTACTTTAGCTAATGTCATAACGTTGCCACATAAATGTATACTTTAAAATCACTATTTAAATATATGTTTAAAAATAAACCAAAATTGGTATGCAAAGCGATGAAACCAATTAAAATGATTGTTGTTCATTATAAAAGGGGTCATCCTTAATGGGTACTTTACATAATAGGTGCACTGAGAAGCTTGTAATGGAGACTAAAGTCCAATTTGAACAATTTTTCTCTAGAATACAGTTTTATTTACATTTTAAATCTTTGAAATCTTTTTACATGAAATCTCTCTAGCTGTCATAAAGTAAAGGGCAATCATTTCAACAAATAGCCCTTAAATGTACTTTATTTGTATACTTGCCGCAAAAGTTTTGTACTCATTTTAAATTCGACCTTCAGAGCCGAACGAAGACAGAGTGGCAAAAGGTCGCTCCTTGGCAAATTGTATGCTAAGCATAATGTCAGGCCATGATATGATTTATAATATGTAATAAGTTCCAGGGCAACTTGAAGTGGGTAACATAAAATACGCAAAGGTGGAGCTGCGAGAATGGTTGGAGGTCTGGATAGACCCTTGAAAAGAATTCGAATATGCATGGGAATTGGGTCTTTGGCGGCGCCTTGTTGAGCCCTCCGTTTTGCTTTCGTTACGTGGGCGAACCTCTTCACGCAAGTGGAAGCCCCACAATGTCATACATTTTGTGTAGATTTTTATCAAATACTCAAGTGCCATGAACAAGGTACATACCTAAGCGAACACTCGAAGAAACAGTTCTAAAAAAATTATAATATAAAAATGTAGAAATTAATCCATTAACATTGTAACAACGGAGACAACAGATAGTGGATTTTAAATTCAAAAGAAGGTTATCAGCTGTGGGTATATATTTTACAAAATTGGTTAAATATTTACTTTTCCTGGCTCAAAAACAAAATTTATACAAACAGATATGAACTTGATAGGAATATTTAGATAACAGTGATGAATATATTTGTTTGGGCATTTTATTTGAGTAAGTAGTTGGGTGGGTGGCATAGTGATTTACGGAGGCATACACCTAATAAAAATGCCACTCGAAGGGGGATAGGAGCGTATTGCATATTGGTTCGATTCGTCTAAAGCAAAGCTAAATAATAACGCCCCACTTGAGCCCCCTGCCCCATTCGCCGACCTGAAAACACGTGTAAAACCCAAACAAATGCAGCCGTCAAACGTTTTGTAAGGATAACGCAGCGGGCAAAGGACAACAAGGAGGGAATCGGGTGGAGGGGATACACATATAACAAAGGACCAACACAATAGACTTCAAGAGTTTGGATGACACTTTGAGTTATTTTGTTGTTGATGCTGTAAGAGCTCGAAAGCAAGACCCAAAGATATGGGAGGGTAGATTTATTGAAGCTCGGCCGGAACAGCGGCAAAAAGCATCTGGGATCTGAGGAGCCTTCGATAAGCGAGGGACAAGCGCCCACGACACAGATTTGCTTTTGAGCCGCAAAGCAAAAAATATAGAAAGTATAAAGTGGGTGAAAAAGTATACTGTTGAAATTTATATCTCGGCACCAGCATTCAACAGAGCAATAATCTAGGACCATGGGAGAACTGGCTTAACCCATGGGTACTGCGCTTTCAAATATTAAGGCATTAAATATTAAGCTCTAAGAAATCTCGGCACCAGAGTATACAATATTTAACTTCCTTTCCAGTCTAATATATTATCTGTATGCTGGTTCATGTTAATATAATAAGTGAGCTAAGTGTTCTGAGTATCGTAATAATTTTACTAAAGTTATTTATGGCATTTTCTTCATAAAAGACTCAACCTAAAAGAGCTGTGAAACTTGTTCTGCAGATTTAAAAACACTTCCCCAAATCAGAACAAACTCGATTCATTTTCATGTGTCTTATATTCAATTGAACTCTGAATAGTCGGTTCTCGCCCACTGGCAAAATATCGGTTAAAAGAAAAGCATCGGAGCCATCAAACCCATGTCTCGAGAACAGCCATTGGCAAATATTGCACAAAAAATACACAAAAACAAGGCGGAGAGGACAGGAAAACCGAAAGGAGATTGGAAAGTGCAGACAACAAAGCCGGCCAACAGGAGAAAGAGTTGAAAGGAAATGGGAAAATATTTCCAGCAGTCAAAGGGCAATGGAAAAACTATTAACCGAAACAACCCGTATCGAGCAAACAGTAAAGTGCTATTGTTTCCTGGAACGCTTTAATTGGTGCTTAACTTTGAAAACTTGTACTGCCAAAAATGATTACATTAATTGTTGCTTTATATTCTAAAAATTTGACTTTTATTTTGATAAAACCGCCACTGCTTTTAAATTGAAAACATTTTTAAATCCACCCGACTTATATTGGGCCAAATCGTTTTGAAACAAACGACTCCGAACGTCTACTAAGTCTACTAACCACAAACAGGCACCGCTTGAAAATAAAAACCCTGCATTCCAAAATCCAACCCAATAGAAAATCCACATTAAAGTGAACCACTCTGCATTCGAACAGGAAACGGAAAGCAGTCGACTTGAATCCATGTTTAATGGAAGTGCCATCAATTCAGATCAAAACCGGCCGTCATTAGAAAGAGACGCACAGCCAAAAAGAGAAGGAGATGGGTAGAGCGATGGCGAGAGAGAGAGAGCGAGCAGCAGGACTTGTCAGATGCCATAAATGCAAATGATTTATCCAAAAAGGCAACCGAAAGCTAATAAAATCATCAAAGACACCTTGCCATTGATAGTCACAAATGAGTCTGGCCAGGGATCTATTTGAATGCATATACTCGTATATACAGAATATGTGTGAGCATGTATACTTGCTTGCTGACGGCTGCTCGAAAACCTCAATCCATATATCAAAAGCACATTAGCACGAATTCGAATTGGCAATTGGTATTTACATGGCGAGCTGTACATACAGATGACAAAACCCCAAGCACATGTCAAAATTAAATATTATACCGCACGTTTGCTGACTCGTCCTGCATTTTCCATGGCCTTCCGCCCGCCTTTCCGCCCACTTTTCCATACCACCGCCCACTTGTAGACACGGCATTGGCATTGGCTTTTATTTGAATTCAGTGCGTGCGACTGTCACTTGTCTGTTGTCTGTTACATTCGCCGTGTAAACACAACCGCAGGCAATTTTGGCAATTTGCGTCAACAGGCGAAACACGGACCCAAAACCTCACCCAACCACACTAAATACGAGCTCAACATATGCAGTGAAAAAAGCTCAACAATTATTTCACATTTTATTGGATGAACATTATTTGTTGTCGATCATAAAGTTGTATTTGCCCTTCCCGAATGGAAATCAATTAGGAAATATTGTAGCGTAAAACAAATAAAATTTCAGTTATAACAAAAAAGACTAAAAATCAAACAAAATTATATTAAATTCCGAGTTCTTCCTCAGAGCTTTCTCTAGTGTGACTGAGTACCTATGACTTTCCCTACAATAGGTCTTTATACATGGAGACTCCTTTCAGATTTGTTGGAAATTATTTTTTTCCGTGCTCGAACAAGCCCCGAAACCCGAAAACAGATCTGGCGGCCAAGAGACAAACGTCTCGCCTTGGCTTAAGTCGAGAGGTAAATATAAGCCATGGGGGCTTTTGCCTAGACGAGCCCGATAAAGGGGATATGATGGAGAGAGGGAGTGGGCTATGCGGGAAAGCGAGCTATGTAAAGTCGCCTGCACCCAAGAAAATGTTTGCTTTTGTGCCGAACGGCGGCACACAAGGGCGGTAAATGTAAAACAAAAGCCCGGGAAGAACAAAAGGGAGACAAAAATTACAAAATACTGGAACAAACACGGGATGGGCTGGCTGGCGAAATAACAGGTGAGTGGCTAAAATACCCTATACTATTATAATAAAATATTATAGGCAAGGGTAATGATATAAAAAAAAAGTGTAAACACTCCCCTGGAGCGCTTCGTCACTACGTGAACTGCGGCCCATAGGGCCCAAGAAACATAATAAAGGTAATGAGCTGTAAATAATAACATATTATATCTAAGCCATTGTCGCTACAGCCCATTATATTAATATTTACTATATAATATAATATTTACTATAAAATACCTAATTTGGAATTGCCCGACGTATATATTTAATTAAAAAGTGCACTTAAAAATGAATAATTAAAAAATGTTTCGGTTGCAACTCAACTATTCCCTCGAGCCCATGATTCCTGCGCTCATTTTACTGGGTGCATGAGCGAAAACACAATAAATGGCACGGATACAAAAAATTTGCCATCTCAAACGTAAACACTCACACACGCGCTAACAGTTTCACGTAGACCAACACACTAACATATGAGCGTATATAGATATATAGAAAGAGAGACATGCAGTAATTTTATATTATGTACCGACCATATATAAATATTTGTGCAAGGTAAGCGGAATATTTTATATTTGCCGACGCTCCGCGACGTACCAAAGCGGGAACGAAATGAAAATCCGCCACATTACGTATACGTACGTATACGTAACCTATCGAGGATGCTTTGCTGGATGGGGAATTCGGATTGAGACCGGTGGTATGGCTGGGGTGTGGAAACCTTAAAATCGGTTGGCGTAAGCATCTGCATGCACCGCGGAAATAAATCAAGAAATAACATTTACACGTTCGTTTTATGTTGTATTTGCCACGTAACAATAAAAGACTCAACCCCCAATCTCCACTGGACCAATTTCCACACAGTCCAATCCCCATCCGCATCCGCATCCCCATCCTTCAAAGCACGTAAACACCCACTAGACAACCGTGGGATGGCAGTCCGGGGAGTTTTGGGATTTCACGAAGAGATTGGGGGACAAAAGGACGACGGCCAAATGCTGCAAAGCCAACCAAGACAATGCCACAAAGGAATTATTTACTACGTGATACAACACTGAAGTCATTCCCGGATAAATGTGCTCTGGTGCTCAGTTTCCCGCCACTGGTTTCTCGGCGATGGTGCTCTTGGAGCCCAGTGATGGTAGCGTGATGGTCGCATACATATGATGTGTGGGGATTGGTAATTTTCATAACTTATTTACGCACTCAGCTACGCGCACTTTGAAATTTGAAAACTTTGAAAATCGTGTAATTCGTAGTTCATTAGCTTGGTTACTGATTAGCTAGTGGGAAATGAAAGCGATGCGCAATCTTTTACTCTCTTTTAACTTTCTTTCAATCCAAATGTGTATTTTATTTAATTGTTAAAAATACCCTTGCAATAAATAAATCTAAGAACACATGATTAAAAGCAACGAATCTATTATTTGTTTTCTAATATCTTCAATTCTTAATCCCCAAATCCTTACCAACTTGTGCGTCCAATTTCGTGTGTTCGTGTTTCAATAAAACTTCAATATTCGAAATTTGTTCACTAGCTTATCATGGCCTAACCAAAATAAAAGCACATCAAATTAAGCAC
This sequence comes from Drosophila erecta, assembly GCF_003286155.1. Classification (NCBI taxonomy): domain Eukaryota; kingdom Metazoa; phylum Arthropoda; class Insecta; order Diptera; family Drosophilidae; genus Drosophila; species Drosophila erecta. Next base: position 20,725,484 of record NW_020825198.1, read on the forward strand.
ATCATGCCGCAATAAATTGTTTATGAGCTCAAATCGAGATTCTCTTTTTCTTGGTTATGCAAATATTATTAACGACACTTTGATTAGGTAAATCATTCACATTTTATTGACATTTTGTCGGTGTGAGTTTTCTGAAAACCACTTTAAATCGTATTTCTCCTTTTAGAGGTTCTCTAAATTAGATTAAAATCGATTTTAAATGAACTGTCAACTAAATGAAAAGCTTTTGCATCGACTGAGTAATTTTATTCACAAATATCTGTCTTCGTAAACCAGTTTCCACCATTTGCATGAAACTTGGTTCATTTAGTGCAAAATTTATTTCGCACAATTATGTTGACAATACATTTATATAAATATATCAATGACAGTAAAGCAAAGGTATGCCATTTTAATTAAGCTTGCACGTATTTCCATAAAATAAAACTGTAGATGAACATACAAAATCCCTTTCATTTCTAAACTGATTTAACTTTTTAGGGCAACATCTAAGCTACCTAATAGGGACACAATTTGCAAAATTACAAACTAAATTAATACTTACGAAGTCGTTGCCATCAGGCATTAACTCAAACTTCAGGGGGCGCTGGGCATTAAGCTCCAATCACGCTGCCATCCTCAGCCCGACTTTTGAGTGCTAAAGGGAGTGAAAGTACTATTAATACATAAAGAAAGCATTTCTCAGCCATAAGCGCCGAAAGGCCATCGTCACGGCCATCCTCATCTCCATCGCCCCGGCTATAGCTTTGGCCATAGCCATAGCAATAGCTATAGCCGTGGCTATCTGGCGGATCGGACCGGGGCGAAAGACACGCGGCGCATTAAGCAAACGACCGCCGCGAACGTTTTTGTTGTCGGGCAGCTGCAGAAGCGCAATAATAAAATTTTGCCGCAGCTGGAGTGCGAGGGCGGGAAATTGGCTTTGGGATGAGCGGTGGAAAGCGGAGGCCAGCACCAGCAACCGAAACGGGGCGGAAAGGAGGTTGGAAAATCTCCAACGCAGTTGCCATAAGAGAGTGGAAAGCCGGTCGGGCTAATCAGCTGTGCGCACGCTAAGTAAGTTTATTAGACTATTATTTTGAATTGGGTTTCTTCTCGCATTTTTTGGGCCATTGTCTGTTTGCTGGTCCACTGCATCTGGCTGTAAGCTGAGCTTCATTCAAAGGCCACCATTGTTCGGCTGCTGCATTGAACGGGAAAATTGCACTTTGGAGAAACTAAAGCTCGGCGAAATTAGGGGAAAAGATATTAATCTTCAGTATGAGCCATCCTTTGAAAAGTACCTACTGGCTTCCACGTTAGTGATAAATAAATTTATTGGTTAGACCAATAAATAAAATAGTGCCTTTAACAATAAAAAAAGAATCTATTATTTTTAGATACGTTTTTCATAAATTTGTAAGAACACTCGTCTTTAATCACTTATCAAAAAATCACTAATCATAAAATAAAATTAAATAAAAATAACTTACAAAGTTACCAAAAATTGTACCTTAAAACATACGAACACAAGGATCAAAACATATCTGGTTTTGATAGAGATATCATCAAATTTACAACATTCGTATAATTTTACTAACGATAAAAACTTACAGGGTGAATCTTACCAGTGTTGACAAACAAAGCAATTGCTGAGCAAATCGACCCATAAAATATCCGCGACTGCGGATATGCCGGGTACGCTGAAAAATTTATTACATTTGTGACCTCTTTAAAGAATCCAGGAAACTGAAAAACAGAAAATCTAGGAGCCCATTACCAAGAAGACCATTGAACTTGAGCAATAAAAAATGCCCCAAAAATATACACGATCTCCAAAAATTGTGAACACATGTTTGGCAAAAAATGGTTTGGAAATTTTTGTTTCCCCTTTTCAACTAACGAACATAGGTAAAGAATTGCACAACAAGAAGCTATCAATTCAAAGAAAAATATATACAACTGTTCAATAGAAAGCGTTCAACGAATTCCAATTTCCGGGCCAATAAAAATCAAGTGGTGCTGTACCAGAGATGAGGCTTTAGTTAGATACTCTGCTAAAGTAACTATTAAATGATATATAATATAATTTACATATTTGAATAATAATGGGTCAGCCTAGTCCACATAAACTTGTAATTGGTGTAGACTAAATTGATATATATTCTGTATTGTATAGGTATACAAGACAAGTGCCCAACTCTATTAAGAAGAGGCGACAGGGAATCCGGTTAACCCATTGAATGCGTTTGTCAACCAAGGCCGTTAAAGGAAATAAACACGAACACTTTCACCCATATAGATAGCCACTTGTCAGTTCTAATTGACAATAGAAACTGAAACAGGTCGGCAGGGAAATGGAGGGAAGTGGGTGAAAGCGGGAAATGACCAAGTGGGTGGGGCTTTTCAGAAATCGCCGCCCGGGGCACGAGGACAAGTCGACCCTTGTTGAAACTCAATCAAACGCCCACGTATCCGTTGAAAAGTTCAAACAATGAAGTTCCTGCCACTTTCGAGCAACGAAAGTGCTGCTGATTCTGATACTAAGGCCGATGCTGATGACGATGCGAATGCCAAAGCTGTTGCCTGGCCCCAGTTAAATAGACAATTTTGCACACAAATCCATTTAATCTGGAGATAAATAACATTTAGGTCCGGGCTCAACAGCCAGTCCGTGCTGAATGTTAGACTCTATATCAGCACTTGGAAAAGTTTCTATATAGTACATAATGTTTAGGGAAAGACGAAGTAAGAAAGTTTTTTCTCGGTAAGCAGGCTTAAAATATTTTACTTTGTTTTGGACTATTTTACCCTAAAAAAGTTGCTTAAAATCGCCTAAGGCACTTTAATAATATTACTGATTAAAAAAACATTTTTGACAAAATTGTGAAAAAAATTACACTGAAGAGATTTACCTCTTCTTAAAACATATTCTGAGTTTAAGACCGGAATAGGGTCGTACTTATTTTTGTAGTGCACACGAAAAGCCCAAAAGGTCCTTTTGGGGGGCACTTAACGCACACGGAATTCTTACGCAGCAACCTAATGATTCCCCCCATATCCTGCGGTCCGCCCACAAAATGGTTGCCCAGGACCTTCGGCTCCGTTGCGTTTCCGTTATCCCCTTCCTTCCGCATCCGCACCCGCATCCACATTCATATCCACATCCGCATCCGAATCCGCTCGCATCGATTTGTGAGACGGCAATAAAATCCACTGTGATTAGGTTAAAACTGTTGACTTTCGAACAGGGCTCTCTGTGAGCTCAGTCTGCTGATGTTTTGCCTTTCCATCGAGGGCGAATCAAAGTGGTTAACCCCCCTTGGAAGCCCCGCGAATGACTGGGTAAATCGAAAGAGATAAAAATACCCAAATAGCATTCGGCACCAGCTTCTACCGAAATGTGATTGTGTCGTACTCCCCCCTTCGCTCTTCGAATCTGGGCACCCGCCCCGCAGTGTGACACTCATTTATTTAATGGTTTTAACTTCCAATTTTCCAATTGTCAGGCATGCAGTCTGGTGGCCATTAACCAGGACCAAAAGGAAAAAAGAGCCACAACGGAAGTGCTTTTGAATAGAGAGTGAATAGTTAGACCTCGTTAACAGCGAAGTTTGAGTACCCTTTTAGCGAATTAGGTTTATTACAAAATGAAATAAATAATTTTCCATTTTGCCAACATTATAATATTTATACCTGTTACTCGTAGATTCCGTCCGTCTATCTGTCCGGCCGTATGAACGCCTCGACTATTATTATTATCTTTTAATTTTGGCAATTCCTATCGATATAACTAAACAAATTTTTCGTGCCGCTTTGCAATTAAGTAATTTAAAAAAAATGTTGTACTTATTATCTACCGCACCACCAAATGATTAAAAATCATTTTCAAATAAACTCGTCTTTTGAATTATTTGTATTATCGTGTCGTGTCTTTGATTTTTGATTGCGTTTTGTTATCAAATAAGTAACCAACCAATCCAACCAATCAAGCAATCTCGTAGCTATCCAATGCAGTTCAATAATTTCTTTCCGGAGAGGTCAGTATTTTGGTAAGTTTAATATTTAACATTTTATTTTATTATGACATCTTATCCAGCCCAATATCATTCACTTTTGTGATCCGCGTTATTTAGTATAGTTTAATGACTCTTAAAAATTCTAAATATCAAATGCTACATCAAATCCCGACTCTTTTAAACGACTCTTTTTAAAAAAAATTAATTTGGAAACTAATTTTCCAGTGAAAATTGTATCCTTTACCCTGTCAATCTATAAAGTTTATACCGGAATAGTTCACTACCGATTATTTTGTAACTATGATTGTTACAACCACGACCAAATCAGCAGCATTTAAATTATTAATGTATCCATTAAAAACGTTCTTAATTAAAAAAGATAATACTATTAAAAATAGACTATTATATAATTGTCTTTTAATTATGCAGTGAATACACTGTGCATATACCTAAAAATCATGTAAGCAGAGTATATCAAAAACCCCGATCACAATTGATGAGCTTAATAAACAGTATTATATTAAAAAATCAGCACACCAAAAACCGTTTCATTTAATTCAACGAATATAAATGCCAATTTTAGGTTTGTTACCAGGGAAATCTTAATAGTTTGACCACATGGGACTGTTGAAATAAATAAATAAATGTAGTTATTACTTAACACCCATCATTAATTCATTATTAAACTGAAACTTCTCAATTTCAATTCGATTTGGATTCGACCCAAACATATGCATAACAATTTCCATCAATTGTTCTGCATCAATTACCTATTCAAATACCATTTAACCGTAGTCAAACGAACACTGCTTTAATTATCCATATACTAAACCGTCTACTCTGGTTTCATTCCAGCACATCCATCAACAGGAAAATCCCCTCTAAAGCAATTTCTGAAATGTAATTCAAAATACCATTGAATGGGAGTTACACAAGTGTTGAGATCTGCAAAATTAACAAATCAAACCCGACAAAATATTCGTTATACCTTCAAAATGCTTCACATGTCAGTGAATAATGTGCTGATGCTGCACTTGATTTGTGCCACTGGAAATGGAGGGAAAATCAGAAATGGAAAAATGCCCTTAAAAGCTAATGAGTTTCAAATAAATATAACAAATGTGTGCACGTGTGCGATGATATAAAATGCAAAATCAGTAGAACAGGATAGTCAAAAAAACCAAAAAAAAATGAACAAAATGGCACACTAAAGTTTACAAATGCAAATAAGATACTAAGCCAAGTCAGCAGCAACAAATATGTCATATGGCCAGGGAAAGAGACAGCACCATGCGACAGACAGAGATGGAAACGGAACCGGATAGACAGATGCAAATGAAAGAAAAGAAACGGGTAGACGGCGAGTGAAAGGGAGAGCACGAGCTGACAAACGAAAACATTTATGAGCGCTTCGTGCGTTTGTTGTTGACTTTTACAAAAGAATGGTAGAATATTTTTTAGCTATATGTGAGTATGCAAAATATTCCACGGCATTCAAATGCACCTAAAACAATGCCTAAGCCTAAATGCCTAAAAAGGAAACTGCTGTAAAGAAATATTCATAATATTTTAGTAAGTGAAGAACGTCGACCCTAACGTCGAAGCAAATAAAGACTTTTTAAGCAAATTATATGCAATTACAATAAAACTTATTTTTTGCAATCTTGCATCTTATATTTACGTTCAACACAGCAAAATATGAGACGCAAAGCCTTCAAAGGCATATACCTCCTATGATAACCACTAATGGGAAAATCTAGGACAGCAAAAAATCCTGATTCTTCCTGTGCACATGTTTGGCACACGCATACACATGTAGCTACAAGCTGTAGCTCAAACACAGGAAATGTAATTTGCATAAGAATAACACACAGACATGGGGGAGGGAAATTGGGGAAAACAGGAGGCGAATCGAGGGGAAAACCATGTGAATGTGGCTGCCAAGATATAGAGGGGCATATGGCACACATATTGAAGTGTAGTCTATATGGGATGCGAGGGGCGGGCCTGAAGTGTCCTTTAACGAGATTTGCATCTCATCATAATAATGTAAATGACGAAGAGGGCCAACAGAGGAAAATGTATGGGGTAAGCAACATTTTGGCATGGCCGCAGCACAAGTTTGCCCAAAGGGTTTTCTATTTAAGGCGGGATTACATACATTACATATTGCAATGAGGCCCATTCACTTTGGCTCAACGGAGACGAAGCGATTCAATTAGCTTAACCACTTCGGACTTAAATTGGAATTTGGCCGGCAGCAACAATTGAAGTTGCACAATTAAAGTTGAGTAATCCTGGATAAAACACAATGTATTTGGCTCATGTGCCACAGGGCGAATTTAAAGGAATTTGATTGCTTCATCATAAACTGCATAGAGTAATACTACTCACTTTATGGTATTGAAGTAACTGACATTTTGTTTGCTTTCAATACCATGTGCAGCATTTTCCGTTGAGTAGAAAACCAAACTTTCAAAAACAGACGTCTTGCCGTCATGAAGAGAACTTGCAAAAATAAATCGATTACTGCCGCTAAGTTTCAAGTGGAACATTTCAAAAGTGGGCTTTAAATATCTCGAATTGAAGGCATTGGATTGCACATAAGTAAAGTAAACAATTTCAGTTTTGTAAAAAAAATAGTGGTGATTTACATTTAGGTTACCTTTTTATTAGCCCAACCAACTCCAATACATAATCTTTGGCTAATTGTATGCCAACCATTTCTTGTGTGCATTTTCAACGTATTGATCATACGGCCTAATTCTTAATTTATTATTTGAAATGTGAAATATAAACTCATTATTGTTAAAAACTCCTTCGCGTAATTTTCTGTATTGTGTTCTAAAAGGGGATTACCTTTGTTTTTAAATAATACAAATGAACAATATGGCTGTTTAAATACATTATTCAGATTAATGTTTCTCAGATACTAAATTTTAAGCTGAAATTACCTATTTGCATGGAAATGAGATATATATAAGAAAATGAATTGCTTTTCGAAACTTAAAAGAGTACTCAGGTCATAAAATTGTTCAGTCTATTTGGAGAATTCAAGAGGTTAGCACCGGTATGAGACTCCTCGGAACTATTATTCTGTTGGGTAATAGCTTCTTTGCTTAAATAATCCTGTTATACACATCAATTTCATTATTCAACAGCAATTTTAGCCCTGGATATGTGCAATGCAGTAAAATGTGTTTTAACGTGTCGTACATTGGCTGGCGACTACGAAGTCATTGAGATATAAATGGTGTGTAATCTTTAAAGCTATAAATTCCCTTTAACGGAGCTTTAAATGAAACTGAAATAAAAGCTATATTGGAGTTAGTATCGTTAACAGATTAATAATTTAGCATATTAACATTAGTATTAGTCGGAACATTTGAAAATTGAAAATACGGTCCCGCTTTCAAAGAAATAAATTACTTCTGTGACATTTCTCATTACAACTGTCTCTATCCAATTTAAATCTCTAGCCTGACTCTAAGCCACAATAAAATACAGAAATCGAATCAATTTGCTCTTCATCTCTTTTTGATATTACCTTGTGTATACTGCTTTCCCGTCGACAAAATCGACCAAGTAGCTCGAGCATGCTACAATTTCAAGTTCTTCTTTCCGATTATTCTTCAAGTAGTTCCTTATTGATGACCATCAGTCGGGAATAGTTTGCCATCAAGGAAATCCGTAGCACAGAAATTCCTCGAACAAGCTTTCAGCATTCCCATTTCGCCTTGGTTGCCAATCATTTATTCACTTTCGATATCATTGGAGCTCCGCATTAATCCGGCATTTGTTTCGGGATGTTCTCCTCAAAAGTATCACCTTATTGATGACCCAGTGGAGTGGGGATATTTTCGGTATATAGAGAACCCTTTGGTTCGGCCGTCACCTACGGCACTATTTACGGCCATTTATTCCTCAACGCTCCTGCTTCGACGGCAGGGCAAAGTTTTGTTTCTCGGTTTAGGGGCCATGGGTTCCAGCACTCCGGCAATACGGCACCACGGCACTAGGGCACTACGGCACTCCGGCACTCCGGCCACGTCCAATATCCAACCATGCACGCAAAAGTTTGCCAAAAACTTCTCTCGAGTCTAACAAATTCAATTTGTCAGGCCTGGCGCGCCTCGGAGTGCGGCTAATCCATTTACAATTTCAAAGTAAACAAACAAAATGTATCTTCAGCCCGAGCTGCTCCGTATCTGAAGCTCAGCATCAGCCCGGCATCAGCTCGACGAGACATTTAGCCCCGGTTTGAGTTTGAATTTTCGTTGGGATTTCCAATGAAAATGCAGCGGAAAGTTTTCTGCCAACAGCCAGCAGCTTCATTCGGTAGTTTATGCAGTTTTTCCTGCCTACTTTTCACACACTCGAAGCAAAATACTTAAAACGTTCTCTAAAACAAAAACAAAAGCTAAAACTAACTGGGAACATAAACAGTGAGTATTGGCCAATTATTTTAGTAAACAAGGTACATTTTACGCAAATCCAAGTGTTCTTTTTCAAAGTTCTTAAAGCTAAGAAAACTTATTTTCGTTGAAATAATTGGATTTCCTACCGGTCTCTAGCTAAAGTTTAGCTAAGTTTATCTAAGTGAGGTAACTATTTCCTATATAATATATATACTGAATAAAGGCTTAGTTCAGGTTTCGAAATGAAAAATAATATAGAATTATTGATTAGTTTAGAGGTTAAACAAGTGAGTTATTTGAAGTCTGGGAACGTTTTTAGCAAACATGCGTGCAATTTTTTCCAGTGCAGGTGAAAGCAGCGACACGGCACTTGAGTAAAATAAAAAGCCCCATTCTTCTTACACTTTTCGCCTTGCCAAAATAAACAGTCAGCTGGTGGGAGGCCCTGGCGAAAGTTTATTTGCCCTTAAAGCTGCAGTTGCTATCCTTTAATATTCTACTATATTTTTTGTTTGCCCCTGAATTGGCCCAAACAAAAGGACAACTGTGTTGCAAACTAAAGCTTTGCGTTTCTGGTGCCAAATACTTATTCAGTGGGCGTGCTAGAGCCGACATCCCATATTTTAGTTGGAATTGGTTTTTAAGGCTTAAGTTCTTAAGTCTTCAAAATCACATTTAAGCCTTGATTTATGAGTTGTGAAGAGGGAATTTATGAATACTGAACGCTGAGTAAATATTGCTGGATTTGGCTAATAGTTAAAATTTTAATTCCTTGCTATCAGGCACTTGGAATTGCCATTTAAATTGTTCACATGTGGGGCATTCGAAATACGCTTATACTCCCGGGGGGCACGCCTCGATTTGTGTGCCAAATTTATTTGAATTTAATTAACTGCTTACAATTTAATTGCTTTTCCGGCTTCATACATGAATAGCTTTTCTTATACATTTAGAGAATTAAAATTGCCTCCTAAATATGAGGAATTCGCCCTGAAAGTTTACTTATTCAAAATGTTAACTATTAAATATACGCAATTTCCCATTTCTCCTCCCACGTTAATGCTCTTAATTAAGACTAAAATTACTCCAAACTTAAGAGCAACAAATCGGTCAATTAAATATCGCGCATACGAACCGTGAGCACGATTCCTCTTAACCTGAATTTAATTAAAACTGGCCCAGAATTTAATGACTTCCGTATGCCACTTGCAGTATTTATTTAAATAACAACCTTCAATAGCTCATAGTTAAGGTGGGTTGGCGCCTCCTTTGTAAATTGTACAAGTACATAACGCGAATACGCCCCGTGGACAAGTTTCCTTTTCGATTGCCGGGAATTAACCTGAAAATTCAATTCGACGGTTTGGCATCCAGGCAAGAAATCTATATATAGCTATGTACATGTGTACATATTTATATACCGAAGGCCCTTAACGTACATACATATATGCGCGTCTGTGTTTTTCCCCGTATTTTCGTGTAATGCCAGCGGCGGCAATTTCTTGTACAACAATTTGTGAGTCTGCTGCGCTCAGCACTCACGTAATGAGCATAAACTAAAGGCACAAAAAGGCTAACACCCACACACTTACAGGGCCCACTAACACCGAGATGGCCAAGAGAATATCGCGCTTCCGTGCACATAATTGGTGCAAAAAGTTGCAAAATTATCACGGAAGCAAAGCCGAAACACGTACATACATCACCGCCGGCGGACGCGAGATGGCATAATGTGAAGGGGGCACTTCCTCCGATCCTGCACTTCTCAAAAACCTGGACTTTACTTTTAGCTGAGATATTTCATTTTACTGAGATACCCGTTGCTTGGTTGTTTGTAAGCATTTGGTATGAAACTAAAAAGATATCAAAAGGATAGGTCAAAAATAAATAATAATTTTTAAAAATTTATTTAGGGATTTTTTGAATTATTTTTACTTTTATAGGTATGCCCAGCATGTAGTATACATATTTTATGGTTTTATCAACCCGTTAGGACCCGTTCGTTACAAAAATTTGGAAATCCTGTCCACCTGTCCTGTAAAATTCAAAATCTTTAGAAATTTTGTTCCGTGTTTTCCCTCACATTTTCACGTTTTTAGGCTATTTTAATGCGGAACACCTTGTGACCCGGCTGAGCCTTAAAAAACCATCGCTGGAAGCCAAAAGCCGGGTTCACTTGGCCTTTGGGCGGCCAACGGCCAAAATTTATTGAAGAAAAGTCAACTGAACTAATCCCCGACCCTAATTACTCATAGAGCCCGTGGGTTACAAACCTTGTCCAACAATTACATCCGTGCAAAGTCCTATCCACCGAATAAAAAAAACCGGAGCGGAAAGGCGGAAAATGTTTCACTTTATGTTAAACTGAAGAGTTTCCGCTTTTGGGTTTTTGGGCAAGCAATTAGCTCGCGCATAGTGATTAAAAAGTGGAAATGCTTAAGTCAAGTTGATTACATGACGATTGCAATCTACAAATGGTGGTCGTATTTACTGAGTCTGGAAAAATTATAGAAATGCTTTATTTGTATGTGCACTTAAAATTACTGTTGCTTTAATTTATTTTAAAGAGTAAGACCACATTTAGTTCCCTATATAAAAATCCTTTGATGAATCGAGGAAAAGGTTTCAATTGCATGTACATGGTATACTGCATGCCCTTTATTAATCAGTCATTCATCATAATTATTTTTAAATAAATTACCCTTATTCAATTGAGATGTCCCACTCGGCGACACATTAATTTACCTAGAACAGTGGAAAAAGTAATAAATTTCACCCCTTTTCTCGCTGCAGGAAAAAGTTCATTTCGTTTGCCCAAAGACATGTTGATTCACATTTAATTTAGTGTAAAAGGCAACTTCTTTTTCATTATTATTCATGTTTACCAACTAATAAAAAGCAAAACGTTTCACTTTACGCCGAAACTGGGGAAGACTTTGAGCCCCATGGGCGACTCAGAATTACACTGGCCAGCAAGAGTGCTATTAAGTGAGCATGGTGTGTGTGCGCTGGCCATTAAAAAGTTTCCTTTACCTCGACCGCCAGTCCCCGCTTTTCCGCTTTTCCGCTCTCCAGCTGCTTCTGTTACTTACTGGGTGGATACTGCTACCGATTCCGATTCAAATCCTGGTGGTGCTGCCATTGGCACCTGTGTGTTGCCAGTTGCCAGTTGCCAGTTGCCGGTGCAACTGAAAATACGTTTGCATATGAATTTTTCAAAATGTTTTTTCCACTGACCTCGTTTACGGGTCAGAGCAGCTATGAAAAGTTTGCCCTGCAAACTAAATTGCCGTTTGCAACCGGAGGAGGGAAGACACGGTAGCCGGCTTTGAGTTTTCCTTTCTTTCTCCTCATTTTTTATATTTTTAACATTTTTTCTTTTTGGCCAGCACTGCGCTGAACCCACTTCTTGTTTTTCTCTCTTTTGCCCCTTTTACACAGGCGGTGCAGCATATTGAAATGCGATTACAGGGGTGCCCTGGTGGCTCGTGGATTCATGTTCATTAAACATGCATAAACTCACACTAGCGAACACCCACTTACACAAGCACAGTGACACGGACACGGACACGGGGAAAGTGAGACGGAAATGGTTAGGACATAGAGATAGCACAAAGCTGTACGCTTGGAAAAATGACTGAGAAGTATTTTTAATTGCCCATCTAATAAGGGATTTGTGAACCCACCCTGCAAAAGTGTTAGCCAAGATGTATTACATGAACCACTTCCTACCTACCACTTAATACCTATTTCTTAGTAACTTATTTTCAGAACCACAAACTATTTAATGTGTAGGAATGACAGAACTCATTTCCAGAGCAGATGTCCCTAGGCACATGTAAACAGTTCAAAATTTCAACGCTATATGCTAATTTAAAATCAATTACACGACGTGGCGACGACACTTTCCCCAAAAATACAACAACAAGACTTCCAAAGCCCCCTGCTGAAATGTTCAAGTGCTGGCAGTGAAATTACAAACAATAGGCAAGCAAATAGCAATTGGAAATGCGTACAAGTCAGCAATGTTTGGCAACAGTTGGTGTGAAAAGTTTGTGCCTGTCGAAAGTGAATTTACTTACGACAGAAAGTTGCTGCCAAATACCAATACCAATACCTATACGAATGGGAAAACATCAAAGCCCCCAGGCAACGGCATCTTTCTATTGGCAACACTTTCAACCACACTGAGGAAAATTATTCTAGAGAGAAGAGAATAGGGAACTATTCACATATTATTATTAAACTAATATTCAAAATATTTTTCGCTCTGCAATCCATGTATTTCGGCAAAGAAGAAAGATAGAAAGAAAGTTTTATTTGAGGATAGTCGACTTAGCGATACCCGGTACTATACCAACCTTGCAGTACCTGTTACATTCTTTTCAGCAAGTGCATTATACCCGTTTATTCTATAAGTAACGGGTGTAAATATATAGGCTTAGGGAAAAACTTTTCTTACTACTACATTTGGCGACTCAGCAAACTGCCGAATTGAAGCCATCTGTCTGTGGTTGGGTGGGTTTAGTGGTTTCAGATGGTTTCGGGTGGTTCTCGGCTGGTTTCCCCCCAAGATGAGGTAGACTTAGTGTCATGTCTTCTTGCCTCCACGAATTCAGGCACACATATGTACGTTTCCCCGAAGGCTGGGAAATTGAAACTGGAGGAAAGCAACAGTTTTTCGTGCACTGAAAAAAACTTAAGAAGTGTGGGGAGGGAAAGCGGATAAACAAGAGCGAGCTATTATTATTAAAAGTCACGTTGAAATAAACCAAACATAGTAAGCATAGGTAGCAGAAGGAAGAATTCGTGGGAACTTTAATCAAACTGAAATTCAAAGAAGAAGAACTCATGCATTTTGATATTTAAACAGAATCATAAATAATAGTTGTAATTAAACTGAAATTCAGAGAAGAACAACTCATGCATTTTGAAATTTAAACAGAGTCATAAATAATAGTTATGTTAGTAACAAAAAATCAAAAATCAGAAATAAGCTATCAAAAAAGTCCAGCGCATTGACAAAATAAAATGGGCACTTTCTTATGCTCTAAAGGAAACGAAATCTACTGGAAGAGCATTATTATAATGGTAAACATAAAATTATACACCCTTTCGTAAACTATTTTTGCCCCATTGATTTTCCTCGGAGTGTTTTCACATCCGCTTTCGCAGCATAGCTATAAGTATACGAGTATGCGATTCAACAGGACCACATTTTCCCGGACACTTTCCATTCCTTTTCTTTTTATTTAACTTAAATAAATACATTCAAGTGGATACAGCGGTGGGTGTCAGTGCCACGTTCTTTATGGTAAAAAGTTCAGGCCGTCAAAGAAAAGTCGAGTGGAGTCGGCTGGGTTGGGTAAATATATGTGTTTGTTCAGACACACTCGCACAGAGGTACGTATGTACATAATTTAGTGAACTTGAAACTTGCCTCCTTCTCGTCCTGCGCCATATATATGTATACACGAACCTACATATTTGTATATCGGATGTCAAGGAGCTGGCCCCTTCAATAAAAACAGATAGAGGAGGTATATAAAGAAGGAGCTGAGGAAAATTTCATGCTAAGTAATTTATATCGGCGCGTACAGTGGTTGCCGAAAATCTGAAGGCCAGGATTCTTGCTCCATTTAAGTTTATTTAATTAAAATTAATTGCTTCGTCCTTGCACAAAATAAATTCCCTCCAATCAATTAGGTCCGCAACTATTACTCATAAGTTAGTGCCAGCACAACCAGAGAGATTTAATTGAACTTTTTCCATGAGGGAAAGACTAAATCATGGCAAAATATTTAAGCTGCAAAATGCCTTTCATATATGAATATGTAATGGTATCTTTTAATAACAATATATTTATTACCTAGGCAATAGCAATGATAATATATTACTATATTACTATAAGCCCTTTGCGTTTACAGCCTATTGTAAGGAGATATGCTAATCAAATTCTTTTTAGAATATTTTCTCTGAATGAAAAAAATTTCTTATGAAATGCCACAGTACTCGTGTGTATATGGCGGAAGAACACACATAAAATAAAATGCATTATGTGTGTATGAGGCAGCATCAGCAAGAAAGGCAGTATCAGCTTTTTAAAGATTTAAAAAATATTCCACGCAACGCATCGGAGAGCAGGAAATTGATATGCACTTACCGGCAAAACGGAAGTCAGAGGAAAAAGTAAAAATATAGTAAGATATGGGAATAAACCTGGACGAATGGCGATTCTGAGGAGAAAGCAGCTGAACAGCTGTAAAGTATGCTAAGAATAATACTGGAAGGAATGGAAAACCTTACCAGAAAGTACTGCTGCGAAAACATGTAATATTAACGATAATTCTGATGTCATATTATATGTCTTAATAGGTAATGTCGTAATTTCAAATCTCAATATAGTAAAATGCAAGATATACAAAGTAATACTACTTTTGAAAAAGTATACCGTATACAGCGGAATAAATGTTTAAATTAATAAAATGGTCAAATATTTTTAGGATCCGAAGCCCCAGAAGGAAACATTCCACATAATGGTAAGATTTTCTCGGTGTAAAAAAGAAGGATCGACTAGAATGTGAAGACTATATGACAGACCGGAAACATAGTACGGTTCCTCATTTTATATTTTCCATAGCTTTTTTGTTTAGCCAGCTGCGTGTAAATTGAAAGATAATAACGAAGGCGGAACAGGAACAGGATACGGGAAACCAGGTGAGTGGAGTGGCAAAAATGAAGCGCAGCAGAAAGATGTACCAAAATGCCAATGGAAATCCATTCCCCAACCTCGCATCAATCACACATGAACTCTGATTGAAAGCAAATCGCAGGTAAACAATGGATATAATGATGATGGGAAGACGTAATCGATACCCTTGTTCGTTACTCCTTCGAGCATTTGATTAAAATTTGTCGAGTTACCCAGTGTCAAAGCAATCAATTTCAAAGACAACAAAATTAATGTGTGACATTTAATATATTTCACTTGAGCTCTTTGTCATTTTCAATAACATCGTATAAGAAACAAAAAAGGAAATCGCTCTGGAAGGCTGAATCTTAAAAGCCTTGCTGTAATTAAATATTAAAAAAAAACTGGCAACGAAAAGAAATCATTTTTGAACATAAAACAACGAAACTATGGATTATTTTCTAATACTACTATTTTATACTACCTACAATAGGAAGACTTTTGAAAGAACACAGCTTTAAAACTAAGGGACAAGTTCGATATAATGTATATACGTACATTATAGGAAGTATGAGTGAAATCAATTTACTCTGTGCTAGCGAATTATAATTTTATTTATTTATATCTAGTAAATCTCGAATATTTCCAAATGCAATTGTAACATTTGATGTTGCAGTTGCCTTCCAGACCTTAAGCATCAACATAGATTTGTAAGTATAATATTTCTAAAAATATATTTTTAAAACTTCGTTTTTGATCTTAATCAAAACAACAATTTGTTCATTCATACAACCAGTGTATGTGGTCGGTCTGTTTCGCACTTACCGAAAATGTTAATGTTTGTACACTTTCGTTTCACAACCACAGCACCGCCGAATTTTTGAACGATTACCTCAAATTAAAAAAGCAATTTCATTTTATGACACTTATCAAACGCTTCACGCAACATAAAGCAGGCGGACCCTAAATAATTCTCGTTTAGAGTGCAAAATAAATCGCATGCGAATTAAACTAGACCAAACTGCAATTCACCTGGAATAGCAAACGCATCCTAGCAGCTGGCAAACTATCAGCTGATTGTGTAGGCGGGATGTTTGAGTGAAGAATCTTTAAGGATATTCATTTTTATTTTGTACATGCATTGGGTTCTTTACTGAACATATCAATTACATCAATTATTTCAGAAGATTCCTATACTAAATCAATTTATATATGACACATATTTGAAATATATGTATGTATATTTAGGTGAAAAAATGTATTTTCCTTATTACAATTTCGAGTTTGTTTTTACTTTTATGTTCATAAAATAGCTGCCATATTGCGAAGATAATTCGTTCAGCGTCCAGCGGTAGATATTAATTTCTTATTTTGTACACGCATTGGATTCTTACAGAACATACAATTATATCAATTATTTCAGAAGATTCCTATACTAAATCCATTTATTTATGATACATATTTGAAATATATGTATGTATACTTAGGTGAAAAAAGGTTTTTTCCTTATTACACTTTCGAGTTTGTTTTTACTTTTATGTTCATAAAATAGCTGCCATATTGCGAAGATAATTCGTTCAGCGTCCAGCGGTAGATATTCATTTCTTATTTTGCACACGCATTGGATTCTTACAGAACACACAATTATATCAATTATATACTAAATCAATTTATATATGATACATATTTGAAATATATGTATGTATATTTAGGTGAAAAAATGTATTTTGTTTTACACTTTCGAGTTTGTTTTTACCTTTATGTTCAAAAATAGCTGCCATATTGCAAAGTTTATGCATTCAGCGTCCAGCGGTAGTTACTTTGCTGGGAAGAGGACCTGCCGAACGTTTTAGGACTATTTTGAAGTTCTCGCTAACCGTGTAGTCCTCTTTAAACACAACAATCAGATTAAGTTCAAACTCTGGAAAGAAAAAAGAAAATAATGCTACGCGTAAGAAACCAATACAATTCTCACCGATTTTAAAATTCTTGGTGAGCAAAGTGGGGCAGGTGAACAATCTTGGCAGGACCATATAGATGGGTAGTTCCAGCTTCGGCAGCACATTGCCGTCGGCTATTTGAATGGTCTGGATTTCGGTGGCATCCTTGGAGTAGCCCTCGTCGCATCCGCAGGTTTCCACACGCACCAACTGCATCTCAATGGACTTAATGGCCGCCTCCGTGTGCTGAACCATAATGCTGCCAGTAATCGCAGTTGTTACGCAGAACTCGCTCCGGTCCAGACGCCCTGTGATGAGGAATCTCGGCATGGACAATCTCTCCTTGGCGCTGGCATTCTTCTGCAATGAATCCGGACTCAAACTGAAAGGAACCACTCTCCTTGAATCCTCGCCCAAAGCCAGTGGCTTGTATTGCACGCAGAACTGCTGAATTCTGGTCATGGATTTGCCAAGAAAATTCCTTTTTACAGTGCAAGTGAGTTGGTAATTCACGTTGATGAAAACACCGTGGTATGTTTCATAAAGAATCCGTGGTTCCTTTTTGCACACCAAAGGCAGTTCAAAATGGAACTCCGAACGGCCGGCGCTGAGTTTCCCGGGCGCAGATAACTCCAGACTATTCTGGAGCAGATTAATGGGTTTCACCGAATTATAGAAAGCATCGAAAAGCCCAACGGTTTTAGCACTTAATTGGAGATTAACGATTCCCTCCAGATACAAAATAATTCCTTCATGTTTTGTCTCCTGTGAGCACTGAAACTGCACGCAGCCCAATAGCATGTCCTAGGAAATATATATTGTAGTAAAATAGCACCATAAGTAATCGGTAAGTACTTACATTTTCATGGTAAACCTTATTCTCTCTCTTTAATTTAATATCGAATAGTAGTGAGCTCATTTTAATCAGTAAATGAAAACAAATAAAACAGCTGATGTATCCTAGGGCGATCTGGCATCCCTGGATTCAGCTGTCCAACAAGTGGACAGTCCCAAAATCGGGGAAACGAAAACAATCTCGTTTTTATATAAGTTTAATTTTAACATTTTTATTTAGCAACAAATGCCTCGCAATATCAATGCGGAGAGGGATAATCCCTGCCTGAAGGTTCGTTTGCTATAAGAAAATTAATAATTCTTTAATTATATATTTACAAAATAGGAACAGGAGCTTTCATTCAAATGTCTCAACAAAAACAACTTTGATCGCGACAAGTGCGAAATATATTTTGCAAATTATAACAATTGCAAGGAGTTCTGGGTGGGTTCTTCAATTAAAGTGATTGTTTTATGAACTACATTTTTTTTTCCAATAGAACAAAGTAAAAAGCGAAAGGAGAGCGAAGGGAATTGCTCCATATTTGCCGCCATTGGAAGAGCGCGATGCGATCAAAGCTGAATATATGAAAGAAAAACCCCAGCAAAGCTGATATATGTTCCTTCCTATTTAATACTTTTTGAATATAAATTAGCTACACAAGCATTAGAGCTATTTGTTGTATAGAGACTACATGAAGACTATATATCTTGTTTTCAATAACATTTATTTTCAACTAGACTTAAAAATCGCATATATCCCTTATATATGCCAAAACAGATTTAGCCTGAGCTGTGAATAGCATCGGCGCCAACAATTTTTAAAGCGGCCATGGACTCTTCCAACATGACCGTGGCCAATTCCAATTCCAGAGTCTCCTTCGGATCATCCAGGATCAGTAATTTAAGCTGAGGAAGACGATACAGGCAGGCCAATCCGTTGGTGGTGATTTGGGTGCCCGAAAGGTCAAGCACTTCCAGGTGGGGGAAGCCACTTCCCGAAATCCTATCCAGACACCAGTCATCAAAGTGTTTCACGTTGTGAAAGGACAGGAACTTAAGGGAGTCCAGGCAGCGCAAGTTTTCCAATCCTTCGTAGTAGAGTTCCATGTTATCACACCTCAAGGCCTCCACTTTATAGCGGGGATCGAACTTATTAGGCAGGTTGAATTCGCCATCCTCGGTTGCCCGGCGCCAATGATTATCGTTGACGAATTTGACGGCCCCGCCGCGGTACAGTATGAAATGAGCCGCAGCCAATTCAGCGCCCAGAATCTTGTGCCTTTCCGGGACAAACTGCTGCATGTGTCGCTCAACACGCTCCTCCCGGTTCTCCAACCACTGTCGTATGTTCCTAGGACTCAGATCGATTGGTTTCTGCATCATCACGATGAAATCTGAGTTTTGCTCCGCATTGGAGAACAGCTTCAGCTTGCTGTTCCAATCCTCCGGCCGGTCGCCAATCGGAGTGCGCCACTGAAGCTTCTGCTTATCCGCTGCCAATTCCGCGCGGATCCTCTTCACCGTCGCACTGACCTCCTCCTCGCCCGGCTGTGCCTGATTTATGGGCACGGTGGACGCCGTTCGAATGCCACATCGCCCTAAAGAGGGAAATCCACGCGACACGCGCTGCAACATTCTTCAATTGGGATTTCAATAAATAAATTTTAGTGGGCAAATGTATTAGAGATGCACATGTTATATGAACTGCGACGTGTCACGACGAGAACTTAACTATACGATAGTTTCTCTATTACTTATATGTTTATTTATTTATTGATTAATAACAAATGCATTTATTTTTTTGATACCATAAGCAAACAGAAAGCTGTATATATTACATTATTAAAGATGAAAGTTCAAATAGTATAATTATATAAAAATACAATATTTTTAACAGTCAGAACAAAATATCTGCTTATAAATTGATGGCTTTATTCAAGTTCATGCGTGACTCACGAGATGGGCGCGTGAAATCACAGCAGCTGACGCATCAGCTGCTAGCACTGAATTCTTCGCCGAGTTGGCAGCACCGCGCTGATGCGACGCCATTTTGCTTTAGCGTGCTGTCAAACGCTGAATTTCACATTTCCACCACAAGAAAAAAAGAAGAGAAGAAAGAAACGCAGACGACCTTTGCTGAAGTGCGTGAGATACCACCGAAAAAACGAGCTAAATCACTTAAATGCTGATTAACCGCCAGCCAAACTATTGAAACCAACGGCAGCTTGGCGAACGCCGCAGAAACCTGCCGACAATTACGTGAACCAACGCAAGGGCACCCGTGCAATTGGCATTTTAATTGGCGACTTTAGCTGCGAACGGCGCGCCGAAAAATGGTCAATTCGTCTGGCAGCGAGGATGGCCAGCTGCGGAGCCCCAACGATGGGCATTATCACAGGTGTGTATTATCCCTGGGGTCTGGGCAAATTCAGAGATTCGGTGTTCTCAATTTGCGATTCATGGAAAATTGTTGCTGCATACATACAAAGAGGCGTACATATACACACGGGTGCTGGTTGCACGGCGGGAATTCCGCTAGAACTCTAGCCAGATTTCTTGTGGTATCCCGCCGTTGACATATCTCGCCTATTCATACAGCTGCGGTCATGATAATAGTGGTCAAGAGTATTTTAAAAGCATACATCAAATTAGTTTGTAATAAATAATTGGTCCTACCAAGCTCGATTATGTAAAAAGTATAAATATATTTGAAACATTGATAGGGAATTTACCTTATTTTTTCCTTTTTAATGTCTCATAGAACAATTTAATTACTTTCCAATCAGTTCAATGGTGAGGAAATCTAATTTAAATAATACGCAAACGTGTTTATGCATTGACATCATTGACAAATCCAACTATTATTTTGACCACATGTGTACCAATAACTGTTGCATGTGTGTATGCAGAGGGTGGACAATTTTCCCTCCACCATCTTTATTAGTTGACTATAACGAATAGTACATGCTAATTTTTTAATATTGATACCAAATTTGCGTTTGTAAAAAGAACATTCGCTCCTAATATATATGTACATGTATATCACCCCAACATCCCTTTCGCGCTTGTTTGCTCTTCTTGATAATGATAACAAAAATACCAAACCAAAAGAATACAAAACAAAACCAATTTATGACGATTTAAAATTTATTGATTTTATTGAACTGTTTAATTGACTTGAATTTTTTCGTTGCAAATAGGCCAAAAAGTGTGTACTTGTCCCATGACCGAGGCGCGCGATGGCCAACAACAAACATAATAATAATCGTAATAAAAATAAAAAAAGAACCAACAAACCTATTAAAATAAAAAAAAAAAAAACAAAAAAATGCAAATTTAAAACGAACGAAAACAGTGCAAGCTATGTGCAAATTCGAGTTTAAAACTGTGCACCTGCAGTGTCAACGGCAGATGGGACCGAATCTTCTCAAGCCAACCTACACTAATCTCGCTTGACCCGCCGCTGGCAAGTTAAATGTGTTCCGAGAACTGAATACCGAAAACCCGAGAATCGGAATAGAGATCCGATAAGCTCCGAACCGATGGATCGATCGATTCGATCCCTCTCATGTGCTGCTGGCGGTAAATTGTAATACTCTGTAATACTCTCAATTGAATGAACACACACAATATTGTACTTATACTACTTTGTTAATGCCTCTTTCCAAGTCCTGTCTCAATGTCTTTCGTGTCTCTCTGTCTCTCAAAAGATAACTACTCCCATTCCCAGCAGGTTGCGCAGTCAGTCGTGTAAGTGTTTGCATTTTACAGCCCTTGGGAGCTTTGGAGCTCCGAGCTTCATGGAATAGTTACGGGATCCGGGATCAGGTAAGTTCTCCATTTGATTGCACTCAATGGTGGGTCGATTTTCATTTTATATCATTTGTATATGTTTATATACATTCCTATTTACACAATTTAGAGTCACCATTTACCAGATTTACAGACTTCTTATTCGAACATTCATTCTTAAACAACCCAATGATTGCTTGTCTCCATGACTTCCAACCTTGTTTGTCTGTCCTCAAATCGACTCACCAAATTTCGCTCGTTGCTGCTCAAATATGGAAAAAAAACGCCAATTATCTGAGCAACACCGAACAGATTGCCGCAAAAAAAAAATTCACTTATGATTCGCAGTACTGCACCAAAGTTTCTGTATCTAATCTCGAAAGAATTCCAGAGCTAACGTGGACTCGAGCTTTTAAGGTCTCCAAGGGCTAGTGTAAAATGTAATCCGAACACCGACTGCAGCAAAACACGCAACCTGCAACGAGCAACATGCAACACGGTCAGAGCAGCGTCTGGTCTACTGGGACTTCGGCAGGCATCGGTCCAGAATCATCAGCAGATGGGACACCACTTAAAGCATGACACCATAATTTTTGACTTTCTCTCTTACTTTTAGCCGAGGCGAGGAGGATGAGCACGAGGGGGACTCTGACGCTTTGTACATACAACCACCGCAGGCCAGCCGAGAATCAGGGTCCGGTTCCAGACGAGAGAAGAAGAAACATTCCCGCGAGCGTCGACGCCACAAGGAACGGGAAAATGTAGGCGGTGCAGCACCAGGACCAGAACGGGATCATCGATATGACTATCGGAGCCGGGAGGAGCACTACCACCACCATCATCGCGAACGGAGCAGCAATGTGGCTGCAGCTTATGCGAAACACCACCTAGGCCATGCGTACCATTACCCCCCGCCGCCTCAACAGCAGCAACAGTCCCTACCGCCGGTGCCCAGCTATGCTGCTCACCATCATCATCATCACCAGCATTTAAGTAGAGCTCGAGCCGCTCCCAGCGATTACCATTCCTATCCATCGGGCTATCATTCGGGCAGTCGGCACGGCGACTACCCAATGGAAGAGCCAACGCGACGCAGTAGTAAATACGCGGAGAGCAAGGATGCTGAGAGCCTGGAACAAGATCTACGTTCCAGGTTGCTAAAAAAGCGGCATAACTACGTTAAGGACTATGAAACGGAGGAGAACTATGAGCATCGGGTCGAAAGAAGTGATCGGCGGGAAGGGGGACGCAAGGAGCGTGAGCGGACTGGGCGAAGTACCCACAAGCAAAACCGTCACGACCGAGTCATTGAGCTGCTGGACAGTCCCGAACAGGAGCACCACCATCAGCACCAGCACAAATCGCATCGCAGCAAGTGGCGTGAGGAAGTTGAGGTCAGCAGACAAAAGATGCCCGAGGACTTGGAGCTGTTGGCTCGCAGGGAAAAACTTCTTGCCGCTGAACGGGACAACCGGCAGCGAAAGCAGACGGCTCGTGAGGAACTGGAAGCTCGTCGGGAGTTGCTCCGCGAGCGAAACGAGCACAGTGATGCACTAAGTCCAACAACAGTGGCTGCAAGCGTAACCGCTGGTCTAAACATTCATGTAAAGAGGAAGTCTAAGCCGGATAGCTATGAGAAGGAAATCAAACTCAAGAAGCGGCGGGACGAGGATATCGAGGTCATCCGAGATGATGACGATGATGAGAGCGAAGAGAGCGACTCAAACGAGGAGGATCTCGAGGAGGACAGCGCAACAGAATCTGGAAGTGAAGACAGCTATGCTAGCAGAAAGAAGAGCAAGATTAAATCCAAGTCACAATTGGAAGACGACGACGAGGATTTACCCTTGCCCGATAGTCCACTTAGCGTAGGTGACCTATACAAGTCACCCAAACAGCGTCAGCGATCTCGCTCTGTAAGCTCCAAGAGCAGCTCCCAGTCTAGTCGAAGCAGTCGGCCCAGATCCCGTTCTAGAAGTCAAAGCAGCCTGGAGGATGAGGTAGATCGGCGCGAGGCGGGAGCAGCTGGCTCACCCACCAGCAGCACGCGCAGCGAGGAACGCGGAATGACCCAAGAACAACCAGAAGAGAAGCCCGAGGAGAAACTTAAAGAGAAACAAAAGTCTCTGGAGGAGCAAATTCCATGCGATGACAAGGGCGTTCCCCTGCCCAACTATTATCCCGGTGTTCAGGGCTGCCGGTCTGTGGAGGAGTTCCAGTGTCTAAATCGCATCGAAGAGGGAACCTATGGCGTGGTATATCGAGCCAAGGACAAAAGAACCAATGAGATTGTGGCTCTTAAGCGTCTGAAAATGGAGAAGGAAAAGGAGGGATTTCCAATAACATCACTCAGGGAGATCAACACTCTTCTCAAGGGTCAGCACCCGAATATTGTGACCGTTCGCGAAATCGTGGTCGGATCCAACATGGATAAGATATTTATTGTGATGGACTATGTAGAACACGACCTGAAATCCCTGATGGAAACGATGAAGAATCGTAAGCAGAGCTTTTTCCCCGGGGAAGTCAAGTGTCTGACTCAGCAGCTCCTGCTGGCGGTGGCTCATCTCCATGACAATTGGATATTGCATCGTGACCTGAAGACCTCCAATCTGCTCCTGTCCCACAAGGGCATTCTTAAGGTGGGCGATTTCGGATTGGCCAGAGAGTATGGTTCGCCGATCAAGAAGTATACTTCACTTGTTGTCACTCTCTGGTACCGTGCACCCGAGCTACTTCTCTGCTCTCCGGTTTACTCCACGCCCATAGATGTCTGGTCGGTGGGCTGCATTTTCGCCGAATTTCTGCAGATGTTGCCCCTCTTTCCGGGAAAATCTGAAATCGATGAGCTTAACAGGATCTTCAAGGTAAGATATGATTGAGCTTTAATGTTTAGAGATTAAAATGTGCATGTTGCTTAATTGTTTTGACACTGACTTTCGATTTATTGTTCTAGGAATTGGGCACTCCGAACGAGAAGATATGGCCCGGATATACCGAGCTACCCGCCGTGAAAAACATGTTGTCACAGAACTCGCAGTTTACCGAGTATCCCGTCTCTCAACTGCGAAAGCACTTCCAGGAGAAGACCTCTGAAATGGGTTTGTCGCTGATGCAGGGTCTGCTGACGTACGATCCGAAACAAAGACTGAGCGCCGACGCGGCACTAAAGCACGGCTTCTTCAAGGAGCTGCCATTGCCCATCGATCCCTCCATGTTTCCCACCTGGCCGGCCAAGAGCGAATTAGGAGCCCGCAAGGCGCAAGCCTCGTCACCAAAACCGCCGTCCGGTGGCTCGCAGTTCAAGCAGCTAGGCCGCGATGAGCCCATCGCTGTGGGTCCGGGAAACAAGCTCTCATCTGGGATTATCACTGGCAACAAAAAGAGCCACGGCGCTGGTGGATCGTCGGCTAGCACAGGATTCGTCCTGAACGCTGGATTAACGCAACGCCAGTTGGCCATGGGACCGGGATTCAGTCTGAAGTTCTGATTCTGTGCGATTTTAGCCCATTACGATTACAATTAATTGTTATGTATAGTTAGCGATGTAAGTGAAAAATTTCGTTTAATTGTATGTGTAAAAATATTGTTCCATATATAATTTAAAAAGCCATACAAAACAATTAGGATGTATAATAAGTTTTCATTTCAAGAGCGGCCATCCCGTGTGGTGGGTAAATTTAGGGAATAGAATTATAGCTGACTATAGACATATCGGAATTTAGTCACTAGTTTTATTGTTAAACAACTTTCCGGTTCTGAAATTCTAACGACCAAAAGTTAACCCACCCTCTGTACACTCCAAATGCATCCACACCTGTAACTTTAAAACTTAGCCTAGGGAAATACCTTCGCTCTATCTGAAATACCTAAGTAGACCACAGATAGAAGTAAGTGCTTTGCCACGTGGGAATGTAATCTTTAAGGGGTTTGGCCACCACCTTAGCAATGGGCACACTTGTTGCCACAAAGTCGAGGATCCGCTCCAGTCTGGATTTGGTGAAGCTGTCATAGAACGGCGATCGGACCAGGAAGTACATGATGTTTATGCATCGCCTACTTAGCTCAAGTTTTTGCTGCTTAGACATGAGGTCGCGATGCTGACGATACAGGTGAATGCTATACAAATCGATGGATAATGCTACCATATACTGCTTCCAACTTCTCTGGCCGAACAACCCCATGGCGACTAGGTGGATTAGCGGTTTCGATATATACAGGTATTCGGCATGCAGGAGTTTCCGCGGAATTAGCGTCTTCACCGCTTCATTGTTGTCTATATGAAGCTTGAAGTCACGATACTGCAGGGGAGGAGCACCCTCCACCTTGCGAATAACACGGCCAGATCGCTTTAATTGAAAGGTGATGGAGTGCTGGGATTGCAGCAAATCGTTCGATGAGGAAGCCGCCCCATCCCCAGAATTTTTCCTCTGCTTGCCGACGGCCCTTCGATTCAGGGCGGCGATGGGCGGTGAGGTGATTATATCCGAGGTGGAGTGCTTCAAGATAAAGAAACGGCCAGCTGCCTTAAAGGCCTGTATTAGCGCTATCACCAACCACTTGCCGGATTGACCGAAAAGCCGGCGGGCTGATATCTCGATGAAAACCTCGCTATATTCGAGTGTCGTCAACGTGACCTTTAGACGGTAGCAAAGTTTCGATTGCAGCTGGATCACCGAATTCTCCTCGGCATTACGTGCCTTTTCGATGATCCGATCGTTATAGAACACCAACATGTTGGACAAGGTGTACACCAGCTCACTGACCACATTTGATGAGGAAATACGACCTGGAAGCCGGGCGAAAGAGATGAGTCTATAAGGTCTATGTAAACAAGGAGTTCATTTTACCTGCTATAAAGTAGGATACCCACTTGGCTGTTGTCTCAAAATCTCCCACCACATCCGGATTTTTTGCCACCCACGTCTCGTACGCCTTTAACATGCCCTTCAGAGTGTCCATTATATCCGGAAAATATTGCCTGTTCCTCCAAATAGTCAAAAAAATTAGGAATTTCGGTCTGCAGGTAATCAAATCGGTGCAGCTGCGGTGTTCTGGGCATTCGGTTAAGGCGTTAGTGCTTTCATGCTACAAAAAATAGAAGGTGACGCAATGTACTATGTAAACACAGGTAGTGTTGATTAAACAAAACCGTTTTTGGAATATTTAATCACAGGAACTTAAAATGTGCATAAATTGCTATAAATATAAATACGAAATACATAGTGTTATGTAAAGTCATAAGTACACCAAATGCATTAAATTCACTGCGGGCACGAGCTCGCCGAGTTTACAATTCCAAATATCACTAATTTGAGTGTACGTTTTGGAAAAAATTACAATTAAAATAAAAATGTATCATACGATGTGTTATCTTACTCACCAAATCGTAAAAAAAATGTTTGGGTTATCTGCCGCCAATTTTTCATAGCCATTCTTAATACCGTTTAATGTAAGATTTGCTTGTTTAGTTTGGCATCTTGTTTAAATGTACTAACATATTTCTCTCCAAATTTTTCAGTAAAATATCTTTAAAAATTCCTATTTTTATAACGTCACAAAAAAATCTAATTTTTTTCGCTTCTTACTTATTTAACACGGAACCCCTAACGCGTTAGTCATTTCGAGAGCACCCAAGTGTTTGGTCACACTTTTGTTTTTGTGAACTTTGCAATCCAATTGCTCGGGAATTCTGGTTCACTCTGTTTTCGTGTGGATTAGCTAGACAAGATTGAATTAAGAGTCGATATACAGATGTCCAGCAATAACACGGACACTGGGGACACATCCATCATGGCGACGGCTACCTCTGTGCAGCATGATGTCGAGGCCGGCGCAGATGAGCAATTGCCCCGAGAATCGCTGGTATTATTTGCATGACCCCTCAAGTTTGCCTTATCTATAATCCGACTATTCTCCGCAGATAACAACTGCAGTCAGTTTTCTACAAAACACTAAGGTGCGCCACACGACCCTTATCCAAAAGCAGCAGTTCCTACGGTCCAAAGGTCTAACCGCTCACGAAATCCAGTTGGCCTGCGAACGGGCCGGCGTTTTCACCCAAGACCCCAATAATCTCAGTTCCAGTCCGAACACCGTGATTAGCATTGGATCCCAGTTGCAGGCTCTGCAGCCGCAGCCGACTATCTTTTCCAGGATTAGGGAAATCACCCATTCGGCAGCCCTGTTCAGCGGAGTTATTTACGCAGTCTACCTGTTCTGGAAGGTGAGATACCGTGGGATCCCTATTTCGGGGGATTATTAAAGATTTTTTTTTATATAACTCGAGTGTGACCTTAAATATCTTGCTAAAACTTATCTACATTATATACTCAACATTCTAACTCATTTATTAGAAGTGATAGTACGCATTAATAAGTTTTTTAAGGTCCAACAATACACAGATCATTATTAACTTCTAAAACCTGTTTAACTTCAGAAATACATTGCGCCTTACCTGTTTGGCAAACCCAAAAAGAAGGCGGTCGACGAAGTCCTGGACGACATAGATAAGAAGGTGGAGACACGCACCAACGACCTCAACAAGGAGATTTCGGCGGTCAGGGATCTGATCACCACACAGCAAAGAGAACACGCCCAGCAGCTGAACCGCGAATTTAGTAACTTCCGCAGCGATCTGGATGCCATTAAAGGCCTGCTTTTAAACCGAAAACAGTTTGCCAGCCCTGTGGCAGCGATTGCAGTACCATCCATTCCCGCCTGGCAATTGGCCGGCTCCCCGCATCACCATCACCGGCACAGCGGGTCGGACGACAACGAGAAGGGCGATGATGCTGGATCCGGGTCCGGCTCGTCGGAGACCGAGGTGGTAACCAAGAATAGTGACTCCAGCTTGGAGATCATGTAATGCCATCAGAACACGAGGCTGGCTATATAGGCGTAGTATATAGTTAAGCTGTAAATTGAGTTGTCCCTTAAATGCCGTTAAGACTTTTTGGTTTTTTTTTTGCTTTGCGTTTATAGCATTTAAGTTCTCTTTATAGTCAACAGCTAATCCATATCCAAAAGTACATACACACACTCACATATACACACTTATGCGATACGATGTCTATACAATGTAATAATAAAAAAGTTTACATAATAACAGGTTTGAATTGAAAGAAACTGTTTAATTAAGCGCAAAAATGCTTCTGTGTAGTTTTTGTTTATCGGTACATACGGGGTGGGGATAGCATATCGGTTTAGACAATAAATTTCGACTTATACGATAATTGGTTTCTAAAAAGTTTGCCGAGTGCTACGTTCTATAAATTGGCTAAATTCCCTTAGGTTTGATTTAAGATTATACTGAGTGGAGATCCTCAAGGTTGCAATATAGCTCTTCAAAGACTCCACCCAGATCCTAAACGGATCTAATTTATTTATTGTGCGGTGCGTAGTTATGGTTTTGTTTTAATTACAAATTTGGTTCTCTGCGCATTCCGTATTTCTCTTCTCCTTCCTTCATTCAATTTCCTTCACTACTTACGTTAGTTATCGATTTGTACATACGATAATTTAGTATTCAAATAATGGTTTGCCATTTTCTTTAAATTTAATGTATTCTAGTAAGTTAATAGTCTCACAAAAGATTGTTAAGGGCTTCATAGTTCATTTAAATGTGTTCTTTATTCCTTTCTTTGTTTTGTGAATGGAACACCATTGCGAAATACCCTGAAACAAGGATAGAGAACAGTACCCCTACCCATACTAAGTATGCATTATTAGAGTCTTTTGTTGGGTAGCGTGGCCCTTGTTTGTTGGGTACAATCGTATAAGATAAACAACGGCCAGGCCGGGATTTATCAGCTATTTCAAATTAATAATAACATATTTACAATTAATTATACCTTGTGATTGAGGCAATACCAGTTGCCGAAGGCCGAGCACTCTGTACATTTGAAAATTAAAGCTTTGACAAAAAGTAGAATGTGTAACAAAATATTTAGTGTTTTAAAGCCTGCTGTTTGACCCAAACGTAATTTACAATTCGGAGAGGCATAATTTGCTTAACACCTACGATGTGTAAAGATACAAATTATTATTTTTTAAATAAAAAACTACAAAATATTGCGTGTTATATGCGTTTTCCTGATTACAATGATACATTTTGAAAACGGAATTGGATAGTTGTACTTTTTCGGAAAAATAGAAATTGCTAATCCTTCACCTTCCGTTTTTGATTAAATTAAAGTGATTATCATCCGATTACACAAAACTAAACCCCGGAGCTGGCAGCATGGCCGCTAGTGTGGCATTAAGCCCAATTGGTTTCTTCTTCCTCAAATGTATCCCTAATTTATGCTAACAGAAAGTGCACAGATAGTGTGGACAAAATAGAACCATGTGTGGATAGCAAGATCCCAGAAAGAATCAAGTCTAGACGGCTGAGTTAATGACCGCTTGCGTGGATGCGGAACTACTGATGCTATTGGCCTGGCCAAATGCAGATCCCGCTCCAGCACCCGATGTGCTAGTCGTTGCCGTAATGCTCACCGCTGCCGTTGTGGCGGATGTCACTCCATCCGGATAGCCTCCCGAAGCAGGAGCCGGTGAAAGGGA
Source organism: Drosophila erecta (assembly GCF_003286155.1). Classification (NCBI taxonomy): domain Eukaryota; kingdom Metazoa; phylum Arthropoda; class Insecta; order Diptera; family Drosophilidae; genus Drosophila; species Drosophila erecta. The sequence continues at coordinate 20,755,725 of NW_020825198.1, forward strand.
CATCGTCGACGACGAGGGCGAAGAGCAATCGCTTTGCACACTCATTGTGGGCGAGGCGGCCACCAAATTGCTGCTATTGCTGGTGTTGCTGATGGTCATCGGAAACTGCGGCGGCGGATTCCCGGTGGGCGTGTGCGGGGACAATGGCGACATTGAGGACGATGTTGTGGTCAGCGACGGACTGCTGCTTGTGCTCGTTGTAGGGGTTGCGGAGCAGCTGTTGCTATTGACTCCACTGATCGTACTGGAGTTGGTTGTTGGAGCCGTGGATGCGGCGGATGGAGGCGTCGATGGCGATTGCTGGCTCGAGCTTACCCCAGCTGCTGCCGCCGCAGCTGCAGCCCGTTCACGCTCTCGATCTCGTTGTGGCCTGAAGGCCTCGCGCAGCGCCTCCACGCGAATTTCGTTAGGTCCCCATCGTGCGTATCCGGCGCTATTTTGCAACCACACCACCTGGGTGCCCTGCATGCACTTGATCAGCACATCAGACCTGGGGGGAAAATAACAGTGGTAAATAAGTATGAATGGGAAGGCATAACGTTAACCTACTTTTGCAACATGTGCTGATAGCCGTGCCTGTACTCGTGGGCCATGCCCAATACCACCATTGAACGGCGCTTGTACATGCTGTCGTCCAGCTTGGATATGCTCTTCCATTCCGGCAGGAACACAATAAAGCTGAAATAAAACAAAAATAAATTTTATTACACTCGGAGGCAACAGCAAAATCATATTTAATCTCACCTCAGCGGCTCCATGGTGTCGGTGAGCAGTTTGTCGATGTGCAGCAAAGAAGCCTCAATCAGCTCCTCGCAGTGGGGAGGATTCACTTGGAAGGACCCGGATACGGGCTTGAATTCCAGGAAGGGGCTGTAAGGTCACACCAATTCCACTTAGATACAGCTCATTAAAGTTCATTTATTTGACTACATACCCTCTGGAACCGAAGTAGGCATCCGTGTCGGCAAACGCGGAGCAGTACTGTCGGAAATAGGAATTAAACGGCGAGGCGAAGCACTCGAAGCTAACACCAAAGTGCCGATGTAGGCACTCAAAGGCTGGCACTGGCAAGGCCGCCTGGGTAAGCTCCGCTTCCTGGGAGGAATTCAGGGCATTGCCCAGGAAAGTCTGGTACCTCTTGAGCAAACACCACACCCGGCCAATGAACAGATCGAACTTCTTGTCGTCGAAACAGTTGTGGCGGTACAGCTGTTCCAGCTTCTGCAGATAGGTGAGGTTGATGTACTGAGCATCTGGCTGATTGATTGTGGCAGGCGTGTACTTGATGATCATGTGGTCGCGATCCTGTAAGTACTCGATCGTTGGCATCCGGGGCGATGGAACGGCAAACTGTATGGGATAGCACCACACTTTCTTTAGATGTGGCGGCGGCGGCGGAGGCGTAGGTTCCGGTATTCCGTGCTCTTTCAGCAGCTGCAAATGGCGCTCACGGATCTTGCGGGCATGATCAGCCGACAAGTGGTAGATTTTCACGCACAAGGTTTCCACAGAACTTTTGACGGTCTCAACCAAGTGGGGTTCACATTGCCGTTTTAGGTGGGCCAGACGGTCCTGAAAATCCTCGTAGCTCGCGCCCACGGTACGTCTCAGCCATTGGAATGTGTCCTCCACATTCCACTTGACGACCTTCTTGGATTCCGCCGGCGCCGATCGGGATTCTATTATCTGCTTAGCTGCCTCTGCGTAGCGGGAAAGCTGCTTCCTGGCATCCCCTGTGAACTTGGGCTTCACTATCTTTATTGGAATATCCGACATAATCTCGCGATACATGGAGCTGGAGATCTCCGGCAGGCAGTTGCTGGGCAACAACGGGTCGCAGCCGGTGTCTATCACCTTGCGTTCCATCAACCAGCGGTTGAAGGAATCTCTGGGTGCCTTTATATTTTCTCTGCGCATGCACAGATCTTCGTAGGTTTTTAGCAACTTCATGGTGAAGGCTGCCCGTAAAGCCTCTACCTCAGGATGCGGTTGCGGCAGAAGAGTTGGCGGTCGCTCTACAATTACGGCATTGGTGCACACTTCCAGGTCCCAGGGACCGGCCAAAACAAACTTCTTCATTGGAGGTCCACCGCCCATATGATGCTGGTTGGGATTGATGTGCATGTCATCCGACGGCCGACGCTTCAGATGATGATGCTGGTGCTGTTGCTGCTGGTGCATATTGGGTGTCATCGGCGTCGGACCGCCTGCATGGCAAATGCCCAAGGGATCGGTGAGCGGATCAAAGGGTCTGGTGCCGGGCATCTCCCACAGCGATTCGCCGGTGACCTTGTTCCAATAGTATGGTCGGTTTTCCCTTTTGGACCAGAATTTTCGCCATCCCTGGGTCACCAGCTCGGCGGTAAGCTCCTCGCCATAGCCTCCGGGTCCCAAGGTAGGAGGACCTTGCGGCGTATGAGCCATGCTCTCCAGGGGTGAGGGAGCATGTGTTTTCGTGGGCGTCGAAGGTGAGGAGCAACTGGCCATTGGTGAACTGACCGACCCACCGCCCGGAGTGTCCGGTAAAATGGGTCCCGTGACCGTGGGAGCTCCTGCCGTGGGTGAAGGTGACATGTTGTTGGAGGCACTCGCCGTCAGCTGATCCCAAGCACTCTGTGCGGCGGAGGAGGCGGACGATGACGATGATCTTGAGGGCACTGGTGAGGATCCCATTCCAGGAGTTCCCGTCGACGCAATCACGGAGGACAGCAAGCCCTCCGTTCCCGCGCCCAGGTTGTGTATGTTGCTATTGTTGTTGTTAGCTGCCATGCTGCGAAATATTTCTGCAAGAACGAGGTAAACAAAACAAATGTTTACAATCGGAGATGAGAGAGAGCAGAGCCGCAAAAAGAAAAGATAATCAATGGCCAGTGATGACATATTGGGTTTTCGGAGAATAGCTGGTAATCGGCAAAAGCAATAATTATAGAGGTCATAACTTATGCAAAATTAAAGAATTAATAACTTTTGATTACGAGTACTGAGCATCGACATTTATTTTAAATATAACTTTATGTTCTTGAATATTTTAAATGTACTATCTATTAATTATCAATCTAATACCATTGGCTCATAATTTATGAAATCGCCTTTATTCAGCACTTCAAAATTAGGTAAGAGTTGGGACTTGGAAATATGTGGAAATTGTTTTAATATCCAGATTATAAGCAATTATACTACGGCATATGCATACAATTCAAATAAAGGGTCAAAAAACGCTAACTGCCAGTTTGGCTAAAAAGTAGCCAACGCGACACTGGTACAATGGCAGATAATGAAGTGAGCGCGCACCGGAATCGAATCGAAGAAACCAGAACCACCACCAGAGAGCTATAACTGCCGTTAGTCTGCCAGTCGACAACAGCCACTCAGTGGAGCGAGATCGGGGGCACGCTAGAGTCGGACGGAATGATGCGTGGGGATCGTGGGGAGTAGTAGGAACTAAAACTAAAATGTGGGCTGATAAATAATAAAAAAACAGCAGGGCGCCCTTAGCCCAAAAACAGTTAATTCTACGCCCACACAAACGAGGTGAAGAAGCAAAGAGAGGAGGCGCGCATGAGCGAGAGAGCCTGAGAGAGCGACCCAAAGCACGAATGAGAAATCAAAACAAATTGCAAAAGAATAGAGATTTTCTGCCTGGGTTATGTGTATATGTTTTGACGAGCGTGTACCAAGCGTATGCGCACCGCCACAAGCGGAATAAAAAATATACAAAATAATTTGCTGCACTCGCACACACACACACTAGCACACCTCCGCTGACACACACACCCGCAATAACTGCAGGCATTATGCACGCCATATAAACAATTGCGAAAAAAGTTACACTTGGTTTCGTGGCCCTCGACGGCTACGTCATAGCACTAAAATAATGGCGCGCTTTTTCAGTGCACCCACATAAAGTCGCTAAAAATTAAAGGAAAATATAGTATCAGTCAGGGGAACTTTGCAACGCTCAATTCCAGGCGGAATCGGGCAACTCGCTGCTCGACGGGGTAAATAAACAACATTCTGGGTGCAACGAAAATTTCTCTACACTTTCTTTTTTGCACCCACTGAGGCACAGGCACATCAATATTTTCCATTTTATATACTGCCTGGGCATCGTGTGGCCGCACTGCTTGAAACGCCACAAAACTCACCTAGTTTCAACTATTCTAGTCTGATAAACACGCGCTACGTGTTTGCAAACATTTAGGCGTGCTCTTTGCGTAAATATTCCCGCGATTTTCTTTGGAAATTAAAAAATAAGTTCTTCCAAATTCTTTTTCAGCGACGAAACTCGGGGCAGTCGAATCGAGATGGCATTGCGGCGATAGCCAGCACGGTATCGATTGGCTGTTCTTTTTCACCCTATCGTTGGACTTCCGCGATTAATCGTATACGATAGTTCAGTGGTATTTTTTCCCACGTGAAATTTTAAATCTATAAACTATAAATTCCATTAAAGAAATCAGAAACTGTAAATTACTTTGTTTCTTTAATACTTTTCTAGTGGATTCAAAGGAGCGGTCTCTTAAGTTGGCGCAAAACTCAGCTCGATTGGAATGTTTAACCATACATTTACTTTAATTTATCGTCTGCAATTTTAGACAAATTTCTATGCTTATGTTGAGATCCGGCTTGTATCTGTTAATTAGCCTCAGCAAGTTATACTTTTTCGCCTTGGAGTTGTTTGATTCCAGTTCATATAGAGTCGAGAGATTGACCAGCAAACTCTCGTTCAGTGACTTCTGGGGATTCATGTTAATAGCGCGCTCATACAGATTTATAGCATCCTTTAGCTTTCCGGCATACAGAAGGCACACGCCCATATTGTTCAGGATCATTGTGTTGCCGGTGTCCAAGTGCAAAGCTTTCTGGAATATCACATAGGCCTCGGGGAAGTCGTTTTTGGCCACAGCTATTAGGCCTTTATCGACCAAGTCCCTAAGATCAGGCGAAGAGTTTCTAAAACAAGAAACATATTATTTAACTGAAATTCGCGTTAGCTAGAGTCGGGGCATACATTTCCCTTAATCTCCTAGAGACGGCGATCTTCTGCTCTGCTCCAAATATGTCACCAATTTGGAGATAAATGCGACCCCAAGCGGAGTACAAGGATCGCCGATCCTCCTTGCTCAGGTTAGACCGCTTTAAAAGAGTTCCCTCCATTATGTCGTCTATCATACTAAATTTCTTCATCTGCAAGAATGAAGTGGCTAATGTGGGACTCATTTAAATAATGTCTTTCTTAAACGTACCATTAATCCACAGTTGATGATTGAATGCAAAACCCTTTCGCATCGTCTTTGCCAAAACTCCTCTGCCGCCTTGTTGTGCAGATTTGTATAATGCTCCTTGATTTCCCGGGTGGTCACATGAAGTTCTGAAAGTCTGTCCAAGGCGACGTGGGGTTTGCCCAGATAAATGGGCAGCTCTGCGAGTAAAAGCCGGAAAGAAAAGCAGGCTATGGATCCACTCTTGCCGTTGTACATCTCCGGATAGAAGTCAAAGAAGACATCAGGGCTGGTAAGTTGGCCAAAAGGTTCTGCCTCGGCATTCAACAGCTCAAACTCGCCCAACTTGGCGAGCAGCGCAAGTCGTGTGAACCATAATTGCAGGGAGTGGGGCGAGTGCTTGGCTGGCTGACCAGATCTGCCGTAACCCTGGCCATAAATAGTTAGGAGTCGGCCAGTAAGATTCACGGCAGTGCGATAGCAACCGGCATGGATTAGTGTTCTCAATCCGCGCTCATCCTGGGTGACATCATCGACGCGAAGGATCTTTCGGTAAGACAACTCAGCCTCTCCAAGGTGTTGGGTCACCGCCACGCTGATGGGATCTGCCTGGAACAGTCAATATAGCAAATGTGTTATTATAATTAAGAAGTACAGAATTTTACGTACCAAGTCATTTTGCAGATGGATGCCCGGCATAATAAGTTTGCCAGTCTCGTTTTCCCGCGGCAACTCCCATAGATTTCTTACGTCGTCACTGACTTTTGCGGAATCCTCTCCTGCCTCAGGTGTCTCTACATATTCAGGTGGCTGGAAGAACCCGGTGAAGGTGTTGGACATCATGTTTGCGGCGGAACTGGTGTTACTGGCGCTGCTGGAAGTCCCTTCTAGTGGTAAGTCCTTGCGATTGGGTTTGCTCGCCAGCTCATCGAAAAAACTGGGCGGATCGTTTGCGAAATATTCGCTTATTTTATGTGACATGTCTTTCTTTGATTGTTTTCCGATAAGTTATTAGGGATGACACTATCGCTGCTGGCAGAGCAAGTGCTATCGGCTGAAAGTGGCGCCAATAGTTCAATAGTTTGAAAACGTCTTATAAATAGCTAATAGTAATTTTGCGGCCGGTACAGGTTAAATAATAAACAAAAAAGTCCAAACACAAAAATATTCATGTATTCATGTATTCTTATATAATGATTGTAGAAATACAAATATTGCTACACTCTAATATTAGATTTTGGATCCTTTGTTCAAGAGTTTTTTTCGAGAACATATTTGAAACGTGTGCTGCTCAGCAACATAATGATTTAAAGTCTTAAGATTCTACTTTTACAGACCAATGTAAACTATATAAACATATTATATTGTCTTTGGTTTAGCCAAATAGTAGCCCATTTAATGTTGTCTTGGTTTAAGAATATTTGGATTTGCCCATAAAAATGATAGCTTATCCATTAAAGTTAAATTATTTGCTTTAAATGCCAAATAAAACACGCACAGATTTTGTAATTCAAGTTTATTGATCTACTGTCATTTGTTTATTATTCAAGTTGTACAATACATAAAGCAAAAATTAGTTCATTCTACAGCTAACAAAGATGGCCATTTGATGACCACTTTCCATTTGCCTTTATCCTAACATAAAACGCATTACACTTTATTTACACAAAAACAGCCTCGCTCGGATCGCAGTTTATTGCCCATTGAAAATCGTTTCTGGATAATAGCTGGGAGCATTGAACATGCGCGGGAATCCATTGCCATCCAGTTGGCCCACGGGCAGGACCGACATTATGTCACTAAAATGAAACAGAAACCATGGGACTTAGACTTTTTGTTCATTTGTTTGACTTAGGAGCTTGAATTACTTGTTAAATATCTACTTAATCCTTTCGAGCATACATTCTTTTAATTCTAAACATATACATAATAACTTTGGGCAATGGACCACCTAAGGAATCTCCCTTACTTGGAATCTCTCAAAAATGCCTTGACAATTATCAAAATAAGTGAAGTAATTTCTTTCCAATACCATTTTTTAAGATTTCTGTGCGTTTTCCGAATGGTTATAGTTATGAAAGTGCGACTGTGTATTTCCGAACAGCTAAAAAAAACACATTTACTCCACTTGTGAGCTCGGGTGTGGTATGTGGGGTGTGGGATATGGGATATGGAATGGGTGCTGCAATTTGACGCCCCGGAGAGGCCATGCGATCAAACAGCGGGATGCGGACGAGGCCGAGTATGAGGATGAGGGGCACATGCTACACGCATGCGCTGCGTTAGGAGTCGGGCACGTCCCGAGTCCCTTGGCTCTATAAATATGCAGAGGACCGTGCAAGGAGCCGGCCGAAATTGGACATAAAACACGCTCAAGTGGGCGGACTAGAGGCACAAGTGCTATACGGTACGGTACGGTCACTTACAAACGATTTTTAATGCCAATTCCAAAAGAATTGATTATATTCGTTCGGATTTCGAAGTTCTGTGCTGGGGCGAAACACGCTCAAGTGTTGAATGAATTGTTTTACGAGTTATGAGGAAATGGAAATTACCATGCCGGGGTTAGATTCGTCTTTTAACAAATTTGGCTTGCTCAAGTTCAGGGAAATGTAAAGAAATTTAACTACACTTCAAATGGCATTAGCTGTATGGTAAGTATGAATGAAGAAAAATGTACATAGTTTTATAAACGCCTTTTAATGTTTCGTTTGGGGAATTTGAAGAAACTCTAATTGCACCTAAATCGAAATTGCTTATGTAGCAGATAATTGATGCATTTTTTGGGTTGATGATGATGGTGATGATCAGTGGTGTGGTTCGAAAAGGATTTAAATTATAGTTAGTGGGAACTTATGGATGTCATGGAATGATGTTTTGTGACATCGACTTACGGTCTTTGCTGGGGCGTGCGGTCCCGCTGGCGACGGTTCTTGAACCAGTTGGAGACCTGGGTGAGCGTGAGGCCGGTCTTTTTGGCCAGCGTCTTCTTCTCGTCGGGGGTGGGATAGCGGTTGGTCAGGTAGCAGTCCTTGAGGGCGTTCCGCGACTTCTCCTTGAAGCAGTAGACCGTCTCCTCGCCATCCCAGATCGTCTTGGGCAGGGGGTACTTCTTGCGCAGGCGGTATTTGTCCACTGCGCCCAGTGGACGGCCACGCACCTTCTCGGCCTCCTTGTAGTGGGCCTTGAACCAGAGATTCTGCAGATCCACGTGGTACTTGATCGAGAAGCAGTGCGTCTCCAGCAGGTTGTAGAGCTCGTGGAACTGGCCCAGATTGTAGGCCACCATGGCGCGGGCTCGCAGAACACTCTCGTTGGTCTTGAAGAATTCGCTGGGCGGCAGGCTGCAGAGGAATGTGGTCAGCTTCTCGATGTCGCCCTTCTGCTGCAGTGCCTCACACATGCACTGGATCTGGAGAAATGAACAGCACCATGTACATATCTGAAAAGTCTAGGATATATTTGTAAAGCTTCATACCTGATCCGTGGAGAACTGCAGCATTTTGGCGTCGATGGGAAAGCTGCTCACTGCGGACATGTTGTGGGCGGCTGTGAGGTTGGATATGAGGTGGCCACCGCTGCCGGGATTGCCCCCCAATCCACCGCCAGTTCTCTGTAAGCCGCCGCACAGGTCCGTCTTCGTGTTCCCGTTGAGATCTCCCAAGTTTCCACTGCTCCCATTCTCGAATATTATGCTATTCAGGCTGGGATAGTGCGTGGGCGTGGTCGATGCGGTGGGCGGCGGGGACTTGTCGTAGTCATTGGTGATGTCCTGGAACCGCCGCTCCAGCAGGTGATCCTTTTCCACGCCCTCATAGGGCGCAAACTTATCCAGCTGCAGCACCGTTTTGCATGACAGGTTGCCCCGATAGCCTGAGTATTGAAATTTGGAAACTGTTGTCAGTCAGATATCTTAAACTTCAATCTAAAACATATTACACCAAATGCCGTTCAATGTTGAAAGACTTATTTAATTAATAATTTATATTCTGCTTAAGCTTGCGCAATTCGGAATCAAGTATGTTGCCAAGTAATTCAGTTGCTGGGACCTCAAGATGAGTTCCAGGAGATTTGCAAGCACTCCGATTGTAATCATGACATCTACATATCTTACACCGCTATCTAGATTAGCTACTTGCTCGTTCTTTCCCACGTGCCACTTCCATGGTGGTCAATGATAGCCCCGCCTTCCCCGGGGACCCAAGCTCGGATGTGACTAATCGAATACCCAACATGACCAGAACGCTCGCAGTCTTTCGACACCTCAGACGAAGGGGACTGCCACTGTGGATCATATTGAGCCCGAAAGAGACATCGGCAAATAAATAAATGCGATATGCTTTACACAGCTAAATGTGTGGATATGCAGTTGTGAATATGTAAATCTTATAACATTTAATACATTTTAATTGATGGGCGAATTGCGGGTGCCCTTCCATAATGTCGGATACCCTTTGGGTAGTAAAGAAGAAATGGAAGAGTGGTGTAGTTAGTTTGAAAAACGCTATGCAAAGGTTTACTAAGCCAGAGCATTTACAATTTAAATCAAACATTTTAGGGTAAACTGGGGGAATTAAAGGCTTTGCTGACAATATTGAAAATGGAGTATTGAAACCCGAATTCGAAAAAACAAATATAGCATTTGAAGGAATCTAAGAATGGTTAGCAATGCGATAAGTGTAGAAGGCGACCTTATATAGGTGACGCAATAAACTGCCCGACATAACTGCATTACCCACATCTTTCACCCTATCCATGCAGTCCTCAAAAGTCAAAAATGTGTGCTGCTCAGCAGAATAAAAGTCCCAGGCTTTAATTGTTTATGCAGCGCCTCATTGACGCCTCTGTCCCGAAACACGATACCCTGGGTCTCTTGTCTCTGGACTATTTGCACCGATAAGACTAGACGACTAGACCTAGTTGGATCCGATGGGCGCAGAATACGATAGCGGACTCACCAGCATTTGGAAGGAAGAGTGATCCGTAGGCCATCGGGGAGCTGAGATTATCCTGCTGGACAGCCGAGTGATCCGAGGACGTGCCGCCGGAACTCGTCGAGTCCAGGTCCCCGCCGATGGAGACCGATAGATTGTTGCCGTCCATGTTCTTGTCAAACATTGTGCACCGATTGGTTGTTAAATTATATGAGGTTGGGCTTTTGCTCTTCTTTCTTGGTTTTTATATATTATATTTATTTTAGTTTATCATTTTAGATTCGTTCCACATTACACATTTTACAGAACTACAATGTTTGCTATACTATTTTACTTAGCACTTGGGTAACTGCTTCAACTGCTTTGGCTTACTTTGAAACTTAAGGCCAATCAAACTGAGCATTAAGGCTTAAGTTTACTTCACGTTACTGCGATATGTAAGTCACTCAGTTAACACCACTTTTTGCTGTTTTGACTGGACCTCTCGAATCACTAACTGCATTCATTTGATCTACGATTTGTAGCTTTACTTTGTGAACATCTCCTACTTGTTGCGGGCTGACTGGATATTCTGATATTCCCAAAACTTCTGAATTTATTCCGATATTTCGCGGACCGATTCTGCCCAGCGACTTGACGCGACCGCTCTTCAAACTCGACTGCAAGCCAGCGAAAACTGCATTCCAAGGGTGTGTTTCGTGCCATTCCGTTCCGTCGGCCTGCGAAACGAGTGGATTGGGGGATGCCAGCCGCTTACTGGCTGCAATCCCGCCAATTTAGGGGTGGTTCCGTTTCCGCTTCCTGTCCGCGGCGGTGGGCGGTGGGCGTGGCAGTCGGCAGCCATTTTGTCCCACCGCCTTGCCGCCGAGAAGACTTCTTCGCCTTTGTCTCGTCTTTGCTATCTAGGGGCAGAATGGGTGTTGGATTGGCAAACATCATGACCTCATTAGCATTTTCGAGGGTGTCTGATGATTGCCGTGTGCTGTTTCTTGGAATTTACATCGGGTTTCTGTGATATTGCTTAATTTCTAAACAGTAAAATGGCCTTCTCGAATTGGAACTTAATGTGCCTTAATTGCTAAAATACTGCCATGCAGTTTAAAGTTCAATATGTAAAGAGCCTTACAGAATCAATCCACTCGTACTTCTAAACTTAAATAATACAACAGTGTTTTTTATTTATAATTGGCGCGTTAGACAGCAACATATTGAAGTGTGTTAATAAATTCAAATTTGAACATGTTATATAGTAGGTTTGATTGTACCGATTAGATATTCAGTTTATAATGTTATATTCATATTTTCTTGAATAATTTCCATATTTTTTTAAAATAAGATACAAGTCAAGCCCCATCGGTTATATTTTGGTTATTAGCAATAATATTAATAATTAATTGACAAACATGTTGAGTTCCAAACTTGAATTTGCCTCTGTATGCAATAGGTATAAAGTCAGACGCGATGCAATTTGATGCTCGACTGAGGCTGAGTTTGGGAAAATTCCTTCTGCTGCGCATCCAATGCGATCAAATTTCAATTACAAAGCGCTGCTCTCGACTGCATTCAGCGCAAAATGGTGTGATGGAATAAAATGAAATAAAGTGACATGACAAAGGTGACAATCCACAAAAAGGCCAAACAATTCCGTTGCCCCCGGGAACAGGAGCAGGAATAGGAATAGGAATAGAAACAGGCACAGAAACAGGAGTACTCCTCGCTCTGTGATTGTTGTCGAAAGGGAATTCATTAAGCACCAAGCCGGAGGGTTGACGATTTCGTCACACTCGCAATTCCCATCAACACAGTCCCAAAAACCCAGATTTGTCACACCGAACATCATCGGCACTCCCCGAACAATATTACAGACTCATATCCCCTCTGCTCTCAACACGCGATGGCACAGGTGTCGAGCCCGATGGCGGATTAGGTCCACTTACTCGGGGATTAAACAGTTTTGTTATGTGTTTTTAAGTCCTAGACTGCTTTATTGACACATGAAAAACATTCAGTTGATTATGATGGCGAGCGGGATGCCTTTCCTTGCTTTCCTTATATATCTCTGCCACTAAATACAAATAGTTTCCAACATTTGCACTTGTAATGTATAATTACTGGCATGGTTTATTTGTATACACATGTTTCGTTACATATTCAGGACATGTTGCTTACCCTTTGCTTGTTAGCAAATGACCCATGTTAGCCGTTGCTGGGCAACGCCCCTTTGCAGAGGTGTGCCCTTTAATTGACCGCAGTGGAAGGATTGCAATTCCATCCGCGCTAATTCCATTATTAAAATTAAAATCACGTGTCAGGACTTAGGCATCGCATGCAAGCGTCGTGCAAAATAACAAGCCCTATTTTATATAACTTATGGTTTGTTAAGCTTTGTGAAAACGCGTCTCTTGGTTCCCACACTATCGTGTTTAGCTGAGCTAAGCCGAATTTTTCACTCGGTCGCCTGGTGTCTGTTTCAAAAAAACTCAAGCGCATAAAGGCATTTGAAAGTACAACAAGTTTGAGGCGAAAATAATAGAAAACTTGAGACTTAAAAATAAATATTGGTTAGAAATAGCGCTAGGATCTAAAAAAAAGTACCTAAATTTGTAAGAAGATTTTCATTTAAATATCATATGCAAATTGTTCTTAATAAAAAATAAAACAAAAATATTGCAAAACATTTACTCTAAATTGTATCTTGTCCATACGGAATCTTGCTAATCCACGCTTCCTTCATCCACAACTACTTCCTGGATAATACTTTTTAAGTAGCTCCTCACGTTTCACCTCAGTTCCCACTGTTTGCATCATCCAGCATTATAATACCCCGTAAATACCCGGAATTCCCAAGCACTTTGCGATAATCTCCAACTATTACTCAATTTTCCATACCAAAATCCGTATAGCTACTCTTGAATTTTTGTGTTCCCTAGTAACTTCTTGCATAACCATTTGTGGCTGGCCAGCCCATCGTTTTCAATGGTTTTTCAATGGCTTTCCATTGTAGTCCATTGTTTCCCCTGTCGACGCTCGACAAATTGCTTAACTTCTCGCAAAAAGAGACAGGACGCTCCAGGATATTTAGCAAACGTCATCATCCTGAGGCAAGAGAAGGAAAACCTGCCCGGTTAATCCCAAAATTCCAGATTCGGGCCAGAAAATAGAGCAGAAAACAGCTTACCATCTGTAATCCCGAAACTCCCAACAAAGCGCTTTGTAAGGTGTCACCTTGTCGCTATCCTGTCTGCTCCCATTCACTCGCAGGATTTCTTTATCCTGTCGATCACACAATAATGGGAATTGTGTGGGAGTTTGTCTGGCGATGCCAAATGATTTTCGCACCTTTAGCTGGAAAATGTTTTGGGCATTACGCGTTGCACACAAAGCTCTTTATAGAGGCACAGGGCAATTCAATTAATACGATTTGGAAGCTAAAGAACTAATGAAGGCCAGCAAAACAAGCAAAACCCATGAAATTAATAAAAAAAAAGAATAAATAATAATAGTCCACACAGATTGTTTTGTATAAGCTATAAAATGATATAAATACTTGATGATACTCAACCGTAGCTATGTATTCGTGGGTCGAAAATACGTTGGCATATTTTTGGAGACAACACGAGACCCTCAAATTAATCCTCTTGAAAGGCAGAAAAACCAGGAAAACAGTTCCAAATTTTCCCCGCCACTTAGTAACGCAAATCAATCAATCGCGACTCTCCTTCGTTAATTTCGAACATATGCTGGGATTCTTGATTCTCGAACACCAGACAATTTCCACGACTAATTGGGCGGGCGAGTTCCATGGGCCCATTGAGAACTGGGAAAGGGGTGTAAGAGGATCCTTAGTTGGCAACCAGCTCATTGTTCGCATTAATGAAAGCTCCGCTGGTGTTTCCTTTCTCAACTCGACCGCTAAACAACAAACTACAACTTTTCCACCTAATACTCTTCAGCTATTTGTGTACACAGCGTAGCTGCCCAGATTTGAATTTGATAATTGATTGCAGTTCACCTTCTGAATGGGAATTCTGTTGAAAGTCGGAAACCTGACCAGAAGGGCAACTGATTTCCATCATTCCTCTAGATCAGATTTTTCGATTTGCTCTTTCTAAATTTGGTATGGAGAGTTCTTGGGAAATTTTGGCCAAAAACGAATGCAGTTGGAAGGTTGACGGATAAAGGCTGATGAGATAAAATCAGAACTCCATTCATAACTATGTTTTCCAAGAGATGCCCAAAACTGCCCGGTGCTTCTCATCAATGCGAAGAGAAAAAATGATTCTATTCATCATATTATTTATATTCATGTTCAATATCACGCCTGGCTTTTATTTAAATACAATTTCTAGTATACGCGGAAAATCTTGTTTTTCTAACGCCTTTATTAAGCCAAAATTGTAAGCTAATTATCCACAACGAAATCAAATTCCCGCGGGACGCAATTAGTGTATTTTATATTTTTTATTTTGGACATATGCTTTCCCTGCCGCAAAATGAGCAAATAAATCATAAATGTTTCATTCAGCGTAATTGAGCCCGAACTTACCCCTAAGTTTTCCAAGGAGCAGGGTGTGTCACCATGCCTACACTTCGGTGAAACGAAAAAAACAATGTAATCCGAGAAGGTTTTGGAATGTGCGTAATATTGTGTGCCGGCAGCGAGGGTAAGGGGAAATTGGTGGAAAAACTGCTTCAAATCTTAGGGGTTGTTATGGCTCCGCCCCTTGGAACAAGTGGAATCGAACTACCAGCGACGAAACAAAATGGGAATGAAACTGTTTCGTTTAAGAATTTGAATAGGGGAACCCATTTCACATTTTCTTTTCAGCACAAAATACTATTTATAAGCCACTTTTACAAATAATAATAAAAGTATATTGCAAAATTCAGTTCCAGATATTTTTTTACATTTATACACAATAAAATAAAATTAAAAAAAGGTCGAAATGATACATATAATGGAACAAAACATTTTTTTAATAAAACAATGAGAAACAATAACAATTTAACAGCAATCAAAACGAAACTCAAACATCTTTGGCCAGCTTATGGATCTGGCGATAGTTGACGTCCACCATTCTGATACTACCCCCAACTGTGGCCAGCGGCTTCATAAAGTTGTTCAGTGTGGTGGCCACCGGTTCGAGGATGTCCCTCGTAGAACACAGTATATTGTATAGGAAAATCAGAGGTGGCTGAAGGTAACCGTTGAAGAGCATGGTCAAAAGGGGCTTCAGCATGTAGTCCGAGGTCATGTGGAGCAGTCCAACGATCAGGGTGTTCACCAGGGAGTAGAGGACGAATCGGTAGCTCTGCAGGATGAAGGCCACCACGAAGGCCACGGCGATGTGGAGCAAGCCGAAGAGCTCCGCCCAGAAGTGGGTGGCATAGGTGGTGGCTCGGTCGGCCAAGATAATGGCGTTGATCTTCGGATGCGTGTCCGTGGTGCTCAGATAATCGGCGCATCCGTGCTCAAAGGGATAGATGCCTATGCAGGTGTGCCGGCTGGCTTCCTTGCGATTCCACTGCGGCTCCGGCAAGTCATCGATAATGGATTTCTGGGTCTGCGGCTGGCACTTGCACATCTTGTCCAGCGACTCCACCAAACGGGCCAAAAAGCCACCTTTCTGCTTCTTCGCCAGCGATGCTTTGTGGGACTTGGTGCGACCCTTTACCTTGGGAGCAGATCTCGTCCGAACGAGCACATGGGGACGCCTTTTGGAGTAACGCTGGAACTCGATCCTTTGGGGCTTGTTCTTCATCAGGCTAAGCAGACTCTTCTCTGGTTCGGCGCGCATCTCGTACAGAGTGTGTGGTGAGCTGCCGAAATCCGTGGACGCGGTCATCTCTTCACACGCCACATCATTGAACATGTTGTACTGGGTCTGACTGTTTTGATAGGCGTCCGAATCACTGGAGGAGTTCATCCGTGGAAAGATCTTCTTTAGCGGGGAATGCAGCTTGGCCGTTACCCCCACATGATTCACTTTGATCAGGTTGGACTTCGAGGTGGAGCAGTGGGGATCTGTTGACTCGGACATAGTTTTCGGACCTTATGTTTTAAACTAATGACGTCCTCCTGACATCTTTTTCGATAGAAAGATCTGAATTTTTTAGATTCAACTTTTTAGCCTACCGAAAAGTATGACATTTTAAACTCATTAGCTTTCTAATATAAAAGAGAACTGATTCCTTTTGGGTGATAAGAAGAATTGAGTGACAAAAATATGTATTCTAATAAAAATATTAAATTTAAGGTGTCGATTGGTTCATATCCGCGCATACTTTCCATTTCCGGTTTGCGTCACCACTAATGTTGCCGGTAGGTTTCGGTATATTCTCGGTAGATATTATACTGTCAGTGTTTTTTTTTACCGGCCGCAAACGGTCACTCTCGCTTCACCGGAGCAAATTTGGAAAAAAATACAACTGTAATTAGGAGCCATAATTAATTCATATCAAATCGCACACGCTTTTTTGTTTAGCTAGCCAAATACAGGAAGCATACACAGCCGGAATGATCGCCTCCGCCTGGCGCAGCATGGCCACCACAGTGGAGACCCAGTTGACGGCCACCTACTTCCGAGGTTCGTCCAGCAATCCGAAACTGCTCCTGCGTTCCTGGCGGACAATTGCTCGAGCGGATTCCCCTGGTTTCGGAGCGATTGAGCGGCGGTTTCTGGCTGTGCCCGTCATCTGTCCAAGTCTCGTCAAGCGTAATCTATCCGTACATATGTGTTTAATCTAATCTCTGCCTGCGCTGCATTTCCATTTCCAAATATCTACGCTTTTTGTTCGTCTGTAGTTAGACAGTCTGGTTATCTGTTGGGCCATCTAAATGTGAAATCATCGCCTCGTTACAGTGCAAAAACTTCGCAAAGTCGGCTTCAGAGGCATGCACAGCACCGTGGAGGACGTAAAGCTGGAGGGCATGGAGATCAAGATCCTGCCGGCCCTGCAGGACAACTATATGTATCTGATTGTGGACACGAAGACGCGTGAGGCGGCCGTAGTGGATCCCGTGGAACCGGAGCTAGTCATCAAGACGCTGCAGGAGCAGCAGCTGACCCTTAGCAAGGTGCTGACCACGCATCATCACTGGGACCACGCTGGTGGCAATGAAAAGCTGGTCAAGCTGTGGGAGAAGGAGCTGGATGTGTATGGCGGCGATGACCGCATTGGTGCCTTGAACAAAAAGGTCCAGCAGGACGACACCTTCACCATTGGCGCTCTGAATGTGAAGTGCTTGTCCACTCCGTGCCACACCACCGGTCACATTTGCTACCATGTCACCGCGCAAGAGGGCAGTGGCAAGGGAGCCGTCTTCACAGGTGACACCCTTTTCCAGGGCGGATGCGGACGCTTCTTCGAGGGCACTCCCGAGGAAATGTACGAGGCACTGTGCACAAAGCTCTCCTCTTTGCCGGACACCACCAAGGTTTTCTGTGGCCACGAGTACACGCTGCAGAACATGAGCTTCGCCCGTCACGTGGAGCCCGACAATGAGGTCATCCAGCAGAGGATCGAGTGGGCCAAGCACCGGCGCGCCTCCCAGGATCCCACTGTTCCGTCCACCATTGGCGAGGAGAAGTCTTGGAACCCCTTTATGCGCGTGCACGAGGCCTCGGTGCAGAAGCACGCCGGCGGGGCCACCGATCCCATCGTCACCATGGGCAAGCTGCGCAAGGAAAAGGACACGTTCAAGGCCTAATCGGTTTTCTCGATCATTTCGAAACTTGTGATTTAATATTGGATTTTGATGGTTAATAAAATTAACGCTATATGTGTAGTGCAGATGATGGCTTTTTACGACCGACGAAATCCCAAAAATCGCAAAAGTATTTTGGAATGCAAATCAGCAAAACATTTGATCAATTTGTTGTATGAATGTATATATTTATTTCTTGGTCAATAGTTTTTTTTATTCTGGTTGAGCAATCCAATCCATACAGCCCAACTCATTGATAAGAATTTTTGGGGTCGCGAGAAAATAAATTAATTGATTTCGATACATTTCGATCCAACTATATTTATAGAGAAAAGTGAATAACATTTTTAAAAGTCTTTATCAAAATTCGTAATTGTTTGAATTGCACCGGTTTTTGTTGGGCGTTAGTATATTTTAAATTAATCAAAATCACCTTTGGTATTTTTGGCGACTTTTCGAAAACGAGCTGGCAACCCCGTTCTGCCATTCACACAAAAAATCGCGGCGTCCACCGAATGGAATTTTGAAATAAAAACTAGTTAACAGCACAGAGCGATGAACGCAAACAAACGCAGAAGTTCGGTGGGTTTTTCGAAAATGCAGCTAATAAGACGCACTCATGGTAAATCTACACTTCTTGCAGCTGCGCAAGGCGCCGACCAAGGAAGATGAGACGACCACAGCCTCCGCGATCAAACAACAAATCAAGCGACGCATCAGTTTCAGTGGCAAGAAATCCATCAGGTATGTACAGTATCGGAATCGAGTATCGCAAACGTCAATGCACACCGTCCATTCTATACATAGGGAATTCGTCAACACCAAGGAGACCAACAACTGGGACGACTCGTACGAGGTGTCGGAGAACCATGCTGAGGACAGCACGGCATCGAAATGCGGATCAAGAACAGCATCAGTTGCAAAGGTAGTCGAGTCTGCCGACAAGGAGAACATTCCCTTGAGCGGGGTCTGCGAGCGGGAGCGTGTCGACCTGTCCGTGAATCTCCAGAACAGCGTTGATATCACCCTGTTGCCCTGCGAAATGGTGGACAAATCCATAAAGACCACCTCTGTATCGTTTTGCTTATCCTCCGAGGAGCGAAAAGTGTTGCAAAGCAGTCTCAGGGACCACCAGCTTGTGGACAAGACCATGGATATGATGTCCGGATCTCTCGTAAACCGCATTCAAATCCCGTCAAGCGTTTGTGACGAATCCTCCTTCAAATTTCCACCCAAAGAGACAGAGAAGGGAGTACACACGCCAGCTGCCAAGGCTGTGAGTGACTCCTTCATGGACATCACGCCGTTAGGATTTACTGATCCTACTCCTGCTGCTCCTGCTAATGTTGCTCCCGCTCCTGTTTCCGCTCCAGCTCCTGCTGCAACTGTAAATCGTCCAAATCAGCGAAGTTTAATGGATCTGGAAGATGACAGCATTATGGGGGAGATGCGTGAGTTTACCAAAAACCAGAAAAAAACTCCGGCGCAGAAATCGCTTTTCATAGATATAGAGGAAACCAAGAATAAAACCCCACATGGAGCTGGAGATGCATCTCACCCATTGAATGGTAAGTGTTATCTAAATTAAATTCCTTACAAAAGTTTCCAATTAGCACGCTATCGGTTATTCCACTTTATTTCCCAGTTTCCAATGACCGAGATCGTTCGCCATCAAACTCATTTGAGAGCTTTAATAGCACCATGAACTTTACGAGAGATGAGTCCATGCTGATACCATTTGACATGATTTCGGGGAAAAACATTAGCAAAAAAATCAATTTCCGTCAACTCAACGAAGACCTAGAGGCGGGTAAGATCCAGATATTTCCAAATGGGCCAAAAACTCCGACGACAGATCGTAAGAACAAGAAAAATCGATTTTGGTGTGGACTGGAAGAGAAAGGAAGAGAGGATAGTAGTCCAAAGCAGGATATACGGAGCATAGTACCACGAGGAACGTTAAATTTCAGTGAGAACATGACCTTGTCGCCGACGAAAACAAGTCCAGTTCGAGAGGACAAGGAGAAACTGAAGGTGGTGGATGAGAAGCCAATGTATAGACTGTCCCAAGCGGATGAGGTGATGCTTAACAATACAAACTTCTTGGCTCATGCCAGACTAGGCGACGAAACTCAGTCGAGAAATACGTCAAAGAACTCGACGAGGAGGGAGACTACTTACGAAAACCCGGAATTGAATTTGGAATACCCTACGATGAGTCAGGACTTTGAACCCATTCCGAGTTCCAAGCCTCGTAAGACTGATTTCAAGGCTGAAGAAATGCATGTGAGTCAGATAGATTACCCTGCTATTCCTGAATTGAAAACTGTTCCCACCCGACGCACCTTGCATCTCAATGAATCCATGGATCATGAAGCTACAAAGTCTACGTACGTGAGAAAGGATATTTCGGTTACCACGCAGGTGACTATCTACGAAAAATCCACAACCAACGAACAGAACACCAACCAAAAACACACCTTCACTAAAACCAAACGCAGGGATACGCTTTTGATGCAGGAAAGCATGGAGGAAGACATCATTAGTCCTCTCAAGGATTTACATTTAAAGCCCAACGCAACAGGCCAATCCAAAGTGGACCATACGCTTTATTTAGCAGAACCACTTGACGAAACCACGGACTTAAGCCAAAGCAAAATGTTACCTAATAAAAATGTTTCCCCTAAAAATAACGAACTCAAAGCTAGGAGAACTATGCTAATAGAGGAACCCATGGAAGAGGAAACAAACAGTAAAATTGTTCACAATTCCAAAAGGAGGACTCTCCACCTTGCGGAACCTCTGGATGAGGAGGAAGTCATTTCAAACGAGACCATACCAATGAAAGTATACGCGGATCAAAAAATCAAATCCAAGGGTCGGCAAACTCTTCTGTTACAGGAGCCCATGGAAGAGGAAATATTTCATAATATGGAAGATCCACCTGAATGTGATTTGAAAAGAAACAAAATGGGACCTCTGGAATACAGTCAACTAAACCACGTTAAGAGTTTTACTTCGCTAAACAAATCCAAAGATAAATCCAGGCGAACCCTCCTGGTAGAAGAACCAATGGAGGTGGACCGGGAAGGTAACAGTAAAGAGCCGCAAATGTATAATACTGCCAAATCTGGAGAGGACCACGTACATAAGATAACCAAATCCAGACAAACTCTTCTTATGTCAGAACCTTTAGAGGAGGATATGTGTCCACTGCCAAAGAATAATTCAATAGTGACGCAAAAAACTATACATGAATCATCTGAGCAGCAGCGATCGAAATCGAGGCACACTCAATTATTCTCTGAGCCTATTGAAGAAGAACATATTCAAGAGCCCCTGCCAGCTGGAAGGGATAATGGTTCAGCTAGACAACAAAGATTCAAGCCAAGGCAAACACTCATCATGGCAGAACCCATTGAAGAAGATGTTGGAGAGCCGGGAGTTAAATCAAATGCGAATAGGGTGCATGCCAACATCACAGGTTCGTCGATTTCCAAAGCAAGGCACACGCTTTTGATGTCCGAACCAATTGAAGAAGATCTAAAGATCGAGCCGTTCAACGAAGAGAAAAGCAAGTATGCCAGCTCCAATAGGACCCTAAAATCGAGGCGGACCGTTTTGATGGCGGAACCGATACAAGAAGAGGGTAATAAATCTATCGCTGACAAAATAGGTGAATCTCATTACAAATCTAACCGCACGGAATTTACGAAAGAATCTTCTGACGAAATGGTATTCGAAAACGCTCGCCAGCCATCCAAACTTCGCCAAACTCTGCTGTTGGCAGAGCCTATACAGGAAGATATCTGCAATCAGTCTAAGGATCAGCCGAAGCCACACCCTGTATCTAAAGATAAGATCAGACGGGAGCACTCAAGACGCCACACGCTTATTAATGCTGAACCCATTGAAGAGGATTTGGACTTATGCAAACCGCTGGAAAATTTAAAGGAGTCATCTTTAAGTGCCAGAATTATTCGGTCATTCGCCGAACCCATTGAAAATGCTATATTTTCTATTACTGATCAAATATCTAAACATCAATTTTTGGAATCTACTCAAACTCTTCCCAAAGCAGAGCGTATAAAAAAAGATTCGGAACCCCTAAACCAACTCCAGCAGAAACCGAGAAACACCCTTATCTCGCATGAAACTATTCAAGAGGATCTGAGAGCTGGAGAGAAAAACACTTCGGTTGGACCTCTGAGATCCACATACAGACATACCCTTATCATGGCAGAGCCCATCGAAGAAGATACAAGTATCCACAGTGTGACCAAACAAAATATGACTGCCAAAACAAGACAAACCTTGCATATACCGGTGCCCATTGAGGAGGATTATAGTCCAAGCCAACATAAGGAATCTGAAACGGTCAAGGGCAGAACTACGCTGTTTTCTTCAGAGTCCATAAAAGATGCATCCGTACAACATGCTGGATTTTCTAAAAAGGAATCGATGGGCTCGAAGGTTTCAGCGGAGCCCATCACTGCTGATTTGGTTTCCAAAAGGCCAGAGGTGTCACGACCCGGGGAAGTGACTTTACCCAAACAGAGCCAGGTTCCTGCTGCTTCGTCATCCAGAAGACATACATTACTCTTATCAGAACCCATGGAAGAGGATGTGGAGATTTTTGGCCAAAACTACCACACAAGTGAGCGACAAATTTCCGAAAAACCAGACGGAAACATCCATTTACCAAACAAGTCCATGCAAAAGGATGAGATAGGCACTTCTCCCAGTGCTAGGACCTATCAATCTATGGCTATGTCTGAATCGATGGAGTTCCAAAGTCCGCCCTGCAGGTCAAGGGGCCCGGACTTTAATGCAATGACCCCGGGAATGTCCTTGACTGAATTTATGGATCAGGAGGAGATATGCAAGACGCCGATTCACAAAAGAGTTCTCATGACGTCTCATCGGAAAAAAATGTCCATTAACCAACCAGTGGCGATAGACCTTGAGGCAGATGCCTGCGGCGTTGGAACTCCAAAAACTATCTTCCAACTAAAGCGCCTACACACGCATCTCACGCCCAATCTTCCGGAGTCCAAGAAACGACACACGCCTTTGCTTACGAATAGCAACACGGATACCGAAATGAAGGATAATCAGGAAGGTGCTTGGGGGACGACAAACATTCAGCTGAATACGCAGAACAATAAATTACGCAGGACCTTCACAGTGGACCAGTTGGATGCGTCGGTGCAGACAGTAAGGGACTATAATCCTGTAGTGACTGAGTTTAAAAAACAGGGCAATCTTAATGTGCTGGTGCTGCCACGAAAGTCGGCATATGACGTGGATCTAGAGGAGAGACCCCAAACTATTTCCGATGTGACCAATTACTTCCAGGAGCAAAAGGAGGAGCAGGGCAAGTCTAGCGATAGAGAGAGCGGCAGCTCCAACGATAGAACCTTCAAGAGCTACGCCGCAACGAACTCAAAATTCATCAATCTGACCGGGAACACCACCATCTTTGCAGCCGGAGGAGGTTTCGACGGTAAGGACCAGCCCCTCCAGATAGACAACGAGCAACTAAGTCTGGTTTCCACGCTGGCGGAGGAAACAGACGATGATTACGACGAGGAGGAGGATCAGGAGCAAGAAAACCATCACTTAAAATCTGAAATCTGTGAGGGTCAGCTGAATCCAATGGTAAAAGCTGGCAGCGAAGGCTCCTGCAGGAAGTGCACGAATTGCAATCAAACTTTTAGCGAAACGAGGCTTAGTAGCGATTCATTTGTCCTGCCACCTCAGAAATTGTGGGACTTTTCGAAGCAACAGCAACGGTTGCGCAATTTAAGACAGAAACCGTCTTGGAAGGATGTGAAAAGTTACTGGGAAATCGAGGAGGTGGCTCGGCTGTCCATGAATCAGGACTCTGACGATTCAATAGAGCAGACCATGGTGGAGGAGGAGCCAACCAAGTGGAACAAGGCGGCGCTTCTAGAAATGTGCAAGATGTAAGAACCGAATGAACTTGCAATCTTTAAATATTTCTTCAACATTTACTTTTTTCCTTTAACAGTCGAACTGCTCAACTGAAGGCCATAGCCAAGCCGCCGGAATCTTTTTTTATAAGACTCAAACGTTTGCTGGTCGAGCAGCAGCCCAACTGGATATTCGACTACCAACGTAAAGTGTCCAAGCAATTGATATTTTACCACCGACAGCTGACCACGTTCCGAATCGTGGTGAACTACCAAATCGAAGACTTGGTGGATGAGACGACCATTAGCGTGTGTTCCATTGAACTAGACAATGAGGTGCACACTCCAAAGGAACAATGGTCATCGCGTGAACACTTTTTAAACTTCCACTTAAGTCTCAGGCTGCCCCTGAATCCTGGTGACGAGATAGATGGCAGTGATGAGGCAGCTTTTTTAAAATTTCTCAACGGCATTGATCGGAGAATTGCAGAGGTCAAGCAAAAGTTTCACAAAGTTTTAACCCTTCTAGCGCAGAAGAGGGCGATGCTTCTAAGGTAAGTTTTTCTTCCAGTGGTTTTTCAATACAGTATTAATTTAATTGCTTCCTTTTTAGAGAAGCAAATCGAACTATTGTCAGAAAGGTAGTACGAAAATGCATCGAGCAGGAACCCGTCGTGCGTCTCGAGAAGATTAGTTTCCTTATTGAAATTGGCAATATTGAGGACGTTTCCTTCGCGGACATCCTACGCCCTGAACTGCATCTCTTCAATGAAAACATTCAGTATCTGCCAAAGGGAATTCCATTTCTGGAAGCCTTTCTTACCGATCCGGAGCAGTACCTTAGGAAATAAATCTGTATATTAGAGTGTAAAATGATTATGTATAATAAGTATTAAATAAAAATACATGCATTTGTCTGCGTTTTTTAACAAATTAAATTTGAAAGTGAAAAGTAAAAGCAAATACGATTTCCACTCAAATTGAGTTAAATTTTATAAGCAAACAGCTAGGACTTCGTTGTAGGTCTTTTGAAAGTAGAGCAGTAAATAAAATAAAGAGTAGGGAAGGATTTAGTTTGAATTTAAGTTTACTCGCTTCTCGTACTCGTTTACAATAATTAAAATAATAATAAAACTTAAAAATAATTTAGTTTCCTCTTGCGTGGCTGCTGAAAATTCGTTTCGTTCATCCGGATCACTTGGAAGCTGGAACTAGTTGAGTGCGTGTTTGCTTGCATTTGCTTTGTTTATGTTTATTTCACGAAGACAACACAGACATATTAAGATCCAAAATATATATATGTTTTATATATATATATATATTTATATATATATGTATGTTATGTATTTAGGGTTTGTGTTTTGAGTGGTTTCGCGGCTTGCTGCCCGCTGGTTTCTTAGCCAGATGAAGATGGATGCGTGTGAGTATGTGTGGTGTTCCTTGTTTTGTGTAAGTGTGTGTGACGTCATTCGAGGGTGGAGAGAGGGTGGCTTAGACGCGTGACAACTGCTGCAGCAGATTGCACGGCCAGAACGCCTCGATGCGCTCCTTGAGCAGCTGAAACGGATACGAAATCCAGGTAAGTACGGTCTGTGCCAAATGACCCATGGGCTCCGGATACTGGTGGGTGGCCAAGGCCAGCAGGGCGGTAATGGAGCACAGTCCCGCCGTGAACAGGATGAAGAAGGGCAGCTCCTTCTTGGGATAAACAGACACCTCGTGGAACGCCGGCAGCAGTTCGCGATCCGCGCACTCTGTGCACGTGGGATATGGATAGAAGAGGTGGCCGCGCTCCAGCGGATACGGCAGCATGCGAAACGTGCCCTCCCAGGTGCAGTGCAGCAGATTCAGGGCCCCCTCCACCTGCTTCCAGTGCTTTAGGTGGAAGAACGCATAGGCCAATGCCTCTGAATCGCCCCGCTTCAAAATGTGCTCTGGCGGTAGAATAAGTCGCTTCGTCTCCAGGAGATACTTGGGCACATGCGGATTGAACTCCACCGCCCGATGAATGGCCTCGACGGCGCTCATTTCTGCAGGACTTAACCCTCGCTTGGATGCAATGTCTGGCGAAAACTTATCGGCCACGGCACGCGCCTTCAGCAGAGCAGCTGTATAGCAGATGGTCGCCGATTTTGGCAGCGAAATGTCATCGTACTTGGCCAGAATGGCATGGCAATCGGCGTAGGCCTGCATCTCCAGCAGCGTTTCGATTAGATTCTCGTGGATGTTTAGTACACTCATGATCGAGGGTATCTCCTTGGTGAGATCGCGAAACATCTTAGCCGCCTCCTTCAGCTTCCCTAGCTTGCGGGCGCACATGGCAAGACGTCGCTTGATGTAGATCAAAACATTGGTGTCCCGCCGATGCATTCCATCCGCTATGGCGCCCTGGTGTTGGGTGGCCTGCGACTTGCGGTAGTTTATCTCGGCCACTTTTAGGGCTGTCTTCAGGATCTTCTCCGCCTCCATAATGGTCATGGCTTCCTCTTCGGCTAGCAGTATATAGGCAGGCGCACATTCCGCATTGATTTCCAGAGCACTGTGAGCGGACTTAATGCGCTGCATGGGATTGCGTTCGCGCCAGGCCGTCTGCATGATTTCATACTCTTCCTTGCGGGCATCGCCCTCGCAGGTGAAAAAGGTCTGATGGTCCTGGGCACTTAAGTTCATATCGTAGTAGGTCAACGGCTCCTTGCTGGTGGCCCAAAAGAATCTCTGGTACTCGGCGCCGCGAAAGAGATTGAGGGGATTCCGCCAGACCTTACACTCGGGCATTTGGGTGCCCGTAGTTGTGGTGGCGCTACCACTGCCTGAGGCTCCTGTTCCTCCTGATCCTCCACCGCCTGCTCCCCCATTGCTACTGCTACTGGAGCCACTGCTGCTGCTGCTGCCACTGCCATTGCTCGACTCTGATTGCCCATCGCTGCCATTTATCCAGGGGCTTATGTGGTTGATGGAGACTTGCTCTGCGTAACAGGAATAGTGAAGTTAGAACCAAAGTAAGCGAAGGAAGGGGAACCCCACTACTCACCTATAAAAGAAGTGCCATACTTCCGGAAATACCACCATTCAAATATCAGGATCAGGCCCGAAATCAGGCTGGAGGTCCCTGTGAGCGCCACGTAGAACTTGGGCGTCAGAGTGCTGAGAAACATGGACGAATCCCACATCCTGCTGCCTGCTGTCCCCTGCCTGCGAAGTTCTGTATTCGACGCTCGTTTAGCTTTAGCCCCAGCTCCGTCCGGACTTTTGTTGCTCGCCGGGATTAGCTTGTGACTGGGGGTTTGCGGATACTCTGTGCTCTGGCACTGACCACCGCCGAAGGGTTGGATCAATTAACGGTTGCCTTTCCTGGCGCTATCCTTGCGCGAATCCTTGCTGCAGATGAGACTTTTTTCCATGAAGTATTCGAAAGGGGGTGAGCGGGGGGTAAATACCAACGCAACGTGACCGTTTTTCGTCGTCTTCGAAATGCCGCCATGAATAAGGGTCACTCTGAAAAGTTCTGGCGGGAAAACATCCTCGCTGTTATTTCAACTTATTTCTGGAAATATTCCAAGCTTGTAGCTAAACTCTTTTGCAAGCCCATAAGATATGCATATTTCTTACTGCTATATATTCATCTATTCAATATAACAATTAATATTTATTTTAATAGTTTAGTTTCGGATGCTTTACAGATTTGGATAATTATTTCTTAAGATAGATTCGTGCTTTGGCCTGAGTCCGATAACAAATTTTGAAAAACAGGGTTATTTGCAATATTTAAGAGGATTACATTCTATAACTTAATTTATTAAAATTTAAATCTCGAGCCATCTTCGTTTTCCGATAGTTTCCCCCCTATCGATAAATTCACCTGCGCACCACTAAAAAAAATGGCCGCTGTGCTGCAAGTGCATTTTTTTTTATATTAGAACAATCCGATCGAAACGAGCACGCGAAGCCCTTAACTTGGAGCTCCTGTTGAACGGAAAGCCATCAGAGGGGCAGTGGAATCATGGATCAGGTGACGGATACTGCAGCGACAACACCGGAGCCAATCCAGATGGAGAAACCACCACAAGAAGTCGAAAAATCGGAGAATCTAGAACCAAAAACAGCGGCGTTGAAATCGCTTTCAGAAGGTGCGGGTCCCACTGATTTGGAGAATGAGCTGGCCAATCTCAACGGATCAGAAGAGGGACCTGGCTTGGACGAGCTGAGCACGCTAGAGCAGGAGATAGCTAAGCTGCATAACATTCGACCACCGGATGCGGCATCCGATGCTGCAGAATCCGTCACTCCAAGTGGCGGAGCAGACAATATTAGCTTAAAGGCCCGCCCGGCCCCAAAAGAAATTAAAAGTGGGTCTCCAATGATCAAAGATGGCCACGATGCCTCAGGCAATGGTCAGTCTAGCGAATCCCCCTTGGAAGATGTAGATCTTATTGCACTGCTCAAGGGTACGGACACAAGTCATGGCCAGCCTACCGGCGAGGAAAAGTGCGCGTTGGAGAAGGCTCTTTCCGATCTCGACGGCGTTGGAGAAGACGTGGATGTAGGTGTTACCATCGAGGGCGAAGGGCAGTTCGAAATCATGGAAATTGACGACGACGAGGGGGAGTCATCCAGTCGAAAAGCCAGTCCCAAGGTACCTGTGTCCAAGTCCATCAAATCTAACTCCTTGACTTCTATTTCCAAGCATAAGCTTTCCCCGGAACAAGCCAGAGCTGTAGCTTTGGAGCAGATGGCCGGTCTCAAGCCCAAGTCGCGTCGTAAGGAGCCACCTCCACCGCCTCCTGTGGTCAAGCCAATAGATATCGTCAGCTCATTGAACGATGATTGGGACGACTACGATTCTGAGGAAGACAAATCGTCTTCCGCGTTGGTGACAGAAGTGATAACTCTTCATCCAGCGCAAGTAGTCACTAAAAAGCCACCACTGCCTGTGAAAAAGGCGACATCCCCAATTAAGCGCAACTCGAACTCGCCCATTTTGCTAAACAACAAGATCAGCGGGGTAAAAGTAATGTTAAAGACCGTGAGCCAAAAGCAACTGGCAGCCTCATTAAGTCCAGCAGGGGAGAAACTCAAGCCAACAGTCGTTGTGTCACCTCCTAAGGAAATTGAAGAGCCTACCACGGGTACAGTAACTTCGGAATTTAGAAAATCATTGTTAATAAATTCCATTTTTAGGGTTCAAGCGCATGCGTGTAATTAAAAGGAAGATAATCTGGGATCCCGACGTACCGGAGACAAAGAAATCATATGCGCAGTATGCTAGCACGAAGCCAACTGGCAAGGCGCCATCTCCAGCACCCCCTTCACCAAAAACAACTGTCAAAAGCATTTCTCCCACCACGACGACTAAGAAGGAGGTGGCGCCCAAAAAACGGTCAGCTACGCCCACTGCTCGGTCCGCTAAAGCTGGAACGCCGATCGGAGGAACAGAGCGGGGTCCCTCGCCCGTCAAACGACGCGCGCAAACTCCGAACATAGGTCTAGCCAATGGAGGAACCCAAAAAAAGAAAAAGGTGTCTGAGATCGATCGCCTGATGGGCGACGAGGGCGCTGCCAATATGATTCATGCAGTGGAGCATGAACAGCGGGAGTTGAGTGGTGGTGAGGTGTCCAATAAGCCGCTGATGCGCAAACGAGCCATGACCATAACCGGAAGGGTAAGTACCTCTGCTATAGACTCAAAATACCTAAATATTATCGGATATTTATGAATCCCTACACAAGAACCAGGCAGCCCGAGTTGCAGTGGAACCTACACCGCCCAAAAAAGAGTTGGCTCATTCGGCCAACAAACGAACGCCTTCTGCAACTGATTCCGTTTTTACTAAGACTACCGCCAACACTTCTGCCAGTAAGCCTCGCGCCTCGGACTCGTGGGACTATGTTTACAAACAGCGCGCCAGCGAGGAATCGATGATCATGAGAAGGCGCTCCAATAGCTCCTACTCCAGCAACGCCTCCGTCAGCCGAAATTCACTGGACAATAAACCCGGAGCAGCCAATCTGTCTGATGATGCAGGCGAGGGCTCTGATCCGTCCTTTAAGTTTGTAAAGCCCGTAAGCAAGTCAAACCAAAGGGGAGGTGAAGATACCTCCTCGCATACGCTGGCTAATGATATGAAGGCGAACAACGGTAGTGAACTGGTGTGTCTGCGCAAGGTTAACAAAGTTGCTCACTTGGTCATCCACATGGAAAGAGGAAAATTCGGCCATACCTACAGTAGGCAGCTGCTGGAGCAATTGAACGACACACTGTCCACTGTTGCCCGCAAAGGAGAATTCAACACAGTGCTGCTTACCGTTGAGGGTCCACAATTTTGTCAGGGCATCGATTGCCAGGAACTGATTCAGGGTTCTTTGGATAAGCGAAAGGATAGCGCCAGTCAATTGGCCGCAGCCCTAAAGTAAGTATTTGGTATGAACCTTTGGATAAACGATTATTAACGAAATCATTTCATTTTAGGAGCTATCTACGCACTCTGGCAACATTTCCCAAACCCTTGGTGGCGGGCATTGTTGGCAGCCTCGTTAATTTGGGCGTTATGCAGCTTCCATTTGCCGACTATGTGGTGGCATCTGATGATTGTTGCTTTGAGACTAACTATGCCAAATTGGGTCAGCTGCCCGAGGGGTATGCTCTGTGGCATGGTCACCAAAAGGTGTCCAGTGAAGTGGTAAGTACTGATAATCCTTTATAAAGCGTATTTAAAGCTGATCTCATTTAACCCCCAGCACACGCGTTTGTTTCTTCTGGGTGAAAGACTGTTCGCAACGGAACTTTTGGGGTCACATAGTTTCGTTGACAAGATCTGCAAGGCCCGCAACGTCAATGAAGAGGCTCTGGCTATTGCCAAAAAGATATCCACTAGCTCAGCGGAGGTAAGCCCCTACTTCGAGTGTTTTCTAGCCATTAACCAATATCAAAAATCCCACAGATGTATCGCACGCTGAAGAAAGTCAACCACTCCGCCATCAATGCTACGAAATTCCCGCGTCTGGATGAGGAACTGAAGGTTATAGGCGAGCAATGGGTTACTGCCAATTGCTTGGCTAATTTCAAAAGCTATATTAACGACGTTGATTTCTAGACCATAGATTTATAATTACCTTTTACCATATGGGAATGGTAGAGATATTCATACAAACCATTTAAAATGTAATTCATACTTTTAGTTGAGTCCCTTTAGGAGTTTTATTCTGGACCATGAGACTATCGCCCTAAGAATTTTTGTACTCCTACCCATTAACACACGTGTAAAATGATGTATCCTATTGTAAAGTACGAACGCTGTGTAAATTGTAAGAAATTCGGAGGCAGGAGTTATATCCTGTTCTATTATAGTTTGGAAGAAACACTTGATTAAAGATAAATTTATGAATGTTGGAAAGTTTACGAATCCTGAACGCATCCCCAAATAAAATTACCTCTTACGCGTTTTCATTTTTAAAGTTTCCTATTTTTTTGTAATCCGAAATTCTCAAGCCATGAATTTTAAGGCCCCTTGCAATATATCTTGTGTAATATTAAAAACTGTTAAACATAAAAAGTAAAATAAGAGAAAGTGCTCCCACAAAAGGAAGTTATCAATTGAAATCTATTTGTAGACTGATTTATTATGGGTGGCTAGAAACGGTTTTATTAACTAGTTTAAACTTTTATTTATGTTCGACAGCACGCTTGCGGCTGGCTAAATGCACTAAACTCAACTCAGTTCCTGGTAGCTATTTGAATGACCACCTAGTTGTGCTTGTGGACCTCGAAGTAGGCGGGAAGCTCTGCTTGGAGGCGCAATAAACGCACGTAGGTCAGCAGTTTCCATTCACTCAGCGGCTGATCCTCGGGATGCACAAAAGTGGACATGTATGTGACTAGCTCCTGTGACCCGTCTTGGTCGAGATCTGCAACAAGCATCGAGTGGTCCTGGTTGTTCAGATCCGGTTGGCACACCGCCTCCTTGCGGTCGTGGCGACAAAACTGGACGATGTTGCTTTGCGAGGTGTTCTCAATGTGGGTATCTGCCCCCACGAAAACCACTAGTAGCACGGTCTCTGTAATCATGTTCATTTTGTAGCTTCCGCCGGGAGATATTCCACCCGATTTGGTCAGGTTTTTAGTTGGAGATGGCACCCCGAATGTTTCCCTCTTCTGCTTCAAGTGCTCAAATACATCGAACTCATGGTGAGGTGGTTGAAACTCGAGATCTTTTGCATCCGTGCTCCTTCTTAGACGTTGGTGCTGCTGTTGTTTTTTTGATTGAGCCTGTGACTTTTCTTTATCCTTGATGGCATTCATGTTCTTGGTATGATTGTTGCTGCCACTCTTCTGCACATTGTTGCTGTTACTGGAGGCGGAGGTCTGTTTGGAAGGCTTAATCAGGTCATGCCACTTCCAGAACTTCATCACGAAGCCAGACATTTGCGACTTGGTATTCTTAAAGTGCCATTGGGCGGGCGTCATGCCGTACATTCCGCTCTTGATGAAGTTTTCCACCACATGGGGTTTGCCATCGCGGACTTCACTTAGGACAAAGGTAACATTGCAATTCTCGGGGCAGCGTCCTCGGTTTTCCACCACGAGCTCACGTCCACTTAGAGAATATATGTTTCTCTGGGCATCCAGCTCACGCCGCTGGCCATGGTTCCTGTGCTGCGAGATCTTTGAGGTGCCTAGTCGTTGGCCTACAATCGATTTGTTGGTGATCAGAGCATACAGCTCGGCCAGACTCTTAGAACGCTGCTGCTCCGTGCCATTGCCCCGCTGACAGGTGAAGCTCACGTTGCCCGCCTCGAGCTTCATGTTGCTTAGAGTGTCGCAGTCGTGGATGGTGAAGCCATCGCCAATAGGTACTCCTTTTCTGCCCGAAAGCATGCGGAGCACATTGCGTGCCTCTAGTTTTTCCGGGGATTCATGTTTGAGCTGGGCAAGCGATTTAGTACGCTGTACAAGTGACAAGCTAGTCACGAGCAGGAGGTCCAGCACTCCATCTGCATCTAGATCAGGCAGGATGACGGGGAAATCATAGGCATCCACCTTTCGTGCTGATCGCTCCTTAAACCACCACAGCCATTCACCAGAGACGGGATGAATGGCTCCAAGTTCGCCATATTCATCGAGCACTAAACAAGCAGGTTTCCCATTGCCATCTATGTCTATGAGGGTACAGTCGAGGGCCACAGGTTCATCAACCATCTCCACAAACCAAGCCACTGCTCCCGAGGAACCAATCAAACAGATGATGCCATTACGCCGCTCGTTACCTGGACGGAACTCCGGGAAGAAGGCATCACCACGGTACATGAATATCAGGTTGTTCTCCCAGGCTCTTAGACCACCGACCACATTAACTCCTCCCTTAAGCTCCGCCTTTGTGTAGTTATTGAACCAGTTGTGGGTCTTTATCCGGTCTCCGATGGCTCGACAGGATCCACTGCCATCGGGATTACCGCAGGGTATCAGCCATACAAAGGATACGATGGCAATGAAGTACAGAGGTAGGCAACCTATAAAGCAGCATTTTCTTGCCGGTGACATGGGGCTCCTCTTGGACAGGTCCTCACCGGTCTGATCATGGTCCCCCAAGATGGCTACATTATCTGCATTCACATCGAAATCGCTGTTAAAGTGGGACAACTCCGAGCCAACTCCACCATTATCGCTCAACATGACGGAACGGAAGGTATTCTGCATGTTAGTAGCGTAGGTACTGCCCTCCAGTTGGAATTTCTGGGTACTCCCGGTTGGATTTCGAGTCACAATCCTGGTGGCCGTAGGTGATGCTCGCGTATGTGGTGATTTCAGGGCTAGTGTGTTCGGCGGGATGCGTATCCTTTGTGGTTGGAGATGCTCCGGATTAGGCTGATGAGCTTGAGCTTGCTGAATATTCTGTTGCAGTTTTTGTCGATGATTGGCGGCGTTGTGGATCTCAATTTCCTCGTCCGATTCGGAATCGCTCATTGCCTGACTTAGTGGAGCATAGATGCCCTGGTGGCCAGCGGGGGGCAGTAATTCGGAGTGCAGCATTTTGGCTGTAAAAAATTAAAAAGAAATCCGGAAAAATCAATACCAACCGGCCAATAGGCCGAAATAGAAGGAAATCGCAAGTAAACACACCTCCGTTGATTGGCTCAAACAGGCTTTGACATCTAACATCCACATAGCTACTGCTTTTGATCTTTATTGGATTAGGCGAAACATTAATTCCAGCGAACGAGAACACCCTTCGAAAAAGCTTTTCTTTCCGTAATTTAAATTCGGCCGATTTTTATGCACAACAGCTGTTATCGATAAACAGTGTTGCGCAAAGTGAAACCTATCGATATGAGCGTGACTAAATGAGACGCTCACCACTACATGCAGCCCAAAAAAAACAACAACGTTTTACGTGCGTGAAAATTGGTTAAGTTTTTATAAAAAAAACGTAGTAAACTGATTTTTTGACAGTTATCGAACAATCCATATGCTGCGGGGGAGTGCGGGGCTAAGGGCTTTAATCAGCAGGACAGTCCAAAAAGGTCCGCAAACGTGAATTTTGCGAAAGTGAAAACGGGGTTGTGCTGTGTGTGTGTGGAAAACGGAACAAAACGGTGCCAAAAACGCAAGGAAAAGCTGCAAAAGCGGTGCACGGCATACGGGTTGATAAAGCAGAAGATTTGGACAAACGCGGCAGCCAAAGATATAGGCAAGAAATCTGTGCTTTTAAGCGATTTGCCAGCAATACAAATTACCAACATCCAGTAACCACCCACACAAACATATTGTGTACACAATATATACATACATACGTATATTTGCGTAGTGCGGCGCTCGAAAAGCAGTTTCCCATCACCATCTCATCATCACCGCCATTCATTGTAAACCCACTCCGGAATCCATCCCACCTCTGCCGTACCACATGTCCTACATGATGGCCAAAACGCTGGAGGAGCAGAGCCTGCGGGAGTGCGAACACTACATCCAGACCCACGGAATCCAGCGAGTCCTCAAGGACTGCATCGTCCAGCTGTGCGTCTGCAGACCCGAGAATCCCGTGCAGTTCCTGCGACAGTACTTCCAGAAACTCGAGAGGGTGAGTCCCAAATTCAATTCAGATTTTGACTGGATACGTATCATATTGGTAGATAAAATAAAAGTAGAAATTTGATCAGACATAAACCTTTATTTCCAAATACTATATTAGCTTATCGTTGCCTCGAGGATCAAAGCTTGGGCCTTCCTGGTTTTGTCTAAGATTCTTTGCCGCCGATTCACTTAGCATCCCTTTCGAGTGGGAACACTGGAGGTTCTTCAAGTCCTTCGATTCTAGCAACGCCTATAAGAATTTTCTGGGAAATTGTCTGCTTTCTGATCTCAATAAGAATGGCCGAAAAGGGGAGGGGGGTATAGGTGTGGGAGATAGGACCTCCGATTACATCGGGCACTTGGGTTTGGACCTCTGGGGCTTAGGACACCTTGGCTTCGGCTTGGCGCACACCTTCCTGGGGCGGGGACATGCTTTCCGGGGACGGGCGCACTTTGGCTTCGGCTTGGCGCAACTCCGACGGGGCTTCGAGCATTTGGGCCGCGGTTTGGCGCAACTCTTCTTCATCCTAGGCTTTGAACACTTGTTTTCCCTCTTTCTAGGAGTGCATCCATAGCCTTTGGTGGCGGAGGCACCGAAGAAAGTGTCTGTGGGGCCACATTCAGGTACCAGTTTGTGTTCGCTGTCCCTAGAGCTGGAAAGGCTACTCCCGCTTTTGGACATTACCAAATCGGATTTAATATGAAAAGTTTCAATTGGTTCCTGTGGAAGTGCATTACGAGTCGATAGTATAAAAAAGATTTGATTTCACAACTACAGCTTACCGTAGAGTACTGGCATCGATGACGGAATGACATTTCGTTCCATCGTGTTTCGGCTGCCCGTTCTATCTGGTGATCCGTGTAATAATCTCCGTAGCGCTTCTTAAAGTCCCTCAGAAAATGAACATAGCCCGACGACAACGAGTTTTCGTTGTCTTCTCCCTCTTGGCAATCTTCATATTCTTCGGAGGTTACGGATTTCACCCATTTAATATCATCAATTGATTCTTTTGAGGATTTCACTGTTTTCGAAGTTCCCACCACCGGCTTACTATCCTTGAATTCCAGACTGCTCATTTTGTTAATTATCAATGGCCAAACCTTTTATCGAAACTTAAACTTTTCACAAACAAATTTGTTAATCAAAATTCTTAGAAAAATACATATATAAAAAACTGTACTTAATTTTATCAGATTATTTAAAAAAATACTTGTTTCTTGTTCGAAAGAATTCAACAAACTGATTGTATGCTGGTTTCAGCTCGTGATCGTGAAAATTTGTTTTGAATGGAGGGTTGTCAGCTGCTATGATCATGAATTTTGAGCTTCCTAAAAAATAAACACCTCTTTCAAACTAAGCTGGCTATTTTATAAGTAAATTTCCTAGATCTACTCCATAATTTCTTCCTGCTTGGGAACTCGAGAACTATAAAAGCTATGTATATGTAGTAGACGCAGCGCAAATTAGTTTCAGAACGTTGACACGCCCACTCTAACGCCCACAAACGGACCAAAACTGGCAAGCCCAGTTAACGTTATCCCTTGTTTTTAAACTAGTACCTTCAATTCAAAAACTTGAAGTGTACCTTTATAGCTTTGATAATGAATAAATATTTTTCCAAAAGTAGTGCCAAATATAATATTATAATGTTAACTAAAAATGAAGAAGTACTGGAAATTCTGGAGATTCTGGTGATGAAAGGTCTTTAAATTATCCAGTGCGACTAGGATCCTGTCCGGGGTTTCAACCCCTTGGAAAGCAACAAGCGGCATATCGCTGGTCATTTGGTTGCCGCTTAAACGAAAATCAATACATCATGGGGTCTATTTTCGAGCGGAGTGTTAAAAAAACCCGTCTGTATGCGGATTTCAGAGCACGGAGCATCCGTATTTTTGGCTTCCTCCTTCGCAGAACTGCATTCTCTCCGTTCATTGGAAAGCTTTAAAGTTTATTTTGTGAGGCAGGCTGCAGCAAAAGTTTGCAATGCTGCAATGTAAATAGAGCAGCGCACCTGTGGAGGACCTTTCCACATCGTTCTGTTCCTCCTCTCACTTCACCCCTTTCTCTCCCGACTTTGATTTGAGTACGCCTGTATGTGTGTCGTACTCTCTGGGGCAAGTTGCCTGTTGAATGCCGGACCCGCTGTCAGTTGGATTAGCATCCTGTCGCCGTGCAGAAGCATCCTGCTTCCTCCTAGTTCACTCCGCTCGTTTGTTTTTTGTTTTGCCTCGCTGCGCTATGGGCAACCAGTTGAGTGTAAACAGCATCCAGGATGCGGTCATCGATCGCTTCCGCTCGGTGGCTTTGACCACCGATGCCAACGGCACCATGCGCATCCGTTCGTTCTCGGAGGGCGTGGTGAACACCACCCACCATCATCATCAGCTTCAACAGAATCAGCAGCAGAGTCCTCATTGCAGTGGACGTGGCGGACGCATTCTGCGCGAAAGTAGCATCGATGGCGGGGTGGCCATGTTTGATGCTCTGCTCCGTGATGATCATGAACACCGGCTGAGTTTGGATGCAGTGCATCGCATGCGGCATGTTCGCACCTCCTGCACCACAATTCCAGAGGAGGATGCCATCAGCGATCGTAGTCTGCAGATTCACCTCTCTACTCTTGCCCGCGAACGTGAACAGGAACTTGAGCTTGAGCGCCAACGAGAACGCGAAGTAAGTTGGAAAGTCGGAAAAGTTTTCAATAGCGGAAAACGGGTGGGAATCACTGCGAATCGGTGCGGAAAAGCTTTTGGCGGAAATAGATTTAAAGTGTGGCAGTGTGGGAGTGTGCGCATAGTAGAAAGCTTTGATTTCAATTTAAATTGGTGTCTTGCTGATTCGATTTGTTACTGCAAATCAGTCGTTAGTTCTAGCAAGTTAGTAAAAGCAAGCAGTAATTTATAGTATTTATTCCAGAAGCACTTAGTACTTAGAAGGCACTTAAGAAAGTATGCTGTATTTTAAGGCTAATGATTTATCATCACAAAATTGCACTTATTGTCAACATTTCGTGTTGGACAATATTTTATTAACTTGTGCTTCTAATCTTGTTCAAATATTTAATATTTTTTGCCTGTTATCTGTAAAATTTCTTTTTTATATTTCAAAACATATTTTTTTAACGTATTTTATCTGAAGTAAAATAACTAACTGAAGATAATCCTCTACAAAAACAAAATTTGGTACAATCTGTTTGAACATTCTTTACTTGTCTTTTGCAAAAATTATACATTGGAAAAGTTTAGTGCTGTAAATTAAAAAATATCGTAACCTGAACTATATACACGTTTATAGAAAACGTATTTCAAAAGAGTATTACTGCTTACCTGCCACTCGAACAGCTTTTTGTCAGCAAATGTCGAGTTTGCACTTGAAACTCGAAGGGAAGGCTAACGAAATCAAAGCGCTTCCTTCGCTTTTTCCTTAGTACCTTTGCCCTCTTCTCCCGAGAAAGCTTTTCCCTTCGCCAGGACTTGCGTCACAACTGCGAGTGTATGTGTGAGTGGGTGGGCGGGTGTGCGAAAAACTTTACTTTTTGGCCAGTCGTATATGTATATAATTGTGTATATATAGAGAGGTTCCCTTTGCTGTGCGTGTTGGTGAAGGTCATCCTGTCGTCGTCGAGATTGTGTTTGTGTCTGTGGCTGCTAGAGTTTGCTTTCGTCCTTTCGTTTGTCTCAGTCACTTTTTGGCCACCGTCAGTTGCCCATCGTCGTCCCCAATTTTGGTTATTTCGCCAATTTATCTGCTCAATTTACAAGTTACCATTCACCTTTTGCGGTCGTTACTTTTTCGACTTTCTTGCCTGATTGATGGCCACGCGAATTCCGGGGCTCCGATCATCGAATTGTCCGGTTTAACGGCCGTGTTTATGCCACTTTTACGGCTGTCATCGCTCCGTTTGCGCTGTTTACGCCGGCTTCTGATTAACAGCGGAATCGTGCCGAAAACTACGCCGGATACTTTGTCCCCGTGTCCGCCGAATTGGGCCATAAAGTAAAGACAAACAACAATCAATTGTGTTGGAAAGGTCGGAAAAAGTGCCAAACCGGAAGTGAAAGGAACTCCACCAGCAAAATGGTGGGTAAAACTCGAAGTGTTAAAACGGTTAGCTTAGTAAATATTTTGGTTAGGATTGGTTTTTATAGGGATGTAGTATCTTTAATCTTTAGCATACAAAAATGCAATAACGCCATTCTTTAATTTTTCTGTTATCCACTTGAATAAAATGCAATACTCTTTTTAAGATATTTCTTAAAATTACAAGTTTATAATAATTATAATTATATAAGTTTATACTTGTATTGATGTCTGTTTAATGAATTACCATACAAATTGTATAATTGGGAATACAATTTGTTAGCCTCGGCTAAATGTTTCTCTCATGTCATATAAATAGGGTCTTACGGAAAACCAAATGTACATTATACAAATTTTTAATATGAAAATGAAGGAGAACAAAATTATGTTCCGTTTACTTAATTAAATTATTATTTTATTCTGGATTATTTCGTTCCTATGTGCACTTTATGTGCGTTGTGCAAAAACAATTTCTGTCATATTTTTAAGTGGGCCCGGGGAATGTGATTTATGATTAGTACTCCCCGGGGATTATGGCACAAAAGCTTTGCTATTTTGGCTCTGCTATCGAACTTTGTGAATAATTGAGTAAAGTGAAGGTAATATAACCACTGCTCCGGGAACCTTTCTCCCCCTACCGCAGCTCTGTTTTCGCATAAATAAATTATCGTTTATTTTACGCTTGAGTTGGGGGCGGCATTTATCGGGTATCCAAAAGTTGTATGTAAATAATACGAACAAAGGTATACTACACACAAAAAGAATACTTTTGGATTGTGGAAAAGCGTTTGGCCAAACGAGCATCCGTATCTGCCGGATGTGTCGACCTTTTTTGTGTCTGTGTGTGGGTACCGATCCATTAGGCGGCTTATAAGCGCAGCTCCATCCGAGTGTCCGTGAATAATTTGGGCAATAAAATAGGAAAACGGTTCCCGGGCGCAACAGTTTGCAAATTATAAATTTCTCGGGTACCTTTTCTCCATTTCCTTGGCCACTGACGTCACTGGGTAGTATTGAGGGGTATTCAGCTGTCAATTTGCTGGATGGCGGCATGTTTCAGTTTCTCTTGACGGCTGTGACGACGACGATTGCGGCGTGTCCTTTTCTGCAGGACATTGGCTGACATAAACCCCGAATCGATGGGGTATAAATACGCCTTTTGTGTGTCCCCAAAAATAATGTTTATGCAGGCCAACGCCAACAAAGGTTCGCCCAGCATAAATAACTGGTGGATTCTGAAAGAGTAAAGGACCATAGGGAATATTTTTCAGGGGGCGTGCCAAAACAAAAAGTTCACTGAATTGGAAATTTCGCTGAAGCAACTTTCGTGGCGCCGGAGGTTGGGCGGAAAAGCGGGATGCAGCTATGTGGGAAAACTCAAAACGCGAAAGGCACACGCGAGTGCGAGAGAGTAGGATTACTCCTGTGTCAAGTAGAACGCAAAATTTTAATTAATGCGATTATAACACACAGTCCCATATACAAGCACGAAAACCTGCGTAAAACGGGAACCGGAAGCGAGCAGACAAAAAGCTTTTCCGCATTTTAGTGCACCTAGTGCCTCCCGCATTCTGCTGCTCACATGCAGGATGGAGCAATCCTCCCCTCAGGTCCATGGAAACTTTGCACGTTGACAAAGTGAATCCAAGTGTGAAGCGATAGAAAGTTATGGCCAATGTTTTGTTTGGCCCGCATTTAATGAGTTCTTGGGTGCTTGGGGCTCCAAAAGGAATTTAAAGTGCCAACGAGCCACAGCGGCAAAGGAAAGGATAATGAAAGAATTTTAAATGTCCCTATTATACATAATTAATTTTTTCAGAGAGAATAATTACGTAAAGTTGATGTGCACACACATTCCAAAATGAAAAGGGTTGAAAAAAAAATAACATAACTAAAGAGGAAAAAGAATGTTGTAGTTATCTGAAAGAAATCTTGGAAGGGACCTTTTTACTCTACAAGTGGCGGTATATCCTTAACGGGAATACAAAAAGTGCTAATTAACAGAATGCCAGAAACAGATTGCACATTCTATGTAAAATCTGTAAGTTTGCTTACGACAAATGTAAAAATACCCACAGAGCAAAGCAAAACTCAGTGGGAAATCAAGTGCCACGTAGTGGTCTTCCTGATCGACATTTGAATTTATCTGTCTCATAAATTAGGAACTAGGAAGAATATACATTGACTCAGCCGAGGGATGCAATTCGAAATGCCACAAGATGAGGGGAGGAATCAGCTTTCCCTGCAGACTTATAAAGATGCAGCCAATTGTCGTCGGCACTAGACTCTCTTGAGAGGCTTGTCTTCTCCAGGCGGTGCACAAATTGGCATACTTAGCCTGTCCCTTGCCACCAGCATTGCCTCAAGGTTCCGCACACCCGCCCAGAGCCTCCCACTCGAAATCCCAGTTAGGCGGCTTCGAGGGCTCTCGCGTCTTGGACACCTTGAGTTCTCATTAACGAGAGCATTGCTGCCTGCTGCCATGGCTTCAAGTGCCTAAATCTGTGCCCTCGCCTTTGGGCGTTGCATATACGCCATGTGTAAGTACAGAAATCTACGGGCTCTCATCCACATCATAATTGTTAATGTAATTATTATTGACAATTTATCAAAGTGAGTGCGAACGAATTTGCATGTTTATGGGCTCGAGGAACTATAAATCGCTGGCGTAACAAATCAAATTTGTTTGCGCAGCTACCTTGAGCACAAAACATTAATATATAAAACCGCCTACAATCTTTGGATTTCTCTTTGTTTTCCACTTCTCTGTTTTTTGCTTGTCTTCTTGGCACTGGCGTTCAAATTGATTTATTTTGTACACTGAGAGAAGGGTGAGAAATGAGCTCCCACTTTTAATTCAATATTTTGGCAAATATCTCCCGTGGCCACTTTGCTTTTAGCCATCATTAGCTGCTCTGTTGTAGTTTGTTTTTGCTGAGTATGATTTCTGCTTGGCGGGTTGTTCTTTTTAATAGTTCTGTGGGCTTGTGGCGACTTTTACTTTCCTCTACGTCGCTTGGGATTGGTAGCTTTGTGGCTGCACTGGAAGAAATAACTTACGTTTTACAATTAAATTCAAGAAAAAATTTGATAGAGTAATTCAATTATTGATCATGACTAGTTGGCCCACAGGGATTTGCAGTTGGAAAAGTGGTATCGAGAAGCAAGCATTAAATCTCAGTGCAGATATTAATTCAAAGTTTGGAATTTAAGTTATTTCTTGTTCAAAGTTTTATTGGCATTGAAATTGTCATTGTGCAATGTCATTTACGGTCTTAATTAATCCTCTTATTGTTGCTCATTACACCTCCCTCTCTCCTTTTTGCTTGGTTTAGCATTGTTTTTTGCGCTTACCTCCTTTTATACATGGAGAACAAATAAGTGATTTCAATGAATGGGATTAAAATTGGAAATTAAGGAAATGCTCATATTCGAATATTAATACTTTTTCTTACTTGAAAGAGTTTTTGGAATATTTACATGCTTTTGGAGTACATGCTTTTTATGGTAAAACCTATACAATTGAACCGAAATTACATGAACATTTGCATCACCCTTTGTTTTCTGTGTATTTGGTCACCAAATCCACTGGCCATTACATCGCGGATCTTTCGACTGCTTTGAAACCTACCACAAACCGCAAAATGGTCGGCAATTCAACCGCCCTACGCCGCATAGCGGTATCGCCCACCCACCCAGCACACATAGATACAAATACACACACTCACAAACACATGTGAAGGCAACTAGTGTGAAAAGATGAAGCCGCTGCCGCTACTGACGTCGGCACAGCGTCGACTGCGCCGCCAACGTCGATTGTCGCAAGTTGAACGCGAATTTCGAATTGAGTTTTCAGTTTGTGTCGCGCCTCCGTTTTGTAAATACGCGAAAAAAGACATTCGCCAAGTCGAAGAGCAATAATAACAAGAAGAGCTCACAGCAACTAAATAATTAAAACGGAAACAGCGGGTAGACAAACAAAAACGAGAACCATATGAACTAGAATCGAATTAATTAAGCAATTACAAATGGCAGGAAAGCAGCAAAAACAGCAAGAGTCGCAGTCAGCACAGCAAGGAGGAACAAAGTGGAAAAATTAAATTGGATAGTAGCGGAAAAATTAAATGAAATATTTCTGTGTGGAACGCGGGGGTCTAGTGACGCACGATCTCATAGATATATTTTTAGGATTTCTTTTTTATATAATTTCATATTTTATTGCCATGCCCGCACATTTATGCCAATTAAATTCGCGGCGGTTTCTTTTAATAGCCCCAATCGCGCTAATATTAAATATACGCAAGGGATACCAATCTTAACATAAACTGATTATTTGATTTTCAAGGCCTGGGCTTGTTTTTTATTTTTATGTTCTATGAAACATAATAAATTTGTTTATGTATATTAAATATGATAAAAAGATTCTAAAAAATTCCAATACTAATCATACGCTGTGTTTTCTACTTTGACTCTTTGTATTAAGCAATTTGAGGGGGTTACTTAATATGTAGCAAATTTAATGCTTTTTCTGAGATTTTAAGAAAATTATTTCTGAACTGTTTCAGTATTTTACAATATTTTGAAGTCCAACCGCACACCCATTAGGACCGATTATTTTTTGTTGTTCCTTACATTCCTTTAATTTGTTTGCTTATTCAAAAGTCCGCTTTTTGGCCAACCAAAAGTATTTTTAATTTAAAGAAATTTGTTTCAGAGCTGTTCGGAGCATTTTTGAATATTTATTTTTATAAAACTTTGACATTGGATTTGTCATTGCTGCTGGCGGCTGTTTTTGCTCGCCTGTCCACGCCGCGTATACGTAATATCTGTATAATTCTGTCCGCTCTTCGCGCTTTTGTCTTTCTTGTCAGCAGAGCAGCGGTATTACAAATCCGAGAGTGAAAATCTTCGAGATTTTCCACTGAAATCCCACGTCGCGACGTGCGTTTTCCAAATACTACATCTACTACTACTGCTTGTTGTTTGTTTCTCTGTGTCCATATTAGAAGCGAAGCGTTTTCACAATTTGTTGCACATAAGTAGCACAAGCACCAACACAGGGATAACTAAAGAACCAAAACTCACACACGTACACTCACACACCGACACAAACACCAACACCAACACCAATACACAGGCGTATACAAGCACAACAGAATGCCTAAGGTTTGCCATAAATAAATGAGTCTGTTAGTGGCTGTCATAGTTTGTAGACCATAAGTCTAGTTTGTACTTGTATTCAATAAGCGCTCATTCATCTATGCAAGCAGAAAATAACAAAACAAAAGTATTAAAAAATACACCCTCATAGAGGCAAACATTTCGTATTTGGTTGCACAATTGTATGCATTTTACACTTTAGCTTTTCGCATTTTTTCTGTGGGCTGTCCCCCTCAGAAGTCGACGCCTCCGTTCCTCTTTACTTATGCTCACATGGATGCAACAATACCACCATGTCCACAATTGCAAGCGGCAACCATTGTACCATACATGTATGAGATGCACGACGGCATAGGTTCTGGGTCCTACCTCACAGCATGTGGACCATTTGCCGCCTCATCAGTGTTTCATTGTCGCCGTTGTAATCCGCCTTCTTTTTTTCCACTATTGAAGGTATCTTCCCCAGCTAAGAGCTGCTTCTAAAGGCAG
Source organism: Drosophila erecta (assembly GCF_003286155.1). NCBI lineage: Eukaryota > Metazoa > Arthropoda > Insecta > Diptera > Drosophilidae > Drosophila > Drosophila erecta. Next base: position 20,800,317 of record NW_020825198.1, read on the forward strand.
AAAGCTGTATTTGCAAACCCTTGTGTAATCAATTGAGTAAGGGATCACAGTGGAACAAAGTTACATTTCAACTATTTTGCTATTTGAAGCTAAACATATTTGTGTACTCGCACGGTTAATGGGTATACTAGATTCGTTAAAAAGTATTCAGTTAAAGAAATCGTTTCCCATCCGACTTTGACCGTCTGTCCGTCCGTATGCACGTTGTAATCTCGGGAACTAAAAAAACTAGAAGGAAGATTAATGCAGATTCTAGTGACGCTCACGCTGTAAAGTTTGTTTCAAAACTTTGCCATGTGTTGACATGACACCGCCCAAAAGTGTCACGCTCATACTTTTCTATTGATGTTTTTTGGAAAATTTAAAATTTCTGTGCAGAGAGGAGGGGGAAATCGACTAGAGCGTGTTCTCTTGATTGTTGTAGCTTAGTTGGCAGCCCTACAAGATTATTAAACATATTTGATTTGGTAACAGGTGAAAATGTGTGGTAATTAGTCATTGTTACCCAACCTTCGTCGCATCTTGACCCACCCTTCCACACATCGCCCCACCCTTTCCCCAACAATGGTCGTCATCTAATCGAAAGCAGCATTTGTCATGAGTCCCATAAATGTTGTTTGCTGTTTTATTAGCGAACTGGTTGATAAGGCTGACTGGTGACAAGACTCCACTTTAAAGTCAGAGCCTATGTACGTGAAAATCAACGAGCACCATCCAATCAGGCGGGGCCAGACCGCAACGTCAACCCATCCGGGCGGGGATTGGATTCAATTTGCAATTTGCGAAATCGATTTCCGTTTAATATGTCACAGGGAACGACGCCAAAAGCTGAAAGCACCGCAGCTCCGCCCCGGGAAAATCGCGAGCAATATCGGAGGGTCAAAGGGTGGAACAGTGGGTTGACTTGTGGGCTGTTGTTGGGTGTTCTTCATGGCCACGTCCCCATGGCCAGGGCCAGGGCTACAAGTCGACTGGGCGCCGACTCCGCGTCTGCACAAAGGTCACGGTCATATCGCTGGCACACGCGTCTTCCAGTTGCCGGGTTCTCTGCTGTGGGCCGTCGGTTCTGGGCGCTCGGTTCTCTGTTCTGGGCGCTGTCCCTGGCCAAACGGCCATAAACAAAGTTGCAGTATTGCGAATGCAAAAAGGGAGGGCAGTGTTTCGATACTGCCACCCAGTAAGCTGAATGCATGACAAACTAGAGTGAGCCATTTGCATACTGGGCAGCGCTGCACTTTGGGGCGTTGCGAATAATTCATTCAATTATTCGGTTAGTTTACTATGTTGCAGTATAATTTTTGGTAAAGTCACCTAGAACTACACATAATGAGTTTAGTAAATAGAAAGCTATTACTAAGGAAATAGGAAGCGATAGTAACTAACTAAACATACTCATTTTGATTTGAGTACCTTTATTAAACCATTATGGTAGTTTGTAGTTTTTAAGTATTACTTATAGTTTTTAGAGGCAAAAAAAAAGGCTTTGCTCCGCCTTATTAAAAGGCATTTGTATGCCAATCGTTGATGCTTTTGGGCGGCAGCACTCGATTATCTTCTGTTTTGACACCTGACTTCAGGTTCCTTCAGCTGACTGGCAGCCACCCAAGACATTCGTCAATTTATGGAGACGACATTCGGTTTGGCCGGGGAATTCGTTGAGTAGTTCGTTATCGTCACCTACAATCCATGATCGCCTGCAAATTGCTTAGCTCACCTATTAATTGCGATTCTCCGTTTTTAGTTTTCATATTTTTGTTTATACTATTCATGCGTACTTGGTTTGTTTAGACAATAAAAATTTATGAGCAGCGTCTTTCATTTGAAGTTTTTCGTGGGTCCCGACAATGTTTATGGACGGCGTAAAAGCATTTCGTTCAAGAGGTTGCGGTCGGATGGGGAAATCAAATCAAGTGCAATTACTTGGATGTTAAATGCCTAGATGTGTCTAGGAAACATGTTGATTTTTGCGAAAATATTTTTAGGATTAGGCGGAACAGAATTATTGGGATGTTATTAAATGGAAATGGTCGTTGATTTAGAACAAAATAAATAATAAATGTTGTATTGAATTTGTTAGCGAACCATTTTATAAAATAGCCCTATTTACCAATTCTCAATGCCATACAGCTTTGAGCTCTGATCTTTAATGTCACATTTAATCCATATAATGCCTGCTTTGGCTAACAAAAATACCATCTGTTCGTGTAATAAATTGCAATGGACTAGCCTATTTATAGGACCCCTAAAGGCCTAGGATCCAAACGCATTTCAAATGCAGCCATAACTGCCAGGGGCGGCCACTTGCAGTCACAAGTGAGTGACAATTTAATGCAACTTAATCAGCATCTTTGGCCAGCTGGCCATTTCTGCTTGACTGGTTTGACGTCACTGCGGGAAACGGACTGCAATTGGACAGCCGGACCTTGCAGCTTTGGGTGCACTTTGGAAATTTGTTTAGGGACAGGGACTCGCGACTCGGGACACCGGAATGCGCAGCAAGAGTCAGGATGTAAAGCTCTTCAGCTCCCCCGGTTGGCTCTTTTGACTGCCCACGCAGTGATGGAGCTTATGAGTTACGGATGTGGGCGGGTGGAGCTTTTCCGGGCGCGTCTCCGGACTATATGCACAATGCTGCAGAGAACAACCACTGGTTGCAGTTATCATACATCCATCGAGAGTGACGCACATTAATCTGGCATTTAATCGCAGACGCACTTGGGCAGTGACTGCAGCAGATAATTAAGTTTGCACCACCGATGTTCCATAAAGTGAGAGAGTTTCAGAAAACTATCGAACTTTTTTGTTCGGCAAGAAGTTTAGACCTGCGCTTTGATGTATAGAACATATCACTAAGCCCGTCTTTATACTAATATTTAACTTAAAACTGGCCAGAAACTATGCAAAATCGTGCAACATTCCCAGCATGGCCTTTATCTTTATTAAGAATCTGATAAGAATGTTCACCCAATATGATAATGAATCGAGACTTGTGTGCAGTAAACCAAACCCAAAATTCTCATGATATTATTATTTTTATCTTTGGCAGGAACAAGTCAAACTGGATGCCAGTAGACAGGTAATCAGCCCCGACGACTGCGAAGATCTCAGCCCGATGCCACAGACAGCAGCTCCGCCGGTTCGCAGGCGAGGTGGAATCTCCGCCGAACCCGTAACCGAAGAGGATGCCACCAACTATGTTAAGAAGGTGGTACCCAAGGACTACAAGACGATGAATGCCCTGTCCAAGGCGATTGCCAAGAACGTCCTGTTTGCCCACTTGGATGAGAGCGAGCGATCCGATATATTTGATGCCATGTTCCCTGTGAATCACATTGCCGGCGAGAATATCATCCAGCAGGGCGATGAAGGCGACAACTTTTACGTGATTGATGTGGGAGAGGTCGATGTATGTATATGAAATGGCTTTTTATGATCTTTGATTTCGTCTTGAATCATTATCAACATGTTACTATCTCGCCTAGGTTTTCGTCAACTCCGAACTGGTGACCACCATCAGCGAGGGCGGGAGCTTTGGTGAACTGGCCCTCATCTATGGCACTCCTCGCGCCGCCACCGTGCGCGCCAAAACCGATGTGAAGCTGTGGGGCATCGACCGCGACTCCTACCGCCGCATCCTGATGGGCTCGACCATCCGCAAGCGCAAGATGTATGAGGAGTTCTTGTCGCGCGTGTCAATTCTGGAGAGCCTGGACAAATGGGAGCGCCTCACAGTGGCCGATTCTCTGGAGACGTGCTCCTTCGATGACGGTGAGACGATTGTCAAGCAGGGAGCCGCTGGCGATGATTTCTACATCATCCTCGAGGGCTGTGCGGTGGTGCTGCAGCAGCGTTCTGAGGTGAGTGACCGTGATCAGATTTGGGACACCTGAAAAGAGTCTCTCTAATCAAATGGTTTATCTAATCAGCAGGGCGAGGATCCCGCCGAGGTGGGCCGTTTGGGTAGCAGCGATTACTTTGGCGAGATTGCTTTGCTTTTGGACCGACCCCGTGCGGCGACTGTTGTGGCTCGCGGGCCGCTCAAGTGCGTCAAACTGGACCGGGCGAGGTAAGGGCGGTGGCTAGAGTGCTAGACAAATAGATGGGTGTATGTTAATGACCTTACATTTTTGGTTCTGTCGCAGATTTGAACGCGTTTTGGGACCCTGCGCCGACATACTCAAACGCAACATCACGCAGTACAACAGTTTCGTATCGTTGTCCGTTTAAGGCCGCAGCAACGACAACAACCACTACAACAAATCAACAACAAAGAGCAGCAGCAGCAAAGAAAGCAACAACAACCGACAAAACAAACAGAAACAACAACGCAGCGAACGTGGAAAACCAACATGAAGTCGATGGGAAATAGTTGGATACATAAATAGAGAACAAAAACAAACGCTCAGCAGCATAAACATGAAGTCGTAAACTATATAAGTGTGTAAAATTAATTGTCACAGAGCCATTGGATTCTCAACTCTTTCGGAGATTCAGAGTGCACGGGAGCTGAGGGCCAACAAATATTAATTATCCAATTCTGTATGTTGTGCTGAAGTTATATAATAGTGTATGTGTGTGTCTCTGTGCAAGGTTGCGGCGGGAAGTTCCACACTCCGCAACCCCCAATATCGGAGACAGCTTTCCCCGTATTCATCTATTTAATTCTCTTAACTTCTTTCAAGTTCTTCGGCTATTTAGAAAAGAAAGCCCATTTGTATAATCTATGGGACATGTTGCCTCCTCAAAACGTTTCATTAAATATCCAACAGACATCTGAATGTTTTTTAAAAAAGAAATAAACAAGATGAATATGTGTGTAATAACTTAAATCATACGAAAATGAAACACACACACAGGCACAAAACACAGACACACGAACTCATACACTCTCATACGAGGAATGAAGTCATGGAAATAATAGGACATGAATGAAACAATTGTATTTCGCTTATATGATTCGTTGTAGCAAACACACAACGGCAGCAATTATGAACCATCGTAATTTTAATTTTAGTAAATTATTTTCAAAAGTAAACGCTTAGCACACGAAGTCAGCGAGCCGTTAACTTTTTAATTAAATATTAAAATCAGTGAAAAATTCATGATTTTCCCACATGTTTCTTGTTTCTTCATCGAAAGGTGTTTCGTAATCTTAACATAGTTTTATGATTTTTAAATAACTAATTTAAGCTTGAGCACAGCGAATGCCTAGGTTAAACTGTTATCAAAGAGGTATTTCCGTTCTTCAAAAGTTGTACATATGTCATGTTTAGAAAATTCTTTTATTTTCTTGTATTGTAAGACTGTAATTTTTGGAGTTTTGGGCTTTTAAAAAACCGGTACAATAATTTTGATCAAGTAATGATAGTTAAAAATTTGAAATTATAATTGATTGATTATACATATTTCTTGGAATATCCCTAAAATTACAAAACTAATGTACTAGGCATTTCCAACAACTGCCAGCTAACGAGAAGATAACTTTACAACAATTTAAGTCGCAGAGTATGGGTTTGCGTGTGTGTTGGGTGAGTGTGCGTGTGTATCTGTGTGAACTAATGAATATTACCCAAACGAGAAGTTGCATTTACAACACTCAGAAAAAAACGCAGCCAACAAAACGATTTGTGTGTATATATTTATAAAGCTTATATCTGCTCGATGATCATGAAACATTATCTACAGCTGTTGCTACATCACACGCACACACGCACACACTCATACACTCATCCACTCACTCTCAAACAGAAAATCATAACTCAATAATGCGATTTTGAAATGCACACATGCAGAGATAAAGCTAAAATTTTGACAGTTTTACAGAAAAGCCAGAAGTTTAAAACGAAAATATCTGTGCTGATATTTCAGCTGTGACACACTGTTAGAAAATGAGCAAAATGCAAAAGGTTGAGCCTAGAACATTTGTAAGGGGTCTGCGCCGTGTGCAGACCACGCCCATTTGGGTGTAGATGGAACCCGCCGGCGGGTTAGAAAGAAAGGAAATGGCAAAAGCTTAGGAGTGCACGCAAAAATCAACTTTAGGCCGAAGTGCAGGCAGTGGAGGCATGGAGATCGAGAGGAATACAATTAAATTACAAGCATAATATTATCAATGTAAAATCGTATGTAAAAAAACAAGGCAGAAATCCATTAAAAAAAATTGACAACAAAACAAACAACAAAAAATAAACAAAAAAAATACAGAAACTACGAAATAAATACATTTACATAGATGTTGCAAAAATCAAGAGAATCGAAGCTCCGCCCATGGATTCCCGTAACCCTCTCTGTAGATTTGCGTATCCTGTCAGTGAGCTAGCACTTTCGGATCAGCGACCCCATGTTTCTGGACGCCATCTTCTTTATACCCACACTATTCACTTACCTGCTCATCGGACTGCTAATCGTCATCCTGTGCTTCGTGGTGGTCTATATAAGCCACAAGATCTATGTATCCGTCTACGACAACCTGCCTCTGGCCGCTTTGCCCGGCAACTCACGCCAACAGCTCCTGGGTCTGCGTCACTCCAATCATGCGATGACCATACGGGAATACCTGGACACCTCGCTCCGCAGTCCACGCTCCAACCAGCCGAGCTTACGCTCCGTTTGGATTCAGAACAGGTCCCAGATCTTGGAGACCTCTTCGGGTAAGCTCAGTGCCAGTGAGACAGTTGCTCGGCCTACTCTCTTTCTCTAGTCCTGCGTATAGTTCTCTCCCTGGAGCCTTGCTATCTGGTCAGCGCCGAGTTCGATGTGAGCTCCAGCCGAAAGGCCATCAGTTTCTTGTGCAACTGCCGGGATCAGCCCGTGTGTGCTGCCGCAGAACCGAGGCCTGGGTCCTTACACATAGTGCGGTTCTATGACCACCTCTCCAAGATCCCGCGCCTCAAAGTCATGCTCAAGTGCACCCAAAGGCGGCCGGACGCGAGGCCTGATAGTCGGACACAGTTGACCCTCGACGACGTGATTCAGGAGGCCAAGGATAACCAGGATGCCCGGTGCACGGATAACGCCGCCGCCTGCCGACCTGGCTCCTCACGACGGAACTCCCGGATACCGGATTAAAGGGTGTGGCCATTGGATAGGGGCATGCGTCCGCTGTTCTAGCCAGCTTTTGCGGTATAACTTGTTTTATTAAATTCCATTCAAAGATCAATGAGCTGGAGGCTACAGGGTCGACGGGTGGTTCAGTGGGTCGGGGACTGTGGGACTGAGCCCACGCTAGTTTACGATAATCGCGTGACAACGAAGGTGAAAGCCAGCGGAACAGGGGCGTGCACATGTATGGTCGAGTAGAGGTGTAGGCGCCACTTTTCAGGGCAGTGTTAATTTTTATTTCTATTTTGTTTTCTGGGTTTAAGTATTTACCAGCTACTACAGCAGGAAATTCAAATTTTCAGCCTATTTTTCTTATTAATGCATTCAATATCAATTTTAATTTTCCATTCGTTCTGCATGCACTGAACTACGCATTTAATGACTTATTGAAGAAAAGAAACATTCTTTGAATTTTTTAAGCGTCGAACAAATCAGAAGTTTACAGCTTGTTAGTTAATCTGCCACAAACAGTTTGTCACGTTACATTATAATTTATGGTGCTTAAAATAAAATGCGGACTGGGGAATTGGGTAAGGTGATACTTTGACGTACGACCCAAGTTTGATTTCCAATTTTAGCTAAGAAACGCCATTAATTTTTCCTACTCCCATGGCACGCAAACTGAACTTGTGGGGTCCGCGTTTTTCGGCGCTTATCATTCTGACTATGCCTTATCAGTACTTGAAAATTCTTCCAGACCAGCTATCATGCCTAATTGCCGAAATGACTAGGCCCCAAACAGATCGCGCCACCTCCACGATACTGGAACCCCAAGCATTTGTTTGACGCCATTTCATTCTTTATTGAGGCGGCCAATTAAGAAGACAGCGTTGTTGATTTGATTGCGAGGCGAATATGAATGCGACTGGAATTCCTGCATGAGTTATAAATAAAGCTGGTTCCCGAAAAGTTGCCAGATGTAAAGAGCGGCTCTCAGTCGATAGGAACTCCAAAAACTGGAGGCTTTTTAATCTTGGCACAAATTAACGATTGTATTGCACAAGAGGCCTATCAAAACAAAAACAAAGTCAAAACTGGACGCACAACGTATAGCAACATCTACAGCGACAACAGTCTGGCAACGAAGCGTATACGTAATGCCAAGCAAAGTTCCATTCATTTAACGCTCTCGGCTCGTTTCAGTTCTCGGGCAGGTGTCAAGCGACATACACACGAAACGCCGACGCGGTCACAATTCCAGAATATCATATACATGCTATATATGCTCAAGTGGCTAATTAACATACGCGTTGCGACCCGTCTCTTTACCTGAACCTGAGCTGTCTGGACTATACTCTTTCACATTTCTTTACGGGGAAACGAGTACAAAGTCACAACAAATTTTCAAGACGCATACTTTCGGTATATATACATCTGTATCCAAAAACCGATCGCCATGCTGGATCCCATTTCGGACGCACCGCTGGTCTTGGCCTACGTCTTTATGTCGCTACTGGTGCTCATTGTGTGCTTCATACTGGTCAATGTGGTCCACAAGCTGCATCGCAGTCTCAACGGCGAGGTATCATCGGGTCTGGTTTCCCCGGCACAGCAGCTGAAGACCTCCATTATGGAGCTAGACGCCATGAAAACCGGTTAGGATGGGTGCAGCGCAGCTGGCTACGAGAGGCGCGAGAATCTTAAATCTCATTCCGAAGTCGGAGCTCCGGTTTTAATTCGGCGATTGGAGCGATGTACGAGGAACGACAACTGCTAGCCACCGTCACGCACGAACCACAAAACCTAGACGCCTCTTGATATATTAACATAAAACAATTAGACGTAAATACACGAAACTAGGCTTACGAGTAGAAATTAACTACATTAAACGCGCTGGTCCTCTAGTCAATTAATTGTTCGTTTCGCCCTAATGTTAGGTTACATGTACATTGATATTGTAAATAAAATAATGTAAACGATAACAAATGCAATTAACGTAGATTGGGGGCAAGTACAAAGCACTTAACCGTTCCGTCCGGGCAGTTAAACGTCGCCTGATCAATGCGTAGAAAAGGCACAACAACCTTATCGTTGCATTATCGAGACATATAATTTGTGAGTCAATCAAAGGCGTGATAAGGAATCCCTGACTTAGTCATAGATTTATACATAGTTTATTTAAAATAGCATGTTCATCTTTAAATTTGCAATAAGAGCGCAGTTTCTTGTTGTGGTAGCTGAATGAGTACGGACTGCATGAGTCGTCAGCTTTCCGGCCCAGGGCCTCGTGGCTTCGACAAGATCTGGTAAACGGGCTTGGTGATTTGATGAGCGTAGAAATGATAGCAGCGGGCTGCTGGTGGTTCTGCGGCAGTGGCATCATCAATCTGTGGGATCACTGTAAAAGAGGAAATATGTAATGTAACAATTCCGGCTGCGTTTATATTCAAAATCTCACCCCGAGAAAGTCTTTGGGTGCTGCGACGTTAGGTCATCATCCTGGCTGCCAAGAGCCTTTTTCACATACTACAAATTGGATTTTAACAAGTAACATATAGTCCGTAACTAATAACCTTACAATAGTTTCAAAACCTACCATTGGATTTAATATGATATCCTCCTCCATTTTGTTGATCTGCCTAACTTGATCCAGAACATGTGTTATATTGTTTTGCACGTTGAGGAACATCTCCGGTGAGTTATATTTCTCTGGGTCGTCTTTAAACAACACCATACCGTCCTTTTGATTGATGCTGGCATAAATTTCACCCGATTTGATCTGCAATGAAGTATAAGATTGGAATAAATAGAATAATCGAACAAGACAATTCCTTACCATGTTGAGAATGTAACGCTCGGCTTCGACTGCGCTGGACAGTTGGACACGACTGGCCACATCGCTCAGGGAAAGGGTCAAGAAGGTTTTAGTTAGCCGCTGGATGTTTCGCTTGTACAAGGAGGTGGCTACCTAAAGGATGCACAATATTGAAATTTCATTGTTAGATGGTTGTGCCAATAATCTTTTTAAAAATCTGTGTTGCTTAGAATAAAGCAAAGCCTTCATTTAATATCAGTTGAACCAGAACTAATTTTATTTTAGGCATTTTCTTTCGATAAACTTCCGCATAAATTTAAATTTATATATATATATATATTTTTTAATTTGGAACGGTGAGAAATTAAAAGTTCGATTTGTACTGTTCCACCTTGAGGAGGCCTATATTTGTTTTCATGTGTTTTTATTTTTTTAATATTGCTGTTTCTTATTGACCTCCTTATATACGGAAACAAGAAAATACAAGTTAAATACAAACAAAAAAAAAAAGAGTCTGAAATACTTGCCTGCTTGGCCAGTCCCATATTGTTATCACGCGTAAATGCTTCACTGTACTTGAGTATGATGATGCGCAGCTCTTCGCTAGAGGAATTCGCGTACACATTGACCAGATCGTGGTAGTAATTGGCCATCGGCTTCATAAAACGGCCAATAACCTGTGTGTTTTTTGGTATATACGCTATCTGCAACCGAAATAAGATTTCCAGATTAAGAGACTAATATATGAAAGTAAATAATTGTTGGCAAACTCACCTTGCCCTCGACGATAAGTGAAACCATCAGAAACTTTTTGTAGGCCTCCAGCATGATGTAAGACATGGCCATTGCCGGAGTGGTGATGCAGACCTCGAAGAAGTACAAAGCTCGCTCGTAGTTCTTCACCGCCGTGTAGATCATGCCGCCGTAGTAGAAGTACAGCAAGAAGTACTTGGCATCATTGTTGGCATCCTAAAAACGGAAACTATGAGTTCGCATAGTCCAGAAGTGAATTTTCAACCATGAATACCGCGTGCTGGGACTGCTGCTGCTGCTGCGTCTTGCACTCGGCTGCTACGGTGGAGATGTCCGTGATGTCCGCGTCCAGATACGGCAGCACCACACTGAAGTTTTTCGCCTTCAGGCTGAGCAGGCAGAGATCAGCGTGTATGGGAGTTAGTTGGGTGTCTAACAGTCGAATCTGGTCGATGGCGCGCGAAAGGATGCGGACGCCCAGGATGCTAAGGTTCTTTTGGACCACAAACTCGGTGAACAAATGGCATGTTTCGTAGACTGTGGGATATGTGATTAGTTGTTGGTTACTTTTGGAATGGAAGATTCATGTCTCACAAGCGCACACCGCAAGGCGCAGCTGCTCGTTATTGTTGCGCTGCACAAAGTCCCGCATCAGCTGGATGAGTTGCACCGGCTCGGGATTCGCGGTGGACGCACTGTGCAGCTTGGCCAGGAGCACATAGAGCACGCCCAATGAGTGCTGCTGCATGTCTAGAGTCTCCAGCACGTTGTCCAGGATGCTCCAGTTGCGGGCTAGCAGGGAGAGTGACTTCGGCAGCTCCTCGGCCAGCTCCCGATAGCTTCCTGTGATGAAGATCCGGACAGCAAAGTCAGTTGTGAATAGCTTTAATATCAAAACAAAGGCGGCAACGATTCCGGTTTCTTGGGGATCGGGGTCCGCCGGTCGGGCAACTTACTTGACGCACTCAGTGTGCGCACTTGATTCACATAGTTTTCCAGCGCGCTGCCCATTTTAGGTAACTCCGAGACTACTTTTTGGCCTATTAACTTGCAAAATTGCGAACAATAATTTCGCGAAATAACAAATGACTGCCGACTAAATAGAGCTGGGACTAAAAACGATGAATATTCGGTCTGTCGATTTCTTTCAGCTTAGGACTATCGATTTAATTTGGACTAAAGTCTGCGTTGTTGTACACTGGCTTTTGCAATGTCACGCCATCTATAACTTTTAGCACTAATACTCAGCTGGAAAATTTAGAACAGGCGTACAAATTGAAGAACTATGCCACTTGTTGATTTTATGTGCACTTTAATTCGAAAATTTGGCGTTTGAAACAAATTGGTTTTATAAAACAAGAAACAAGCGTAATGCCATGTTTATTATTTAGATTATACAATTTAAAAAAATTGTTCTAAAGCAACTTATTTAAATTTCGATATACACCCGCGATAGTCCTCCTTATTATCGATAGCACTTTGTTGCTATGTAATGAATTGCTGTTGATCAATATCATAAAACAAAATGTAACTAATATAAAATGGATAATTCTGCTCGTATCGTATATGTGTGCTGTCTGTGCCTTCGTCAATATGATCTCCAGGAGGATCTTCGAGGACATCTCGTATACTTTCATGGCTATGAGCCCATTCCGGTGCCCAGTGTCAAAAACAAAACTGCGAAGATTTCAACTGCGGAACAACCTGCAGCCGGCAGGATCAACCGGGATAAACAAACCATTGTGGAGCAATCGGAGGACTTTGAACCTCCGCCAAGCGAACTGCAGCCCATGCCTTTCAAGGACTTTCGACTAGTGTTAAGGGCCAACATGTTAGAACCGTAAGTATGCCCATATTATCACGAAAAGCTTCTGACAAAAAGGTTCGTTAAAGGTGCTCCTTTGGGAAGGAATGTCCCTTCAAGTTCCAAGATGCTGCCAAAATGAACCTCCACTCCAGTTGCCACAAGGGCGGCACCTTTTCCTGTTGCGAATGTGGAATGGAACTGCCCAACTGGCGGCGGTGCTCGGCTCACCTGTGGAAAACCCACCAGGTGGATGTGGATCTACTGGAGTGTCCCGTCAACGAATGCAACTACAAGTCGCCCATATCCGCTCTCGTGTGGCGCCACATGCAGGTTCACAAAAAGTGGCGACCCAGGGTGCTCCGCTCACTGGCAGCCGTTCAGCGAAGAAGGAAGCTAAGGGAACAGTCCGCGGATGTTACCGCGCAACCTGCTGCTCAGTCGCCAGCTTCAAAGAGGAACAAATACTATGCCGAGAAGACCTGCGAGATTTGCAATCGCAAGTTCGTTAATGGCAAAACTCTCTCCAAACACGTGAAGACTGTTCACAACAAAATCAAGCCATTTATCTGCAATGTTTGTGGCAAAAAGACGGCCAGGAAGGCTAGCTTAATAGTAAGTTCAGTTTAAATAGAAATTAGCCGTCTGTCTCCTAATTGTCTTCCCAGATTCACATGCGTCAGCACACCGGCGAAAAGCCTCTGCAGTGTGGGGAATGTAAGTTCTCCACTCGCGATCCCAGTGTCCTGCACAAGCATCGGCAGCGTCATGATAGCCAAGACACAAGGAGCAGCCTAAAGTGTAGTCAATGCGAGTACTTCTGTATTCAAGCCAATGCTCTCAAGCGGCACATGCGACTCAATCATGCAGAAGCCTATCGGGACTTATGCTGTGATATTTGCAGCTTCAGCTCCATTAATGCAGAGCGACTACAAGCCCACAAACAGGACCATCGACAGGGCTTGATCACAAATTGTGAGGATTCTATGGATGCACGTGCCGCTGGATTCAAGTATCCTCGTAAAGTGGGCGACAAGAACGGGGAGGTGAGTCTTCTCATCTACTCTTTCAACTTTTGGCTTAGTTTAAATTTTTTTGCAGATATCAGTTGACTGTTTTATGCCGTTGGAGAGCGTTGATTCATTACCCCATGAACCAGCTTTGGATACGGGTGGCGTTACCATACCAGCTCCTCCCTCTGAAGATACTCAGTTCCCCACGTATTTAAAGGATTAAAATTATAACATTTTAAGTTGGTTGATTAAGGGTAAGCGTTGATTTGATTTACTTCCCATTTTTTTATTGATTATTTTGGGTTTTTATTTTTATGTCACATGTATTTATTTACAATTCCATTTGTTGTATATGGGCGTGTCCAATGCGCTGTAAAGAGTTTTGTATAAAATAATGTTCTCATGCTGTTTGTTTTGGGGATTTAAATGCTTGTTTATTAAGTTGTTCAGTTTTCCATTTAATTTTAATATCATTTTAGAATCTGATATGATTTTTTTGTTCAACATTCGAATTATTTAGTCATGCTGGTTTACCGTGTTCCGTTTAATTACGCTTTACTTTAAACTAATTTAAAATTTAAAAATCTACTCTGCCAGCGATAATCATCCGGTTTCAGTTCGGTTTCAAGATCAGCGCTTTTAAATCTATGTTACGACAGAAATGTTTTCATTTGGGCAGTTTCGCTAATAACTTGTTTAAGTTTTTAATATTTATTTTAATTAGTTCAGTAGTTGAGCTTCACTTTAGTTTAACATATTTCTTTATGCTTGCATTTAATCAGCTGCAGGACTTCGCAGACCAAGTGATCTGGAGAATCCAAAAGTTATGCACCTCCTGTAATCTTGTTCGCTATAGTAATGAAAATAAGTTACCACCGAGTTATAAAATAGATTTGAACGTTTATTGTCTGAGTTTGATTCGAATATCAAAACATATTCACTATGAGAGTGCAACTGAGTAGTACAGCAAAATGGAAAATAAAACACTCAGTATAAAATTGTTAATATCATACAGCTTCTATTTGTTTTATTTACAGTTCTTAAAGAGGAAGAAGAGTTTCAACAAAAATATCATTTCGACTGATTCACACTCTGCTGTGTTGTATTTTCCGAGTCCCTGATCCCTGCTCCCTCCTTTTTGCCAGGCCGGGCATTTTGCATTGCTTTGATCCCCGAGCCTTAGATCTTGGTTTCAACGACGGGTTTTTTCTTCGACACAAAAGGGATGTTCAAAGAGAGAATACAAAATAGAAAAGGATTCGATTAAGTCAGCTGCCATTGAGCCCAGAGCCAACATACGAGGATAACCATGCAAAGATTGGTTTGATTTTGATTTTGAACTGATCTGATTTGGTTTGGTTTGGTTTTGGTGGTGAGGGAGCAGGCGCTAGATGATGTGGCATGAAGCGAACTGTGCACTTTGGAGACAACAACATTAACAACAATGGGCGTGAGTTCTGAATGACTTCGATTCGACTGGGTTTTTGGAGTACTTTGAATACGACGAGATACCTATAAATTGTTGGCTTGATTTAGCTTTGATTATGCTGATATTATCCATGATCACTACAACGTCTATTAAACAACTAACGAATTCATCTAGCTTCTATGTATATTGACATATTCGACTAACCACTGCGTCCCTCTGGCGACTAAATTACGTTTACGATGCATCCATCAATCTTAAAATGTAAAACATGTTCCACTTACGATCTACTCTGGGAGTGGTCGATTAATCATCTCCCTTCCATCAGCGTACTCCCTTGGATTTTTACTATTTTTTTGTATTTAATTTCATTACTTTTTGTTTTGTGCGCCGCATAATAAATGCTGTGTGAGTTTCTCAAACATTCCCCAAAAAAACTAACTCTTCCCCATCTAAACTCGTTTCCATGATCATCATTTGTCGGTTTCGACTAGCATAGTACGATACACTTAAAGGCTATTAGGAAACAGTTGTATCTACATAGGTTTATGAGTACTCTGTAAGAACCAAAGACACGAACATAGTGGAAGTTATAACTGGTCATATCTGTCCGATTTCTGGTCCTCGTCGTCCTGTGCTACGCAATCGTTAGTATGTACAGTGTGTTGTTTTTTGTGGGTCAAGTTTGGGAAATCATATCGAAAATACATACGAAAAATCCTAGCCCTAGAAAATTGCTTATAAAATTGCGCGACACTAAAAACCAGGAGAACACGGGTCATCTGAGTCTTTCGATCTATAAAATAGATATTAATACAAATAGAATCAACAAAATCCTGCGATCTGCGATCTGTAGCAGATACGCTTTCGTATAAATGCAGTTTAAAAAACAGGTGAACGATTTTGATTCTGGTTGTTTGGTTTTGATATTGAAAAAGATTTGCCTTTTCTTCTCTTTTTATCGTTTCATTGTTGCGTTTCGCATTCGCGTCAGTTGAAATTGTGGTTTCTGTTTCTTGGTTGACTTGTGGTGGCGATACTTGTTTCTGTTCCGGGGCACAATTCTGCACGTTACTGGCCGTCGAGCATCAGACCGTGGTGACACGATCGATCTCCACGTAACGTACAGAATTGTCGCTTTGTCAGCAAATCACCTCCTTTTCATCCAAAACGGCCGTGTCCATCGAGCTCAGCGATTTGAGTCGCGTCTGCAGCACCGAGGAGCCGCGCAGCTTGCGTTTGATTTTCCTGTTTCGAATGTGGTAAAGTAAAAAATTAGCGAACTAGTCGACATGCACTGTAATAGATCACATACTTGTAGGCAAAGGCAGCGAAAGCACAACACGAGAGCACAAAGATCAGGCAGAGCGTGGCCAGGATCTCGGCGGGCAGTTTCATCAAGGCCGAACACTGCAGGAAGGTCTCATCGTCCCCAGAAGGACAATGAACTACGCCATCACACCAGACACTGGCATTTACACAGGCACCCAGTTCGGCACACTTAAACTGGCAGTCCTCTGCGAGAGTGGATCAATTACAACACCATTTGAACCAGGATCGTCTGTTAAGCTTACCCGCTATGCTAAGCGTGGGCCTGGGAATCAGTTCCATCCAATTGAACGAGTACTCCCCGTTGCCAGGACGCAGGAACTCGACGCTAATGGCTCGGGATCGATTGACAAGAGCAAAATTGGGCCTTTCATTCCAACCGGAGCTAAATATCTCCACAAATTCGTAGGCATTCGAGTCGGGACTCAGCGGACAAGCCACAATGGTTAGACCTAATGGATTTAAGAATTGTAAACGTGGAACAATAATGGAACACATTGTACCCTACCCTCTGACGTGGTCAGCACAGCCCTAGACTTGGTCTCACATCTCCAGGAATCTGTCTGAACATATGTCGCGTTCAGTGTCTGCATGGGATTGTGTTTACTCAAGAATATGGCCTTCAGTCGGACGTATAAAAACTTATTGCCATTGGAAGGCTCGATCAGCCAGGGTCTTGAGCGGCACTCCACCTGATACAATTAAGAATATGAATTGTGTCTCCCAAAGTTTATGGATCTACATACGTCTCCAAAGGTCATATCTATAGTGCCACTTGGTCCGAACTTCCTGCGTCCATCCTTGCAACTTGTTGGAGCCTTGACAAACTCGAACATTCCCTCGAAGTTAACCGTATCTGGGTCGTCCAAGGTGGTCATGTTTTGTGCGATGAAGTGCACCTCCACATCGCGACTTGTAGAAGTGTACTCCACTGGCAGGTGGGATTGGTTGGAGGAGTTGCACATGCAGCCTCGATGAAGTAAGATGGAATCGTGGTAGGGTCGCTCAAAGATCTAAAGTAAAGTTATTAATAAGTAAGATTGGTAAGTTCAAAGTGGGTTAAAGCTACCTCCACGCGGACATTGGTGTCGCCATAGCAAAAGGATCGATTGATGTCCTCATCCACGCGTGAATAGCAAGGTCTGTTGGTGGTAGTAACTTTCCTCATCTTTATTCTGACCCTTTCGCCGCGTTGGGCCTCGAATTTATAGATGCATTTCAGGTTCCTAGTGCCTCCTCTTCCAAATAGGAATATGTTGCGCACACTGCGGAAGATGGCAGGATCCTTGCGATCCATCATGCTGCTTAGAAACTTACGGTTGCAGTCGTGTTCCCCACCACCCCAAGGCAATCCATCCTGATGCAAATCAATGAACTCGTACTTCAGCTTGAAATCCAGTGGCCTAAAAGAGGGGGTTACTACGGATTCCGACTAGTACTTCAAGAGAAAACCCACCTTAATACAGTGGATTCAGTGTTGCGCAGTTCGAGCGTGATGGCATCGCTGCTGGACACATAGCTCTCGGAGATTGTGCAGGGTCTTGCGTAGGTCTCGTTTATGTTGGAGCGATCACAGGTGCGTGGAATGGTGCCCCGACAGAATCTGGCAATCACACTGGTGGAATTGTGGATATAGTGACCCAGGGTGTTATAACCACTTGACTCGGTGGCGCTAAAAAGTTAAAATTATTGTGGTTTCCTTGTGTCTTAGATGAATCACCTACCAGTTTAGGTCTTTGCAAACGGGTGCATCCCTTAGAGTTCCATCCCAGATGCGCAGCATTCCACTGCAATCCTCCTGCGTCTGCAGCACGCCAATGGCGCCCACGGATGTCTCATCTATCTGGCCAAACTCCGGATCCAAGTTGAACTTCAGAACGGAAATCCAAACCTTGAACCGGGAAAGCGGTTGATGCAGCCCCGACTGACTGCTCGTCCTGCGCGACAAGCTCAGGTGGTCAAAGGTCTTGAAGACGCCCAGTCCTTGCAGATGATACAGGCATGTGGAATTCGGAGCCAGCGAGTGCTTGGGACTCTCGAGGATGCCGCGACCTGCACCGCGAATCCAAAACTCGCAGGGTTTCTTGTTCTTCGAGTACGTGGGACTCTGGATGTCCACGAATTGAACCTCGACCTGCAAAGGGGAAAAACAAAGTCAAGCCTTTTCCTCAGATTACTGCCTTGCCATTTGGTGACCCACTCACCTCCAGCTGGAATCCGTAGAGCGGCAGCACCTGCGACGAGGTGCCGGTAAAGGTGCCAAACGGCGACGTGCTGAACTCAACCAGAAGCTCCGGGCCGCTGGAAACGGCCGCCGGCACCGCCTGACCACCGCCGCAGAACTTCAATATGATGGGGTCACGTGTGGTGTAGCCGTCGTACACGGTCACGTAGTCCTGCGGGTAGCGAAAGGACATCGAGAGACAAGAGGAGAACGAGAACGAGACAGAGAGCAGGGCGAAAGAGAAGGAGAACAGAGTGGGTGAGGAGAGAGCGAAATGAGTGGATCGGCGACAAATGTGGGTGGTGCTTGTTGATTTCACCATGTGGGTGGCACTAACTAGCTACACAGTGAATAACTCCTTCTAGATTGTATTAAATTGCTAATTTTTGTTCAACAGCAGTAGATCCTACGTAAGTGTACTTTGTTTAATGGCAAGTATCATCTAAGAGAAGTTTTAGCATTGCAAAGGTGATCAGTGTGACGCATAAACGTGGCGCTTGTTGTTTTCGGTGTAGTGAGTGAAGTTAAAGGCCGAGTGTAGCCAAAAGGGGCGATCTGGTGGTCGGGGTGGGGTCGAGCTGAGTGCAAAGGGACGGTAATTGCTGTAAAGGAGTGGACCCAAAGTGCAGCATCTCTCGTATTACTTAATGGCTACTGTACGTATACGTGATTTTTGGTTACATTCCGCTAGCCAGGAACGATAGCAAGTAATGGTGCGGCATGTTAGTCTGGGGAAATTCAGGGAAGTGTAAGAAGGACTTGGAGCTGGCCTAAAGAGTTGAGCACCATGGCTTTGATGTGTCCGGCACTTGATGCACACTAAGTGCCAAGCATTTTAGGACCATTTAAAGTTTTGTTTTAAACGGATGAAACATGTTTATGCGGTTTATTACAGAAAGTACTAAAATTAGGGGTGTTACAGGATATTTGACAGATTGTTGGGTGGAATGTTGATGGTTTTTTATATCAAAATTTCATGAAATATCATGAAAATAACTTTGTTAGGCTGGGTTCAGACAGACAGAAAGGAATTACTATATGAAGTAGTCAGTACTTGGAACTGCACTTCCTTCAGTAAACTTTGTAGTAGATACTTCATTAAGGTTTTGTATCTGCAGGTAGCAGATACCCGATTTCGCATCTCGCATGAACGAAACACGTGCATTCCTGTGCGGTTTCTGCTGGCTTTGGCATTTGGCGCATAATTGTGCGCATTTTAATTGAGTTGGCCTTGCCAATGAGGATTCTGAGTGGGTGTATACAGGACATAAAGCCTGCCATTCGGACCAAGTCCTCGTCCACGGGCGTTTCCTACCTTTGGCCAACGCATGACAAATTAGTTTTGTGGCCGGCGACTTTTTGCATGAATTAAGCTGGGGTTTCTGCTTCCGGTTGGCCCTTGTTTGTGCAGCTGGCCGCAAATTTAAACTATGCCCGAGACCGCAGACCAGATTCCGGGTCGGAGCCACAGTCCGCACAGCCGTGAGTGTGGTCCAGGTAATTTGAGACCGCAAATTTATTGAAAGCGCGGCATTTGTACAAATTAGTGGAGACATACTCGTACGTATTTTCGCCTTTTGGGCTTCTTATTTTTTGGTCTATATGTATACGCCAGAGTAAAATAAATGGTTTCTGATTTGAATAAAAATGTGTATATATTTTTGGGTGATTTCATTTCATTAGGGATATGTGAAGGCAATTAAATGCATATTGATATAATACCGCAAAGCGAAAAACTGCATGCTCTTTTTTGATCGACTGGCATTTTTGTAGCCAATTGTATATTGCGGTACATTTTAAAAAAATCCAAATCGATCGTTTATTTTAATAATTTTGAATGGCATTTTTTCATGTGTGTACATTTGTTCTATTGCCCGGTCTCCCATTCCTTTCGTGAATCACTGGCTGCGAGGCTTTCGCCATCCGGCGATTATTCACACATGCCGCACCGAAATGGCCAGCACTTTTGGACATTTTGGCTTAAGAGCGCGAGACAAAAAGTTGGAAAAAAGAGCTGGGAATGGCAGAAGCAGGACAATGTGTAGGCAAAGTGCAGGCCCAGTCCAGGATCCTGCAATCCCTGCAAATGGTGCTAACGTCCGAGCGGATTGCTTTCCGACTGAATAAGCAAAAAGTAAAGGGGTTAGCCCTCTTGGTCTCCGGGTTAGGAGGCAGGGATTGGCACGCCTTGCTGCCATAACGAGCATTTAATGGGGGAATTGCTGTAGGGATCTGGAGCACAGGGCTCATCCTCCCCTTTCTTATCCAGCAGGGATTTTGTTGCGAAGCTAAATTGAATAGTTGCTGATGACTAAATGGGCAACTAAAAGCGAAATTCCTCGACACGGAAATCGTCAAAACGTTTTAGTGGGCATTCCACCATCCCCACCTCCATTCCCCCTTTGGATTGCAGATGATGTTTAGGGGGATGGAATGTCTTTGACCGCTGCGGCGGATCAACTTAAAGCGCTCTGAATGGAGCCCGGAAGTGGGAAATCCATCAAGAGTAGCATCCTTGGCTCTTCTGCTTTTCTGTATGATGAATGCCCGGGGCAATTATTTACATGGGACCCAGGCACGTTCGTCCACTAATGTCCTTGATGTCCTCGCCTCTCGGTTTCCTCAGTCCCCAGTCCTCAGTTCTCAGTCCTCAGAACGCAAACCTCCTTTGTGTGCGATTTATGATGTGCGTGCCAAGTGTTCATTAATATAAATCCAATGACAGATTCCTCCCCTCGCGCGTGTGCTAATGAATATATTATCTAGTCTATAGATATTCCATAGATGTCGATTTACCCAGATCATTTTGATTTGTCGTTGGTTTGCTGGGCTTTCGGGGGGCAGTGTATACATTTATCTTGATTAATTGTTCTTGAACAGCAAAAGATGGCAAATAATTGTTGCTAATAGTAGGGTGGATCAATAGAGAAAGTGAAATAGGGGGTGTGTGTGGATGGTAGGGTGCCAGAGGTCAAGTGCTCACTAACTAAGTACACGAGTTAAATTAATTGGTGGCCACATGAGTTTTGAATTGATTCGCATTGAACTGAACTGAGCGAGAAATGTATGTAGTTTTGCATTACCGTGGATTTCCATTTGGGCTTTACATTTTCCTATTGGAGAAAATATATACATATATTTATAGGTACTTCAGATTTACGAATTTTATAGCAAATTCTAGTTTGGTGCAATTTGAGAAACTAAGTGATTTTAGAAGGGAAAGTTTTTAGGGTTTTTTTTGGGTAGAATCTACCTAAGAATAAGTAATCTTCTCTAATTATTCTCTAAATATTTACGCATAGCTTCTACATAACTTCTTTTATTTTAAAGTATTTTTTGAGGCTTACGGAAAAAAGCTAAATTAAAACGGTCAAGGGAATAGCAATAGTTTAACTTCCATTTTCAGGGCATCTTTAGTTTAAACATAATTAAGGTACCATTATTAAAATCTATTCTAGGAACCATTCCTTCAAGCATATTCCTTTCGCCAGCTTATTTCCACACTTCGTATCGTTCATATTTCACATTTTCCGGCTTATCCCCCATTAATGCCTCATTTTGCATACACAACGCTCATTAAGAGCTCATCCAAAAGTTGTCCCTTTTAAGTCGTAGGCTTCGTGGACAGGACGCCCCGTCCAGGACGAGTTCCATTCCCGCTCTGCCTGCCCGAAGATAAACAAAAAGAAACGCTACGAAATTAACACTTCCCGCGACTGGCCAGAGGAGCCTATCGAGTGCTCAAGGCAATGTCGGACGGTGGAGTTCGTCCTGGACTCGGATGAGGACATGGCCATCGGAAGACACAATGCCGGGGCTATGACAGTGGAAGAGCAGAGGAAAAGTACGCAGGGTGCGGTCGCAATGGAGAGGGGAGTGCAAACAACTGATTTCAGATTTTTGCTCATTTCCTTTTCAATTTGTCGTTTTTTGCGCAGTTTTTCCACCAGTTTTCCACCCAACCACTCCCTCCGTATATTTCCATTGGCCGCGTTTGCCGGCCACCGGCCAACAGAGGAAGTAATTTTTATGCTGGACCCCCTCGTTAAAGTTGGCAAATGCAAACACAGAGGAGTTCATCGCAGGGACATTTACAGATATAGATAGGGGATAAAGGCGAGATGTACTCGGCTTCAGATACAGATACAGATGCAGATACAGATACAGATACAGATAGATAGAGAAAAGGAGGAGCAAAGTGCATTTAAAGGCAGATTTAATTACCTGAATGTAGTCGCAGTCATTCCATGTTTTCAGCCTCGGCTCGAATTTCTTATCCTTGTCGCTGGCACTCGGCGGCGGTGCCATTTTGTTCGCCGCGGCCGTTTCCTGGGTGGAAATCCAGACCAGATTGCCCTTGGGCTGTTTGACTAGAATCAGGGCGTGTTTGCCATGGGGCACGTCGTGCTGTGTGGACAGGAGAATTAAATGCAAATTAATGAGCCGCAGCGCGCAGAATGTTTTGTTTGACAGCGCCATTCCTTTTGTGGGGTTCGGAATAGCAGTCGGAATGAGAGGATTAATTGGAGCATTTAAATTACGCAATTTTCTGGTCGGTGTTGTAAATCGTGATTGATCTTTGTGCCTTACATTTTTTCGTACTCAAATGGGTAATTTATGCGGCGCACGCAGAAGGCAAAATGTCTTTAAAATAATACCACTTGTAAGAATTATTTTTATTTTAAAACAGTGCGCTTAGATGGCTAATCTTAAACCTGTTCTACATAAACGGTCATTCTTAATAATGTTTTGAATGTTCTTACTTCCTCTTATGTTTTATATTCCTATTATAATCGGTGGAGCATAAGATGGTTTTTATTCAATTGCAACTTGTTCGTTATAGTACGGCTCCTTTAAATGCTATTTCTCCCTTCTTAATACCTTAAAAGCTCAGTCATTATTGTGCAAGCCAATTTTGCCGCACTAAGTTCAATGACACAAAGGAGGGCAGCCTGTAAACAATTTGTAATTTTAAAAGGACTTCCACAGTATGTGAGACCTTTAACAGTGGATTGCCCATGGCAACGAGTCGTCCTGCCACATATTAAAAATTCCAAGGAGGCTGGGACGCTTCAGACGGCAGTCTCTGCTCCTCCAGTTAATTATAATAAAAGCCCATTCTATTTTGGAATGTAAATTGCCATTTAATTTTTTTTGCCTAGCCCCCTTGATTTTTGAACTTTGCTGTGTCATGAATAAAAATAAGGCTGCGAGTATTTTTATGACCCAGGAGGCAGAAAACAGTCCGCTAAACCCTGTGTTTGTAAGGGGTGCCTAACCTTTTGACCTGGCACGGCTTGTAGCCCCGGAACATTAGACTTCCTGGCAGGAGTTTAATTTCGTTTTAATTATTCTCTGCTCACCTGTCGCACAGCGTAGTAGCAGGTGAGGTTGCGTGGATAGATGCCTGGGAAGTTGGGCGACTGCAGGCGACACGGCTTCTTGTCGCAGTCGCTGAAGATCCTGGAGCAATATGTTCCGGGTATGAGGTCACCTGCAAGGCGGGAAGCAGATGTCCCAGCCAGAAATAATATTCAATTAGTCATTAAGGACAGTCGGCAGTGGGGAAATGTCCAGAGTATAGACGTGTGGAGGAGATTAATTTTTCCATTTAAACAGTTCTTTCCATAACCCAAAAATAAATTATGTTAAAATAAATGTATGAGTAGTACTTTGAAATGCAGGTTTCTTGAAAGATAGCCTAGTTGGGATTGCTTATAGCATCCACAATTACGTATATGGTGCTCATCCACTGACTGAAAGCCATTGGATTTGATCAGTCTTAAGCTATACAATCCAAAGATTATTCCAAGCCTCTCTTGCCAACTTACCCAGATAGTACTTGGGCTCCGTATAGTTCTGCTCGTCCTTGGCCAAGGATTTCTCCAGTGAGGCCATGAAAGTCTTGTTGTTGGCATAGGCGCTGAAAAGACTAAAGTCCTGGCCATACCGGTCCGAACGGGCTCCGCTGGAGTTGGTAAAATCCTCCAGGATACCAGGAGCACCTTGTTGCTGCTGCTGCTGTTGCTGCTGCTGATTGAGAAAGCTACTGCGGTTGTGCCACTGCGCCAGCTCTAGAACGGGAAACAGAAAACGGGAGGATTTGGAGTAGGGATTTGGAATCGACTCCAGTCCCAGCGGGCGCACGCACCTGCCAGCTTAATGCCCCCGTAGCGGGTCACCGAACTGTCCCTGGACAGAACCTTGTATCTGATGCGAAAGTCGAAGTTGTAGCCACTCTGATCCCTCGCCAGCCTGTGGGTTGTATTTATAGACATGAATCGGGTGGGTAAATTATGCACCAGACTCGGGACGCACCTGTTCAGCCGAATGGTGAATATCAGCGAGCGGGTTTCGCTGTAGAAGAGCACTGGTCCCCAGGAGCTGCCACACCACATTCCGCCGATGGGCGTCCGTGCCGACTCCGCTATCTGCATGTATCCGTCCGGACAGCCCTCATGGACGTACGAGGTGAACCGGCCAATCGTGAAGCTGTCCAGGGTGACCTAGGGCGATTCGCACAATAAACGTGTGAGCTGTGTTGTGGGCTCTCTACTGTGGGGTGGCCAAATGACCATTAGGGTTATGGTACTAGCTTAATTATATCATAGAGTCACATTAGGAGCATTAACGATACATGCTGCCAGATTTATCATGTAAATTATAAATTTAATTTTGGAATGCTTTAATATTAAATAATTATAAATACAAATTATTAAAGTCTATTGTTTTGGCTATCTTTTTAGTTCTCTGACATGAAACTACTTCTGTTATTTTTCAATGATAGCCATGTATCCATTAACAGTTAGCTGAACGATTGGGGGAGGAGAAACGCTTCTAGGACTCCCGATTGCATGACCCTGCCCGAATCCAGTCTATATAGTCCTCTGCTGGGAAAAAATGTTCGCCGGATGCGCCGAAGGGGGTGTCAGTAATAAAGTTTCGGTCAGAGCTCGTAGCTCAGTCCATATCAGTGCCGAATGCTCTTGGGACGCACTCGAGCATGCCAAGGGCTCGGCTTTGGCTCAACGCCGGGTGCTCCTCCACCTCGGCTCCTGCAGCATCCCTTATTCCAATTGGAGGTGTGAAGTGGCGTAATAACTAACAGGCGCCGGCACTTGCTCCCGCCGCCCCACCCCCCCGAAATAGGGGAGTTGTGCCGGATTTGCTACGCTCCGGCGAATGGCTTTGAAATCAATATGGCTTCTGCCCTACCACCCCACTGCCCACCACCCATCGTGGCCCCAATCCCCACCACCCGACCTCTGACACGCCTTTGTTATTGCTTATCTTTTAATGGCGTAGTTTATCCCGTTACAAAATGAAATGTGAAAGGCAATGGCGAATGCAGAGGGGTCCCCCTTCACCTCTGCCAGCCCTGGTGCACTGAGAGAAATTCAAGTAACGCTATAAATATAAATGGCATCATCATTTTGTACAAAGGGTAGTTTCTTTTTCAATAGAATTAAAATATTTTCAATACTTGCAAGGCAACGTGGATTTTTCATATTAATATAATAATAATATAATATATTTTATATATATTATACATATATCATATTATATTTTCTATTATATATATCGATATATTATAATGGCGAATGCAGAGAGGTCCCCCTTCACCTCTGCCAGCCCTGGTGCACTGAGAGAAATTCAAATAGCGCGATAACATAAATGGCATCATCATTTTGTACAAAGGCTAGTTTCTTTTTCAATATAATTAAAATATTTTCAGTACTTGCAAGGAAACGTGGTACTTTCATATTAATACATTTCTAATATATTCTATACATATTATATATTATATAATATTATATATTATATAATATTATATTTTATATTATATATATATCGACAAGTGTTCAAAATGTGTTTCAATTGTTTAAGGTTTTGAAGCACTAGAAGTATGCAGTAATAACAAGAAAAGCTGTAAGAACTGTTCCACTGGACTCATTGACCACAAATATGTTGCTGCACGCTCGTAGACCCCTTAAAAGTCCATGTAAATCATACTGGCATCCTTGGTGCCCCACTCGACTCGACTCACCTGCACCACATCGCCGTGCTGTCCACCTGCCGCCGTAAAGGTGAGCACACACACAAAGGGCACGCGATCCTGCTTGGGGCGGTGCAACTCCAGGGAGTAGGTCTGTCCAATGTCTCCGTAGTAGGTGCGATTGCAGCCTGCAAATATATATATTAAATGCAATTAGCGATGCCACGCTGCCCCCAGAACCCCAAAAGGCGAGGAGCAAAGTCCCCGATTATCACCACGACTAGGCCGTGGGGAATGGCATTCGTCACGCCATAAATTATCGGCAGACCAGGCAGATGCTAACACAATGTATCAAATTAACATAACATTAGCTTCATATGCAAGCTGATTGAAACGCAAAGTAAACTAATCCATTTGCGTGAATAATTTAAGGTACTTAGCTTTTAATGTATTCACATTTCGGAGGAGGGTGCAAAATGTTTGCCACACAATTTGTGGCAAATTCAGTCAACTTTATCTCAAGGACTACATGTTACATGCTACGTTGATTTGGTTTCATTGCTCTTGTCTAAGTATTTAGTTTACTGCACATTAACTTCGGATGCAATCGAGATCCATTTATGCTGAATACATATAGCTCTAATTTTGAGAAGTATTTTAAATACATTTAATTAGCTGTTAGACTTTATTTTTACTTAAATATTGGAAGCTTCCCATTATTGTTACTCCTTTTATATCAAAACTTTCTAAAACTTTCTACTCGCATATAGAAATGAAGTTGATTGAGCTAGAAAAACTGGCAAAAGAAGCTTTCTTGAAAACTGTGTTCTCAAGTGCAAGTTTCCATATTATTTTTGTTGAGCTATATTTTGAGAACTTTTCAATCGAATTGTTTACGCCTTGCGAACTGAAAATATAGCAACTGTTTTCCCAGCTTTCCCTCGATTACGTATTCCAATTCGGAAATCCTTTTCATAATTGAATGACCACAAACCGGAATGATTTATGCTTGTTTGCATTTGCATATATGGAAATAAGTCCTGCCCTTTGTAGTTGTCTCCAAAAACGAAGTGAGAGTCATAGCAAAAGTAGTTTGCATGGAAATTGGCAATTTCTTTTGGTTCCCTTTAGAATGCATCCCTTTTCCTCTGGCGCTTCAATTAGTTTTATTAAAAATGCATATGAATCAGACAGAGAGACAGCCCCCGGATAAAATAATTCAATTCGAAATAAATTGCTCAAGTGTTGCTAGTTGCTGTGCTCTAATTGCTTTCTGGGCATTCAATCAAGTTTATTATGCGCTCAGCCATCAATAGTCAATTAGATAATTATAGGATTGCTGGGAAATCAATTTCGATCGCTGTAGGCGTGCTCCTGTTTGATTGCCTGCCTGATTGCCAGTTTGTCAGTCTATCATTCTGTCATTCTATCTGACATGCATGAAAGCCATTTTCCATCTGGCGAGGGTGTGCCTATAATTGCCAGTGCAATAATAACTAATCGCTGGCAATAACCATTAATTCATAGTTTTTAGATGGCAGATGGGAATCAGTACCATTTAATTTAACTTTTTGGTAATTAAGCAAAAGAATTATTGCAAAACTGTTTTCTCGCACTGAAAGCAGTATTTTGAAGGCCTTGCACTTTTTTGTGCAGTTTTGAAGAATTATTGATTTGAGGTTTTGGCAATTTTAAAGCAGTTTTCCTACAGTTTCCAGATAAACCAACAGATATCCTCGCCCATCAATCCTCGCCTTTCAACATTCTAGCTTTATTAGTTCATGCGAACGTATAGATAGCAATCGACCATATAATATGTATACTTTATAGGGTCGGTAACTCTTCGTTCTACCTGTAACACATTTTTCAGTCTATCTGGTATACCCAGCACGACTGGACCATAATTTGCTGTCATTTGGCTTCAACAAACAAGTGCAAACATATATGGGATCCAGTCGATAAGCTCGTTGTTCGATTAAAAGCGCCACGAGCTGCTCTGTCCCTGTTCATCACAGCGATGCCGCCCACTTGGGTCACCCGTCTCATTGGATGTCATTGAAAAATACTTAATTAAATTCATCAACGCTTGACATGGCGCGCCCTGCAGCAGCAGCAGCAGCAGCAGCAGGAGCAGGAGCAGGACATCCCGGAAGAAGCGGGAGGACGAAAATGATGGGGCTTGCTGGCAGCCAATTGGCAAAAGTGAGAAGTTCACTTCTCCGCCATTATGAGGGCCAATGGGGAGCGAAATGGGTGGCTCATTGGGATGGTTGCCAATCAGTGTGGTGCTCCATGTGCGCGCGGGGAGTGCTTAATTACATTTACACATGAAGGCCGTGTTTACAAGAGCGGCCAGTGAATGGATGCAGCGGAGGGAGATGATTGCCGGACGGTTATGGGGCTTGACAAGCTTGAATGCTTCCAGGATCGCACCTGCCTGTCCGCCATGGGGATTGCAGGCGGAAGCCACACCAATCGATTTGGCGGGGGATCTCCGACCTTCTTCGCTTAATGCTGCACATGAAAATTCCAGGTTGGGGCTCCAAAGGCGCATAGAAACGTGCCAAGTAATAGCGGGTATAAGAAACAAAATGGTCAACGTGGCGTATACGTATTAAATTCAATACAATTCAGCTGAATATTTCTGTGCTAAGCGGACAATTTCAGCAAAGACTTGTGTGTCAGTGCTTTCACCTAAAATCAAACTTGACAAGAACATTGCCTCTGCCTCGTTGCATAGTTGATGTACCCGACTCTTTCAATTACGCACCCTTCCCACATCGATTGCCTGGTATATTGAACAAACAATACTTTTGCAGCTCGTTTCGGGTTGCCTCTCATTATGCTCCGCTTTACATAATTACCTTCGACACATTGTTATGGTGCCTTCGCTCCATTACTCAGCTTTTCACCCTTGCTACACTGTCAGAAAATATGTGCAAATATCTTTAAACTAATTAATATGACAATTAATTTATGATATTTTTGAAGTCTCTATATTGAACTTTAATTTTAACCATGAACCTAAGTGAGTTGGTTGCTTCAAGATTTGATTCCCACTTCACTTACGTGTACAAAATCGCGGCTCGTCACTCCCATCGCCGCAGTCGTTCAGATTGTTGCAGTACTTGCTGAGTGGCACGCATCTTCCGTTGGAGCAGCTGAATTCGGCGAGGGAGCAGCCCGTCGCGGAGGAGCCGGGTGCCAGTTGCAGATTGGCGGGTTTGCCGGGTCCCAAGGAGCTGGAGCTGGATGGGAAGCCAGCTGCTCCGGATCCGGAACCGGGTGCTGCTCCTCCTCCGCCGGCGGCTGCTGCTGTGGCAGCCATGCCCAAACTGATTCCCAGGCAGAGGAGCAACGTCAGCGTCGCCGGAAGTGGATGTCGCCGCTGTTGATGTTGCAACTGGTGATGCTGCTGCTGCTGCTGCTGCTGTTGCGACTGACAATGTTCGCTGCAGCTGGAAGTCATTGTGTTTGTAGCTGGTGTGTTTGTTGCTTTAATTGCGCGACATTGTGTGGCATTTGTCGACACTTTCAGCAGCATTTTAGCCACATTTCTGTGTCGTTCAGTTGGCAGACATTTCTTGTGCCTCCTCAGCTTGCATCTTGTTTCTCTCAGTCTGCTGGTTGCTTTTGTTGTTGCTTTATGGCTTGGTGTTGTTGTTGTTGCTTTTGCTGGGGCAGTGTTTGTTGCGATTATTCGTTGTCTTAGTTTCTTTGGCCTTTTTCTGCTTTTGTATTTCTGGCGCCATTTCAATGTCATTACTGTTGTGTCTGAAAAAGATGCAAGAAATAAAAGATGTTCTTAGTATTCTATAGCCTTATGTTTTGTGATAAGAAAAACAGTTAATGGTCAAATATTTGTAAATTCTGGAATATAGATAATAATAATGAATTTTAAACTAATTCAATGCCTTATTCACAAATATGAAATGCACACCTTATTTGCACACAAATTAACAATTATGTGGCATGGTCTAATCGCTTTAGCACAGCATAATATTTAATTAAATTCTGCGCATAGAGTTCAACAATCAAGGGTCTTCAGTGAAATATTTTAAAATATTCAAATGCCTGCGGCAAACGAATTTCCACACGCCTCGCTGCCCGATTACACGCCAAATTTATGGGCAAATATTTATCGCTGCGCATACGAGAATATAATATATTTTATACCATATAGTAGTATATAGTAGTATTCGAACACTGGAATAAATTCGCGCGATGCGGCCCAGCCTTTGACCAGTGAAAACCATAAATACTTGCAGCGTAAACAATTTATCCTTATGTTTTTGGCTTTTTTGCACAGGCAACCCTTAATTTTTGGTTTTATTTTTCGGTTTCACTGCGACTTACTCGCGTTTTTCCACGCAGGGCCGAGGACGAATTTTCACGCGCGTTGCACATTATGGAAAGTTACGAGTAGTTTCCATGATTTTCCTTTTTCGTGTTGTTGCGCTCGCTGGGCGTGTAACGGTTTTATTTTGTCCTTGTTTCCCCGACTTTTCCACTATCCACTCTACACAATGAATATATGTATATGCAGGGCGGTCTGGCTGGTCCGCAAGTCGGTCGGAATTGATTAATGTGTTTTCAGTGCAACGTTGCTCCGGGCTTTTCTACGAAAAAGGGCTTTTCCTGGGGCTGTCGATTGCAGCTTGCCAGCTTGCCAGTGATAATGATGAGTAGAAAAACAACAGCGGCTCTGCTCTGTTTCGCCACCTCTGCCAATGATTTATGAATGTTGTTCGGGGGCCTTGCCACGCATGACCCCAAAACACTGCCCAAACAGCTAGTAAATGAGCACCACTACTGGGAAATTATAACATTCGGGCAGCGAGAGCGAAAATTGCAGAAGACCAGAAAAGTGGAAATGTAAATGGAAAAAATAAAAGTAGTTGCATAATTTAAATTAGATGCCCAGACATGGTGCAGACGAGGCACTGGCTGGGGTTCAATGGAGGTTTCTCTGGGGGAAATGAATTCCCGGGGACAGATTCAGTTCAGAAATTCAGTGGCGTCAGCAGACAGCAGATGACGCCGGCAACCAGACGGAAACTGATGCCCATGTTTTTCGCAGTCAGCTTGTTGCACCAGGGAACACAAAAACAGCAGCGGTTTATTTGGAATCGAGTGTTCTGGTTGCTTCCTGGGAGTTCTGGGGACCGTTTTTGGTGATCTCACCAACGAGCAAGTGCAGTTAAGTCAGTTTCAATAAACTTTTTCACAAATTGCCTTTGGGTGTGTTTTCATATCATAGGATTATTCCTAACATAAATTAGACGACTATGTGGTTCTAAACGAATAACTGATTCAATCATGTGCAAATGTTTTCGGAATATTTTTTAATCTGTTGAAAATGGTGTATTTTTAATGGAATGTGGCAATAGATGTCAATAGACAATAAGATTATTCCTAAGATAAATTAGACGGCTTATGTGGTTCTGAACGAATAACTGATTCAATCATGTGCAAATGTTTTCGGAATATTTTTTAATCTGTTGAAAATAGTGAAGTTTTAATGAAATGTCTTTACATATGCCAAATATGTACAATATGGCAACTGTATGCCAAAAAATCTGTGCCGACAAAATTGAAAATTCCCGCTGTCGACAGTCAACTCCTGTTTTTAATCTAATACGAGTATATGCAAATTTCATAGACCTGCATAAAAATTATTTAATATACTATATTAATATTATAGTTTGGTTTTAACTAAGTTGATGCATTTTTCATGAAAAAAGTTTACTACTAATATGGCTTTTGATAAATATATATATTACAAAGTAATAATAATAATAAATCCTAAGTATATAATGTAGCTTTAGAATATATAGAACACTTTCCGCTGAAACCAATAAGCCAGTGGCGACTGTAGCGAGGTCAGCAGGATGTTTTCAGCAATTTGATGGCCGAGGACCACTGCGCCACTCCTGCCAATCCTGTCCTGCAATTTGGCCATTACAATGTCTGGCGTCAGTGAATTTCGCCACAAAATGCAGTGCTAAAGTAATTCCCCCGGCAGGGTTTGGAAATCTGGACGTTGTCTAGTCGTGCATTAAATTGGTCATAAGTTTTAATGGGCCAGCTCTATCCGGCCAAATGCGTTGTCTTAAAGCAAAACATTTTCGCTTAGATGGCTTCCCCCTAAAAATGTCAAAGCTATTGGCTGCGATTCTTCACGAGCAGAGAGCGTAAACAGAAGCTGTTTTTTCCCCATTTTTATCCATCACATCACTGCAGTGGCTTATCAACCCAGATATAGCCATCCCCATATCTGTTTACGAGCCAGAAGATGGATATGGAGCCTGCTGCCGCTTTAATGGATCTCAAAGGGATGGCGTCGATATCAACTTTCGTCAAGCACTGGGCTCCCCTTTTAACCTACCCACCCACCGTGACTTTAGTAACCCCACGTTTTACGCCCTCCGCCTTCACATATGCAAAATAGTTGCACACAAAAAGTGTGGCAGGACTTGAGAATTCTTGCAACCAACGGCTGGTGTCAGTTGTCGTTACTGTTGCTGCTGTGTGTGTTGGCACTGTCGGTAGTCATCATCGTCTTTATCATCATTGCGCCGCCACTGGCTCCTTCGCTCCTTCGCTCATCCGCAGAAGCTCTCTGTGGCGAGTCGGAATGGAGCTTGACTTGTGGTACACAGAGAGAAACTAGAGAGACTTTTGCACCACTTTCAATGCCCATATCTCTTGGCATTGCCAATGTAACTTAGACAGTCTTGCATATAAGTAAGGAATACTTTTGAACAACTTCCAAAATATATGCTTACATTTTTAGTCGCTGTGCATGTCACTCACTTTTTGTTTTCTATGTTTCCTTTGATTTTCCCCCCTCACGAAGTTTTCCAAATGGCATTGCAATGACGCAGCGGAAAGGGAAGTGCAGATGCACACGCACTCAAATTGCATTTGTGTGCGTGTGGCTTTAAATTGTGTTGCATATGCGAGGGCGTTTTGGCCGCTGCAGCGCTGTGGTTCAATGCATTCAATAGCGCCCCAGACGCCTCATTAGCGCTGGGATTCGCAAGCCAAAATGCCAAATGATAATTGCAGCAATTTGGCCCCGAAAAATAAGGCGAGACAAATTGTATCGCGCAACTTGAAAAGTTGGTCGACGTAAATTGGAGAGTCGCTTTTTGGGTTGCGCCAAAGTTGGCAATGGGTCTAAATTGTAACGAGCTAAGCTCCAAAACTCAGACATACACGCACACAGACAAACTCCCAGCATTCCCAAGTTGCCCCTTTTTCCATGAAGTCAAATTTCTTTTCGGCACGTTGAGCTCAAGCCCACGTCATCAAAGTTTTCGCTGGCAATGTGTTCGCCATTACGACCGGAAATGCCACTCAGGATGTGTGTATGTTTCTGTATGTGTGTGCACACAGAAAGCGCGTCAAAGTTATTTAAACACCGAAGTGACTTTCATCATCTCAAGTTCCCTCGCAGAAAAAGACTCCCACATGCAGATACTCCCTGCCGCTGCTTTTCTTCTTTGGCAAAGGACTTTCACTAAGCCGCTTAGTGGCACGAATGCTGGAGATCTAGAATCCAGGATTCCGAATCCTGTCGAAGAGCCTCTGCTTGCGGGCGTGCTTGTTTACTTAACATGGCTAATGAAACTGGAGAGAGCTGGCAGCCTTGATTTCTTTTGGCAGAGTTGTTTGTTTTAAGTACAAAAATCCATTGGAACAGGGGACAGGATATGGTTGCTTAGTGCACTGAGCAAAGAAGATGAACTCATTGACACAAACACTGATTATAATAGCTTTAACAATATCTAACTCACCAAGAAAGTGGTTCTGTATACTATAATTTAAATACAGATTGTCTACACAAAATAATAAATAACAATTTTAGAAGATAAATACATAATCTAGATCCATATTTATAATCTATGATAGATTGACTATTCCTTATTTTATACTTTTTCCATTCCTACATTCTTGCCAAACATATAATGAACATTACACTGACCTTAGTCAGATTTACGCCCTTCAATTCCGCTTCATATTTAACTGCTCCATGAAGTCATAAAGCTGGCACATGAGCAAATTAAGCTTACTTATATGAACATTCGAGATGTCAGAATTTAATTACTCGCACAGCACGCAGCACTTGAAGCCTTCATGGTGGGATTTTCGGGAAAATTGATGGCATTTTCCTTACGGCTGTCACTCGGCAATAAAAACTGCGAGCATTCAAAATCGTTTCAGCCATCCGGGCCGAATGTTTTTGCATCGATTCGGTGGCATTCCATTGTTTAGCCTTTGATTGTCATTCACTCGACGCGGCGTTAAAGTGTATTTTAATTTGATTTCATTGTTCGCTGTCATTTGCCGTCATTTGATGGCCGGAATGAATATGAATTGAATAGCCGCGATGGAAGGGGTTGCGGGTGGTCCTTTTAGACTCTTTCGGCCCTCAATGACATTCGTTTCATTGCGTTTCAACAATTCGATTAGCACCGAATTTGGGAAAAGCTTGATGCCCCGACGTCCGCGCTTTCCAATGACACGGCTTTTAATTAGTTTTTAGTTTAGGGGCGGACTGCCATTCGATGTGGGATGGCTAATTAATATGACAGACGCAGGACAGGAAGCGGGAAATTTGATTTCAATGGAGGGTTTCCATGCGATTTTGGGCCTAAACCATTGGGCACTTAATGAGGGAGCATAGTCTCATGCTCCCAACTAATGGGTCACACAAGGAATGAATAATTAAAGGCACTCGAGGTTTGGTCGGCATTTACGAACGAAAAAAGGAAGCCATATTTTATGCGAACCCACACAAACACCGCATTCAATTCAATAATGCATGACCAATATGTTCAATAGTTCGTAGATCTGTGTACAAAAAATTCACAACCCATGCGTGTTCAAATAAAATCTTAATAAACGAAAAATACGAGCACTAGTCCGCTGGCTTTTTAATTAAAAATGTGGAGAGCGTACCGTGGGCTAGTTTAAATGCGGAATATCAGGCATCCGCGTGCTGTTCTACTCGAATGCATTGATTACTTTTGAATGATTTCCGATATGTATACAAGTATATATTCCAAGCAGAACGAGTAAATATTGGTGCAGCCCTCGGCAAATTTGGCAAACCTTTGATTGATATGCGCTTAAATCGATTGGAGTGCCAACAACGCTTGGCGGAGAATCTTGTGCATATGCCATTAATTTTAATGCCCAGCAATGCAGGCACACGGCTAAAGGACAGCCCTCGACATAACTGTCAGGCCTGTCATCGCTGCGTCCTGCGTCCTTCGTCCTCCTTCGGCAACCATCAACCATTCATCGTCGTCACATCTCCGCCTGATTCCGCTTCATGCCACCAAAGTTGTTGTTATTATTATTTCGCTTAGCAAATATTCAGAATGTGCGTTGATTCTTCTCCGGCGCATTGCATGAATTACTTTTGCCTTTGTTGGAACAAACACAATGCCTAAGCTGATGACGCGAGTCTGACGCTGATGCTGATGCTGATGCTGATGTGCGTGCCAAGGATTTGTAAGCTGTGAAGCATTCGAGGATGCGCGACCCACATGTATGAAATGCGCACGGAGAATAAATAAAACCAACTTCCAGTTCAAATTCGGTGTAATTCTATAAACATTCTTATATAGAAAATGGGATACATTTAAGAGTCTCCAAAGTTGTTTGTTTAATGAATGCTAGATATAACTCAATGAGTAACTAAGTTATTCTAAAGATTTATGCCTAAAATACTTGGAAACAATAAATTTGTAATAAGAACAACCTTATTCACTCAAATGTAATATTTTAATATTACTTAATTAATAAATTCATATTCGGTGCAATTCTATAAACATTCTTATAAAGGAAATGGGATACATTTAAGAGCCCCTAAAGTTGTTTGTTTAATGAATGCTAGAAATTACTCAATGAGTAACTAAGTTATTCTAAAGATTTATGCCTAAAATACTTGAAAACAATAAATTTGTAATAAGAACAACCTTATTCCATCAAATGTAATATTTTAATATTAACTAATTAATAAAATTATACGCATTTAAGCCCAGCTCTTTATAGAGCTTAAAACCGATGCTAAAGCGCCTATTTTTTTGCAGTGCATTCGCAAGACATTAAAGACAAGGCCTAGCAAATGGCGATGGTGGCTGCAAGAATTCTCCCAATGCTAAGTATTCAAATCATGGAGACCGGGGCGTTGTCGTATTTTGTATCTCGTAGCTGCTGAACATTCTTCACAATGTCTGCTCGCATCTGCCGTTGCTGGGAAATGGGAAGGAAAAGATTTTCCCAACCGCTTGGCAATGGGGCACACTTCCTCGCGAGTTTGAGTGCGTGGTGCGACATAATGTAACGCCTCGTTTTGTTTAAAGGAAAATTGTTTTTCCACCCAGTAATTTGTTTTCCATTCAAATTTACATCAGAAAAATGCTTCAATTTTTGACAGGGAGAAGGTGCTGATTTAAGGGGCTCAGGTTTTTATGTAATTTGATTTAAGTGCTGAAAATCAATGCCGGAAAGAAGCCGCTCAGCGTTAGCCACTTTTCGCCAAAAGGCAGATGAATGGCGCACCCACAGGGCCGCTTTTTTTGTGGCTGGCGTTCAGAATTTTGCAACAAATGGCGAAGAGAAATCGAAGTAGAAATTGACGGAAGAATAAAAAATCAAATTTCAAGTGCTAGTCGAGAGCTATTTGCATAATGCGACTGCTGCATGAATAAACCATGTCGAACCAGGCTCTCCCAATTCGCGGGGTTTCCACTTTTCGCACATTTCCCACATTTTCCGAAAGTCCCCTTTCATTTCCACTGTCTGTGGAGTAAAACGTTTAAATCAAATCAGGCAAGGAATGTTTTTTATCCCAGCGAAAGCTGCAGACAGCAGAGGTTATGATGATGCCCACATATACACATACAGATATCCTTAAGCTCATACGGAGAGAAAAGGACCCTGGGGTTCGTGGGGATGAATTCATTTTAAGGGTTTTAAAAATAAGAAAGCATTTTACTGAACCGCTCTACCAAAACAAGGCAAGTAATGTATCTTAATGGACTTTAAATATTTTGAGTCATGTATTCTATACGATATCTGTTAAGTTCGGGCCATTTTCTCTGTGTATGCGATAAGGCCCTAACGCTTGATTGAGCATTTTTCACACAGAGCAGCTGCAAAGTACCTTTCCGTATCCCCGAAACCTGGTTCGCCCGCCTTCCTTAAGGACAATTTATGTGGCTTTAAGGACAAAAGCGTCTGCCGATGGGCCTTTGCCCTCATAAGTATGCCATGAAAAATGTATGGCGGCGTGCATAAAAAAGTGTGCATAAAGGAAAACCCTTTGGAAAACTACACACACCACTGACAATGAATATCAAATGTCAATGACAGCCGCAGCGTGGAAACTATTCCGCAGGACGACCAGCACCCAGGCCAAATATGAAATAAATCACTGGACGGGTTATTGACACGTAAGCAAATATTTGCAGCCACCAAGGAAATGTCAACTTGTTCCTATCGACCGAGTTTCCACCACCACCTCTCCGCGGCTTTCCACCTTTCCAGCTGGCAAACACGTCGGCATGCAAAGCAGTGGGAAAACTCCGAAGAACTTTCCCCCGGAAAACTGGCAGCCGCCGCCTGCTCGTCAAAACTGCGCTAGCATGTCGACAGCAAAGTCCACTTAATCCAAATTCTGTAAAAATTGTCAGCGCCGGGAAATGGGGAGCTGCTTTTCCTTCAACGACGTTGACTTTCCCGGCGATAAGGACGGCAATGTCAACCAGCTGACGTGTGTGTGTGAGGACATTTTAGTGGGCGAGTGTGTGTGTGTGCTGTTTGCTTGGCATGCCATGTCATCAATTTCGTCTTGAATTTGTTTACCCGTTTGGCC
Source organism: Drosophila erecta (assembly GCF_003286155.1). Taxonomy (NCBI): domain Eukaryota; kingdom Metazoa; phylum Arthropoda; class Insecta; order Diptera; family Drosophilidae; genus Drosophila; species Drosophila erecta. The sequence goes on from NW_020825198.1 coordinate 20,838,611, forward strand.
TGGTGACTGTCATTCCTGCGGAGTGCTGGGAAGGCGGAGATGAGGTGGATATTTGCCGTAATTTGAGGCCGAAGCGTTTACGGCTTAGCTTTAAGCTTTAATTAGGATGTTACAAGATGTAAAGGAAAGGATATTTTCGAACAAATTAAACTGGAACACAAGTATTGTTTGCCTTAATTAATATTTAAACGCAACTATTTATTATAGAATATAATAATATAATGCTAAATAGCTGAGTCCAAAGCATTACCGAAAAATTCTGCATACTGCAAAACTCATTAAATGCATTGGCTTTCCTTTTGTAACTATTTCCTAAAGCAGCATCGTCGTTTTCGCCTTAAAAGAAATCTTCCGCTATTTAGTTATTCATCGACAAGGTTTCCCTCACATTTTCTTTGATTAAGTTATATGAAAGAAGTTTCTAACTAACTCCCTTCAAAAGACACTGTATTTTCCGCTGCATAACTAATGGCCAAAGGACGGGAAACATTATTCAGGATAACGAGTGAGCGACGGCACAGTTCAACAACTTAATCAGGTTTCGGTTATTTTGGCGATGGCTGCATCCTCCTGTGAGCACACGCATTTTTCTCCCTGGTGAAATGTTCACTGCATGTCCTTAGAGAGCCACACAGGTTGCCACTTCGTCATCCAGGATCCTTCAACTCATCGCATCTCACGTCGGCCCCCGCATTCCGCAGTTAAGTGATTGGTGAAATGTATTTGCATAATTTTTACAGATTTCTCAATGGCTGTCATGCATAATGCTCGGCAAAGGAGCTGCCGAGCAGCAGCTGCAATGATAGCCCAGGTCCTGGAGCCAGAGATCCTTGGCTAGCCACCTAAGCCACCAGCCGCTCCCCCTTTCACGAGCTGGCAAACATGCCAGTTAAGCTCCTCCTTTGCTCCTTTGCCTATGGTGATGGAAGTTTTTTGCATATGCGAATATTTTATGCAGATTTATGTCAACTTTTTCGGGCCACGTGTCCTGCATCCCGGCCACGTGCATTTATTGAATTAGTCTGTGTGTCGGTGAGCCGCCTGCCAGCCAGCGTTGTAAACTGCCCTAAAATGCTGTAAATTTTTCGGGCATCAGCTTGTTCTGACACCGGCAAATTCGGAGGGCCGCCGCGCAGGGGGTAGAGGTAGAAATAAGTACAGAACACGGGCCCAACTGTCAGGCAAACAACGAAAAGTTGTTTGTGCCCTACTCAGAAAGGGGCTCCTGGCCACCCATCTACCATCTACCATTTGCCATTGCCCACCCAACCCACACCCACCCACACACGCATGCAGGACAACAAACATTCTCATTTGTTGTTGTCGATGTCGCCTGTCGCTGAAGCCTGTTTCCTGTCGCGTTGCGACCCACTCCCCACTCCACCACTCCCCAACTCCAGCGCTCCTCTCCTGTGACCAACCACTGCCCATTTTCCCCGTATTTTCCTTGCACACCCTGTAATTGTGCGGTGGCGAAGGCATATTCGGGTTCTAGTGAGGAGTGTTGAAGAAGAAAAATCTATGCAAATACCGCTTAATTTTTGTCAAGGTGAATAATTAATTAATAATTATAATTCTTTGTTGTCTAAAATCACTTAGTGACCGAAACATGTCAACCAATATACAATATGTATTACAGGGTATTGCGTATATTGTTGCCTGCAGCAGAGGGTATTCCTCAGAGGAGGAGCTCGCATTATTTTCTGTTTTCCTTTTTTTTAATAGAAAGAGAAAACTTATCTCCAACTTTATGATGATTTGCACAAAGAGACAACCGAGAAGAAGGGCAGGAAAAAAGACTTCAAGTTGGAGCTTGAGATTGAGAATGAGAACGAGAATGAGAATGAGAATGAGATTCGGGACGGGAGCAAGTTTTCCTTCTTCAAGTTGTCGCTGCGACTTCTTGTTTGTGTTGTGCGCAGCTTTTCCATTTTCATTTCCTTTATGCCGTGTGTGCGAGTTTCCCCCGTCAAGTTGGCCGAAGACTGAAGTGGGACAACACTTAATTTTGTGTAAGTACTCACTCAGCTCATTAACTGAGCCAGAAAAGGAAACTGGGCCTCGTCTCGCACCGGAAAATGCAAATACCGAAATTCAAAAGCCCTGGCCCCAGAAACGCAGGGGAAATTAAATTTAAGCACCGAAATGGACGAGTGGAAAGAGGCTTCCGGAAAAGCATGAGCAGAATGGCTAAAGCAATTTACCAATGGCTGTGCGGCATCTTCTTTGGGCCAAGTGGTAAACTGGGTAATGCGATTTACAGGACGCCGGAGAAAAGAGGAAGGTGGAAGGTGGAAGGCGGAAGGGTAACATTCCGTTTAGTTAGCGCCAAGTAGAGCCATCAATCAGGAAAACACACTCACGCACGCTCGCACGCATGCAATCATTGTGAATTAAAGCGGGGTGGGGGGATTTTCCGGCGCTTTCCCGGGACTTTCCAGATGCGATCGTTGACCATAACTCAGCTTGACGCTCCCTGGCAGTTTGTGGTCAACAGCAAAGCCAAAACTGCAGTTTCTGCCGCTTGAGTTATGGCCATAAAATGGCATTCAAAATTGCGGAAATGCCAAACCATGAATTTCTTTGGAGCAACTGAATGGAAATTTTTTGGCAGAAAATTGCAGTTTCTCAACAATGAAATGGTCCTGCCATTGATATTGAAGATATCACTAAATTTCACTCTTTTTAGATTAATGGTGTGTGCTACTTGAATGGAAGTGAAGTGTCGCATTGAAAGTTTTAAATTAGTTTTGAGGTCAAGAAGCCGTTATAAAGACACATTCGCAATTGTTGTAAGGACATGCAATAAATTTATTGGTGACAGCTAAAACAATTGAGAAAAGTTTTATGGTGCATATATACAATTTTCTTATTAAATGACCCCTAAGTCTAAAGTCTTGCTAACAAATCACTCTGAGAAGCAAACTATTTAGTTTAGCAAGGCCGACTGATTAAAATGAAGAAGATAGTTATGAAAATGTAGTGCGAAAAATAAAAATTTAAAAACTAACACAATGGATTTTATGAACTACTAAGTAGAAAACACTTTAGAAGATATTAAATATAATGTCACAGTTGAACCTCACATCCGTAAGACAGAAATGTGTCAAATAAGATGCCAAGTAAATTCACTTTGCCCCGGAGTAGCAAACAATTTCCGGAACTCGTTCTGCCAAATAAACGAGACATGTCAGCTAAATAAATCCCAAAGAGATTTTCCTCGACATCACCTGTGAAACTTCCCACGCAGGATGTCTTTTCCGATTTCAGGTAAACTGCATCTTGCGAATTTTCCATCAGGAATTTCAGTACAACTGTTCTAAGCGCTATAAACCCTGAAATGTCGTCTAGAATAAATATTTTTTCCCAATATTGATGCAGAAATAAGTAATTGCTTCGCAGATATGGAAATGCAATTTGAAAACAGGAAGGGAAGCTATCTTCGGCAAGTCTATTCATTTTCCCCTTGCAGTAATTACACTTTTAAAAAACGTTGGTATAAACACTTTATGGCCGAAAACAACGAATTTATGGCAGTTATGTGCATCCGACTTCCATAAAATTAATACCAAATTAATGCAGGGAGCAGATTTTTTTTATTTGAAAGCAAATTCGATGGCATTAATGACGTAATAATACCCAAATCTTTGCGAATGGTCTTCCACAATGTCGATGGGCAGAGGTATAACTCCTGCGCACGGTAACGAATCGTAGTGTTTGGGTTTGCTGTTACACTGGCCTCAACTGCCGTAATATTTTCCAAATATTGAAAAGAGTCCAAAAGAGTGAATTGGCTGCGAAACTTATCGGTCTGAATTGATGGCCGATTATGAGCACCATAAAACGGGCGAGGCAAACGATGCACTTTCGCAAACGACCTCTGATTTTCGAAATAAAATTCAACGATTTGGTATCGCTGCTCTGCTGTTAACCTATTCATCATGAATTGCCCAATCAAAGTGCACATAAAGCACTCGACAGATGTCAGCTGACATCAAAGATGGCCAAACTTAAACCTATTAAAAGAAAACCTCCTAGAGAACGAGTATATCATCGAAAAAAGTGTGTGTATCGAATTAGAATAGATGATTGAAAACAACATCCCATTAATAAGCTTGTCTTTTGCGATTGTTTCTATGGCAGCTATACTATGCATGAAATATGAGCGGAATTTGTATATATTAGTCATATTATATATGAATATATTATAATATATTCATGCAGATTGCTTTAAAACTGAGGGTATAGTTCGCGTCGAAACGGAAGGACGGTCTTGGCTTTATCGACTATATACAATTTTTATATACTCGTACTTTATTTGGTCGCGGGTGTTATTTGCTATGCAAACTTCTGACTGAATTATAGTAACAATAACCCAAAAAAAAAAAAAAATATAATATATTAAATATAATAATAATATATATGTAAAATAAAAATTATCCAATTCAATTTGTACTCCTTATGTGATTTAATATTTGAGTTAAAAATTGGCAAACATACTGAAAGGTTCGTCCGGTTTTAAACACCGTTTGGCGCATTAGCATGAGAGTAAGATAAAACCACTTCAAGTAATTACAATGCACAGGAGGGCAGCACAAATTACAATATGGGAAGCCATCCGAAACGCAAAAACAAAAAGAGAGCATTACAATATGAAAATACATGTAGATGCGCCGACCGCAAAGCACACATAAATATGTATAAACAAACAAAACCACAATGGCAAAACAACATTTCACTTAAATTAGAAGCGAAAATGGCGGAAAATAATTCAGAGGAAGTCCCCGTCTGGAAGGCACAGCCACACGATTTTATTTCAGACAATAATATCTGTGTCAGCCACAACAAAGCAACAACAACAACAACAACGACAACAGAAACGGCAACAACAATGGCTGAAGAGGGGCATGCCCCGTGTCACGCCCCCTCAACTCGCAACCCACTTCAACCTGGTGGCCAGGTAAATGGCGGCTAAGCACCAGGAACTCGAAAACTTAAATCTCCGTGTAATATTTTTCCATAAAACCAAGCGAGGAGTTGGGAGCTCTGGCCACATATTTAATGCTGCAAGTTGAACTGCCAAGTGGGCCAGGCCAGCAGGTGCTGATAGGACTCATTCGAGTTGCAGCAAAAGTTCCATGGAGCTGGAGCTGGAGCTGGAGCTGGAGGAGCCACTGGAGTAACTGGAGCATGCAAAGCACATCCGAGTGGATGCAATGGGCCTCCGGAGAGCGAACGGAGTGGCTATTGCTCTGCTGCGACAGGTTTAAAGAGGTCAGCCTGCTGAACGGGCTGAACAATGCTCAAAACGGACCCAACTGGGCATTCGGCTGCTGGCCAGGAAGCGATGGAACGGGAGTCACCAGCAAAAGTTTCCCATTCAACCAATTAGCCAGAGATTATTTCATCGATTTTTGCTAACTCCCTTTGGCAAACGGAATTGTCAGCGAGCGCAAAGGATGCAAACTAAAAGGCACAGGGAAAAATTTAAGGTCTTTACTGCCAATAATATAGTTGGTACAAAAAAATTGTAATAATATATTAAGTATTTAAATCATTTATTGGCAGTTTCAGGTACTAGGCTCAACAAAATGTATCTTTAATATGTATCTGAACCACACGTTTGGAGCAAAAGTAAAGTTATACTAAATATCTATCTATCTATCTTTTTAATTTTCCAAAATGCGCATTTTTAAAGTATTTAACATTTTTAGTTGTTTCGTTTTATTTCTGCAGCTGACCAGTTGAGGTAGTATTTTATTTTTTACTGTGCAAGGACAGGACAAAAGCACTTTTGCGTGCGCCCAAGACAAAGACAAGCCCACGCAGCGGGTGATTCCGAATCCCCCAGCCAGCTGGAAGCCGCCCGCTGCTCCGACTGGCTTTTGTGCGGTCCAGGATCCCAGCACTGCATGTGTGATAAAAAAGGATAAGAGGGAACTTTAGCACGCCCACCCCAACGCCCCCGAAAACTCCACAAACACCCCGACACCCCGACACCCCAGCACCAGGACGCCATCCGCTGCCAAAGCCAAGACAATATGCTCAGGGCTCCATGGATAACTTCGTGGTTTGACAAAGCGACGACGACGGCGTTGGCGTTGGCGTTGGCGTCAGCATTGCATGAAAAATGGCACTTGATAAGGTGCCCGGGGGTGTGGCGGCAGGATGCAGGACGCAGGACGCAGGACGGCGGAGTCATCCTGTCGAGCAGGAAGTGTGAAGCGGCGTGCATAACAAAATGGAGCAGCAGCAGCCTGCAAGTCTAGCTGGGTGTGTGCATGTTGGCGTGGGCTGCTGTTTTGGGAGCACCAGCGAAGTTGCATTTTGCCCCGCGGGCCGCCATTTGTCTCTCCACGAGCTGCTCCAACCCCCTTTTTTCCCACTGAGTAAAGAGCAAAAGGCGCGTAAGGATCCGCTGCCGAGGACGTCCCACTTCCACCCACTCCTGTGGCTTATGGCCGTAAGTAAGTGGCTCTTGGTTAGTTCGTTTGCGTTGCCACTTCCGCATCACGAGCGCCGCTGTTGTGGCTCTTATTCCAGTGGGTCCTGGCCAGGACCGTCTTGTCCCAATTTGGCCACCAGCTCGGTTTCCCAATTGGCTCAGCCAGCGCTCAGGAGCATGATGACCCCCGGAAATCGCTGTAATCAACCTAATGGATAATAACCAGCGGAAGTCATAATTGAGCAGCTGCAAATGCAACTGCCACCCATTACTGTCAACGAAAGTTGACGGAACGCATCTGGAGCAGAGAGAAGAGGTCCTTGCAGCGCAGCTCTTCTTAATTGCCATCAATCTGCAAATGGCATGTGCCTCTTGGTCTTTCAGAAAGGATTTCGGTTTGTGTTGTGAATTATTAATCGCTTACCCAAGGTAGAGTTGCAGTCAAAGCGAGAAAACTGCAGTCATCATTGTGACATGGATTACTTTTCTGTTTGTTTGAGAAGTTGTGAGAAGCCCATGCCTTAAAGCAGCTTAAGCTTTCCTTACATCTCCATTATCGTGTATTTTAAGGCATTTTCGAGAAGCTGAAGCTCAGAATCTGTGCACGACCTTCGGGTGGCAAAGTGGCAGGCAATTTGCAACACAATGTCACCATGAGGGCGCCTCGCAGGATGCGCAATGTGTGGGATGGCCTAATCAAGGACAGCTCGCTGAAGGAGCCATCTGCCGCTGGGTGCACCGTGACTGCACTGCCAATTGCAGCAAATCAGCGCGGAATTATCTCATCGATGGGCGAAGCCAGGACGAAGGCAGGACGAATCGGACGACAAGATGGCTATAGCATGCTTTTCTGGGCCCGCAGCTGCGCACGCTGCAAATTAACTTAATGTTGTATTTCCCTGGGGGCGAGCAGCTGGAGGAGCGGAACGCATCCTGGTAAGTTTGCCTGTCTGCTTCCGCTTGGCAAAAGTGTCCTTGAGTGCTGCTAATGCCGCACTGCAATGGCGGGGGAAACGGAAACTGCCGACGAGACAAGTCGCACATACACTTAACGAACGGGCTAATGGCTGACTCCTTGCCTCTTGGCACTTGGCAACTTTTTGCCAGTTAAGTTTTTAATAAAATAAGAGATTCCTCATTTCCCCCAAGCTTCTGCCAGCCCCTCTTCCCCGGCGGCGCTTCGAGTGGCTGCACTTCATCTAGCCATAGATAACTTGCCGCACGAAAACATCAACAGCAATTGAAGCTCCCCCTTCCGCTCGCCAGCGAGCGGATATTATAAATTTTCAATTTCATATCCTTGCTCCTGACTTGCTGGCTTTCAGCCTTTCAGCCTTTTAGTCGGCATCTTGGGCTCTTGGTTCTTTGGTATTTTTGCAGCGCTCTAATGAGTTTTCCCTTATGCCGAAGCGCTTAAAATGAAAATATGTTTGCTTTGTGGTCCTGCATCCTTCGCCTTCTAGCTTCACATCCTCGTACACCGCTGGCTGAGTTAGTAGACACAAGATGACTCCGCTGTGATGCTTTTTATTATAAGTCCCACTAATTGCTGATTCATGCCATCCATTTTAATGTAAATAAATATATTATCCCAAGTTCACTTGTATTTCATTCGCCAAAACAGATACTGAAGTATATTAGCACATGCGCTGCTACTCTTGCGACCGCTGCTGTAAAGCTCATGCACTGCATTTCGATGTGAGGCTTCTGCTCAAGTACTTCGCCACTTTACTTCTTTTTTGCGATCTGATGAGAGCGTATCCTTGAGTTCTTCTTTCACGTCCTTTTGTTTTCTCCTCGCCAGATTGGGAAGGTGCTGAGGCATGCCAGGAGCAGGATAAATTCAAAAGGTAGCGAATGTGGAGGCGGTGGATTTATGTTCCAGCCACTCTGCATATGCTGATTGCTATTTTCTGCATTCACGTTTTGTACGGCTCGTTGTTGCCGCATTGTGCGAATTATGCCATCGATTTGGGCTGCCTCTGCTAATATTGGCCACAAATGGAAACTTTTGGTAGTGCTCTTCAAAGGCCAAATAAAGTTAGTTCGTTTTTGCCGAGCCACTAAGCAGAACTCCACTTCAATCCCACTTTAATTTCAGTTTAATTAATTAGTGTGGCTGTCGGAAGTGTGCATTAAATTGAAAATGTTCGTTCTAAAATAATAATATGCAATTTTATAAAATAATCCAAATAAATATTTCAAACTAGCAAAAGGAGAAACTATTCAATTAGATTTAACGAACAATGACAAATGATACGTTTCCAGGAATTTATTGAGTTGCTTCGTATGACAAGCACTTTAAAAGTCGTCGAATAATGATTGCCCTTTCGAACTTTTCTGAATCGTTGCTTGAATTTTATAAGCTTGCATCACTCGTTTTTCCGCTCCCGTAGCTTCAGTAATGCGAGTGGAAAATTGGTCAAGAAATTATTAGTGAAATTATTGGCAGTCGTGTTTCATTTACACCCATCCTTAGTGGCAGCTGCGCAAGCTGTATTTAATTTAATTGCGCATAATTGCCTTTTTTATTGTTGTCCCTATTTTATTGTTGTTGTGGCTGCATTTTATATAGTCGGATGTTGAGCTGGGTGTGGAATATGAATCACTGGAAAAACGAGGAAAATGTCAGGCGCGCAAAAATGTCAACACGACATGCAACAACATGGACCACAACAACTGAAAGTGCAGCAACAATGGGGCGGAGTATGCAACTGGTAGAAGCAAAGGCAGGTGGGCCGCAGCTGTGGGCGTGGCCCTCCGGTACCTCTACACTAGTAGTATGTACAAGCTACCAGTACAGTAGTTTGCAGCTGCCGTTGACACAGATTTAAGCTCGCAAAGGCACACACTCATGGTCCCATTCGCACGCATATGCAAAATGTGGCCATAAATAAGCGTTGCACACTTTTAAGCATGCATTAAATGAAATTGTGGGCGTGGCAGGCGGAGCAGGGGCGGCGGTGGGGGGCGCGACTATAGTTTCATTTCAAGAGGCACCTTTTAGACGACCCGAGTGCTGCCCCAAATCGATTTTGGATAGGCTATTACGGCGCATATTGCATAGGCCACACTCGAGGGCGCTCATTTGGAAGGCGTCCATGGAAGGGTTCATCCAAGTGGGCCACCCAAACCGATGCGACTCATAGGTGGTTAAGTGCTTCAGCCGGCCTGGGCGATAATGGTGCAGCATTATTACAGCGTTCGGGCACGATATAGTCCAAAGTGCAAGGGGAAAATTATAGTAGGTCCTTTTGGGGCTTTGTTAAATAAATTGGTCGATTAAATATGCTGATTTCTTATTTACGGAAATAAAATATTTGCGGATAACCTCTCCCCTTGAAGAAATTAACATTTCAACTTAAAGGACATGCGACTACCCGAAGCTCGAACTTAAAGTTGAGCATCTTAGCCGGCATTAAATGACCATCGGCACGGCAGACCCATCCAGACTGACCTGTCCAGTGGAGTTCCCGACAATGCAGTTGCTTCATTAGGACCCGCCACCACCGAGTCCTCCATTTGCGCCCTCTCCACCCGGCTGCAGTGCATCTGCTGCCACTTGAGGCGGGCGAGTTGAGTTTCAATTAAATGTGGCCAATTGTGGCACTCCGAGATGGCTTCAGCAGCAGGCAAGAGGATCAAGTTGAAGCAATGATGTTTGCACAAAAGCCCTCTGACCAGCAAAAATATTTTCACACAACAAATAAAAAACATTCCTCGAGCATTACTTTGCATAATACAAATTTCCGCTTGCTGATTTCGATTTAAATGCAGTTGTACTTCTTTATTGAATTTTATTGGGAAAAAATGTGCGGTATTCAGATGTAAATTCAGTAGAGCTTATTTTATAAAAGCATAAATACAAATTTCTGTTTCTGCTGGGGGTTCGTGTAATCATAAATAAAAAGCAAATTGTTTTGTGGCCGTAAAAACTCTGGCAGATCTCTGCCGGCGAAAAACTTGTTTATTTGCAGGACCTTCTGTGTGTGTGAGTTTGTTTTGCGTTTAAAGGAAAATTTCTCCCATTGCCAGTTTGTTGTTTTTCGCATCATTGTGGTGCGTAATGGGGCAGCTGGTGCTGGGGATTTGTGGATGGAGCAGGTTCTGGAGCATTATTAGCGCCAACTTGCTGCGAAACGTGCTAGGGGAATCCGCCAGGATATATGTAATAAGGATACGCTCGCCATTAACACGACGTATTTTGAGGCAAGTCCTCCGGCAAATAAAAATAAACACAACACATAAACAGAGGACATAGCACAAAGGAAGCCGATGAAGCTGGTAACGACGGCATTTGCTTATGTCTGCCATAATTCATACCCAACAGTCCAAACAAATAGAAAAACACACACGGATGCAGTGGAAAATATATGTTAGGTTCTTAAAATCTCACCATCTTACAGGATAAATTATTTAATCATGTTCTACAGTTGAATATACTCACTATTGTTTATTATTCATAAAAAAAGCTAATAAAATTACTACTTAAGAATATTCATAATTTTAATAAAATATTGATAAGTATGAACTGTTCCGGACAAATTCTTCACATCTCTACATCTTCTGTGGTTCCCTTCGATTTCCCTTTCCCTTGAAAAGAAATTCGGGGAATTTTGTGGTTAGCTTCGAACTTTTTCCCAGTGCACCCAACACGAGAGTCATGCAGACTTTGATAGAACAATTAAATGGAAATTGGTAGGCAGCCATGGCACACGCTTAGAAAACGACAATGAGACGAACGACATGGAATCGTTTCCAGAACTCGTTTATGCCACAATAATAATTCGAAGACATTTGTATAAATTTGCTTTTGCATTTTATTGGCCCGTCCTGAGAGTCATAATATTTGCATACGTGTGCGTTTGGCATACATAATGTGCGCTCTTATGGCTCGTTGCGTATACGCAACGTGGCAAATGGCAAATCAATGCAATCAGCTCGGGAAATTGACCAAATATTGTTGCTAAGACAAAGCCAGTGCTGTTCAATTATATATAGGATACATAAATCAGATGTGTCGGTTGCCAACTGGATTTCATTTTGATTTCGAACCGAAATGTTTTGGCTTTGCGCGTTTTGGAAGCCATAAATTATTATTGGCTTGCGCAACTTTAAAGAAAACTGTTGACAGTGCAGAGCCAGCAGCGGTGCAACAGCAATTTCATTGACACACTTTTCCGTATTTCTTCTCCGGCGGAAAAACAACGGAAAGCGCAGACTAGCAAAATCGATGGCCTGGAAAAGTCGGGGCGAGAATAAAACAAAATAAAAACCGAAAGCAAAGTCGCAGTAAATCGCACACAATTCGCCGCCCTCCACACTTTCCCTCATTTTCCTCGAATCTGTGGCAGTTGTACGTGTCATTTGGCTGCAGTTTTATTTGCTCGGCCATAATGCAAGTTTATGTTTATGGTCCTGCTCCGAAGGGCTCCTCGCTCCTCGCTATCCGCTGTCCCAGCTGGAGCCCCTGACTCTGGCCATTGAAGTTAGCTGATCTTGCACTCGACTAAGCGGAAAACACACAAGGCCCAAAGCTGGGCGCCAAACAAAAAGGGGCTAAAGGCGGGCTTTTACCCTTACATTTTCAAAATGGTTACAGTTCCCTGCTGTCTACATTTTCCCTTAAAATAATGATTAAGTGTCGAGCCTTATTTGATTAAAACAATATATATTCGAAGAGCTGTTGGGTTTAAAGATCGGAGCATTTATTATCCTTGCGAACCGAAAGATAAAGCAGCTAATACCCTTCCGCATTGGGGAACTTCGGCCGCTGACCCTAATCGTTGGCACATGACGTCGCAGCGATTTTCACGAGATGCTGCAAGCTGTTAAAAATAGATTTTGCCTGGCACTTTACAGGATGAAGGCAGGACCTGGACTTGGGCACGTTTCCTGGCGCTGCCGAGCAATGAAATGGTCCTAATGCCATTTGCAAGTGGAGCGGATGGGCAAACTGTGAGATGGGGGCATTTTCGCAGGCTGGATGCTGGCTTTTCAGCTGGCAGACAGACGGGCGACAGTTTTTTCGGGGCGAAATAAAAATGGAAAGTTGGCATAAAAAGTAAACAGCAGACTGTTCGAGGGGAAGTGGCGCTGAAGGTAACTAAACGGAAAGCAAAAGCCAATGCTGCAAAAACGAAATCAGGTCAGGGATTTGGTTTCAGAACGCTACTCTCTGCAGTTTTCCTTGCATTTTTAGTGTTGCTTTGTTTCGCTTTCTTTTGGCTTTCGCCGAATGCTTTTTATTTGGCTTTTTCAAGCGGTCCTGGGAAAAAGTAATATTGAAACCACGTATACGCCGCGGTGGTCCCGATGCAAGCATTAATTTAATTACAGCCAGCAGACGACAAACAACAAATTGAACTGAAAAGCCGGCCAAATGAGTGCGCCACATATTCAAGTCTCTTTATGCTTTGTGTGTCACTGGAGCAGTCAGTTGGCAGTTGCCAGCTGGCTAAATGCTGCTTTCGGGTTGGCCAGAAGGGGCTGGGGTATTTGCCCGACAACCGCAAGCTGCATTTTTAATTGCGCACACGTGCGAAGCAGCAGCCCCGGGAAAACCAAAGGGGCTGGCCAGGGAGATGGAGTGCTGGGGTCTAGGAGGAGCAGCTGGAAAAGCCGCCCGGAGGATGTGGCAGCTCTACTTGAACTCATTCGGCGTGGAAATTATGGCACGCTCAAGTTGATTTTGACAGGCAGCAGGCGCAGGACTCCCAGCACAGAACTCAAACTCAAACGCAAACTCACTCGCACACGCACACGCACACGCACACACACGCACTGTGGTATGCATCCTTGAATCCTAGAAAATGCTCGCCACAGGGACAATTTTGAAAAACTCTGTTAGAGGTTTTAGAATTTTGTCAAGTATTTACCAAACTATTTAATTATCAGCTTGGCTTTCAACTCGCTACTTAATAACTTTCAATTAACGATGAAAATTCGTATAAAAATAAGTCAGTGGAGTAAATCTCTGAGGTATATTAGGAACTTAGTTTTTACTCAGCTGGGTCTTTTAATATATTAAAATATTTTAATTGATTTAGTGTAGAAAAATCGTGTAATCATGTAATTGTCTACAAGGCGCAATAATAATTGCTGCAGAAACTGCATTTGCAAGTCCGCATTTTTCTCTGTGCAGCCCTAAGTGTCTAACGCGCAAGTGGCGGAGCAGACTGCTGCTCCTGGGCAGGCTCTTAATTGATATGCAATAAACATTGGCCACCGAACGGCAGGCGAAAAGGCAGCCAGTCGAATCGATGGAGGAGCTGGCTGACTGGCTTGACTGACAGACAAAAGCTGGCACAACTCCGACAAGTAAATCCGGGCAGGACTCTGTTCTTACCCGCACTTGCCACTTTCTCAGCTTCTGTTTTGTTTCCTTTCAGACGCTCCCATTTCCGTTTCCGCTCTGTCTCCTGCCCCGCTTCCCCGCTTCCCCTCTTTCCCTTGCCTGTCAGCCATTCAAGCTTAATGCGCTTAGTTGTTCTGACTCCATCTGCGCTGCTCTTTCTGGCCTGGATCCGCTCAGCCTTACTTTGTTTCACCGAATGCGAGCAGCAATGTCGGGCATTGTGTAACATTTAGGAAAATTGAATTACAATGTATTTTGGTAAATTTAGCAAAAATTGTTGCCTCCTAATTGAGTTTGTGTGGTCGAGTCCCTAACGCTTGAAATGTACGCAATGTGAATTGTGCTTCAAGCCCATTGGGCCATAATTAAATGGTTAACTTTAGTCGCTGAAACTGCTGATATAGCTGGAAACTGTCTGCAGTTAAATACTTGGTAAAATTTACTCAATAATGAGATTTCTAAGCTCCACAGCTCACTCTTCACATGGCGATCGATGGCAAATTGAGGTAGATGAACCGCTTGGTAAACAAGAGTCTTGAGTCATTTTTATCATTGCCTGAAGTCCTGCTTAGCCTAAATTAATTTAAAATGCAATGTATTAATTACTTACTCATATCGTCAGACGAAACAATGCTGGCTGTTGAACTGGCTGCCCCTACGTAGTGGCTTTGATTAAATTTTATCACGTATACGCCTAGGTGCGCATTGTAGGTTAGCACCAATGTAGAGTGGATGAGCTTAATAGTAATAAAACTCACAGTTAAATTTAATGTTGCTTTTCGATTCGCGATTCCAATGCTGAATTACACACAAAACAGACAGAATGGACAAATAACACACGAACTTGTTTTAACAGACGGCACGCACACATTAAGATAAATGCCAGCTGCTGTTTTAGATGTCGATGTGTTTTTGTATTCCCACGCTAGTCCTACAAATTTGTCGCTGCTTTTGATTGCCATTTAAATGTGCATATTTAATTTGTTTATTTATCGGATGGAGCGAGGCCTCAAGAGCAGAAAAGCACGCAGCTGCAATGCAATTGGGTTTTCATTTTAATTTATTTATGGCCGTTTGTTTAAATTCTTCCCAAAATATTTCGGAACGCCATTTTATTTGGCCGCCATTTCGGCTTTTGTTGCGATAATTTATGTAAATTATTTTCAAATTCTCAAAGCCAGCTCAGTGGAGCATTTCTCAGTCGGCCTTCCCTATGGTTGCCGTTTCAATAATTCATTATTGATTGTCAGAAGATGTGGCGAATGGATAAACTTTGACTGAACTCAGATGAATCGACGGAAATTGATTAAAGTGGATTTATGGAAAGAAAGAATAAAAATAATAATTTATTAAAACTAACATCAGCAAACAAGTGCTTTAAATTAATCTCACATACAAATAAATCCACTAAACTTGTATCTCCTTGCACATTTAAGTAATCGCCTGACTGAACAAATATCCGCCAGTATTCTGCATCATAATTCTTGCACTCGCTTAATCTGCCTTTGAGCCAAAGGATTTACCCCGCCCTTTAACTTTGTAAATGGAATTTGCGTGCAATTAATAAATTGTTGGCTCGCTTCCTGCGGAATTTATGCAACGCACAAAATTAATATTAACGTTTGAGCGTGTAATTGGGGTTTTGCTGCCAACGAAGAGATTAAACCCAAACGGTTGATTAAATTTTTATGAGTACGGTTTATTTATTTACTGCTGTAACAATATAATTTACCACTAGTTAGTTAACAGAACTCCTGAAGGGAAATTGCCAATTAAAGTGCAGGTTGCATGACACGAGGCTCTCAACTTTTAATTATCCTCTTTTCTTTGTCAAACTTCGGAAATAGTTTTCAAAGGGAACACATTATGTTTCTCCTGCTTCTGTTTTAATCATATTCTCAGCATTTACAATTCTCAAGTACTTATGTAGGTATTACTAAGAACATATTTGCTAGCAACTACAAAATATTTAAAAATACAGCTAGATAATGATAATTTAATAATATTTGAGTGGAAAAATAAATTTAAATTTGTTTAACTCTTAAATAAAATTTCGTGGCTTTAAAGTAATTATTTATAGGTTTACCCTAAACGATAAGATAAATCAGGAAATGCTGTAACCTTAAAGTTTTATATCACAAAAATCTTTAAGGACCTTCATGAAACTAATATACCCTTTGTTCTATGGTACTCTGATGGGTTGAAATGCCATTTAATTAAAATAAAAATGCCCGCTTTGATAGCCGCTTATTATACGTATTACTCGGTGGGTAAAATGGTTTCGGAATCGTTTTTGACCATATGAAGTATATATCACACAAGCCGCCGAAAACTGTCACGCCCACATTTGAAACACTTTTTAATTGTTTTTTTCATTTTATTTTTGTTTTACCCTATTTCTACCTATATTCCAGAAAATGTTGAAATTTCCTTTTCATACTTCCACTAGCTGCGTAATGGGTATCTGATAGTTGGGGTTTGTTTTTTAATAAAGTAGGCGGCTGGTGGCCCAATGCCCAATTACAGTTTTGTTTAATTTAAGATAATTAAATGCCGCATATAAGCTTTGCGCAAATCCTTTTCGAGCTGCCGAACCTTTTCTGAACCGCAAATATTATAATGTGCCTTATATGCCTAACTGATTTTCAGTGGTCCTACTCATTCCCAAAATTTTGGAGCACTTGAGCGTTGCTAAGCAAGATTTATGAGCCGCTTGAGGGGACGTGCCATTGGCAAAGCTGTAGCCCTTGCACTGGTTATTTACTGTTTTTCTTTTTTGGAATTTCGTATTTGCCAAGGTCCTTCCGTTTGTTTGCCATCTTTTGCGGCCTCCGAAAAGTTTTGGGGCAACCCCAGCCCCTTTTTAGCATTTGTTCTCATCTACGGGTTGTGGCAGTTAAATAATTTAAAACATTTGAGCATTTTGGGGCAATTTGGTTAATGGCCTGTGCCGGCCAAAGGGTTCGAAGTCTCAGGTCCCCAAACGAGCTCGTAAATAACGCCAGGCAAACGATAACGATTGCGCTGTCTCAGCTGCCTAATGCGCCCTATCTGAGAAATCCGGCAATAAGGGATATATAGGTTAAAAAACCAATATGCACTTTAAAGGTCCGGCGGCTTTAAGAGCATGTGACGCAAGTCCTTGCAGCGCTCGTTTATGTGGCGCACTAGTTCAAGGACTTGTCCGACTCGCTCCAACCCAATTACGCAAAAACTACACAAGCTCGCTGCCGAACAAATCACCGGTACACAGAGAAAATACAGGGCTTTATTCATTTGAAACATATTAAAACATACAGTTCTATATTATGCGATCATTAAGTTTATGCGCATTTATTCATTATAATGTCTGAACTGCCTGGATTTGTGAGTAAACAAATGTATTAGTTAAGGAAAGTGTTTGATTCCTTACTTCAACTGAATACGTATAAGTGTGGATATATTTTTAATTGGTGGCAAATATTTGGAGCACTGTACAAGGTCGAATGGGTTATGCCAATGGGTTTTCCCCTGTGTACGTTCGTACGGCAAAGTAAATGGCATCCAACCTGCCCTGGCAACCTTTAACCCTAAAAATGCGACCCGACCTAGAAATGTATGCTTGCCCGCTCTCACATCATAGGGGTATCCTTTTCTGCACAAAGCTAGCGTGCCATGAATTTTTGTTTATGCTTGCGGGCAGAAGATAAACACACTTACTCGCACACTCGCACACTCTCGCTATAAAACACACACATGGGCGCGAAATATGTGCCAATGCCAAAGGATAACGCGGGGTGCACATGTCCTAGCTGCCGACGCCGACTGACGACTGACAACGACATAACCACAAGCAGATAGCGCAGATTATGCAAACGTTCAAGGACACCGCTGCACCGACGTGTGTGTGGGTGCGAGCCTTTCAAAGTGGCGCCTGCAGGTTATGCAACACTTTTGTGTTTGCTATCTCGCCTCTCGCTCTGCGGCCCCTGTGTGAGTGTGTGTGTGCGTGTGTGTGTGTGGGGGCTAGTGCCTTTGAGCTGTTCCAAACTCTGGCTTTAATTGCTGGCAATTTGTCAGGCTAATTTGCTAAATTTGACACCTCGGCGAGCACACACACTTGCAAATTAATGACGTCAAAATACAACTCTCGCTCTCTGTCGCTCTCGCTGCTCGGCCAGCGTTTGTGTGTGCGTGCTAACAGCAGCTGGGTGTGTATGTGTGTGCGTGCTGTGTTCACTTTCACTTTCATTGATTTTTAAGCATCGCAGTAAATGCTGCTCGCCACACCAAAACACAACTCACTGAATATTCCACTGGCTAGGCGCAGAACTTGCACCTTTTCTCCCGAGATTTATTGGCCAACTTTCGCAGGAAACATTTATTTTTAACTTATATATTAATTTATTTTTTACTGAACACTTTCTCTGGATTTCTCTCGCTCGCGTGGCATTATCGCTCCGCTGGAAAGGCAGCCCGCAATTTTCTACGTCGCACTGCGCTCGCTGCCAAAACTGAACTGAAACCGTGCTTCTGCCAAAAGCGTTGCCATGACCGAAGTGGAAGCAGCAGCAGCAGCAGCAGCAGCAGCAGCAGCAGCAGCCTTTCAGCAGTTTTGCTGCTGAAAACTGGCTGTGAAATACTGGTAACAGTAAGCAGTTGGCGGCGCATGCGCGTTGCCCATTTTAAATTTCCCCTGCCGATTGCCCCCCTTTTTACGTCACTGTTCGCATCACACTGTTGCGTCCTGTTTTTCACTCTCTTGGCAGCTTTGTTTACATTGTTTGAGTGTTGGGGCATTTTCCCATTTTCGTGCTGGCATCTATAAATAAAGTTACGCATACGCCACGTGGGCCCAAACGAGGTGAGAAGCCATTAATGGCGTGATTGATGGTGGATATCTATTTTAGGTGTTGGCTTGAACTTGATCCAGACATCCATTATTTGCAGAACTCTGTTTTTGTTTACATTATAGCGAAAAACTCAATTGACATCGCGTATTTGTTACATATAATATAAAATTTAGTATCTTTTCTGCCCCTATTTTGTTTTATTTTGTATTGCCCAGAAGCAGAACCACAGATTATTAGTTGCCCACGTGTCGGGCAAATTACTTTCTACAACTCAATTTGAAGGCCACAAACGCCCCAAAGAATAACTCGAACACGTTTTCTATTGTTGGTAAGAGTGTGTGTGTGTTTTTTGGGTAAGCAATTTTCACGCTGATTGGTTTCCAGTCATTTTTCGTTGTTGCCTTCGCCTTTCATTTATTTAGTTCTTGGGCCAAACAGAAAAAGTCAAAGAGCCAAGCCAAATGTCAACCACCCTTCGCCGCACTTTCGCCCCTTATCCCTCGTTGGCCCTTTGGAATTTATTAATGAAATAGCCCCGTCCTTGGCCTGCGAAGCATTTTCAATTTCCAATTTTCCACTTTCGGCTTTTGGCCTTCGGGCGGAAATGCGTTTGTCAAATTTCCCATCGATATCGAAAGAGGTCAAACTTTATTTCCACCACGTATCCTACGCAGTTGCAATTACTGCATCAAATAAGCGTTAGCAATAACTAATTAAAAGTTTACTCACTGCGGATAATTTCCTTTCATTGCTAACTTTTTTCCTGTCGCCATAGATTACGTGTTCCCCGCCCCCTCACAAGCATGAAGTTGGATGTGGGTCGTAGATAACAAGAAGTTAGCCACTTTCCCTATTAGGGGCGTGGCAATTCGAGTGGGCGTTTCGGTCTATGTAGGGAATTCTCTGAGGCCAAAAGTAAGGAAATGTTTGAGACAAAGTCTAATGCTGGGAAAACAGACGAAGAATATGGTGTGCGATTATACGAAATGAGTCCCTTTTCGTCCTTTTGTGGGAGGATTGCTGCTGCTTTCGATGTGATGCGTGTCATTTGGCCAAGGATATTGGCTGCGTTTCCAAAATTTGGGAGTCGAGGAACGTGGAATACTCTGGAAGAAATTGTTTGGCACTTTTATTCACTTTTTTTTGTAAGAAACTATGTTTCGTAACAAATTTAACGAAAACTGCTTATGATTTCAAGGAGTAGCCCATTGAAGCCTAATATTTCTAATAATATTGAGAGCAGTTTCATTTGAATAAGGCAACATGAATTTACTAATGCAGTCGGAACAGATTGAAAGCTTAAAATACACATTTATAAGCCCTTGAACATTCAGACAAAGCTTGTATTTTAAAGGGCACTCAAAAATACTTCATTAAAGAGTGTTGAAAGTGGCCATAACAAGAAAGCCTATTTTCCGGACAATCTCGTCGTACGGCCTACATCAATGGGGGCTTATTTAGGGGCATCGAAGTAAGGGTGAAATTTCATTCAGGGAGCCATCTGCGGCTCAAAAATTCGTCCTCATTTGGGGGCCAATCCAGTGGCCAGAAGATACTGGCAGCGTTCGAACTTTTAGGACATCAGCATCGAGTACCCGGCTAATCATAACCGATAATGGCCGAGAGGCGGATTTTGGTGCATGCAACTATCTATCCGGCAGTTAGCAAGTTTTTTCCCCGATTTTTTGGCGGGTGACGAGCGTTTGCTGCTCATTAGGGCGATACTGTTGCAAGACTTTTGGTCTTTATGGCGCTCTATGGGGCTGTGTGTGTATTTGGGTGAGTGTGCCCGGCGCACTTACACTTAATTGAATCCTGCGGGCGTGGTGTAAGGATCCCAGTCGTTGGGCGGCTGGCTGGTTGAAGGAGTGGTGGTGAGCCCCTGAGGCATGCGGCATGCCAAAGCGTTTAGCAACCAAATACGCTTTGCTCCCGATTTTCCTCCGCCTCTTGGACTCGCCCAAGTCTTTGTTGTTGTTAGAGCTCACATCCTGCCGGCGGCGCATCCTCATCTCCAACCTCATTTCCATCGTTCCGTTCGGATCGACATTCACATGCACATCCTCATCCTCGTCCTCGTCCCCAACGTCATAGTCATCCTGTGAACCATGGAGGAACGAGCCACTGAACGAGGAAGCGAGCAGCTCTAATTCAATTAGCAAGTTCAGCGCCGAAGCGGCAAATGGCTCGTTAAACACGCTGTGTTTTTGTTGCTCCTTCCCTCACTCTCCAAATGCACTCGGAAAACATTTTTAATCTATTTAGGAAATTTTTATGTAATTTTGTGCTAATGTCTATTCGTCACGAAGGCAGTTATTTTGTCACTTATAAACTGTCGCAGAAAAGTTTGAACTACAAATGTTTAGCATATGTAGATTGCTCTACTTTTTATTTCTAATTGAGCTTTGAGTGGCTTATACGGATTAAAAGTAGCTTTTGCATATTTATGGATTAACTTTAAGATAAATTGGTTGAGTAAACAATTTTTGTAGATAAACTTATACTCTTCATGTTGCATTCCCTAGTTTGTTTGGTTATTTTGAATAGCTGAATGACCAAACCGCGCATTGTTATTAATATTATCATAAATTGTTAAACCTTCTTCTGGTTTTGCCTAGTGTATTAGTTTAAATTCAGCATCTCCACTCCCCAGCTCCTAGCACTCGCTTTTGTCCTCCTGCTTAATACCACTTCACTTGTGTTTGCTCGTTTTTTAAATATGTTTTATTACATTTTTTAGCTGGCGCCGTTTGCATGCCACCGGAAGTTGCCACACGCACAAAGAGAGGCACACACACACACAGCTATGGGTGTGTGGCAAAATGAGCAATGAGCAAATGAGCAAAATGCTATAAATTGCCAAAAGTCCGCTCTAGCGTTAGCTCCCTTCACTTCCGGGGCTTTTCTTTGTTCTCAGCGGTTTTTTGCTACCCTGTTGGTTTTGCAGATAATGCAGGGCAAAATCTTGTTCACTCTGGTCACTGACCACCCAAATGTGTGGACTGAACTCCCGCGTCCCACTGGATAATTATGAGCTATGTGTGGAATGGCTGGCCACAGTCTTACCTGCGATTAATTTATGCACAAATAACACGAGCAAATTATTCGCTTTGTTCCGCAAATGTTTTTCAAGTGAATTGTGCTTGGTCAGGAAAAGGGGGAGTTGTGGCCTTCGCCCAGCGTTTCATCTTTCACTCCAATATCTATGGAGATTAACGGGCATGTGGTAGTGGCTTTCCTTTTCCGCACCCTTCCGCGCTTTCCCCACCCGTTCATTCCCCAAATTCTGACCATAATCGCCTTTTCTTGCCAGTGGCCGGCATATGCCCATCGTTAGCTGGATATCCTGGCTGTCTGGTTTGGTCGCAGGACCGGCAAACTGGATACCGATTTACCAATCCGTTTGCCCTTTGCAGGCGCTTTCTGCCGAATTTCCCTTTTTGCTTTTCACACATCTAGTTGGGTTTCAGTTTTTCGCTTCGACCATTTTTTTCACCCTTTCCGTTTTTCTGCCAGCTGCACGGGCAACAAAAGTCCATTATCCTTTTCGCCGTTATCGGTAATCAATTTCAGTGGACTTTCGACGAAAAAATAGTTTTTAGCCTTCTAGCAGCGGACCAACAAAGGCGGTAGTTTGCAGCAGTAACAACAACAGTAGCAATTGTTAGTTTTGAAATATGCACGACCCTCGCCGCTCCACCACCCAATTGCCACCCACTCCAATCGCCACCCACTCAACGCCCACTCACACGCATGGAGTCTAACAAAAGCTTTTGAAGTGCTGTTTGCTGTTGCAGCTGTATTTCCCCACCCATGACCTGCACTGCAAAAAACACTTCAAACTTTTACATTTTGAGAAACTTCGTGCCAAACTTTTTATGGCAACTTCTTTCAACATTTATACGTTATAATTAGAATTTTAAACCGTTTTTAGAGCCCAAATAAGACCATTTAATTAAATACTTCAATTTAAATACTTAAATTTTTTACTATTTCAAATTTTATCTTATCTTTTATCTTTTAAAATATTTAAAAATAAATCCCAGCATATTGTGCATGTCAAGCATTGTACATTGTTATCTTTTACATTAATTTTGTGAAAGTAAAATCAATTATTGTAAAATCAAGGTAAAACCAAATGAAGTACCTGAAGTAATTGGCTGCTACTTTGATGTCCGTCTTGAAAAAATTTAAAATTGTTTAAGGATTTTATATTCCAACTACCGCTAATATTTTTTCTGGTACATGTAATTGCGTGCATGCGATTTCAGTCACCCCGACGAGTAATTCAATGGCAATGTGGAGCTATTTTCGATGTTGTTGCCACTTGCTGTTGCTGTTGGCCAGCAACTTACATAGTTGTCGAGTTGTTGAGAGTTTGATTTTTTTGAAGCAGCTTTGCGCCATTGCCGTTGATGTTGCACTCGCAATTGGCTACAAATTGGCTTGTTGAATTAGGAGCGCAGTCTGAAATGGAAGACGGTCCAAATCAGGACTCAGCCTTGCGCTAGATTTCAGTTGCAAGTGGTTCATAATTGAATGTGAATAGCTGCAGGCGCATCTGCCAGGGATCTGCGCACACAGATATAATTACGTTTTCCCTATGCCCGTACATACGTACACCGCTCCTCCAGTTTTGCCGGATGAATTATGCAGATGCCGCTGCAGCTGCTCCTTCTTTTGTCTGGCTGTTCATTTCAGCGCAGTCCTTTATCCTGACGAGCTCTATTGAAAGGCGGCATCGGGGAAAAAGTGAAACTGTAGCGCCGTTGCTCGCCCCAGTGAAAAGCGCTTTTCAATTTGGCGGCCTGCCTCAGCAGAACTCAAACCATCTGAATTGGACTCTCGGCTTTCACTTTTCAATTAATTCTTTTGGCGGCCGAGTTGTGGTATTTTATATAAGCGCTCCCTGGTTGCCATTTCAATGGGCTGAGGTTCAGCAAACGGGTGGTTAGATTGAGCGAAGAGCCTGGAATTTGGCTGCTATTGGAAAATTTAATAATATCAATAACGATTAATTAAGATAAACTTAAAGTTAGAGTTGTGGTAAAACCAAATAACAGGAAACCGTTGATTTTACATAGCTATTTGCATTAAATTTAATATTAAATAAGGTTCCTTTATTTATTTATTTATTTATTATCTTAATGCGATCTTACCTGTTCAGCATTTTACTGGGGCCAAAACAAGTGCCTCTCCTGCCCCACCAGTTTTTTGGCCTGGCTTTTTATGTGGGTCAGTGCGGAATTTGGCTGGCGCTCAGCGAGGCTGCCAAGCCACGTGACTATCTGGAGCAATTGCAGGGGCACAGTCCGGGGAAAACACTGTCCAAAACCACGGCAACAATGTGGGGCGAGTGTGTCGATTAGCCAAATTGAAAATGACAAGCTGGAGGCGAACAAGAAGCTCCGGCAACTGGGCCAGGGAGCAGCTTATTATGCTGAAGACGACACAATGGTGGTCTGGGATGCAGTGGTGGTCTTTGGGAAGGAATCCTGCAGGAAGTGGGTCAACTGTTTACCGAGGGACTGCCAATAAGGGCGCACAAGGGGAGTGTATGACAAAAATAGGAAAAAATAAACAAAAATGAGTATACATGTGGTATATGTGTGTTGGTAAATCTCAGTTTTCAGCGGACCACTCGGCGTATGAGTAATTTTTTTTTAAGCGGCTTACAGTGCATGGTCCACTCTGTAGTATTTTCAGGACGAACGACTGGGGTTCAATGCTAAATCCGATATACGATTTATTTTGGTTAACTGCACATCCAATAAACTACAGAAAATCGGAACATGTATGGGGTTAATCGGGGGAAAAGCGGAGGAGGGACGATGACGTTGTGTAAATATTGACTTTTGAAAATCGAAATCGTCAAAATGTTCATAAAAGTCGAATGGAAACCGTTCAGCGCAGCAAATATTTGACTCTGTGAGCAGACACGACTCCACATCCTGTCCCCCAAGCTCGTTTCTCGTTTCACGATTCGGGACTCAG
Source organism: Drosophila erecta (assembly GCF_003286155.1). Lineage (NCBI taxonomy): Eukaryota > Metazoa > Arthropoda > Insecta > Diptera > Drosophilidae > Drosophila > Drosophila erecta. Next base: position 20,863,239 of record NW_020825198.1, read on the forward strand.
GATTTTTCGACTGCGTCCTGCGGATGTGCATGACCATGGCAACTTTGACCAGCAGCCGGCAATCGCTCGCTTTTTCACTCTGACTTCAGCTTGCTGAAAATCACAGCGTATAAATAATGAAAAGCGATTTAATTTTTAACAGCTGCAGTTTGTGTGTTGTGCAATAGAGAGTGTGGATGGGCATCGCGTGCTGGACCCGACTTCTTTTCCCCCTGTTGTCGCACGCTGACCATCTCGCCATCTCCCAGTCCAAGCCCGGTTAAATCCCAAACTAACCATAGTGGAACGACTTAAATGCCCAAATTTCACACTTCATTTGCGCACGACTTGCAACCATGGCTGGGATTTAAACGGATTTGCAGGGCGGTTCGCTGATGAAATTTTGGCCATCAATTATGGACATGCACAGGTGGTTGCGGTTTGTGGTCGGAAGATCAAGGTATGGGGGTACCATTGATTTCAGGAGCTACCGAACTTTTAGTTCGTATCATAGTATCTTAGTCTATGTTGCTTAAAGTATAACTCAATCATCATCAGGTAACCGGTGCTGCTCGTCTTCAGTTATCATTAATACAGCTTTATTCAAATTCCAGCTGATATCAGATATTACCACAATATTCTCGCCTCACTTTACCGCAAGTATGCACATTAGTTATTTGAATACATATTTGATATAATTTTGTTCTTTAATATTATTAAAAACGGTACGTTTTCCACTAGAAAAACAGACCAGCTTGTCTCCCGCATTCGACGATTATGCGGTATAAGCTTAACATAACATTATTTTTTCATATCAATGAAAAATGAAAAGTAAACGTTTTTTTATTTCAATTACATTATTAATAAAAGCTACATTGAAGCTACACTTTAATGTTATATTGAATAGTTTTGCTTTGGCCTGTTTTTTATGTTGAAAGCGATTTAGCTTCAAAAACATATTTTAGGATTAGCATGGATTTTTGTATAATTTACAGCGCTACTTGACTGCAGCACAGGAGCTCTGGTTAAAAATATGACTTAATGCCTTATTTTGGGGCCGCCCTAATTGGTAATAAAACTTGTCCGTAAAGAGGTAAGCGGTTCGTTTTCAAGTTTAAAGCTCGGGACAACTTAGTCGCAGTTTTCTTAGCAGCTCGATGACAGCAAAGTTGACATTCATTATGGCGGGCAAAAAGGGAAAGAAGCAGACAAAAGCGGAAGCTGCTTGGCTCGCCATTTTCTTCTTCCATTTCCGCCATTTCATCGCAGGGACAATGGCAACAGGCGCTGAATTAGCAGTGGGTCGTAGGTAGTACGAGGAGTGGGGAGGGTCCTGTCCGATCCTAGAACTCCTCTGGAGCGTCCTGCCTCTGTTTGCTGCCCCTTGGCTCATCAAAAACTGTTTGAAATGAGTTTTTATTAGTTTTTGTTGCAGCCATTTTTTGCTGTCACTTGTTGTTTCCTATCCTTCGCTCCGTTCTCCCCCCTGCATGTGTATGGGTGTTTTTTGTGTGTGCGTGTTAATTAAATTTCAAATGCACAAAAGAACTAACGACACGTTGAGAGCAGCTTTTCCGAGAGATGGGGGAATGAATGGCGGTCGAATAATGCCAAACCCATTCTCGCTTTAATTGCATCCATGTGTGTAAATGTGCTTTTCCTCATATTTTCCATCTTGTCCCTCTCTTTTGGTATTTTTGCATTTAAGCAACACGAGTTGCAACAACAAGGGGATGTGTGGCAAGTTCAGCGGCAAAGATTTACTCGGACCAACGCCAAGTTTCTGGCCATAAACTTTATTCCGGGGCGTCCTAGTGAAATGTTTTTCTCTTTGCAGCCTCTATGGCCTTCTTTATATATGAATGTTGTTTTGTTATGGTTTTAATTAAGTTTTAACTGGCTCTAGACCAAAAATGCACCACGCCAGATCTAAGGTCCAAGTTCTAGGTGCTGGCATAATTTACCCTTAACACGTAGAAAAACATTTCTTTGTTGAATACAAATTTTGTGACTGGTTTTCCTCAGAATAACAGTGGATTGTTACAACTTACTCAATTTACTTTAAACTGACAATATTACCTTTAAATGTCTGTATGGGCTCAAAATTGTTCAAATTAATATTCGATTAATAGTACATATTCTTACACCCAATTTTTACACAAAGGGTATTTGAATTTCATTTAAAAGTTTTCAATTTGCGACCATATAGAGTATATATATTCTTAATTTAAAAGGTCTTCTTTCTTTTCACGGTAGTATATACGTCGGAACGGAATAGAATAATTGAAAAATTATTGCAAATTAAAATAACTTTACAGTTTTTGATCATAACGGGCATACACCAGCTTTCGCCAATAAATCATTTGAATAATATAATTGAATAAATAATTTGAAATAATAGTAAAGACATCACAGTTTCAGGTTTTTGGGTCATGTTCCATACATCAAAGGTATACATCAGCATATTCACTGCCAGGGTATATAAGCTTCGACTTTCCAACTCTCTTGTTGTTCCTTTCAACAACTATAAATTTTGGTGTATAAGCCTGTACACAATGGAAACCGAAATCCTGCCCATGAGGCAGCTTCCAACTTTCGGTTTCGCTTGGCCTGGCGGAATCTATTCCGAGTTGAGAAGGGGAGGAATAGGAATACTTCGAGGCTGCTGCTGACATGCGCCGGGGAAATTGATTAATGCGACTTGTAAATGGCGCCAGATGGAAAACGGAATGGAAGCGGTTAGTAGTTGCCCAGCCCGAAGTAGGCGCTCTGCAAATGTTGACTCGAAACTGCAGCAATTTGTGGCAGCAGTTGTTGCGCCAAAAGTGTCACATGCAATTGGGCCCAAGTCAGGGGCATGTTCAAAGGACTCTCGGTTATGGGAACGCCGATTAGCCAACGACCTACGTCCTTGGGGTGCGTTTAGTTAATAGCCTACACCATAATTAACAGCCGCCAAGTAAACAATTTTAATGTTTGCGCCCGAATGAAAAATGATTTTTGGCCTTTGTGGCCTGTTTCACGCGGCAAGGCATCATAAATTTACGACCCGCTCTACGGGTTCAGAAATTTCATTATGCGAAAGTGAGTTCCGTTAATGTGCTTTCAGCGCAGGCGACGAAGAAAATAGGGAAAACTCAAGAGAAGCCCCGCCAGACATAGAAAATTATGCACAAGACAAACAGTAAACATTACCGGCGAGAAAAGCGGGAGCGACGAAGAAATAAGGCATTTTATTAAAGGCCACAATTAAAATCATGTACGTGGTGAAACTAAAAAGTTTCTTACATACATACAAAGTTGGACAGTTTAGGTGTAGAATAGTTAATTTCATAAGTATCTGTGAATTTGTGCATGCTATATGGACAATCAAATATACCAAACCTCCGGTTCTGGTTCCCATACGTATCAATACCTAGGGCAAAGTTTGCCCGTGGGGCTTATTATACCCGTTACTCGTGGATTAGAGGGTATACTAGATTCGCTCAAAAGTATGTATCAGGCAGAAGGAAGCGCTTCCGACTATATAAAGTATATATTCAATCTAACCATGTCCGCCTGTCCGTATGTCCGTATGTCCGTATGTCCGTATGTCCGTATGTCGATCTCAGGAACTCCAAAAGCTAGAATGTTGAGATTAAGCATCTAGCTTCCAGAGACACGCCCACTCTAAGGCCAACAAGCCGCCCAAAACTGTCACGCCCACCCTTTTAAAGAACTTTTAAGTTTCTACCGATATTCCGGAAAATATGGAAAGTTCTCGTTTGCACTTCCGCTAGCTGAGAAACGGGGAACTGGACTATAGCATTCTATCTTGTTTCTAACTTATTTCCAGCTTTTAATGATTAAAATTAACCTTTTTTTTCGATTCTTGTTAAAAATACAATCGGCTTGACATTCTTTATTTATATTATAGCATTTATATTTATATTTATATTATGGCATAGCCACAAAACCGATCTCTGATTGAATATATGGGATAGGTAGGCAAGCTTCTAGCTTACATTGAAATCGGGTACATTCAAAAACGATAATAGTTGGTGAAAATATTCCAAAGGTTCTGCAAATTGAATCGTACTTCGTTGGGTACATTGAAATACGATAATAGTTGGTGAAAGTATTCCAAAGGTTCTGCAAATTGAATCGTACTTCGTACTTCGACTCTAATCAACATTTATCAAATGCTTTTTCGCTATATAGTACATAGTATTCCTACAGCTACATTTAATTTATGCCAATACATTGCAGGAGCGAAAACAACAGCCACTTCCGGAAGAGGCTTCCAGCTTACAACTTAATGCCAACACCCTTGACTTGCATACAAATGCTGGGTAAAAATAAGTTTACTGACTTCGAATTGGCTGCCTACGCAGCAGGGTCTGCAACGCGAAATTTGCAATTTCTGCATTAAGTCAACAGGGCGAATGAGTGTTTTCCATGGGGGGAGTGGCAGGGGGAGTGCTGAGTGGGAAAACCCGGGAGAAACGCTGCTGGTGTGACATTTGTTTGGTTTTAATTTCAGTTCAAAGGTTGCCATGGCTGCCAGACTCCCGCTTTTCAATTCCCCAAACCAAACCCTACGGCCGATGAGTGTTCTGGGTGGACCATAACACTTTGCTGTCGTCGCAAATGGTGAATGCAAAATTGAAATATTGCATGAATTGCAGGAATGCACTAAGCCAGGAAGTAACCACCGGCCTCCCACTTCCACTTTCCAGCTACAAGTGCAAAATGGGCATGTCCAACACACGACGTCGTGCAACTATTTAATAAACATCAGCAGGGAATGGAGGCTCCATTCCTCCTGCGTCTCCTCCTGGAGAAGGTCTCCACTCATTTTAGCTGCGGTCGGAGGAGCTTTTGATGTCTCGCTCGGTTGCATTTAATAAGCTGCCGGAACGCCAAAGGGAAGCAGGGCGTGGCCGGGTCCTTTGACTCCAAGTCAATGAGGAAGCCTTATGGAATGCTGCGATCACGGTTTCTGGCTTGCAGATATTGGTAACAGTAGGGAGTCGGCGTTGAGGTTATGTTCTTTGTAAGGTTGGAATTTATAGTGCTCTTCAAAAGCGTGTTACTTAATTTAAAGCAGTAGTATATTTCCGGGCATTGGTTGCTTAACGTTAAATAAAAACGTATTATAGTATAGTGTATTTCCGGTATCCCAAAAAGTAAGAAGTATAGTTTCAAAGTAAACTTTATTTGCAGTTAAATACGTGCATGGTTTCCTTCCAAGCAAATTTAAGGCTCCATAAATTCAACCTCGTTAGTGTTGGAGTCTGTTTTTTTCACGCAACACACTTGAGATTTGGGGCAAAGAGCTCCCCGCCTTATGAGGCATTCTTTTTCAGCCACACAAAGACCATTGTTGGTTTCTCTACAAACTGAAAGGTATAATTTATTTATTAATTGCCAAGGATGAATTAGGATAACGAACTTACGAAGTATGCCCCGTACGAATCCGGTGCTAAATATCGCTAGTAAGCAAATGAATACGACCAGTCTCATCATTGCGAGGCGACAAAATGATGATAGTGTGATATTTTCGAAATTATTGAACGTTTTAATTAGCCAAGCGGTGAAAATGTAATAGCCTTCGTTCTGGTTGCATGTGCCAACTTATGCATGGCATTTTCCAGACCCACATAAATTACATGGCCTTCGATTTGTTGTGCAATTTATGGGATTCCTGCACAGTTTGCTTTCTGAGCAAGTGCGAATGGAATACAAAGAAAAATGCTGTTTGCTAGTGCTGGTAAACAAAGTAAACCACTGCCAACTGCTAAGCCCGGCCCTTTTAGATCTTCCGACTGCTCTGGATGGGTGCCAGCTGCTTGTTTAAATGGGTGGGAACTCACAATAAACCAGGTCCAGGTCCAGACCAGGAGCGGAACTACGAGCAAGTGACGAAGGCAACGGCGACGGAGCATCTGGAGCATCTGGAGCAGCAGCAAAAACCCAAAACTATTTGCACTCAACGGCGGCAACAAATGTTGCTGCGGTGTTGCCTTGTGCTACTTACGACTGCCATTTGATGGCGACGTGAATGTCGAAGCCGATGTCGGTGTTTTGCCCCAAAATACAACATCCGCGCCAGGATACCAAGCCAAAGTATTCCTCGCCGAGCTGAGCAAATATGAAGGCGCCTGGTGATGTGTTTACAAGTTTGCGAATTGTTGTCATTGTCGTCATCTGGTCGGGCTTCAACTGGCTCTGCGGCCCCCAATCTTGGCCAGCACTCGGGTGCTCAGTCTCTGCCCGCTTTTCATTACCAATGGCTGGGAGTCCCCTGCTTCCCCCTTCCTGCCACCAATTGCAAACATCAATCAAGCTCTATTATGCAAATATTCGCTCGAAAGTTGCAACAAAAGCACATCGAGCTGGGGAGAACTGAAAGACGACAAATGGGAAATCGGAAATGGGTTTGGGCTTGGGTTTCGGTTCGGGTTTGGGTTTTTAGCAGGGCTTGGGCTTTTCGGGCGCTTGAGATTGGATAGCAGCCTGTCAGACGTCAAAAAGCAGTTGCTATCCGTTTCACCGCCTCCCAGATCCCATCATCCATCGCTGCTGTCAGTTGCATTACTGGGACAACAAGACGAGGGTTCATCAGTTACACTTGGAACAAATATTGCTATAGCCGTTTACGTATAGCTTAGTATTTTGGAAAACGTCGGATTTTCTATTTCTATTTTCCATTTGATGGAAAGTGGAAAGTAGGTGGAAAGAACCCCCAAGAAAACACACATACCAATTGTACATTGGTACTAAATTAGATACATTATAAAGACTTCAGCCTACATGAACCTAACATTCCTGTAATGAAAAAATACAACGTTTTCCGAATAAAGAATGAATGTTCACATTTTACAAGAGAAGAAAAAAATAAGGAAAATTGGAAAGAGTACAGCGAATAGAAAAAAATTCAAGTCAGCTGCCAATAGTTCGACTCGACGGGATTCATTTCCACTGATTCCTCTGCTCGCCGTTCGCCTGAATTAAACGATAACGAGTTTTGGCTCCCATCGCTTCATTTTGAAACTAAAAGCAAGTGAAGGGTTCCCGGCTGCCAACTCCAGAAAAGCTAAGAGCCAAGAGCAAGGAACAGGAGCACTGGAGAGCCAAAGAGCCAGGAGCCGGCTTGGTTTATGCGTTAACTTTCGCGACTTTGGGGTAGATAAAAGGGAATCGAAATATATATGTGTAGAGTTGCATTGGAAAGGAAAACAGGACGAAATTAAAACGTCTGCAGCAATTTATGCCAACATTTTAAAGACCAACTTCTGCCCACAGATCTCCTCACATATATGCTTTGTATTGGAGTACCAAGCAGCAAATCCATATTTTCCGAATTCCATTTCATTTGCTCTTTGCAAAAGTTCCAACGGAAGTGGAGTTCCAAATTATTTTGCTGCTGACAATAAACAAAGGTAAAATCTTCCAGGATTTTGCAAAGGGGCGTGGGAGGCGTGTCGCTCGTCTGCAGTTTGTTTAGCCGGCAACACTTTGTCGGAAACTTTGCATAAAGTTTGCGTTTGGCCTTATTTTTTCGCCCCCTTTTCGTTTTGGAAAAATCGTGGGGAAAAGTTTTCAAATTACTTTTACGATTTCCGAACAAAATGCAAGACACACACAAGGGCAAAATTGCCGTGTGCCGTTAATTGCAAGCAATTTGCGATGCATTAAAAGTTAAGGCCAAGTCTGGAATCGGAAAATTCTCGGCTTAAACGCAGCGAACTCCGAAATTTGCAATTTAATAGTAGTTTCGCTTTTGAAAGTTCGCTAATGACGGAACACAGTTGGAAATCAACATGCAACTTTGATGCTGCTGCAACTTCAATTCGTGCCGCCCCGGCCACGCCCGCATCTGCATAATCCTTCAGCTGCTAAGTAGTTCTTCTGAGGGAAATAAACAATTTAATTAGGCAGCACTGTGTTGGCCATGTGTGTCTGCGAGTGAAATCAAATATGCGTAAACATTAGCTACAAGATTGCGGCGCCCCTGCCCTCTGCCCCCGAAACCCAAAAACACACGCCTAGTATCTGCATGCATATCTAAACACGACGCAGGCATGCGTAATTAAATTTACATGAATTTGATATTGAGCACACGGCTCACACACACACAAGCAGGCACAAACACACGCGTGGCTGAATTGCGCGGCCTGCAATTAACATTGCCTACTTGCCGGCGCAGAAAGCAGGAGGCTTGAATTTCTGTTGCCTGCTTTTGAGCGCTTGGCTTGGAATAGAAGTCTGGCATCTGAAGGCGTGGCTCCTTACAGCGCGGGTCGGGTTATTAGCACCGACAAGCTTAAAATTGTGTGGCTACTTTAATGTAAAGGTTATATTAACGCACTATTCAATTTTCAAGTGTGGCAGACTGCAAAAGAATGCCATTAATTTAGCTGTGTATTTACGAACAAGTATGTTTAAGCTGAAAATGTACCCAAAAATATGTTATTTTGCCGAAAGTATTTTTTTGCAAATGCCATATTGCAGATATGGAATTCCATACTTCGTTGGACTCGCAATTAATTGCTAATCAATTTGTCCAAATTTTAACCTGCATATGTTACGATTTTCTATCAAGTAATGGATATCGTTAGTTTAAGTTATTGGTAATTGGGATCCGACAAGAGATATTAATTTTGAAGAACTTCCAGTCATATCTACCGACATTATGTAGGGCCAACATTTTTGACCTCAGATGTACTGCACATGTGGAAAAGTATGAAAGTGAGACAACGTACTGACACAAATGAACTGTGGCAAAAGTTCATTGCGAGGGGAAAAGTTTTGGCATTTGTGATTCTCTGCCCCTCCCTCCTAATTGGCCCCGCCCCCTTGTCGGGCCCAATGAATCTCTAATTTGGCGCATTTTGGAGTTCATAATAATTAAAATTACGCGCTGTCTGCAATGTTGTTTGTACCCGCAGTTGTAGTCCTTGTTATATGTATTATTTATGGCTTGCGAAACTTTGTCCTTGCGACTTTTGCCTTTGACTTGATGCCAACTTTTTGGCTTTCGTTCGTGACATTCATCAACTTTTTGCGTAAATGTCACCGAATCAGACGAGCGGAGGAAGCAGTTATAAATGGAGATGTAAGTCAGTGCTTTTGTCACTTTTCGAATCGCAAATCTGATTATGAAAAGCGATTAATTTCTGTGAAGAATTGCACTTTCTGGGTATGCCGATTGAAAAAACGTACATATGTATATGCCGGCGAACGAAAAGCTGTTGGAAATTCAGTTTGACAAGCACACGACAACAAAGCGACATTTTGTTATTATTTTTGTTATTATTCCAGCTCTTGGCAATGTCAACAGTTTTGCGCTTTTATCTGTTTGCACAGCAGCCGGGCTCCCACTCACCCGCTGCTCTGCTTACAGATTCAGTGTGTGTTTAACATAAAGCGATTAATTGCTTTTCATTAAACTCAGCTCGTATTCCCCATCTCGTTGCCACTCAGCCTTTTGCCAGCTGTGCTTATTTAACTTTTAATTTCAAGCTGCGCTCTGTGGCAATTTCGAAATGTGTTTACCTTGGGAAAACGACATGTGCAGGAACTTAAGAACCATCTTAAGAAAGGCTTGAATGTACTCTATATAATGTGGGCAGATTGCAGCCAATCCACACTATGCGATTCATTTTTGTGAAAACGAAACCATTTATATATTTTCCATCTATATGATTTTACGATTTTAGGATCAACCCAGAAATATTTAGCGATGCTGTCAACTTGTAATTAGGAAGACACCATATCAAAATATAATTTATCATAATGAGAAAATATTAAGCAAAGGTCTGGCAATAAATAAGTAAGCTATGCATTTGTCTAGTTTGTATTCTTTCATAAGAAGGATTTAGATAAGGAGGATAAGAAGTATTTTCATCGTCAAAAGGATCAAAAGGGTCAAAAGAAGACTCAAACCACCCTCATCATTACCCTACTCTCATTATTAAAGTATTTCAATATTTAGAAAAATTAAAATGCCAAAGTTAAATGATACAAATTGTGAATCTATAATTAACAATCAGTACCTATTAGAATTCTCCCTGGTAATTTCAGGATAAAAGTTCTGTGAGTCTTAAGTAACAAGCCCGCATTGAGAACTGAAATACTTTTAGCAGATCCAATTTAGGTCGCATAGGTGCTTTGAACTTCGTAATATTGTTGATCTAAAAACAAAAAAATTGATCCTAGACAAAACAGAAAAGAATAGGTTTATCTAAACCAAAAATGTGAATAAAAATGTTGTCTTAAGCAAAGCTCTTCAGCTGACAGCAATAACTCTGCTAGATGTGCACCAATTTGTTGAACACCTCGTAATGGACCATTAAGCAGTCTGCACTGTGAAAAATGCCATCTACAGCCAGACAGGTGGGCAAACAGTCAGTCAACTGGCAAATATTTCGCCCAGACAACGCCCAGCTTGCAGGTCAAAGGTGGCTGGAGGTCAAGGCCGGGCCTACACAGGCGAATTTGAGGCAATTCTCGGCTAGACGATAGGACAACAAAACAGCTGGACAAGTAATTGGCGTGGGCTTAACTGCAGGGCAATCAACCAGGCGAATATCCCTGGCCAATAGCATTACTAATACCACAATAAGCGATATATCATCTTATTTCAGCTGTCTGCTGACCAATCGCCTTCTTTTATGGCCCGGGAAAAACCCATCAAAAGCAATAGAAACTTTACAACTCGCAGACAGCTTTTGGGTCAGAGACAAGAATTTTGAACTCGACTTGACTTCATTGATGGCCAGCCAGTGTAGCATGTTCGTGTTTGCAAGTGTGTGTTTGCATACGATGTGGAACATTGGCCCTAAGCCCTCTTTTGGACACTGGCCACCCGATTAAGTTTGCACAGCAGCAACAACAGAGGTGCATTGAAATCGAGCAAACTCTCGGCTTGAAGTTTCCGAAAAGCATTTCCTTGTCACCAACGAACTTTTCGACCCATTGTGCGCATTCTGCCCGCATTCGGCCAAACAAGGACCCTGCAGGACCAGCCTTAGCCTTGGCCCCCCGAATAAGCCATGGCTAACAGAATGCTGTTAACAACCACGTGCTTTCCTGCAAGTTGGCGATTCTGCGCAGTGCAGTGCACTGTTCTCACTCTCTGTGCTGCGAGCTGTTCCCAGTATTTGGCTCACGGTGCGTATGATTGATAAACCAAAATAAATATTTGCCAGCCTCCGCAATGCATAAAGGGCCAAAACTCGGGGACCTCAGCTCGGTAGTGGTATTTGGGGGACTTTTTAGGCGTTGGTCGCTTTTAGGCCCCCAAGCACTGGGGGCGTTCCTCCAAACATCTGTGTTATGGGCACAACCTCTCGTACATACATATGCTCAATACAGACTGACAGTGGTGACCTTGAGGAGGCTTCTGCATTCCCTTGTAAGCTGGAGAGCGCGTGGCTCAGTGTATTTGTGTGCGTCACGTGTAAGCAGTTCGGCTTATGTACTTGTACTACAAATATGCACGGAAATAGATATATAAGTGCTTTTATTTTAGCTGAGCATTGGCCTCCTCGGCGCTGTAAAGGCTAATGGAAATTTAATTTCTGCGTGGCGGCATTAGCATTCTCTGAGCTGTTGCCCTGATTATTATGCTTATTATTTTGAGAATCTGTTTTGGGCGCGGTTTCACCAGCCTCAGGTGTCGATTAGAGCTGATTAACTGGCGCGGAGCAGCTGTCGTGTCGAATGTTGAGTTTCCCCAGCGACAACTGTCAATGCATTGAATTACAATTTAATTGTCGAGGCTGCACACCCACAGGACATCTCTGCAGGACTTGCAACTGTCAAAGTGACAAGCTTGCCACAATTCAAGCAGTTATTTATGCCTTTTGAGCATTTGCACTGAGCACTCGGGGTTCTGCAGTTCAAGTCATGTGCTGTGGCATCCACACACACAAATTGCATTTGACAAGCTCCGTTGACTTTTATGAGCAGGGATTGTCTATGGCCCTCCTACTAATTAGAGTCATGTCCTGGGGTGGAGCAGCATCACATTTCGGGGTGGTTCCTCGTTTGAAGGGGAGCCATGTCAGTGGCAGACTGCAAACTCCAACCGCAATGGGAAAACTTTGCGAAATAGAAATGTTGCAAAATATTTTGAAGTCAAATCCAGTCCCTTTTCACTTCTTTCGCCAATTCTTCATTTTTCCATTTTTCCATTTTGCCCGTTCCGGCTGAAACAACTTTTTGTTTCGTTCAGGTTAAATGCGCGCGAATTGTTTTTTGGCCAGCAAAACTTTGTGATTTAACTTTTGAATAACTGCCAAGAAGGGCAGGGGGCTGGTGGGGGAAAGCAGAAAGGCTGTGCCAAAATGTAAGTGAAATTCTTTTTCAGCTGACTCAGCAGACAAAGGATACTTGCCGGTGTCGTCCTGTTGACTAGTTTGTCATTTGCGAGCGCACTTAACGGCCAAAAGCTAGTCAGCAGCCAGGAGTTTCTGTCCCTGAAAATTGGGCCACGTTTAATGCTCTAACCTTTTTATGCAAATTACTATTTCCTCATTCATCCAGGTTCCATTCTGGTTCCTGGAGCTCCTTCTCTCCTTTTTGGTCACATTTGCGGCTAGAAAGGCAAACATGCTTTCTGCTGCGGTCTCAACTTTTTGTCCGAGTTGCTAATCAACCTGTTTGCTTAGGCCTTAGCACTTTGTCCAGGACCTGGGCTAATGACCATGGGATTTTTCATTTGGGCACACATGCTGAAACGTGGCGTGTAATTAATGCGGGCAAGATCAGCCGCTCAGCTAATTAAACAAATCTTAAATGCTGTTCCTTAATAACACTGTTTCCAGCGCGAATTTGTATTATATAGATCTATTAGAGTGCCTTCCTTTTCCAAAAGAAAATGTGAAAAGAAGTGCTTTTCCTTACCTTAGAAATCCCCTTCTTAATGCTGCTACTTTTTTGCATTTCGCAAGTGAAGTTTGCCCGGTTATAGAAGCCGCTTTTTATGGAGAGTTATGAAAATATAAATTTGAGAGCAAAGTTTCCCTTGGTGGTCAGTGGAAGTGGAAGTGGAAGGGACCAAGGCCCGCGGTTGACCGACAATTTATTACAATCACGTCAAAACTCATTTGAATGGCCGGCATACTAGCCGCAATTGCCGCCCATAAATCAGATGCTGCACTGCAGCTGATAATGCTGAAAGTCGGGAATAAAGTTGGGAGCTGGGCGGAAGTATAGCTCCACTCTGGGCCATCTGCTCCATCGAATGGCTCGCTGACTGCTGGCCAAAACAAACGCTCAAAGGCGCTGCTCCCTTTTTGGTCTTGAGTTTCTGGGTCAAAGGCAAATGGAGCAGACGTGGAGGAGCCCACATTGCAAGGCCGCATAAATCACAGCGAAAGTTGCCGAAAATTAAAAGTGAAAATAGCTTGAAAGGTGGTCCAGTACTCCAAAGAGTAAAAGATATTCGTATAAATAGTTAAAAAATGGAAGATTACACAACTAAGGTTTAATTTATAAAATTTGCCTAAATCATGTTGAATCTGACAATAATACAATTTTTAAAAATGTTCTGTACACCATGGAATCTCTAGATTTGCACTTAATCTCAACGTTCTTTTCCAGTTCCCGTGATCATAGAGCTCATTTGGACAGATCCTTGATCCTGATTAGGAATATATATACCTTCTAGGGCCGAAAATGCTATTAACCACCTGTAACATAATTTAACCGGAATAATTAAATCAATTTTCCATGTGATTAACGATAACTACACACTTATACCACTCAACGGCGATTTTTAAGGTCAATTTAACGTAGCAACTATCAACGTTCTAATTGTTTCACTAGATTTAGATTGTGAGTTTGATTCGCTGCCTTCCTCAATATGAGTAACTTCTTTCTCAGCTTCCAGACAATACTTTGCAATATGCAAACAAGTTGTGTGCCAACAATTGGAGACCAAATGAGACTGTTAACACCCGCTGCACACGACATGATTAATGGGCTTGGTGTCTATCTTGTTCGCTAGTGGGTTGCAAGCTCAAGATCAAGATCATCTGTTTCCTCTGCCATGGCTGCAACATGACTTGGCTGTATTCAGGGTAGTTAGTATATAAGCGGGGCTGCAGCTGGGCTAAAGACATCAGTTACTTGGAAGTCACTACCAGATACGGATATCCAGTTCATCATGCGCTTCGCTCTGCTTGCTGTTCTCCTCATCGGAGTGATCTTTGCCATTGTGTCCGCCGGTGGAGCCGGTGGTGGTGGAGGTGGCCAAGGAGGCTGGCAAAAGAATGGCGGAGGAGGAGGAGGTGGAGGCCAAGGCGGCTGGCAACAGAAGAACGGCGGAGGAGGCGGCGGTGGTGGCCAAGGAGGCTGGCAAAAGGGCGGCAGCGGCGGTGGCGGAGGAGGTGGCAAGCATGGAGGTGGAAGCGGTGGTGGTGGCAAGCACGGCGGCGGCGGTGGAGGTGGTGGCAAGCAGGGAGGCGGCGGCTGGTAAATACCAAAGATCCCCAAGCGAAGCACTCCAAATACTCCAGCTACTATCCAGGACCTTCTAAAAGCAAAACCAATATCGCCACTTTTCTATGCTCAATTGTTTAACTTTGTGTTTTCAATATTTCCCTGTTTAATCTAAAAATAAAATTACTTTCCTGCAATACAAAAAGCTACATATTTTTGAGCTACATATCTTGAGCGCCACAAGGACTCCCAGCATTAGCTTCCTGCTATAGATGAAAACCATTTTCGGGACTTTGCGTGCCACTCAAGAGAACCTGCATAAAGCTGCACAAATTGACTTGTTTATGCGATAATTTCGTGGAGAAACTCCAGCCATTCGATTATTTAGTGATTTCCAGGGATTTCTAAAGATGGCCAGGGGAAAGGCTCAGAGCAAAAAGAGGGTGAAACGCTGAAGGAGGACGGTCTGGGCAGCTCACAGCTGTTTCCAGCTTCACATGCCTCGGAAAATAAAAGGAGATTTATTTAGTTGGTTCGGCATTAACTGTTGCCCTTTTGTTATGGCCAAGATGCCCCCTCCCCAGCCGACGGGAACTCTTCTATAACGACTTTGTATTCATGTGTGTGCTCCGAAGGAGCCGGCACATAAAACTCGGATGGGTTTTCTTTTCATTAAAAGCGGATTTACGCACACACACAAAGTGGAAGGAGGTGGAGCAAGACGCAAGGCACAGGACGCAGGAAGGAGACGCCAAGTGAGAGCAGCTTATTGCACAATAAACACGAACCCAACCCCGTATCCTCATATCCCCATACCACAGATGCACACAAATTATGAGGCTGGCCAAGCGAAGAAAGTCCCTTTGGTGTTCGGATGCTGACTCAGATACGAGGAGTTTTCCTTCTTCAGCATGGACAAGAAGAAATCACGGAAAGATTTCATATTTCTTAGGTGAGATGTTCGTGGTAATAGTAGTTTCGCAGATAAATTAAATGAATAAAAATACATTTTATGAGCAGTTTTTTATGAACTTTGTTAGATAAATTTATCGAAAATCATTCTCTGTGTAAGAACAGCAGAAGATTGCGAACCCACAAAGGCCAGGAATATGTGTGGTGCCCTCTGCGTGTGCCAGTCGTCAACTGGTCAATGTTGTCATAGACGAATGTCAACAAGAGATAAGCCATTCATTTTATTCATTCATTCAGGGCTGCCCCAGCTGCCCGTCCCGAACCCGTCGTCCTTGGCAGTTAACTACTCCGTAATTTGAGACTTGTTTGCTGTCACTCGAGACGAAAGTAATCGACTTTGCCACGCCGTCTACTCGCTATCTTCCCCATCGCCATCCTCAAGGAATTTCGGGCGCCTCTAGTGGCGATTTCGGTGTGTGGAGCTAGCGAATAAAACACGTATACGCAGAGTGGGCCCTGTGGTCCTGCGAATTGAATGCCCTGAAGGATACGTCAATTATCGTGACCAACCGTCTAAATAAGCCGTGTGTATAAGCCCCATCGATTGGTGTTGTAAGCCGTCAGCAGCAGATGAAAGTTGCCCTGTATGGGATTTGGTGAATGATAGGCTTCAGGAACCGTTTGAATATCTTATGCAACTGATTGAAAAATGTTTCCTCTTAAGAAATGCGTCCTTGATACCCTATATAGCAATACCATTTCCAGGCCAAAAGAATCAGTTGTGATATTTTTTGTGCCATGGCTTGAATGAATGTCTGCATGGCAGTAAGAAACCCCAAGTCCTTTGCTAATTATGCCACAGAGTTTTGCTGTTGACTTTGCCCTGCTCTTGCAAATAAATGATAGGATGCTTGGTCAGCTCATTCACATCCTGGCCATGTTTGTTGACCATTTCTTGGGCTTTCGGCCATTTGGCCATTTGGCCGAGACAAAACAAATGTTTCTGCATCCGGAGCAGACTCCTTTTGCCATTCGGCTGTCTGACTGGCTCGGCCTTACACATGTACCGACTTCGTCCTCCAGAGGCGACCGCCTCCAGTTTTTCTGGTGGCCACGCCAAATGCATTTTTCAACTGCTGACCAGGGCAGCAGTCGCAGCACTGCAAAATAAAGTAAATTTGTTATCAACTAGCGTTTAATAACCTTCAATTTGTTAGTGACAGTGTGTAAAGGTATAAACTCCTTCTTCAAGCTCACAGTCTCGAAATGTATTGTCTTAATATTAAATAGTGCTTAAATGTGACCTTTTAAGTTTTTTAAACCCATATAATGGCATGTGTGGAGAGAAAAGGAGTGCGAAGATTTCTTCCAGTGCACTGATGACTCCAGTAGTAATGTTTCTAGTCGGTCGGCCGCCTCGTTAGCCGCAGCAGCTTCCACAGGGCTGGAGGATTGCGAGGGAAATGGGTTTGGGCCAAATGTTGCACGGTGAAAAATAACAGAGCACCGGATGTGTCGCCTTTCATTCTGCCCTGCTGCAACATCAGTTGGGTTGAGTGCTGTTTGACTTGCGTATAAATGCAATTTACAGTTGCAGGCGACGCCTCATGAATTTTAAGGAGCTGGCAGCTTGCACAGGCTGCCACGCCCACTCGGAATTACTTTTTCCGCCCCTCAGACCCAACAGCATTTTGTGTGTTGTGTGTGTTTGCTTGGGTTGGGTGCGATAAATGCGTTTCTTAATTGTGTGAACTCATAGGTGGGCGTGTTACGGAATCGCAAATGCAGAATGCCCAAATGGAAATTGAAGAATCGAAGAAGATCGCATATTGCGTATACGCCTACGCTCCGGGTATTTACAGTTTGCTGGCCCCTTATTTATTGCACATGTTTTTATTGAATTCCTCGCAGACAGGCGGTCGAGGGGCGCGAGGGGGCGTTATAAATATTTATAGCCGTACGTATAATATTGCCGGCATTGTCCGGTGGGCGGCTACTGGCCAGGAACTCCCTTTGGCCGATGGTTTTTAAATTGATTTCTCGCATCCGTTGTGCCGGAGTCGCCACAAACAGACAGCCAGCTTCAGTTTCAGCCACACAAAAATGCGAGTATATATAAATATATATAGCTACTGCTACCCAATTCCTTGACCCACGATGGCCAGGCATTTATCTTGCGACCCTTTCGGGACTTCGCAGCCCTTTCTGCCTTGGCCTGAAATTGGCTTGTCCGCACTTAAATAATAATCAATTCTATTAAATTATTGAGTAAGCTGCTTTCGCTAATTGTGGGTGGCGATTGGGCGGCCAGCAGCAGTTATTACAGCTTAGTTGGCCAAAAACTTTTCTTATTTTCCCCTTAGCTGCGTCCTTGGTCAGTCATCGTGGCTGGATAAACTTTATTGCCAACTTTATTTTCGCATTTCCTTTCAGGATTTGTCATTGGATTCCCCGGAGCATTTTTTCTCCCTCCATCTCGATATTTTGACTGTTATCTGCCGCATTACTGTGATTATAGCCGTTTCGAAAAGGATGTGGCAGCAGGATACGCTAGCAACATGTGCCTCATGGTTGCAATCCCTTTTTGATCCGCTTTTTACCCAGCTATTGCAACTGGTCTGAATTAAATTGCTTGTCACACATAAATCAACAAAGGTTGCATATATTATGCACTTTTTATTTCAGATTTAATAAACGAGATGGCGAGATGGAAAATGCAATAAATATATGAATATAGCTATGCAGACAGCCTGACGTCTCTTTAAAATAAAATATTTCCTTAACAGCTTACAACGAGATTTCCTACACGATAAATGCATAAATTTAATAACGCTTTTTTGGCTGGTCTGTCGCATATAAATATGTTTTTACATGACACGACCCACAAGCAAATTGCTATTCAATTTATTTATTGGGACAATTTTTTAATCCCAATATGAATCTTTTCTACAACATTTTAGTATTTGAGTGTTACTTTGTCTAATAAAATATTGCTTTTCTTGTTTCAAGTTTTTCATATAATTCAAAACTAAAATTTGCTTTCCAAATTTTTCTGCATTTTAGTTTCTATTAAGTTGGAAGTATTAAATATTTAGGCAGGAGGTCATGTGGTTTGTGCCTTTTCAATATCCCTTTGGATTCTCTACCAAAATCCTTTTCCAGGATTAATTCCAAAATGAATTAAATCATGTTCAGCGTGTGACAGAAAAACATCGCCTATTTTGGGATCTACAGATATTTCATGATGTCTCTAGTCCACATTTACCAGGGATCGTTACAAATAGCTCTAACAATCGTACTTTAACTTACTGTATTTATATGAAGGTTGAGTTTTGTCGTTATGCCGCAGACTTGCGTATAAATATCAGTATAAATTAACCTATCCTATAACCTATAAATTAAATAAATGGGTTATATAAATTAACAAAAATCAATATCGGCACAAACAGCCAGGACATACTTGCAGCTTTCGAAAGTTCTGAGTGCTTTTCTGTCGTCTAATCCTCTAAAAAGTTGGTCCAATTATCCAGTCGTGTCACCTACTCCTGTAGGCCCAAGGATACTATGTCTATGACCGGATGCCTAAACGTTGAATCAATCAACTCCCAACAGCCTGAAATCATTAAGATACATTTCCTCTACATTTCTTTAAACTTTTCAGCCTAAAAGTATGCCCCAATGTAATGCCTCAAATTTAACAGAGCTGTTAATTGCATTCATATAGAAACATTACATTCATTCAAAATGGAAATGCCTTTGAATTGAAAACTGTGAAAAGCCGCAGGAAAAGGGGAGGACTGGAGTACAAAAACCCTGAAAATAAGCCAACAAATGCAAGTAAATATTGTTTATGGGTGTTCCTAAACGCCGCGCAGACAAACTTTTAATGAGTCGAACCAACATGGAGATTGGGGAATTGGTGCTTTCGAGTTTAGCATGAAATTTAATTTGCACTCCCTAAACTAAACTATGGACTGCAAGCCCTTCTGGGGCTCGGGGTTTTCGGGATTCCGAGTGCGGTTTGAAAATGATTTTGTAATATTGCACACAAGCGGAGCGCTCATCTGGAAATAGCTGAACGCATGGCACAAATGCGCATAAATAAACATTCCAGGACGAACATTCCTGTGTTCCCGCAAAGGGATAATGCGACTGGATGGGGGAATTCGGTGGCTCCATGCAGGTAATAACCGGATGCAGCTAATTGAATAAAGCGTGTTTAAGCCGGGACATCGCACACAGGACATTGCACTCGGTCCCGGGATGTCAGAAAATCCGTAAGCCCCACAGACTGCAGTCCGGCTCAGCTGGGAATTGCTCCTGGTCCACGGAAGCGGAAGTTGCACTCTGCCCATGTGTTCGTGTGGGTGCGGATATGGCTTAGTGGTTTAACTATTTACATTTTAATTTGCTTAGCGTTGGCAGTTCGTTGCTGCGAATAACTCCTTATTCCATAATGCGGACGATATGGATTTTTGGATAATATCAATACTAGCAGAGATTCAATACTTAATATAAATGTTATTTTTTTCTAGTTTCTTAAACCGATGTATTGCTATTCGACAAATTCAAATCACAACAATAATTTGATTATTAATTAAAATAAAATTGATTTACTGAATACTTTACTGTAATATGATTTAATAGGATTACGACTTTAAAAGACCTGAACCTTTTGTTTCGTGAAGACCATGGCAATGGAATTGCCCCGAGAGCTTCGCTGTTTTATTTCCGCTTACTTGCGGTATGTGGCTGAATGACTAATCCCGAATACGTTTAGCAAATCACGTACGACACATCAGATCCCGGACATATAAATAGAGTAGCGCAGGCGACTTACCTGCTTTGAAGTTGCAATGCTGATTAATGAAAATGAATCTATTGAATACGTGCTGGGCTGCCGCTATTGTCGCCTTGGGTCCAAACATAATACCCTTAGGAGCCCGAAAAAAGACCTACAAATTGTTCCCTTTGATTGATTTGTCGAAGGCAGCCCAAACACTTCTTAATTGGTGGATTCAATGATTGGCGAAAAATGGGTGTTATGAACTTAAATTTAAGGCGATTTCTGACATGTTGTTGGCACCGACAGCGGAAGTCCACATGGAAGCCAGGAAAACAAAGGGGAGAATTGTTGTGTGAAAGGCCCTGGCAGGGAAAATGCCGGAGGAGAGGTAGCAGGGCCAAACAACAATTTGATTTGCCGGAAAATCAAATCAATTTCAAAACCGAAGCCTTGTGTTCTCGAACGCTTTACGGCTGACTGGGCTGGCTAATTATTTTGGCCAGTGCCCACAGACGACAGAGGAGCGAGGGGGAACGGCTGGAACAGCAGGACATGTCCGGGGATCAGCATGCAAAGTCCATTTGCCACCAAGTGACGCCTACACAGAAGACAGATTAACTAGCCATGTTGCAGGGGTCTCTCCTCGGCCACTTGGCACCCAAAAAAGGCAGGCGGCCCACAGTAGATTACCAAATTTAACGCTTCATTGGGTATCCACAGCACAGCCCGCTGACCCTTGGTCTTTGACATATTTAAAATTCCATTTTGTATACCCGCAAACGCATCATCAATGGATATATGTGCTTCATATATTTCATTTGCCGTTTTTAATCAAATTCGCACTCATCGCAACGCGGTCCCATGAAATATTCAAGTTTCGGCTGTCAACCAGATGTTGTGGGCTGGCCGGGATGGGTCTGGCATTCCCGATCTGGTTCGGAATCGTAATCGGCAGTGGGATGTAGGCTGTGGGATAGGGACATCAGCAGCCCACTGTCAGCTGCCAAAGGCTTCGCATTTCATTCGCTTTTTGGCAGGCATTTTTATCGTGTATGAGTTTTCTCCTTTCTACGTTGACAATATTTTTAATGAAGTTCCCTTTGCTTGCGACTTTTGTTTGCCGCACCAAGTGTCAAATTAAAATAATCAGAACATGACAGCTACCGGTGTGCCGTGGAATCCCAGCCCGAAAAAAATAAAGTTGAGCCGCAGAAATATGTTTCATTAGCGCGAATTTCGGCGCATTTCTTGCAACTTATTTTGTGCGCTTCATTAAAGCGACAAATCCGATTAGGCCAGCCCGCAAGTGTTCCAGTTCCAAATGCCCCAAATGCCCCAGAACTTTTACTAAAATAAATTGAAAACCAAATCGAACGTGAACCGCAACATGAACATTAGGCGGCCAGCGACTAAGCATTTAATGTCAACCCCCGGGATGTATCCTCAACTCCGCCAAATCCCGTCGAGCACCAAAAAACCATAACAAACCCAGGCAAAGTAAATAAGCAAACGAGAGAAATAAGGCGAAACTGCCAGCCAGATCAGCGAATCTCTCGGTACCCTTCTCAATATTCTTTTCGCAAGGGTTCGGACCGACTGGAAACTTGAGATTTATTAATTCTTAGAATGATTCCTATAAATTTGTCTTTGCATCTGGGTCCACTGACCATCGGATGAGCTGGGACTGGGGAACGGAAACTGACAGACCATGGAAATCTTGGGGTCGCCAGCATCGCCTTTTTGTCCAGATGAAGTGCACTTGGGCGTGGGTTTAGTAGTATATGCTTTATAATCGAAAACGATCAGTTCATCTTTGCCATCGCGGAGATACAAATTTCTCGGATATCTTTTATTTCCGTTACTTAACCCATTGTTCGTTGGGTTCCTTTTAAATAACATACTAAATATTATTTGTAGTACAACACCATTATCACAGTGCTGAAATATTACCCCTATTTCATTTTAAATCTCAGATTAAATTAAAAGCAAATGAGAAATGGGCCACAAAACCAACGGAGAGTTAAAAATGTCTATGTTTTTTTAGCCCAACAGCAAACCCACTGGCATGCATCTTATTTGCCAAAGCAACTCACACAAATATCGCATTTAAGCTATCAGTTTTTATGGAGCTGCACTTGGATGTTACTAGTTGCTGGTTGGTGCTAGGTAGTTGCGGCTGCAGCCATCGCTGCTGCGGTTGCTGTGGCCACAAAAGCTGCAGCACGGATACTAAACCGTGGAACAAACAAAACTCCCATGCATCATGTTTGGTTACCTAATACATTTCTCATATTTTCGAAAAACAGCTGAGCTTGGAGGAGGAGCCCCAAGCACCTGGCAACTGTTGCTCTGCGCCTCTGCCTCCCTCTACAACGTCCCACTTGCCACTTGCCACTTGCAACATCAGCAACACCAGCCCACATCAACTCCCCCCCGTAAAAGTGCGGCCCTACAAATTGCTTCCTCATTGGCCACAGCAATTAAAAGTAATGAAAAGTTGCGCAGGGCAACAGAAAGTCGCAACACCACCTCCCGCTGCCCATTGCCACATCGTCATCCGCTGCTCCATCATCAACGGCTGCGGAGGTCTGGATTCGGTGGAATCGTTGGACTCGTCGCATTCGGCGGATGCGGAGCTGCATTAAAGTCAAACAACGGTAATTATGCAAATTGCAAAATGGAGCGACTGCAGCCACGAATGCAGCGACAGGCAACGGCTGTCAGCTGGGTTCTTCAGCTTCAGATCCCTCCAAAGCCCCATCCCCATCGCCATCGCCATCGGCATCCCCATTCGCCACTCGGGCTCCAGTTGCAGGCTTAGTCCACTGGCCACACATCGACCGCGACGTCGCCTTCGCCGGGGCAAGTGTTGCCAGTAGGAAATCAAATTAGCGCGCCACACCGGACAGCTCTGGCTACTAACCTACACTGGGAGAAGTACTAGTTAGTTTGGGAGCAGTGGGTTATGTGAGTGGCTGTAGATAGATATACTCCCGTATAAATACATTCAATCGGGTTTCCCATCTAAGTTTTTATAATTTTTTTACCGAGCTCTGGCTACTCGCCTACACTGGGAAAAGAACTAGTTAGTTTGGGAGCTGTGAGTTATGTGAGTGTCTGTAGATAGATATACTGTAGCTTCTCCCGTATAAATACATTCAATCGGGTTTCCCATCTAAGTTTTTATAATTTTTTTACCAAGCTCTGGTATTTCGCCTACACTGAGCAAATAACTAGTTAGCTTGGGAGCAGTGGGTATATTGTAGCTTCTCCTATGGAAATACATTCAATTGGGTTTTCCATCTAAGTTTTTATAATTTTTTTACCGAGCTCTGGCTACTCGCCTACACTTGGAAAAGAACTAGTTAGTTTGAGAGCAGTGGGTTATGTGAGTGTCTGTAGACAGATCTACTGTAGCTTCTCCTATATAAATACATTCAATCGGATTTCCCATCTAAGTTTTTATAATTTTTTTACAGAGCTCTGGCTACTCGCCTACACTGGGAAAAAAACTAGTTAGTTTGGGAGCAGTGGGTATACTGTAGCTTCTCCTATGGAAATACATTCAATCGGGCTTCCATCTAAACTTTTATAATTTTTTAGCGAATAAATCTCAAGTAATTTTTTGCCGTGCAGTCCTAGCTCCTGCACTAGATTCAGACCGCAGATATGGCCAGTTGTTGCTGCTGTTGCTGCTGTTGCAGTTGTTGCGGTGACCACCGGCACGCACAGCAGCAACTGCAGCTGCACAACTGCAACTGCAACTGCAACTGCAACTGCATAGCGCAACTGCTCTGCATGTGCTCATATAAGCAAATGTGATTATTGGTTTCGAGGCATAGAAACAGACCGCAAATGAGCGAAGGATGAGGACGAGTGGGTCAGGAGGCACTCGACTGGAAAAGGAATCTTTGGTCAGCGGAAAGACGGAGCGCACAGGAAATGGCCCCAAGCGATCATCTTCTAAGCTTTTGCTAAGCTACAGCAAATTTGTCCCTGATGTGTATGTGCACGTTTTGCAAATGCTGCAGTTGTGACTTCCATCCGAGTGTCCAGCAAAGTGGCCGAGGATTAGTGCCAGCTGGAGAATTTGCAGGCAGGCAAGTGTTGTGAAAATATGGGTAGACTATTTGCTGAATGGGGAAAATAATGTTGGTGTTCGATGGTCCAGCGACATGGATAAGCAGTCAATAAAGCGATTTGAAAGCAAACAATGGCAAGCCTAAATTTGTTAAATCAATGCCTGTTTTGCCTTGCGTAGTTTTGAATAACTACTACTACTATTTTCCAACGACCTTTGATAATATAACTGCCTTTACCAGACAGATGGCCAGTTACGAGTACGTGTCAAGTTCATTGCAAATCAATCCGTCAGGAAGCCCAGCTGAACTCTTAGGGCCAAAACCCATTTGAACATTCGACTGCAGCGATTTTAATTAGTTGCGGCGGCTCGCATGGGGAACACAACTCCCGGCCAGGGACACGTTTTTGGACAATGGACGTTTGACGACTCCAAGACCTCTGACTTCTGGCCAGTTTCCGCGATTGCTTCAATGGCCCGAACTGGCTCGCCTCCCGGCCATAAACTTGAACTCGTTTCGCTGCGTTTGCTGCGACTTTGCTGTTGCTGCTGCTGCCGTTCCTGCTGCGCAGTTGCTGCTGCTGTTGCAGCTGCAATAAACTGGTGCGGCACTGGCCAGTTTTATGGTCAGTCCGCCTCTGTGCCGCACTAAGGGGAAATGCAAAATAGCGGAAATGGTTCTGCCTGCAAGTGGAATTAGAAGGCGAAGTGACCACCATTTGAGGTGTTGAAAATGGTCGGACTGGAAGGTGACGTCTCGGACAATCTGCCCTGGGTCCGCCCATGACAGCTGCGCTAATTGCAAACCGCCATAAAAATGCGCAACATATTCAAAGTGCTGGAGCCTCCAGTGCCACAAATCGTGGCAGCCAGATACATTTTCAGAGGCACGCAGCGGCACTGTGACAGATTTAGTTTGAACAAAAATATAAATTATACTTAAAAATAATATACTAAGCGTACAAGTTGATATTTATGCTTTTCTGCCTTTTTTTAACAGTTTTGTCAACAATAAGTTCTGTAAAATTCCAATTTAGGAAGTGTTCCTCTCTGTTACTTCAAGTTTAGCTGCAAATGAATTCATTCGAATTACCAACAGTTTCTGTACAAAAAGTGATATGGATTCGATATGTATAAACTTATTTAACAAGAATTAAATAAGTTACTTAAGTTACCGACAGTATCACTAACTTCGTTTAGGCTGCATGTTAGAAGTTCTGTTTGAAAGTCCAGCTCAAATGCTGCGATTGTGTTCTGTTGCTCGCTTAATTGGCGTCGAATTGCTTGGATATTTCAAATCCAAAAACCAAGCTGCTCATCAATACAATGGGCCAATCCGATGTGGAGAGCATCCCCTTCCGCGGGAGCATTTTTCAAAGTCCGAGGCGCGTTAACAAAAATCCTTTTGAACATGTCTGTGCTCCTAATCAAAATTCCAAAAGTCATCAGCTCTTGTTTGCCGACTCCACTTTGGGCACCCAGTTGACTGCTATCCTCCACGGATGCCCAACCCCGTGATCGAGCCCCTCGATCCCCCAGTTGCAGCTTAATGACTGGTGGCCAGGAATTCTTTAGCTGGTTTCGACCAGCGAAACGCAACAAAAAAGGAAGGCAGAAATGGATTTCTTTAATTTATAATTTATTGATGTTACCGATGCCCCGATTACCCGATGTCCCTGTCCTGTGCACCAGTGAATTCCCCACAATTGCTCATTAGGTGCCGGACATTAATCATCCGGGTGACCCAGAGAACGGCCACTAGGTCATCCGCCTGGATGGGGAAAGTAAACAATTTAACGCCCTCGAGGCAAAGTCCCGAAAACTTGCTAATTATCAACACATTTGATGGCTTGTACGGAAAAGGAAGAGCGGGCATTTCAAAGTTCCTTTAAGTGGGAAGAAAGGATTTGCTTGGCTGTTATGCTGGAAAAAATGTGGCAAATACACTTGGCAGAAGCAGGACTCATTTTCGAACCGGATTTTATAATATTGTTTAATTAGCCAAACTAGGGAATATGAACGACCATATTAGAAAGCTGTTAGACGGTTTTCAAGGTTTCAATTAAGTTTCTGTTATAAAGCAAGGCTCTTGCTTATAAATAAATAAGTAAACATTTAACGATTTCTTTACGTGTAGATTCAGTGGGGGATAAGTCAGCAGCAGAAATCCAATTTCGTAGCACATCAGACTGCGCCACGCCCCCTGCCACGCCCCAGAAAAACTACCGAAGTAAGTGCTGCACCACCTTGCAGACCCCCTGCCCCTCCCCGCTTCCATTCCCCCCACTTCTGCACCCATGCACTTGCATTCCCTTTGCGTTCTTCCCTCATTCCTTGTTTCTTCCAGTGCGTAGCTGTAACGCAAGGGAAAAAGTGATTAATTTTTGATATTGTTGAAGAGATTGCCTATGGGGGCCACAAGGGGGAGGGGGAGCGAGTGCAGGTGCCGCTGGAACGGGTTAGACACACCACTCTGAAACAGGATACCCCTTGCCCGGGGTTCTCGAGGTCCTCACCTCGAGTTTTACCTATATTGTATATACCCTGCATACCATTTCGTTGCTCAACACTCCTTGGACGCGTCTCGCTTCAGTCTGCCAGCTATCAATCAGCTTTTGACATTTTTAACTGGAATTTCATGAAAATTTATTCGATTTTAAATTAAAAACGAAGAAAGAGTGAAACGAAATGGCGGGTAGAGCGAAGAAGACAATAAACCAGGACGGAGCAGTCCTTGATCCTTTATTAGCCCGCGAAGGCGCCTACGAAATACCAGCAATTTGTGGAATTTACATAAAAATTTCTGCTTTAACGAGTTTTATGTTCTGTTTATTAGGTGTTCCCGCTCAAATCCCCAGAACTCAAGGAAACACAAGAAAACGCAGAACAAATAAAGAACCTTAAATGGCAATTTAATGAACTCCAAATCCATGGAGTGAACGTCGAGTATTGGCCATCAAAATTCATTTGCACTCGAGTGTTTCTGTCTGTCAGGCCAAGACCGAAATCCCATCCAAAAGTCCAGAGAATACGAACCCAAACTGGATCTCTGTCCGTTTTAAGCCGCTTAAAACATCAGATGATTGCGGCTGATTAATCAGAGGCAAGCATTTAAGCCCCTAGCGATGGAGGAGCGTTTATTTGGGCCATAAAAGTGTCATTTATCAACTCGAATAAAAATGAATCTGTTTCTGGGTCCGCCACACGCAGTAGGTAGGCCTTCCTCCACACACTTCATTCAGTTTTAATAGATTTGGCTTAATTGGCCGCTGCTTTCTTTATGTTGCGACATCAATCAACAGATACTCAGCGCTCAATTCCTGGCCTATTCTTCCACGTGTTTCCACCAAAATGCCGTTTCAGTTTCAGATTCTCAATTTGGGTTTATTACCCATCCGATTTCCACTGATTGCCTCGAATTTCCAATTTCTCCCTCGCATCACTTCTTTGTCAATTTTATTTCTAATTGGAATTCGTTCGGCCAGACAGGTGGCAAACTACAATCCAACCGCAATGCCATTAGTGCAGCACCTGCCCCCATTCCCTCCCTTTCCCGCCCAATGTCCCCGAGCACGCACCAAATCAAATAGGACGCACAGTGCTCCTGGCCGCTTCATCCTGGCGTCGAACTCCTGTCAATATTTGCATTAATGCTGTGGGATTCGGGGCCTAGCAACAGCTGTCTGGGCAGTAATGGACAGTGGACTACAACTAACCCATAGCCAACTGCGCGACTACACTGGGAAAAAGACATCGAGTATGATTGGTTGCAGTTTGGCCACATAGCAACGTGCTAATTCTCTTTCAAGGACTGGTGCTGCCCTTGCAATTACATTTTAAGCACTTTTATTAAGGGCAGTCTGCAGTTGAAAGGCTGGTTCTTTTCAGGCCAATGTCCCACTTTTTCGTGCCGTGTACACCCACACCCAGGGTGCGCAGCTCCTGCTGCCTGCGGTGGTCAGATGACTTTTATTCGTAAACTGAAACAGAAACTAAGCCGAAACCAGGAAAAGTTGTCGAGCAGCCGAAAGTAGAAAAAGCGTTTTGGTGTGGTCTTCGAAGAGGGGGAAGGGGGAGGAAAATACGGGCGGGGTGGAGTATATTTGAGCAAATTTTCCGCCTTGTTGTGGTCAGTCACCCCTAAGTGAGTGCCCGTTAACGTTTTTGGATCATGTTGCTCGTTCAACTTGGTTTTTGTTAATTTATTTCAATTAGCAGAAGAATGTGACGCAAACTGTTTCCGATGGGCCAGCTGCAGTTGAAAAGCAGCAGCAGCAGCAGCAGCACGACTGACACATGTCATACATACACACACCCCATTTCCTGCCCATCGCCACCCCCTCTGACCAACAGTCAACCGCATTAAGCATACGCCACCGGACAAAAGGCAACTTTGACTGTGGCTTTTTTGCGCTTTTGCAGCTGCTTGATTTTATGGCTCGTGACAATTGTCCGGGGCCTTTTGCACACACCCCCTAGCCTCTCGAATTTATTGTGCAGCAATTGCATTTAAATTTGCCAGCGAATTTCGTTTAATTAACGTCAACTGGACAACTGGGCGCTTGTGCCCCATGCCAAGCGTCTATTGTTGTTTTGCAACGAGGCTTGAAGCCTCGCCCTGAACTTGGTCGAAAAAATACTCTGCTCTTAGTTTCGATGATTTGCTAGCTACACGTATCCCAACTTTCCTCCACATGACTCGCTAAACTTTGGCCAACAATTTTCGGTTGTAATCGAAACATTTTGAACTGGTCGGCGTAGGGTTTTCATGCATAGTTGCACAAAATAGTTGGCAAAAACATGCTGAGCATCGTGTATTCTCTGCTAGTTTGAATAAGTAGAACTTTATGCAGATGAAAGTATACGGAGTCCTTTGTCTTCCTGTCAAAATATTGGGAATGCAGCAAGGGCCTCCCCCGCACTCAGCCGCACTTTTCAAATGGCGGTTAGATCAAAACAACGACATTGCGAAAATTTATGAGCTACACAATACACAATACACAATACACAATCCACAATACAAAAGAGCAAAACACACATGTGGCAGACACGAGACGAAATCGGATGAAATACGTACAGACAATCGGCCAGACAGCGATGAGAACCCCTTTGGATTGCTGAATAAAAATGTGTTTGGGTATGAAAACGGAACGAAACGAAACGAATGGAAATATTTCATTTTATGCTCATAATAATGACACCAACTTCAGGGGGCTGCGACCCGAGCCAAAAATGTTATAAAATGGTTGATTATGTGAGCGATTCCGCAGACTTCTGTCTAAAATGTGTGAAGTTTATGAACTACCGAGGGGGCATTGTAAACAAAACAAAATCCCGAGTGGCGCGACGGACATCTGGAGTTGTTTCAAGTGTCCGCCTCATAAAAAAGACATCAATTTCGAGTTTGTTTGGGCATAATAATAGTCCGAGAGGCGGCGGAATGAGATCTACGCGAAACTCATTAACAAAGTGATCCAACAAAACATTGTAATTATGAAGACGCCGCCACCGAGCAAAGATGGTCCAGAAGCAATCTTCAGATCGGACCAGCGAACGTGCTTCTCGATATGGCTCGGGGCTATTTTCAGCAGCATTCCGTAATTAAATACTTGAAATGGACTTGGCGGTGGACCAAGTGGAGCCGCAATAGGATCCGCATTGGGCTCTGTTCTTAACACCAATTAAATTTAGCGAGGATAGCCAGGCGCAAAACTAATGTACTTTAAAAAAATGGTAGAACCTTAAAAATATGTGCAAATTAAAATGATATATCAAATATTCACCAACTATTTTATGAAGCTACTGCTATATTACTACTATTATATTTTGAATCTAAGCTCCAAAGCTGTACTGGCACTTCGTCATTGAAGTGAACATTTATTCCAAGTGCAAGACACCAAGTCCATTGGCTCATCCCCAAATTTGAAGTTCAGACTAGACTCCATACAAGAACCCCCGTTTGGCACTCTTTTTCGTTGTTTTCGCACATGTTTGCATTATGGTTCATAATTATAGGCGCTGTTCGTGTGCCAGGCGTTGTGTTTGAATGTCAGAAGTTATGGCTTCCGAAGTGGGCGTGTGCCACAGCCCCTTCGGATTCTGTGGGAGAACGTACGAAAATGAGTTGGCAATAATCGCCGCTGGCCACACCAACGCCAACGCCCACGGGAGGAAGAATTCTTCACCTCTTCAAAACGAGATGGAAACCAAGATAGTCCACCTTTCTACCAGCGACTCGAACTTAACAATTTAAAGTACTCTGGCGGCCTTTGTTTTTGTGATTTCCAGTGAAACATGAAAACGGCAAATGAACTACGAATGGTCGGCAATGACTAACTACTCAGGGCCACTTCAGATGGGCCAAAGGCGGCTGATAAGATGAACAAGGGGCACAAAGAGCACGAAACCCGAAACATGAGAGTGTTGACGACCCAAAAGAGAGATGGTACAGTAAGGTCTCCATTGCGAGATCATCATATTTATTATGTTAAAAAGATTATGCAGGTAAGTCGCTTCTTAATATGAATACCAAATGCGATACTGTGACTTACGTGTCAACTGTGAGAAGCGCATAGAAGAGCCCTGTTAAGCAATCAATGTTAAGCAATCATATCTCGAAGGTAGCATAAGAATGTTAAAGTGCTATGTTATACATGAAATTAACTTGTTTATATTACGATTAATTTAACTCGATATGTTTTTACTGTACTTGAAAGAACTAAGAAGGAAAATGGGATCAACTCCCGTAACTATTTTCAGATGTTTCTTCTGCTTTTTAGCCACTCGGAATGATGTTAATTTCGACAGAGCAAACAATTGAAATGAGACAAAAACACAACCTGGCGCTGAAAGGTGTACCCCATCGCCCCTTCTCACTCCCGCACTCCGCAAACCTCTCACTCACTCCCCATCAACCAAACGCCTTCGGTTGGGCTTGTTTCAAGTGCGTGCCACAGAGGCAAGAGGCAAGAGGCAAGAGGCAACGCCTGATTAATTTGAACTGATAAGGCCGTCATTTGCTTTTGTGGCTGATGTGTACGCTGAAGAAACGTTGCGCAGGCGCAAAACATTTTCCAGGTCATAGGACCGACAACAGAAAATTCCCTTTATCTTTATCGCATTTTGAGTGAAACATGAGCAATGCTGTTACCATTGTTGTTGTTTACCGCCGGCCACGTTCGAAAACAATTACCCCACAAAGCAAACTGAGAGCGAATGAAAGGAGGATAGGCCCGATAAGCATCAAGAAAAGGTTTTAACGCATCGTCAACAACGCCACCAGCAACCACAACGCCCAGCGGCGACTTTTGACAACTGGCAAGCGGCAACATCGAGCCGCTGCGAATTCGGAGTTAACTCGCTGACGGAATCTGCAGGGCTCGGTGATCGGAGATCGGAGGTTCCTCTGATGCGCCCTAATAAAGTTGTTCAACCAAGTTGCTGTTGCATTTGATTCTGCTTTCGGCTTGGCTCTTCCTGCTTGCAACTTTTGCTGACCGTTAAGTATGTTTGGCAAACGCTAATAGCCTGCAGCTGTGCCTTGCAACTATCTGCTGGCTATCTGAGATCGTAGAAGCAGTCCACTCCTCCCCCTGAGTCGGGTGGAAAGCGCCTGGAAAAGAACCGCCCGACTGTACATAATTTAGCCAAGTTGGGGCCATAAACTGCAACGGCAGCTTTAAATTATGAGCGGGTTGGCAGCAGCAACTGCAGTTCATTTCGCTGCCTCACATTTCCAATTATAGACAGGGAAGCATATTTCACTTGATGACTTGGGTATGAGAACTGAAAAATACCCATTGACGCAAAAAGTGATTATTTCAAGAGTGATACTTTTACTGAAAGCGCATCTGTTAACAGTGAGAAGCGCAGAGGAAGGAACTGTTATTGCTAACACAACTTTAGATTATAAAATGGATCTCTTACTGTTACCCAATTCTTGGTTTTGAATTCATGAACTCAGAAACTCTTTATTTCTATTAGTTAATAATTTATTCCATTTAACGTAATCAAAGCTGGGCCTAGTATACCCGTCAAGTACAGGGTATGGCCTGCTCTGGCACTCACCCCGGCCTGGCAGTTGATCTAGTCGGCTGCTCGTTTCACCTGTTGCTGATACCAAACTGCTGGCGATGCTTGTGATGGTGCTGGAATAGCGAACTCCATTCCGCATCCACGCCCGATCGCTGGCATGCACAACATAAATTCAGGGGCTGACACACTTGGGTTCCAAAGGCGAGCTGGAGCTCCATCTCCATCTAAATCTCTGCAGGAGCTCCTGCTGCTGCACTAATTTATAGTTTGCGGACTAGGCTGGGTGACTGACAGGCAGGCAGGTTGAAAGAGTGGCAGGCCAGAAGGACGCTGCGACAGACGGACAAATTATTTGCTTGCCTTCGCGGCCAAAAAAGGTTTGCTACCGGTTCCATAAAGACTCGCAGAGATTCGATTCAGCGCTCCAAAGTGGCTGCACAGCCAAGGCATTTCGCTGGCAGGCCAAAATCGAATGCAAACCCCGAGGTTGACAGGACTGGCCGTCGATAACAATCGCTCAGATACACTGGGCACGCAGTGAGGCCTGCGCATCTACGAGATACTTTGCGTTCCTTATCGCCGATCAGCTTGTTTCGGGCATTTTCTCGTGTAATTTTCGCCTCGGCGCTGGCTCTGCATACAAATGAGTCCGGAAAAAGCCCTTAAAAATACAGAGCTCATTGGTAGAGCACTTGCTGTTTCTAGAATCAAATCCTATTCCCAAATACCAGCCAAGAGATTCAATTAAAATTATGATTTTGCATAAATCGGGAGCATGGGAACGGATTTGGGGGAGTCGCCACAACTTGTATCTAATGAATCACTTGGCCGCAGCTAACCGCAAATTAAATAGTCTTGGACAAAAGAAACCCATCCGCTATAAACTCTGTTTCGTGGGCGGCGCCAAGTTGAAATAAAAAAAATACTGTGCCTTTTGTTATTGCCACTGGATTTTTGGTTACGACTTCATCGTTCGCTTGCGCTTAGATATGATGAATGAAAATCCCAAAAATTAAAATTAATAAAAAGAAAAAGAAAAAACCGATCCAAAGAAATGCGTGTGCCAGAAAACTAAAAGTGGAAGCTGTAGACCTCGGGTTCTAAGAGTTTCCAGACTGAAGTTCATTAAATTCTGAGATCCGTAAAATATGCAAAGGCGTGCCCGGGCAAAGCAGATTATCTGGGGGCAACTGCTGCAAACTGACTTTTAATATATGATAATTAATTCATTATCGATGCTGCGACTCCAGACGGGCAGCCTGACAGCGCTGACAAGGATTTCACTTGCAATTAAAACGAACAAGGCACAAAAGCTTCACTGGTACTGAAGCCCAGCTTCTTGTTCTCCTGGCAGACAGAAAGGCAGACGGCAGCTTTCATTCATTAAAGCGCGCCCCAAACTGAGCCCCGACATGGACTAAAAACCGATTATCTGCATATAAGCCAACTAAAAACTGGATACAGCCACTTGGCCACTCTGGCCGCATCAGCAGCGCAAAGGCAAAAAATAATTGCCCAGAACTGTTTAACATATCACGAGAGCCGGGACTCGAATCGGGCAGAAAACAGCCGTCGAGTGAGTCTTTTATAAAAATTCGCAACATGTCATTGGAGCCGAGATGCCGTATCGTGAGGATTGGAGGTTCGGGCACCCTCAACTCAGTCGGCGGACGGATAGCATTGTCTCTGGCTCAGGACATGGACATGGACATCGTCGGGCATCGTCGGGCATCGACGTGGACATGTCAATGTCTATCTTTCTGCCGCTGGCTTACTCGCGAAACGTGTACCGCTCCGTCTCTGATCCATATCGACCGAAAGTTAACGCTTTAGCGGATTAAACATGGCTTTTAGCGTTAATTAACAACGAATTTTCGCAAAAATGCAAACTGCGCACAGCAACAGGAAGCTGCGCGAACAACAAGTAGACAGAATGTTCGTTGACACGAAACTGATAAGCCGGCCAACCGCAGCAACATCGATGGCTAACAAGTCGAAAACAGCGAGGTTCAAGGACCCTCGGGTGAGATTTGCGTTCCAAACTTCTGTCTGCCATTTACATATTATTCATGTGCAGGAGGCTTAAGAGCATTTATAAGCCAATTCTGCGCCAGTTTATTTATTGTTTGATCGATGCAGTTTAAGCCCTTTAAATGTTGGGCAAAATTAACTTTGACACGAGAAATTCAGTCATCCACTGGAATTTTTAATCAGAGTCAGCCGCTCTTAAAACCATTTAACTTTAGAAAACCATCAACGACCATCAAACCATCAATCAAAGGTTTCTTAACATTTCTCAATTTTGTTTCGGTCCTTATAACATTGAGAAGCGCAGAGAAGGCACTGTTAATGGCAAGAGTCATCTAGTGCATTGCAAGACTTCGTCACAAGACTCAACGCAAGAGTATTAATAAAATATTCTGTTTTATTCAAGCAAACTAAAAATTAACAAAATGGTTTAAACATTGCTTAGGTAATTAATCTACTATATACATGCATTTAGCTTGTTTAGGCAAACATTAGACTGCATTACAGTATTACACAGCAGAGGGTCAAGCGGTCTCTCTGAAGCTAAGATAACTTAAACGTAGACTAGACCATTAATTTAACTACGCACTAAGTCGATTGGAAGAATCGCGTGTAACGCTATAGGGAAGCACTTGGAAGTGTTGGAATTGCAAGACCTACAGCTACAGTATTTCTTATACCATTAGGAAGCACATCTGTCGACACATACACGTATATACAAAGAACCTTTCGTTGCTCGTATACCATAAACTTAATGTTAAATCACAGTGGCGAGATTTGATTTTGACGCCTGCCCCAGCGGTTCACAACCGACCCAGTGCAGACGTGCGCCTGCAACAGCCAAATAGGATCCCCAGGGACCTCGGATCGGGATCATCCAGTTCATCTGGGCGGGCAGAAGCTGAAGTAGGGGAAGAGCTGGCAGTGCAGGGAGTAGAAGCGCTTGGGATCGGTCTTCATATCGAAGCCATCCACCTTGATCACGTTCCACTGGTTTTTCATGTGGGCATAGCTAAAGGACACCTGGTCCTGGAACGTATCCTGGCGTATGAACTCCATGGGCTCCAAGTGGGAGTGGAAGTTGTCCACCACGGTTAGAGGGACTTTCAGCAGGTGTTCTGTTTAATAAACAATATACACATATAAGTTCAGGGCCGTTTTCGTTCACTGCGCACAAACTCACCTATAATAAAGCCCATTGTGACATCATCCGGAAAACGTATCTTGTCGCCAATGCTGATAAACTTGCCGCCACCTGCTATGGGTAGCATTTTCAAAGTCAGGGCTCTACTGAGGCAGAAGCCAGCGCCGCCAGTGGCGAACCAGAAGGTTATCTTCTTGTTCGTTGTCGTGTTCTTCTGCAGATCGAAAGAAAGAAGACGGAAGAGAAGAGGGGTCAGATTAACGGAAGAACTGGTTCATGAATGGGTAGCCCAAAAAAAGGGCATGACTGGGACTGGACCAAAGCCAAACTCAAATAAATATCCCTTTTTTCCTTGCCTTATTTCTGGTTTTTGGCAATGGCCCAGAGAAAATCGACACGAAATGAAAAACAAGACCGAAAAATCTTAAGACCGAAACGTGGCTTGATTAATTGACCATGTAAATGGACATGTGCGAGCTGGAAACTTAATACATGGGCCTGGACCAAAAGTAAGCCGAGACTCGACAGGATCTTTCTCCCGCAAATGAAGCGTAAAGTTTGGGTTTTTTAATTATGCACGCTGCTGTGATCAGGGCTGGATTGGCCTGAATGGATTTCTGACCACGAAGTCCGCCTGGTTGCTTTTTGCCCACATCCCTGGCAAGCCGATAAAACTATGGTCTGCACATTCATTACGGGATCAGCTCGCGGTAGTTCAAATGGATCGGTCTGGAAAACGGGTTCAAATTCGGACTTAAACTGGGACTCGGATTCAGGTTGCTGCTGCTGCTTTTGCTATTGCTGTTGCTGTTGCTCTTTTGCCGCGCCAGATCATATCGGTTATTAATGATAGCTTGCGCTGGCAGCTGGAAGCCAAATGGCGGCATAGACAAATGGCCCTGGTGGTAACATAAATAACGGCCACGGTTCGCTTTTGGGCCGGGCCAGCAGATGGAGAAAGGCGATCGCAGCCAGGCTTGTAATTACGAGCTATATAGGAAAATATGCAGAAATAACTGGCATTTGCACTTACGCTGTCCAAGTGGATCTCCAGCGGCGATGAGATGCTCGGCTTGCCCAGATACCAGTCCACACTGGGGCTGTACTCGTCCAGCAGTTTGACCAGCCTCGGCACATTGACATAGTTGTCATCGTCGAAGTGACAGAACCACCTGGAAGACAGTAACGAGAGTTCAGTCAAACTAAAATTATTATATTTCGCTTAAAATAACTTAACAATTACAGACGGCCCAAAATGCCAGCTCACGTGGACTTGACACTGGAGGAAATGACCAGGATTGCTTTGGGCGTGCCTGAGTTGACCCACGTAAATGTGGCTGTACTCCAGAGTCTCCTAAATGTGCTGCTCAAGAAACTCAACTGCCAGAACGATATGGTGAGAATAAGCGGCTTCGAGGGCAAGTGCATGGAGCGGATACTCGAGCAATCCAAAATATCTCCGCTGCCCTTCGATGTGGAGGCAATCGTTCCCATTTCCGAGCAATTGGACAAGGTGAAGGAGTTGGAGGAACGCATCAAGCAGCTGGAGTGCAAGCTGGAGTGCCACTTCCAGCAGATTCGCATTTGCAACAAGGCCAAGGACAAGAAGTACAAGATCAATCACGCCGAGCAGTATGCCTCTCCTTGCGAGGATCTGTGCACCGTTTGCGACGAGGACAACAAGATCGCCTGCAGTCTATTGGCCAACATGGACTTTATGAAAAAGCTGATGCGCCGCATAGCCACACCGATGCTGGACCGAATGGAGGAGGTCAGCCACAAGCTGGAGAACTTCTACATTAAGCTTCAGGCGTTCCTTAAGCAAACCGAAGCCTTGTTTACTCGTTTGGAAATAGTCAAGCAGTGTGTGGTGGAGATCGAGGGCCTCAGGACTCTAGTTCAGGAATATAACATCACTTTCCTGGGCACCATGGAGGAGCTGCAGGATATGCTGGACAGCAAGCTGGACAAGGTGCACATGCCTGCGCTAAAGAAGTACATACGGGATCGTTTCGACGATATAGATCGCCGGCTGAGATTGATTGAGGAAAAGGATGCATGTCCCCGGGCCGCCGGGTTTATCAACACGGGAATATGCTGTCTATCCTGTAATAGTTCCAAAGTGGGTGTCGACGTGGGTCCTCAAACCATGGGACTATTCCCGGACGCTCCGGCCAGGCACATGCATCCAAAGTTGACCGGTTCACCGGTCAACTGCCAGAAGACCGTGGTCTGCAGATCCGTCGAGAAGGAACCCACCCTCATGGTGCGGGTAAACAATCTCGATCTGAGTGTCCTCGCCCAACGCCTAAGTCGTCCTGCCTCCGGAAAAGTCTGCAAACTGCCCGAAGCCAACGACGCCATCTATGGCGTTCGCAATTCCTGCATATCCGGTATATAAGACGCTGACCAGTACAACTTACTGCTGGTCGCCATCCAAATCGATTAGTTTATGCAATAAAGAACACAATGCAAGGCTGCGTCCGTTAAGCCGCATACAAAAAGTGCACTAATTTAGATTGCAATTACCCGGGTTGAAGGTAAGAGCCATGTCTGTAAATTCAGATAAAGCTGCAGCTGCGCTTTTTATAGTGACAAACGATCAGCCATATCCGGTAGCCCACGGTGGACTAATGATGGCATTAAGGGGCAGCTGAAAGGTCCACGCTGACCATCATTATCGTAGCGTTTGCCATGGGTGCAGTTCCCTGTTCGTCGAGGGGATCCCCTTAAAGAAGATATTGCTAGCGCGGGAATTCACTGGGGTTCCAGCAAGGGGGCTCGATAAAGAGAAATTCGCAAGTCATACTCTACGGCAGTCGGGTAATCAGATTTAGTACGCTTTTTGCTGCTTAAAACCACATATTTCAGAGAAATACTATCTGCTTAAATAGGGAGTTACATTGATGAATGTAAGGTGAAGTTGGACCTTTCAGGAGCTGACTTAATGGTTATTTCCCTTATGTATTTACTATATATCTTTTTATTTGATTTTCCTACAGAGTATTTTCCGCTTCGACCAGCCAAGTAGTTTTCGCGGGCTGAAGCGACTTTCGTCGAGCTCGTAAGTATTCAATAAAATCGAATCGAACCCCGGAGGATTGGCTTGTCTTGTCTGTTTGTCGTTGCGTCTGTAGGTAATTTAATATAATTTTTATTGCATAAGACTAGAGTAGCCAAGGAGCTGCAGCTCGTGTGGCACTCAGTTGACGCTACTCCCAAAGCCTGGCATTCATAAATTACCTGGCTGTATGATGTTGCTGCCGCGTCTAGGACTTTGGCTGCTATTGCGGCTGCCACATGCGATACCTGTGCGAAAAGGCCGCAACTCGCCGAGTTTTAACTGCCTCCTTAGCCCTCCTACATCTGCGACTCCCCCATCCCAGCCTGAGTTTCCTCGTGACGCATAAAAATGCGCGTTTAATTTGCTTAATTATGCACAGAGCTCCTCCGTTTTTAGCTCCCCATCTAGGTTTTCCATAGGCAGCTGCTTTCCCCGCTGACAAATTGAAATCTAGACGCTGGTTTATGTTTGTTGTCGTTTAATTAACGCCAGTCCCCCTTTGATTTCATTGGCATTTATGAAAATGTTTTCATTCGGCGGTTCTTTCGATTCGGGTTATCAATTAGGGGATCGCTGATGGTGGCTTTTCTCTGATTCTCCATGTCGCGCACTGTTTGTTTATTTCGGGTTTGCTGGCTTTCTGTTTCTTTGTTTCTATCTGCTTCGGGTTGCACTGCCATGCAGTGCGAGAAAAATGTCCCAGAAATGTTATATTCTTCAAGTTATATAAAAACAATCAAACAACCTGTTTGTAAAACAAGCAAAGCCTATTTAAAATCCTTCCTCCTTCACTTTCAGTCGAACTTTAAGTAATTACATTTATTTGCGACTATCCAAATAAATGTCCTGCACATTTCTGCCAGTGCAGCGGAGTGTGTGGCCGCTGGCCGAGTAAAACTGAAATGCGAAACGAGTGCACACTTTAGTTTATTTCCATAGCCGTTTTTCCAATTATTCGCGCTGCTGCAGCAGCTGCCACTGCCACATAGCACATAGCACATATATGTGTACATGGCTATAGGTTTAACCGATGCTGATGTGGGCAGATTTCGATCAGTTCGCCAGCTGGGCTCTTACTTGAAAAATCCAGCCCGACCCACACTTAACCCCCTTTCACCCACTAAGGCATAAGAAAGAAGGAAACAAGTTCAAAAAAATCAGTAAAAACGCCGGGGCGTTGGCGGCTGCGAAGTCATTCCACATTGCAGGCGAAATGAGTTTATGTCTGGAGCCACAATAAAAAATGATTGACGGGGCACTTCAAGTCGGCCAAAGGAGATACATCTGAGTTGCAGGCAGGCTGCCCACAGCCCAAAAAAGCGGGCTTAATAGATTTCGCATTAAGCGAGCGGCAGGCAACTTAGTAACGAACGAGCCTGCAAGCCGCGCTAAAAGTATTTTGACAGCCGGCCAAGATAAGCGATCGCCAAAAACCTCGTCAGACGACGATGACGAACTGATTTCATTCGGTTTCTGTTTCTGTTTTGTTTTTCGACTCCATTTCAGGAATGAAATGCCTGCAATTAGCAATAAGTCAGCTGTCATCTGCCCGAACAGCAGAAAGTATCTTTCGGTCTCCAGTTTCGCGGATTGATACAAATCAATGTGTCATTTATGCTTGTCTGTGGGGGCAGACAACATGATATTTACATTAAGCAGCAGTGCGACCACTTAAGTCACCCGGAATGTTCGCCTCATTAACGGGCTGCATCGAAAGCAGAGGGGGGAAATTAATCTTTTTCTTTCAATGCATCGACGCTTTCCATGCACAGGGAAAAACAGAAGTTCGGATACTTTTACTCATGGCAATCGTTATGAGTTTATGCTTTTAATTCAGCGTGCAAGTGCAGCTTTTTAAGTAAATATATGCTTAAATACATTTTTGATTTACACTGGAAATAATTGTAGCTAGCTATACAGTGGCATGATCTATAAGATCGTGTTGCATATGATTAATTTATGATGCTCTTACAAATGGGACGACAAATGTTTCAACTTTGATTTATAAACCATTTTTGAATATATGATATTTACAATTTTTTTTTATTTATTTTAGTACATTTTTTTGTTGTGCACTTAAATGAGTCAGATGCGCCTGCGCATCTACAAGGCATTTCCCTCGGGCGGCTGGACAAACAATTGAAAGGCATTTGTCAACTGGCGTCTCTTGCGAGGCTGACAAAGCAAATCATTAATTCTGGGACGGCGAAGCCGTATCTTTGTATCTGCATATCTTGTGGATGCGCGCACTCGAGCCCGCAAATTGAAGGCAATTGCCGGAGATTATGCGAATTTCCGTGGGTGTGAGTGTGGGCCTTGTGTTGGCAAAAGGCGCTAATTGATATGTAGAGCAAAGCAATGCAAGTCCACTTCCCGGATGTGGAGTAGCAGTTGCATTTCCTAGTCCAACTCCCATATGC
This sequence comes from Drosophila erecta, assembly GCF_003286155.1. NCBI lineage: Eukaryota > Metazoa > Arthropoda > Insecta > Diptera > Drosophilidae > Drosophila > Drosophila erecta. Next base: position 20,904,120 of record NW_020825198.1, read on the forward strand.
AGATACATATATGTGGCTGTCACTGTTGCAACTGCAGTGAAATTGCCTGTTTCCGCTGCCACAATTCCGACACAGATTTGAGCGTTTTTTTAATGCCTCTCATGTGGCGACGCAGTGTCAACAAATGCATTTTGCGTTCTCCCTTTCACCATGGAATCAATTGAATAATTGGGATTGTTGTGGTGGTTCTGCCACAAGTGGCAAATAAACGAAATTGATGCGTTTCTAAGCGGCAAGAAGGGGAAGTGTTGGTGGTCGCCACTTTAAGGAAAAACTGTTTAGCTTCACACGCAGCTCTTCGCTCTCTCTATAAATAGCTGCCCCTGGCCGCAAAAAACCGTGGAAAAGAGGGAAAATTTTCTCACACATTGCAGCCAACTTAAGCATCTGGATTTCTGGATTTCCCCACGCACACAAGTAGGCAGCCCTCCAGCCAAGAAAGTGCATTAGTGGCACCAACCGCGATTAAAACTGTCGCAGCCATAGATGGATACACGAATGCGAGTGCGAGTGACTCTATTATTTTATGGCTCAATGTGGGATTAACCCCAGTCGGCTGCCCTGGGAATTTCCCTGATGAACCGTATCAAAAACCGGCGAATCCGATTCCCACGCACCCACAGACTTTTGGAGTAGCATGCAGCAGCATTAACATCATCATCAGCCGGGGCTTGATTGATGCGCCCCAAACCGATCCTTCGGCACCATTTCTCGGCTGCCCCATTTACATGTTATGCTGTGAATATTACGCACATTACGTGTTGTAATTACAGCCAGGGTCTGGGTACCCGAAAAGAGGCGCTCTTATTATGTCAAAATGTTGATTACGAAACGTGCCCGGTCGAGAGAGTATCCGTGAGATGCGGCGCAACCTCGTACTGCAATCAGATAAGTGCCCGTTTATACAATTGCCTGACAAGTTTCGCCAGCCACATTTTGTAGGTGTGGCCAGCACAAGGCACACACCCAAGTCAGCCAAGAGATAAATAAGAACCTGAGACAAATAAATCGAAAGAGATTAGGTCGGGCAGCTTTGCGACTGGAATTCAGAGTCGAGAAAACACACAAAACTAATTAATAAAATACCCCGAGATTGGGCCCTAAGCCAAAGGCAAATGTCGCACACAGTGGGGCACTTGGAACCTTTGGCGCCTCCGTGGCCTGGAATTTCTATGTGCTCACATAATTGATGATTGCTGCTGCTGTCGGCTTTTTGTGGGAGTTCCGATGGAGTCTTGACTGGCAGGCCAGGTCATCGCCTAGCTGTCTGTCGCTCTATGACTTGCAGTTGCTATTGTTGCTGCTGTAGTTTTAATTAAATTGCACTAATTGTTTGGTATTATAATGGATACCCAACACCGACGAGCAACGGCGGCAACGGCGGCAACGGCAGCTGCAATTAGCCAGTCAAGGCGAGCGAAAGGCAATCCTCCAGCCGCCGCACAGTGGGCAAATAACTCATGTTTTATGGCAAATAAATTCGCATTCGCAATTAAAACAAGCCGCTGGATTTGCATTTAATAGTGCTACTTTGGCACGGGACGCCCCACGGTGGCCGAAACCGATTGCGCGCAACATGTTGCTGCCGTGCGTAAGAGTCGTTCGGCGGCAGCAGCAACATTCGGTTGCAAGCAGCAAAGCAGCGTGGCATAATTGCCAGTTCGAATGCACGTTAATTAACCTCTTTTTCATGTTGTGCTCGGGTTTTTCTTGGGCCAGGCTGGGATTTCGATGTTGCCTGTTGCCTGTTGCCTGCCGGCTCTTAAACGCTGCCAATCAGCCAGAAGGATGCCCGGACAGTTTCCTGTGCCACCTGATACCACTTCATATCTCTTTTGGTCTCATTTTTGCCTTCTCACCACCAGCGGCAGCCACATAAACAACAGCAGCCGAAGCAACCACTGCCCCATCTTGCTCATAACTGCACATTTTCATTGCTGGCCATTTATTTTGTTTCAACAATTTGTTGCAGTGCCTGTTGCCGTGGCTATTGATTGCATGCTCCGCGCTCGCATAATGACAGTTTCAAGTTCTAAGCCAAAACGGCCAGTCAACTTAAGAGGAAAGCCAGCCCAGCCAGCCAACCCATTACATCCCATTGCAGCACCAAACCCTGCCAGTCTCGTCATCCTCATCATCTGAAGTCCAAGCATGTCCAAGTTGTTCTAGATTTCTTGGCTGCAGTTGCTGCTGCAGTTGCTGCTTTTGCTGCTCGGCGTAATTACAAATAAGCAAAAAAGAGAAAAATATAAAGGAGGGAGGAATGTCTAGGCTGCTCCTTTGGGCGCTAGTTGAAGTGTCTTTTCTGGTCCGCTCCTCTTTCTTCTCGGACGGCGGTCGCCGGACAAGTTTTGAGTGGATGTTGCTGCTGCGTCTTAATTGCGCAAATTAGAACGCATGGCAGCTGCAGCACAGAGCGGAGAACTGGGTGTTTGTATGGCCCATGGACAGAATGCTGGGCTTCTCCTGCGGTCGCTTATTAAAAGCATTAAGGTCTATTATTACAGCAGCAGCTAACCACAAGGAGTCATTGCTCTCCAGTTGTGCAGCAGAAACGCATCGAGCCCTATAAATATGACAGCATTTTAGGGGATCCAGTCGCTGCTGCGCCTCTGCTGCAGATGCAGCTTGCAACATGACCTCTTAACTCAGCAGCTAACGCCGTAATTCTGCGTGAAATTGAAGCTGAGCACACGTATGGATTTCCAATCAGGGGGAAATGGAGAAGCGAAGACATTAACATACATGAATATAAATGGCGTTCCCCATATATCAGCTTCTTTTTAGTATCTTCTTCTTCAACAAAGGTGCCTACATGTCACTTGCCACGTTAGATACTACCTATCATAACTAAGTTTAACGTACAGCTAATACTCACTTTTTGCCGCTCTCCAGGAAGACATCCAATTCGGCGGACATTTTGCAGCAAAGCGCCTTGCGAAAATGGCCCTGTGAGCATTTCGTGTTGATGAGATGGCCCTCTGCAAGGAGAAAGAGAATAAGAGGGGAACGAGGTGAAAACTCTGATAAAGATTGGTAATTAAGCGGGCCAAAACAAGAAACAGAAGGAGCCGATGGTGGATGGTGACCGTGGGCCCACTTCTATGTTAATTAACTAAAAGACCAGGCTTCGCAGCCCCAGAACGAACAGTAGCTTGTTAGTCGAGAATGCCGCTCATATCCAGCGGATACATTTTGTATCGTTTGACAGCCGCCGCCGCAGATAAAGATGCCCGAACAAAAAAAAAGTGAGTAAAAAAGCATAAAAAGCGCAAAAGCAGAGCAACGCACAAAAAGTTTTGCTCCTTAATTGGATGAAAATTGTTGAAATATTTAAACACAAGACAACTGGGGGACTGGAACTTATCCTTTGTCCAGCCAGCTCTGCACATAACTCAAAATCCCCGAGCGTGTTTAGCCGAATCCTTTTGGCCTAATCAAAATACCAAAATGGCTCTGCATGTCTGTATCTCAGTTTGTGTGCGAAACTTGAGATCGTCTTGGGGTCTAAAGTTCTGGGTTTTCTGTCTGCAGCGTTCTACATCCTCGTTGTATCTACATCCACTGTCTGCGTCTGCTGGAGTATGCAAAATGGAAATACAATTTTTTGAACGAAATTGAAATTTGAACTTTTTTTAATTAAACCCCAAGAAAATCGAAGCGCAGCTCAGGCTGCAATTCAATTAAAATGCGGGTGAGTGATGAAGCTTCCTCACTCGCTCTGCTCCTCTATGGGATATGGGATATGGGATATGGTATATGGAATTTATAAACTTTAATCGGTTTTCGGATGGTCCAGACAGTGGCCAATATTAGGCGGTGCCGATGGGCGTGGCACTTGGCTGATGTGAAACTTAATTGAGAACGGACAAACCGAAGGCAGCGGATTGAAAAGGCAAGGGATCGGGTTGTTTTTTTCTTTTTTTGGTTGAATTGGGATCGAAAGGTAAGAGGTCGGTCGGTCGGTCGGTCGGTGTTTGGCAGGTAAAAGGCTGTTCTCTTTTGTGATAAATTCGATTTTCTCCCTCGCTTGAAAATACATATAATTTTTGGGCGAAAAAAATTGAAATCATCACGGTTGAATCGGTTAAATAACTAATGGCTTCCTCTACTCACTTGTCTTCTCCTGGTAGTAGTGATCATCGGTGTCCGTGAAGAACCAGGTCTGCAAAACAAGGGAGAGGGCATCAAGTTAGTCGATCGATATTTGCATAATTGTGGTTCATGTAAATTACAAGAAATCGTAGCATGGGAAACTCTGCAGTCAACAGCCTACTCGTTGGACTCCTCAGACGACGGCATAATTATTCAAACACAAAAAAAAACGCGTTTGGTCAGCAGCTTTTACAAGAAAGCGTCCGGCAATCAGATAACAAAATTCCCACACACCCTGATGTCTTCAAAAGCGGTTCAAGAAATAACTCAAGCAAAAAGGCCCACAGAAGAAGCGTCTTTTTATGCATCGCTGACTGCGGTAGGGTTCTGAATTCTCAGGCGGTAGTACACAGTATTTCTCGCTCATTAGTGGCTTTCTCCAAGCCCAGCACAGCCGAGCCACAAAATCTATTTCGCGACATTGCCCAAGGGCTTCTATGGTCCTAATAAATTTGTTACTCGAACAACTCAATTGGCTGCAGTTTTCCCTTAATAACTTTTTGCCTGTGCCTTTGTGTCAAATCAGGCGAAAATCGCTTTAAAGCTTTGACAAGCACACGAACGGGGCTATATGGCCGTTGTTGTAGCTGTGGTTGTTAGCCAACTTGCTGTTGGCCATGTAGCTGTCGTCGTTTTGCGAAGTAAGAGGCACGGCAACAACTTGGGCAAACAATACGCCCGCTCCACAAGCATTTTGAGCAACGACTTGTAACAGTTAGAAAGTCAACGTTTGCCAGTTCGCCTCCACTCGGAGTTGGAGTTGGAGCTGGAGTTGGAGCTGGAGCTGGAGTTCTTTATCCACAACATTGGAAGGCACACACATCCAGCACAGCAACACCAGCAACATCGACGTCGCTGAATTTTCATGGATTTTTACGAGATTTCCTTTTTCCAGCTCACTTTTTCCACTTTTTTCTTTTGAGAGAGTCGTCTGGATGCTTCCCCGCTTTGGGGCGAAAAATGTTAACACCATGTTGCCGGCTTGTTGTTGCAAGTTGCACGTATTGTTGCTGCTGTTGCAGATGCGGCAGTGGCAAAGGCTGCTGCGCTGCAGTTGCAGTCCGCACTTGACTAGCTTTTAATTTATGTGACTGTTCCAACTGTTGACAAACAGCATTACAACGTGTTTCGCAAATTTATGGCGAAACTTGGCCGCTCTGATGGAAGTGTCCCATAAATAGAGTTCTTTAGAACGCCCAGTTAATTGAAAGCAGCTATTGGAAATGCGGAGCCGCACAAATCAGGGAATAGCAGTGTCTCTAGAGATGGCAAGCCATTGAAGTTAAAGTATATACGATCCAAACACCCTGCAATTCAATACACAATATGTCATTTACAGATTGCGCATAGACTTGTAGTTAGATTAATGTGCGCTGGCAAATCGCTTAAAATCCAGACGAAGTATATTGAGTTCATAAATTTGGCCAACACTTGGTAGCAGAAATCTGCAGAGTTTTGCTGGATTTTCATGGCGTGGCATGCACTCAATTGGAACGAAGCGATTGCCACAACAATTCGTTATGTTTTCGGCGCCCAAGAGGGAAAAAGCCAACAGTTAAATAGGCGGCCCAGGAAAAGCACAAGCCAAACACCAGACCAGTTGGCCAGCTTTTGCCGTTGCTGTTGCTGTTGCTGTTGCTGTAGCTGCAGCTCCACTTGGCCAACAGAGCAAAAGCCGCAACAAGCAATGCATTTTCAATGGCGTCTGCGTTTCTAACTGCAGCTGCGGGCCAAAGGCAACTGTGGCCAACCATTTGGACAAACCATTGAAGCATTTTTGGCCGCTGGCTCTCGCCGTCCCCCTCCCCTACCACTGGCTTTGTTTTTTCTCGGTCGCGCTAAAATTTAATGCCCACCCTAGCGAAACCCCTCCCAACCCCAGCCCAATCCTCACCTGGAAAGCACGTGGGGTGCGGTCAGCTAGCCGCGCATTTGGTCTGCGGTTGCAGCTGGCCTTACATCTGGACCAGGCCCAAACTGAACAACTCCGCCATTCCGAGTAAGCCAGCTTTGTCTGCATTTTGCAGCATGGGGCTGGCCGAAACCGAAGGAAAATACTGAAAATTATAATGTACGAGCTTATGGGCGGGGGGCGTGGACAATGGATATGCTTTCCCAAAATATTGTCCAAGTGAAAGTTTCGTCTCAGGATGTGACTAATTTCGGCGAGACTGCCACTAGCTAAGGCGAAAATGTATCTATCGATCGATTTTGGGAAGTTGCCCGTTCCGAACTAATAAAAAACCCATCAAATTCGGATGGCAAAATTTCGGGCCATATTAACTTAACCAATGCCGCGCTTTGTGATAAAAAGTTATACAACTTAATTTGTTGGTCATAACTTTTATGATGAGTCGCGAGAAGTTCAAAAAGAATGTCAAATTACCACACACTATTTTACATCTTTTTCAAATAACCGTAAAGCATGTAACTTATTCCGTGGCTGCGTGTTTGATTAACTTGGGGGCATGCCACACACTCAATCTTGAAGCTAAATACTCGATAACAGCCCGAAGATAATTTATCCCCCGTACCAACAACGAAATCTCTTTAAAAACTATAATTTATGCTCAAAAAGTCATACCCATAGACGTAAGTGCTTCCCATAACTATAGGCTCATCAGCAGCTACGCACGCACCGTTCAATTCAGGAAGCGACCGCAAGATTCTGGGCGTTTCGCATTTTGCGTAATCTTCTCCAGCTACAGAAACCACAAAGCCTGGGATTTTAATTATGGGTTTTTGGGCTCTCTCCCTTTTCGTTTATTTTTGGTTTTGGGTTTGACCCTCCCCCGAAAACACCTGCTGACCCCGGGTTCTGAAATCTTTCCACACCTGAAGAGCCATTTGCCCTGGGCAACTGAGTGTTAAGTGCTCAGAGGAGACACAGAACGAAGCAAATGAATCAATTACCTGATTTGCTGCGAGTCAAAGCAACTCTCTGAAGGCGAACAGAAGGGGTATGCAGAGAGGCATGCCACTCAGCATTCAATTAATGCGATGGCAAAGTGATTAAGAGCCAATCAAGCGGCACATTTTGAATTCGAATCGAATCGAATTCTTTGCTCTTCTGTGGATCAGCAGAACATGCCATTCCATATAAAAGTATACATGTGATGTGTTCGCAGCGCAAATATGAAATGTGACAACGAGGAGCATTAAAGAGGAAGTAGCATGCGGGCCTTTGAGGGTTAAAAAGCGAGATGAGTTGGGTGGGCGGGTCGATTGGTTGGCTGGTTGGTTGGCTGGCTGGTTGGATGGACATCTGACGAAATTGTGTCGCCGCCAGCAACAATTGAAATTCCAATTTATTGCGAATTGAATTCAATTGAAGAGCATTGAGAGCACAACTCAAACAGAGCAAAGGCCTTGCAAAAGTTCAGGCACGGGCTGTTACTGTATGATAACCCACGAATGGGTATGAATGCAGTTTATACAGTCGGTTTTAGTAGCCAGAGGTTAGAGGATCAGCAATAATGCACAAAACTACTGCTAAACACATTTTTGGTGCAACTATTAATGACCTTTCCCTCACAGAAACAACTTTTAAAGTCTAAGATTACCATTGCGCCAAAAATGTTGTCATTTCATAGGGAAAAACCTAATTGTATATCCCATGCTGTCTTATTTTATTATTTTTAAAAGCACTTTAGCCTGATGTCCCACTGTATGGAACTGCTCCATAAACATTCGTGTGGTTTGGAATTGTATCTCGTGCGTTGGCGGCACACTTTCGGTGCGTCTATGGTCATTAATTGGCCTTTGATTGGCGTTGCATGCTCAAACACATTATTCAGAATATGAATCCGACTCCAAATTAAACCAGAGCAGCGCAAATAAACGCTTAAATACTTAAAGAACGCGGATGGCTGTTCCGAGTTATTCGTCATGAGCAGCTTCATACAGTGGGCCCTCTGGTGATTCATCATTGGGCCTGGACGGGAATGGCTGTCAACGTCAAAGAACCGTGAGCTAGGAACCAGGAACCAGCTGCTTGGAGTCCAGTGATTCGGCCGTGCTCAAACCCAGAGTGGCGACATTAAAGCGCAGAAATGCCAGCAAAGGAGCCGAGTTAATGAGATTTAGGCCGCAACTCTGGGACATGGCGCGTTTAGAATTTAATAGCCACAACTGGCGACCGGCATCACAAAAAAAAACACAAACACCACAGAATATCAGCACCGAGTGGTCTAACCGAGTTTTACGACATTGTTTTTCCAGGGAGCCGGCCAGCAACTACATGTGAGCCTAATAAAATGCGACGAGCTTTAAAGAAACCTCGTTTTTCCCCGGAATCAAAAAGAATCAAAAGAACAGCATAGTGGCTAACTGGTTCCGTTTCCATGCGAATCAATCAAACAATAAGTCAGGCGGCCAAAACTGAAGCTTCATTAAAAGTAAATGTTCAATCTAGACAAGCAAATCGAGACAACCACCCACGGGAACACTCCGTGGACAGCTGTCAGTCCGCGTTTGCCGATCTATCCGTGAATTGGGACTCGGATTCGGATTCGGGTTCCGAGATCCAGAGATCCAGCGCTGACATTTGACATGCGTCCGCTGCCCCAACAAATGAGGCAAAGACTTCTGCGATTGCTGCTACCGTGGGTTGCATGCAAATCGGAGCTGCTGCGGAAAACTGCAAATGTGGTAGCCAAAGTCAGTGCAGGTCGGGGCAAAAGTTAGTGGAAAACTGGCAAGCGGGAATAAAAACGAAAATGCAAAACGATTTCCCTCCTTGTCTCAGCCGCATTGGGCATTCAATCAAAGTCGAGCTGCAGTTGCGGCTCTCCGCTTTTGGCCAAAACTGTTTACAGTAATCTATGCTCATTTGTAAGCATGAAAAATTTGAATCATTCATCAAACGTCCGACAAACAATTGGGTGGAAAGCGGGGTATCGACAAGTACCAGATCTCTCGATCTTCAATGGTCAATACAGATACGGCTGCCGCGTTTCGACTGGTTATGGCCCACTAATAACTTGGTTACAATAAAGCTTACCAATATATTACAATATATTTTCATTGCAAATAAAACTGATTGGTTTGCTATTTATATTTTGTTTAGGAGCTAGCTAAATTTAAGGAACAGTCAAGCTTTGTAGGTGTGAATAGATAGTTTCAAGATAGTTTCTTTACAAATATGTTATTTTACTTAAGTTTTTTAACATATCCGCCAAAAAAACCGGCGAAACCCAAGTGCCTCTTTAATCACCGCTAAGAGTTGCTCCCCACGGATATCTTAGATTGTTGTTGCACGCACTCCCCACCAAGAAAGAGTACCCACAACTTGTGATCCCCAATCCGAGCCATCTCAAAAACAAGCTCAGCACTGATTCGACATCGGGTTCGCCAAGTCAGGCTTTGCCCTTTTATGGGCGCTGTCTTGGCAACAACACACGAAACATTAATCAACGGCAACAACAACAATGACAACGGCAACAGCAACAGCAACAAAGCAGCGACAATAATAACAACAGCAGCAGCTGCAACTAGCAATTACAACAAATTGTTTTCAAACGCTGCTGCCTGCGCAGCCAATCAAATCGAACGCAACTTTGAGTTGTTGCCCGTCGCTGCTCCACATTGCTGTTAACCACACAGCAAATGACGTGCAACAACATGGGGCACAGATTTTCCATCAAAATAATTGGCCAAAACCGAAAGAAAAACGAGGAAAGATGAGCGGAGCTGGCCAATTGTTGCCGGCGATATGTTGCTGTCGATGCTGCAAAATGTTGCAAGTGCACAGAGCCGACTTATGTTGCATGTTGCACGGTGAATGTTTCTCAAGCATTTAGTGTGCAAATTGTGGCAGCCAATCGATGGCGATGGCAGGACCGATAACAGTTTCCACCTAAAATAAAAGCAGCAACTTTAAAGTTTAAAACGCTCTGCTATTTTTAAGCTGCTTTCCGCTCCCGAGGGGAGAAAAAAACCCTTTTTTTGCTGTTGCTGTTGAAAACGTGCTCGTCAAGCATTTTTACAATTTTCCAAAGGTATTGTACACACACGGGCATATGCCCTCGGGGGTTATTTATTTGTGTTTTCGGTTCATGGTTATTTTTTCCTTTATTTTTGTGACGTGGTGATGTGGCTGCTTGGCTGCAATGGCAGTCAGGAACGTCAAATGGAGGGGACGAGTGCAGTTTTGTGTAAACAATAACAAAACACATTTGTGACGCGTGATTTTGCATAAGTTGGCACTTGGCTCAGACGATATTGCTGCCACAACAGCAACCAAACTGAACAATGACTACAATACATATCCTTTCGCAACATGAAGCTCCTTGGCCGCACGAAATTCGATTATATTTCGGTTTAGCAGCTTAGCACTCAATGAAATCATAAACAAAAGCGATCGTTTTGGCAAGGAAAAAACAAATGCCATTAGCCGTGTTCGTACTCGCTAAGCCCCAAATGAATGAAGACATTTTTATGGCCAATTAAGCGATTGCCAAAAAAAACAGAATCATAAATCGCCAGACATTAAATTAACCAAAGGCATCAAATCCATTCCCGCCAGCTTAAAAACTCATTATGCAAATTGGCCAAGCCAAGCCCAAGCCAGAGTTGCCAAATCTCGGCAAGCAGATCTCATCCAACCTTTGGAGCTCACCCCACTTAGCCAATTGTCGCCCACCCGCCGACCTGGCAGCAAATTAGCTCCAGCTAATCGGAGATCGATAGATCGGTAGATCGATGTGGCAGACTCACCTGATCGCGGGCCAATTGGAACCAGGTCTTGATGATCAACGCCAGCCGGGTGTCGTGATAGTTCTTCGTCGTCTTCACGCTGATGAAAATGTCATCCAGTTCGGTGACCGGCGGCTGGGGTGTCGCAGTCACCGCTCGTTGGGACAGATCGCGGAGCAGTTCCCCATTCCGGCTCCTTCTGGCCAATTCGGTTAGCAGCGTGGCCGTGGGCCGCTCACTGACCTCGATGTCGCTGAAATTGAAGCTGCGTATATCCTTGCGGATTATGACCGTGGTCGGCGAGGCAGCCGGAGCTCCCGCCCCCGGCTGAGTGGGCGTGGAGGACTGCACGTAGTCCTGGAGCAGCTGGTCGCGGTGTGTGGTCAGCGCTTCGCTGGAGAGCGCATCCACCTGGCTGTGCGGCACCTGCAGAGAGAGAAAACTCGTTAGGTTTTGCTAAGTAATAAGTACATCAAATAAATTGGTAACTACACAAGGAATTGATTTATTTAAAATTATTAAAAAATTATTATTATTAAATTATTTTAATAATAAAATCCCATTGAGATGATTTTTTTGCAAAATGAATGGTTTTGGGAAGTACGGAATGACTTCATTGACTTAAAAAAATCACATTTTCCAAGACTAAATCTGTAGCCCTGGGGTTCCAACAACAATACCCTTTTTTTCCCAGTGTGGGCCGGAAGAAATATAGCAAGTGGCGTGGGGTTAATGTAAATTTGTTGTGTAAATCGCACGTAGGGCAATAAAAAGATGAAGACGCCCCCGCTCTATCGAAGACACTCAACTCGAACTCGAACTGGGACGCGGACTGGTGACTGGGGACTGGGGACTCCCACTCCTCTCCAGACTCAACCTCATGCATTTTCACCTGGCAAACAAAGGCGAACTTCAATGGCAAACAACAATGGCAAACAAATGAGCGGCAGCAGGCAGAATAAACAACGGCAACAACACCATAAATGCTGAGTAAGAGCAAACAAAATGCGATCGGGATTGGGATTGGGATTGGGTTTGGGATTGGGATTGGTATTGGGATTGTAACCGGGGATCGGGATTGGGATTGGGATCGGAATAGGGATGTTTAGAGGAAGAGCAGCAACCCACCGAGATTGCTTTGAGTCGGAGTGAACTGCTTGATTAATTTCCACTGATAACAGGTTCATTTGCTTTGTTGTCGGCGATTATTCAATTGCTCCTCTTTGAGATTTTCCCCCATTGCTCGTTTTAATGGCCCTCCACGAAAATGGGGACAGGTGGGGCGTGGAGTTTCGCCCTGATGGAGCCGGAGATAGAGGTCTGCTCGAATGGGAAATACCGCGGGCGAGCGACACACAGCCCAGTTCTAACACTCTATGCAAATCGTAAGGCAACTTCCGCTATAAATCTAAGCTCTATCTTCCCCGCTTTGTACCGCCAAAAAAAAAAAAAAAAAAAGAAGAGATTTCTCTTTGGAACCCGCTGGCTTATATTGCTTCACACGATATTGTCTCGTTGATAGCCAGTCCACAAGCTGGGCTCATAGAATTTTATTGCCGCACGATCGACAGCCAAACGGTGTTCAATATAATGGCAGCTCCCTAATGAGGAAATCGGGAGTGAGATGATGACAGTGGCAGGTGTAAACTGCCGTCGTCGCCGATGGGAAACCGAAACCCGAAAGCCGAAGCAATTAAATTGCTGAAATATTAATTTGGCTGCGGCAGAAATTGCGAGTATGGGAAATCGCACTGGAGATTTGCCCAAGAAAGATAGCAAAGAGTCGTGACTTGAGTGAGGGATTCGGCTTGAAGCCAAAACAGTGAAAGCCACTTGGTTATATAACGCAGAGAACGCCTCTTTCAATTTAGCGGGTTCCGCAAATTCAAGGCTTGGATCGGATTAGAATGTGCGCCAGTTTTACAATCCCCGACATGATGCAAGTGGCTTAGTCGTACAAGTATGCAAATCAAGTACACGGACTACGGACTACGGACTTCGAAAACAGCAATGGCTTGTGACACTTTTGTGAGATTTGCGAATCACTCGAACGTGATGAAACTGAACAAGCGCAGATACAAATACATAAATACATAGCGCTACAGTTGCGGATTCTGATTCAGATTCAGATTCAGTTGGAGATACAGAAACATGTGTGCCCATATATGCAGGCCGCCTGCGCGCTTGCCAGCTACAAGATACAAAGTACAATAAGCAAGTGCAAAGAAAAAGTATCAAGAACTTATAGAAAATAATACCCTTTAAACACACAAAAAAAAAAAACCACTTTAAAAAGCTGCTTAAAGCTAATATGTAAGTAAGTCTTTAAAGGTTATACATTTTCGTTCAACTGCCTTTATTCCATTACCATATATACATTTTATTCTAATACTTTTGTAGCCTTTGAAATTCAATAAGAACTACACTTTTTTCTTCGAATGTACAGCCTACAACATACAAGTACCGGGTGAAAGGTGATTCAATAGATATAAAGCCAAACCCAAATCCCAAAACAAATTTAACACGGCCTGCACAATAGAAACAGCTGCCCCCCACCACGCCCACTCAATGACTAATGCTTCATTAGCCGCGTGATTAATATGTTTATAAACATTTCCATGTCAATTAATAACGAGCAAGCCATAAGAATCGAGTGAAGAGGTGCGAGTGAATAATATGAAAGGGCGCCAAATGGAATCTACCCCTCGCAGGCGACCTTTGTGAAGATTAATTGAGCTCAACTCTGGCCGCCATAACGGAAAGCATAAATCAGCGAAATCGAACAAATCAAAGGCATTCCCCAAAAAGTGCAATCAGAACCGTTCGTTCGCCTCCAGCTGAGCGAGCGGGAAAATCTTCATTAAATGCTGTTTAACAATATTATCCGTAAGATACGAATCTAAGATAAGATACACACAACAACCACAGCAGCAGCCATGCAGCCAGGCATCCGAGCATCCAGGCTCAATTAAGCGACCACCAAAAGATACCCAGATACCCAGATATGGGTATCTTTTACTCAGTTGCCCAGCTGCAGATACTACTCCTTTTATCAGGCGCCTTCCGCGGCTTAATGTCGTCAACTTTTTCGGGCTGATTACGTGAGCGGCGCGCAGAAGGAGGGTTTTGTGGATCGAGGGGCCTCGGAAAGGTAGCTGCAACCAGCTGCATCAAGTTAGCCATGGGATGTGAGAAGGCACCTGCTTTTGGCCAGGCCAAAAACAGGAATCACATCATCATCATCGTGGTCTTTGTCTGTCTGGCTGCCTCGAAGGCTGTGGCTCATTGTGGCTGTGGCTCTTCTCAAGCTGATTTGCATGCTCCTCAGCTCAAGAGTTTGTTAATGTTATTATGTATTTACCATGCACTCGGAAAAAATATTTGAAAGTTGCTACTGGCAAATAAAGTCGACCCTTTTAGCAGAAGAATTAGTTCTCCTTCCCGAAGAATTCTTATTGTACAACTGCATGTCTTTTAAACACTAGTAAGTAATCTGTAATCGAATCATCGGTATGTTGATTCCAGTGTAGCCACAGCAAACTACTCAAATCAATCAGCGATTGATGGCCATTTGGCGCGCCACTTTAAAGAAATTCATAAACAACCAAATCGTTTGACGATTATTATTCATTTCGTTTCATTTATGATTTATGCGTCAGCCACACGCGACATGGCAACCTGGCGACCTGGCGACGTGAGTTGCAACTGGACATCGGACTTCAGATACTGGGAATCTCGGATAGGTGGGGTCTGTGGGGCCTGTGGTGCTTTTGGAGGCCCCCATGAAAACCCCCACCTAATTTCGAAATTATTGCTTTATCAGGCGAATGCCGAGCCCAGTTTAGCGTGAGTATGTGTCCAGTCAACTGTTTAACTGCTCAACAGTTCGGCGAATCGAGCCAAGCCAAGTCAAGTCAACAAGCAGCAACTTTTGCGCAACATTTAGGAACAAAAAGAGAACACTCATATGCGAAGTACAAAAAGAATTAAGCAAATTGTACTTGGCATGCAGTTTTTAAACTGGGACGAGTCACAGACCTCCGATGGAACAGAACTTCAATTGAAAAGACCAACAAGAGCAACAAGAACAAACAACAACACAGCAGTTGTCGACAGTTTTTATCCGGCTCAGCATTTAGTAGTGCGATGTGTGTAGCACTAATTCCTGCCGAGTTTCCGGTTTGCCCCGGAGCAGAAAAAAGAGTACAGCAACTGGAGAGCCACAACGTCAACAACATTGTCCGAATTAAAACAACATCAAGTTTTTAATTACACTAGAAGCAGCATGCGAAAACATTACCGAGGAGCCTCCACCAGCTCGCAGAAGCCTCCAAGTTGGGCAATTGAGTTGCAAATTGAGGAGCCGGAAGGTGGTGGATTACATGAATATTTTTGAGGATGCTGCAGCTGATTCAATTATGAGCTCTTAACTTGCCCCTCCCAAAGACCCATGAAAAATGTAGGGAGTAAGGATTAAGGGAGTTTTGGCAGCTTAAGATATGGCTACTACTACTTAATAAAGTATTATTTAGCACGTTAGGAAATGTTGAAAGGAATTTCTAGGGAAAAAAGTGATTATTTTCTTATTGGCGTCAATTCACTTGAAGAAATCCAAGAAGATGGGCACATACTGTATTCCGATTTCAAGGGTTCTAAAAATAGCCACGCCAAAAGGTGTCACAGGAAAACCGATCCTATGACTATTTTGCAATGCAATACGAAGCCAGGTAAGCCAATTCCCACGGACCGCAACTATTTCTTATCTGTGATGCAACTGACAAGGTTCTCCACTGGACGACTGCGTCGATAACCACCGCCTTGCGATGCCACCTCGCAACGCACACGCTGGTAGTATTAGCACACAATATTTTAATACACAAAAATTTATGCAAAAACCAAAAGCAAGAAGGGAACAATAATAAATGGCAGGGCTCAGAACCCTGACAGCCTTGGGGCATCTGAAAGCTTTGGCGACGCGCTGCCGACGGCAACCAGGAAACTCAGGAAGGACTGGCTGCCTCTTCGGTGACCGAAACTGGGAATACTCTTGTTGGGATTGAAGTGGACGAGGGAGAACTATCCATTCTAGGAAGGATCGCCAAAGGTGGCTTACAAAAACCTATATACCAAGCCATCTTTATGGTGTGATTTTCGTTTGCTAGCACGTTTTTGAACAGCAACTTTAAGCTATACAAATTAAGCTTAACTAAGCTAAACACTACTGGTTCTAAAGCAACCGATCAACCGATCCTCATCGGCAGTCGAAGGGTATATTCTTTAAAACGCTTCCCTGCCAGCATTTGTGCTTGATTATGATACCCCCTATTAGGGTATAAAAGCGCAAAAAGCCAAGCACCGAAACTGTTTTATATGCAAGGCAAGGGCGTAAAAGGTTTTTTAACGGCCAAAGCCGGACGTTCGACGCATGCGCAGCTGCAAAACTCAATTCGCCGGCGTTGATTTATGAAAGTGCACGAATCGACGTCGATCGGGATCGGAATCAAAGGGGGATAATGCAAATTGGCTGGCCTGTGCAGCGTTGCAAGTTATGCAGATCAGTGCGGAGCACACACGTATGACAATTTCGCAGCGCTAGCGACACCCACGCAAGCTGGGATTGGGTCGCCCACTCGAACTCGCAACTCACTTGGATGCCCGGATATCCGTAGGCGCTCTGGTAGAGCAGCAGGGTCATGTAGACGACGGCGACGGCTAACATCATGGCTTGCAGGATTCGCTTGAAACGTTGCGGTGGCGAGAGCACAGTCAGGCTCATCATACGGTTACGGGCCACTACGCGCACATCGAGGCACCGGCGATTCGATCACTGGGCAGGCTTTGTATTCCAATACTAGGTGGTTCTTCTCAGTGATCGTATGAATTCAATTCGCTTTGGGAAACTACGATTTCTTGAGTTATTTTCGGTTACGCAGCACGCGCGCACTGACGTCTTGCTTGTGGCAAGCTTGGAAAGCAACTGATTGTGGAAGCGCGCTTCGTGTTGGCTTGGCGGCTCTGCTCGCTCTCTGCTTCCAGCGAAAATCGTAAACAAAACAAAAACCAGAAAGACCAGTAAGCGGTGAGAGTAGCGAGCGAGAGAGAGCGCGAGAGCGATCCCTCCTGAGAGCTGCTCCAATTGGAAACGTGAGCCGCTGCAACTGCAGTTTTCCAATGGGAGCAGCTGGCGCTCGCTCCGATTCCGATCGCCGCTCGCGCTCGCGCTCTCTTTCTCTCTCTCTCTCTCATTCTCTTTAGCTTGTGCCACAGTAGCTGCCGAAGGCAATTCCGATGTGCTCGACTGTCCCCCACCCCCCTCTCCAACCAATCCGCCCACTCCGATTCGGAATCGTATAAGACAGCCTTTGAAGGTCCCTTTTCCAGTTGGCGGACGTATCCTTAAAGCAGGCATAGCTCAACTGACTTGGCAGCGCTCCAAATGCGGTGACTTCTTGGCTATGTCATATACATATACCCCCACTCCCCTCCCAACTACCCTGCCACGCCCCACCGCCCCTCGGCGTCGACAATTCCATTAAAAGTTGTACGTTGTCACTTTGCGTTAACTTATCTGTGGAGCATGTTGTGCGATCGCATTTTTATTGTCGCCATTGTCTCTCGCTCTCCCCGTCGCTCTTTCGCCTGGCCTCTTTACCCTGCCCACACACACTAAAAATTACACTCGGAATAATTTACGGGCATTTAAACATTATTTTCCACTACATTCCATTGAAAACAGTGAGCAGAGTTCTTGTCACATTTTACTGTACCCTTTAAATATGCACGATATGTGTCTGTGGAAAACTGCATTTTCAGTGGCTTAAGCGAAGTAAAACTTGTGCAATTGGTAAGTAATTATTTTAAATAAAATTTTAAAATCATTTAAGTTCTACATCCCTTGCTCGCTCCGTGCATCAAATGCATCCACATCTCACGTGCGTCGGCAGCGTTTTGCGACGTTTCTTTGTCGCTCGTTTTTTGTGCAGCACTTGGCCTGCTCCCCACTTGACAATGCTTTGCATGCCGGGCACCATCCAGTGTCTCCCCACTCCACTGTTCCCCCTGCTGCTCCTGCTGAGAGCATCAGCCCATTCAGCTCGATCCCATCCCAACCCAATCCGAGTGCCATCCTGCTCCTCACCAGCTTGTCATATTCCATGTTTGTGGCGGCGACAAAAGCTTTTGCGGCCGCCTCTGCCCGCGTCGACTGCGCTGCGCGCACAATCAGCAACTCGGCATCTTGTTCGCTGTCCCTTTGTGCGCCTTTCGCCTGAATTGCATTAAGCAGCGTCCACGGTGCACTGCAAGAAAATACTGAGTTCATATTTAATTCGCTAAATTTCCACTAAATTGACATTCAGCTTAAAAATCAATACAACTTTCAAGATTGTTCAAGAGTACAGCTGAGTTATAAAAATTAAAGCTGTCAAAAGGTTGGCATTCAGCCTAAAAATCAATCCAACACTTTAATCCAACTTTCAAGATTGCTAAGTTATAAAAATTAAAGTTAGCTAAATCCGGAGCTGTCAGCCCTTTTAAAACAAAAGCAGTTGATATCGGGTTTCGATTATCACGTAGAATAAACATAGAACCTTCACAGAACATTCTTTTTTTTTGATTCTAGTGCTGTGTACTAGTCGTCAGTTTTTTCGAGCAGTGCAGGGACGCTGGTAGCGGCGACGCAGGCCATTCCAACCTTGTTCTGCCACAGCGAAAGACATCGCTCGGCTGGAATCAACGGCTCGCCTGCCACGAAACCCTCGAAACCCACTCCCCACTCCTCCGTAATCCGCCCACTCCCATTGCTCATTTTTAATGTGCAATTCCGTATGTACAGCTCGTAGCCATGGCCACCATTCCGCTGGCAACGGGTGTGTGTGTGTGTTTGCATAGCAGCTTGGTTGCTAGTTGGGCATGTGCCACCTCCAGCTCCCAGCCGCCAGCTCCGAGTTCCGATCCCCAGCCCAACTTCGCCAGATCACAGCCTAGCCTTATGACCAAACGAGTGCAGCTCCGTTTATCGGCCGGCCTAACCTTGTTAGGATTGTAAAATGTAAACCGAAGGCGTTGCCACGGACTCAGTGCTCAACTCGGACCTACACAGGCCAAACAAATGTACGATCTCTCTGAGCCAAATTAAGCAATAATTGTGCCCGCCATAATAGTTTTGAAGTTTGGGATAGAGCTCTTTTTCTAAGTGTAGCCTAGCTCTAGCTCCTACCTGGGCATGCAGCTGAATTTCGCTCGACTGGCACACGCTCAAGATGCCTCCATCCGCGTCCGCGTCTTGGTCCCCAACCACGGTCATCGTTAATCGAAAACGGGCTGCGCCGTCGCCCTGCGGTTACGAGTGTCGCCAGGCCAAAGCCAAAGCGAGCCGCAGATTGAGTGGAGGATGGGGCTGCAGCAGGGAAGGAAGGGAAGTGCTTTTGGGGCATCCACGAAGGGGCCTTTTAGCCTGGCCAACAACTGTGCGCGTGCGCAGAACCGCCAACCTGGCAATGTGTTCATTTCGGTACCATATTTCGTTCGGTGGTGCAGAAATTATGCCCGGTAGTCATGCAGCTCCAGCAACTCATGAAGCCATACACTGGGAAAGAAACCTGAATGCTCATTTTAATAACTCAGCATTTAAAGAGTTGTTTTGTGTTATCAGCAATCAAGTCCCTGCTGGATAAGAAATTCAAGTTTTTTCTGCATAAAAATTTTACCAAATTAACATTAATTATATAGGATGGAAGCATATATTGGAAGCATATATTATATTGAATAACTTTCATCGAAAATTACATTAACACTTTTTTTCCTTGTGCTTTCGCTAATCGCGAGGAGGTCGAAATTAAAGCGAGTATTTGACTGATGGACTGACGCAGTCTCTGTGGCCAAAGTGAGTGACTAGTTGACTGCCAGACACGCGGCTTGATTGGACGCCTCGTCCACGTCCACGTCCACGTCGGCGTCCAGACTCGGATTCAGATTCGGATCCACGTCCAAGTCCACAACCGCACTCGCCTCAATGTCCGCGGAAATGGGGAACGGGAATGGGTGGGCTTACGTTTGGACCCGTCTACGAAAATCGGATTCGGCACTGAGTACTGCACACTGGGCTTAGAATTGGAGGCAAATCAGGCACACCAAACGACCGACACCCAAGCGAGACGCAGCGGCCACACATTCGTCACTGACTGTTGGGCCACAGTTGCAGTCAAAATAATAGCACTTTCAGATATTTTATTAATTATCTTCTTATTTTTTTTTAATATATTTCTACATTCCAAATAATACTGTTCTTGTTTCAAGACTAAATATTTCTAGCCATTTAAATTACAACGCATCACCATTGTATTTCAACCTAACTTGCCAACTATTCCTTCCTCCTATCTTACATGTATACAAGCTTTCAAGACTACTCACGTGCGGTCCTAAAACTTTGCCCCAAGGTGTAGTGCACATCCATCCATGTAAACATGCACTATTCGCATTCGATTTTGATGCGTATTGATGGCTGCCCAACCAACGTGACTGACGCTAAGCAGCTCCGAGATTAATGGTTCCAAATTAGTCAGTGTCACTTATTGGAACGTTGAGCTCCCCCCTCCGACATTTTGAACGTGGAAAATGAACAGGAAGAAGGGGAAGTCCACAGCACTAGAAGCAGCTTAAGCGGATTCATTAGGACCAACCGCTGAAGTCAAAATAAAAGTCAATTACAATTCATCACAATGAGTTCGTACAATTGAAGGTAACAGATCAGAGCGGAGAAAAGTTCGAAAACAGAGAGCAAAATAAAAATTAATTTCGACATTGTGTTTACAATATCATCGATCAATAACTGTCAACACAGCGGCTTGATTTTTTGAGGCAGTGTTGCCCTATGCGAAGGGTATATGAGTTCGGATAGGCAGGTAAAGGCACCAAAATGTACGAAATGAAAACGTTCCTTTTTTGTATAGGCATTTAGGTAAACATTTTGAGAATCGCAGAGAAGGGCGCATTGTCATAATTCTTAATTCTCAATTGAGCACAAGAGCACAACGATTTCGACTCGAGCCCGCCTTTGATTTCGCTGCACCCATAATGTAATACAAATTACATTCCTTGTATTATTTCTTTACCGATTTCTGGTGGTTTTCGATTTTAGATTGCGGGCGATGAGAGTGGAGATGCGAGAAACTGGAGACCACCTGGCGTCTGCAGACCCCGCTAATTGCATTGTGGGTACGCAGGGCACAAAGGAAAGTTTCCAGGTGATGATATCAGCATGATCAAGCACTTAAGTAAGTACAAATGATTCCCCCTTGCCCTTCAACCCCCATTTAGTTGGATAGTATGGAAAAGTTTACAAATTGTTGATTCAGCGCGGCATGAAATCGGCTTGGAACTTTGTACAACTTTAATTAACCGATTTCTGCCGACACAGCGCAGGAATGGTGGTAAAGTCATAGAAATAAGTTAAATTACACTTAATCCGATTAAAGTTCAGCTCGCTTTCGGCAAAACGATTCGATTTGTCTCGTTTGGAAGGGCCAAGACCGCCGTTGACCGCTCGATCGTATGGCGGCAGATGGTTCCACTCGCAAAGTTCATTAAAAGTGGCCAAGTTAATGCGCTGGGCAAACAACGGACATAAAACTGGAAACCCCGATACGAAACTCAGGCCTGAACTCGTTCCACGCATACTTGGGCGGTGATTTTTCCCAAAACCTAATTTTCAATTTACCCAAACAATTAACAGCAAATTTTATTGGCTTTTAAGCCAGTCAAACACTCGAAACAGTGAGCGCATCGTAAAACCGAAAATATGTATCTCACAGAATGCCGCTATTGATCCGGTATGTTTGCACAGGCCTGAAGATTTGTTTGCTTTTCTATACTTCCAAAAGTACGTGTGTATCTTTTAATTAACAGATCCCCGAATGGGATCTATAAAACAGTTGTAACCGAATCCGCTCTACCTATTTGATTTGTTTGATTGGCAAATGGCATGGATATCGCTTGGGTTCTTCTTGGGTTCGCTTCTTTCTCTGCTTTGCATTCCCAACATGGCTTCATCTGTAAATCTCTCGATGGGCAAAGTAGGTGCCAGCTAGCATGTTGTTTTGCATGTCGAAATCAGCTCCTATCCTACAGGCTGCTCCATGCTGCTCCTTGCTGCTCCATGCTGCTCCACGTGGGCTCCAGTCGCGGCCTAGCCACAACGTGCCATAAATTTATGACACTACTAAAAATAGTAGTGGTAAGTGGTAGTCATGGAGTGCACAGGCCGGAGTATCTGGGCATCTTCGTGCTGTTAAGGCAACTCTTACATTATGTTGCCTTTGTTTCCAGTGCGCATTACATGGGGAAGGACGAGAATTATATGCAAGTGAAATGCCATTTAAAAGCAGATAAATAAACTTAATGCGAACCAGCGCCGCAGGAAAGGATGAAAAGTGTCATTTCTGCGGATATTTATGTCGTTTATGGGGGCATTCCGTAAAGTCCAGTGAGGAGTATCCTGTGGCGCAGATGGGAGCAGAACCCGCCTCCGCCTCCGCATCACAACTAACTTGGCCTACTCTATCATTAGGCCCAGCTGAGAACCGTTAAGCCACAATCTACCTGTGACCCCAAATTGGCCCTGCGTGCCACAAAACAGCGTCTGAACATCAGATCTTAGCCTTAAACGCTGCGTTCGCTCTGCGAAGCGCAAAGGAAGCTATAAATAACAATTAAATGTATTATTAAACTAATTCGAAAATGCAGCTTCAAGAGGACGAAAGGCAGTCAGTCATGCGATCTCAAAAGCTGCCACATAAATTTTGGTAGCCCCGCTTTTTAGCGAACTCGGCCGGCTAATTTACATTTCGCTGTTGTGTGCGGGGCAAAAGTAAAAGTACTCAAGACGTCCAGCGTCGTTTCTAAAAAATTGTGCCCCACGGCCAGAAGGCCCCGTCATCCTGGGACCAATCAATTATGGAATCGGTCAATGATCAGCATGGAGCTGCCGACTCCCGCCTGCACGCAATGGCCCAAAGGAGTCAACATCGATGGTCCAGTGGTCCCTCGCTGGCCAGTGGACCATGGTCGCGAAAGTTCCAACAACTTACCCATAATGACATCAATTAGGCGCCTTAAATGAATACAAGGGAATATCGATCCTACTGCCGCCTACAAAATATTAAACTAAAACCGAAATCATACTGCGGTACCTTAGTGTTTAAGGTTTATTTTGGCGCTCTGCTTTAAAGGGCCAGCAAAAATTTAACGCTTTTCTCAATGAAAGGCTTTACGTAGTGAACATCTGTATAGACGCCGGGATAGCGCCTGCTGGCACATCCGATCCCAAAAGACACAATGCCGCAGACTTGCTTCTTGTAAACCAAAGGACCTCCCGAATCGTAGGTGCAAGCGTCCTTTTTTCCCAAAACTGAAGCGCAAAACATGCTATCCGATATGGCAACTGCGTGGAAGGAGTGACATTTTCAGCAGATTTTTACATATTTTCTACTTAATGAAGTCCAGCAAGTACTTTCACTGCCAGCTTTCTCACCTGTGTCCCGATAGACGTCGCGGCAACCTCTCTTCTCAATCACAGGCACTAATACCGTTCGCAGCATGTGGTTGGGACCATCGCTGTCCGGATGGGTCATGCCCCAGCCGGAAACGACCAGGATCTTTCCAGGCGTCAAGGGCGTAGTGCACAAGGATAGAGTTTTGATATTTCTACCCACCATGGGCCGTTTCAGCAGCATCACAGCCACGTCCATGTTCATGGTGGCCATTTTAAACTGGGCCGACTTGATGATGCGCCTAACTTGACGGCGAGTGCCATCGTCGCTAAGTCTGGAGATGCCGCCATCCACACTCCAGGCCTCAGTTAGTCCTCGGCCTTCAAAACAGTGCGCCGCCGTCAGAACAATTAGTTCGTGGATTAGAGTGCCGCCACAGATGAAGTTATTGTGGTACCGAATTGCCATTAGGTAGCCGCCCAGTTTCTCGTTGGTGGTCACTCGGCCGCCAATGACGCGGGTTTGATGAGCCACAGGCAGCGCTATTTTGGCCAACTTCTGCAAGTCAATGGTCTCGTTGTACTGAAGGGCATAATGCTTCCTTGCAGCGCCAATCAGCAGAAGGAGAATCAGAAGACGTTGCATGGCCAGCGCCGAATGGCTGCCAACAGCCGTTTCGTAGCTGACCGTACAAAACTAATTGAGGTGTCACCTAATTTGATTAGAACTACATTATATAAATTGACGGCAACAACGCGATGCTCTTCTCCAAGTGAGTTAGCGCACCCCCTCTCCGTTTGTGAGCCAACTTATAAGCTTCTGCGTAGCTGTCAGAAAAAACACTTCATAATGAACATAAAATACATATTTTTAAAATTATTCGTTTTGTGCTGAGCATGTGTTTCAGGCCACGCCTCGGTCTAAGAAGAATCACGAGACAAGTTCAAAAATGGCTAACCCGTCAACAATATCCAGTGAGTACGGCCTCAGTTGTGGTCCAATATCACGAGGAACCAGACAAATCGGAAGGTGACGGAAAACTTTACCGTGCCCTGACCCTGTCGAATGGACTACGAGCCATGCTAATATCGGATCCCTATGTGGATGAGCCGTCAATCCATCGGGCTTCCAGCGAAAGTTTGGGTTCCTCCACCGAGCATTTTCAAGGAAAGTTGGCGGCATGTGCGGTACTTGTTGGCGTGGGATCATTCAGCGAACCGCGACAATATCAGGGATTAGCGCACTTTGTGGAGCATATGATATTTATGGGCTCGGAGAAATTCCCCGTGGAGAATGAATTCGATGCGTTTGTGACTAAAAGCGGAGGTTTCAGTAATGCGCATACTGAAAATGAAGACACCTGCTTCTACTTTGAGGTGGATGAGTCTCACCTGGATAGGAGCATGGATCTATTTATGAACCTGATAAAGGCTCCGCTCATGCTGCCCGATGCCATGAGCCGCGAACGCTCCGCCGTCCAGTCGGAGTTCGAGCAGACCTACATGAGAGATGAGGTGCGCAGAGACCAGATCCTTGCGAGCTTGGCCAGTGAGGGGTATCCACATGGCACATTCAGTTGGGGTAATTTTAAGACCCTTCAGGAGGGCGTTGATGATGGCGAGCTGCACAGGGAGCTTCACAAGTTTTGCCGAGATCACTACGGCTCCAACCGAATGGTAGTTGCACTTCAGGCTCAGCTTTCGCTGGATGAGTTGGAGGAATTGCTTGTTCGCCACTGTGCGGATATTCCTAATAGCCAGCAGAATTCTATTGACGTTTCCCAGTTTCAATACCACACAGCCTTTCGAGAGCAATTCTACAAGGAGTTGTTCCTGGTTCAGCCGGTTGAAGACGTGTGCAAGCTGGAGCTAACTTGGGTATTACCCCCAATGAAGAACTTCTATCGCAGCAAGCCGGATATTTTTATTTCCCAACTCATTGGTTACGAGGGAGTTGGAAGTCTATGTTCCTACCTACGCCATCGTCTCTGGTGCATTAGCGTTATGGCCGGAGTCGGTGGAAGTAGCTTCGACTCCAACTCCATATACTCCTTGTTCAATATATGTATATATCTGACGGACGATGGCTTCGACCACCTGGACGATGTGCTGGAAGCCACATTTGCGTGGATTAAGCTTCTAATTAATAGCGACCAACTGGAAGCTTCCTACAGGGAATTTCAGCAAATTGAAAACAATAATTTTCGATTTCAAATCGAGCTGCCCTCCATTGACAATGTGCAAAGCATTGTGGAGAGCTTCAACTACCTGCCATCGAAAGATGTACTCACAGGACCTCAGCTATACTTTCAGTACGAGGAGTCAGCTGTTGAGCTGCTCAGACAGCATATAAATAAATTTAATTTTAATATAATGATCTCATCTTATATGCCATATGAAGAGAATGAATACGACCAGAAGGAGCCTTGGTTTGGAACTCAATTCAAAACCATCTCTATGCCCTTAAAGTGGCAAACTATGTGGGAACAGCCAGCGACCTTAAAAGAGTTGCATTATCCGCAACCCAATCCCTTTGTGACCACGGATTTTAAAATACATTGGATAGAATCAGGAAAACCGCATATTTCCAGAAGTCCGAAGGAGCTAATCAAAAATGACTTATGCGAACTGTGGTTTCGCCAGGATAACATTTTCAAACTTCCAGATGGGTATATAAACCTGTATTTCATCACTCCTCTAGTTCGTGAAAACGTCAAGCAATATATGCTGGGAGTACTTTTCACCTATTTAGTGGAATTCAGAATGGCCGAGCAATTATACCCAGCATTGGAGGCAGGTCTAACTTATGGCCTATACATCGGTGATAAAGGATTGGTTATGCGTGTCAGTGGCTACAATGAGAAGCTTCCCCTCTTGGTGGAAATAATATTGAACATGATGAAAACTATAGAGCTTGATGCAGCCCAGGTAAATGCATTTAAGGATCTCAAGAAGCGACAAATTTATAATGCTCTAATAAACGGGAAAACTCTTAATCTTGACTTGCGACTTAGCATTTTGGAAAACAAACGTTTCAGCATGATTTCCAAATACGAAGCCGTTGATGATATAACCATAGAGGACATAAAATCCTTCAAAGATAACTTTCATAAAAAAATGTTTGTAAAAGGCTTAGTACAGGGAAATTTCACGGAAGCCCAAGCCACAGAGTTAATGCAAAAGATTCTTTTCACCTATGAAAGTGAAAGTGTAGACAATTTATCGGCCTTGGACAACCACTTACTGCAAATCCCATTGGGATCCCACTTCCTAAGAGCTAAATCGCTTAATGAGGATGATTCGAATACAATCATAACCAACTACTACCAAATAGGACCGAGTGATCTGAAGCTGGAATGCATCATGGATCTGGTGGAATTGATTGTTGAGGAGCCGTTCTTCAACCAACTAAGGACCCAAGAGCAATTGGGCTATAGCTTGGGAATTCATCAGCGAATTGGCTATGGTGTGCTGGCCTTTCTTATCACAATAAATACCCAGGAAACCAAACATCGGGCCGATTACGTGGAGCAACGTATTGAAGCCTTTCGGTCTCGAATGGCTGACCTAGTCTTACAGATGAGTGATACAGAGTTTTTGAACATACGGGAAACTCTAATTAGTGGAAAAAAGCTGGGCGACACAAGTTTGGATGAGGAGGTTTTGAGGAACTGGAGTGAAATTGTCAGCAGAGAATACTTTTTTAATCGCATAGAAATGCAGATACAAACGCTAAGCAATCTATCAAAAGACGATGTCTTGAACTTCCTTTATGATTATGATAAAAACAATCTGAGAAAACTCTCTGTTCAAGTGGTGGGAAACCATACTCAAACAGCAGATTCGACCGCCCAAGCCAGTCGTTCCGGATCTCTGAGTAACTTGTTAGACGATGTACAGGACGACATTGCAAATGAACTAGTTTCAGCTAAGCCCATGACCGATAAGATCAGACTTGAGTTTTTGGGGGAGAGCGATGACCCTTCAAGCATTAAGGACATTTATGCCTTTAAGAAGTCGCTATATGTCTTTCCGCTGTTCAACACCAATCCCAATCTCGCAAAGAAATCATAGAATTATAACGTGCATAAAATCCACTTCGATCAGCAAAGCTTAAAAGACTCAGCATGTTCTGCGTATAAAATTGCTTTTAAAAATGTATAGTATATGCGAGTATGGCATCTTACCAGTAAAGTCTTACCGGTCAAAACATGAAGTATTCCTAGCTGGATATGCCTATAAATTACCGAGACTAATTCGATAGACCGATACCAAATGATAGACCACATTATATGTATTTTTCAAAGTATTTCTGATTGAAGAAAGCGTTTATTCATCGCCTGGCTAGCAACGCCTTAATGCTTTTCTCGATGAAAGGCTTCACGTACAGAACATCGGTGTAGACGCCAGGATAACGTTTGCTAGCACATCCAATGCCAAAGGACACTATACCACAAACCTGCTTTTTGAACACCATCGGTCCACCCGAGTCAAAGGTGCACGCATCCTTATTTCCCAGCACTGCAGCACATATCATACTATCTGTTATTTTCGCTGTGAAAGGATGCAGTATGTAATAAAGTATAGTTTAGTATGGTAAAAAGGGGAATTTTAACTTACCCATGGGCTGGTAGGCAGCGCGACAGTTCTTTCTGTGAATAATGGGCACTGTCACCGTACGCAGCAGGGATTGGGGTCCACGTCCCCGGGCATTGGTCATGCCCCAACCGGAGACCACCAGTTCCACGCCCGGCTTAAGGCCCACCGAGCACAAGCTCAGTTTGCCGATGTTCTTGCCCGTCAGGGGAGTTTTCAGCAGTATCACCGCCACATCCATATTCATGTCGTCCTCGCGAAACTGTTCGGACAAGATAAAGTCCTTAACATGCCGGCGTATACCTTTTTGATTGAGAGTCGACATGCCGCCAGCCACAATCCACTCGCTTGCCTGCATTCGACCCAGAAAGCAGTGAGCCGCCGTCAGGACGATGTTATCCTTGAGCAGTGTGCCACCACAAACAAATTCGTTTTCATAGAACAGTGCTGTTAGGTATCCTCCCAACTTGGTATTCGTGGTCACTTGGCCGCCAACAACGCGAGTCTCCTGCGGCGAAGGCAGCACTATCTTGGCCAGCTGCGACACATAGAACGTGTGATTTTGGCCCGGCTGACCACTTAGAGCCGGTAGGGAAAGCACAATTTTATCCTGTTCCTGACCATATACATGGACCGAAATTAGAGTGCAAGCCAGCACGCAGCAAACCAGACGACATGTCATTGTTCACAGGGAGTGGAGTGGAATACACTTGGCCAGTAAGTCTGCCACCCAAGGCAGTGCATAAGTGTGGCGAATGCAGCTAATCCGAGACAAATAGCACTTATCTGCGACACAGTCCAATAAGTATCAGATGTAATCTCATTCCTTAATCTTGAAAATTTAATCATCGCTTTGCCAGCAACACCTTAATGCTCTGCTCGATAAAGGGCTTCACATACATAATGTCCGTGTAGACACCGTAGTACCGCTTACTGGCACATCCTATTCCAAAGGACACGATGCCACACACTTGATTCTTGTACACCAAAGGACCGCCGGAGTCGAAGGTGCATGCATCTTTTTTGCCCAGCACTCCGGCGCAAAACATGCTGTCCGTCAATTGAACTGAAAATAAAGTCAGAGGTAGTGCCGGCTAAATACCTTTCATAAATACCATATCAAATATATCCCAATCTAAAGCTACAGAGTTACCAACTCACCCGTCGGCAGATAGGAAGCACGACATATTTTCTTATCCACGATGGGCACTGTCACCGTACGCAGTAGTTTCTGGGGGCCAAACTCGTTGGGATTGGTTAGACCCCAGCCGGAAACCCGGAGCTCCGTGCCTGGCACTAGGTGTTTTTTGCAGAGTACTAGCTTGCCGAGTGTTCTGTGCCTCATGGGTTTCTTCAGCAGTAGTATGGCCACATCCATGTTCATGTCGTCCTCCCGAAACTGGGCCGACTTGATGACTTCCTTAACCTCGCGCTGGATGCCTCTGTCATTGAGCTTGGAGGCGCTGCCGACGGCCAACCAGCTGCTGATCTTCACCCGGCCCAGAAAGCAGTGCGCCGCCGTCAGGACGATTAGCTCATGGAGCAGGCTGCCGCCGCAAATGAACGCCTCTTCGTAGCGCAGTGCGATTAGATAGCCACCCAGCCTTGCATTCGTAGTGACCTCACCACCGACGACACGGCTCTGGAAGCCAGGCGATTGCACTGCCGCCGCCAACTTCCTCACATCGATGGTCTGGTTGAGGTCCTGGCCAAGGACTGCCGTGCTGGTTGGAGGGGCGGCCAGCAAGCAGAGGAGCAGTAGGCGCTGCATTGCAGACGAGGGGTGGAGAGCCAAACAGCAGACTGTTTCCAAGCCACTACTCTATCAAAGCGTTGAGAAACAACTTAAGCCAAGCCAATGGAAACAATTCAGACTTCGTTACGGCAATTGAGTTTAATTGCTGGTAATTGGAAAGTGTGCACTGTGGTCTGTGTCATTTGAGCAGCGTTCGCGGACCTAGGAGAAGCTCAGGGGTCTGATCTCCTGCAGGAGCTGGCGCAGATAGTACATCTGGTTGGCATCGCGATTGCGCATATCCGTGGCATGTGGGTACATGGAGTTGATCAGCTGGTGCAGATCCGAGTAAGTCTGTGGGGTAAGGATATTAAACACCTTATGCTACAACACTATTTACACTCGGCGCTTGCCCCAATATTACGCCAGGTGCTTTTATAATGCAGCTTTATCACTTTGGTATCGTCGGAACAGAGCTCCGAAACTTCCACGAAGCTCGCGACCTCGGGCGTCACCCGGACAGTGACCTCCGATCCATCGTGCAGATCCCTGGTATTTCGTAGACAAAGCACGAGATCCCGATCCTTCGCCAGACGATTCCACTGGCTACGGCTGAACTTCATCAGCTTGATGTGCACGGCGATGACATCGTAGACATGCAACTCTGCCGCCAGGTGCTTCTGCGAGAAGTAGCCCTGATCTATGTAGAAACAGGCGTCGAGCTCCGCAAACACGTTCAGGTTCATGTCCTGAAGGCGCTGCAATGGGACGTAAAAGGGAAATGAATTTCAGAAGATGCTCTGGAGATCAAAAGATCACTTGCTACACCTTGCGAAGCTCGACGAAGTCCGAGATGGGCTGATCGATATCGATATATTTGAATGGTCTGGCAATGTACTCCTTAGGTACATCTATCGCATGGCACCGGATGCCATCGCTGCTGACGAAGAAGACAACTCGCACATGGTAGGTGTCCAAGGTTAGGATTATCTCGTCGGGACTGCAAGGCAAACACAAAGTAGTATAATAATGCTAGACTCGTAATCCCCTACTTCTGCTCGTTCTTCTCCAACTCCCAGTGGCGGAAGGGGAAGTGCGCGTATCGTGGATAGGCGAATCCGAAATATCCCAGTCGATCTGTCTTCACCATAACCACCTTGCTCTGCCTATTAAAACTTGACTCCAGGATGAACTCGGTAGTCCAGTGGGCGACGTTAATGGGTTCCGAACTTTGAGGTAAAATACTCGAGGGCAGTCGACTATCTTTTCGTTCAACAGTTTCGCCGGCTTCACTGAATTCGTATTCTATTTCCATCGGTCGAGATATGCTCTGCGTGCTACCCTCTAATCCCAATTGTCTGATGGACCGTCTTCCGAAATAGCTCTGTCGATGAGATCGAGTCGCAGGAAGGGGATGCTCAAAAGTTTTCCTGCTCATTCTGACGGCGTAGGTGTTTTGTTCCACTATTCTTTTCGGGGCATCCAAGTACTTGTCCTTAATGCCTTCCAATGTTCTTACAAGGCCAATCATGGTATCATCCTCATTCAAGCTATCCATGCGGTCAGTTTCCTCATGCAAGTCGCTCATTAAAGGAAACTTCGGAAACATGCGTTCTGGATTGGACTGGTCTTCGTAATTGAAACAGAACTCCTCCATTTGTGAAGATGCCAGTGATTCGGTCACTCGCCTTTTGTAAAGTTGAGTACCCGGAGTTTTTTTCAAGGCCTGCGCTTCCAACCTATCATCCTTGAAGTCCCGCGGGAAATTCAGCGAGGATATTATCCTGGGCAAGCATTGATCCTGCAGAAGGCGTAGATTTTTTCTCGATATTGGCCCTTCCAGCAGCTTAAAGTTTTTGAACCCATTTTCATGTTGCATCTGCCCCGTTTCCATCGCACTCTGCCGCACAATTGCCAAAGCCGAGGGGCGATAGATATTGGTGGAATTTTCTCTAGCCGGCTGGTGGTACGTCGGCTTTTCACTTTCCGATGGCTTTTCTTCTGCCGTACCTACGGGCCCTGAAGTGGAGGCCACTCTGTGTGCCGATTCGTTTTCCTTTCGGGAAGCCTTTCGCACATATTTCCTCTTTTTATCTAGCTTTTTCACAAATTCTTCTGCCTTAACTTCCGGCGGTCGTTCCATTTGGCCCTCAACAAATTGGCAAACAATGGGTTCTCCCCATAGGCACAGATGATTGGGCACCTTGAAGCTGAGAAAGTAATAGGGCAGCTCGTTTGGTGCCAAGTGCAGTGGAACTTCAGGGGCTTCCTCGACAACGGTACTCCGCTTCATATCTGCACCGATTCCCCATTTGGTAGAGCTCCTGCTGGATTCCCGCTCCTTCGATACGTCTAGAATATTCACCGACTTCCGTAGTAGGCGTCCATCCTCATGGAGCGTTATATTAAATTTCTCAAAAGCGGTATGTTTGGCTTTTCGCACAAAGACCAGTGAGATTATGCCACCTATAATGATGAAACGACGCAGGCTCACCTATTAAAAACTATCAATTACGAATAATCAAATAGTTACCAATTTCTTGTGACACATACCTCGGATGGCAGTAGGTTGATATTGTCCGGATGGAAATATCTGTTAAAGAAGTCAGAGCAATCCCTTTTCTCGTGTGCCAGAAATATCTTGAGTGGATCGGGAAACATGCCATCTGGCAACTCTTGTGGCATTTTTGGCGGGCTTGGAATCTTTATCTTTGCCTTGTGATGTTTCTTTTGTTCTTTTGCTTTGGCGTCGGCTATAAAACTGGGAAAACGCTATGTATTACGACTATGTGACTTTATTTCTGACCCTATTTATATTTACGATATGGCCTCATTGTAAGCCCGCATTTCCGATTCCATTTGGGCCACTAGGTCCTCCTGTATGTCCATCTGGGCCATCCATTCGCTCATTACACTATCTCCTATGTCCACCAGACCGCAGTTTGGGCTCGAAAAACTATCGATGGCCAGCTCAAAGCTCTTGGCCAGATGGGAGAGCGGATCGAAGAAAGTGCGCACACACCGCAGTGTAAGATTGTCGCAAAGCACACTCAGCGGCAGTTGAATAGTCACACCCACGCAGTTGAGGTCCGAGCACATTACCGGTAGCCTTAAAATAATCATTAATGAATCTTCAGGTACTCGTAGTCCCATTGAGTCGATGCATTACTTTAAATAATTGAAACGAATGGGTACATCCTGCAGTCCCCATATCTCCAGGTCAAAGTTGCTGCACTTATAGCAGTAGCATGACAAGATACAATCCTTGTTCCTACGAGATAGTTGCAAAGTTTCGATCAAAACGATTCAAGAAAATAGAAATTCGCATGACCCTACGTCATCAAGGCTTCAGGAGAACAGACCACGCGATAGGTCAGCTTGTCAAAGAAGCTTTCAATTTCCCCATAAAGTTCATTAGGAATCTACACGCAAAACTGAAACAACTTGATTCCTAGAACAGTAGATCTAATACACAGTGCGTTTTTACCTTATCCAACTCCAGGACTTGAAATGTTGGCAGACGCACGAGCTCATCATCGTTACGGAGAACTCTCTCCACTCTTTCTATGGTTGCCAGGATACGTTGCACTGTTTCATCGTAGAGCTGTCCTACGTTGGGCCTTGACTTTTCCAAGTTCTTGCGGGTCATATCGCTTCTATCGGGTGCTTGAGAGAGTAGACTACCCTCGTCCACAGAAAGAACCCAGCTTACTTCATTGGCGCAGGACTCTTGCTCCAAAAAATGAAGCTGGAATAGGAATCTTCGAATTTCGGCAGGACGACTGGGATTGGGCAATCCATCACAGGCCAAGTAGCTATTCCACTTGTCGTTAGACAACTTTTGCTTCTGAAGCTCCTTGTGCTCTTCGATGGCATCTGGAGAAAATAAACATGCGCAAATTCGACATACTTTACAGATAAAAATACTCTACCATCTATAAAGGCTACACTTGTCCTAAGATCCGCCAAACGCTGCATATATGTATTTCTGCGGGCCATCCACGCTTCCTCCGAAAGAAGTTCTACTGTGGGTTTTTGGGAATCCGCGTCCTGGTTTTTCTTTTTAACCATTTTTTAAAAAAGTTTTTTTGTGTATTTTGTATAAGTGTATCTGTGTCAGCTGATAAACGTAACTGACAGCAAAAAGATTTTCTAAAAATGACTGTAATCCGACAATATGAATCATTGTAAAATTTATGCAGAAATCTTGACAGTCCTAGGAGTAACTCAAAGGACGAATCTCATTCAGAAGCCTTTTAATATAGACGAAAAGCATCGCGTCCTTATTGGAACCCTCTAGGGAATGGGGATTAAGCGAGTAAATGGCCTGCCCAAAGTCATTATAATTCTGAGTTAGGGAATTGTTAGTACTACGCCTAAGAAGATAAAAAGGATATTCACGTTAACGTTCCGCCAAGTATCCTCGTAACGAAGCTTGACCACGTTCACATCATCCGAACACATCTCGGAGATCTTGACAAAGGTTGTCTTCTCGGGTGTAATGCGCATTGTAACCTCCGAGTAGTCCGAGTTGTCCTTAGCTATCTTCATGTCCATGATGATGTCCCGGCGTTGGGCCAGGCGGTTCCAGCTGGAGCGGTAGAATTTCATCAGCTTGCATTGCAGCGCCATGGTATTGTAGGTGTGCAGCTCCGTGGCAATGTGCTTGATGGAGAAGTAGCCATTTTTGATGTAATAACTGGCATCGTTTTCGGCAAAAATGTTCAGGTTCTTTTCAATGAGCAACTGGAAAAGGAAAAATAGCACTAAAAAAAAGGTTAGAAACTCCACACAAGGCTACCTTTCTCAATTCGCGAAAGTCCGAGATGGGCTCGACAAAGTCCAAGTACTTGACCGGC
This sequence comes from Drosophila erecta, assembly GCF_003286155.1. Taxonomy (NCBI): domain Eukaryota; kingdom Metazoa; phylum Arthropoda; class Insecta; order Diptera; family Drosophilidae; genus Drosophila; species Drosophila erecta. The sequence goes on from NW_020825198.1 coordinate 20,938,648, forward strand.
TTGGCAGTATACCCTTTAACCAGATCAGTCACATAGCCCCGCACTCCCCGGGCTGTGATGTAGAAGAACATTCGCACGTGGAATGTGTCCAGACTGAGCATGATTTCATCTGGACTGTATGGGTTGGGATTTTATACAAAAATGCACACAAAATGCCCTTAGGATGCGTAGACCACGTACTTATCCTCACTTGGCTGCAGACACCAATCGCGGAATGGGAAGTGCTCGTACCGCTTGAAGGCCAATCCGAAAATACCCAGCCGATCCGTTCTGAAAGTAAGTGTGTTTTTCTCCAGATCTATCTGTGAGTCCATGATGTACTCCTTCGTCCAGTGATCCAGCCATATGGGAGGTTCAGTCTCCAGAAGACGAATCCTGTCCGTATCGTCAAACCTGGATGACTTTCGGGTTGATCGCCGTTTCATCATGGAACCACTCCTCCAATGCCTGCTCTTCGAAGCCCTTGGCATGTCCGTCTTAATTTCCAAATTAGTACTTTTAAGATTCAAATCTGATTCACTTATGGTAATCATTATATCTGAGGTATTTATTTTGGTTTTAGCTTCTAAGCCACCCCTTTTACCATTTACATGTGCAAAGGACGACCTATCCCTAAAACTAAAAGCACTTGATCTGCCATCCACATTTTTGTTCTCCGACTTCTCCGCCCTTTTCTCGGACTTCTTCGATTTTTGGACATCAATTTGATCCAGAATTTCCTGCGGCCTCTGCAAGTATTTTTCCTTGATTGTCTCCAAAGTGGACACTAGTCCACTAGCCGTGGCTGTATTCCCAGAATGGATGTATGGAAAAAAGTCAGCAGAGTAGAAGTCAATGACTCCCGCCTTGTTGAAAATGGGATACGTCCTCTCCGGGCGATCCTGCGATTCATAATCAAAGTAGCTTTCCGCTGGTGTCTTAGCCTCTACAGCCGTTTCGGTTTCAGGCCTTTTTACCAGGCGGTTTGGCTTTGCCTTTAGGGCTTCGGCTGTTATATGGTCTTCGATAAATTCGCTTGGGAACTTAAACGAGGAAATTATGCGAGGCAGACACATTTTCTCCAGCTTGATAATTTCTATCGCATTTAACGGCTTGTCCAGGTAAAAATCCGTTATCATTTCTCCCCTGGGCGGAAAATTTCCATAGACAATACTCTGCTTTAGAAGTGATTTCAGAGGTGGTGAAAACTGATTGGGCAATGTCGATCGCACACTGCTGCCCTCCCTTTTGCTTAATTCAGTTGATATACGTATGGGCGAAAGTACATTCAGGGTTACGAGAGTGGCGCCATCTGGAGTCCGTGTTGGGGTCTGGAGCTCCTTTAGAAAGTGGCACACCTCGGGCTTGCCCCACCTGCATAGATCTGGTGGCAACTGGAGGGTGACCACAAAAAACGGCAGCTCATCATCTTCCAGTTTCATTTGGGAATTACCCAGCGTCATTCTGGTGTACTCGGTAACGCGGGACTTTCGAGCATCATTTTTGGCCACCACTTGGGGTATGATCTCCAAGACGCGACCCTTCTCGTGCAGCACTATGTTGAACTTCTCAAATTGCGTTTGATCAGGTCGCCGCACGAACGAGATGTTATAGACTCCGCCAACAATTATACACTCCCTGAGGTTAATCTCTTCAGATGTCAAACTGAGATTATCTGGATGGAAATAGGTCTTCAGGAACTTCTTGTATTGATCCTCTTCGCGAAACAGGAACTCGTTGAATATCTCGGGATACATTCCCGGGGGCACAATGGGCACTGTCTTCGGTACCTTGGGGATAACTATCTTTGGACGCTTGTCACCATCGCCGCCCTTACCAAACTTCTCCTCCTTGGCAGCCTGCTCGGTTCGTTCGGCAATGAGCTGCATCAGCTCCTCATACTCCTCCCTCCGCCGATTCATGTTGCTCAAAGTCTCCTCCTGGATATCGGTTTGCATCAACCACTCACCAACCACGGATTCCTCCATGTCGGTGAGTCCAGCATTGGGCATGAAGGCGCTGTTGACCGTCGAAGGCTCGTAGCTTTTGGCTTGCGGCGAGTGGTGGTCAAAACTGGTGTGGACACAGCGGATGGTAACACAATCCCACAGAGCACTGAGGGGCACCTGGACCTTGACGGCCGTTTCCTTGAAGTCGACCATCATTAGTGGTACTCTGCAAGGGAGAAGGTTGAAAACTACCATTCGGATACGAGTTATTGGGGGACATACTCCAAGTGCTGAAACATTATGGGAACGTTGTAAAGACCCCAGAGGTCCATGCGCCATAGATCACATGAGTGGCTCCACCTAGCCACTATTTCATTAACGGATCTTAAATGAGATTTTAAATATATTTAACGCACATGGCACATAAAACACCTACTTCATATAGGCCTTTTGCATGCGCAATATGCGGTAAGTAAGTCGATCAAAGAGGCTTTCTATCTCCAGCTGGACATCTCGGTAGACCTGTGAGTAGCTCATGGGATTAGTAGCTCTTAACTTGGATATCCACCCACTTCCATGAGATCAGTCTGCACACTTTTATACATGCGCTCCATTTCCACCTCATTATCCAACAGAATATCCACCTGCTGCAGTACGTCCATGCATTTCTTTAAATTACTCTCGAAATAAGAGCCAGGATCATCAACAGCGGTCCTTTGCAACACTGGTCGCGTTAAGTCCTTCTGGTAAATATTTTGCGTTAGAATACTGCGCTCGTCCACCCCCATCGTCCAGTCAATCGAGTTGTTCGCTTCGATTTCTTCGAAGTGACGAATTTTGGCCAGGAAAGTGCGAATCTCGATTGGGGATCGCACCTTGGGCAATCCATCACACCGAAGGTACTGATTCCAACGCTCCTGATTCGTCCGCTCCTCCTGCAGCTGTCTGAACTGCTGGAGACACTCTGCAAAGGGGATCCCGGTTTGTACCAACTCTCTTTAATTCGACCCATACTTTACTTCTGAATGTAGCACAGGCGACTGCAATATCGTGCACTCGGATGGTGTAATTCTTTTGACGCTCCATCATTTCGGCCTCGCTTATCATAACCGGTGCATCCGTATACGCTTCCTTACCCATCTTAACCTTTGTGACCAAATCACTGGTATTAGTACCTACTCAATAGTCTTTGGTGTTTTTATTTGTGTGTATATTTTTGTAGGTTTTTGGTTGAGTACATGTATACATCTGAAGGGTGAAACGAGGATTGTGTAGACAAAAAAGTTGGGTTTGTTTGGGTTTCAAATGCATTTTTATCAAGAAAAATTCTTGATTTCCCTATCACTCTAACAAGAAACACCATATATTTCAATGCTCTATATATTTTACTCAAGATTAGGTAGTATAGATGTACAAAATATATTGAAATCCTACGAAAAGCTTAGAAGACGTATTTCTTTGAGCATGCGAGTTACATAATACAGCAGAATAGAATCCTTATTTCGCACTTCCGTGGCATTCGGCACCATCGAGTTTATAGCCTGATGCAGATCCGTAAAGTTCTGTAGTTTACATTATAAGCCATCCACATACATTCAATAATCAAGAGAAGTACTTACGCCGATGTTTCGCCAAGTGTTATTGTAGCTCAGCACAATAACATTCACCTTATCGGAGCAATTCTCTGAAATCTGGACAAAGGTGGTTTTCTCCGGAGTAATGCGCATTGTGACCTCGGAGTAATCGGAGTTATCCTTGGCGATCTTCATGCCCAAGATGATATCGCGTCGCGGGGCGAGGCGATTCCAGCTCGATCGGTAGAACTTCATCAATTTACAATGGAGCGCCATTATATTGTAGGTGTGCATCTCGAGTGCCATGTGCTTCATGGAAAAGTAGCCGTTTTCGATATAGAAACTAGCATCGTTCTCGGCAAAAATATTGATGTTCTTGCTGATAAATAACTGCAGAAGGAAGCATTTTAGATAGGAATACCCCCATTGTAGGCTTACCTGGCGCATTTGCCGAAAGTCTGATATGGGTTCCGCAATCTCCAGATATTTAACCGGGTTGGCCGTGTAACCTTTGCTCAGATCCGTCACATAGCCCTTAACTCCCTTGCAAGTGATGTAGAAAAATATGCGGACATGGAAGGTGTCCACGCATAGTATGATTTCATCAGGGCTGAAAACAAAGGAAAGTGAGGATATGGGTGGATTTGGATCTTTGCAAACGCACTTTTCCTCATTTGGCTGCATCGACCAATTGCGAAACGGAAAATGCTCGTACCGCTTGAAGGCCAATCCCAAAAGTCCCAGGCGATCCGTCTTGAACGTAATTCTATTGGTTGCTCTATCGATTACGGTTTCCTTGATGTACTTGGTTGTCCAGTGGGTGACTTCCACTTCGTTCATCTGATCAGTCATTGCTTGGGATTTTTCTGAGGCGACACTAGCTCGATCCGCCCTAACACTTAGCCGGATTCTGTCCCCACTCCTAGACATTTTACGCCTTCCTGTCTGCCCATCTGCTACATCATCCTCCTCCTTTAGGCCCAATTTTTTTTGCTTCTGTTTCTTGTCCTGCTCGTCGGGCTGAACCAATAGGTCGAGGGGTTTTTCCAGATACTTGGATTTAATGTTGTCAAATGTTTTCAGAACTTCGAGCGCAGTCGTGGGGTTAACAGGACCTTGTGCCGACTCATCGAAAGTTGCGGGGTTAACAGGACCTGGTTCCGCGTCGTCGTAAGGAATGGGATATCGGATGGGATCCACTTGTGGAAAGTAGGGGAACATGCGTTCCGGAGTCTTCTTCTGGGAATTATAGTTAAAATCCAATATTTTAATTTGACTAACGACTTCCTCTGCACGTTTGACCAAAGCCTTTGGGCCCTGTTTGGAAAATTCTCTTTTTTCATCCTGAAATTCCACGGGAAACTTAAACGATGAAATGATCCGGGGTACGCAATGTCTTTCCAGTGTTCTGATTTCCAGGTGGTTCAGTTTTTTCTGCATCTTGAAGTCCTCTATGGGAACCTTGACTGCTGCAACCGATCCGACCTTACTCTGTCTCAGGAGTGTCCGTAGACTAGGTCGAAATACGTTTGCAGAATCTCTGGAAACTGCACTGCCCAAATTAAGCGTACTCCCCCTACCGGCAAATTCCGAATGCCTAATGACACTTTGCTTGGTCGGCACCCAGAGGGATTCGCGTTTGTAGTCAGCCGGAACGAAATCCTGCTCCGTCATGAAATGGCAAACCACGGGCTCACTCCATTTGCAGAGATCCGCGGGCACTTGTAGGGTCACGATGAAATATGGAAGTTGGTCAACTTCCAGCTTGATCCTAGTGCCCCGGTAGGTCTCCCTGGTTTTCCTGGCTATACTCAAGCTCCGTACCGTATCCGTCTTAATGTCGGCCTTCATTTCTGTCAAGATGTGAACCACCCGTCCATCCTCGTGCAGGATGATGTTGAACTTCTCGAACTGAGTTTGATCAGGTCGTCGGATGAACATAATGCTGTAAATACCACCCAGCATGATGTGCTCCCTCAGATTTATCTGAATGAAAAAGAAATGGATATTTTGAGGCTTATATAGTTATCAGCTTGTTTTACTCACTTCGAACGGCTGCATATCCAAATGCCTTGGATGATACACCTCATCGAGATAGCCCAGGTACTGGCTGTCCTCCATTCTTAGGAAGTCTTCATAGATGTCTGGAAACATGCCTGTGGGAACCTCCGGAGGTTCCTTCGGCGCCTTTGGAATTATGATTTTCACCGCCTTGTCGGGATCAGTTTGCTTAGCCGCCTTGGCTGCCTGCTCCGTTTTCTCGGCGATGATCAGCATCATTTCCTCGTACTCTCGCCTCCTGGTTAACATCAGACTCAATGTCTCCTCTTGGATTTCGTGCTGCATGTGCCACTCGTTGATCACCGACTCCTCTATGTCGACTATCCCGGCGGTGGGATAATTGAGCGATGCTTTAACGGCTGTATCGAAGCTTTTGGCATTTTGCGAAATGTTATCAAAATCCGTGTGTAGGCTGCGAATAGTTACGCAATCTGTAAGAACGCTCTTCGGTATCTGCACTTCCACCCTCGTGGCACTAAACTCGGCCAGCATTACTGGCAATCTAATAAATATTCGGTGTTTTTACTAATTCAGAAAAGTGCATTCCTTTGGGTGTTACTTACTCCAGCTGTTCAAAAATAATTGGCACATTTCGCAAGCCCCACAAATCCATTCTCCAAGGGTTACAACTGTAGCGCCACACAGCAACCTGACCATCCTTGGATCTAGGGAATATAGAGGTGGTCAGACAATAAGCTATCCATTAGATGGGTGTGTACTGACTCCATATAAGTGTCTTGCATTCTCAATACTCGATAGGTTAGGCGATCGAAGAGGTCACCAATTTCCGTCTCGACTTCGGCGTAAACCTATAGTGAGTGGGCTTCCAGTTTATCTGAGTGATCTTAACTGCAAAAACCTACTTCAATCACATCCTTCTGCCGCTTTTCTGACATTCGCACCATTTCAGCCTCGTTGTCCAGCATTGCATCCATTTCCTTCAGTGCATCCAAGCACATTTGAACATTCTGGTCATAGTGTGTGCCCGGATTGTCCTTGTTGAGCATCATCAAACGCCGGGTCCTGTCCACCCTGAAGATATTCTGATTCAATATGGAGCGTTCGTCCACCGACAAGGTCCAGTCCATCGAGTTTTGCGTTTCAACGTCATCGTAAAACCGTATTTTGGAAATAAATGTTCGTACTTCGACGGGCAGATAGGGACGCGGCAACCCATCGCAACGCAAATGGTGCTCCCAGTGCTCCCGGTACATTCGTTCCACCTCCTGATCATAGAAGTCGCTCTGGGCACCTGCATCCCAAGGTTTTACAATTCTGCACAAATGTAGTTTTTCGTCCATTAATCGCTACTCACCCTTGACTAAGTCCGCACTCACTGTGAAATCATTGAGGCGGCTCATGTACTTGGCTTCCCGATCCATTACTTCATTTTCGGATATCAGAGGAAATCGGAGAATCGGATCCGCAACGGCCTTGACCGCGGGGGTACTTTTTCTTTTTACCATTGTTATATCGTATTTTATATCTCGGTAATGGTCGGCCTATTCCCTTCCCTTCGGCAGGGGAAGTTTGGACCTACTGATTTTGGCAAGAGTTATTTATAGTAGCTACTCTGTGCCTACTTGTTCCATTCATAATAAAAGCATTATAATATTATATAACATCGTTAAATATATATAAACTAAAATAGTGTTCAAATTTATAATGGGTATTTTTTATTACCTTAGTTTCAGAATTTCATATGCCTGTGTTTAAGTATTACAACATGTTATGCATAGAGTATGCAGTAGGGCTTAATTTAAGATTAATTATAAAATTTACCTATTGTCATACTTACTTAAGACAGATTGTAAATAAAAAGAGAAGAAAAAAAAAATATTTACAGTGGTGGAAAAAATAATAGAAACAAGAATCGCTCCTGCATGTAAAACAAAATTACTAATTAATATATGTATGTACGAAGTGTGTGTGGATAAACCGTTAGCACATAAGCCAATTTAGTGAATTGAATGCCCCGTCGATGCTCAGCAGTTATAAGAAATAAAGGATATACCACTAAATATTAAAATTACAACTATTTTTATAAGATAATTCATAATAATTACGTTTTTCTTAGTTTTAAGAGTTTTGTTTCTATTATTTTTTCCAAGCGCCAAAAATTAAGTTAATTATTTTTAGTTAATATAAAGATGAAAAAAATATTTTTGTTCCTTAATGTGAAATATACTTATATATGAATTTAAAAAAATAAAGATTAAAAAATATTACTTTCAATCAATGATTCAACCAACGTGTTTCTATTATTTTTTCCACCACTGTATATATATTCCTGTGTAAAGTAAAAATGCTCATTTCAACAAACAGTAAGATTTTCTCCTCTGGCTGAGATCCAGCAGCTGAATAATCCCATAATCTAATGGCAAACTTTGGCCGCAACTTGGCCAACTAGGTGGATGTGGGTGCGACGGACCGCCCCAATAAAGAGAAAAACGCAACTCCCCACTCCGCACAGCCGAATCTGAAAGATTTATCTTGGCCTTTGCTGCATTCGTGCCAAGAAAATGGCATATCAACCTGAGAGTGGAGAAAGTGTAGATGCAAAGCCGGGGATAAGAGCCAAAGTCGAGTAGACTCAAAGCCAACAGCCAAAAGGCACAAAGACAATAGCTCGTTTCCAATAAATTGATTAAATTTTATGTTGCATTGTGGGCTCCATTTACATACGAAGAGCATGTTACGTGGCATGTCAGGCCCGACGACCATCGACATGTCTGATCGATTACATTGATGAATGAATTTCAACAAGCCGTTCCAGCTTTGCTGGACGTCAAAGGAGCAGGACGACGACGTGGACAGAGTCTCCTCCACAGGCAGCAGCATTCCACGTCCGCCAAAGCCTGGATACGTAGATATGTGGATATCTGGCATCTGGCTTTGTTTATTTGTTGCAAGTTGTCTTTTATAAATAAATGTTGATCCCAACATGCAGCCATCGCAGTTGGTTACCAATTTAATGAAGTCGGCCCGGCCAAATTGCTTTGCATTTCATTCGCCTTTAGTGGCCAATAGTTTTGACACCTTTACCCTTAAGTGGGCCCCTACTTACTACTCAATATCAATTGATCCCCTTTTTCGTCTTGGGCTAAAATGACGAGCAAATCACTTGGCTGCCATGCAATCATTCAATTATAATTTGCAGCCAGCGAACGAGTTGCAAGGTCTACTGCGAAGTCACTCCGCAAATAACAACGATTTCGTATTTCCAACAATTGGATGACTTGCCACGTAGCTCTACGGATTGTTGCAACTGGCAACTGGCAACTGGCAACTTGCAACTTGGCCAGCTAACGAGTTCGGCCAGCAATTTTCGTCCCCCAATCGAATCGAATCCAATCCGCGGCGATCCCAAATTGCTAGCGCGCAACTAAATCGAAATAGAAGAGCTAGTCAGCTTCCCGCTCCGGGCAAAAATAATTGACATCTGTATAAGTCTGCCATTTGAGCTGGCGGAGTCGGGGCAGCCGGAGGAGCACTGGATAACAAGTGGCCAAGTTGTGCTGTCCGCGAGTTTGTCGTTGTCTGCCAGCCGGTCTGTCTGTCCATTTTTCACCTGCACTCCGATTGAATTTCAGCTCTGATAAATTATACCTAAGGTGATGCAGTCGCACATAGTGGGAAAGATCCATATATGTGCAGCTATATTACCGAAGAATTTTAGCTAATGCGGAACCTAACAGCTATCAACTCATTAAAGGGTTACTTTTTTAGCACTTATACACTTTTTATTGCAAATTATAATGCATTTTATTAACTCATTTTGGTAAGAAAGAAGAAAATATAAGTTGAAGAGAGGAAGCCACTTAGTGACTTGCCCCAATGACCGGTGCACCGGTGGACCTGCCCCTTAAAAATTAGGCGGCGCTTTCTAATCGATGTCAAACGGTGGCCGGCAAGATGTTGGCATGTAAATGTTGACAGCAACATGTTTACCGTTCGCCGCTGTTTAACTTGGTAAGACACCCCTCCCCTGCCCCTAATCGCGTTTTAACAATGTGAAAACTTTTGGCATTTACATGAGAATTGTAAGCGCAAACAATTTGGATTTTTTGTATCTTTTCCCCTTTTAGACCCAAAAACACAGTATGAGCGTAGAATTTGTCCGGCAAAAACGAGATGCAGCTGCTGTTGCTGTTGTTGCTGTTGCTGCTGTTGTTGCTGTGGCCATTGTTGTCCGTCTTGATGGTTGAGCAACAAATTGAGTCTAATTAATTTTCAGCAAACTGCAAAGACTGAATACATTGTCTTCCTTCATAGCCGAAGAAAACTCGGGGCTAATTAGCATTTTCAATAGAATGGTTTTTAAAGGAGTTTCTCTAACCGAAGGTTAGACATCATAATTTTATTTCAAAAATTTTACGACTTAAAAAATTTGTTTTTACTTGTTTGCAATCAATTATAAAAAAAGGCTTTACCCAGGAGGATTAGATTAAAATAAGCATTATTAAATATTTATAAATAATAATTGTTTTTAATAATTTTTAATAAAATAATAAATAATAAATATTTCCTTGTATATAAACCAATTCCGAATATTTGGTTAAACAATAAAAAAAACGTATATAACGAAACAATTGTGACTTTTATCTACAAATTTCTGCAAACATTTAAAAGTATTCCAACTATTATTGCAGGGTATTAAAAGTGCTGCTATGCACCCTCCATTTGACCACATCCATTGGTTCGTCCTAACGGCAGATAAATGTTTGAACAATGCACTGCCAAAATGTAAAAAATACCACTGCTGGAAATAAATAGTCGAGTTCTCGAAAATCTATGCAAAGCGACATCAAAAGACGAAACGGCCATTTATCTAATGCCTTAGATATGCAAATCAGCCAAATTCTTGGCTTTGCCGGCTCCCAGTTGATTGGCTGCCTCCATAAGCTCTGCTTAATTGTTGCATTTCCATAAAATGTGATCTTTGTTCGGGCGTTGCAGCTACCTCCAAAGGAAAGTGAGCGTGGAAAGTGGAAAAATGCATATACATGCAGCCGTTTATGACGGCTTTTTGGGTCTCTGTGTCAGCGAAGGGCTCATTTTGGTGGGAACTAAACTTGGCTGCCACTCCAATTGAAACTCGAATTGGAGCGAAACAGTTGCGGCCGCCAAATTGACTTCTCGTGTCGACTGTTGCATGCCACACCCAGGCTGCGCAGATATCGCCTGACAGCCGGCTATCCGCATTCGCAATCCCCATTCCGGCATCCGGATAGCTGGCCCATGGTATCGGTATCTGGCTTATATGCTGCACTGGCCAATGGCCAACGCCGGTGGCGAAAACTCAGCACTCGACTGGTCTTATCAATGGACAGGCGACGCTGACAGGCGACAATTTGCATGGCGACCAGGGGATCTGAACTGGGATCAAAGAACACTCATTACGAATGCGACAATCGCCAACGGACGGTTGCAAGTTGCGAGTTTTGAGTTTTGAGTTACCAATGTGATGCACTGAGCGAAGTAAGTAACCAAGAAATACTTTCAATTTGACTTGATTGTAGCTTAAGTCCCAAACAATTAAGAGTAATATATTTGCTATACTATCCAGTCAACTTCCCTTATATCATTTTAATTTAATTAAATTATTAAGTAGGTTGCAAGTTGCGAGTTTTGAGTTACCAACGTGATGCACTGAGCGAAGTAAGTAACCTAGAAATACTTGCAATTTGACTTGATTGTAGCTTAGGTCCCAAACAATTAAGAGTAATATTTTTGCTATACTAATATCCAGGCAACTTCCCTATATCATTTTAATTTAATTAAATTATTAAGTAGGTTGCAAGTTGCGAGTTTTGAGTTACCAACGTGATGCACTGAGCGAAGTAAGTAACCTAGAAATACTTGCAATATGACTTGATTGTAGCTTAGGTCCCAAACAATTAAGAGTAATATTTTTGCTATACTATCCAGTCAACTTCCCTTATATCATTTTAATTTAATTAAATTATTAAACAGAGAATTTCCAGCACTAAGCTTACAAAAGAAAAAAAAATAAAAGAACCAAGCCAAATACAGCTGAAATCGATGAGTTTTTTTGTGTTAATCTGTAATGTAGGAGTTATCTTTATAGGGTATATACATCAGTCAATGTCGTGACACTTCCGAGCTGCCTTCCTAAGAACAAACAAATATCTTTCTTCGATATAGAGCCGTTCTTTCTACTTGTCTGGAAAATAATAATTAACTTTACGATAATATTAAGTGGTAGCAAGTAGGTTGCCCTTATAAAGAGCTACCTACTTGGGTAACCCCATCAAAATGTTTTTGCCACTCTTCTTGGTAACTATTCTCATAAGTGGAGGCCTAGGAACTCCAGTCCGTTCTCGTCCCGAATATCAGAAGGACGATTATTATACCTATGAAGAGATACAGGACTACCTAAAAGGACTAGCCGAAAGCTATGCTAACCGAGTGAAATTGACAAACGTTGGAAAATCCTACGAGAACAGGAACCTGACCACCATTACCATATCAAACGGAGATGGGCGGAAAGACAAGAACGTAATCTTCATAGATGCCGGATTTCATGCCAGAGAATGGCTAACTCATACGACAGCCCTAAATGTCATTGATAATTTGGTTGTGAACTTCGAAGAGAACAAGCGATTCCTGCAGGACTATGACTGGATTATTTTACCCTTGGTGAACCCAGATGGCTACACATACTCGCGATCCGGAAAGAAGTTCACTAATGAAACAATTTACTGCCCACTCGCCTATACTGAAGATCATGAAATCAAATGTTGGCGAAAGAATCGCGAACCCAACAAATACCGATGCATTGGCACCGATCTCAACCGCAACTTCGGACATGGATGGGGTAAAGGAGACGCCTCGAGTGATCCCTGCGATTCGACATTCAAGGGTCTTTCCAAATTCTCGGCATCGGAGTCCCAAGCAGTGAGAAGAGTTATTCTCGACCTGGCAAACTCCGGACGTGGCGTTTTGTACCTTTCGCTTCATTCCGCTGTGGGCAAAATTCTGTATCCATGGGGATCCGAAGAGTAAGCATTAGAAAATATGTGTCTTAGAGCAGTTCTAAATCGAACCTGTTTCAGAATCAAGGCTAAGAACTACAAGGAGCATGAGGAAGTGGTCCAAGCAGGCATAGATGCCATGGCCAATGGAAACTTTCAGTTCCCCTCAACTTACAAACAAGGTCCTTCCTATAGCCTCTACCTTGCTGGTGGAGACTCCAGTGACTATGCCTATGAAGTTGGATTTCCCCTATCACTCACTTGGGAGCTTCCGGAACTACGAGGCAACTTGAATTTCAGATTCCATCCGCCAACGTATCTTATTGGGGAACTTGTGGATGAAACCTGGATTGGTATAAGCGCCGTTGCAGAAAAAGTCATGGAGAAGTATCCAAAGCAGTGGAATTTTTTTAGGACACATGGCAAATATTGATAAAAATATATATTATGGTATTCTCTGGAATATCGGAAGTAAATGTTTCTGATGCTATTATTGATACGTTGAAGCAAAGCTATTTTAAAAAATGAAGAAAATCCATAAGCCAAGAAACATTTTTTCAGTGCCCCTGCCCCGCCCCCTAGAATAGATACTCCTTCGGTTAGCGGGGCGTATGAGTAATATCAGGTCATCATGGAAGCGGCAAGACATTGCCGCAGCTGCATTCCAGCCCGCACCAAGCCAAAACAAAATGAAATGCAAATTTTGAGTGCCCCATGCAGCTGGAACTGCAGTTGAAACTCGAATCGAAAATCGAGCTGGATGTCGAACGGAAAACTGGACTTGGGCGTGGAGTCCAGCGGGGAATGGAGATCGCAATGACGTGGCCGGATTGGTTTAAAATAAATGTTATTATTTCGATAAGTTGGCGTGTTTTTGCGGCTGTGCCCACATTTAATTATGCCACAAACCGGACAGCGAAAAAAGCGAACGGCAACCAAAATCAATATCACTTCGTGCCGCGTTTTTAATGAACAATTGTCGGGGCACACAGTTTTAGCACATTGTAAATAAGCAATTGAATTGCCGCTGGAGTGGCGTTGCAAGCTCTAAGTGAGTGGTACGAGTGCAGCGATATCTGCTCTCTGATCCCAAAAAATGAAGCAGAAATATAAAAGACACAGGCGCGAGCCTCTCGACAGTCGTCGCCCCCATTTGGGCTGCATTTTGCAGGCTGTTCGTTTTAATCAAATTCGCATTAACAACAGCAAAGGCTGCAACTGCAACAACTGCAACAACTGCAACACCAACTGCAGCAAATGCAGCAATTTTAGCGCAGCTGCAGCAAAGCAGGCAAGTCACAACTTTGTATGAGACACGCCAATAACTTGGCTCTCCAATCGGGTATAATGGACCAAGCGCTACCCTTGGGGGGTCCAGATGTGTATACCTATGAATACCTATTATTATTAAAACTAAATGCAGCCAATCTGGTATAAAGCTATACCATATATTTCCTCAAAGGCAAGTCTCGTGCTTGTATAAGAATTATTAAAGAAAGTAGGTATTTAAAGTATCCACAGCTTTTCCTATACAAAGTAATATCAGTAATATATCAGTAAAAATGTTGAAAATAATACCTTTACATTTTAGTATTAACTCTTGTAGAAAATAGCAGCAAATCGATAAAAGCTTTAAGTGACACTAGTTCGTAGGTGATAAAATTACTTTTCTGATTCCCGCATATCCAGCAATCCCTCATTATTTTGGCTCATAGTTTCATGATCGATGGTATCGTTCCTAACTGATATCTACCTCCACGGAACCAAGTTGGTCGATTGAATCGATCCCTGTCGACGTTCAGTTATGGATCTCTATAGTTTTTGCCTCGGTACACGCCCCAAAAAGCAAGAACAATAGTCGCCCGCTTGGACAAGTTACCAAAAATAGACCAAAGCCAACTGAAATGGGCCTGCAGCTCAGACGAAGAAAATGTTATGAACAAGCTCGGCGTGGTTAGTCGGTAACTGCCGATAATTGCTGTGGTTTTATGGTAGAGAGTAATTCTTACACATATATAGAAAATAGCTGAAGTGCAATGCGCTTTGGACATTTACGGCGATGGAAAAAACCGGACCGAAAGGCACCGATAATTGAAAATGTAGTTCGAATGCGTTTGGCGATAATTTGCATGCCCAAGGTTGACGCCTCTAATTGCAGGCAAAGAAATCCGCTGGGCGGTGCATCTAATTGCGGCTTATGCCGTTCCGAATGCAGCTTCGTTAAGCGGACCTGACAGTTATTGCAACGTGCCACGCCCCACAATAAACCCGTTCGCCTAGGACGCAGCACTTGGTCAGGCGGATACTGATAAGCCAGTTGGCCGGACTTGGCTGGTAGGTACATAGGTAGGAAATCGCGATTCGCGGCCGCATGTGGCAGTGCAATTTATGGGATCAACAGACCCGTTAGTGCCAAATTACAAATGGGCCTGTGGCAGCCAAGTGCACAACAGACGTGGCAATAACCAACAAGACATTAACCCTAAGCAGCCAGTCGCGGCGCATGCCTCGATGCCTCCGACGCCTCCGATGCCTCAGATACCCCGATGCAGCGATACCTCAACTGCCCGCATTCCTCCATGCCCCAAAGTCGGTGCCCCAGCTGCAGTGCGTCCTGGCCGCATATGCTCCATCGCCCAATAATTGCCAGCCTCAAATCTGCTGCCCGCCTTGCACTCGGCCAAATTTATGGCTAGCTGCATGTACAAGAACCAAAGGATATTGAACAAAAATGAAGTGGAAGGTGCACTTATAGCTCACTATTGGAGTATATAACAACTAACAAAATATTTAATAAATTATTAATCAGTTTTTTTAAAAAGCAGCAGGAAGTATATATACCTATGTACAAATTTGTTTTATAAATGTTCGTCAGTACAAATGAGATCTTTTCAGTTATTTTGGGTAAAAATCTGGAAAATCTTTTAGATCTAAGCCTGGAAAACGCAATGTGGTTAGTTATCAATATCTCTCAGAAAATTCCAGTCATATTTGCCGAGTGCAGTTGCACACAATCTTTGGCGAAGCCTGTGGCGATTTGGCCAGATACGAGTGCAGTTGCAGTTGCAAGTTCGAGCTGCGGCGATCCAGCGGATTGCCAGAACGTCAGAGCGACGGACGGGTTTGCTGGCCACAAAAGCATAAAACAATAAAGTTGGGCGCTGCGCAAAGAATAATCGCATAAATCATGCGGACTCGCGGCGGCGACTAAACTCCACTAACGGCAACGAGGCTAAAACTCCGTACCTCCGCAAGAAGCTTGAGCGGCACAGTGGCTATAAAGCGATTGGATTGTAGATATTGCTTGTGATACTGACACACAGATTGTGTGCTTAAAAATAAACTATTATTGCAGTATTTAATTTTACATTTCCTTACTGAAATTGAACCACTGAGGAGCATCGCTTAATGTGCAATAGCTTTGTAAAACATCCATGAAATTACGCGATTAAATAACCAGCATAAAACAGATTATACCAGTACTTTCGGAACTGTGTGATATACTTGCTCTGCCGATGTAGTCCCATTGATCCATAGAGCTTTACAAGTCCATGAGCCACAACTTTAGGATTCTAACTTAAGCTGTCGGCTCAGTGATTTTGGAAAATATGAAAACTAGATGGGCAGTGGAGCAGCGCTAATCCGCGTTGACATCTCGGCCGTTGTGCCTGAACCGCTTGGCCCACTGTGCCACAATGCAGCGGCAACACTTTTCTTGCCTTAAGCCAAATTTATAGCGATCTAAGTAGGTATAAAGCGCTCATTTTGTGGCAACAACAGCAAATGTGCAGCGACGACGACAGCGGCGACTTCGTTACGTTTTCGAGGAGTGGCCAACAGGAGTGCGGCTATTGTTTTGGCCAAAAGCCTCCAAGAGAAAACCCCCCGAATCTCCTTTATCTCCTGCTATTGTTTTTGCCTTTGTAATTTCTTTATCCCGTTGGCAGTTTGGCTCTCTTTGGCCAAGAACAATAGAAATGCATTGCACGAAAGCCGCCAGGAGAGAGCGGGCCAAGAAAGAGAGCTCAGGCTGAAGTTAAAGCCCAAAAACCTGCGGCTAGTCCAAAACCGTTGACATGCACAGGAAACAATTAGGGTACGTTCCTCAATCCGACAGCAATATCGTGGTGGTGCAAAACAATATTTCAGATTTCGATTTTTCGGATTTAATAATAACAATCTTCGTTAATAATAAAGGATCAAAATAAATAGTATTAATTAGATAATAAAAAACAATATTTGTATAGCACATAGATTTTTTTTTTTTTTTGTTTTAGCTTTTTATTTATTATTTAAAATCTGTAGCTCATAGATGATAACAATATATTTAATATAATTATATATTAACATATATATTTAATATAGGATATTTGCTTTGCTTATGCGGTAAATGTTTTCTCAGTGTTTAGAAAGCGGGCGCGGTTGCATGTGCAACCAAAAGGGGGCGGGTCGAAAGGCGGCTAAAATAGGGTTCCTACCTCTGCTCACTCGTGCGCGATTTAAAAAGAACTTCTTCCTGGTACTTTCAGTTCGTTGTGGTAAGCAGTTGGCCAACACTCAAGGGGACGGGGAGGGGGTCAGTGGATAACTGGGACAAAGTTTGGGCCAACCGAAAAAAGAATCCGCTTAAGTCACAGCACTACAATCAAAATCTTTGCAAAAAAGGTTTTTTAATTTCAAATGATCTTAGTTAACTTGCTTTTGGAAACATTTTTTTAGTTTATGGCTACTAAAGTTGTTCTGACAAGCACTTATATCTTCCTAGATGTTTGAATCCCCAATAACAACGAATTGATGACCAACAGCTTGGCCAAAGACAAGCAGGAATTCCTTTTATTTGATTAGCTCAGCGAGAAGCCCACACTCCCGGCTCGAACCCAAACAAATGGCTTTCTAATTCCGGCCAATGGGGGTCAGTTTGCACAACTTGGAGCAGAGAAAAATCGAGAAAATCAGCCATTAATCACTTGCTATGACAAAATGCAAACCAAGGAAATGGATCGAATCCTTTGGAGGGCGGGAGGTAAAAAGTGGGGTATCGGGGTGTTAGACAGGTCCAACTGGTTTAATGCCGCTCCATCGCCTGCTCCTCCTGCACGCCCCCCCATCCTTTCCAGCTCCTGCTCCTGCTCCTGCCACTCGGCTCATTATTATGCGCGCATTGTGCGTGGAAAGGCAACAGGAACTGGGCATTGCACATGGGCATAGGAATTTCAAAGGCCCAGGGCCCAGACCAAAAACTTGAAGCGTGCTCCGATTCTCAATTGCTGGCAGTATGGCACGGCATGGTGCATATGCCTCCAGGGACAATTCATGCAGCTGACCGGCGGGCGAAGGGGCAGCAGGGGGCTCACTTGGCGGAATCGTAAAAGGAAGCCAGTCTGGCAGAACTGCAAGCTCGCAATTAAACAAAGCCCCTGCTGCAAAGACAACGCATCCCGGTGGCAACGTGTCGGCATTGCATGTTCCTAGTTGCAGCAGCAACAGCGCAGAGGCAACAACTCCGCCGCAAAGGACTCGAAACGCATTTCCGCCGACGCCGCCGACGTCGTTGCATTTTGCATTTTATGCAAACATCGCCTATCGGACCGATCTCGTTTCGACTTTGGGCGGAGACCAGCTCCATCCCCATCTCCATTGGCCAAATGTGGTCTTGTCATATTTAGTTGGCAGAACAAAGCGTTCGCCATAAACGCTTGCAAATCGCCCGCAAACCGCTGGGGAAACGCTATGCTCACTGAACAGGCTGCATTTTAAAGCGTTTTTAAACGCCAACAAAACGGAACACAATCGCATAACTTTAGAAAGGGAAGGATATTTGCATTTAGACGTTTTTCACTGGGCAATCTAGAGGAATGGAGCTCCAAGCTCACTTTCTATCACAAACTTTAAGTGTAAAATGCTTTACGCAAGTTAATTACCAATCGATGTTAGATGCAAAACAGACTGATTACAATAAAGTGTTGTTTTTGAGGCACTTACATGTTACACAATGTTAAAGTATAAAACGCCTACACTGTTGTCAACCCCGATTTCACTGCTTTTGACCTATAAATCCTTTTGGCCCGGGTTGAAGCCAGAAATTGCTCAACCGCAGCACCATTTTCCCAAAAACCCAGCGGTTGCCCCAATTTGGTAAAAGAAAAAAAAAACTGGATAGGAACTGAGGGGTGGTGGAAACTCACTCGTCGTGTCCACAATGCAAATGAGGTCCTTTCGGCGATCCTGGACACTGGAGCCTTGAACAGCTCCATCTCCATCAGAGCCTCATCATCCTCGTCGCTGCGACAATTTAACACACAAATTCAGTGAAGCGTCAACTTGGGCAGGCATAAATTTACAAAATTCACCGCTGCCAACTCTCCCTCGCCGATATGTGTTTTAATTTTCCTTTTTCTTTCAGTTTTTCCTTGCCATTCTCGTTTTTTTGCTGTACGAGCCAGTGAAGCGAAAAACTTTACAATCCATCAAATTAATGGAGCAATGTGTCACGAGGAGCCCTCTGGAGCTGATTCCCTGCACTTCGGACTGACAAACCGAGTGATACTGCTCCTCTCGTTCCTGCTGCTGAAATGTCATCAACTTGAAATTGTAAATCAAGCAAAAATTGATTGAACAAAGCGCTGCGCTTGAGGAGCCAAAAGGACTGAACAATGAAGTTAAAGGTCCGGGAAATGGGATCCGTGGAGAAAAACCAAGGGGACCGACACTCTGACAATCTGCTGAATAGATTTGCGCACAGATTATGCACTCCCACCTTTCAGATGCCACAACAAACATCTTTGAGTGAGAAATCGAGGCTTTGTGGTGCAACTAAGCGGTGGCACTGGAAATAGGCGTTCAACATTGGAGGTTTGGTCTTTCACCAACTCAATTTTAAAAAGTATTACAAGTTATGAAGTGCATTGATGGATAATGTAGGAAATAAACGAATCAACATAAATGTAGATCAAGTTATAACATATGTTACAATCGTGCTCTATATAAGAAAATACTTCAGATTAGAGGCGCTGCTTCCTAAGTGCAGCCAGTTTTTGTTTTTAATTTCAAGAAGAAAGTATACAGGGTAAGACTGAAACCGATCGTTAAATCATAAAGTCGCGTGCGACTGCAATCTGTCAAAAATGTGTCCAGTCAAAAAAATAGCCCTCTGGCTGTGACAAAACTTTCGAACCTTTCACCTGGAACCCGATAGTACGAAATACAATTAACACAGATAATGTGCCGCTGGGTCAGCCCACATGGCACCACATCACCACGTCCACGTCCACGTCCACGTCCACGTCCAGCGAGGAGTCGAAAGGCCTCAGAGAAGTGTCCCCACCTTGTCCAGGGAACTTGGCAACTGGGAAACTGGGCGCTTGGCTGCCTGGGACCACCTTTCACTGCACAGAAGTGGCTTTAATGCAGTTTCCTGGGCAGCGCGGCGATGGCATAATGAAAGTCCTACGCCACGGCCATGGGTGAAAAACTTTCGCAAATATGCAAATCGTCCCACTGCCATTTGCACGTACAAATGTAACGTACATTTTATAGACTTATCACGCGACACGCGGCCGACGAGAGCGGTCCATAAATCTAAGCGATACGCGCCCCATTGCCGCCCACTTGCAACTTGCCACTTGCGATTTGCAGTGCTGCTGCTGCTGCTGTTCATATCGCAGTTACTGTTCAGCACTCAAAAAAATTAGGCACGATTTCATTCAATGCTGCAAAACTTATGTCAGGGTACAATGTATTAAATATTATTTTCAAAAATGTTCAATGGTTTGTGCAGTAGTAATGTAACAAAAAATATATCTAATGATGAATGCTAGTTTAAAAATAATTTAATTGTAGCTGTATATGCCCTCAATTGTGTTCATAAAAAATGTTTAGTTATTAATATATATTAAATGCCCTAAAAGCCAATACTGCCACTAATCATTGGTGTCTTTTTGTTACAAGTAGTTTTGCAATTATTGTAAATAAATATATATACAAATTGTAGAAAGAAGGATGGGTAGGTAGGGTACTTTTAAAGCTTTGAGAATGCTTTAAGTCGGCGTTAATATTTAAAGAGATTTTTTCCCAGTGTGATGTTTGTGCTTCTGCCTCCGATTTCGCCTTTTGCTGATGTCGACGTCGTCACGAGTGGCAACAATTAATTTTCATACGCAGACGCAGTTGGCCGTCGTGGCTGTGGAGCTGTGGAGCTGAGGAGTTGAGGCCACTCTGGCAGGACTGAGAGCTGGATCCGCAGACATGTGGACGGGAGGCCCCAGAAGTCAGACTGGCTGGCAGGGAGCGGATGCAGTTTCGGATGCAGTTTCAGAGTCTTCGACAGAGGCGACAAACAAATTGCACATCGATGCGACTGAGAAGATGTCGACTTGTGGCATTCTAGGAAAATAAATTTAAATAAACGCAAGCTCCCCTTCCCGTACTTTGTTTTCCTCCTTTCTCAGAGGACAAAGCGATAGCGAATGCGAATTGAAAATGCAAATTTGCGCGAAAATAAAATCAAGTGAAGTGGCAGAAGCAGAAGCAGAAGCAGCAGTATAAAGTGCTGAGCGGAGAGTAGTGAAGTGGCTTGGAGTTGGGGCCACAAGTGTTTTAACAATGTTTGCATGGCGCATTACGTGATTTGGCCTCCGCCCACGCCCGCCGGCTCATCCTCCACCCAATCCTCCCACTTGGCTGCTCCTTGCGTGTTAGCACCATGTTTAAATTTGAATAAAACGCAATGCGAGGACAGCGAAAACAATGCGATCCTACTCCGCAGATCAGGTGATTCCGGAATACACTATAATTGGGAAGTTTTCATCATTTCAGCCTTTTTCAACATAGGAAGTTTAGAGGAAGTTTCCCTCTAACAAATCTAATATCTTGAGATACCATTGACATTATAGTATAAGTTTAAGGCATCTATCTCGTTTTTTTATTTGTTATGGCCACTGATCAAGCCAGGTCCCTTAGCAAAGTGGAGCTACCCTGTTGTGGGCACAGTATACCGGCGATAAGAGCATCGCAGCGAAGTGGGTGTTGCTGACGGTCCCATTGACGCCTCCGCCTTCGTCCCAGCCTCCTACTGGCCATCATCGCCTCGGCACTCAGCACTCCGCACTCCGCACTCCATGCTGTGGACTCCAGCACCACCAGCGTCCTCCTCTCAGGAGCGACACTTTCCGAGGCTCTGGGCGTAGATAACATTCTTGGCCGGCGACATTTTGCATGTCTGGGGCTTCCTTCGCGTCGAGAGTCGATAAATTAGCGCATGCATCTTCATTTCGAAGGCTGGGAAGTGCGCATTAGAGCCGGTGAAAGGCTTTAGCCGGGGACCTCGGGCCAAGTCAAGAACAATGGGCACAGGATGGCCACAACGCCGCAACGTGCTCCTTTTCCGCTCCGCTGCTGAGTCATTATTAGAATCTGCAGCTGCGATGGCACCGGCGGCTCAAATCCAATTACAATGCCAAATCAGCGGGCACACACACAATGGTTAGGGATTGCTGGTGCCCAGGTCGCTCCGAACCTGAATCCAGTCGCCTCCACTTCGATCGGCAATTTGGTCCTAGCTGCGGACATGGCCGAAAGCCGCTGGCGAGCATTGTCCACTCTCTGTGGGCCTTTTTGCTTTATTATAGCAGCGCTTATACAGATTAGAATAAATCAACTTGTCCCCCCGCGCAACGCTAGACCCGTTCTGCTCTCGTTTTGCCTGTCCGGCGATCGGAAAACACTACCGGCAACAACAATCTAAACTGGCCAGTTGGATGTCTGCAGCTGCCTTGGGTTCTGCAGAGGAAAAAACACGGGTAATTTACAACATAAACTTGAAACATTTTGAAACCTTTGCAAAAGCGGGCGTTGGAACAGTGCTAAATTAATTAAGTTGCTTTAAATTTAATTTAAAATTTTAGAATTGATTCTCAGACTATTGGAAAACGTTTACATGCTTGTGGCTTTTTGTTCCAGTGTAGTATCTGCAGTCCAGACCCTGGACTGACCACCCTGCTCCCCAGGTAGTTGGCCCCATAGCTGGTTCCCCATTAACTGCGCACCGACCAAAAGGATGTTGGCGGAGATAAGCAGGCAAATAAGTTGGCTTACGCTAGAAAAGGAATTAATAATGCAGAAATGATGGGCTGCACTTTTCAGCTTGCAGTTGGCCGGAGGACCGGACTTTTGGGTCCGGAAATGCGAAGTGCATTGGGTAATGGAAAATGTATAACAACACCAGCCAAATGATCTTCGGAGGAACTCGCAATTGGAGCTGCAAGGTGTCCATTTAGCAAGGTAAAATATAAAACAACATTGAGGGAAAAAAATATAAAAAGAATCTACGAGCAACGAGTATAACTACTAACTCCCAACTTAAACACACAAGCACTTCAAGCAAAGTGTCGTCGAAGGTCAGAGTTGTTGAAAAAACTGTTTACAGCTTTATAGCCCTATTTAAACTTCTTTGTCAGCCCAAGTCCAACTCCAACTCCAAAGCAACCTTGAGGGTAATGGTCTGTCCAGTGCATCGGAGAACATAAACTCCAACACTTGACCAACAAACGGTGGCCCCAAGCAAATCCCACAAATTAAACGCATTCAAGTGCAAGATGCAGGAATTTTGATTGGGTCAACCGAGTCGGAGGACTCCGCGCGGTAGCTGAAAAATGCCATAACAAAATGTGTCAAGTGCCAGACATAAATGCCTAAGTAAGAGAGCTCCGAGAAGCGTAGAGAACGGATCCCGAGATTGGGGAACAATGATGCCGTTCGGCATCCTCCTGCTTGGCTCCCTGGCCTGCGGCCCTTTTGCTGTTTGCGGATCGAATCGCATCGAATGGGAGCGGGCTGGATCGCCCTGGATCCTTGAAACAATAAATTTTCGGTGCGTCACTTTTTGTTTGCTTCGCCCGTTGGCAGGCTTCCAATTAAAAATGCGCAATTGGGCTTTACGGGCTAGCCAATCGCTGGGACTTGTACTTATTTGTAAGTTGCACGCATGCTGCTCCAGCTCTTTTTTCCCATTCCGAAGCCAACGGTCCTTTCTGAGTTTCCATTAATTTACATAAAAATATCTTAATTGCGAGCCAGCGACAGCGGCAACCCGATGCGATTCGATTTTTTGCGCCTATCAATGCGATGTCATGTCGCCGACGCCCTGAGCTCAGAATCCTCCAAGTGTACACTGAAAGAAATGAAAATACCTACGTTTACAAAGGAGAAATAAATAAAGTACAGTACGCCTCTAGCTTGTATATGCAATAAGTACACTCAAAATAATTACATAAATGGCAATAAGCCCTTTTTCTCTAATTTCGCTTTTTCTCACTTTGCATAAACGTATATTTTATATTAAATTTATAGCAATAACAAATATTTGCAGATTATAGTTTCAGATTGTAGCTTAAGGCAACATAATTCGAAATTTCAAAATTTCAATTTTAACACACGAGTATTTCCGAAAAATAAATGAATCAAATTTAGAGATCAGAGTGATCTCTCCTCCTTTCTGAAAAATGAGTATCCACGTCAAGATCGCCATCTCGATCCACATGGCATCCACTTCCACGGGGCAGCAACATATGTCGGGCGACACTTGCAACCTGCCAGTTGCGGAGCATCCGATGTCCTCCGTCCTGCGTCCGCTGTCCAATGAGTCCGCCGACTCCGCCGACTCCTTTGTCCATGCATAATCGCTGATAAATGCGGCTTTCGGTGCTGCAGAAATGATTTGTTGATAATTAATGCAGTCGCCTTGGGTGGGGGCAACAAAAAATGGGGGACAAACTGCCCGAAACCCGTTTGCCGCATGCCGCATGCCGCATGCCGCTAAAGAAAAAATTGTATATATAAGAACAGCAGCCAGCAATTTGTGCCCCTGTTGTTGTGGTTCTTGCTGTTGCAATCAGGCCTTAAAGGCAATCAACGCACAGTAATTCATGCCGCCTGACAGCACCAGCTCCATTCTCCATTCTCCAGACTCCAGGCTCCAAGCTCCATCTCCAGATCCCAGTGCCCAGTTCCCATTCCAATCCAAAATAAGCCAAGTGAAAATTGTTTCCTACGATTTTTCTGCGCCTGCGTCACGCAGTTAATTGTAAATAGTGGAAGGGGCGGGGAAGTGGGAGGTGGGGCCAACATGATCGCAATTAATGGGGCCAAAGTTAGTCGGCTGCTTAATCGTGGACACTTGATCAATTTGGCACGCAACGCGATCGGTAAGGAAAAAATTAGGGACCAAAGGGGAAAAGCGGGACAAAACTGAAACTTCAAAAAAAAAAACTAGAAAACAAATTACAAGCACTATTACATTAGTCAGAAATAACAGAGCAATAATCAAGTTCACCGACTATCAGATACCCCTTACTCAGATAGTGGAAGATATTCTAAAGTTTGGGCGTGGGGGTCATGTAGTTAGAATAGGCGTGGTTTGGAACTAAATGACAATTGAAACAATTGATTTTAGAATAACAGTTAATCAATCTAATATTAAATCTTCTGAAACAAAGTACAGCTGAACCTAATTATACCCGTTACTCAATACTAGATTCGTTGAAAAGTATGTAACAAGCAGATGGAAGCGTTTCCGATCATATAAAGTATTCTTGATCTTATTATGTTTTCCCCAATTTCTACTGATATTCCAGAAAATATTGAAATTCCTCGTTTGCACTAGCTTCCACTAGCTGAGTAACGGGTAGCTGATAGTCAAGCAACTCTACTAAAGCAGTCTCAAAACGGGTGCATATTAGAACAACATAAATACAACTCTGTTGATGTCGCAACCCTGGAAAAGGTATTTAAAACTTCAACTAGGCAGCCCTGGAAGCTCCTAATTTACATGTTTTATTTCAAACTCTGTTCAACGTCATTCTGTTTAATTGTGCAATTTCGAACATGAATGTGAACAAAGCCAGAAGTGAGATGACTACGATGTCCGAGCAAGTGTGCAAGGATGCGGAGCAGTGGAAAAAAGGCATCCAGAATGGTCAGGCGGCCATGAGGCAGATCCGGACCATAAATCTTAAGCTGTTCAGCACGGAGAATCAGCTCAACAATGCGGACTCGCGTAAGGAGCTCCAGACCACGGAGAAACGAATCAACCAGTTGTACCAACGCCTCCAACGTCCCCTCGCCACGATAGGCCAAATCTTTAAGAACCTGACCGAGATCAGGGACAACACAGCCAGGATGTTGAACCGCTTGACCCTTTTTTTGGACGACGATTCACTGGCGAAGCACATGATAACGCCCAAGCTCGACAGTTCCAGGCTTCTGGCGATGCTGCAGTTCCTGAGCCGCCGCTACGATGCCGAATGGGAGGTCAAGGAGATGGTTGTGAGTAAGTTGCTTCCAATTTTCCTATATGCAAGTGGTTATCGCAGCGTTATAGAACACTGTACTAACAGCAAAGCAGGGCTTTTAATGCCATCATTTAGAAATACGTATCATAGTCGTTTTTCAGTCTACAAAAATATGCATAATTGAATATCCAATCCAATTCTTTGTACTCCCCTAGCCAATTTCATTGAGTTTTACATTTCTCCTTCGCACTAACACATCTGAGTTCACAGTATCTGAAGATCGGGCAACTAAACTATAGCCTTCTCTCCCGATTTTGAATCGTTACTTGTTCCTTGCAGACGACTTGGAGAGCATCAGCAACTCCTACGAGATGAACCTTGTGATGGATTGCTGGAGCATTTGCAGTCACGCAGGTGGTCAGGAGTTCTCCAAAAAGATGCGCGAATATTACCTGATCATTGATCGGCGGCAACCTTGGGTGAAGTTGACCTAAAACGAAGAAATATACTACTTCCGGGATACATTTAAATGCATTAGACTAGGAAACACACGTTACGTTTTGAATTTGATGTTAGTTTTATTTGAAAAATTGTTTTTTAGTTTGTATTTGTTACCGCCTGTTTGCCAAACAAATCTATAATCTGTAAAGAAATTACAAAAAATTTGTTGTTCCTTCTTTGTGTCGTTTTTGCTTTGCACATTTAAAATTTGACCCATTTTTTGACCTTTGCTATTTGCTCATCGATTTTGCTCTTGTTCCGTTTCTGACTTGGTAGCAAAACAAAACTTAATTGTAATTTTACTACAACAACATTTTGTTTTTGCCCTTTAATTTAATTGTATATATTATATAATATGCAATTCTGTAGCTAGATTTTGACATTCATGTTCTCGTACAAATCTCGATATATATTTGTATATATATAGTGTGTGTATGGTGTCTATAACATGCGCCCTTTTGTTTTATAAACAAATATCTGTCCTCACTTGAAATTGCTCCACGTCCTTCGATTTTGGGGACTTTGTTCTGTTTTCGGGATTCATCGATCGGATATCCTCGAAACTAATTTATCTTAATAATTGCATACTAGGCTAGGCTAGTAAATGTTTTCCTCGACAACGCTTAATGCACTTTTTTGTTTGTATTTTCCTTGCTTTGTGGTTTTTCTGCTTTTTGTTGTTAAATTTTAATTAGTTCTCAAGCCTTAAACTTGTCCTAAATTAACTTTACAA
This sequence comes from Drosophila erecta, assembly GCF_003286155.1. Taxonomy (NCBI): domain Eukaryota; kingdom Metazoa; phylum Arthropoda; class Insecta; order Diptera; family Drosophilidae; genus Drosophila; species Drosophila erecta. Next base: position 20,965,729 of record NW_020825198.1, read on the forward strand.
TGAACGTGTATAACTTTTAGTCGCTCGCATTTCCTCAACTTAATCTCCAAGTGAATTGTGGTTGTCCTTAGTTTAATCTAATCCGTATTTAGAAAATGTTCAACTCGTAAACTGAGTTTTGTTTATTAAAAAACTGTTCCCATTTTGGTTTTAAATCCATATCCATATATTTTTTCTTTTGTTTTCTTTATTTTTTTGTTTTTGTTTGGTTTGGTTTGCTATGAATGCTTGTTGTCAATTGTTGCGGTAAATGTTTCGAGTTGCTTTTCATTTGAAATTTTTCGTTTTTCCGTTTTCATGAATCATTAAACATTTGTTGTGCTTTACACTTAAGTATTGCTATAATTATTTGCTTTTATTGGCGCCCGGGAATTTTGATTTCCCGGGAAATGAGTGAGAGAGTGTGTGGCAACTGAAACCTTAGCTAGGAAAAACTCGGCAAGCACGATAATATCGATCTCTAGAAAATGATTGTAAGCGGTTCCTTATATACAGCGTGCACTTGCGTGATATATAGATATGGGTGTTCTACGAGGGATCTGGGATATGAAGGCGGAGGAAAAATCAAATGAAATAATGAACAATCCGGTTTGCAAACAAGTTCTGTTTATTACACAAATAAAAAGAATACTAAATGAAATCGAAACTACTTAAAAGATATGCATGTGGGGTGTTGTGTGTTTCTATGTTGGTGTTGGTGTTGGTGTTGATAATTACTAGAAAACGTCTTTGTAATCGTAGGTTTTGTTGTTTACACAATTTACGCTAATTAAAATACACAGGTAAAAATAATTTCATTGTTTAATAATTGTTTTCTTTCTTTACTTAATTGATTTTGTTTTAAACTTAAGCCTAGCGAAAATCGTTTAAACGTGCAAACTCAATTGTGGTTGTTGTGTTGTTGGTGAGTCTAGAAAGCTTTCCCGTTCTTTACAAGCATTATTATTAATTTGTACACATTTTCGTTTAAGTATTCCATTATTAGAAAATTGGCTATGTGAGTGGTGTGTGTGTTTGTTGTTTGTGGGTTGGGCTCAGTATCTGTGTGAAGTACAAACGTTTCCCTAGCATTATACGAGTACAAGAGACAACAAAAAACACACGAAATTAAAACTCTTCCTAACCGCTCATCCTAACTCTACTCCTAGTCCTCGACCTCCACTTACTTCTACTCCTTCTATGTCCTTCATCATCTGCGCTAGGCGTCAGGATATATATAGTTTTTATATATGCAATTTACAGTATACAGTTTCAGTTAATTATATGTTTTGTTGTTTCCATCGTGTGGGGGCGTTTAATGCGTGTGTTCGGTGTTGTTTTACACTTTCTTCCTTCTTGTATAATTTAAATTTAAACTAATTCTCGCTTTGCACAAAAATTTACACAATTTATTGATTTAATTTATTAGATTTAAATAGGGTCTCCTCTGCTTCTCCAATTTGTTGTAAACTAATTACTAATTGTATAATTACACTTCTGTTTTGCTTTGTTGCTGCTGCTGGTTTGCTGCTTACGGCGAATTGGTTGTAAATATGTACAAACTTTTTTACTTATGCTAATATGTTTCTCGCGTTAACTCCACTCCGCCTATTGTATATATATGACCTATGTGCCTACATGTGTGTGGTTGCTTGTTGTTGTTTGCTTTTCGCTATCTCATTCGCTCCTCTTTGTATATTTATAAATATTAAACTCTAATCGAACGCCAGCCTATGTATATGTATAAAAAATAAAATTAAACAAACAATTCTTGCACTTGACACTTTTACAAATTCTCGACGACTAATAAATAGTAATGCTGTTGCTGTTCAAGACTTATCGGTAGACGATAATGTTGTATCCGCCGCTCTCATCGGTGATCTGTATATGTTTAGTTTTCCTGTTGATTAGGCTAAGTAATCTGTGCGTTGCGTTAACTGCTGCTATTGCTCTGGTTGTTCTGTTGGTGTTTTTGGATTCTGTTAACTTCTATTCAAGGTTACTTGCTGCTGATTCTGTTCAGATTCAGATCCTTTCGGTTCTGTACTCTGTTGTTCTTTGAAGATATTATATAGCTAGTGGAAGTTCTGCAAACGGAAGCATGCGACTGCGTTTGATTGATTTAGTTTTTAGGTGATCTGAGAATCCAAGGATGTGAGAGTCTGAGATCCCGGACCTTAGGCTATGGCAGCCGTCAGATAGTACAGATCCATTAGCGTCTGGACATTGATGGGTAGACATGAGAGACGATCGTGTGTGTTGGAGTCTAGCGCCAGCCAGGAAAGCGCATTGTATCCCTCGAGGACGAAGCGCAGAACATCCGCTGTGAGAATAGAGTCAAGCGGATGATCGTTGGCTGACTGATGGGCATTGGTCGAGTTGAGAATATCATCGGCAGACTGTATACTGGGCACATGGAGGTGTAGGGCTGTCTTCAGAAATACGGGGCAAACATCTTCTAAATGCGGACAGGCGGACCAGAACCAAGCGGGCATGCGACCGGTTGGCGCCGTCGACACCATGTAACCCACTGATATGGGCTGCTGGTTGAGTGAACCAACCTGAAATGGTGAGAAAAATTAGTAAATGTTTTAAGTCAATCCAGTATAATGGATCACCCACCTCCTCTACTTCCTGGGGCGGTGTGCACTTGAAGTTATTACCGCCTGCGCTTTGCCAACTCCGATTGTCGTCCATGCGACCGGGACTACCATGATTGGAAACTCTGTCCATGTGAGCTGTTTTAAGATAAAACCTGAGTATCCGAATGCAGAGACTGATAATTAAAAACACTTACTGTCCCAGAACAGATCCCCAATGTCCGCGTCGCTAAAGTCCTCGTTGCCCTCTTCCTCGAAGGTTAGGAAGTCGTCATCTACTTGAGGCTCGTTTTGGAACTGGCGCGTAAAGGGCTGCGCGCAAGAAAATAAGAAATACAATTATAACCAATCGTGTTAGATTAGGCAGTGAACTTACCGCACAGACGGCGCTAGTGGGAAAGACCAGGATGTGGGTGCAGGTCACGTCCTGTGGAGTAGCCAACGGGTTCTGCATGGAAATCTGTGAGAAGCGCTCATCTGGAGTAAACTGATCGGGCATCACGCGCAGCTTGGCATCCGGCTCCAGGGTCACAAGGCATGCACTCAGGATTGTGGGTGGATACATCAATGTACATTGCTTACACATATCCTTGAATTGCTTGGATGCCTTTTGCAGCTGTTGCTTGCTGAGCAAAAAACTCCACGACTTCAGTTCACTGTGTCCGATCCTTCCAATGCGCCCGATCACTAAACGCCACATTTGCGATGTCTGCGAGATGATTCCCATGATGAAGTCCATCAGTTTCTTTAGGGCGACATAGCGAGCAGGAGCTTTTCTCCTCCGTGCACGGTTTGGCACATCAATATTAATGCAGATCTTCTCCAGCATCTCGCCTCTTTCATCAGTGGCGGTGGCCAAAAGCCAAGCCTGATCCTCGCTCAGGCAGTAATTGCAATACATCACCGAATAACGATGTTCATTCTGGCCATGCATACTTCCCGCCGATCTGGAGAAGTCCGTTTTGTCATTCCTCTCGTGCATGGGCGCCAGAACAAAGGGAGCCGTGTACATCTTGTAGGCCCGGCGATTGGGTTCATCCTTTGTCTTGAGAAAGGCCTCCATATTAGCCGCCGTCCCAAAACCAGTGAGACTTTTTACGGATTGGGCATGCACCAGATGCCGCCGGCACTGCGAAAATATGTTTAGAGCCAGGCACCTAATCTCGTCTGAGAAACGCTTTCGATTGCCGCACGGTCCCAGTTCCATTACCGATTCTAGCGATATAATCTGAATGTTCATCTGCGATCGCACCGAATCAGGAACTGCTTTCAGCAGTTCCGCATAGCAACGAAGCAGGGCAATGAGAGCCAGACGCTCCAATTCGCAGCTATCCGAGGCGAACGTGAACGGATTGACCACATAAAGAACAATAGCTGAGGGGTTGATGTCCTCCAAAGTCTCGCCCATTCCCAATGGATCTCCGAGGATCAGAGCGGGTTTGGTATCACCTGCTGCAGTGGCCCCCTTTCCCACTCCGGGTTCCTGTTTTATTTCGTTGCTCTCCATCGGTTGGTTGACTTGAGGTTCTGTACCGGGCTCCAGCTTGATATTATCCGTGGGTAAGTCTCCGCCAGGTAATCCGCTGACTGAAGAACTATTCGAGGAGGAAGAGCTGCCTCCCTTAGTGTGCGAGTTCCCAGTGCCATCTGGTGGATTCAACAGTGTTTTATCATTTGGCACTCGACTCAGATACGGAGCCAACTGGTGAATAAAGGCAACTGCGTACCGACGGATTTGCTCCGCCAGAGCAGCGTGCTCCAGGGTACGCAGCCAATCATCTAACGGAGTCGTTTCCCGATCCGCGGGTACGTTGTTGCGAGCAGCGCCTACCTGAAGAAAGCCTTCCCATCCTCGAATGGGTGTGTGTTTGCCCAGCTTGCACATCTCGTAGGTGCTGCCTAGTTCCCGGAAATAGCTGCGGGTGCAACTCACCACATGCTCGTTGTCGGGACACACCACCACGTAGACAACATCCCTGGCATACGAGTACGGTTCCAGGAGAAACTTATCCCAGTAGTGGATGGAGTGCGGCGCCACCGAGATCCAATCTTTCTCGTAGCCCACCACCACGGATGGTATCGGTTGCGGCTCACATTGTCCAGATGCTCGGCCTGCCAGGCGATGGAATTGGCGCCAGGTTAGCGGCCCACTCACCGTGTTGTACGAACTGGCATCCTTGGAACCTGAGCCGCCTCTTGATTTGCAATGGAATGCATTCTGCAGCATCGGCTGTATGGCATTCATGGTGCGTACAATCTCCTTATTGCTGCGGGTGAAACCGACGGGAAGATATGGCCACTTGTGGACCGTCAACCGACCAGCACCTATGCCCGCCAGCTTGTGACGCAGAGCAGGTGGTGGTGCATGAAAGGCTGTGAGTTGCTGTTGCTGATGAGAGCTACTGCTACCATTTCCATGGAAGTCCATCATGTTGTCCATACGCTGGTTTTCGAATGCCAGTCTCGACTGCTCCAGAGCCAGACTTATAACGTCGTGTGCATCCATAAACTCTAGAACATTTGCAATTGATGCCAATGAGGCAGTAGGTGCTCCATTGGTGCCGAAGATCCTTCGTTGACGGGACATTCGCCTCCGATGGGACTGAAGAGCTCTGTGCACCGAACTACTAGATGTTTGGATGATAGAGCACTGATCCAATAGCAGGTCAAATACAGCATGAGCCAATTGCTCCAGTTGTCCACTAGGCAATCCTCCCGATCCGATTTTCTCCAAGGCAGAGCTCGATTCTCCAGGTCCCGGCTTGATTTGGTTTTTCCTGCTGAGACTCTGGATGATACTGAGCAACGTAGGTTGCTTATTCCTGCCCGGGTCATCCGCAATGCCCGTGATCTCCACCTCATCTTCGTAAAAGAGTCCAGCGCGATGAGAGAGTCTTCGATTAACCACGGCACTGAAACCACACGTACATTCCACTGGATCATCGTCCACATAGCCGGTGATATGGGGATTACTGCTGGGCGGCGTGCAAGACGACGAGTTGGAGCCGCCATTCGGACCATGGCCATGTCCGGAGCCAGCTCCGGGCATCGAGGCTGAGGCTGGCGAACCCCCAAAGGCACTGATCATCCGCATGCCGCCAAAACCGGTGGAACTGGGTCCATTGAGCATTCGCTGTCCAGCTGCAGCGCCTCCAGCTCCGGAAGGAAAAGGATTGAAGCTAACCCCTGGCAGGGGTACATATACTCCGGAATCAGCTCCGCGAATATTACCGATCTTTTGTGTATCCGCATTGCACACACACACACTGCTACTATCGAAATTGTGATCCCGAAAGACATTCAAGGCGGTATCGTACAGCAGTATGTTAACTAGGACAGAATTCACTTCTGGTAATTCCTGAAGCAGGGTCGAGGATCCGGCTGTCATCGCTGTTCCCCCACTGGCAATGCCCGCATCGCCAGTGTAAGGTATCATACCCATGTTCCCGCCAGCTCCTGTTCCGTGACCCACACCTCCAGCTGCTCCGCCGCCCATACCATGCATGTGCGGATGCTCCTGCGAGTGTAGAGGCCGGTTCAAGTACGAAGATGTAGAGGTAGCTGGACTGGCAACAGCCAAGTCATAGGGATATGGCGGTGGCGGATGCGTGGGAGTTGCCCTCGACATTGGACTACTTCTGGCGGCATACGGACCCATCCCGGGTCCCGGAGAAATGGGTGACATCCCTGCTCGGTGCATAAGCTGCTGCATGGAGGCCCCAGGTGGTGCTTGTGGGCAGTTCAACTGATTCAGCAAATACTGACTGCCACCACTACTCAACGGCTGAGGAACAGTGGAGGGCGTTAATGGAGTCCTCGGCGCCGCTGACAGGAGATCATGAAGATGCTGATGCTGGTGCTTCTGGTGGCCTACTCCTCCCGCTGCCGCCGCTGCTGCTGCGGCTGCCGCTTGTTGTTGCTGCTGATTCTGCAGCTGGAGCTGCTGTAGTTTCTGCTGATGCAATTGGATGCGCTGCTGAAGGGCCTGGTGTTTCTGATGCTGTTGTTGTTGAGCTGCCGCTGCTTTAGCCAATGTTGCTGCTCTTGATTTGTGACTACTCCAGGTGGGTTGATAGAAGCACCCCCTAGGCAGAGTCAGCGACGGCTGTGTCTGACTGGGCAGGTTGGTCAATGGAGCATATCGCGTGGAGCCCACAAACTTCTCCTGCTGAGGTGGTCGGTACACATAGTCCCAGTCATCAATGGGCTCTTCCATAGGACTACCCAGCTCCAGGTTATACTCCTGCTTCACCAACTTGGAGACAGTCTGAATGGCCACCACGGTGACGGGAGCTTGAACGGCAGCCATCATAATACTGTTGCTAGGGTTGCTACAGCCTGTTGTGGTGGTGTTGATACTACTCGTGATAGTGGTGTTGCAGGTAGTGGTTATACTACTGGCTATACTGGTTGTGGTGGTGTCCACACTGAGATCCGTCATGACCACGTCCGTTTGGCAGGGACTCGAGTTCGGGTGCTGCTGCTCGTGAGACGGTGGTGTGGGAAACATCTTAGTAAGATCCTCAGCCTGAATATTGCCCGCTCCCGAGGACGCAGCTGCTGCTGCCGCTGCTACGGCCGCACTGGCCACCGCTGTGCTCCGTTTGAGGTCTTCGATCGTATTGGTCACAGCACTGCAGCCGCCATTCGAGGGGTTATTAGAATCGGGTGGTGTGTGGATTTGCACGCTGCTGCACTCGTCGTTCGAGCTCGTCTCAAACAACTGCTCCAGATCGTTGAGCGAGGGATTCAAACCTTCAGCTGTGAAGAGATTTCCCCCGCTACCACTTCCTCCACCGCTGCTGTTGCCGCCCGAAGATTTCGACGTTTCCTTGCAAGAGGGGGAATGCAATCCGGGCTCTGTCTTGATATTCAATCCCTGGAAGAAGCTGCTGCCATCGGCTTCTACATCACTGCCAGAGGCAGTACTGTTGGCAATGCCCACTAGTCCGCCGGAGCTGCCAGCCGCCTGTCCTCCACCGCCTCCTCCTGCTGAGCTCGCTGACTCATCCAAGGAGAGCAACTGAGAGCCATAAACGGATCCTGGTGAAGGCATCACGGGCTTCACGTGGGTTTGTCCTTCGTAGAGGTTCTTGGCATACCTAGGTCGCCGTTGCTTTTCCATTTTCGGACGCTTCACCGTACTATAGTCCCTGTAGTTCGGAAAATTCCAAATTAGAGCGATGTTTAGAAAGACAAAAGGCATTACTTACCAGTATTCCTGGTACTGAAAGTCGTAGATGACCTCCTTGAGCCACTCCTCGTCGTAGAAGCTATCCGGATCCTTTAACGTCAACTTTGGCGGGTTGTACAGTCGCTTAAAGTTGTTCAAGGCCTCCGTGGTGGAGGTAACACCTCCAACCCCCCGACCTTGAGCCCCAGGCTCCTGCTTGATAGCCATAGCTGCCGATGGAGTCTGCTGCTGCATCTCAAGCTTCTTGACACTTATGGTGCCAACCGCATTCCCTCCAATTGCATTTGGAGGTCCGCCAGAACCGGCGCCTCCAGCTGACGTTGCTGCCGTGGGCGTAGCCGGTTGGTGGGCGGGCACACTGCCTGGACCCGTACCAATGCCTTGCCCACCAGCTGCTCCTCCGCCGGCCGCATGATCCGTATAGGAGGGCGGCTCTACGCTGGGCGTCTGATGAACATAGGGCGAGGCCGTAATGCTCTTGTTGTCGTGCTGGTCTGTTGGCGTTGGCGCGGGTGTATTCTTGTCCAGCAGGTGGTCTATAGGCGTCGGCGGCTGTTGTAGATTGGAAACGGAAGTTGGCGCATGAGGACTCATATTGAGCAGCTGTGAAGTGGACAGAAGTGGACATCGCGTTAGTGAAACAAGTTGGCTAGGGGTAAGCACATTTGTTTTTGGGTCGTCACTTTCACTCACTTGCTCAGCGGGCGGCACGGATGTCGGTTGTGAATGCGCCGAATTCGGATGCGGAGAGGGAGCCGGCGTTGCCGGTGATTCCACGGAGGCCACCGGCATTGAGGAATCGCCACCCAAGGAGTTGCGGGAGTACGTCGAAGCTCCGCCATGTGGTGTTCCTTGAGGTGTATTTCCCAGATGTCTGTCGGAATAGAAAAACATGTATATTGTAATTAGCATATTGGATAAATTATCCTAAGATTAAGTGGTGTCTCATTATTTATCGAAAGGTTATGTACAATGTTTTATCTACGTATAATGTAGCTATGGATACACAGGTATGCGCGTATATTAATAATTTAAAATATATATTATATTACTTGGGATACTCCAGCAAGAAGTGCCCCAAAAATAACCATAGCAAAACTAATCATTAAACCATATCCATTTTATTAGGATTAGATGTATTAACCAAACCGTTACAGCTGCAAAATAATAAAGTTCATAAGAGGTGCTCTTTGTTAAAGTTTATATGGAATTCCAACTATTATGGTGTCATAAGAGACAAATAATTCAAAACAAATTAGCAAATTGATGTATTTTTAATTTAGCTTTAAGACACTCAAATTTTTTTGTTAAAGTAAAATTTAAAAATACTTTGCACACTCACTTTGTTTATATACTATGTGCTGTTGTTATTTACAATAAAGAAAACCAGCAAATAAAACCAAAATCATTCCACAAAATGCATGAAACCTTAAGGAATCGAAACAAAGATACATGCGGCACCAAAACCAAAGTATTTAAAATCAATCCAGTATCGAATACAGAGTACCGAGTACCGAGTATTTGCAAAACGGGGCATGATAAAATGAGAACGGCAATAGGGAGGTGGATTTTGGGGCAGTAGATATATTAAGCTAGTTAGGTGCTACACGTGTAAACGTGTTGTATGTCCTCGGTGTGGAAAATATTATACAATTTGTTATTAGGCCGTTGCTTGCAGTCTTTTGTGTTGTAGCGTTGCTTCTTAATTTGTTTTGAATGTCGCTAGCTAATTTACCAATTACCAAGAACGATTAAGTGAATTGGAATTAGAAATTGTTATTTCAAGATGACGACGCGTGAATGCTTGTGTGTGTGCTGAATCCTTTTTTCGGAGAGGCGTGGTGAATTAAATGCGCCCCTCTTTTGATTCCAGTGTATATCGTAAAGAGCAGAAATAATATTCTCAAAACTAACCAACAAAATAATAAAACATAAGAAATCAAAAGGTTAACAGAGCGTGTGAACAGAGTGGAAAGAAAATTATATTAATGTGGATAAAGAGCGAAAGTAAGAGGACGGGTGGTATATGTATATACAGTAGCAGTCAAAAAAGTAGCACTCGAGACATCTTTCCCTAAATAGGAAGATCTTTAGTTTTATGTTGCAAAGGTGCAACATATCAATAGATCATAGATATCAAGTATATCTTCGTAAAAGAAACCGCCTATAATCTTTGATTTTTTGGATGCACTAAGATGCAGTGGATCTTTAAAGTGAATCTCAAAGTCAGCCGTTCTAGAGCAATACAATTCGAAAGTAACAGATCTCAAACTAAATCCCATAGTGCTCTTATTTGATCGCAACGGTATGTTAGAAAAGAGAAAACTGAATAGCGTAAACCTAAGATATAGGCAGCACTGGCTATAATGAACAGACGCCACTTCACTTCACTCCACTCAACACACAAACCTTTGTTTTGGTATATTGGTGTCTGTGGTGGTGTTGCTGTGGCTTTTGGCTCTAAAGGTGGAGGCCGTGGAGGAGGCGGTGGATGCCAGTGAATGGAGCAACCGCTTGTGGAACGGCACATTGTGACGCCGGGGAGTGGCCGCGGAAGAATTGGAGGCGCAAGTGTTGCCCAGGGAACTGGAATGATGCGATGATGTGGCTGCTGTTGCCGGCGGCACTGGTGTTCCCGGTCGCTGCTGCTGCTGCTGCAGATGTTGCTGGTGGTAATGCTGCTGCTGGTAGGAGGACGACGACGACGATGATGAAGATGATGACGAGGATGACTTATTGCCACTGGCACCGGTAACTGCTGCCCGCAGCGCAGGCGATCCCAGCGGTTGCTGCGGTCGCTTGTTGTTGCTGATGTTGTTAATGCTGCTGCTGCTGCTGCTGCCGCTGCTGCTGCTGTTGCTGTTGCTACTGCTGCTGCATTGGGCGCTGAAATTTGTTTTTTTGGTTTGTTTCGGGTTTAGACACTAGCAACACAATATTTTTAACGCTTCACTTTCGTAGCTCTGTCGCTTGGCTGAAGTTTTCATTATTTGTTGCTGCTGTGTGGGTTAGGTAACTCAAAAGAAAGTTGTATAGAAAAAAAAAAGAAACGGAAAAAATCTATTGCCTATTGCATGCAGAGATAACAATAAACATAAGGTCAACTACCGCCTTTAACTGCATATTGTTTCTAGGGTAAAGGTACTTTTTTTAGCATGCCATCAAAGCGGGTTTATTTTAGTTTATTGGGTTTGTTTCTAATTTCCGAAGGGAGCACAACATCTCCACTACATCAAGTTTATATCGATCTTATATGCAATTTAAAAAATATTGTTATTTATTAGAGGCAGCAACAAGACTTTTAGGGGTCACAAAAAAATAAAAACCGCGCGCAAGTAAAAGACAAAAGGGTATTTTTAAAATCTCTAGATGCAAACTTGAAGCTCCTTTTTGCAATAGAATTGCACTTTAGCAGATGTCTTTAACTATAATCAAATATTTAAACAGAATCACGGTAAAACAAGTAACGATACATATGCCTAAGCTGCGTAACGGCTTTCAACTATATAACTTTATGTTATACTATTAGTTTATAAATGCACTTCTTAAAATGAAAGCCTTTTTAGGCTTCCGGAAAATTAAACTTCCGAACAGCATACAAACTACCAGAATGAAATACTTTCTCGGATAATTCCGAGAAAACTTCTAGAGATTGGATAAATACCCTTGTATATAGAGAGAAAATAGCATGGCAGGAATATTCCACTATAATTTTAAAGGAGCTAAAAGATTGAAACTCACTTGGTGCATATGCAGGGTGCCTTCTGCATGGGATCCACAAAGTTCCAGAGCTTTTGACGTTGCTGTTGCTGTTGCTGCTGAATCTGCTGCTGCACCAGTTGCTTCGAGTCCTGCTGCGGCGGTTTATTCAGCTCATTCTCGTCGCCATCCGCGGATGATGACCCAGTTCCCGAGGCGGTAGTAGAAGAAGCAACTGCTGCTGCCGCTGCTGCTGCATCCACATGGAGCGTGTTCATAACGCAATCCTGCCAGGTTCGTTCCGGCATTTCCACAGCAGCCGAGGCGGGTATGTGAGTATTGTTGGTATTGAAGGTGAAGCCCGAGGTGGGCCTTTGATCGTAGTAGGGCTGGAAGGCGAGACGTTCCAGGGCGCTGACCGCTTGAGGAGCTGCCTTGCGGGATATCTCTTTGGCGGCAGAAGATGCGGAAGCTCCAACTCCTGCTCCTGCTCCAACTGGAGCATTGAGGGAAGCTGGACCCAAGGGAACCGCTGTTGCAGATGGAGCAGCGCCCATTGATGGAGGAGCAGCTGCGGCTCCCGGTGGGCAGGAAAGCGAGGCCAGAACAGCTGCCTCAGCCGCCGCTCCGCCCACTGAGCTTTGCATCCTCTGCATCTCGACGAACTCCATGTGCTCCATGTCGTCAAGGTCTGTGACTAGTACGTAGTTCGTGGGATGATACATCTTATGACCACCTGGGGATTAAAATTAAATCAATTAGATTGGATCCCTGGAGAGAAATTAATATAAAGGTATTCACTCACCCGACACCACTTCCACCACGGGTGGCACGTCCGTGTTGTCCTTATTGCACAGCGGAAAAAACGAGGCCCAGTCCTCGAGGATCTTCTCGGCTATGGGATCGCTGGCCTTATAGCTATTGCCGGTGAGTATGCCCGCAATTCCAAAGGGCGCCAACATCACTTTTCGCGCGTGCGGCGGTGGCGCTGCCTTGGCCGATCCCTCTCCGCCGTCCAGTGCCTCCATGCCGGCTCCATTTGGATCCTGACCAGGATTAGGCACTGCTCCGCCTGCTGTCGCCGCAGATCCATTTGATCCTGGCGGAGAACTGGCCGCTGCAAAGGCTGCCGCAGCTTCGGCCAAGTGCTCCTTGGTCAGCGGCCGCACGGCGGGATGCTCGCGTAAATCTATGGAGGCACAAACGGTGTCGCCGTGCACAAAGAACGTAAATGAGAAGGACAAGTGCTGGGAGCTGCAAAGAGGGTGGAAATGATTAGCAAAGTGATTTCAAAGGAGAGTTAGTCCATCTATAAGCCTAAACTTTTTTGTTTTTAAAGGTATTTTGTTAATTATTAGATTATTAAATTAAAAATTGAATACCCTTAATATAATACAATTTATTCAAAATAATAATCGAAAATTCAAATCTTTGAATGAGCAGGACAATAATGATTTATCATTTAATTCGTTATGAGAGATTAACTAATCAAATAGTTTAGAATGTCGCAGGAAGAACGATGCAATGCCACAAGCTTCAATGTCATTGCACAGAGTTCCTGTTCATTATTCTGGGATATTGCCGTAATGTGAACTTGATACAATTTTCAGCATTTTCACAAAAATTAAGGCATATATCCAAACAATCTCTCATAGATATATCTTAATCTATATCCTACATTCCGGTCACATACCTGCGTCCAAAGAGGCGATCGCTGGAGGTGCAGGGCTGCACAAACCATTTTCCAAAGCGCACAATGTCCTTGGTGAGCACGAATCTGAGGTAAATTTTGATTGTAAACATAAGTTTTAATTTGATAATTTGATTTTTAGTATAGTTTTACCTCTCCATGAGATTGTGCAGCGCCTTGAAGAGCAGCGATCGGCACTCGTAGGTGAGAGCTCCTTTCCAGGTGCCATTCCACAGCGCTTGGTTCGCTAAAAAATAAAATAATATGAATAAAGTTATTAATTTTTATAAAAATTCGTTCACCTAAGGCAAAAGATGAATAAATACTTAAATTAGCAATATATATCTAACGTTCTTTTATGAGTTTTAAATATTTCTTTCTTACCACAATCTAGTTTACAATTTTTCGTTTAAAAACCTTTGAAGTAGGTGAAGCAATTAGGAATCCAAAATAGAACCCCCTTCCTAAAAGGCACTATCTATATGTGTTTACAAATATTTAGCAGCTCTTGGCATACGATTTTAAAACTTATCCCAATATGTTATTGCCTTATTCAGTGCAGTCAAGTTTACTCAACTTGCGTTGCCTTATAAACTTATAAGTAAAATGTTCCCCAAGCTCCAATTCCTAATGCATCTTCAAGTGCCGGGTGAATTTCTCTATTTTGTCAACATCTAAATTAGAGAAATTTTATTTCGGGGTTTCATTGAAATTTAAAAGTGGAAAATACCCAAAAACAAGTGGGACCAGAACAGCAATAAGAGAAACAATGAGAAGAGGCGTCTACAGCGTGAAACAATCAGCCTTACATTTTCCCCCCTCTTTTCCACCCACTTTCTTCTCCCTTCGCGCAACGACGGCGCACGCCTTAAGAAAAACAAAACTTTTAAGGCTATTCAAATTTGTTATTGTTTTGTTTTTGTTTTCGTTTTGCTTTTGTATTGTTCCTTTAGGAAAATGACAAACAACTTAGAGCGAGATAGAATGGTATGAATGCCAGAAAAAGAGAGGTACACAGCGGGCCAGAAATGACGAAGCAAAGCGGTGGATAAAGATAAGAATATGTGTACAGCGGAATATGTAAAAATGCAGCGTGAGAAAAGAAGAGGGGTGAGAGGCGGAGACAAAAAACCGCCAAGCAACAAAACAAAAATCCAAAGCGGAAGTGCAAACACTCGAAACATAAAGAAAAGGCGGTGAGTACGAGGAGAACACGGTGGGTAAATTGGAGTGAGAGGATTCGTAAGTAAAACAAAAAGGAAAGTCTAGAAATTTTTGGAAAATTCCAAGCATCCACCCTCACCACTTACACTTACACACACACACTTCCAAATATACATATGGGGTAAATCTCTCTTTCGCTCTTTCTCTTCGATTCCCACGCCTGCATTGATTTCTACAGCTTCTTCTTCGTTGGTCAACAACGTAACTCAGATAATTACGTAAAGGTAAACAACATGGACAAAAAACAACGAAGTAGTATATTAACTATTTTTGTTGCATTTTACTGCTACTGTTTTTCCCTTTCAATGAGATCAGCGTGAGTTTTTTCACAACGACGCTTAAAAACTCACAAGCACACTTCGTCATAAAAGGGCAATGTACGATTATGCCAATGTGTGTGTGAGTGCGTGAGAGAGTCTGCTTCCTCTCTTCATCCTCGTCCTCCTCCTCTTCCTTACCACTATTATTATTCCGCCATCTACATGTTCCCATGAACACACTTCCAATTTCCATCCTGCAAGCCGGCTCTTCTTCATTTCTCTTCTTCTCTCAGGTCACATACCACATACACACACACACATTGACACACTACACAACGGCGAAAAGTTCAAAGCTCGCCAAAATTATAAATAAATGTCCACAAGGGTAGGCCAGGCGAAACAAAAGCAACAACAACTGCAGCTTCAGCCACTCTCTCAGCAAACAAACAAACAAAAGGAAATCAAGACGAGCGAAGCGAAACGGGACGAACAAACAAAAAAACAACACAGATGCAAAAGACTGACTTCAAGCGATAGCAAGCATAAGATTTTAGGCAGTAGTAATTTAGAAAAATTCAAAGTTTGGTTTTCAAATTTCCCAACATTGCGAAATAATAACACACAAACACATTTGTATTTTGTTTTTGTTTTTTATGGAAGTTATAACTATAACATTTGAGCATTCAAATATGTAGATCCCAATTAAGTTGAAATAAGTTAATGGCATGAATGTTTATTAAACTGGCTTCAAAAGTCTGTGGTACGTGGTACATTTCCCCCATCACAGCTGCTAAATATCCTCATTCCAATTTCTTAGCTTCGGAACAGGAATTGTAATCGGGTGAATCGGAATCGGGGAATCGGAATCGACGGCGACTGCTCAATGCAAATTCCACAAACACGTACAAGCCGTCTGTGTGGGTGTATTTTTTTTAGCACGTGTGGTTTGTGCACATGTTGCTGCTCCTCTCTCTCTCAAGCCAGTCGCTCTGTGGAAAGTAGCGAGTAAGAGAGAGAGTGGTTGTTTGGGAGACAAAGTGCCGCTAGGTGTGCACTCGTTCTTGTTCACCCACACACGCACACTCTCTTTGCTGCTCTTTTTGTTTGTGGCCCACAAAAAAACATTGCTATTTTAGGTTAACATTTTGCTATCGCAGCAGATCTCCTCCCCTCAACCGTTCTCTCTTTCTAAAAATGTGTGTGAGAATTTCACAAGAATTGTAACGTGTAATTAAGAGAGCGTTATTTAGCAGTTTTGCATTTGCGTGACACATAATAAAAACAAAAAACGAACACACATAACAACAAGCAGCAACAAATGTTTAATCAAGGTCAATAATCTGAGCGCACACACATTCAATATGTTTAGTAAGAACAATAACAAATCGAAAAACCAAAAAGCAGGTAAAACCACACGACTACAAAAGACTTGAAACAAAAACAACTACAAAATGAGCAGGAAAGCGCATTGTAATTAAGCCCAAGCTTGCAAACCAGTTTAAGCTCATTGGGAGCCAAGAATCGCAAAAAGAGAGAATCTCTCTGCGACTCTTTCTCTATGATTTGCAGAGAGCAGCACGTAATTATTGGCTCCAATTGTGGAGCACACACACACAGTTGCCCCAGCGCGCGCACACACGTAAAAGTGACAGCTGTTTAAGGTAAAAATCGTACGCCATCGGAGTACAACAACAAACTGTTTGAGTACAATGACAACAAGTAGTGTATGTGGGTTGTTTTTCTTAAATATTTTTAAACATTGCTTGAATACATGGGAATTGGGGAGTTTCCTTAAATTCTTCAGGTTGTCACCGTGTTTCGCAATGTCGCCTGCTTTCCTTAAAAAATTTAAAAAAAAGTCAAAGAGCATGAAGGGAAAAAGCCCAAAGGCATTACAATAGGCATGTAAATTAGTTTACCATGGGAGTGAAAGGCGTATTTAAATTAACAACAACAATTTGAAACACAAATTACAAATTTATCCGCATTCAAATAAAAATCCAGATTTCATCAATGTTGAATCACAATTAATTGCAAAAATATTTTTTGCGGAATATTCTAACCTGAATTTCATTTCAAATAATCGTGAAATTTCTGGACGTACTCTGCTATATTTTAAAGATCATGTAATCTTTAAATATAGTATGTATTTAAGTGTCATTTTTGTTCCACTGTGCTGCTGGCTGAGATTTGCGGCGTTGCCGTTTTCACGTACAACAAATCAGAGAGATAGTAACAGTAACAAGGTGCTCTCTCTTCGCCACTTTTCTCTCTCTTTCAGAATTTCATTCACACGCATTTGCGAGCACGTACACACACAAAAACAAGCCAATTTTTTTTTGCCAGTTGTGTTGTTAATGGCCAAAAAGGCTATAAAAAGTATACGAAAATTCGACCAAAAAACGCAGACAAAGTAATGTCAATGCAATTAGTCAATGTCCTTGTCATTAAATGTGCAATAAATAAAATAACGCAATGACAGGCTAAAACGAAAAACAACATGAAATCTCATCGGCGGTGGAAGCGACGTGCATTCAACTCTCAACTCCAGACGGTAAGAAATGCGCGCCTCAAAAAGGGGTTAACGCATGACGGCAGAACTCGCTAACTGTAAAATCATTGGCCCACAATGACGTAGGCAGATAACAAAAGATACAGTCGGCCTTCCTTATATCGTATCTTGTTCGGAAACTTCAAAGAGAACGGTGGGTAAAGAAGAACTAAGTAGCACAACTCGGATGAAAAACAATTGTATGTTTAATAAAAACACTTTTGAGGTAATTATGATCTCTTACTTTTAGTTTAGAAAGAAAATTTTAGTTTAGAAACTTAAAACATCGAATTGAAATAATTTTAGTGACTCTTCATTGAAAAAATAATAATTACTGGGAACTCCTTAGCTAGCGTATTAGATCCACTATATGATCTGAAGTAAGAGAATTCACATTTTCGTTGTGCTTTATTAAATTAACTACTGGATATTAAGGAATCATTAAACTTCAATAGGTATTCTTTGAAACATCTTAACATGCATATTTAATTAAAGTTCTGAAATGGGTATGCAGATAAGGGAATTACGGATCTCGGGCACCCTGCGGTTGCTTGGTGGGTAATGGAATTTGCCACAGAAAAGCCGAAACCTCAATTCAAATTCTACGTAGAACAATGTACGTAGTGTAGTACGTAGTTAGTGGTCAGAGATAATGAGGCAATAACAAAAATATGAAATAAATAGTAGCCACACGCAATGGCTGATAAGAGAAGAAAGAAATGGAGATAGGTTGTGCGAAAGAGAGCGCGCTTCTTTCGAAGGCCAGTAGTGTGTATTGATATTGAACAACCCTCGAAGGAGAGAGCGAGAGGGGTGCAGGACAGGAGGGAGAGCCTGAGAGCACCTTTCTTCTTCGTTTGCATAATTACCAGAGAGCCTCGGAGAGCGAAAGAGAGAGAAAGCTAGCAAAAACATTGCAATGACAGGTGACGTTTCGGCACTACTGCTTCCTCTTTCCTCCTTTGATGCACAAGGAAAAAAGGTTGATAAGATTCAAGGATTCTTTAGGGGTTTTAATGCAAACTCGGAAAGCCGGGTTCAAATATTTTAAATAATTGTAATGTATATTAATATATAATACATACATATTAATGTAATATTTATTAGGAACTATATAAACATTCATGTATAGAAGTGCGACTGGTGCAATTTGAACTCGGCTTTAAAAATTTAGATAGTTTACATTACTTTGTTCGAAAAAAAATGGTATGTATGTACATATGTATATAACACACAGAACTTTATTTTCCGTGTCAAAGTCGGCAAAAGAGAGGAGACAACCGCATACGATTGACGGTTGTTGCTTTTTCCTTTTAGTCTTTCTCTTTTCTCTTGCTGATGGTTCAATACGACGCCATGTGAGTTGAATGACGCCAAAGGAAAATGAAAAGGCGAGGGAGAAAGATTGCGAAACAACGGGAATGGAGAAAAACGTGGAGAGAATCAGGAGAGCAATAATAATAATCATCTGCCGCAATCGAAATGTATTTCGCGTGTTTCTCTGTTTGTTTGCTTGTTTGTGTGTCGCATTTGTTTTGGCTTTTCTCACACAGATGCACCCGCACACTCAACCGTCAAAGAGATGGCAAATTTGTTGTTGCAAATGCATGCGATGGATGCGGCCTTGAAGCTTTATTAAATTCATCACTCACTTGGATGTGTGAGTGAGAATGGGAATGTGTGTGTCTGTTTGTGTGGTGAGAGAAAGGGAGAGCACGGAAATAATACAATCGATCTTAAATGTAACACATAGTATTCGATCTGGTAAATAGGTTTACCCATTTAGGAACTTCTATGAAAATGCTAATGCCGGTCTACTGAAACCTGGGTGCTTTACGGTTTATGTATTTAAACGTTTTATAAGCAGCCCTAACTATAGAAGTTGCTACTTAAGCGGCCCGTAACTATACATATGTATACGTATATTTATCTGTACTTGTACTTACCCGCCACTCGGAGCAGCTCGGCATCGACCAGTTCACTGAGATCGGGCTCCTCGCCGTACCAGAAGATCCAGAGCTCCTTGGCGGCGGCCAGCGAAAGGGGCGGGTGGACCTTGGTCGACGTGGTCATCTCGAAGGTTAAGGCATTCGGGTCGGCGTTGTCCGTCTTCGTGGACTGGACCCTCCTCCACACGCACAGCATGTCCGCCTGGATGCATCGCGAATAGGAGCGCAGGATCGGGTCCGCCAAAGGATCGCTCGATGCGTTCGGTCGCTCCCCGTTAACGAACTTCCGCCACTTTATTCCACATAAATCAGTCTGTAATAGGTTGATAGAGAGTTAGGAGGGAATTAGTCATAAATGCGTATGTAAGCAGGTAATGGTAGCCAGACTAATGCCAAATAGGTTCTGTAATACACTCAACTGATAACTATATATATCTGCGCTATCTATATCTGTAGGCAAGTTCCTATCATTTGTTTACCCTGCCGTGACGAAAGTTCCGTGTCTGTACAATCTCTTTATAAATGACGTACGGAAAATAGCACATTCCTAATTTAAAACTTATTATGGCGGCAGCTGCTGTGGGAGAAATCTTAAAGAGACTTTGGATAAACTTCACCGCCAACAACCTACATATTTTATTTCCAATGCGACCTTATTCAGATATCCCCAAATCCTCTCCCCCATTCATTGAATGGAATTTTACTGATAGCTATGTTTGCTGGTGTTAAGTGAAATAAATACGACAATACTTTACATATAAAGATTTGTTTATTGAAATGTATCAACTGTGAATTATAAAATTATTCTCTAGAAGTCAGCTAAAGTGATCACTGCTTGATCAAGCTCCTTTAATAAGTAAAGCCATTAACAAAGGAACTTATCCAACGAGTCCATTCCATTTCAAGTACTATAGATGAGTAACCTATTGTTAAATCTTATATCGTAATTTTACATCTATAAATTCTTTAGGTCTTAAAAATAAAGCCGTCCCTTAGATTTATATAGTACACTGTTTTATAGCTTTTTGCATTAAACGCCAATTCTAGCGATGTCGTTAGATTCAATTACGAATTGCTAATTTTGTCACGATATGACAGTCGATGGAAAGCCAAGCAATAAATAGATATACCTGTTAACTTTTCTTTGCGTATTGTAAATTTGGAAATGACATAATGCAGAAACTCTTCTACACAGTACCTTATATTTTTTATATGTATGTCTTCAAGAACTGTGGTATAAAGACTTTTGCCAAGTGTATTTCAATCTATGCAAAAACGATAATCATCTTGAATTGTTGGCCACTAATTTACCAGTGTTGCAAAATCTTTAAAAACACACACATGTAAAATACATTCCTCATTGCACTTGGCAGCAGCAACAACAACAACAACAACAGGCAAAGCATAAAAACGACCAAAGCGACGCTCGAAAATCTTCCGCTGCCTCGCAACTCAAAACAAAAGCACGAAAAAAACGGCAGAGGGTGGGAAGGAGGGGTGGAGAAGAAGGAGGAGCGAAAGAGGAGCTGCAGCAGAGACATGAGAAACTTGGGGCACCGAAGAAGAAACAAAAAGCGAAAACGAGAGAGAAGCATGTAGAAAAAGAAGAATGAGTGACTGACTAACTGGGCTTATGTAGCTTGCTGGCTTTTTAGCTTTTTTTAGCCATTTGGGGTCGTCATTGGCTGCTTCCGTTGCAGAGTTGCGTTGGCTTTACACATCAGTCCCCAGTTTTACAAGCGAAAAATACTATAGACTTCCGCACAAGACTCGAATTTTCCATTAAAATAACCATTTTTATTTATCATTTTTTCCGTGGGAAGAAAGGGATAATTCCACCAACTTGAATTTTATAGCTTTTTGCATTAAACGCCAATTCTAGTGTATATGAATTGAATATCTATTGTATATCAATTATTTATCAACGGAAAGAATCAAGCTATGGCTTGACAAGGTTTTTAATATAAGTTTGCAAGCCCAACCAAAATCACAAGCTAATAATAAATAAGTATGTACCTTTCTATAACCGTAACCAACGGTTATTCAAAATAACTGAAGTCCGAATGCCTACACTGAAAATCCTTTCAGTTTGAATGCAACAACCATTTATTTATGTTTAAGTTTAAGGTCTATTTTTAGCAAAAACTAATTTTAAAGCGGAGAAACACTTTTATGTACCGGAATAAACTTTCAACATTTTTGAATTACATAGCAATATGCAGGCGTATTTCTCTCTAAATCAATAGTTTGTCAACCAAAGAATTGTCAGCGATCGCAAGATTTGTGTATTTTAATATTTTTTAACTGTGCTCCAAGTTATAGACAATTCGAGGGGGGGAAACTTGACTTATAGAATTGTGAAAAATGGAAACAAGTTGCTGGTGTGGCAAGTGGCGAGTGAGAAGGCAAGCAAGCAGTGCAAAATCAATGGGCCAAAGCGAGATGGCGCCAAAATAAATAACTGCACCTTCAAACACACGCACGCACACACAAACACACACATACGTACTAGCAGGCGGGCGGTCGCGCACGCACACAACCAAAGCCGAAAGGTATTCCCCCAAACCGGCCATTCTCCTCAATTCAATTCTCAGCCCTCTCTTTTTCCGCCGTCTTGACGACAAAAATGTATGTTCCACATTCTTCCGCTGCTTGCTTGGCTGCTCTTCGTTTTTGCCATTTTTGTGTGTGTTTTCATTTTCGCTCTCATTTCGTCTCGCTGCTTTTTCTTCGCTTCAAGTTGGTTTGTCTTTTATTTTTGGGCGAGCTATCTCGTAGGTTGATTTTTTCTATCTTTTATCTATCTTCTTCTCCCTCTCGCTTTTTGCAATCCTTCAGCGAGAGAGGAGGAGGTCTCTGACTGTTATCATTCCGACATTAGCCTGTGTTTGTGTTTGTTCACGCGCGCGTGCCTCTCAAGTTCAAACAGCTCTCTCGCGCCGTCTCGCTCTGTCGCCACGCTCTCCATCTCGCTCAGAGAAAGTTTGGCGTTTGTTATTGTTTCGTTATTTCGTTGGCGTCGGCCCTCTCCCCCTTCTTGACTATCTCTCTTGCTGCTCCAAACTCTGCAAGAGAGTTGTAAGCAGACACAGGCAGAGAGGGATAAAGAGAGCGGGGAAGTGGCGCAGGAGCACGTTGACTTGTATTGTACGCATTGTCGTCGTCATCGCCTCCTCATCTTCCTCGACTATTTCACTCGGCTTTTCTGTTTCATTTTTTCGGCTTCTGCGTCCCCTCTCATTTCTGCTATCCCCTCTTTTCGACGCGAGATTCATTAAAGAAATATGCCAAAGCGGAGAGACAACCGCACAATCACTAACTAGATGGACCGACAAACTAGTCGTCAGTCGTAGTCACCGAGTCTTCAGTTTTCAGTCGCGGGTCTTGAGTTTTCTGTTTCGACTATGGGTCTCGGGGAAAAGTAGAACCTGTTATGGGCCACAAAGTCACCGAGCCGCAGTCACGAAGCTACCCACAAAGTCACAGAGCAACAATTGCTGTGGGCTGCCACAAAGACACCCGTTTTTACTGCTACAGTAAGCACCCGTATTCTCCTACTTTAATTTACTACAGGTTTCAAGCAATAACAAGTATCTTGAATCTTATATGTTGGAATAGACGTTTCCACGAACGCATATTTATTATTATTACCGAAAACTGCAAGGTACACGTCCTATACTATAAATACTATTTAGAAACTCTAAGAACTAAAAGTATCTGTTTAGAATCCACTAATATATTTATATTATTTTATTTAAGCCAAAAGGCATATTTTTCTTGTGCATATTTACGATAAAATATATATTTATATATTTTTAAGAAATTAATGCAAAACATAAAATTAAACGCTATACGAAAACTTTATTCTTAATTAACACTCTACCAAAAATTCAGTTACTATTTCGATTGTTACAACAAAATTAGAATTTAGATGTCTTGATTTTGGCTATTTAATGATAGGTTGGATATTTACATTTCACAAGATACGAAAATTACTTCTTGAACACTGAAACATTAGATTTACGTATGAAAGCCTTTGGACTTACGTATGAAAAACATAGCCACGATTTAAAGTATAAATATTACACTTCAAGGTAAATTATTACAGAATAATTTAGCATAAGAAAAAAAGTTGCATTTTAGTTAAACAGAAGGTTTCAAAATATTTCTGTGTGACTGCATTTACTTCAAGTTTCTGTTGGGTATTTGCGAAGCATCTGCAGCGATAACGATAAACAGCTGTGTCTGACCGGCGGCGTCTACATTTCGGCTGTCAATCGATAAGAGGGAGAGAAAAATGACGAGAGAGGGTAGGGGTACGGGATGATCGGTACCATGATCGGTAATTTAAATGATTGTCTCTGTTTGGGTGACACACCCCCGCAAACCAATAAGCCCCCCTCGAAACCGACACCCTCCTGAATCCTCAATGACCTAGATACTGTAGCAAAAAAATAAAGCCCATTGCGAAAAATAAGAAACAATTGCACAGAAAAACAACACAGTACTCACCAAGGCATAAAAGTTTGTGTGGCAATCCTCCAAACTTGCGCCGTTTGTCTGATGATTTTGATGCGTCATAGTTCTTGGCTTGTTTTCTTCGCACAGCAGCAGCACCTCATTTTCTCAACGTTGTTTGCGTATAGTGTATTGCTATTATTGTTATTTATCCGATGTGTTGTTATTTATTGTTGATTTTGATATTATCTAGTATTTTACACATTTGCTTGCTGATTTTTCTCCTCTTTTTTATTTTGGATTTTTATTTTTTATTATTGATTCTGCTGCACGCACACAGCCACACTCTCACACACACAACGGTATAGGCACGGACACATACGCGAGAGAGACGACACACACGGATACACAAATATTAAAGAGCTCTCTTTCGTCTCGTCTCGTTTCTTTACTTTCGATATTTTGTGGTTGTTGTGGTGTTGAATTTTGTTTGTAATTTGCTATTTGATGTTTGGTTTTGATTTGATTTTTATTATGTGTATTTTGTATTTATCTGCTCTCTGGGGAGAGATTTAAGCGTAAACGTTGCTTTGGCAATGAAACACACATACTGTAGAATTAAGCATGTTGCTTTGTTGTTGTTGGTTATAGCTGGAATATGAGAAGAATTAGACTTTCAGTGCACTTTTTGACGCTGGGTATTTGTTTCCTTTTCCGTAATATCTTCACTTATTAGTTAATTTTCTTATTGTTTTAACTTGCTTATTTGTTGCTACACTCACTCACACATTCACGCACATAGATCACAATTACAAGGGTTCGTTCATTCGCTGTTTCATTCATGCAAAAAGAGAGCAAGCCAAGGGAGAGCGACTCAGAAATTGACTTTTTTTCAACTGAAGGCAGCGAGTATACACCGCACACGCACACACACATTTACTTCTAGAAACACACAAACGACGATGAAAGTCGTTGGATTTTCGTTAATCGTTGATGTAGACAAAAAAAAAATAGGTAAGAGTTTTCGGCTTTATTCCAATTTAAACCCAGATAATTTTTGTCTTTCCGAAAAGAACAATACTTTTTCAGAGCTCAAATTAAGATGAGTAATAGAGAAACACCAACACAAACACTCGCGCCCATTGTGAACACATGAAAGTCTCGAGGCATCGGTTATTTTTTGGTTTCGAAAAATATCAGTAATTTTAAACATTTATTTGTATTTAATCTATTACTCAGGCTTGAGTTTCTTGCGCTGTATTTTGTGTTTTTTGCGCACGAATGACGAGTCAGAAATTTTCGAACCGACTGCGAACGCTGGTCGCCACACACAATGGAAATTTTGCTCGCCTAGCTTTGAATCGACCATATGTATATATGGTATATAGCCAGTATGTAGTGTAGTTGTGCCAGCGGCGAGTGGCGAGAGAGCAGAAGAGGCGAGTTGCGGCCGAATTCGAATAGCGGCTTTTGCTCTTTTTGCAGAGCAGAGAGAGAGAGAGAGGAGAGAGGGAGAAAACAAGTTTTACCAGCTAACTGCATTTGCTTTGGTGTGCGTGTGCGTTAGTGGCGGCGGCGTCTGTTTATCTCGCTCTCGCTCGCTCTTTGTGCATCTCTTGGGGATGCAACCATTTTGAGCGAATGGCAGACAGAGAGAGACCGAGCACATAGATCGATTAAATTAAGGGAAAAATCTCAAACTAAAACGAAACTCGAAAGAAATCCGAAATTCCATAAATTATGCACTATACAACACTGCACAGGCACACACACGCACGCAAATATGTAGTGTGCGAAACGTGATACATAGACGGGCAGCAGCATTCCTCTCACACACACACGCACCAAACATACATATACATGGCAGAGCAACCACTTTCGTAGTTTTCCTTTCTCCCTGTTTTCTCTGTTTCTGGGCAGTAATGTGTGTGTACACATCAGATTTTCTGATTTTGACTTTCGGCCACTCGAAATAGCCGAAAAAATGCCATCGATAACTAAAATCGCACAGTTGTTGCATATTCCTCTTTCTTACACTCTCTTCTTTTTCCACCTCTTTCTTTCAATCACACACACACACTAGCATAGGCACAGCGCCGGGGCAGCGACCGCTAGAGCAATTAAAAACCATTAAACATTTCCGCTGCCAATGCTTAAATCGTCTTGAAAATTATTTAATGATTTTGCGCCACAACTATTTGTCAAGCAACGGCACTTGGGCATTATTATTTATATTTAATTTGCTGCAGCTCCTCTTACACACACACAAGCATACAGCGCACACGCATACCCTCTCACTTCTCGGGCATTCGCTTTCGCATTTGCATTTTTCGATCACTTTTCTACGTTTTAATCGTTGTTTTCGGTATCCTTCGGATTACCGATCTAGTTTTCGCTTGATTCTTTACATTTTCTGCCACATTATCTCTCGCATTCGCATACGGAAAAATCTGCGATCGATTTTTATAACAATTCGCAACAAATATCAGGGAAAACTTGCCGTCGGCGGCAGAGCCAGTGTTGCCAGGTAGCACAGACAGAAACCTACTAATAAGGTAGCGCAAAAGCACTAAAAAATACCAAAGAGCACTAACTCTACAAGATGCGAAAGTTTAAAAAATTGCTTCTAAATATAAGGTATGAATTATTTGTTTGTTTCTGTAGGGATGAAGGGATTTCAAAAGCTAATATATAAACATTATGAAAGCTCTCTCAAAATTACGTTTTTTCCGTTATAGCAACGAAATCAGGTAAAACCTTTTAATTAAATTGTTTAAGTGGTGTGAATAGTTGAAGTGATTGGAATCAAGTGTATTCCTATTCATTGAAACTGTTCGGATAAACTGCGTGAACTGACAGATTGATCTAATTTTATGTAAATTCTCCCTTTTACTACTTATTTCAAAGCAAATTGATTTCATATTGACTTCAAACTATAATTTATGATATACAAATTATTCAAACGTAAATAAATATGTTTTGTCACCACTACCATCCAATTGCATTGCATGCACCAGCCTCTTGTGTTTCCCATCCCTAAGAGTGACCGTACTCCTCATGGCCAAAAAGTGTGCACCGAAGCGGCGCTGCCGTGCGAAAACCTGTTTCAGCTCAAGACCGCCGTTAAAACACCCTCTGCGCCGCCCCCTCGGAATTCCATGACACTGCGTGGGGCAATAAAAACAAACAGAACGCTTGGTGGCCACCTGAGAGCGGAGCAGCGACCAACTGTAAAAGTGGGACGCCCGGGAAGAAGAAGACACAGCGGCGGCAGCAGGTGACGCCGACAGCGACGTTGGCAGAGACTCAAGCAGCGGCGGACCTCGAAGATTTCACTTTTCGACGAGCAATTCAACGGAGCGGAGCTAAGAAACGAGATTTTCTCAGAAGCAATTGCAAACAATTGTCGTGTTGTAGGCGAAAATAACTAGAGATTTACCATGTACCGCGCCAGTGGGTTAAGGATTATGCAACAGCTGCGCAGCAGGATTCCCGCCGAGATGCAGGCACTCAGAGTGGTCAAAGCTGCGCCTGCGCTGCAAACTTTCACTTCTCAGCGCTGGACTTCGACGACGATGGCCAGTGGAAAGCATGCCAGTCCACAGGTTACGACCCCGCCCCCGAGACACGACTGGAATAGGGCGGTTAGCGAGGCGGAGCGTATCGTCGGCTATCCCACGTCCTTCCTCAGTCTGCGCTGGTTGCTCAGCGACGAGATCGCCAATGTGGCGCTGCACCTGCGCAAGTTGGTGGGCAGCGCCCATCCGCTGATGAAGACGGCCAAGTGAGTGGTGCTGAAGGGCTCATAAGGCGTTTTAGTTTATCTGAATCTCTCTTTTCAGACACCTGCTCTACAATGGCAAGAACACGATGCAAGCTTGGGGATTGATAGTGCTCCTGGTGTCCAAGGCCGCAGGACACGCACCCAGTGTTCCAGACGTGGAGCAGGACAAGAGTGCCGGAGTGCTGCACTCCCAAAGAGCTTTGGCTGAGGTCACCGAGATGATACGGATATCACATCTGGTTCACAATGTAAGTTTTGGATCCACAAAATGCATTCGAAAGTGACTCGTAAACTGGGCGTCTCAGCGTCTGCGTATGTTTATGCAAATGAGTTTAACTTTCCTCAAATTTATATGACGGGCATGACAAAATGATCATCGATGTGATATTGAAACAACGAACACAAAAATATTGTAATGGATTCTTAAAAACAACTTCTTTCGCCTTTTAGAGCGTGGTTAATCTGCAATCGAGCACGCAGGCTGGCCAGGATGTGGACACCTACGACGACATGTCCTTTGGAAACAAGATCGGCCTGCTGACAGGCGACTACCTTCTGGGCCATTCCAGTGCGGAACTGGCTAATCTGCGCAACCAGGAGGTGGTGGAGCTGATCTCGTCGGCGGTGCGAGACTTCTCCGAGTCGGAATTCATTGGGGAGCGTGATGAGCAAAACAACCCGCTGCCTTATAAGCCAGGAACCTTCCAGCGACCATCTCTCAGCGTTGGAGTGGATTTCAACGAGCACGACGTGATGACGCCAATGCCGATAGCCCAGGTTCTCGGAAATCCGGAGGAGGAATGGGAGTGCCGTAACATACTAAATGCGGGTAGCCTGTTGGGCAAATCCTGCCAAGCTTCGCTGAAGCTGGCCGGACAAAGTGAGGAACTGCAGCGTCATGCTTACCGCTTTGGAAAACATTTGGCGCTCGCTTGGCAGGCTTGCTTGGATGCCGAACCATTTCAATGCCCCCAACTCCCATTGGATGTTACTTTCAGTCTGGTTAGTGCTCCAGTTCTATTCCACTTGGAGCACGACCCTGGGATGTATTCTCAACTGGAGGCTGGCAAGCAATCGGTGGATAACATCGACTACGACAAGATCCACAGGGCCATTCTAGCCGGGCCGGCTTTGGCCAAAACCAAGGAACTGCAACGAAAGCACACAGCCGCCGCCCTGGCTGTTCTGCAACATTTCCCGGCGACGGACGCTCGACAGGCTCTGGAGAACATTATTCTGGCCATGCAGGATCTCTGATCGCAAACAGCAGTTCTTGATTTTTCACGGGTTCAGGGCTTAGGATAGTTGTATTTATTCCTTTGGGTAATTTTTCATTAAAGCAGACATTGTTGACTAATCTTAAATGGTTCATTTAAAGTAATGTTAAATGTTTTATTTTTGTGAACTCTAGGTAATGCTTGGTGCAAGTGCACAGATTATAATTTTGTAAATTGTTTTGAATCCCAAAAGTTCATAACTATTATGTGCACACATACAACGAGGGAAATATATTTCGTCATATAAAAAGTTGTTATTTCACATTTCCCATTACATAGAATTGGATTTGAAAACTCACGAGAGTATAGTATTACACTATATTTATTCACAGAGATTCAAAATACAAGGATAGAGACCCAATAATTCTCCAAAAATTGTCCTAACGTAACAAAGCTATCATTTTCTAAATTATTAAGGTACATCAAGGGGCCATTTGAATCTAAGGAGCAGAACGACTTTTTTGTGCTTTAGCCATTTTAACGACTGGTGATCTTGATCAGAATCAGTTGCTTGCAGCGATCGTACTCGAAATACTGGGGGAAATCCAGAGGCACGTGCTCCATGATCCACGGCTTGTTCGCCGTCTGTCGGACGAGGTACTCGTACATGGGAGCCACCGAATCGCAATCCTCCAGGGTGAACACATAGCGCTTCTCCAGTGCCATGTATATCGTTTTGGGTCTCCCAGTTTGGCGACCTCGATCAAGGAGATTATCCAAGACGGAGATAAAGGCATCGGTAAGCGTATCGCAATAGATTACATCGGCAGCTAGGATTATATCGCTATTGTCTATGGCCTCCAGGAGATCCTGCGACTGATCATTTTTCGACGCGAGAAAATCAAACTCCAGAACTGAGATTGTACCACGGAGAAGTTTGCGATTTCTTTGGACATTGCCGCGGATCAGCTTCAGTATGCATCCCAGATCCACATCCGTGCAATAGATCCTTCCGGGATTGTGTATGCCGGCGGCTATGCTGGTCAGGCCCACACCAGCTCCCAGTTCCATTAGGGTTTTTCTGCAAAACTCATCCTTCTTGGAGAAGAGGTAGTCCGCCAGAAGAAGGGCTCCCCGCCACACCTGCAAGCCCACCAGTCGCAGCTCCGTTGCCTCGGAATGTTCCAATTCGATCACGCCACGTTTTGGCCTTGGCACCTCAAGGTCGCCGTCCTCATCCGTCCTAATCCCCGGTAGCTGCTCCTCCGGATAGACGAATCGGAACTTCGACACCACCTTACCGCCGTCGCGGGTCGTCTGGTAGTTGTTCTCTCCGTAGATCTCCGACGTGACCGTGAACATGATTCTGTTATGTATGCGGCCAAGAGCATAGAGTATATAAATTTAATGTTGCGGTCAGTTGAGACATCTTCCCCGGGCGTCGTGCTCGATTACAGAATCGGTATCGCCAATCGGCGGACGGAAAGTGTTTTTGCACTCTGTCTTTGCACAGTGGGTCGTGAGGGCAACTATGTACATTTACCTTAACTATTTGAAAATAATTAAATTTTGTGAAAATGTCATATGTTCACTCATCTTAAGGCAAGCATAGTAAACCGCATACCTGACGGCCGATAATTAAAATAATTAATTATAAAATTATAAATAAATTAAATCATAATTATAAAATTATGAATAAATTAAATTATAATTACATTAAATAGAATAGAATAGATATATACACTTAAAGTTACAAATCACTAATTTTGAGAAGTGGTTGGGATTGCGATTAGGGTGAAGCCATATATAGCCAAAGTGTGTGAGCCATATTCTCGAATTTTGCCCACTGTGCCAATCAGCTGCTTGCAGTGCTGGCTTGCAATGCAGAAAAACCTGGTCACACTGGCCATTTAGGCGTGCACCGTCGGCAGCAAAAACTATCAAATCGAATTTAAAATAATGGAAGACGAGGACGATCCCGTCGTGGAGGAGGTGAGTGTGTGAGTGGCACTATCAATCCCATGAGTACAACGCCCGCCACTCTCTTCCAGATTCCCGTATTCCTGTCAAAGAACCTGCGGGACAGCTTGTACCTCTTTCAATACCCCACGAAAACGGAGCTCCCGAACCACGACGACTCCGTGATTGTCAATTGTTGTGTCAAACCAATCGCCCAGGAGGTAAAAGTGGACTTCGGCCTGGACATTGAGTCGGCCCACTTCGATCGCTTCAAGGGCGAGCAGTTTGCGGTGGCCGCCGACGGAAAGAACACCTATGGAGCAGTGCCACCAAAGGGTCAGGAGCGACCCACCTACAAACGTGGGATCATGGACAAACAGGCCTTCACAAGCTCGCGTTCCATAACCGATGTGGCCAAGTACATAGTGGGCATCTTTACGGATCGGGAGGTGCATCTTTCGCCACTCACATCCATAGTCCAAATGCGCCCTGTTCTCAGCCACTTCGATAAGGACGACAAGCGCAAAAAGGCGGAACAAAAGGCTCAAACGGAGGACACAGAGGATGACGAGGTGCTGCAGCAAGTCACGGTTAAATTTTCTCGCGGTAGTGCCAAAAACAGCGGAAAGGAGCAACGTGCTGGCACCTATGACGGTTTCGTCCAACGAATTGCGGATGAGCCTTGGTGCGAGGCCTACTGGCACTCGAGGGCCACGCCCACCGCCGAACTGGAGCGCCAGAAGCTCTTCGCCACCAGTCATCACGGCAGTTCCTCTTTGGCCCTCGCTCCTGGCGAATATCTTCGAAAGCTTCTTCCCTACGATGAGCACGTGCAGACGGTAGCCCCAGCTGCTGCTTCTGCTGCCGCCCAAGTACTTCCCGTCTACAACAAGGCCATGCTGAAGTCTATGCCGCTGCTGGAGCAGCTTACAGTGCTACTGAGGGATGCCCGGATGCTCTCGTTCAGCGATGTCATTAGTATTCTCGCGGAGCATGTGGATCCTCATGTGGCTGCGGACAAGGTGCTGGCTCTGCTGCCCCAGGTGGGCATCCTACTGCACGGCAACTGGGTGCCAAAATCCGAGGTGGTCTTTCCCGAGAAGATGCTCTCCCATGCGAACGGTGTGTCCGCAGAGCAGATGATTCGCGCCAGAGATTATATAGTGAGTTCTTGTACGGGTGGAACGATTACTTATCATGTACTAACCGTCTAAATTCCTTACCCAGCTCTTCCGTTTCTCTCGCACGCCCTACCTGTTCCGAGCTCAGGTAATGGCCGCTACGCAGTTGCCTCCTGCGGAAACACTTGACGTTTTAAAGACTGTGGCCCGAGTGAACAACACAAAACGCTGGGAGCTGCTACTGCCACCCGATAAGGAGTTCGAGCAGAAGTATCCGGAACTGGTTAGCCGACAGGAGTACCACTGGACGGCTTCCGAGCAGCACTACAACGAAATGGACTGGGCTAGGGAAACCAAACGGGTTCGCAAACGATCGACGAGGAAGAGTGAGTCCCAGTCCCTGACCTCATCCATGCCGCCGCCCGCAATGAATCACTCAACAACTGGCTCCGTGGATGCGTAGCATCGGATGATGATCTCCCAAAGGCGGAGGATCGGAAGCACAACTATACATCTAGGCACTAATAAAAAGACCAACAAGTTTATTTTGTTAAAGAAGTGACTTTGTGATCTGTTCTGTAATTTCTCCAGCCAAAATGTTCCTATTGGATCTGGTCACCTGGTAGATGTTCGATCCTGCAGACTTTCTCAGCTGCTCCACCAAATCCAGCGCTGATTTCTCGGGTATAGTGACCAATAGGGCCCGCTTTTCCTTTAGAAGATCAGCCATGGCCGACTCAAACCGCTTGCTAAGCAGCTCCATTTTGCCCACTTCATCAACGACCAGGAGCTCCGGTTCTGGCTGGGAATCCCGGGTACCAAGTAGTGGAAGAGCGAGACTTTCAAAGTCCTGCACAAACACCGAATACTTTCCCACTTTGGGGCGACGCAGCTGGTCTCCCGGATTCTCACGAGATAGGATTCCCCGTTTTCCGGACAAAGTGACCACATCGAACCCGATTCTTTGGCTGATTCCCTCACCACGCACTTCCTCTGTATAGAATCCCTGAAGAATGTGTCCTTTATCTCGCAGAGCCGAGCAGATTTTATGGACCAGTGTAGTTTTACCTACTCCTGGAAATTATAGTGCCAATTATGTCTAGCTTATAGCAAACATTTTCTTAGTTAAGCGTCCACCTGGTGGCCCTGTAATTAAAACAGTTTTATTAGCGCTCTTCATATCGACTTTTTTTGTTATGATTTTAAAGAATATTTTTCAGAGGAACTAGATCAACCAGGAATGGATCATAGACAGCTCCAAAAATAGCTCGTTTTATACGCTTTATAACAAAATAAAGAAAAATACTTTTAAAAATTTCTATATAACTTTAGTTATTTATTTTAGTTATATTTCGTGCAACTCTATTGCTATATTTCTATTAACTTTAGTTATTTATTTTAGTTATATTTCGTGCAACTCTTTAATATGATATAAACACCTAGAAGTTTAAAATGAAACGGTCGTTTTAGAATGACCCTTTTAATGCGGTATATTGTGCACGAACACGAAAAGGTATTTCGATTGGAGCGCTCTACGGTCACACTGCCGGTATGACGCGGCGCCCCCAGCACGGCCACACTGTTTCCAGACGTCGAACGAAGAGCGCGTTGTGTTTGTTCGTCGCGCGTGAATTGAAAATCCGTAATTCCGAGAATATCCGTAATCTCCCTCCGATCCGCACCAACTGTTGCTCGCGATTTGTAGTGCAGGCCCGCTTTAGCAGCGGAGAGTTATATTCCAAGGTCATTCAATACAATACGAGTGAAGTTTTCAACTCGCAGCAAGCTGCATTTTCAGTTCTTTATTGTGAGATTCAAAGTGGTTCTGCCTGTTTCGCTGTTTTATCACCCCTCCTCCACCTCCCCTCATTCGCGCGAGTGCGTGTGCGTGGCGGGGCTATAATGTTTTGGCCACAAAACCATATCAAATAGGAGTGCAGCCGATCCCCGCAAAGGTTATAAACGAAATATGTCCGAGGCCGATCTGAAGAATCTCTCCCAGAACTCGGATGGCGATCAGGAATTGCTGCTCCATCAGACCACGCAGTCCCTTCTGATGGCCAGTTCCATGATGTTTGTGGAAAATCCAAAAGGGGCTGGCGGTTCCGGTGGGGGTGTCGCCCTACCTGGACCCGTTTCCATGCCCCTGCCGCTCTCCATCGCGATGCCCCATCACCATCTCCATGCGATCCCCTACAATGTGGACGAGCTGCTCAGGGAGAACAACGCCCTGCACGCCAAAATCAAGGAGCTGAGTCTGGAGCGCGATCGCCTGCTCTGTGAGGTGTCCAATCTGCGGCTGGAGCTGGATATGTCGGAGCTCAAGCGGCTGCCCATCGATCTCGATGATAAGTAAGTGCTACTTTCTGGTAATATGCTACCTTATATTTTAAAAGGGTGTTATATTTTGTATAAGGGTGAATTTCCTATTGGAAATTGCGATTAATGGGATCGTCCAATAGGAAAAGTCGAACTTCTTATTTGCGCTTGCAAAATCGTTTTCGATTTATTTGCTGTTCTCAGCAATTTGATTTCAACATAATTGTAAAGAATCATTGCCAACAATCATTCGTTAGAAATATGCATTATAAAGAAAAATTCTTGGATAAATACCCTGTTAAATAAGGCTATTTATTAAGTATTACTTGCACACATATTTCCCCGCTTTGTGCTTGCATAAGGATCCAAAACTTTCCGTTAGGTAATATAATCAGTAAAGAAATAGTAATCATCTTTAAATTTATACATTTTATATATATATTACAATATATATTTAAAATCGGCCAGCTGCCCTATATAAACTGCATTTAAAGCTCTTCTTTGGTGCTTCTTATCGGAGCGGCTTTTTATTTTTAAGATTCATGGTAAGGCCTTGGATATTTCTTTGTATGTTTTTATTTATATCATAATTTATTCTGCGATTTTTAATCCAAAGACTCAGAGTCTTTAGCATTTTAACAAAACCACAAATATATTTGATTTTTTTGGATCGCCATTTTGGGCTGCATTTCCGTGACCCCCGACTCCAATGTTTCCTTGCCCCCGGGTGTCGCTGTTGAGTCAACTTCTGGTTGAGTCACATTCATTCGTCCCCTTGTCCTTGTCCTTGCCACCTTGGCAGCTGCAGGCCGACAAGTCCGAGTGCGACTTCTGGTTTTTGCAACCCCTTTTTGCACTCCTGCTACCTGTGGGCTAATCGACACAGTCGCGGTCGCAATATTAAGTGCGCAGTGCCGATAGGTATTTCCCTACTGAAAAACCTCCTGCTTATCTGTTCCAGAACACTAGATAGTGTTGTATTTTTTTCGTTGCCAAATTGAATGAGTCAGTTCTGCTGTTAGCACTACAGTTGTTCTCGCTTATCGATCGGTTAGAATTCTTTATTTGTTTAGTTCTATCGCCCTGTGTTTCCCTTGCTGATAACTAATGTGTAGTGCTACTTCGGGAGATAGGAGCAGTCTCAGTAAATTCAATGTTAAGACCGAGTTTCGATCACTTATTTGGGGTCTTTCCTGGGGAGATTAACCCGACAAATGCACGGGCAAACAAGCAAAGAAATATTATGAACCATACGCCTGGCATTTGCCATTGACAGCCGAATATATTTGGAAGTATCTCAATATTCGTACCTGACTTTGCTTTGCATGCGGTCATGCCCCACCGCAGACAATCTTTTAAATACAGATATTTTTGTATATATGCATATACAAAGTGGGCGCAAATAAAGCGCAGTTATCTTTTAACCGTTTTCTTTATTTTCGGGGCTTCTTGGCCTCTAAGGTCTGCTAGAAGAATCGTGGGCTCTTCCAATTATGCGGCTTGCGTTTTCTGTTTATATTTTATTTCTTGGTTTTGGCAGCTCACCTTCGCCAAAAATGTTAACACAAAACACCAGAAACTTTTACACTGGCGTTTATCGAACTTGTAGATACTATTTTTGAAGTACAATGAAAAACGATTATTCATTGGAGTCGTAGTGTTTTGTTAATCATGTTTTCTCCATTTAATCTGCATTATAATCACTTCAGATATCTTATAATCGCATAGTTTTGTTCCACAATCATACATATGTATTAATACTCAGAGCAAATTAATTTGAATAAGTGAGTTTGTTAGTGAATCACGATAAGCTACAGGAACATTTACTCAAACATCCTCTGTCTATAAGGATAATTTCCTCACTTGTACCTTCTTTTTCCCTCTTAATTAGTGAATCTAAATGTAATGTAGAAATGCTTACCATGGCTAAAATCCACTTACAGATTAGTTGAACAAGATAAGCTGCACGCACCCAGTTGGTGTATTATGGTCTTTTATTATGGGAAAGAGTATGTCGCGATGATACATTAAATTTAAGATTTGAGATGTTGTTGAAAATGTGCGGGCAGCTTTCGGACTTATGAGTAAGGTTCCGCTGCTCCATGGTTGTTGGTCTGGGTAAACTTCTGCACTTAGTCAGTACGCTCCACTCAAAGTACGCTGGCAAAAATAAAAACTACACATAGATATTATATTTAATGTGTTTAAATTGGAATGAATACACTCATTTTGGTTTGACTGTTAAATATTTATATATTCTTGAAGCTTAAAAGTAACATGTGCATACATTCTTGAAGAATTCTAAATTGTTTGATTAAAATAACAAACTTTTGTAAAAGATAAAATGCAAAATAATAGCATTTTATAACAGTGTAGTCACCATTTCGCTGCTAGACTTGCCGCAGAGTTCAACTCATTAGCCAGTTATCATCATCTAATAAAGCAGACACACGCACCAGAGAAAAATGTTTAATGTGGAAAAGGGGGGGTGGAAAACACTTGCCCATTTGAAAAGTGCTTTCAACGTTGCTCTGGGTCTCTTTGTGATAATTAAGCGAGTGTAGTGGAGAGTATTAATTTCGTACGCCCCCCTTTAAAATGGTCATGGGAGGGGGTTTCCGGGGGGTGGTCAAGAGGAGGTGGATGGGATAACGTTTTCCGACTACTTAATGAGTGCGTACTGTATTCTGTAACTTTAGTAGGTGAAGTAGTTCTCTGGCCTTCTTGCCACTACTACACTTCTGTTTCATTTGCATGCAACATTTGGAGTGAAGACTGCGGTTGCCTTATTACAAAAGGGGCGTAGTTGAGGGGGATACTGGGGGGGGCGGGAAGTTTGATGGTCAAAATGGGAGCCATGCGTGCTGCGAATATCTCTGAGGTTTGAGAGCAAAACTTTTGTTTTAATTAAAAGATATGCCAAATGGACATGCAAGTTGGGGGTTGGATGATCTAAATGCACCAGCAGATGGGAACTACTTTGAAAAGGGGGTGGAGTTGAAAATGAGATAGTAATTGCATAAATAACATGCTGATTCTTAAGTGATTCCCACTGTAGTCTTTGTTTCTATCACAGATCCAGATGGTTTCTTAATTGCGGTTACGTTTTTTGGCGTTAACCCAAAAAACCAATTCGGTAAAGGCAGTACTTCTATTTTACCACGCTCTTCTTATGGTTGCGAAAGATTTATTGTGGTTTGTTTGTGATTTTGATTTACAGTTGGTTTCTCGATTATGGATTACTATCCTCAGGGTTAAAGTACATAATAAACTATTTAAAGTGTAGAGATCTTTAAGTTGTGGTTTCTTCAACTTCCTGATTGTTTTTGTAAGCCCTGTTACTGGTTTAAAAACAATTTTGTTTTTCATATTGTGATATGATATGATATGATATGATCTAGAATGTACTATGTAATCCTTAAAATATATGTGAGTTATAACTTTTTTTTTATTAAAGACCTAACAATAATAAATAAATGAATAAATAAATGATATTAAATTGAATACAATTCCCTTCAGCTATTTCAATTATTATGACAAAGTACTTATCCATCACCAGTAATTTCTCTCAATTATTCAGATGGGGAAGTGTTTAGATACCATAATTTTCCTCCCAAAGTTCTCGGTTGCAAATTAACACAATTAAGTTGATCGCTTTTCTGGGTTATTCCAGTGATCCCCGAACACATCTGGATAGTCGGGGGAACCATGTGTCGGTGCTTCCGACTAGACCATTTATAATGCATGCAATAAACGAAAACAAATTTCTCGGTTTTCAATCGAAAAGTGAGATCATCGACGTGCTGGCCAGCCGAAGAACAATAATTAAAATCATTTATATGAAATGTTTAATAAACAATGTCATTGCCAAACTGTTCAGTCTCATGTGTTCAGACTAAACTGTCAAGTCACAGCAGAAAAAGCGCTTGCGAAAAATTCCAATTGGCTTGAAGTCTTTGGGGGATTAGTTTCCAGCCGAACCATGTAATCAATTAGAGGGCGTCCCACTTTGGATTTAGTCTTTTGCATATGTTACGTACGTTTTCCTTTTTATTTGTGTTTGTATACAACTCGCGCAGCTCGTTACGCAGATACTAAGATACAATGATTGATGAGACATGCGTTCATGTTGTCCCTGCCCGAAGTGACAACTTCCGAGTCGATTTTCCCCATTCAGCGGAACTCGCTACCAATTCCAAATCCAAAATGCCAAGTCGAGCTCTTATTGCTCCAGTGGCTTGTCAATCGTGTTTGGCATTGACAGCGGCCCAGTACGCTTTACATGGCCATAAGTCCCGGTCTTGGCCATCTTCTGGTAATTTTTGCTCGGTTCTGACGGCTGCGCATGCGCCCCAAAAATGGCCATCATCGTGGTGCTAGAGATGCGAACTACAAACTATAATGGTCAAAAAAAGTGTGGAACTCGCATTTGTCTCTCCGACTGAAGGAAGTTGCGCTGACAATAATGATCAGCTACTGTAATCGTGTCTATAGGAATAGCTCCAATTTTGGGGAAGGGTTCTACATGGTTGATTTCGGTGGGAAAACACGATTGTTGATGTCCCATTTAATGACTCTATTTCTACTTGTTTTGATATCTTTTGGCAAAGATGTCAGGCGTGACAATGTTAATTTTGTACATTTCTGTCAATTTCTTATAAACAATTTACACATTAGTAAAATCAGAATAACTATCCTACGAACGTCACCTATAAATAGTTGTATTGTGTTGTTCTCTTGTCCCATTAAAATTTGTCACACGTTCGAAAATCAATTAATGCATCATTAAAACAGTTCTGCCCAGTAAAATCTCGATGATTGATGTTTCCAGCTGTGTTGTGTAACGTTCAGCCTATGACTAATTTTCATTTTGACACTAAATCCAATTGTTACTACCTCTTATTGTTGCAAAAAAGGTAACAAACCTCATTAAGAACAAGTTTGAAATCCATCGAAGGCCATAAACAATCGAACGGATTTCCTTTAAAGGCTAACAGAAATACGCATAAAAACTAATATATGCAGAATGAGTTTGTAATATAACAATCATAAATGATTTCATTTCGTTTTAATTTTTTGAAAAATCAATGAATATCTAATGATTTTAAGTAGCTGTCTATATATGTTAGTAAATGTTTTTCGGACCATTAATGTAAAATGGTTATTAGTTATTGAATAATAACTGTTTATGGTTGCTGCATCAGCGTTTAGCCCCAACAATTTTTAAAGGTCTAAATAGCCATTGAAATAATGCCTTAGAGGCTTTTACTATGTAATTATATATAATATTTGTTTCCACCCCAATAAACTTTCATCACCATTCCGTGAAGCCCTTGAGTCCCCGGTCTTATCTATGAGGATGATACAGGTCTTTCGAAATGTCTAGGGCGACATCTTTCATCTGCTTATCTGCACTCCACTCCGCACTTGTCTGTGCTCTGGTTTTAGTGCTTTGACTTGACTCACTTATCTTAAAATAAAATACAGTTTCGCCTGCTGAACTGGCTGACAACTTCCGGTTGTGGTGCATCCCCAGGGCGAGAAACCCCCATCCACCCCACCCACTTTGGAGGTCGCCAATCGTGCCGCCTTCAATCAATTAACACTGCCTGGAGTCGTAAAGAAATCAGCAAAGTGGGGAAAACAAATGGGGGGCATTATTCAGAAATAAGAATAACTAAATGCAGCGACTTGGGGACTCCACCCGCAAGCTTTTGACATATTAATGTTGTAAAATTAACAAACCATCACGGAAAAATATTGAAAATTATTCAGTTTCTTTCGTTCTCTAGGCGTGAAAGTGTATTTTGTGTACATTGACCCAAATTTGGGGAGATCCCTCCTCTGTCTTTCGGTTGCTTTTCATCGCCATGGCTGAGTGGCGTACTTGGGCCCCCTGCGACCCCCTTTCAGGCACGCCCCAAAAAGGCGAGTGCCAAGAAAATGCGTTGTTGCTTAATTTCCTCCGGTTTCCCTCTCTCTTCTATTTGCCAGGGTGCAGCGCCCTCGCTTCCTCTTCCTCGGGCTTAATATTCAAATTTTATTTGTTGCTTTTCAAGAAAAATTAAAAGCTCAAAAATTCAACAGCTGTGGGCCTCTGTGGTCAGTGCTGTCAAAATTATGACTAACAATGACAAGTTAATAAATATTTTTAAACTGATATTAAAGATATGTATTAATGTATCCCAACTGTAATTATGACTAACAATGTACAAATTATAAATATTTTTGTAGTGATATTGGAGAGATGTACTAATGTATCCTAACTCTAATTATGACTAACAATGTATACATTATAAATATTTTGGAAGTGATATAGAGATTTATTAATGTATCCTAACTGAAGTGATGTTGGATGTTGTATCCTAAATGTATGAAATCTTTAAACAAAGGTATAATTACATTTTAAGTGCGTTAATTACATATTAACTGCGTTAATTACATTTAACTTTTACTGTATTTCAATAAACACTTCAATACCTCAATAAATATATATATTTAGGGTTTCTTTCCATACCAAGAAATGTAAAGTTTTAGAATTATAGTAGGCAAAAAATGGTCTAATTCTTGGCTATTAAAAATAGCCATATAGTGGCTGAACTGTCTGAGTTGTTGTGCTGCATTTGTTTGTGTAGGCAGGCGCCTGCAGAACCAACACCAAAAAGCCATCATACAAATTCATTGCGATTTATATGAATTTTAGTGGGTTTTTCGTTTGCGTTTCTTCGAACTCACTTTTGTGTTGCTCATCAGTCATCTGGAAACCAGAGCCCCCAGGCCCTTCTGCCCCCCAAAATAAAATGGCTGGCATTTCTTGACCTTACTATTCCATTGTCTGCGCAGCCCGATCGCCAACGTCAATGGACGCAGTTGCGCAGACGCCAGAAGATTGGCGCTGCTTTTGTTTATCATTATTATTTTTTTACTTTTATTAATTTTATTGGTGACCCAATGGAGCGTCGGAGCGGCGCCGTTGAACGCACTCGGCCAAACGCCCACAATGTACAATAATTTCGGGTTTTTAAATGCTGTTTATGTTGATTCCATTCCATTCATCGAAGGGGAAAAAACAGCGTAGTAGCGAGCCAAAAACGTAAAATGAAAACGAAAACGAGTCGAAAATGAGACACATGCAAATTGAATATTTATTTTTGTAAGGCGAACTGACCACTAGAGACTTGGCCACTGGTTATTGCACTGGGAAAAATGAAGAAAGATTTAATAAGAGGAGGACAATATGCTACATTTAATTGGAAGGGAAGCTTGTAATTATTATTCACTCGTTTGAAATTCATTTTGGGTATTTTATAATATATTGGCCTCGATTTGTGGGCCACACATTTCTCTGGGCCTCAACAACCAACCGCTGATGCTGAGCTGGTTAGCAACTAACCAACCAGAAGATAGCCATTTATATGTGCCATTAATCGATTGTCAGCAGACTCGTCATGGACCGCGATCGCCGTTGCGGAGAGTGTGGAGGAATTGGAAGGAGAGGGGACAGGTGTGTTGACTGACAACCAGTTACCTGTCGCCAGATACCCTGAAATGGCCAAGAAGCTTTGGCACTTTGTTGGGAGCATAGATCAGATCGTATTACTTATAAGCTTATAAGATCCAATCGTGGCGAATCAAAATATCTTTAGTTTCTTCTAGACAAAAATTATTGTTTTTTTTGTGTCGCGCCAGAAATCCAATACTTTAAAATGTTTTAGTAAAAACTTTTGTGAAAGGAGTACTTTGAATTCTATTGCCTATTCAAGCCAGTTTCAAACCATTTTTCTGGTATTCATATTTGATTTCCTAAGATATTCAGCTAATTAGAATAAAAGGCAGGGCATTTCAGGTTCGATTCCTCGGCATCACTGGGTATTGATTGCCGAGTTTCATTTTGCGTCTGTTGCTCTTTTTAATAAGTTGCTCTCGTATTCGATTTCTGTTTTGTGTTAAACGCTTGGAGAGTTGCATTAGCGGATTGCATTACCCATTTGGGACCGTGCAACTGGCAATCATCACTGCCATCATCATCGTGTCAATACATCGATGGTCATTATTAGCCTCCACTTTTGCCGTGGGAAGGCAGACAAATGTTCGCTCGCTATATATTCATTCGCTGCCAGTTTTCTCCTACACCTGAAGCGATTTATATATTCATATAAATATATACGAGAGAGGGCGGGGGATCCGACAGGTGAAAATTGAGTTACCGTTAATTGCCAAGGCGTCTACGACCTGCCAGCCTGGCAATATGTATAGAAACACCCACCCCCTTAATTGCCACACTTAATTAACACCCAACCCATCGCATGACAAATTGCAGATTGTTATTTTACATTTTGTATCTTGGGAAACATCACAGGCTCTTCCCGTCTTATTTTTGGGTGTTTCACCAACTCCAACTTGGAATTAGGAATTCGTGTTTGGCGCATTAACATGCCGACCAATTGAAAAGTAAAACATTGGAAACTGCGGGTAACTAAGCCAGCAAGCGCCCCCACACACACTCGTGAGGCTGAATTTTCCTTCTCATGGCCGTCGAGGGGTCTAAAAATAGAGTTTAACAAACTGAAAAAGTATTCCACCACATACAACGACACGCACACGCTGACAAAATTACAAATTGGGAATGGCGGGGATGGTGGGGCACCTCTCTGGTGCCATGGTCCCATTTTCACATTTCAATTTAACGAACACACACACATCGCTCTTGCCTCTCATTTCTCATTTCTCAACTCTCATCTCGCATTCAGATGCATCCTCGAAAACCTCCGCCCTGCAATCCGCAATCCGTGGGATGCTGTGAGACTATGCCAAAAGGGAGCAAGTCCCAGCACACTTTTTTCCGCGTTGTCCCTACGTCGTCGTCCTGTGCAGTCCACATCCTTATGCCCTCCTCAGCCCTTGTCCTGCGATTGGTCGCAATTCGTTAGCATCAGCAGTCAGGGGTGTGGGCCGAAGGGAATGGTTTTTGGGGGGTTAGAACCCACTACATTAATTGGCAATCAAAAGCAGATTCTGTAGAACACGGTTTTAACGTTTCCATGGCACTTAGCTGAGATGATCTCTGTGATCCCTGGCACACCCACTTTCAACTGTTTAGATTGTGTTCTATCTGAAAAGGGTAACTCTTGTTAGAAGTGTGATCCTCATTACTTAGGAAACTCATAGCTTGGGCTTTGATCCTCACACGAAGAACGTTCTTTTTGGGACTGGCTTTGAAACCCCACTGTGTAGATATTATGCTGCGCCACTGCGAAGAACCACCCTTGGGGAGCAGAGGGAGTTTTCCCCGACTGACTGACGAGCGAGTTCGCTGGCATGCATTCTTTGTCCTCAGGGGGGGTGAAGTGGGCGTCTGGAGGGGTGGCGTCCTGAATGTTGCAAGCTCCGTGGAGGATGCCAGCGCCTGCCACTTGGGCACTTCTGTAACAGCATTTCTGTTTGTTTTTGTTCGGCTTCTAAGGCTAAGCATCCGCGTTCCCTTTTCACCATGTCAAGATCTCTGGTGGGGTACGTGGAATCCTATGCTCAGTATGTCAGCCAAGCAAACTGCAAAATATAGCAGAATGGTGTTATAGGCAGTGAAACATGGAAAGTATATATTATTCATTCGGTTCTTCAATTAATCCTATCAAGTTTTATATCGAAATAGCAGACTAACTTCCTGCTTACGCCAGGGATAAATTGCTATATCATGTCCGTTTCCGTGTCCTGATCAAGGGATCAGCCCAACAACTCCGTAAATAGTCTCATTATATCCCTCACGATGTCGTTTCCTTTGTGAAACTTGAGACCAGTGTGAATCAGGAACTGCATATGATTGCACGAAATGCGCTCCATGTGTGACTTACAGAGGAATGGAAGTATTTTCCTGAACAAAGTAATAATGAATAGTTTGTGCCTTACTGTAAGAAATGTTTTTTACCGGAAGGTGTTGTTAGATTCATCGTTCAAAAGTGAGTAAAACCTAATGTACCAACTCTGGTTAGGGTATTCCCGAATTCATTAGCCCAATGTTCATTATTTTTGCTCGCTGACTTTATGTGTTACCATGCGCCACCCCAATGATGTTATGCATCGTGTTCTCCGCGATGTTTCCCTGCCCTCCCCGCCCCTCCCCGCTCCTTTCATCCCAACAAGTCTCATTTTCTCTCCTCCAGTTCATCTGCATGATGTGTGGTGGGTACATGAAGTGCTCTTCAGCGTTTGCTGACATTTTCTCTTCTTTTTGGATTCTTTTTCTTTTTGCAACAGAAGTGAAACAACGATATGAGGGGTGTGATATGTGTAGAATGATGTAGCATGTTGCACATGTTGAATATATGCACATATATAAGTTTTCACTTGGGACGGTCACTGCTCCAATTCGTCTAAATATGTAGCCATGCATTTTAATAATTTGTTTTTAGATATTTCGCTCTTGGCTGCGTTGTGTGTGAACTTGTATTAACCAGTGCGTTCTGCATCTAATTCCCAAGAATTTAGAAGGGGCTGGCTTATAGCCTCACTAATTTAGCAAGGTGTTAATGTTTAATGAATGGGAAAAATTATTGCATGTGTGAGTTCTTGATACCGATTTAAAATGAAATATATGCTGCTTGAAAACAAAACATGTACATTAAAAGATAACACTTCTAGATAACCCTGTCAACCTGAGGTATTGTGATCCTATTCTCTCTATCTCATTATGGTCATTAATCTGAGGGCCCCTTTACATATATGCTGATGTATCTGACAGGAAGCTCATAAGGCTTAGGGCTTGC
Organism: Drosophila erecta; assembly: GCF_003286155.1. Lineage (NCBI taxonomy): Eukaryota > Metazoa > Arthropoda > Insecta > Diptera > Drosophilidae > Drosophila > Drosophila erecta. The sequence goes on from NW_020825198.1 coordinate 21,010,496, forward strand.
GATTCATTGTGCAGCTCGAATACTAGACACACGCCTCGCTAATAACTTGTCATCTTTCTGGAACTTCATTTCTGACTAGTTCCCTAGTACATTCCCTCGATTTGATAAATGTCCAACACCGCCGACTCCGCCCACCAACCCTGGGCGTTCTTTCAATATTATGACAGCCAAGAGGGAAAATCTTTTGTTGCCATTGCGCTGTATTCATCTCGAGCATCTCGAAGTTGGTCTCTCCTTTCGCGCAGTAGTCCCTCTTCATCCTCATCTTCATCGTCATCATCATCTTCATCTTTTCCGCGTTTCATTTCCATTTGGAGAATGATAAAAAAAGAATGTGAAATTATTGTGGCTGCTCTTTTCTGTTTATTCTTCATAAGTTGGATCCCCTTCATCCTCGGATCTTCAGCTTTTGTTTGTTTTCGTTGCATTTAGGTGGGGCAATGGGTAGGGTGAGATTAAAACTTTTCCTTCTTATCTCTCGGAAAATTGTCTTCTTTTTTTGGTATCCTCGTTGGCAGTTGCATTTTTGATGCGATTCATTGTCAGTTGACCCAATTCGATGGGCGTGGACCCGAGGCAAATAACTCCCACACTAACACCCCGCCTTCAGTTCCTTTTGTGCATCGAGAATGATTCCGCTTTCCACCAACTTTCCCTTCAAGTCCCTCGTTGCAGCTTGGTGAAATATTCGTGTCTTGAGAAGCCATTCATAGTTCTGAACTTCTTTCCAAGTTGATTTTTGTTCACATAATAAAAGGCACGAAGTGGGATCACTGGGTGGCGCATCACTGAGGGAAAACTTACATGGTGTGAGTAATATTATAAAACAGTAGTATGTTTCATTGCTAGGTTCTCAAGATTCCTTACATTGCAATAGGATTTTGGTTGAATCTTATTTTAGATACCAAATCAAATATACTGTGAAATGTTAGTCGCATACAATTTTTTCGCAGTGTAACTAACAAATGCAGTTTGCAATTACCCGCTGTCGATGTAGTTGGTGCTGCTGTTGTGGATTATTAAATACTTTATTGCTCGGGTTGAATTTGAAAACTGCGCCCAAGAATTAAAGTTGAAGGCGCTGTTTATTTTGTGCAGCGGTAAAGAAATGGCGGGAAGAAGGGGTTGTAGAAAGAGCTGGGAGAAAGAGACCTTTGTGTGGGTTAGACTGCATTAGGTTGCATGCAACGGGGCCATAGAAAGTGCCACCGAACCGCCGAACCCACTGAACCCACTGGTAGCTTCCCCACGGAGAAGGCAGCGAGACTTGAGCACGCACCAGACACGCAAAATAAATATGGACATATGGACGGGAATTTCCAGTTGCGGATGGAGAGGGGTGGTGCAGTTGGAAGCTATCACTTTTCTGGGTTTTTATGCTGCACTTCTCTAATCATGGGCACAAACCATATGGGAACTGTGTCTGCGCCTGGGATTCGAGTTTCATTGGTAACAATGTTGTTGGGTGACCTCGGGGTGATACTACCTATTGTCAAACAATCCAAGCTATGGTAACTATGGTAATCACCTCAATTATTTGGCCCAGTACGATTACCCACTCAATAACTCAATAAGAGTTGATGAACTGGGTTAGGGAAAAGCTTCTCACATTCTTGAATGCTTTATTAGCATTGGGCTATAAAAAAATATAATATTATATATTCTGCACTTAGAAATACGTGGTTCTTTGTGATCACTGCTTATTGTAATATATTTTATCTGTAGTAAATTTTGTTTTTTATGAATTTAAAAATGATTGTTCAGAATTGTTTTTCAACCATCGTACCATAACTTTTGGTACGATGGTTGATAAACAAGCCCCCGTTTTTACCAGTGCATTTTCTTAGGACTTTGGGATGGCAATGCCGTGCTCTCAGTATTTATAACTCTCTTCTCGTCGGCTCTCTCATCAGCAAAAAGGGGTTGGTGTCGGTAAATTTCCGTTGTTATTCGCATTTTGCAAGGATATTCAAGAAGGGGAATATTTGAGGACATCCTGGCGGTTGCATTTGCATAAAACATATTTTTCGAACTTCTTTCTGGAAGTTGTTTTGCTTTGTTTTCCTTTTTATTACGATTTAAACAAAAGCCGCTTGTAAATTGCAACCCTCTCTTGACACGCGGCGCTCTCTTCTGGACTGCCCCCAATTTAATTTCTCCCTCTCTTTTGTACTCTCCGGAAATTGCTTTTAATAGTCGTTTTTAGAACGATTTTTAATGTTCACTAAATTGCGTCATAAAACTATTTGCAACGCGTTTTCCAGCAGGCTTTTCTCAGGCTCATTAAAATGTGGCGGGTGAAGAAAGCCCACGTTGGGCGCCAGTAATTTTTGGGGCTACATTTTCGCTGCATTTTCGCCCGCAAAGTTGCATTTCGTATATTTTTGCAACCCCCTTGGAAAAGAGAGGGAAAAACAGAAGGGACAGAAAAAAACAACCCGCAGAAGACATCTGTCTGGAAAACCCTCACATTTTCTCTCAGCTCTCTCTCTCTCTCTCTGTCTCGTTTTTCTCGAGCGGAGAGCGAAGGAGCCGCTTTGGCTGCCGTCGACGCCTTCAGTAATGGAAATATTTTACCCAGTTCAGTACTCCATTTCAGTCAGTTAGCCGACGTTAGTTTTTCGCAGACGCTTTTCCGCCTAGCAGTATTTATACCCAACAAAAATGTCTAAAATTACCTAATTGGTAGGGTGTATCCCGCAGACTGCTTAAACAATATAAATAACACACTTAACAATACAAAACAAGTGCCGCAGAATTTTCGCAATTTACCAACCGCCACGCCCCCCGCCCCTTGCGTACGTGTATGTATTCGCCTGTCTGCCGCCTCTACCGCAGTCGACGTCGCTGCCACCGCTTAAATATCCCCAAAAACGTCCCTTGAAATCATATACATATATATATTTTATATATCCATCTACACTCAACAGCGATTAAAAATATAACGCGGAAAAAATATAAAAACGAACTTCAAAGTGAAATTCGAAATTCCTCACCCTCGACGTATTGATTTTTTCGTCATCTTCATATTTATCGGTGCCAAAGTGTTTGTATACCGTCCAAAAACAAAACACACTCACACACATGAACCTAGTTCCAAACACGAAATACTAAAAAAACGATTCCGTTTCACTGAACATACTGCCTTAAATTTATTTACCTAACACCTAATTGAAGCGGATCAACTAACTAGGGACTTAGTTAGTGGGACCTCTTTTAGTCCCCTCAATTCGCCACCCCCACAAAAAAAACAACAACACATCGGCAGAATGAGCAGCTACACTGCCGCCCAGTATTACAAGACCACCAATATGATTACCTCCAATGAGATTTACTGGTAAGTTGCTTTTGTCTGTCGGAATTCCTTCTTTGATTTCTGTGAGTTGGCAAATTAAGTTTCCAATATTTTTGAAGGAAATGAAAGTTTGAATCGCAGGAATATTATGTTGGTGCCTTGTGTTCTACCAACAATATACATATGTATCTTTATGTAAGACCTGTATAATAACCTGGAGTATACTAGCAACTTTATATAATACTAGAAATGGGGGTAGGCAAATAAACCTTTATATACTGAACGAATTTTTTGATTTTCGTTATAAATTTGAATGTTTTGCATTTAAAAACAACTATTTAAAGAGTGTGTGGTTCACAGTTCTTGCGAGGACTAGATCCTTTTAATTTTTCTCGAGTGTATTATCCTTTTTGCACTTGTAAGAGCTCTGTCTGCCCACGCCACCCCTTTTTCCACTCCCCCGATTTTCGCAACTAAAGGCCCAGAGTTCAAGGTTCGATTAGTTTTTCCCGAGGACAATTGTGACGCAATTGCTATTTCTTACTCTCATTCTCTCTCCATCTCTCTCTCTCACTCTCTATCTCACACAGCTTTTCAAAGCTGAAAAAAGTCAATGGTTTTTCGGTCCGTTTTGCAGCATCCGAGCCACGCCCCCGCCACCGCCCCTCTTTTCGGTGCCATCAATAGTGCATTTTTGATGGGCTAATGCCCACACACGACGACTGCCTCACACTCGAATGGAGAAACAACAACGAGAAAGCGGCATATCCATGGCTTTTGATAACAACAAAAGGTCGAAACCGCCTTCAAACGCCCACGTCCACGCCCACACAACTCATCCAAGTTTTCCCATCGTGGGCGTACATCTCTCTCTCTCTTTCTTTCCTCTTCTCCCTCTCTTGCGCCCACGAGAAGATTGTTAATTTGCCGCACTGAAGTATGCAAGTGATTTTCCGACATTTCCCCTCTCGCGTTTTGTATGAGAAATACTTTTGTTTCCCTGCACTCCCTGCACATCTTATGAATTTATTTTTTAAGCATTGTTTTGGGCAGTGTTTTTGAATAACAAAAATATTTTGCTCAGCGTTATGCTGCTGAAATTGTTTTGAAATTGCCAAAAAGTATGCAATATAGTTTGCAACAAATGCGGCGTAGTTCCACTTATAGCTGCATAGATGGCGCAATGTGGTGGTGGTATCGGTGTAGAGCGAAATATTCCGCTCTCTAAAAGTTTTTTTTTTTTTTTTTTTTTTATTGTAGTTTATTAAGATATACAGGATAGCTATGAACCCTTTTATTACCTTATTTTCTATTGTTTCTGCCAATTGGCGCTCCGGCTATAGGGAATATTTAATATAGCTTTTTCTAGTTTGGTCTAATACTCTCATGTTGTTTTATAATTAATGTTTAGCTATTAAGCTATTGTTATCTTAGCACTAAGTCTCTTGGTTGACGTCTTTTGATCCTCTGCCTCGGTCGAGTAATGGTGAGATCATTAGCGAGACGATTCCTGTGGTTCATCAGTCTTGAGTTGTACCGACTGGAGTGGAAGTTGATTTGTTGTAGTACCGTAACTAGTTTTAGGTCCCTATGTAGCACGCTATTTCGAATGTACCACTCACAGCCTGTAATTTGTCTCGCTATTTTGTTCTGGGCCACCTGAATTTTTTTGATTTGGCTATCTCTTGCTATCCCCCAGATTTGGCAACCATATTGCCAGATGGGAGCAATGACCTGCTTGTATAGGGTGAGCTTATTTCGGGTGGAGAGTTTACTGTTGCTTCTTAGGAGCCACCAGTGCTTTGTCACAGCTGCTCTCACCCTTGTTTTGATGGCTGCTATGTGGGGAGCAAATGTGAGCCGGCGATCTAATGTTATGCCAAGATATTTGGCCGTACTACACTGCTGTACCATCTCCTCACCTAGTTGAACAGCAGGTGGTGTTTTCCTCCTTAGTGAGAAGCACACGTTAGCTGACTTTTGACCATTTATGCCAATATTCCATCTTCTTGCCCATTTCTCGTACCTGTCAGCGTACTCTTGTAGGCCGTCTGCTGCTTCATATTCGCAGGATGATCTGTAAGTAACACAGACGTCATCGGCGAAAGTGGCTAGAGTCATCCTGTCAGGGTTGGCGTCCATACTAGCATTTGGCTGCGGCATATCGTTGGTATACAGACAGTACAATAATGGACCCAGTACACTTCCTTGAGGCACTCCTGCACTGACCTCATGTATCCCTGAGGTTGCGGAGTGGAAACGTACTGCGAACTGCCTATTCGCCAAGTAGGACCGCATTAGCAAGTAATACGGTGCTGGTAGTGTCATTTTTATTTTGGCCAATAGGCCAATATGCCAGACTCGGTCGAATGCTTCCTTAATGTCCAAAAAGAGCGCATTGCAGTATTCTTTCTCATCGTAGGCTTGCAATATTTGGTCAACGATGCGGTGCAGTTGTTCTATTGAACTGTGACCTGCACGAAATCCAAATTGGTGATCAGGGATGGCTCTTCTGGATGACATTATCCCAGCAATTCGGGCAGAGATAAGTCTCTCAAAGATCTTCGAGATTGATGGGAGGAGACTGATTGGCCGGTAGGATGCTGGGTCACTCTCTGGCTTTCCGGGCTTGTGGATCATACTCACTAAGCCAAATTTCCACTGGGCAGGGAAGTAATGCAACCTCAACATAGCGTTGAAGATCAACGTTATGTAAGAGATCGCGTGAGTAGGCAGCGCCTTCAGAGTAGCGTTGCAGATGATGTCGTGGCCTGGTGCTCTTTTAGAGGATTGGCGGTTTATGATCGCTGATATCTCACATTGGTCGAACGGGAGAATCGGTGCATCCATTTGCAGCGCTTGCTCGAGGACTTCCTGCGTTTCTTGTTTTTCCTGTTGGCTGGCAAGGTTAAAGGGCTTGAACCGTTCAGCTAAGTGCCTAGCAAACACTTCCGCTTGTTCCTTGTCAGAACGACACCATGTTCCGTTCTCATTAGCTAGTGGTGCCTTCCTGGGGCACCTCCTTTTTATACTACGCGTCGCTTTCCATAGAGAATGCCTCGCTTCGCTTCCAGTACCAGTGTTGGTAAGCCTCTCGTCGAACCATGCAGCTTTATGGTCCACCAGTTTCTTACGGAGAATATGTTGAGCTCTGTTCCACTCTAATTTGTCTAGAGGGTGGCGGGACCTCATCCATCTTGTCCGAAGTCGTCTCTTTTCAGCAATTAAAATAAGAATTTCCCGTGTGAGGGGTATACCTGCTGCTACGGGTCTCTGTGTCAACGTTCGTGTAGCTGTTATGGCTGCCGATTTCACCTTTACAGCAAATAGGTTGATTGCGTCCTCAATATCTTCTTCTGAGTTGATTTCTATATCAAGATACAGAGATTGCTCTAGAAGACCGCAGAACATTTCTAAGTTGGTGTGTCTGGTTATCAATCGATCTGCTGTAGGATATGTCAATGCTGTGACATCCAGCGTTATGATAAGAGGCAGGTGATCAGAGCTGAGATCAGGAGCCGATGTTATGGAAGCATGAATATCGAGAACGCCTTTCGTTACTGCAAAATCAATGCAGCTTGGAGTTCCTCTCCTACCGTACGGATACCGAGTAGGACTGCCTGTAGCCAGCGTGTTGACTTCCGTACTAAGAATAAGATCCGCGAGAGCGCGACCTCTTTGATTGCATCTTCCTGAGCCCCAGAGCCAGTGAGATGCATTCCAGTCTCCTGCAATTATAAATTTTCGATGATTTAGCGGTAGTATGTCAGCAAATTCATTTGTTGTCCATGTGAAACGAGGAGGACAGTAAATCGCACCAAAGTCGATCACACCAAGCGCTGTGTTTATTCCTGCAGACGCTATTTGTACTTTTTCGCTGGTAACAGGGCTCAGAGGATAATGCACCAAGCTAGATTTTATAAAGATCGCAGCTCCTCCTCTAGCATTGCCAACACTTGGATCATTAGCTGGATATGCATCAAAACCATATATTTTTGGCACAAAGTTTCCTCGGCAGTGAGTCTCACTAATTAGTATGACATCGATCTTATTTTGTCGCGCAAAGCACTCAAGCTCTGGCAGCTTCGTGGAAACGCCATCGGCGTTCCACATTAGAATGCGCAGCGGCATCATATTGTTGATCGTTGCGCTTGGAGGGCAGCAAGCAAATTAAGAATTTGCCCCTGCTGCTGTGTCTGCTGTTGCTGCTGTTTGAGCATCATCATCATCATCTCCGTCTGTTTATCCTGTAACGAGCGGAGTGAATCGATATTTCCATTGAGGGTTCGCATCATGTTTTCAATGTTATTTTCAAGAGATGAGTGATATGCCGTATTTCGGGATCTCGATGCTGAACGGTTGCGGTTGTTGTCTCGTTGAGCTGCAACTCGAGATCTCGATGTCGAGCGGTTGCGGCTGTTGGTTCGTTGGTTTATGTTTGGGTTGTTCTGCTGTTCATGTTGAGAGACATGCACGCCTCCCCTAGCTGCATCTGCATAGGAGACACCTTGACGAGTGGCTACTCTTGGTCTGCTCCTAGTTTGATCATTTGTCTCGGTTTGGCTATTCACAGTAGGCCGAGCTCCAACTCCACGCTTGGGCCGAGATCGTTGCAGGAACGCCTGGTATTTGGGGCACCCTGAATAGCTTGCAGGGTGCTGTTGTCCGCAATTGTAGCACGTGCACGGTTCACTGCGCGGCCTAGTACAGTTGCTGGCAGCGTGCTCGCCAGCACATTTGACGCAAATATGCGCTTTACGACAGTATTTAGCCGTATGGCCAAACTGTTGGCATCGATGGCATTGCACAACAGCATTGCGCTTTCGGAGGGGCTCAACGATAACCCGCATATGGCAAAGTGCCTTGACTAGCAGGATCTCCTTATTATTGGCCGCGGCGGCAATATTCACGAAGAACATATTTACCGGCTTGGCTACAGGGGTGCCTGGCTCACTGCGCCTCTGGGGCAGATGGACGTCAAGCACCTTGTGTCCGAATTTTTCCAGATCCTCCTTAATCTGGCTATGAAGCGTGCTGTGGTGTAAGCCTTTAATGCAGACTTTAAACGGCCTATCTTCCTTCAGTTGGTAGCAATGGAATTCATATTTTTCCTGCTCAAGCCAACTGACAATGCTACGAAAAGTGGTAGCGTCATTTGCATAGAGTCTCATCATACCGCCAAGTGAAGCCCTAGCTTCAACTTTATTTATGTCAATTATTTTCCTGAGTTCTTGCATGAGCAGAGAGACGTTTTCAATACCTTCCATCACTATGGGCGGTGGTTTGGGCTGCGTCTTGTTGGGAGAACCTGAGGTGCCAGGAGAGTTAGCGGCCCGCTTCGCCGCAGCAATGGCAGCTTGATGACTTGTACTAGGCCTCTCACATAGCACGTCGTTGGCGTTCTCAACTTCCATGTCATCTGGGTGAAGCGCTAGCAATTCGAAACGGTTTGAGCTGCCACTATAGTTCGATTGAGGTATGGGAACGTTATCACCGTTCTTGCCGAGGTTAGCTTTTTTCCCATCAGTCTTTGGGGAGGCGCATGACTTGCGCTTTATTGTTTGAAAGCGCTGCGAGGCTTCACCTGAAGCAGGGCTTTGGTAGCGCGAGGCGGTTCCTGATGTGGACCCATTGACGCTCGAAAAAGCAGATGCCAATGAAGCTGCTGTGGCGGCAAAATCGGATACTTGTAGAGTATCATTATCTGAGGGCGCGTTGACGGCATTTCTAAGTTCCTCTCCTAGAACTGCCTTGTTCTTATTAGTAGCACTAGTAGTCGTTGACTGCGGCTTGTCAAATTGTCCGGGTTTCATCGCACGCCTAAGAGTATGCAATAATATCAATTGATCTTGGGGCAGAATAGAAACTAAAAGCTTCTATCTGATACATAGGCCAGAACTTATCTGCTGCTGGAACCAAATGGTAAGCTCCTCACAGATGTTTGTTAAGCTTTCCAACGGATGTTGTGTTAAGCTTGCCGGCACGTGGCCGTTGGACAGCGGAGCACAATTTAATTAAATTTGATAGTTTTAAGATCACTGCACTGGCACGTTACTATCACTGATAGTGACTCAAGATGTCACTAAGCACTAATTGTGCCACTAATTGTGGACTTGTCTCTGGTGATTAGTGGCGAAAATATTAATAACCGCGAGCGATGATCAGGTGCGTGCTGCTCTTCGAAAGCTGCACCAGTAAACTTCTCTAAAAGTGGAAAAATAACAAAAACTTTACGTCAAGCTGAAATAACACAAGGCAAATTAAATCGCCGTAGCGTTTTAGAAACACACAACAAATGTAGAAACTGTTACAGCACTTAAAATGCGGCATTTTGGGTATTAAATATAAGGAAAAATAACATTTCTTCTTCTAAAAAGATAGTCTCATTAACATACTCACATAATTACAAATTTATAGTTTATTTTTTAAAAATTCATTCAATTAAAACGCCCAGTTAAAGCTACACAAAGCTACCAATAAAATCAGCTCAGCGAGTTTTCCAGAATATGTCCGAAATTTCTATTTTTGTGGCATGGTCTGTGCAGCACACGAACCTTGAACTCTGGCATTTTTCGAGCATAAATACATACGGTATATATAATGTTGTTTTGCACGGCCTGAAGTGGGCAGCAGTGGGTGGTTGGTGTTATGTAGATGGTGGATGGTACGATATAACATCAGAACTCCCACGACGAGGCACGCTCATGGAAATTCCAGCGATAAACACGTGATTATATGTACATAACCGTCAATGGCTCTCTGCGGTACAGACAACATTATCTAATCCAATGATAATGCCCTCCGAAGAATAACATTTGTAGTTAGTGACCAACTGGCCTTACAATATCCGGGTTAGTTCAGTTATCGACCAGATAAGCACAGGTTTTACAGCTCGGTCCGGAAAAAAGAACATGCTTTTAATTCAATCGAACTAAGTTTAAAGTCGTAATGTAGGCAAATGAATTTAGAAGTAGATACTAAAACCGAAAAATCTTTGCTTTTAATATTTTATAGAGTCTTGATTGTATCACTGAAGGTTTTTTCACTTCCTATTGCATGTATATATTTTTAGATGTGGTTTATAATCTTGCATAACAATTACGTAGTACAATCAAGCCTAATTAATCTTGGGTGCTCTATACAAAACATATTTAATAAACGATAATTGTTAATATTTATCCAGACAATGGAAGGTTGCATAACTTTTTATTTGCGATCAATATTCGGATCTCGACTGACAAAACTTTGCACATACCTATATGGGCGTACATACGAGTATATGATAGGGATATCCAGTATAACTGCTAATTAACTTAATTTTTAGTCGTGAGCTGCCAGTCGCAATGAAATTTATATTTATAACGACCGAAGAAATCGTTTGCATTGACAAATTGCGAACGGATTTTTCGTAGTTTCAAGACATATAGCTAAAGGCAATTTTACTAGCAGTTTAATCTTTCTAAAAAATATAATCTGAAGCACCCAAAATCTCCCTTTTTGAATTGAAGATAATTCGAATGGGTAACAATGAAAAAGTTCAATTAAAAACAATTGCATTTCTCCCATTTGATTTTTGTTTTGGGTTTCCTTGTGAACGCGTGTTATTTAATACGAGTCGCGGCATTATTCCGATTACTAGATAGCATCAACTGTTTGACATTTCTCCTCCGAGCGATGGGAAGTGTTTTTCTTTATTATTTCTTCTCTTTCCGTCGCTTTCCTCCTGGCTCCACTACTTGGATCATTATTCTCAAATCTCTTGCCCCCGTGCCCCTCATTATAAACACTACTGTGGCTTGCAGCAGACTTTTCCAGTAGTTGAAAGTCGTGGGATTATTTAACGACTTTCTCACTTTTACTTCTTACCTCCATTGTTGGATTGTCGCTGAGCTGTGCTCTGGCTGCCCTATTCCGTAAGGTGATTACTCCGGACAGTGATTACCTAGACCACGTGACTCACACCACTGACGTTTCCACTTTTTCCGACGTTCATTGGACTCAGTTTGCTTTGGTCCAGCGCTAATTGAATGCCAGACTTTCGTGGATTGATAAACCAAAAAGAAACGTGCACGTTAAAAGCAACCTGCTCTTTAAGGTACACGGAAAAGGCGTTTAGTAATGCTTTGGGAACTCTATCGAAGGTTTCCCTAGAAATTATCAACTTGGCTTTGATATAATTGATACTCGTCTGTGTAAATATTGTGTAGAAAATGTTCTAAACGTAGGTGACCAACTTTGAAACGAAATTTCAGCCATGTTAACACGGGCCTGAAGGCAATCTGCATTTTTCTGTATGTAGATGAGAAATGAAATCGATTACTTCCCGCTTTCAACTGGATCTGCAGTTAGCGCTTCCCCCCTAGCCTCTTCCCCATCACTGCTTTATAGGCTTCTGGGTTTGTAGGCCTAATGCAAAAAAGTAAATAAATTCAGATGAGGTGTTCCGAAATCAAAAAACCCGGTGAGCATCGCCGCATGAAAGCATCTAAATTAAAAGGCGAAACCAGTTGGGGAAGTTGACGTCATGCATGTGGGCGGCAGAGGGGGAGGGGCAATCACTGGGGCCAGAGTAAGGGGAGAGGGCGGGCGGAGAGTTGCCGGTTGCCGGTTGGCACACACCAAACAACTAGCCAAGTTAACCAGTTCTTGCAGCAGTTGCTGTTTCTGATTCCATCGCCGTCGTCCTAGTTATGTATGTGCCAAATTTCTTGGAGCCGGCTCTTTTAGTCGGTTGCTACTCGCTTCTTGAATGCCCACCAGCCGCCACGCCCCTCTTTCTGCCAGGCACCCCCATTTTATCAGAGAAAAACTTTACAAAATTACCATAGTAAAATGGGGTATATCGGTTGAACACTTAAAATATCTTAATAAAAAAAAACATCTCATATATGGTTTCGTAGTAGTCATGCATTTATTATATTGGTATTAAATGAAATTCCAGTGATTTTCAGCATATGTTTAGCTACCCGCATGGCGTTCATAAGTCAACAGTTTTTCTGCCTGTGTAAGCTTAGCCAAGAATCAACTGCTTAGATTTCCCTTGTTGTTTCTTTTGTTGTTCGCTGTTGTTGCCCAATTCAAGCAGCAATTTCAGACTCGGACGCAGACGCATTGTTGTTTCCAGTTGGCTCTGTAATTTGCATTGAATTGAAACTGACGAAATGCAGCCTGGCAATGCAATTTCTATAGAATTAATCAGACCTTACATCTGACTTACCCTGGAAAAGGTTTTAAAAAGGCAGTAGCTACCTGATGAGGTCGGGCGATCGGTAGGAATGGATCGGAAATACAATGTGTACATAACTACTTGTTATACATGTGAGAAATGAGATCTTCGGCTGAGGTATTGAGTTAAAAGAAAACAACATTTCAGACGATCGCTTTCGTAATTATAGAGAAGGTTTACAAGGGAACCAGTTTGTGTGTTTAAATATTGTTGACAAATGTGGCCGAGAAATTGTTTTATTAAATATATATGCCATTTAGTTTGCAACCCATCAAAAGCAAATTATAAATTACAATCAACCATTTCCAACAATTATGAAACTCGGCTTCAACCGAATTATCCAACAGCAGTCTCTTCACTATTTTAAGACTCTTTCAAGTTCATTAGCTTCTGTTCAAAAAGGCAACGAGCAATCAAATCAAAAAGAATACCACGAAATTAGAAGAAAGCCAGCCAAACATTCACCAGCCATCCACAAATAGCAAATGAACAAATGAAATTCGCATAATGATGGCCATTTGTGTGGATTACGTAAAGCCCTCGAGATTTGTCTTCTCCAAGCGATTTCAGACACAAACAAGATGAGCCGACAGAAGGGCGGGATATGAAGCTTCGAGAAGAGTGCGGGAAAACAAAAGAAAATTGGGAAATTCGATTGCCAGATAGGCGGATGGACGGCAATAATAATAAGCTGCTTATCGCTTGTAAACATGAATTTTCCAATGAAAAATTCAAAATGAAAATCAATGAAAGAGCTACGAGAGTGGTAATTATAAGCAGACGCCTACACGGAGGAAAATGCGCAGTGCGAACAAAATAAAATATGAATTGAAACAAAATAGTATTTTTCAAGGCATAATCACACTCACTTAGAACATTTATTCAAGTAACAAGTAACCGATGATCACAGATCAGTATGGGCCCATTATCTATTTTTTGGTTGTATTTTTTTCTTGGGTGCTTGTTTTCAGTGGGCGTGAGATACGTGATTTGGAGCCTAACGAGCAGCGCAGAACCCTTGTGGGCGAACTTTCCCAATGTGCCACTTGAGCAGCGAGCGATTCACAACCGCCGTTCGCTGATTGATGAAGGCGCCAGTGGCGGTGTGGAAGCAGCTCCACGAAATGAAAGAAAAACTCAACCACTGGGCTGCCCAGCGAAGGGGGTGAATAGGGGGTGGTGGTGCAAAAGATGGAAAGGGGAATTTTTCGTTTTTCTTTTTTTTTTTTTTCCTCCATTCATGGCCACCAACCACCACACCACAACAAGTGACGCGCGGTGGGCAAGGCGAAGTGCAAGTGAAAGTGAAGTCGCTGCGATGCCGATGCCAATGAGTGTGAGTACTCGGCTTCATGAAACCACAAAAATTTCCCACTAACATAATTTTGTATCTTTTCTGTATCGCACAGCGCCCGCGCCCCCCTCCCCCTCCTGCGCCAGCTGTTGCTCTTTCATGTTTTTCTTTCAACATTTTCATTTGTATCGCATCATCCGTCACTGGCTCATCTTCGGTCGCTATACTTTTGATTTAATTGAATGAAAAGACAAAAAATAAGTTTGGTAAAATCCGGACAGCGAAGCTTTGAATACTCTTGTAGAGCGCTTAGATCTCTGAAAGGTGTGATTTTATGTCAATGAAATGATTTGCTGGTAACTGGAATAAAAAGCCAATACAAACCATTTTCTTTACGTTGAAAAAATGTTTCTAAATACTGAAAAGCTTAGCACTTTGGTGTACTTACCGGTAGCTCCACTCGATAGAGCCGGAAACAGTACGAAAAAGAAGATTTGCTCAGATATAACGATTTCTTGGAATCGCTTTTAGCTACCAAATCTGTGAAAGTGAATCCAGGAGTAATGGGTATACTCTAGTCTAGTATGGAGAAACTTCCTAATGACAGGGGCGAGGGAATCTCGATTGCGATGTGACGTGATCATGATCGCGATCGTGATCCGATCCCTTGCCCGATATTGGCCCTGCCAGGCTTCATTAGCCGCGCTCCAGAGACTCCGGCGCATTGTCTCGCATTTTGTCTCCCAGCCAGACCTGCGTTCACTTTCTAATGAGCCCGAAATGCCGGCGATTCGGCTGCCTGGTAGTATAGCCAGTAGTAAGCCGTGTAGCCATGACCGAATGAGCGATTCAATGGCCCCGCCAGCGGCAAGTTGAAGGTAGGAATCGGTTGGCTATATACTCGTACCATACCACACTGCACCACCACCTAGTAGGGGCTCGGGGATCGTGGCGGGGACGTAAGCTCTCGCAATCGCTTTGCTGGCTTTTCTGTTTCGGGGCGGACTGAAGGTCTCTTGGCTGGCTTGGCTTAGGTTCCTCCTTCCCATCTGCCCGCCCTTCGACTGTTTACAAATTGGGTTCAAAATGCCTAAGGTCAGGCGGGCAGGGGGGGATTTGGTGGGGGCCAAACGAGGTAATCGCATAGTTAGTAACTACACACGACGGAGCTTTCGCGATGCTTGCTAGGGAAATATGAAGTGCGTTTCATATGTGAGATACTCGGGGGCAGTGGGTAGATTAAATGATTGCTAGGGGTCTGAACGTGGCGATCTTTAAAGTGGTATCAGAATTAAAAACCTACAGCATCCCATGGAAACTATTCTGCGAAACGTTATTTAATATTTATGAAAATGTTCAGTCGTATTTAATTATTCAGGAAAACGTAGCTCTAAAGGTTAATTGTCAGCAATAACTGTCAAGGCCCTGAGAACAAATCCACTAATATCCGCTCAATTCACCTGTTTGAGATGCCTTCGCCAGGGAAATAAACGAGCTGCAAATTAAAGATTTCTTCTGCTGGTTCTACTGGATTCTGGTCGCACTTGCAACCCTGCTGATGGCTTGGATTAATTAATCCAAATGCCTGAGGCAACCCTCGCAGCACTGGGCTTTTGTTGTTTGTTTCTTTGGGGCTGTCATCATCGTTGACGGCTGTTTATTGTTTCATAACAGCAGAGACTCGGCCCAGACGAGTATGGCAAATGGGTTTGTGTACCTTGTACCTAATGCGTTAATATCAGCCCGCTTTTGGACCAAGGGAGCGGGGTGGAGGCTTCGCAGGGAACAACTGTGGCAAAAGTTTTGGCTTTATGTGTGCATATGTTTACGACTTACGAGTTTTAACGATGCCGCAGCTATGGCAGTGTGCGCAGTACAGAGAGATAAAAAAGAGGTCACTTTTGTTTTGATGCTATCAGATTTCAAGTGGATTTCGAATTATTGGCTTTCCCTGTTTAAAAATGGTGCAACACATTTGCATTGCAGTGATTTGGAGTAATGCCTTGCTTCAAACTATAAAAATTTGAAAAATGTAAATCGTGTGGTAAACATGAAAACAGTAAATAAAATTGGAAACAGCATCCCATGCTGTTAAAGTGATTTAAAAGTAAGAGGCTGGAGGAAGTTAACTGCTCTAACCAAGCTATTTGGAGCGACTTAACAATAGAAAACATATGCAGATCAAGTTTAAGCATTAGTTACGTTATCCATGATATTTAGTAAATATATTTAATAGTTATGGACATGGCCTGTCCATTGACTTTCTTGGGATCTAGTATTGTGTATAATACAAACCATTAAGATTGGCCATTAAAAGCACATGATAGTTGTTTTCTGTGCAGCAGCAGGTTTCAATGAAAAGTCAAAACAGGCCGCAGGTCCGGATATAAATGGTTTGTTGTCTGAAATACACATACAGATACTCGGATACTCGGAAACTCGGCTGCTTTGGACTCAGCCATACAGTCATCGGGCTTAACGCTTGGCTCAGTCGCTGAGCGGACCGGAGTGAAGCCAGTGAGGCATTACGCTGCCCATTTTGTTAGCGGGCCGCCGCAAGCGACTAACTACCAACTAGCAAGTTCCAGGGACCAAGCACCAGGGACCAACTGGCAAGAGAACTGCCAGGCCGCCATGCCGCACACTTGCCCACATGTCTCTCCCCATGGTACGGCACATATGGACGTCAGCAGTGAAAAACAATAAGAAAACATAGCCAGTAAAGCGCCCCCGCTCGCCCTTCAACGCTCGTTTAGTGCGGTTCGCTCGGTTCGTGAGTCACCTGAGCGTAACGTAAGCCCAGCTTATTGTTCGTCTGACTACGCGCAGCCACAATCGATATACCCTGTACTGGGGTATTGTCATTCGTTGATCGGAACTGCGGAACATTCAGGGGTGGCATTTCGGAGGTCATTAGCTGTGGTGGGTCGTATCTAGCAATTTACACAGTTTTTGGGTTCTTAAGCAGTTTAATCCTGTCTACCAATTTACACAGTTTTTGGGGTCTTAAACAGTTTAACCACTATATTTAGCCTAAGCTCTCTAATTAGGGATGGGGGATTATAGTCTTTCCTAAATTCCATTGCACTTTTTGTTTTTAAGTATTATATGATTTATTATATTCCCCACGTTCGCTTTATAAACATAAGTTTTAAGGTGTTTGAATTAAGAAGGGATCTTAAGAGTTCAAATAATATGAATGAAGATCGGCTTACAGGGTACTAAATCATCGATCTTCCACCCGAACATCTTTCATGTTTTGTTTTTGCCATAGCACACGCTTTTGATGCAGGGTCTACCCCTCCCTTTCCCACTCGCTCTCCCTCTCATTTCCTCGCTCTGCTCTTCGGCGAGTTGCAGCAGCTGTTTTTTCCATTCTCCGAGAGCCGAGCTTTGCGCTCTGCGTATATTTTTTTTTTTTAATTTTGAGTTTAGCTTGCGATTGTGTGAGATTCAAGTGTGTGAGATTCGTTTGCATATAAATTTACACCTCTTTACGACTGTTTGTCGATTTATGTGTGTGCGTATTTGGGATCTGTTTTGCAATTACCCAATTTGACAATGGAGTCAAGTAGGAAAAACACAGTTTGCTCGAGCTCCAGCGTTGGAAACTTTTCAAAACGCTTTAAGATCCGAGTCGAACTCATTTTCGTTCGCTTAAATATGCAAATATTGCGGATAATGGAGCGGCTTACTTTCTAGTAGCTGCTGCACTTTAACGGTGGGTTATATGGCGGGTTATATAATGACAATTAGACCCACTGTGACAGCACACGTCAACGCTCATGAATATGTGAGAGCTGAGAGATAGCTGCAGGTAAGTGCACAGGTGTGTGCGGGGCCGAAACTCATTTAAAGGTAAATCGTAAATGTATATACACTGTTTCGCTATTTCTGTACCTTTTCCATAAATGAGTTGTTTCAATACTCAGAACTATACTTGTAATCGCAAAACATTACAAAAATAGCTTTCATGCTTAAAGGAGTTATAATTGTATGCGTAAAATTATATTTTAGTTAATGTTTATTTTTGTTTAATTGAAATAAATCTTTTATAGATAATTTCCAATAATTTTAGCTTTTTACGTGTTTTTGCCATTATTAAAACTTTAGTTTTGAGTATTTTGATTCAAGTCTTTTTAAAGAATTACATTTACAATCTGCAATAAGTCAGTTAAAGAAGCATTTCCTTTGCTTACTTAAAGGATTAAATTTAAAAAACACATTCAGAAGATAACAACGACTAGTATTTCCTTCTAATAACAATAGAAGCCAGCTTATTAATTAGTGGTCAAGGGATCAAGTTTTCTGTATGCATGATATTTTAAAATTTTGATCTTTGAAATCAGATCAAGTGGAAAATAACAGCTTAGTACCCCGAGTATTCGAAATAACAACAATATTAGCCAGTGTTTTAAGTGGCCCACAAACTTGGCCAATAGGCAATAACAAATACAAGTGCAAACTCAGCAGCAGCAGCAGCAGCAACAAGCTCTCTTCCACGCACACACCTGCAGTCTCCACCCCACTCTCTTCCTCTTTCTTATCTCTCTGAACTCGAGGCTCTCGCCGCAGTTTTGTTTGCGGCTCAGTTTCATTCAAAGCTTCGTGGAGGCAGCACGCACGTCGCTTGCTCGCTCGTTTTATTGTTTTTCCGTTCGATTACACCTTTCGCAGTAGCCGTTGGCAGCGCTGCCCGCGTCGCAGTCGCTGATCGTGTGTGTTTCAATATATTCCAAATATATTGTTTAATTAACGCAGTTTGGCAAGCGAAAAATACAAAAAAAATAAATATTTGAAATTGTATTTTCAATTAATTGAATGAAAATTTAAAATTGAGTGTGAGTGCTAAACGAGAAGAAATCGACACAATAGTTTAAGCAACAACCCAACATTTCCCAACACGCATCACCACTATTCGTTGCTATTTGTTTATTAATTTGACATCGTTGTGTCACCGTGACATGCCACAAAAATAAATCAAACAAAACACACAATAAAACAAAACGGAAACAAGCCACAATTTTTTGATGTAAAAAAAATATATATAATTAAAGAGAAAATCGCCTTTCTCCAAGCGTCCAGTGTATCACAAAAACAATAGTGCCGCCACCAGCAAAAAAAAGTACAAATAAAATAAAATACAGTAGCGGGTGCCAGGGAGAGTGAGAGGGGTTTAGAGAGCGGGATCGCTGGAAAGAGCGGGATCCACGGCCACTGCCCCGTTACGTTTCGGCAACCACACAAAAACAAAAACTGAAAAATCCAAAAAAAAGAAACACATAAATCGCGTGTGTTTTTTGTATTTTCATGTGTGGATCCAACTGGAAATTTCTATTATTTTGTAATTGAACTCGAAGCACTTTGCTTCGGCAAGTTGATTTTCAAAGTCGAAAAAAGCAGTCATTCCTGGAAAAATCCGCCCACGCTGACCGCCAAAATCGCTGAATCACTGATTTAGCATAATGCCAGTTGTAAAGGGGCTTACCTTTTGAATCATCCTTTGTTGGCACTTAAAATGCAGCACTTGTACGCAGCTTAAGTGATTTAAATGGTTCATAAAGATATTTTTAAAGCACTTAGAACTTCTCATTTGTCAAGGAACAATGAAAACGGTATTTAGAGGGTGCAAAAAAGGGTTCAGCTTAAAATGAATGACAGTTCCTGATTTTGAAAATTTATAATAAATATATAGCTGTCCCAATTGTCTTATATTTATATATGTATTTAGACAATCTTTTCTGATCAGCTGATTCAGTGAGGTAAACAATGCTTGGAAAGCCAAAAGCCGTTGATCCGATTCAATAAATGTTGAATCAGTCTTTGAGCTCTCTCTTCTTTGCTCACTCTCTTATCCCGTTAACAAAAAAGTGTGATGCATTTTCCAGTGCGTTTTCGCTGCATTTTTGATTTTGAATCACTTTTATTTTGATTTTGAGCTTTCTGTGTGACGTTTGCTCTTTCGGCTGCAGTTGTTGGCTCTTTGTGTTGCCTTTCGGCCAGGCTTGTATAATCGCTTGCCACCCAATTACGCTGCGTCGCCGCATTCGATGTTTGTTGCACATTGTGTTTCCACTTCCTCTTCCGTTCGGAGAGAAAACAGAGACACAGAGAGAGACAGAGAGGGACAGAGAGCGACTGAAGCCGGAGAAAGAGAGGGAGTATATTCGTGCTTTTTGTTACGTGCGCCGTTACTAATGACACGAATGTGAATAAAAGCATTGAGCACGGGCTGTCCCTCTTCCTCTTCTTCCGCAACCCCCACCGCAACCCGCCCACTTCCCGGAGCCTATCCCTAAAACACTGGGAAAAACTGTCTCTTAATAATAATCAGTTCAGTTTTACATCAGATCAGATCAGTTTTTCATGATAGTATCACCTAATTGCTGTTCGAAGTTCAAATAAAAAATTACATATAAATATCACTGTTGATTTTTAAAGAATTCATGATTGGTTTACCCTTTGAACATAGCGTAGTTGATAATTCCTGAAATTAATATAAACGTTGATAATATAAGGCAATCTTATTAAACCATCTTTTATTAGTCTGTTAAATTCTGAAAATGTGAAACAATGCACTTTACTTATTCTTTTATACTTAATCATGATTAAAGAGATTTTAAATTTTTTTTTAATATAATTTATAGATATATTATTTGAGGAATTAGGGAATATAAATTTTTTTCCGCTGCACAAAACTCCCTTGTTGTTTTCGAGTATTTGCTTTAGAGCGAGAGCAGAGCGCACTACGAATAATTATAAATTAAATAATTATACAACACAAGCAAGAAAGCAGCTTTGCAACTGATTGCGGCTGCCGCCGCTGTTGTTTTTTCCCCCCACCTGCACTTGCCGATGCTTTTGCTGCTCGTGCAGTGGAACACCTGTAAAACAAAGGCAGCTCTATCTGCCACAAAAGCTGCAACTATAGCAACCCAATCTAAGCCAATGTCGATGTCGTGCTCCAGAGCGGATGCAGCTTTAGATATAGCCTACAGAGCTCCAAAGCTCTGTCCACATAGCAAATACTACACACTGATTGCTCTCAAAACTCGACTTTTGAATACAATTTAAATTTATAGCGACAGTAACCAAAAAAGAGAACTCTATGTCAATACCCTCGACTACTAGATACCCATTACTTGTTCCCGGGATCACAGCGTTCATACGGACGGGTAGACATTGCCTGATCGACTCGGATGGTAATCCTGATTAAGAGTATAGATATATACTTTGGATAGAACGGTCCGTTCTATCTGCTACATATTTTGCAACGAATTTAGTATACTCTCTGTGCGAGTAACATGAAAACGTTTTTGATATTCTTTATTAGGATTTATTGATCTACGAGACAAAAAACAAACTAACTTGATTATATGAAACCTTTACGGTCTATTGAAACGAAACAATAATATAACAATTAAACTTGTGCCAAAAAATAATACTAATAAAAAAATATTCAAGATTGCGTTTCATATGTTCGTATGGAAAATTCAATTACAATGGCTTAAGCTATAAAATGAGCTTACAAAAATATTGATAATAAATATCAATAAAATACTGTAGTTATAGCCACTGCCGTGGCTAATTATAACTCTGATTAGTTTGTGACCTTTAAAATAGTTCATACAGAATACAGAAATCCAAGCCTTTGCTACCCAGTTTTTTGAATACAAATTACGCCTTATCTGCCAATTAACCAACAACCACTGTAATTTAAAGTGAACCAGACAGCCAACACAATTTTCGTAAAAACTTTAAAACAGCGAAAAACTTGTTCAACAAAATTGCAATTACAAACAAAAGTTTCTAAGAAACGAACGAAACACACAAAAAACAAAAAGGAAAAACAAAAGGGAAAACAAGTTGGAACTGTTCTAGTCACAGCAAAACACATCAGCAGAAACAACTAGAAAAGCCACAACCACTAATAGTTGCTAAATAACACAATATTCAGCTTTTAGCATTAGGTTGTTCTTTTTGTGAGCTTGTGATTTGTATTTCGTTGTGTTTTCTGTATTTTGTGAGTGGGCCCCGGCAGCAGCAGCATTCTAAGCGATTGTGATTGAGAACTCCCCTGAAGCGTTATGAACGCTACCCGTACACATATTGGCAGTAGGCGACTTGTTTTGGCCAATAATTCCATGACTTGTTCCAAGGCTGGGCCCCAGTCGTGAGATTAAGCGAAATTCGTTTGTTTGAACAGCTTTTTACTCGATTCACTCGGTTCGTTCGGTTCTTATGGATGGTATATGGTACGTACGTACGTATGTATGTACATATGTATATTCCATATGACGAAACACAAAAACCAGAGACAGTGGCAAGTGTTGTCACAATTGTAACAGAGATGTCTCGGTATCGTTTTCAAGCTCTTGAGACTCTCGAAAAAGGTTCTTGAACTTTACGACGAAATATATTTAAAAAACAAAAACAAAAATCCACTCTGAAGAAAGTGTGGGGGTTATAGCCCGACATTTCCATACATACATATTTATAACCATATAGAGATCTTGATCTTGGGACAACAGCGATCTTATACGTATGCCTGTGCGGGTGTATTTCCCTTTCTATTCATTGTTTTCATTGCGAATTCTCACGCACTTCGCACATAAACCTCATATGATTTATGATCACGCGGCCTTTGGCTTTGTGTGCAAAGTGGATCAGGTCACTAGATTCCTAGCCAGCTAATCAGCTAATCAGATCGTGGGTGATCTGAAATAGTAAAACTAAACTTGGGCCCACTGCCAGGTGCACTTTCCCAAGGCACGTTTCGGGGCCTTCAGTGTGTCTAGATCAATGTGGATATGTCGGAATATATCGGAGTATGGGCCACTGTCTGCGCTTGGTGCCAAATCGATGTTGTTATGCCCGCTGTCTGCGTGTCTGACATATTCAATTTGAATATTGTTTATTCACCAGTCCCACTTCCACTTTACTCTCTCTGGCCTGCTGTTTCGCTTTTTTCCTCATTTTTCAGCCTTCTTTTCTAGTCTGCAGTTGACAACTGGCGACTTTTACTTGCGATCGACGATCAACGATCAGCAATCGACGTTGACCCAAAAAGCAGAACAGCCGCAAAGTTGATTGAATGCGATTGCAGACTGTAAACTGCGACTATCTCGCTGGGGCTTTAATAAACAAATACAGTTCTGTTTTCGCAAGTGTCATTCGCCACCCTGGGTTCATCTCAAAAAGTGCGGTATGATGGTTCGATATAATACTTCTAAAAGTGGGGCATAAAATGTTGTTCGAGACAAAATACATGAATTTCTGTCAGCTGTCTGTCAGTTCTTTAGATATTGATGCATCTAGCGTAGCGTGGTTATTTAATGATTGAGTTTAACGAAATGCTAAAATGGAGTAGCTGCTGACTCAGTTGGAATTTGAAATTGCTTCCAATTAAAATGTTTTGACATCTGACTGAAATCCACGGCAGTCCATATATGTCAACTTAATTAATTCCATAACTATCCTTATTTGACGTGTGATTCATGTACAAAAGGTGAATCAATGCAGTTGAATGAAGCTAAATGCAAAGACACGAAATACGAGAATGGTGTAGAGCTTATACAACGATTCTTAGGTAACTTTAGGCTATCTGGGGTATACGACAGTCTGGCAGTTTCCCGAGAAACTTATTGTTCTAAGTGATCTGTGAATTCTCTGGCGCTCTCTCACTCTCTATATGTATATTGTCGTATATTGTCATACTGGCTTTCTAACCCCGACAATTGCCAGTCATAAAGCGTGTTCTATGAATTGTTTTTATGACAAGCGCGCTTTTTGAAGGGCACTCGCAATCGTTGACGTTTCGAAACGCTCGCTCTTTACGGGGCGTATACGCAATACCTGAACGAATGTGGTTTTGGCTAACGGAAGTGTCACGGTGAACAAATTGCAATTATTATCAAACAAAATGCTTTATCTTAGGCTAAAACGCTGACTTTGAATTGTGACCGAAAAAGAAGTAATAAACAAAAAGAATGTAGCCGCGCGACGCGACACTTGGAATTCCAAAACTAAACCAAAGATAAAATGGCAAAGAATGATGCGCAGACGCTCGTAAATAAATTAATAAACCCAATCAACAAAGCATCGAAACGACAAGAAAACAAATCAATTTGCAAATGAATAACCGAAAGTAACCCAACCAACCAACCAACCAAAAAGCAAACACAAAGGGGAAATTCCGATAATAATAATAAAAAATACAATTGCATGTCGACGGCGAAGGCGAAAGTAAGAGCCGCTGCCCCCTTTCACCCCCCGAATCGCATGAAGAACACCACAAGCCACAATGTCCAGGTGTGACAACCACAAATCCCGCCGCCAACAGCTGCCCGTTCCGGCGCCCCTGTCCTCCTCCCACTCCCATACCAACTCATCCTCGCCCCTCTCCCAAGGACACCACCACCACCACATGCATTCGAGCAACTCGGATCTGGGCGGCAGTGAGTCCTTCCTGCAGTATTGCAGCGACAGCGAAAAGAGGCCACCACCGATTGTGGTGGTTGTGGGCGATGGCAGGAGCCGGGTGCGGCGCGTGGTGCGCACCGCAACGCGGCACGTCACCGTGGTCAGTCTGTCCACCCGGCACAAGGAGACCCAGACGCACACCTCGCACCATGTGACGGCTGTCAGGTAAGCTTAGTGCGATCCCAGAAACCGCATCTGAATGCGGATTTCGATCCAGCTGTGCCGACACCTTAAAAAGAGTCTACGAAAACTAGTATATTTTCGATTTCTGGATAATAAATAATGGCCAAATTTTGCCAGCAACCTTGATGCGTTCATTAAAAATGTGTAAAGCAAATTAAAAATGTTAATGCATGATCAAAGATATGTAAAAGGGTTTATTACTATCACCATTTGAATATGTTAATGTGATGAAGTGGGACTTGCAAAAAATATAATATGTATTTCGTATAAAAGGTATATCTACTTGAAGTAAACCCAATGTTCACAATTTCAAATATTGACAGATGCAAGTGAGCATTTGGAAGTATATTTATATAATAGCAATCTAAAATATCTTTTAATACACTTACTCAACTTTGTTTTCAGCTTTTCAAAAAATGGCTTTTGTTCAACGAATTATAGGTATTTACCGATTTCGGTTCCTGCAAAATACTTTTATTTGTTCAAGGTGGTGTGCTTATCACACCCATTTGGTATTATCCCTTATCTTTATGGGGCCTCCACATTGTTCTTGGGTCTGCTGCTGTTCTATGGCCTGAGTATTCTTGGCCTAGTCAGCGAGTATCGGTCGAGATAAACCCGCTCAATTATTTATTAATACGCGCGGTATCGGAGTGTACTGTAAATATTTATTACTGGATGTTCAAGTCTTTGATTTTATTGAATTCCTTGAAGGAATGTAATTCGATTTAATACTATGGCGGGGCTATTGGTGCCAGTAGAGCGTGATTATACAAACAAAATGTTCTGAGAACTTAACTTTTTCAAATCCCTAAACAGTAAACATGTTGGGTTTGAAACTTGTCTAATATGCGCCGTGAATTCATGTGGAAGCTAAGATAGGCTAACTTACAGTTTGACAAGGAGAAAATGTTGCATACACATAGGCTTAACATATAATGTTAATGTTAACACGCGATCCACATGTAAAATGGCTAAAAATGACAGAAATAGTAAAAAAATATTATAAAGAGGCTATTAGAAAAAGACTACCAAAATCATTTTATCTGTAATTTTCCAGTCAAGTTTTGGTTATTTTTGTCTAAATTTTGTATAAGTTTTGGCCGTCACCTGGCATTATTGACATTATTGGCATTAAAAAAGAATGGCCATGGAACTATTGCTGCGGCAAAACCTTCCAAAGGTTGAACAGCTTACGAGCTTCGATCTGAAATACTTCTTTATAATCTACGCCATCGTCGTCCTGATGATCCTGGGTGTTCCGCTGGCTTTCCTACTTCAAAACAAGGGCTCGGCAAGCGAGAGGGATCGGTTTCAATTGGAAGCCAATCGATCGCGCCAGGATCCACCGAGGGCACAAGCCCGGCGGCGAATTCTGGATTCGAGTGCCTAATAAGCTTTTAATATTGATGTTGGTATTCATGGAAATACATTGAATGCGGCGCAGCAGCGGTCTGTTTGTAGTTTTCCTAATCGCAGAACCCCCAACCACAAAGTGTCTGGCCCGCTTGTGGCACACTCCATAAACGTTAAGCTCCTATCGAAATGCACATAAACGAACCCGAGAAATCTAATGTAAAATCAATAATAATTACGCCGAGTAGGCCATCGGCGGTTGGGTCACGTCAACCGATTTGGACACTTGTTGCATACGAAAGCAGGAGGAAGTCCGGTGCACATTTGGCTCGCGAGCGTCAGCTGAGATACAGATACGAGCCAAGATACGCGAGATACTCCGATATACAGACAGATACACAGATACTTGTTGGGATGGTCAAACAGACGGGCAGTCTTGAAAATTTAGCTCCACCATGTGCAACGTGCAACGGCAAACAATTAGGGCGACGTGTGGCAGATGTTTTTCCTTCTCGAAAGCAGGACTCTTAAAAAATCAGAGGGTTGGGGGAGGGGGAAGTGGCTACAATAACAAGCAAGTTCGGCAGGCAAAACTACCTGCCGTTGTTGTCCTTTCAGGAATTGAAAAAAAAGATGTATACGTACATCCCAGAGAAACCCATGCAAAGCCACGCCAGGTGCAGCTGGAAAACTGGCGAAAAGAGTGTGGAAGAGATAGGCAGCAACAAGGATGCCCCTTTCAATTTTGTGTTTTCGTTATCCTTCGGCTTTCCTGCTGATCCTGTTTTTGTCCGACTCTCGACTATAGGTGCAAATATGCAGCTGCCCTCGAGTTTTTCAATCGATCTTCTGGGATGGTCCCGCTGCGAGAAGATTTCTGGTAGTCATTCGTATTGCATACGTAGATAATGAATTAGCTGGGATTTTCGGGCAAATCGAATTCAATTTCCAAGCTAGGGGAAAATCAATATAGTGTTAAGGTGCATAGATTAAAGGAAGAATAATGTTCTGCGGCATCATGTTGTGGAAATAATGTAAAGTATTTTGAAATGATTTTGTGGCTTAACGAATCTGTTTCAGTATCTAAAACAAGATTCACATCGAATATATGTATATGGTACTCATATTCGCGAAGCATATATTCTGAAATAAGGACCTTAGTTCATATACCTCATATACCTTTTAGTGGTTTGTACTGATTGATTTTCTGCAATCCATAACTTACAAATGGTGCATCCTTCAGATATCACTGCCAAACGTCTCCCTTACAGTTTCCCCAATTGTTGCTTCAATCCAATAGCATAGAGGATCCCTGGCCGATCAATAAGTTTGTCATCGTGAGCTAATCGCTTCCTTCACTTTCCTTCCAGCATATGGCGGGATCTCTCTCTTCTACCTGTTCGCTGTCTCTTTTCGATAATGGATCCTTTTACGCTTAGGATTTCTATTCTTTGAGTTAGGGGTAGTACAATTGTTCTTTTTGGGTAACCCGACGAGGGCAACACAAAACAGATGCATTTTGTGTGGGATCGGCGTATACATACGTGGGTAGGATGATCACGCACACGCACACACATTTAATGAGCCATGCGAAACACGTTTCTGGAGGAAGCGAGATGGGTAGCGGCGAGTGCGAGACGGATATACAAGAAGTATAGCTGCCGACGCGCTTGCGCAGCTAACTTCTTCCTCTACTTTGGTGGATCGTCGATCACCTTGTCGAGCGGTCTTCGAATGCTCGGTTTAGTTCAAACGCGAGCATCGCCGGGATCGGACGTTACCCTGGCCCAATATAGAGCTATCTTCCGCCGGGAATTAGTTTTTTGTGTGCTTCCTCTGTCGTCTGGCCAAACGACCGAAATTCAATTTGAATATCATTGTAAAGCGATCGCGGGACGCGTATTAATTAACGATATAGCGGCGATCTTGTGATTCTCCCAGTCCATAACTGTGTCACAATGTGTCTGTAGACCATAGAGACCACACCACCGCCCAGTGCATAAATCTTGAACTTTTGTGATATTTTCTTCACCATGATCATTTGCATATCGGGTTTTATAATTGGCGAAAGGTAGGAACCCATTGCCTGACCCAGAAAACGAAAGTTCTCTTATCGTCTACTTAGATAAACAAAACTAAGGCTTGGTTTGTTTATCTCAACTGGAAATTCGTTAGGGAATCCCATGTTCATATGAAATTGAAGTACCTACTGTAGATTTCCCTAGATTTCAAAAATGTTCTATTTAAACTTTTTATTTATATTAAAAGATATGTTTCATTCCGTTTGTACCTTCTTTATATTCACATATTTAGGACACAGTTTTACCAAATCTAAATTAAATTATAGCGTCACGTCTAAATTAAACATCGATTACTCTTGACTAAAAAGCCACTTTAGCACTGCAAGTGTTTGCTTATCAATTTTGATAGCAAAGTCTTGATAAAGCTATTATTTATATATAGGCTTTTTAAAACGTATATTAGTTTCCTGCGACACTCCAGCGAAAGCAGTGTTCTAATCAGACCCCTCCTCTTATCCCCTTGCAGCTTTCCCCAGAAGAGCCTGGAGCGAAGTGGTTCCACCCAGTATGAGCTGGCTGGAGCGCAACAGCCAGGATCAGCCAATGCCTCCACCTGCACAGACAGCGGCAGTGTCGGCGGCTATGTTTACCTGCAGAACCACTACGCCCCCGGCGCCCACAGCTCCTCAGCCGCCATCAACTATCCTGCGCAACAGCATCCCCAGATGGTCTACCAAATCCAGCAGTATCCCACGTGCCATCAGCAGCAGCAGCAGCAGCACCTCCAGCAGCAGCAGCACTTGCATCAGACCGGCGCAGGTCACTACATGCAGGTCACGGCGACGGGTGGTGGCCAGTATCACCACCATCACATGCTCCACGGCCACGGGCATCACGCCCACCACCACGGTGGGGCGGTGGTCATAGCCGGCAGTGGTGTGGGAACTGGCCTGGGATCCGGAGCCACCAGCGTGATCATGCAGCACCAGCAGCAGCAGCAGCAGCAACAGAATATGCACAAGAAGAACTCCATCCGGAACGGCGGAGATGTCCTCAAGCGGACGCGAGCTCAGTCGGCGTAAGTATTTTCTCCAGGGGATGTGGCCAGTTTGGTGTGGATTCAGCTGGGAATTGTGTGCAGTCAGAAAGCAAATATTTCCAGGGGCCAAAGGAAGATTTCCGGGAATTTATTTCTTATCTGAATAATTTGGGTATAATTTGGGTGGATTATTCAGGAGGCTTTTTGAATGCTATTTTATCAAAATGTGTACTAGGTAAATGTCGCTGCGTAGAAAAAAATAATGATGAGCAGACGGTTCTAAATAATATAGCATGTCTTCAGAACTATCAGTGAATAGATTGGCCAAAGCTATTTTTATTTTTAGACTCGTATTTATTGTTCTAGAAGTGACTAAGTTAAATAACGCAACTCGAATAAATTAAATTTATTTAATCGGAGATGTACACTTATCAGTTTTCAGAGATATGAGCAGAAAATCAGCAATAAACTATTCATACCATGAGCTTATTCGCAATTCTTATCAGCTAAAAAATATTTGTCACGATTAAATATTCATTATCTTCAGAATGTGTTCTGTATACAAACAAAAAACGAACCGCAATGCTTAATTTTGAGTTCAGCGTTTAAATTTTCTTAATTTGAACTTGGGAATAAAAAGACAGTTTTTTGTTACGCCATTAATTGCATGATTAAACCACTTCGCCATTTTTGTGTAAACAATCCATCAAGCTGAGGGTTAGCAACAGAAGCTTGTCTGCCTATCTAATTAGTTATCTGTAAAAGCAAAAGTGTGCCTCGTCAGCTGAATGAGTCTGAACTTTGGCCGCTCGTGGAGGACTTGAAAAGTCATCATTGGACATACAGAGGTGGTATCTTAGATCAGGCGGCGTCCATGCAAATATTGGTTTATTTAATAGGCAGTGCATTTTCTGACGTGGGCAGCTGCATGATGGCCTATTTCAAGTTCTTGTTGCTCGATAGTTTGCTATTCGGGGAAGGTCCCAGAATATGTTTTCAAAGCTATCTTTATAGCGCTATGATGAGTAATTTGGACTGTCTGCGGATGGAGTATCGATCCAAAGTAACGATTGCTTGGGGCACGAGGCACACAGCAATAAGCAATATTATTGCCTCTCGAGAGGCGAATTTTAATCAGGTCGATAGCCCAGAGGGGTGACAGTGACGACGCCAGAGAGAATTGTATTTAAAAGATACTCGTGCGCTATCTTATCGGGCGGGGCAACAAAACATTCGGTCTCGGCGCAGACTTTTGTCAGTTATTTGCAAAATTTCCAGCCAACCAAGCACACATCGCACCTCCCATTCCAACACACCGGATGCCTCCAAATACTTATCGGCTATATCTTTTCTGATCTCCCCAATAGCTACGAGCTCTCACAAGATCTGCTCGAGAAACAGATCGAGCTGCTGGAGCGCAAGTACGGCGGAGTGCGAGCCCGCAACGCAGCGGTCACTATTCAGCGCGCCTTCCGTCACTACATGATGGTCAAGAAGTTCGCCTCGATCACGGCGATGGCCAAGGCCGAGAAACGTCTAAGCCGACGGATGGTGGTCACGGCCAGTAGCCTGGGACTGGCGGAGGAGGGTGCCTCCTCCTCGTCAGCCTACGGAAGTGCCACGGAATCTCAGCTCACCGAGCAGCAGCAGCAGCAGCAGCAACAAGCGCAGCAGCAACAGCAGCCACGTGTCACCATCATGGCGGGTCCGGCGGGAGCAGCTTCTCCGGGCTTGTCCCGGACGCCACCAACGCGTTCGCTTTCCATGCGGGAGCGACGTCAGCTGGACTGCAGTCCCATACCGCGTAGTCAGTCAGGTGAGTAAAGATAAGGAACGCCTGCCACCTGGATGGCAAATAGTGTGACGAAAATTGCATCAGTTGGGACTTTTTTTTTGCAAGTTAAGACTAGGAGTTCTACTTCATCAAAGATTATATAGGTGCAAAGACCTAGGGTGTCACCGGTTTCGTATTATATTTTTCATTTTAATCCTTAAGATATCAAAAAGATATATTACTGAAATCCAACAGCAGCCATTTCGCATGAAATGCTAAATGTAGTACCTATTGCTTTTCATTTTGACCCTAACATACTTAACAATTTCCCCGAATTTATTTATTGGTTTTCTTTATCTGCTTTGGGTGACCCTTGAGGTGACTCCAAAATAAAAATAAGTTTAATGAACTCAACAACTTGAAATTAACATACTGACATATACAATTTGTTTAATATTAATTTAAAAAAGATCTACAATTTGCTGTAAACTGGTAAATCATTATATTATCTTAATGAACGCCTTGTTTAAACAATAATTGGTCTTAACTTTGTTTTGTCAAGCCAAACTAGGTATGTTTGACTTATGAGTGGTTCTTTGGTCTATAATCAAAAGCAAGTTGTTTGATCTTATCAAAGGCAATTACAAAAATGATTTACTTCTTTAGAATTGAGATCACAAACAAGGATACACGTAAAGAGTAATTTAAACAAGCCGTGGAGAAGTGGTACATTGGGCGTTACTGGTTTTAAAACACTATTATCCATGAGGGCAAACAATTGCAATACTTTTGTGAACATTTGACTAACCTTTTGCTATTTGCAGGAGCCTCTCCCGCCTCCATATCGAGCTCGACAGTCAGCACATCGGCTCTGGCCTCACATCCACATGTTAACCTGCTGCACGCGGCAGAGCCACATTATTACAATGCCCAGGCACTGCCCCAGGGAGCTGCTTACTACACTAGTTACCATGGATCACCGCACGACATAAGCTATGCCAGTTCGGCGGACACCTCGCTAAATGCCTCGTGGGTGAACACGAGCGGCCACTCCCCGCACACGCCCTACTATTCGGCGGCCCAGATCTATATGCGACCCAAGGGCGGCAGCACCACGCCCACGCCCAGTTGCAGCGGCAGCACAGGGAGCGGCAGTGGAGGCAGCGGGAGTGGCAGCAGCAAGAAGGTGCCTCCGGAGGTGCCCAAGCGCACCAGCTCCATTACGGCCCAGCAGCAGACGCAGCTGCTCTTGCTGCAGCGCCAGACACCGCCTCCTCCTTCGCTGCTGCGGACCAATGGCCTGTGCAAGACGGCGGAGAACGGCAGTCTGACCTCCGTGCAGAGTTCCGGCTCGGATTCGAGCGTTACCTCTGCGGAACGCAACCTAAACAGCGATTTGGGCTCGGATCGCAGTAACTCGCCGCATACATGGAAACGAGGAACAGCCCTAAATAGTTCCCAGCAGTTCTCCACCCACTCGGCAGATTCCGCGGGTGCTGTGTCTGGCGGAGGAGTTGGAGTGGCTGGAGGAGCCGGTGTGTATGCCGCTCAAATGCAGGCTGCCGTTGCAGCAGCCACAGCGGCGGGAGGAATACCACCAGCAGACGACCATGCCATCTCCTCGCACACGAGTGCCGCTCAGTATGAGCAGCATGAGCAGCAGCAGCACGAGCAGCAGCAGTTGCAGGCGGCAGCAGCAGCTGCAGGAGTGGCACAAAACTACAAGATGTCGGAGACGATACGCAAACGGCAGTATCGCGTTGGACTCAATCTGTTCAACAAGAAGCCGGAGAAGGGCATCACCTATCTGATCAGGCGAGGATTCCTCGAGAATACTCCACAGGGCGTCGCCCGTTTCCTCATCACCCGTAAGGGCTTGTCCCGGCAAATGATCGGCGAGTATCTGGGGAATTTGCAGAACCAGTTTAACATGGCCGTGCTCAGTTGCTTTGCCATGGAGTTGGACCTGTCCGGGCGGCAGGTGGACGTGGCTTTGCGAAAGTTCCAGGCCTATTTCCGCATGCCTGGAGAGGCACAAAAGATTGAGCGCCTCATGGAGATCTTCTCACAGCGCTAC
This sequence comes from Drosophila erecta, assembly GCF_003286155.1. Classification (NCBI taxonomy): domain Eukaryota; kingdom Metazoa; phylum Arthropoda; class Insecta; order Diptera; family Drosophilidae; genus Drosophila; species Drosophila erecta. The sequence goes on from NW_020825198.1 coordinate 21,043,243, forward strand.
TGTGAATGCAATGCGGATATAGTCGGGCGACTGAGATCATCAGATACGGTAAGTTCGCCAGCTAATTTGAATTACGACCATTTCTAATTTATGTTTTCCTTTAAAGATCTTTGTCCTGGCTTTTGCCATCATCATGCTGAACACGGATCTGCACACACCCAATCTGAAGCCAGAACGTCGCATGCGCGTTGAGGACTTTATCAAGAATCTGCGCGGCATCGACGACTGTCACGACATCGACAAGGACATGCTGATGGGCATTTATGACCGTGTCAAGTCCGACGAATTTAAGCCCGGCAGCGACCATGTCACTCAAGTGATGAAGGTCCAGGCCACTATTGTTGGCAAGAAACCGAATCTAGCGCTGCCCCATCGCCGCCTTGTCTGCTATTGCCGGCTCTACGAGATTCCTGACGTGAACAAGAAGGAGCGACCTGGTGTGCATCAGCGCGAGGTGTTCCTGTTCAACGATCTGCTGGTCATTACCAAAATATTTAGCAAAAAGAAGACCTCCGTGACGTACACATTCCGCAACAGTTTCCCGCTATGCGGCACCGTTGTCACCCTGCTGGACATGCCCAACTATCCGTTCTGCATTCAGCTATCCCAGAAAGTGGATGGCAAGATCCTGATCACCTTCAACGCCCGCAACGAACACGATCGATGCAAGTTCGCCGAGGATCTTAAGGAGTCCATTAGCGAGATGGACGAGATGGAGTCGCTGCGCATTGAGGCCGAACTGGAGCGCCAGAAGTCGGCGCGCAATCGAGCACCTGGCAATGCGGAGAATCGTGACAGTGGCGTGGCCGACGTGGAGGTCTGCCCATGTCCGTATCAGCCAGGATCCCAAGCAGCTGGCGAGCAGGCTCCAAACTCCGCTGATAACTCGCAACAGCTGAAGCGCAGTGCGCTGAGCAACAGCCTACTCGACATGCACGAGCAATGTGAGTTCACCTCATTAAACGTAGCAAAAACGCTTAGAGCTTCAGTTAATTTGTGATTTTTAATTTGTTAGAAAGCATGTATTGTTTAGTAGTTATAAGTTCTGTGCACTTTGCTGACTGGTTTTTGTTTCACCTTCCAGTTGGCAATGAGAAACCCCAGCGTCGTGGCAGCGTTGGCTCCCTGGACAGCGGCATGAGCATCTCGTTCCAGTCCACTACAACCTCCAGCGCATCGAGGGAAAACGCCGCCGCCATTGCGGCCGCAGCAAATGCAGCTGCAGCAGCCAAGATGCGATTTAACATGCCGCCAACGGCAGCGATCGCCACGCCCAGCAATGTGTATGCGGCTCCGGGAATGCAGGCGTATACCCATGCCAACTTCGTGCAGCAGTCGCAGGCCGCTTACATGCTGCAGCAGCAGCAAATGCTCCAGCAGCAGGCACAAATGCAAGCTCAGGCCCAAGCTCAAGCCCAAGCCCAAGCTCAGGCCCAAGCTCAGGCGCAGGCGCAGCCGCTTACTGGCCGAATACCGGGTCGCGAGCGAAAGGCATCGCGGACGGATGAGAACGGACGGTCGACGGAGGTCTAAGTCATCTATTGTACATTTTAGTTATTGAGCAAAGCGATAATTATTAAATATATATAGCATATTGAATGAAATATCTGTATAATCCGAATCGAACGACCCGAACGCCATTTTCTTCAACACCTAACCCACACAGCCTACGAGTATATAGTGAATTCTTAATGTTCCTTCGTTCTCTGCTAATATAAGTGTAAATAAATTAAACATTTGTCTGTTTTACACTATCTACACACTAAAATAAGTTTCTAAAACTACTTGTATATACATCAGCATACTATAATACACCCACAATCTATGGAAATTATTCTCTAAATATGCATTATAAATATGTATTATTGTATAACTCTAATCTTCTCCACACACTTGAAACACCAATTTACCCCTGGGCAACTTTTATGCCCATATCCTCCGTTTTGATCTACCCCTTTACGAATTACAAAAGGCGATTGGCGAATGTAGTTTCATTAGCATAACTACAACTCTACCCCGTTAAGTGCGCGCTATGTATATTATATATTTTGTTTACCCTACATTTTCTCTGTGTAACTAAAAATTGAAGTTCGTGTATACCGCGTGTGTGTATATACCCTGAATATTAATTTAAAAGCAATTAGCTATAATTATTCATATTTATAGAGCCAAAACTACCCAAAACCTAAAATATTAAATACGAGTATAACAAACGCGAAAAATATGAAAACAAAACAATATGTATATGAAAAAGGAAAAGACTTAAAAATTTCAATAAATGAAAAGAAATAATACCAATGATCGTTGATCGTCTTTAATCATTTGCTGGGAATTCAACTAAATGGATACGATATATTTTCAAAAATTGAATATTTGGTTTTTATACTTTTTAAAAATTGACTCAAATTTATGAAACTCCCATGAAAACATAAGAAACTACATAGTTTTATATCGTTTTTATTAGTGATTCAACTTATTTTGTATTATTGCTGACTTTACTAATTAAGGCCTTGTACAAAAGTATTGTATTTCTGTTTTAGTGCTAAATTCTATGTTCGTAGTACATCTCTGTTCTCTGGCGGTTCGCGTCTGTATAGATAGGATTGCATGTTGGGCGTTGTTAGTATAAACAATTGGTTTGAATAATGTACACAAAAGTAAGGATAACATAGTGATTTTGTGGATTTTTACATAAATCGGATTGCTTAAACAGAAGCCGCTTGGCGGTGTCTCTCTGGTTGAAAGCGAAATACGAACTGGCATATGAAATAATAAGAATTAAAATTAATCTAAACGTATTTTGGCACTGTAAATTAAAGTTTGCTTCCGATAAAACCCTAAAGAAAGATACATACAAATTGCTGCTATCGTCGAATGGGAAAATCAAATCGTAATAAATTACACAAGATTGTTTGCCAAATGCGGACAGTAGATACTCCTATCTAGACCCTAAGATCTTGTCGTTCGATTAAGCTAAGAGGCTACGAAGCTCCGGAAAACCCACAGCGATGAGCTCTGTTGGGGCGGAGGTGATGCCTTTTCTCTGGCCTAGACCATTCCGAAGTCGGTGCACACGGATGCAGTTGGTCCTGCTGCTGGCTGGTTGTTCTGCTGCTTCTCCTGCGCATTATTTGCCACCGCTGCCGCCGCCGCCGCTGCTGCCATGTTGAGCTCCACCAGAGTGTCGATGCTGTTGAGGCTCACACCCTGAAGGATCTTTCTCGCTGCCAAGGACGTAAAGTTGAAGGACAGGTCGGTCAGACTGGGAAAGTTATACAGCTCTTCGCCGCCGTTGGCCAGTACGCTGCCCATTCCCTGCTCCAACGTTTCCTTGGTCAAGCTGAGGCGTCTATCGATGGCCTCCTTGTCAATGGACTTATCATTCGCCAGATCTTTTAGAGCCAAATTGGGCTCACTGCCCAGTGGATTGCTTGATTTGTGCAGCAAATGGGCCAGCGCCAGTTCATCGCCATTCATGGAACACTTTTGCAGCTGACACACGGACTCGTAGCACAGATTCTTGAGGTCGGTACTACTGTTCATCATCATGTTGTTGCTCTGTGAGGCGCCCACATCCTTCGAGCTCTTCTCGTAAAAATGCAGGTTGCCCACCGAGCCGGCAATCTCAAAATCCTGCTTGGCCAGTGCTGCCAGTTTAAGAGGAGCATCCGCGCTGGGCGAATTTGGTTGGGATTCATTCTTCAGCACGTTGTTCTTGTACGCAATGCCATTGGCCAGCTGGAGGCACAGTTTCCGACTGTTGTTCATGGTGGCATCGTTATTGGTGTTCTTGGCGTACTTTCCTCCATCGTACGCAGGGGTCTCCGGCTCAACAGGACACGTGCTCTCCGGGGAACACTCACTGATGAAGGATATGGAGTCGCAGGTCTCCGAGTTGGCCTCCGTTTCACTGAGCGGCTGCTCGGAAACAGTTTCCGGCTTAACAGGTGTAGATGTGGCCGCTGGAGCAGCGGAAGTCTGCTTGGACAGGGTTTTCTTGATGATCTCTCCCTTCTCGTTCGTCATCGTCTCATTGTTGATGATAAACACATTGGAGTTCTCCAGCATCTTGCCGTTCTCCAGGGTGATAACACTCCTTACCGGTGAGTTTTGGACAAAGATCTTGGTGCTAGGTATGCTTTGGTTCCCATTCGAGGTGGTAACCTGTAGAGTAATGGAGTTATTGCTGTTGGAGGTGGCAACACCATTGCCTCCACCCGCCGGATAGATTTCCTCCATGATGCGACTGGGCGTACTGGCTCTTTGTCTTTGCGCCTGCGCCTGCGCTTCGGCCACTCGTGCCCTCATGGCCTGATGACGTGGTGTCCCCCGTGGCGAACCGTTTAGCAGGAGAATCGAACGAGCGCTCCCATTGTTGCTGCTCGATGGTGGTGCTATCACCGCCGTGTTGGTGGAGCACTGCGAGTCCAGACTAGAGTGGCCGCTGGTCTTTTGGCTAAAGGACACCTTGCCGCTGTCAATACTCGATGGACCGCTGGCGAGCATCGAGGTAGTCTTGCAGGACTCGAGGCTCGAGGGACCACTGCTTTGCAGGCTCCGGTACGTGGCCTTGTTGTCCAGGCAGCTGTTGATGATCAGTCCGTCCGTGTGGCGCTTGGCCGCCGTCGCTTTCAGCGTGGCGGATCGTGAGGGCGAGCTCTCGAAAATGTGCTTCCCAATCACCGACTTCTGTGCCGTCTTGGGCGGCGTTGGTGTCACAGATCCTCCGTGGCCATGACTCAAGCGCGACGAATGATTTGTCTTGGCCGTGGTGGCCGGAATCGACTGCGTGGAACGAGGTAGCGAACTGCTGCAGTACACCGGCGAGCGGCGGCGGATGGGCGAGCAGTCCCTGGAGGAAATCAGAAACGTCGACTCGCTGGACATGTGGCGTCGATGGCGACGGGGCAACGTCGAGGAGCGCTGGCTCAGCTCCGAGCCGTCGTAGAACGTCGAGTTGGACAGCGTGTGGGCAACGGGCATGTCCTGCGGTTGGGAAGCAAGAAAGGGTTTAGTATTCCGAAACTGCGTAGGAGTAGGCCACTCCTGGTTCACTAAGGTCTTACGTGCTCGGCCGTTTGGGTGCCGACGCTGTGGAGGTGAACGGCTCTGGTGTTGAACCACTCGGCTGGAGGGAATTGGGCCGAATAGGTCTCAATCTGCCGCTGCTTGGCTCGACCGCTGCGTCGGAACAGTCGTGAGAGCAAAGATCCTTTTTCTTGGATGGGACAAAGAAACCGTTAGTATGGGTTCCTCACTTTGAGATTTTAGGATTAGCAACTCACTGGGTGATGACGAATCTGTGCTTTGGTATTCCGAGCTGCTGCTGTCCGTGGTGTTGAGCGTTTGGGCGTAGGTCTTGGACAGACTTCGCGTGGAGGCGCAGCGTTGCAGGCGCTTCGAAGAGCCAAAGAGCCGCAAACTGTGCCGGCGTTCCAAGCTGCGCGGGGTCGGAAACGATGCACTGCGTCGCTTCGCCGCCCTTGGATAGATGATCTTGTCATTGGGATTGCCTGTAAGTTATTCATTGATCGATTGCAGATTGCAGATTGCAGATTGACATTGACTGATTTAATTACCGCCACAGATCACATCCGCCAGATTCGTTTGGATGCACTGGTGGGTGAGGTCGCCGTCCCGCTCCGTGGAGATTTCTCCGTAGAGAGAGTGCAAGGCCTCGGAATTGGACATCAGCATTGTGCGCGCCTCCTGGGGAACCACATCATCACCGTGCTGCTGCTCCTCCTCCGCCAAGTGACCGTAAACCAAGCCTCCATTCAACTGGTGGTGATTGCTGCGCGGTCTGGATCGACTTCGTCGGCGTCTGGAGAGGATAGGGATTTGGTCAATGTGCATCAAATTGTATTGCTGAAACGTGGAATAGATATCTATTGCCATGGGTAAACTAACTCTGGTGTGAAGATGAAGTATCCCTTGGAGGTCTGGTAGATCTTCTGCTCCTGCATCAGCTGGGCGAGGGAGTCGTAAATGACCTCGGTGGCCGGCGTGGTCATGTGTGGGAACCGGGCGCCCAGCTTGCCGCGCACATGCTCAATGGTCGCCGACTGGCCCTCGGCGGTGAGGTCCATGATCACATCGCAGAGTGCCTCTGGGAGCGGCGTGAACTGCCCCTGAACCGTTGGCGTCACAATGCAATCGTCAATGTCGCCTGGAAAATGTCAAGGAGACAGTTGGCATGGTCAGAGAAAAAGCTAAACATGTGCAACTGGCCTGCTTATATGGCTAATCACCGGACGAACGACTGCCCCATTTGGTCACCTAAACTTGCTCGCATTTTTTCCAACGAACTCGGCTTTTCATTTGCTGGCATTTTGGGTGGCCACCTGGGAGAGTTGCCTTGGCTCGCTTGGCATTTGGCCACGTTCGATTGACGGGGTAATTAAACAGCCTGAATTGAGTTTGACTTTTTAGTTTTGACCTCTCGCTGCGATATGCATGAGATGCCGTGGGACTTGAAAGCATTTTGCAGTAAGTATAAATAACTATATTTTGAATGTTTTTAACCATAACGTATGGAGGCAAATCAGATTCAGGTACAAAAATGTACAAATTATATTCACCTTCGAATATTCCTAACTAGTCATTAAGGACTGTGCACCACCTGAAAGCTGACAACATTTTTCCGCCTGTAGTTGCAGCATCATTTGCTGGCGTCGCCTTATATGGACGGCGCATCGTTCACGCGGCGTATACTTAATTAAAACGCTGTACCATCAGCCAGAAAAATCAAAACAAAGAAAAGAGCTCTGCACACCTTGCTGTCGCTTTAATATTTTTGCCTGCTGGTGCCGCATCGTGCCCGTAAATAAAAGTCGCCTCCACAAACGCTTCCTACTTGCAACTTAACCTCGAAAAAAGTGGCAAGAAACCAACAACAAGCTACGCCCCCGAGGCAAGTGTATGTGGCATGCCTCAAAATTGCAATAATAAAGAGGGAGAGGATCGGCAGCAACGGAGACAGAGACGGAGACAATGACATAAGACTAAGACGGCTTGATGGCGGGAGGTGTGATGACTGCAAAATCAGACCAAGTGTGTGACGACCTCCGTTTTGGCCAGGCCAAGAGAGGCAGGCACGGCACAGGCAAGCCTCTTGGCCACAAACGTCCTTGCGGCAGTTGCATAATCAATTTTTCAAGTTTTCACTTTCCGCAGCAGCCTGCAGCTGTAAAATTACACAGTGAGTAATAGTGAATAAGAAAATAGGTAAGAATATATATCTATCGTTGATCAGGGGTTTCTAAGTAGTTTCATTTATCTATAAGCCCAACTATTGTATACCCTTAAATATGATCTCCGTTCTGCTTTTCCTAGCTTCCTTTAGCTTTATATGGTGTATCCCACTGATTCGGGTTTTAGCGCATGTATTTCTCTCGGTGCACCAATACCCGGCAGCATTTTGCGCCAGCAGCCAAAGACAAAATAAAATGCCATGTGGGATGCATCGTCGTCAAGGACAATTAGTCGCCATACTCAACGCAGCTTGCAGTTTGCAAGTTGGCAGTTGGCAGTTGCAAGTTGTAAGTTGCAAGTTGTGAGGCTCGCAGAAAAACGGAAAACAGTCGCCTGAAATCCGCCTTTTCCTCTCACTCGCACTTTCACAATTCGCAAATTTGCTAAGCGATTAATCTTTGGGCCGCATTTGCGGCATTTGTGTGTGGCGTCACTTGGTGCTGCACTCAATCTCCATCTCGCCAGGCCCCAAAAACATTTGTTGTCCGCCACTTACACGGATGCACTCCCTTTTCCACCAGCCGAACAACCCACCAACTTGGCCTCCAGTTAAACTCGACTTGGGGATTTATTTGAACGGGCTTATCATCTGGCACACTCGCCTCTTTATTATACATTTCCCATTTGATTTCGCCATTCCGCAATTTGCCATTCGGCGCTGTTTGGCAGCAACGCCCTGATCATAAATTTGCCAGCAGTGCAGTAGCCAAATTGGGGCTAGATAAACAAATATGAGAGATGGCTGGGCAAACACGAGTAATATATGGATTTGGATGGCAACTCTTGCGGCTTCCAGATGCCGCCAGTCATCCGAACGTTTGGGTTTCTGGCCAGAGGGCGGACTTCGAAGTGCCATTTGGCACTGGGCGCAGTTTCATATTCGAAGTCTACACTTATTGGGAAGGTCACGGCTTTAAACACAAATTTAATATCGGCTAAAGGCCATAAATGAGAAAGTCAAACCCATAAAAATGAGGCTTGAGACTTTTGAGTGTTTATTAAAGCTTTTGCGGATGATGTTTTGGACGTGGTGCCTTTAATGAATACCATTTTTGTGGGAATATTACCATTTTTATGGTGATTTGAATATTAATTGATTAGTTGGCTTTTAGTTGGCCGTGACTAAAAGGGCACATTTACTTCACCAGTATTTTTAATTTCTATCGATCTGCCAAAAATCGTTTTGCCACACTCACTCTACCGCCCAAAACTGTCACGCCCACACGTTTGAATAATTTATTAATTTTTAAAATTTTTTATTTTTTTTCGCAACTTATACCGGTAATCCAGAAAATGAAGAAATTTCTCGTTTGCACTTCCACTAGCTTAGTAAGGGGTATCTGATAGTCGGGGAACTCGACCTTGTTAATTATCAATATTACATATTATACTATCAATTTACTTGACTTTATCTCAATAGCTTTTTTAACCTTTGCGTGTATGTGTATTAGGAATATCCATAAATGCCAAAAACATGCTTGTAAATAAAATAAAACAAGTATAAAAGTGCGATTTTAGCGTATTAACACTTCTTATATTTTGCCTAGTAGGATATCCATATGTATTCCAAAATTCTTACGTATTCAAAAATAAACTGATGTATACCAAACAACAATACTTTATGATCAAAAACAATTTATATTATTCTTTAATATAAGAAATAATCGTCCAATTTTGATTAAATTAACAACGCAATTGCATAAAAAACTGGAATATACTTTATTAAAACACTTCACGATCGAAAACAACGGGCATACATTTTTACCATTTATGATATATTATGATATTATTATTATTGATGATATATTTATGATATATTTTGACATACATACTGCTGCAATAGAAATAAGGCTTTTGAAAACTATATTGCAAAAAGCTTCTGAACTTAGGTGCTAGTTTACGTAGACACGGACGAACATTATATAGACTTGGCTGTTGAGATAGATTAAGAATATATATGCAAAAGGTCGAAAATGTTTCTAATTCTGTGTTGCAAAACTGGGAAATAATTTTCCGAGGGTATAATTAGTGGCACTTCTTTAAGATTTGTACAAAGAACTTAAAATAAAGTATGAAAGATTATATATAAGCATTTGTGGCTTTTTGTGTTCAACCAAAGATTTACTTATCCATCCAATCTTTTCACTTCTATTAACTTATCTTCTTTATTCAGTCCATTCGTGGAAGATTTGTCTTACTTTCCTCGACTTTTCTACAGTTGACCCGCAGCAATCGCAGCACACAGAATGTGGCATATTATTAACTCGCACCACACTCGGCCCTCATCGAAAATCTGGCCAAGATCAAGGCCTCTGCGGCAATCTTGGGTTCCCTGAAAATCCGACTGCCCCTCGAGCACGCGCAACCCACTTTCGTTGGACGACTCAGTGGTTGTATATCCTCCGATGGGGGAGTGTTGTGTGCAATTTGTTCGGCTTATCCGTGGGCTGGATATTAGCCGGCGGTTGTTGCCACCCCGTTGCAATTAAAATTAATAAACGAATCGAGAGGCAGCTCGTGACGCCCCCGCTTTAAAATATATACGGCCAGCGACACTGGCATTATCAATTGGCATTTCATTTTGATTTGGAAGTGCATTTCTCGGACGCCGAATGCAGTTTGCATCGCCGGCGACTTCGGCGTTTATCGATTAAGGAAGTGTTAATTTATTTGCTCCTCTCCTCCAGTTGCTGCCCGTCGGGCAGAAACAAACTGAAAACAAAGCTGGTCGAAGGGGGAAAATAGTAATAAATTGCCATCGATAGCCAAAATTATTGATTATTTCGAAATGGACAGCGTTAAAAGTTTATGATGCTGCCGTGGCATCGCTGGCGGTTATGAGATCAAACAGAAAATCCCCCTGTGCCATTCCACTGGAAAAAGGCTGAGCGAAAATGTGCCAACAACGCGATAGGCGCACAAGATTTCCTCTTTATTTTTTAGCGTTTTTTCTTTTTCTAATAATAAGAGACAGCCGCGAAGGAAAAAAAAGCATACATCAAGATTATTGTTACTCGCGGCAATTGCATCACAGTAATGGCCAACAAAGCGCTGAAGACAACAAAAAGCAGAAACAAAAAATGGAAATCGCAAGAAACATTTTTCATTTGCATAAAAATTCATTGCAACTACAAGTACAAGCGCTAAAAATGTTTGCTGCATGTTTGAGCCCCATGGGGCTTCGGGGGTGGTTGGGGGGTGATTGGGGGTGGATGCCAAGGAGGGGGTGGGCCTGCCTTCAGTGGGAGGCTGTGTGGAAAACAACCTTCAAGCTACAAAACACTTGACTCCGAAAAGCCAAGCGAACAATCCGGGATCCGAAAAACCAAGACTACGTCGCGTTGACGTCGCTTTGGTTTGATTGAACACAAGGATATGTGTCCGCCGGCTAAAATAGCGGCAAAAAATGGCAATAGGCTTAAGTAAAAAGCAGAGAAAAACTTCAAAACTAAAGCAACAATAACATAAGCCTAGGCAGCAACAATTGCAACTGTGGCCACAATTTCAAACCCAAACGCAACACTTTCACTCTACTTAAGACGGATGAAACTGCGGCAAAAAGGAGGCGGCTCCAGGAGGCCGAAAAGTTGGGAAAACTTGGCGGGGAAGGGGTTGCCGAAGGGGGGGGGCGTTGGGGCGTGGGGCAGGGACGGCAGGTTGCTTTTCAGACACCATCTATAAAGCGTTGGTGGGAAAATCGCGGCAATCGTTTTCACGTCTTTTTCATATTTATTATCATTTGCAAGTCTCGTTTCGCTTCGGTTCGGTTTTTGGTTTTCAGTTTTTTCGATACAAGCTGAAAAATGCACATGAAGCTTAGGAGAAAAAGATTTTCCAGCCGCAGGCAGGAGTTTGTCATCTGGGACAAAGACTGCGTCTTTCGTTTTCACTGGGCAATTAATCAATCAGTCAGCTAGTCCGAGTTTTTGGCAAAACGGATGTGGTGGGCATCAAGTTAAAAATCAGTTAGTCAGTGAGAGTCTTTTATTGGGATTTACAGTTAGGAAAGTCGTCAGCGAGTCATTAGTTAGGTTCGGTTGTGCTTCGAAAAATTTCAGGGGCTTTCGACTAATGAAATATCACCAAAGTCTTAGTAAATAAAGGTCCTTAACTGCGAGTAATAAATAGGAGGTTCAAAATTTCAAAATGACTTATCCTACACTATGTTTGGATGCATAAAATGGTAAAACAAAACCAAAAATATTTACTATATTTTTAATAGGTCATGTTACGTACACATACTACAAAAATAAATAAAAATGAATTCATACAATATATGTGTTATATTTATATCAGTGTAATAGTTGATTCTCAATCATATATTCAGGGGCTTTCGACTAATGAGATATCGTTAAAGTCATAGTAAATAAAGGTCCTTAATTGCGAGTAATAAGATAGGAGGTTCAAAATTAAACAATTTAATTTAAATTTAAGTTTAATAATATAAATTAAAAATTTCAAAATGACTTCCCCACACTATGTTACACTATGATACATAAAATGGTAAAACAAAACCAAAAATATGTACTATATTTTTAATAGGTCATGTAGGTATGTTACGTACACATACTACAATAATAAATAAAAATGAATTGACACAATATATGTATGATATTTATATCAGTGTAATAGTTGATTCTCAATCATATCCTGATCTGCTATACTGCTCGCATTTCTACCGCTTTTCCTGGAATGCATTTTACATAAGGAGCCAGGATCACCACCCCTAAATCGCCCCATTGTTGACCCCCTTACCCCTTTTTCACTCCCTCCCCTTCATCCACATCTGGAGCACTGCAGCAGGAACAACAACGAATGTCTGGCGGCCAAACGAAGGCAATCACGATTTTGTGTCTGAAACGTTTCGTTCGCGTTTTCAATTTCCCATTTTGGTTTTCCTTCTCGTATCGCTTGGGGGTGGTGGGTGGTTGATTCGCGGGGGGACGGGCATGGCGAGGGGGAGGGGGAAAGGCCACGCAGTTGCTGGCAAAAGGAAACAGATACGCCTGTCCGCAGATCGTACAAAAAATCGTAAAAAAAAAAAATAAAATGAAAATAAAATAAAATGCAGAGCTATGGCTTTAACTTTTTGGCCGGCGCTTGTTGCGTTCGTCGAGGCGACGCTAATTGTTTCCGTCTGTTAATAAAAATATTTCAGATCAGTAACAAATTGAAAACAAGGCAATGGGGGTAACAGGGGGAGCTGCTGTTTATGCAACGCCTCACGAAATGCAAATTGACATTTACGTGGTTGCAACACCAGCAAATGCCAGACAGTCGGACATCGGGCCACCAGCTTTTTATAGCCTGGTAAATAAGGAGCAACACGATTTGTCCACAAAAAAAGCAATACTACATAAATAACCAAATTTAAGCCCAGTCCGAGGAAAGAGAAAAAATGGCTTGGCGACACTTTTCGCCGTCCCTGTTCACTGTGTGTTAAAGGTCAATGAGTTTGGGCTTGGGTTCGGGTTAGTGGACCTGAACCTGGGAGCCTGCCAAGTCTGTCGAGTTGTGCAACCTCCAATTGGGAGCTGCAGATGATGGGATAAAGTCGGGCCCTAGAATCGTGTCGCATTTGGCTAAATTGCCAGCCATTTTTGGTGCGTCGGAGCAGCGCAAAACAATGGCGGAACTGTACGCTTTTCCGCAGAACACTTTCCCGCTAAATGAGGGAAAAATCCGTGAAGCGTGGCCAAGAGCTAAAATCAAATAGGCTGACCTCATTAACCGAAGGGTTTTACCTAGAAGGGGTAATCAGCGGTGTAGACAGCAGAATAGGGCAGAAGACCAGTCTCGGAAGAAAGAGAACAATAAAATTACAATAATCGCTTGGGTAAAGCTCTTCAGAATGGTGATGAGGGCGGTGTTCAAGCGACCATGATGACGATGAACGTGCAAGTCAACTCCCCAATGACAATGACTCCCATACTTTTTTTTTGGCAAGCTTGGTTACGCTTTGGAGAATTGCTCCCTACATAAAGAGGTTAACAAACCTTTCAAGAAATTGGCCAGAGCTTAACGGTGAAATTACACATTATGCACAGTCAAGAGAAATACTTGGCATTACAGATTGCTTACATCATCGATCAACAAACAGCTGCAGGACTATTTATTAATTTAATAGCAATTCGACGATCACAGCAGCTTATTATTAGATTCGCTGACTATTGCAACTTGATTTCAGGCTTGCAGGGTACTAAATCTTAATTTAATATGAAATGTGAATATGACTTTATGCTAGTTGCTGAATAAAATGTGCATTTGAAATGGTCATTTTGCAACAATTTTGCATCACAATTCCATTTCCATTTTTAATTTTTCCACAGCATTATCAGAGACCCCATCTGCATGCAACACCAGCAACATTCGCTGTTGACTTGGCTGATTTCTACCGACTTGCGATTTGTTAATGGCTCGAATATTAAGTTACAATTATCTGACGGACGGGCGATCGATGAATGGTGATTGCGGCTCCTCTCCAGATCCAGTGTCATGGCCACATTTCACTTTCAGCGGAGATTCAGCGACGAGAAATCGTGTTGAAATTGATTTGCGGCTCTTTAGTTTTTATTCGCCATCATAGTTACCGACAGCTCTCGCTCTAGCTGTCTCTCTCTTTCCCGATATCTCCCATTTATATATTTTCTCGGCATCTGGGAAACTGCATAATTTTTCCGCTTTCCAGCTATTTTGCATTTGCCATTTGTCTGTTTTGCCTTTCTGGCGCTTCCACCGATATTCCGCTGTCAAATTGCCAAGCGGCAAGCGACGGCATTTTCCACTGATTTTCCTCGATTTCCCCCCGCTTTTCCCACCCACCCGTAGGAAAGAAAAAAGTCGAGTCTCCTTCTCCAGTTGGCTCTTTAACACGAAACTGAATTTAATTTGCTTTTCTTCGTTTCTTTTGCATTTATTTGGCATGTTTGTAGTCTAATTGAGCGAGAAATTGCCGTTGATTGATTGTTTTGCATGCAATGTGTTATTTGTTATTTGTTATATTCGTTATTGTTACTGTTACTGTTACTGCCATTTCAATGGTTGCTTTTATTTCATACCTCGCAATGCTTAAGTGCGATTTAATCAACGTTCTGTAATTGTTGGCCAACGATTTGCAATGGAGAGCTATAAATCTTTTCCCCTTTGAGATACTTCTTTTGTATGCGTCAGACCAAAGAAAACTATAAAACTTGAACGCAGAGTCTTTAAAATGTTTCAAGTTGACTGCTGTCAAGACTTTACAGTTTGTTAAGCATCGACAAGCTGTAAAATGTTTAAAAAATTGTTTAGTGGATTTAATACATATAGGCAATTCCCCAGACGTAAGACTGCAATATTATTTTAAGTTAAAGCGACAACATTTAAAAAGTTATTTGTTGAACATGCGCCATAGACAGGATTGTCCACAACATGTATAATAAATAACCACTGGAGTGTGTTTAAATGCATGTGACTCCAATTTATGTCATTAATGGGGCGGCTGCATTTTAGTAACTGAAGATAAGTTTCCTAATTACCGAGTGCTATTCGACCTTGTAATTAACATTTAGGTATAAAAATCTGAAATGCTATGAACTTAGAATCCATGAAAGACGTGCTTGTATATTCATCAATTTATTAGAAATTTGAATTACTTAGAAGTGTATTTTTTCTGTGCCCCCGAGGACTTTGTGAGTGTATCTAGCCGGGCACATTGTTAGCTCTCCTTGTTGGCCAATGGAATTGTCATGTTTATGGTAATTAACAGTTAATGGGTTCTACGCCATTGCAGTTGTTAATTAGCAAACATGGAGCGCATTCTGCAGGCCACAGCATATGTTGCACATGTCTGCATTTTTGTGTGTTTTTGAGTGCAGCTCTTTGTCTGTGCAGCGATATTTCCTCAATTGAATTTCACAGAGATAAACCGACGGCATAACTCCCGACCAAGAAAATATATTGCTGCGAGTTGCGAGCTGTGGCCACAAATCGCAGCTTATTAATTCCCCCAGCAAAGTTCGCCAAAGGCCGCAGAGTTTCCACAACTTCGACGATCTCCGGCCGGCCGGTCATTTATCAAATCATAGACTTTCGTAGTTGGCAATGGACTTTTCGGCTTTGAACCTCGTCGCGATGGAAGTGTGAAAACCTGGAGGGGAGAAGGTGAAAATGGGAAATGGGCAACGGCAGCATCGCATTAACCGCACAGGTGTCCACTTAATTGACAGCTAACGAGGCGCAGAGGAGCAGACCAGTGACCAGTGACCATAAGCCGGGCCAGACACATCAATATTTGATGAAGTGCATGTCGCTTCGATTACAGAGGAATAATGCTTCGATTAAAGGGGATGTTCGCTCGAAAGTCAAATATATATACAATATATTTTGTACTTTTTTGCTGTATCTCAAATTGAAATTATGTGTAAGCGCCCATTTTGCACTGTGTAGACCAATATATTGAAAACAAAGTGGTCAGGACTGGGTTTATTACAGGCCTAGTCTTTTGATTTATTTCCCCGATCAGAAAGGAGGTGGCAAGCGCAGGTGTCTCTTGTTGCACAGAGGACAAAAGCCCAGGTTTGATGGTTCCCCATTACATTTAAAGGAGTCTTCACTCGCATGAGAATTGCAATATTCGCTGAAAAGGGGTAATACGCGATTTTTAAGGGGTTCCTTGTGGCTTTGTTTATATCTTTCTGGGTTGGGCGTACAGAGACAAGAGTCTTCTTTCAGTTCCAAATCATCAGAATTATAGCCACATAGGTTAGATCTCACTGGTTCCAGCAATCTCTGCCTCCCGCCACCATGTCGTTGCTCCTCCATTAAGGACATGGGTGAGGGAAAGCGCTGGCAACTCCCTCGCAGGTGATCTATTTGGAGCTTCTCCTCCAGATCGTGCTGGGCCATTGCCAGGATGCGCCAGATGGAGGCGCCACCGGGTCCATAGCGCTTGTTGTACTTTCTCTGCTCCTCGTACATGAGGTATCTTAACTGGTTGAGGTCTTCCCAGCGCTGAAAGTCAATCTTTCGCTGCTCAAACGCTGCTTCCTTGCTCTTTATGTTTTCCAGCCTAAGGTTGAGCTCCTCGTCTGACATCCCTTCCACCTCGTGAGGCATCATCTGCAGACGTCCTGCCCAGAAAAGAAGTCGCCGTTTGGCCAATTGGCGCTGGCGATTGGAACGAGCATACTCCTCTTGGACTGAGTCATCCATTGATCTACCTTCTGCCTTTTCCCCCCAAAGCACACGTACACGTATTTTGACTGACCAAGTTCCGAAACTAAGTACTAGGCTTGCTACGATCTAAATGGCGGGAGACTCACCCACTGAGCTGATTACATAAGTGGCTGGTGGCTTCAGCACACTGCGGGCAAAGGCTCCTCGCAGGACCTCCAGGGCACAGGGCTCAGCCGTAACCAGCAGCATTCCAGGCGCCACATGTCCTGCGTACTTCAGCGCTCTTGTGGCAGCGGTCAAAGGTCCATTCCACCAGCATTGCGCATTGGCAGCTAGAAAGTTCTGCAAGACATGAACAAAAAAGGGTAAGTTGTAAGTGATGATAGTAAAATAGTACGTCAAAAATGTATCTCAAACCATTCAGATACAGTTAGTGCCTAAAATTGTACAGCCTTTACAGGAAGCCCGACGAAACAGGTCGAAAGGCGCTCTTGCCACCGACTGGTCTTTACATACATTTCCAGTGGGAGTCTGCATCTCATCAGCTAATTGACAAATTGCAGAGCACCGCGTGGCATAATTGGTGTGCTGCTGTCTGGCTTAAAGAGCTATCCATCTGTGGGCGTAGCGAGCGGTAACTGCCTGATGGCTGGCAACCGCCAATTAGCTAAAGCGGATCGCTGCCACGCCTCCGAAATGAGGCGGGAGGAATGATGTGGCGCCACAAAAAGTGGAAACCAAAAGCCGCTGTCTCATTGCTGGGAATATTTATATTTATATTATATTGGAGCTGCCGAAAGCAAATCGAATCGCAGCGAAACAAAATCCTTAACACGTTCTGGCCCAGAGTGTTTCTATGGCAGTGGAAAGATATGCAAAGGAAAAGTGTGAGGTGTGCGGAAAAGTGGTGACTGGGGCAGCAAATAAATGTCCAATTTGTGCAGTGACAGGAACACTAGAGGCACGTTTTTGATGTAAACACGGACAAAAAGGGTCGAGAGTCACAGCAAAAAGCCACGGACAATGGAGGCGGATGAAGATTGGGACTGCTACGCGGCTTGGGATTGGGATTGGGAAAGAAAGGCCAAGAGATCGATGTAGCCGCTGGAGTTTCACGCTTTGTGGCTTTCTGTGTCGCTAATGAACATCATCCAGTTTGAGCGATTTGACCTTTTTCCCGATGGGCCATTGAGGGCACCACGGGGTGGGTAGCTCCCCAGGTATTGCCATTTCTTGTGGTCACTCCTCTTGGGCTTTAATGTCGCCTGGGTCTGGTATGCCGCTTATATAAGTTGCATGGCTCTCCTGTCTCCGCCATCTCCATCTGCACCTCCATCTCGATAGCCAAGATGCCCATCCATGCCCATTCCAGCCTTCCGCCCGGGGCTGCTCAATTAATGCATGAGAAGGCGAAGAAATTAACTCGTCATTGCCTGCCCGTCAGGCTTTTGCTTTGGCTTCGGCTGTCACGCGCCGCCAGATGGCGCTCATCGTACACTCGGCGAAAATGCGGCGACCCACAAAGGTTGGGGGTACTCCTTGGTCATTTTATGCAATTTTAGGGTACATCCCTTTGGGATATTATGAGCCTGATTTGCTTAGGTAAACTTGTACTAATATCTCAAAATGTGAACTATGCATGAGCAATTAAGAGAAGTAAGCGAATGGAAGTGCAATTTAGTGCCTACAGCTTTGAGCAAATGCAATGGAACTTATAACAGATCTTAGGTATTCCCTACTTATCGTAGATCTTTCTCATGGTGCAGCGCAACCCCCAACCATCAGCATAATTATAGTGCTGCATCATTGTGAGACACGGGACAAAATGCCAAAGACAGTCATCAACAGCCTACTTATAGAGGCTTTCCATCGATCAAAGGGATCTGGTTTGGAGCTGGGCTTCAAGTTGGGGTGTCTGAGTTTCTCGTTTCCCGTTTCTCGGAAGTAATGCAAAACTTTTAATAATCAAATCAAATGCTTGCGCCGGTCGGTGTCGCGCGTATGAAAGTCATTTTCACCGCGGGCTGAATTTGAAGTTTCGCTTTTTGGTTGCTCTTGATGTCGTTTCATGTCTTTTATTATTATAAACCTCTTTTTTCGTTTGTTGGTTTGTTTCGGGTGGCGGCTTTCGTTTTGGGACTTTTACTTAATTTCATGTAATAGAAAACTTAGCAACAAAACTCCCACAAAAGTAATGCTCAAAGACAAAACTATCACCGACATACTGTAGTGGCAGAAGGCCTCATGTGGGGAGCTTGCTGCTGTTGCTGCTGCTGCTGCAACAGTTGCTGCAGTTGTAGATCTCTCGTGTGTGCCGCATAAAAAGATAATAACAATATACAAACAAATGCGCAGTCAGGCAGCCGAAAGTCGGAGATTGCCAACCGCTGCGGACTAGGGGCTTAATAGAGTTATGATGAAGTATAATAATCCTTGACCTTTCCACCAGCCAACATCAAGTTGCAGCTACAAGTCAAGACCGCAGCTCTTAGGCACACGTCAAAACGTTTTTGGGCTCTTTGTGTTTTCCCCCTCCACATTTGCCATTTTTATTTGGGGAACCCTTCATTTGACTTTAAAAGGCGCCATTTAATTTCGCATATGGGAAGCGACCGGCTCCGAAAATGAAAACGTTTCGCTTTTCTCCAAAGGCATCTTAAATACAAGTAGGAACGTAGGTGACATGGATTTATTTTTGGATCAAGGGGCATGTATTTCAGTTGCGGATTAACTTTACGGAAACTGTAATTTACCACCATATATTTTAAAATATTGTCCGGGTCGAGGGCACGCTTAATTATGTGTTGCTTACGTTTTTGGTTTTGACGGCACCAAAATCATAAACGCCCATATTCCCTGGGAATTTGTAGATTTCAGCTTAAGACGCAATTTAGTCGTTCATTTTATCTTAATGGTTCGAAATCTATCATGGGAGAGGGAAACTTTAATTATATCTTTTATGGCAACCTAACAAACCTTACAGATTTAAGAGCCATCAAAGCGACGACTAATGCCCAATAATTACTTAACAGATAAATTATTTTTGGTTATATAAATTTTGTCTCTTTGGATATTTAAAATGTTCTCCCAAATTGGAAGTTAAAGCTTGCCTTTTATTACAATATTTATCGTAATTAATAACATCTTAATGAGCTTAACATATTTCTTTTCGTGGTTAATCGTTCCGCTTAAGAAAACTATGGGTTCCCAATTAGTAAAAAATCTGATTCTTTGAATAATTTCATATTTTATTCATTTTTTAAAACATTTTGCCCAAGCTAATGACTTCGGCGATAATAATAATTATTTTATGGTAGTTCCAAGCCAAACGAGGACTTAGTCAGTTAATTATTTTCAGTGCCCGCCAAGCAATTTATTTAATCTTCTATTCCCCGTTGATTACTTTTGGGATTACACTTATTTTTCTGCACTCCCAGCTGCAAATGAAAGCGCGCGTTTCCAATTATTTGAGGATTTCTCACGTCCATAACTTGTACATGAGCGCCCCAGGACATTCCCTTTGTTTGTGCCTTATCCCTGTCATCATTGTTTATTTGGCTCTGGTCAAGTGCCAGACAAAACCGAGGGTGGAGTCCATAAAACGGAGCGGCTGTCGGAAGCCGCAGCCAGCATAAATACAGGACGAACAGTGCGCCGTTCCAATCAATGCGGCTGGTCCTGATAAGGATACAAATTGCATGGCCATGTCCGAGTGACGCCCACTTCCTACTCCAGATTCGCAACCACCCTGCCGCCTCCACCGTGCGGTGGAATAAGATGTGTTCGGCTGAATGATTGCGTTTTTCTCGGACTTGAACTCGATTTGCACTGCACTTAAGATATCTATCGGATTTAGGGGGCGCTGCGCCCCACAGGCAATGACTTTGGTCAGCTGGCGAGGGTTGCCAGGATGCCAGGTTCAATGACCAGATATCTGCTACTTTTGGCTAAACATGCGATTTGTTTTATTAGTTTTCCTCGAACATGGGCACAAATAACAACAGCTGTTGGCAAAAGTCCTGTCTGACTGCAAGCCTTTCTGCCTGCCAAACCAAAACAGATCCCATGGACTGTGGCCTGGATATCTAGCAAGGCATCGCATCTGCAACTATTTCAACTTTTTGGCAGCCCATTGCGGTCGCTATTTTTGTTGCAATTAATAATAAAAACTTTCAACTGGAAAAGCTAAAAAACTCTCTCAAACTCTCTTCGTATAAATATACTCGCATTGTGGGGAAAAAGTTTTGCAATTGCTAAAACTTCTAAAAAGTAAAATCCAAAAGGGAAATGGGTAAAATCATATAAAATGCTTTCGACCAAATGATACCTGGTATGTGAGCTGCGTTTGCTTAAATGTTGTCGAGAGTAATAAAAGTTATAAATTGTTGATTATGATGTCATCGTATGAATTTCCTTCGACGTAACATATGGCGCCCAATGTGGGGCACTCAAGAAAGTAGAGTTAACCTGTTAATAAACATGATCTGCAAGCAGAACTGATGCAGCATAAATACAACACCTTTCAAATCTAGTTCTTGGCTCTAAAGCGATCCATTTACATAAACACGAATACGTCTTGGCACCACAAACAGTGGGTATATCTTTTAGCTTTGCATTGACATATCATTATATACATATGCACAGATATACGTATAGCTATCAGCTGTAAAATCAGCACCTCAATTTAAAACCAAAGCGTGAAAAGTGTATTAGAGGTTGACGTGGGGCGACGATGATGACGAAGGCGTCTGGGAGTACTGTGGGAACAATCCAGTGTGCTGCAGTCAGTGCAATTCTGCCCCGTGGCCCCTGAAGCCCCTAAAGCCTTCCAATATACGGATTTTGCACTGCACCTGTACTGTAGTCGGTTCTGCAATGTTTTTTATGTGATTTGCCTGTATTGTTAGCGCACTTATTGTTATTGTAGCTGCCCTTTGTATTTCGGCGTTGAAGCCTCGCTGGCACTTGCTGAAATGTCTGGCCAAAATGAATACTAGGGGGCATTCGAGGTCTATTTGGGGCCTTTGTACTTCGAATGCGGTGTCTGTCATTCACTTGCAGGTAGTTAAACACCGTATCTATGAGTGTGTATAGCATTTAGCACGCAACTTGCCTTCAATGCAGCATTCTAGCCATACTTTGTGAGCCGTGTCATTCAATCTATCAGGCGAATCATGCGATCAGGGGTATTCATCCAGAAGATTGCCCACCAAGTTTCGCGAAATGGCTGTCAAAGTTGCTAATGAGAATCCGACTGCCAAAGGGGCATGAGTGTACTGGGAAAATGATTTAAGTCTGGCTTTAATTGTTGGCTTACTGCACCTTAAGCGAGGAAAGCCTTATTATGGGCAATTACTGTTCGGTAGATAATTGCTTGAGTTTCACGTGTTACAATTGTAATAGATTAGGAAATTGAAATTTCTCGCGGAAACTTGCAAACTATAAAAATTGCAGGTGAATCATTCTACTCATAATTAGATTCGTAATTTTTAGAAATTTTCTCATACAATTTATTTTATTGAAGGCTCTGCTACCCTGTTTACGCCCTCGCACTTCTGTATGTATTTAAGTAAAGTTACAACTATTTGTGGCTTTCAAATTGTTTTGCTCTTTTATTTCCAAAAAATAGCTCCTACTCCCAACAAACATGATCTCACAGAGGCGGCGAGAAGCATGAAGATTGAACTACAAGTACGTGGCCCAATGTTTTGGCTTTTATTTTATGCTTTTTGGCTGGTGCTGCAATCTCAGGCCGCTGGCGTGACCGAAAGCAAATAAATAAATGAAGGAGAAACGAGAGCTTCAACTTGAACTGAACTGAAGTGGCTGCCACTGGACACCAATGGCCCCGAGCGACCTTGTCGATGAAATTATGCAACCGGAGGGGCAAGCGAAGCAGATGGCGGCAGGTGGAGCGGCAAGCGATCTCCATTCAATGTTTGTCAATCAAATTAGTCGCCGATGATTGCAGTCTAAATTAATGAAATGCAATCATAAGGCGCACGCCAACCAATTAAACCCACTGACGACAAAAAGTAAATTTGCGCTTAAACGGTTGCACCATCGATTCAATTTCATTAAGCCCAATCAAACCAATCGAAGTTGCGCGGGAAGGGGTTAATAACAATTCAAATCTCTTTTCTTTTCCCCCGTTCGTAAGAGCCGCGTGCCGATAAATCAATTTGCCTGGCTATGTGATTTTTCTTTATTTTTTTCCTGCAATTGCCCGAAATTGTATTTGAACAGCACCGAAGCACCGGAGCTCCAAACTGTCCAGCTGGAGTAAATTGGTTCTGGAGCTGAAGTTTTACAGGAAATATTCTTTGAATGTGAGCCGTACTTCAGCGGCTGGAAAATCTGCCTTTTACTTCACCATAGATGACAAATTAATAATTGGTTTGCTAATTACACTCAGCAAACTCAGTTGGTACTTAGGAAGTGCTTGTTCCTAAACTGGCTAAAAACAGTTGCCTTAAAGTGTATCATCGAAAGTAGTCTTTAATTTCAGAAGTACATTTATAAACATTTCAAATATAATTTGAATGATGTATTTGTTCCTTTTTTTAATTTTTTTCAACTTAAAACTTTGTCCACAGCTTGCCTACGTTTTAATGTATTCAATAAGTGATCTCATAAAATAATATACAGCCTGCTGAACTATGACAGATGCAAATGTGATTAATGATTCGAATGTAACTCCTATAAGCCTGTGAAGGATATCGCATGGTATGCCACCTCAACGTGCCACACTCAACCTTCCTTTCCCAAATCGCTCGGTTCATAACGATCACAGGTTTACCTTCATTCTAGACCGATCGAAATAATTCCGTTTCCAAACTCTCTATTTCCCAGATATTTTTCCAGAGCCAGTTCTGCTAACTGTTCATTTGGGTTTTTTATTTTTAGTTTTATTGCCTAATGATTTTATGGATCTGCCTTGCAAATCTCAGGTTGGCGGTTCTCAGGTTCGCTGACTGGCAGACTGGCAGAAAGCAACTCCCGCGCTCTAAACATGACGCAATCAGTTCGCATCCGTTGAGCTATTTCAAAACTTGTTGCAGGCTTATTAATTTGGCTCGGAGCACCGAAAGCACAACTAAAACAAGTTGATTTAGGTGAAGTAATTTGCGTGCAGCCAGACACTAAACACTGAAACCGAGCACTAAACACGGCAACGGAAAGCAACAAAATTAAGCAAAAAACCAGAGAAACAGCGAAATAGTTCAGAGATCAGCTCGGGGCACTCAGGAGATCAGAGTTTGAAGTCAAGTCTGGTCCTCGACTGTTTGTTGTTCGATACTTAAGTTTTTTTGCATTTAGTTTTTGTATTTTTGCCAAGTTGCAAGTTTCAAGCCACGCCGCACGCCTGACAAATTTGCGCAAATAATAAAAACCGATTTTAAATGCCTGGAAATTGAGTCTGGCATTGCGGCCTTAAATCAGTTTCCTCCCCAGCTGAACTGACATTTAGAGTTTTGCTGGAAAAATGGCAACGAGATCCCAAACTCAACGCTTAAATAGGAGAAACTTTATGTGCTTTGTTTATATGGCGCACATTTAATAATAATTTTAAAATGTATGGTTCTCCAGCTATAATTATAATCATTGCTATGCTGCACATGGTCGTTAGGAAAGTAACAAATATATTACACGAATATGCATAATAACAACGACTTCCCTCTGATTTATCGATCTTTTAAATGCAACATAACTGTAGAACTATGGGTAGTGTCAAAATGTTTGTTTTTACTTGAAAATGATAATTAGAGTCATAGTAAGCAACGAAAATAAGTAGTTTCTGGTGAATTAGTGTATTTATTAAGTTTCTTTCACTTTCTTTCACGTGTTTCGTATAAGTACATAAAACAACTTTTGTATGTTGAGGATGCGATCGTCAATCATATTTGTTACGCAATCCCTTTGGTTTTTGCACTACCGCTCGATTTGTGTATCATTCGTTATGATCGGACGGCACACACTCTCCTGGTGCGCTTCGTCACTACGTGAACTGTAAGTCCCAAACTTCCACAGTGATACGTCAATCCCCTGAATATGAAGAATGCTGTAGAAAATATTCAAAACTTCAGATTTTTCACGTAATTCGGCGCGGTCTCAAGGTTTTTATTAAAGTATTTTTTGGACATAAAATATATACATATATTTTTTATAGGCTTATTTAGTAATGAGGCCAAAATAAAGTATTTTAATCTGTGTTCTGTAACCTTACCATTGTCTTGTAAGCTTATCTCAGCGGAATAAAAAGTTTTTAAATTATGGCACGCCCTAAAACTTGAGCAACACCACCGGAAACTCTTGCCCATTCGATATGGTCGACGATTGTGCAGAAGACCCGCCTTAGGGAGTATACATATATATGTATGTATATATAACTCCCTTCCTCAATTCGAAGCGCCGGCACCTCAATCTACATAATTCACACTTCATTGAGCTTGGAAATTTACGATGAAATACTCGGTAGCTGCATATCGCTGCCCCGAGTCGAACTCTTCGGGCTTCCCATTCATCACTTGGCATTTCCCCATTCAAGTTCTCGACATTTTTTCCATCAATTCACGCACTTTTCTCCAGCTCTGCCCCAAATGCTTTTGGCCCCTAAATCTTCATATATGTGTACACATTCATATATAGTTCTATTCAGGGCACGCTTCGCATTGGCTTTTATCTTCGGGTAAACTTTACAGGCCGAACTGAGGCACGTAATATTAATTGGCCCAGCTCGAAACTCATTCGAAATACCCACAAATGAATGCCCAGCGACTGTTGTGTTTTTCCTGCTACTTACACGCAAAATAACTTAAAAAGCTAAATTATCTCAAGCGACACTTTTTAGTATGCAAAATACATAACTCAACAGGCAGCGCAAAAAAGAAGAAAAATGCAGCATAAAACACAAACGAGAACAACAGAAATTGAGCTTACCAAAAAATAAAGGAGACAAACAAAATAAAAAGGCGGCACCGCCTTTTCATGTTTCGCACTTTTTGGCAGCCAGCAATTAAATTGAAATTAGCCGGCATTGTGTGAAAAATTAAGTTATTCACAGAAAGGTGTTGCTGGACATTGTCTCGCCAGAAACTAATAATAGACCTTGTAAAACTCACTCTCATTATACTAGGTACTTTAGTTACAAGTATATAAGTAACCGCAAAATGGGCGTATTATATTGTAGATAGTAATGATAATGATACGTAATTTAAAATTAAATTAATTAACTGGGGAAATAATGAAAATTATGATGGTGATGATGGTGATAAATACTTTTGATTAAACATTAAATAATAATAGTTTTGACGCATAAGTTCAAAGGGTATCAGTAGCCAAACTATTCAATGTTTTACCATTGCATTTTGCTCATCATGGGGCACCACATCAATTAACACTCCAAACTTGAACTTGTCAGAATGACGTCATCTTGATTGGCAATGTGTGCAGTAAACAATGGAAAGAACAACAATAAAAATCAGCAACTGAAAAGCTAAAAAAACACGTCGGTAGCAGCAGCATCAGTCACAAAAAAGACAAAAAAGTTGATTTAAATTTTTAATTCGTTTTTCAGCCGGTAAGAAACGAGTTGAAATGTCACCGAAACGAATAAAGCTAATAACTTCGATCGTCTGCCTAAGGGTTCCATGAACTCATAAGTTATTTTGGGTAGTATCTAGGGGCAAAAGGCTTCCTGGCCAAAAAGTTTCGGAGACTTTGGCTTCTTTTCGAATGTCATCAATAACAAAAGCGGTGGGTAATAAAGAAGGAGGGACAAGAAAATGGCAAATGTTGCATGTGCAATACGTTTGTTGCAAGTGCTCAATGTTTGTTTGTAGCATGGTCTGGGTCTAGTCTGGATGACGCCCTGGAAAACGGAACCCAGCAACCTGTTAGGGGGATTTGTTGCCCCGTTTCGTTCCGGGCCATTTATTTTCATGGGAAGTGGTCGCGAATAAAGGCGAAACCCCAACACCACCACCACCACCACCCCAAAACCCAAAGTAGCGACCTTGAGCGGAGTTACAGTCCATCGTCACCTCCGTGCGCTGTCTCTTTCTGCCGTAGCATACTGCCCTCTTCCTCGCACTGCCGCACGCACTTTTTGCAGTTCAAAATGGACAACCAGTCGGCAAACCAGTTCCTTGCACATTAAAAGCAGAAGGGGCTGAAAGCAACGCGGGGGCCACACTCGGAAAAACACCAGTTCAGAATCTGATTGAATCAAAATATCCCCCGAATATCCTCTTATTTCAATAATTAAAGCGAACCTGCATATGCTATACATCATTTTGGAATTTTCCTCAGAAACCTCCTAAAAATCAAACACCATTCAAAGGAATTGAAATGGCATTTTTAAGAATTTCAAGGAAATTTTCTATGCTGTTTATTTCCTAATTGGCCACTACTTGCCCTAAAACTTGGATGTGTTGATTGGTTCTATAATATTTTCCGTTCGCACTTTTAAGTTGTCAGTTCAGCGAAATATGCAATACACTTTAGTTAATTTTAAACACGTGTTTCACACATGGGAAGTACTTTTAAGTACTAACGCACAAACATGAATGTCAAGTCGTTTTTGCATGGAAATTGATTGCTATGTAAGCACAACGTAACACATTTTTATACATTTGCATTTCTTCGCAGATGTAAAGGACTTTGTCTGACAAGTTTTCGTGTTCTGAAGCTCTTCAAGCCATGTAAAAAAATCGAACTTTCTCGCTGTGCACCAATCGAAACTCACCTGAAATATCATATATCCCGAGTCGTACATCCAAAAGTCCTCGGGCGTGTGGCCGGGCTTGGTCAGCTGAATGGCCAGGCAGCGCTGCAAGATCAGACGGCAGCGCTGTGGACCACCGGGTGACTTGGTGCCCATTTCTGTTGGTGCCGTTCTGGTGGCGGGTTGCTCGGCGGCTTGGTTTCTTGGTTGCCTTCCCAGATTTTTTGTTAGCCGTCTAAAAATAACGCCAAGAGTTCAGACTTAAGGATCTGGCACTGCGCGCGTGTGTGTGTGAAAGGTTCTTTTAATGGTCAAGCACTTGGGCAGCGAACAAAAAAAATACCAGAGGGGGGAAAACGCGATAAGAACGAAACCCGTATTTGCAGAGTTTTATCGCTTTTATCTCTCTTGTTTTGCTCTTGGCCAGGCTACACTTTATTTTCGCACACTTCTTAGACCGGACTTCGACTTCTGTGGCTCTTTATTTCGGGAATGAACTTTGCACATCAACATTGTATTATCCCAGCATCTCCAACGCGAACGCGACGCCTGCGCACTAAATCACTCAGCACTCACTGGGCACTTGGTGAGTTCTCACTCTCGAAGGCGAGTGCGAGTTGCGAACCGCACCGAACCGAACCGAACCGAACCGACCGAGCGACGAATTCAAACTGAAGTTGCGGCGCCGAGCAAAGTGGTCTCACAGCCGCTCTTTCGCCGGAGAGCGGCGCTCGCGGAGAGCGCCAACGCGCCAACTCGCCAACTTTTTTGGAGACCTGAAACGATAGAAAAAATCGGAGAGCCCGCTTTAAAACCTTGATTATTAAATCAATTAGGTGTACGAAAAAAGGAGAAGAAAAATAATACTACGTTTAAAAACTGGAGTCAGGCTGCCGAGATCGCAATCTTGTCGTCGTTCTGTCTGAGAGACAAACGGGCTCTGCTC
Organism: Drosophila erecta; assembly: GCF_003286155.1. Classification (NCBI taxonomy): domain Eukaryota; kingdom Metazoa; phylum Arthropoda; class Insecta; order Diptera; family Drosophilidae; genus Drosophila; species Drosophila erecta. The sequence goes on from NW_020825198.1 coordinate 21,071,325, forward strand.
CTAATAACATCATCACATCATCATAGTCGTATCATTATCGTTAACTGTAAGTCGTGTTTGGCAACTGTTTTTTAGCCAACAGTGGGACCTCGAGCATTTTAATTCTGGGTAATAGAACAAAGATCCTAACACAAAAGGTATTTAAAAATGCTTCTCTATTGACAAGTAGTGGTTTTAATGGTTATTTTCCATATATGGGAAATACTTTAATGCAATTGAAACCTATGAATTGAAAAAGCGCATATAATCATTCTGTTACATCATCAGGACTAAACCCATTATTTGAGCCTCCACTGTATTTTTTGGCATTTGTTTTTGCAGTGTGTTGTGTCCATTTGAATGTGCCTTTCAATCTTGGTTGGCGCTTGGAAGTCATTTCCTGCCCGAATTGCCGGATGGGCAGATGACTCAAATGGGTTAATTAAAAACCATCTAGCAGTGATTTTATTTGGCCCGATGAAAAGTCATGTGCCCAAAACAGTTGTTCCCAATACCACAGATCTCATTGAGAAACCCTACGGCGGTCATATTCACTAATGGACTTTGAGCCCATGCGAAATCTAGGAAATGTCAGAATAGTCAGTCGCATCCATAATTGCGTATACGCCATGTGCGCCGACTGTCAATCACAATTCTCATGCTAATTCGTTCGCTTTCCGCCCTGTCCAAATGCATTAAGTGGAAATGCATTAGGTTGACTGTCTTTTTTCGGTGCGTCAGACCAACGGAATTTGCATAAACAATTACGATTTAATGAAATTACACGATAAGGCGAATGGCGATCGGCGAATGGGATTTATTTTAATTTCCAACAGTACCCGTAGCCGCGTTTGTGGAGCCATTCATCTTCCCAATTCGGTCAGAGCGCACGCCACGGCCATAACAAGAAAGTTTTGGGGGAAGATAGGGCCAGAAAGCGAGATTCGTTTGGTTTGGGGCCAATTAAATGGTGAGATCACCGCCCACATCTCTGTATACATATATACACATAAATGTACGTCTACCTTTACGATCTCCAGCCACACAGATCAAGTGTGTAACTCCCTCCCTTTTGGGCATTTTCTTTTTATTATTTATTTATTGCGGCTTGTATTTGTCGACCCATTAAGCGTCGGCCTTTGTTAGAAAACACGTTTCTTCTGGCCACATTCCGAAAATAAACTAAAATATGAGAATTTGCCAGCAGCTTTTGACTCCGCTGGCAGTCTTTTGTTTGTCTTACAAATCACTAACATTATGAATTGGTGAAACGCTGACCGCCAAGCTCAAAAGGTGCTAAAAAAATTTGCATAAATTATTATTAACAATTATAACCAGCAGTTGAGCTCCAAAGATCTACGACAGATTTACCACGTTCTTTGGAGTTTTGGCCCTCGGGCTCTTTCATTTAAAGCAGTCAGAAAAATATGTCAGCTTCGGTTTTTTTCAAAAGTAAATTGCGGACTTGATGTATCTAATAGAAAACCAAACATATACCTGTCACCTGAAACTGGAATGTTTTGGTAAACACTTTGACAAGGCTATTAAAGACTTCGGCCCACCTTTCTTTTTTGGTTATTCGATATTTGTCTTGCCGCGGGCATTTTTCATACTTTTGAAGGCTTTGCCAGTGATTCAGTAATTAAATTTGCACATTACCACGTTGAAATAAGATTTCGAGGGGTTTTGGTCAAGAGCCCATTTCCAAATGCGCAAAACAATTGAGCAAGTCCTTGAGGTTTAGCCTTGAACTTCAATTGGGGATCGTCATTGTTTTCAGAATTGCACGAAAATAAATCGTTCAATTACCAATTGGCAGTCTTCTCTCGTGGTGAACTTGAACTTTAATTTCCGGCAGAATGAAAGCTTTTATCTTGACCATTCTAAAGCAATCGAGTAAATAAATCATTTTTCACCTTTTCAACTCCGTTGAAATTGCCAAATCAGAAAACTCAAATGTTGAGTGGTAGATCTTCATTTTTGCCAAGGCCAAATCATTTAACTTTGCTAAACCTATGTTGAAAAACAATTTAGCTAATTAGTACAATTAGGAATGCCGTTATTATATGGATTTTTTATGGTTTCGTAATGTTTGGTTTGGTTTAAGATCGAATGATCTAAGTTCTGAAGTATTAAGAAATCAACATTCTTTAATAGTTGATTTTCATTTATTTTTATAGGGTATACTAGATTCGTTGAAAAGTATGTAACGGGTGGAAGGAAGCGTTTCCGACACTAAAAGTATATATATTCTTGATCAGGATCACTAGCCGAGTCGATCTGGCATTGTCTGTCTGTCCGTTCGTATGAAATTCGAGATCTCAGCAAATATAAAAGCCAGAAAGTTGAGATTACCCATGCAGATTCCAAGTTTGTTTCCAAAGGTGGCCCACTATAACGTCCATAAGCTGAACAAAACTGCCAGGCCAACACTTTTGAAAAATGTTTTGATATTTCTTGTAATTTGTTATTAGTCTGGTAAACTTCCAGCTGTCACGAAAATGTTGAATTATCTCGTTTGCTCCTCCACTAGCTGAGTAACGGGTATCTGATAGTCGGGCAAAAGTCTTCCAGGGATTAACACTTCCTCGTATGTTGCCATCTTAAATGAAATGCCTGCAACATTTTTTACGACGGGTAACCGTCATCACTGGATCGCTGGATTGGAATCCTTTTCTTCATTATAATGAGGCTTTATGCCGCCGCTCACCTACACCTACAAACGACATACACCCCCGTCGATTATATTTGACAGCTTACTTTCAATTGCGATATCTAGTTAGCGCAAATTTAAGAGTGAAATAAAACAATACGATCGCAAAGAGTGGATCGAACTGGGGACCACTGAATGGCTGACTGGATGGTTGGATGGATGGATGGATGGATGAATAGCTTAATGAAGCAAGAGCCTGTTCCGCGGTTCGTGGTTCGTGGTCCGTGGTCACTCAACGCGATGCCAGGCGATGTTGGCACTCCATCCAAACCGATCCGATCCACCCGCAAAGCACATCACCCAAAAACCCCCCTTTGTACCGCTTCATATTTCAGTTTTACGGTTCAACGACAACGACTTCGCAGGTTTGGTGGAAGAAACGAGGAGCAGGGGTGGCGATCCAATTGCCGCAATGTGGCAAAGCAATCGATTTAAGCGCCGCATAAATTGAAGCCGGGGCTCCAGCGCCGAGGAAAACCAAACCAAAAGGTTCCTCCATGTACAACATGATGAATTGTTTTCTTTGTCGACTTGTCGACTGCTGCGCCGCTAGTGGGCAACTTGGAAACTGAAAACTGAAAACTGTGGCAGAGAAGTGCAAGAAACTGAAGGAGATCGCTGAATGACGGAGTGGGGCTGCGAATGGAGTGGGTGGTTGGGGAGGTTTGGGGGCATAAAAGCAGCGCGGAAAAATTGCAAATTGTATCAAAAATTTAAATTTTCGCTTTCATTATGCGGCGGCAGCTTGCGCTCCGCTAATAGACCAACTGCCATTGTGTTTCTTTTCTTTTTGCCTGGTTTATATCTCTTCTGCGCCAACGAGGCATTTCCCTATTCAATTTTGACAGGCGCGTTTTTATCCAAGTAATGAGCTGCATTTGTGGGCAGGGAAGTTAAGTGAAGAATCCTAATGGTAAGGCAATCAAAATTAATAGTTTGGTAGTCCTTCAAAGGTCCTAGAGGGCATAATGATGTATAAGAATATTCAAATGAAGTAAAGAAAAAAAGAAAATATTTAAGGCGTTTTAGCAAGATTTTCTTTTTATTGTTTTGCTACCGCATTATAAGGATTTTTCTTCCCCCAATCTGAAATAACTGTATGACCATTATCATTGAGCCCACTAGTCGTATACGTGATGTGAATATCATTTGCGTTTGCCAACTGACGAGGGAGCAGCAAAAACCAATGAATAATTATAAATCAAAAGCAGCAAAAAGTAAAATGAGGAACACAAACCCAAGTTGAGGATTGTGGGGAAATACCAATCCAAAGACAAAAGCAAATTTGAGAAATGCCAAAGATGCTCGGCGCAGCCAAGAAATGACATGCCCATGTGCTCCTCACGGGATGCCATCTCATAGACGTGGAACAGTGGTCCAGACCACGACGGAAGATGCAGATTGCCGGCGGAGATGGGACTGGAGACGGAGTTGGAGACGGAGACGGAGGCGGAGCTGTAGCCGGAAAAAATGTCTGCCAGGCGGAGACACTGCGGCAGACGATGCAATAACACCAGGCATTTTAATATAGAAAGGCTTGTCAGTCTAATACTCTATAAGATGTTTCTCAAAATGTTTTCCAATTACATTGCAAAATTTTTTTATATCAAGATAACATTTTTACTGTGGTACTTTTAGATAACGATTCAATAACTATTGAATAGAATCAAATTGTTTCGGTTTATTGTAATGAGCAATAAATTACATTTATTACTTAAGCCCGGCATACGTTTCTTATAAGATAATGTATTCCATTAGGTGCATTGAATTAGCCATTAAATGTAATGATTTTTTTTAGGATTATGTTGCAGTTATGTTGCAATTAAGTACGAAAATGTTGCTCGTGGAGGTTAACAATATATTGGCGGATATTAGTTATAATACCTTTAATACTTTCAAAATGCATAAAATCCCTGACTTCTTTTTCATATCCCAATTGGATGACCCAGCTATAATACCCGACTTGGCTCGATTGTCAACAGAAGCCGCTAACACTAACCATTGATAACACCACAGTACAATAAGCACTCCACTCTCGAGATTCGTTATGCAAGCATCCAGTGCATCGCATCTTCAATTTCAGCATTCTTTCGCCAGTCTGCGTCTGCATACTTGCCGCTTCTGCTTCTCCGTACCGCTCCCCCTGCCCCTGCCCCCTGCCCTTCCCGCTGGCCCACAAAGCCCCTGGAGCATTCGCATTGATTGCGCCGCCTGATGGAGCTTCAGTTTGACTTGAAGCTTGCCGCGTGAAAGCAAACACACAACAGCCTGCATATAAAAAGCCGAAAGGAAAGCGCAAAAAGTAATAAAATCAACTGAAATTGCTTAACACCCTGAGTAAAGTTATGATGGTTAGATTTATTTATTTGCTCGCTGCTGGGAATATCAAAGCCGCTTAATGCCTGTATTGTCGTTTCATTGCTTGGTGTGAATTTAATTACAACACACTCTTTGGCTTTAAATTTAAACGGAAGTTTTGGGTACTTCTTTATTAATAACTTCTAAATTAATAGTATTTTTTTGGGTTTTAAAAGTTTTACTGCTAGTATTATTTAAAACAACTTAATTTTATTCTTAAAAAATCATAAAAAAGTGTGAGATCGTTTTTTTAATCAATTACTAAAATATTTTTTGGAAATGCGACATTTTTATATTCTAAGTTATTATTAATTCATAAAAGAAAAATTCCTTCTTCGATTTAATTAAGCTTTGTATACTACAACTTTAAGTAATATATAAGTTGGTTTTTAGAATCACAGTTATTTAGTCTTTCAAACACAGTGAACAAATTTTTTTTTAGCTATTTAATTCATAAAAGAAAAATTCCTTTTTTGTTTTAATTAAGCTTCGCATACTACAACTTTAAGTAATATTTAAGTTGGTTTTTAGGATCACAGTTATTTAGTTTTTCAAACACAGTGAACAAATTTTTTTTGTAAACTATATAAATATATGGGTACCAAACTAATTAAACTCCTTCTGGCAGCTGATATTGGATAGCCGCCACGCTCTGGGTGCAATTTGATCGGCATTTGGGATTCGGTTGGCTTCCCATTAATCCTGGGCCACAAAATGCAGTCTTCCCTGAGTTTTCTGCGTTTATTGCCGGTGGTTGTGGGCAAGTTTTGTCTTTTTCCCTGTCTCGTTTGTCAGACATTTGACAGTTGTTTGTTATTTTTGCACGTTGACTTTTCTCCGACTGCGTCTGTGTGTCATGTGGCTGTGGCATATTTTCCATTTTCCCCATTTTCCCCATTTTCCATGCCCCCACAGAGGTTGCCTAACAGACGCCCACTGTCCCATCGCCGCCTGCCCCGCGCCCCTTCCCCATTTTCTGCTGCCACATTTTGGATTTCAATTTTTATGGCAAGTCAAATTTGTATTTTTTTTAATTTTTTCTGCAACCCGCTGCATTTATTGCCATTTTCGTAGTGAGTCGAGGAAGTTGGAATTTGCATAGAAAAATGGAAATTAACAAGACCATTTGACTGGCTGTCCATCTAAGTCGGGCTCTTTCTATCAGGCCGTCTCTTTCACTCCGCCAGTATGGGTGCTATCCTGCTCTAGAGCAAAATGTTTGTTCGTCCTGTTTGTACATTTGTCCGTGTCTATATTTAGCTTTATGTAAACATGTTTGACCAACTGAACTGACTGAATGACTGACTGCCTCAGTTGGGAATGTAACTCCCCCTCAAAAGTCCACTCCCTCTCTTTCTTTACCTGTATATCCAACTCTTTCGCCGGCTGTGATGTAATCTCGGTAATGCATGCGACAAACTTTCATCTCGAATTGCAAAATCCACGCAACACGAAATAAAAGATCGCAAAGATCGGCTTACACTGTTTGAATAATAATTAATAAATAATACTTAAATCGAAGAGATATTCCCCGAAAGCTTTACAAAAAGCCCATTTCTGTTGTGGTTGTTGTTTATCTTGAAAATGTTTATTATTTTTGTTAAGCTTGGGATCTCAATCTTTGGCTTACAGCAGCGGAGGTGAAATTTCTGGTACTTAAGATGTTGCAGATGTTTCCTACGTGACCTCGAAGCCAAACCTCACGTACAAGGATTTCTTTTTTTTGTTGACTTGGCCAATATACACCCCTTATATAAATAAGTACTTGTGTATCTCGTATCGTGAAAGTGAAAATTGATACATGCATTGTCAGCACCATCAAAAACGGTTTCCTTATGAATTCCAATATTTTTATAGTCCAGTCACGGAAATTCGTTTAATGAAAGCCACGGCGACAGGACAAGGAGGGACCTCTCGCTAATAATATGTTCCGTGCTGTTCTCTTATGTCAAAAAAGTCCTTCCGAAGCTCCAAAAGATGTCATAATCAAATGTCAGCCAACTGATAAGGGTTTTTAAATATATAATAAATTATATATAATATATATGAATAGTTGGCTAGCGCCATCTTTTGTAAAACGCTACGAATTAATTCCAACACATATTATTTTTAGTATATATAATATTTTATTATATATAATATATATTTACATATTTTATATTTTATTATATAAAATATATTTATTTAATATTATATATAACACTCGTAGTATTTATACAAGCTAAAGAAATAAAAATCACTTTCAGGGTTAAAAGTTCCTGTGGTCTTTCGTCACTAGACTGAAATTTTACCTTAACTTTTGTTATGTACCAGACCGTAGGTTTGTTGTTCGATCAGAAACTAAAAGCAAATGCGCCAAATTGAAACACAAACCCCAAAGAGTCCAAGAGACAGTTGGAGCTGGTTAGTTGCGATGATGATGCGGATGATGATGGGATCGGGGAGGCGATGGGGGGTGGTCGCAAAAAGGAGTCACTAGCAGAGCACGACGAAATTAAACAGGCTTTTCAAAGGCGAGGGGGTGGTGGGGAAAGTAGCAGACAGCAGTCAAAACGGACAGCAAATACAGTAATTAGATCACAGCACAGACAGTCAAAAGAGTGCAGGCTGCGGGGATAGTGACGAATAAAACGAGAAGCTGGAACGTGACTGAAGAGAAGGAAGCAAGGAGTGGGAAATCGAATTCGAACGGAAAGAGATAAACGAAGTGAGAAGTGGACTAGGAAGCATAAGGTAGGTCAAGCGGTTGGCCTGCAAATCGTTTTTGCTTTTAAATATATTTCAGTTAGTGATTTAGCTTAAGATTTGGAAAGGAATCTTTCACCAAATATTCCATATGTTTTCCATACACATAATTTGTATTTTAGTTTTTATTGGCAATACAAAATAATACGGATATTGCTTTGAATTGCTTTGTTGAACTTTTAATTAATGCAATAAATTATTTCCGCAGAGCATATGGCGATGTGCCCTATAAGGATAAAGCTATTTTGCAGCGTAACTTACAAAAGACCGAAAACCAACCCCACCGCCCCTAAAATCTCTGGCTTCCTGCCAAGAAATAAAAAAGCATGTTGCATGTGAGGCAGCTTCCTAATCGACAACGATAAAAAGAAAAACAACAATGGACACATTCGTGTGTGCGAAAAAACCATACTCAATTACTCAACAAACATAGTAACCTAGTTCATAAAAAACAACTGCAACAAATGCTGTTAACAGCAGTGGCCAACAAGAAAAGCAACAAATTCATTTTCGCCTTTGTTGTTTTGATTTTTGCTTAAGTTTTTGTTGGCGCTTTCCACGAGAAAAGTCCTTCAAGCGTGGCAATCACATGGAAAACGCTCGCCGCTGTTGCTGCTGATTTATCGTTTTCATTCTGCAGAGCTTGTTGGATGTTGTAAAAGGAAATGTCAATTCCGCTGCTGCTGCTGCAAATGTGGCTGCCCGTTTGCCAAACAATGGCGGCGAAATAAAAAATACCCAAACCTTTAGCGAAGGGGGAAAATGGGGGACATGCACCCACTAATGTAAGTCATATAACAAATTTCGTTGCTGGGCTACTTGGAAAACAGAATTTCGTGTGTCTTGGCAGCTGGCCGAAGGGCACTCTTCAAAAATATGGCTTGTATTTGGCAACACGTTCCTAAGAATAAAATAAAAGAACAAGATGTACTCATATTTATAAAAACCATAATTTCTATACTTCATGACAACGAATTTATTTAATTTGAAGCAATTTGCAGTCTTAGCAATTGGAATTGAAATTCAGTAAGAAATATAAATATTAAATATAATATCCTCAATTCAGACCTATAAATATTACAAAGTACAATATTTAACAAATTTAACAAACATATGTTCTTGGAGATTCTGCTTTTTTCTCAGCCATAATTAATTTCTCGGACTTATCAATTACATTGTAGGTATATATTTTTTCGAGTGCATTTGGGAACAAAGTAACAGATCTGGAGATTCTCTGCCGCCCTTCGTGGAGACTTTCTCCCACCGCCGATTCCGATAGCAATGCCACCGATCTGCAGCCACTCGGTGCCTCCTTGCGTGATGTCCAGCAATGTGCCCAAGCCTGTTTTTTAGCCCTGCCGCCCCTGCCCCCTCTGAAGTGCCCCAAGGCCCCAACTCCCTTTTTTTGGACCATGCCAGAATTTGTTAGCTTAAGAAGAACAACAGGAAAGCCAAAAAGAGACGCGACGAGGGCCCAAAGCGAAGCGCCGTTCCAGTCTGGGAATGGGATCCCATGGTTGGGTACATACTTGTACATGTGTATGTATGTACGGAGCCTGGAGCTCTTCAGGGATCGTGAGTCAGCACAGTTTTGGCTAAGAAATCTGCTAAAAATATAAGCCTCGATGATGATTTATTGTTTGGCTTATTAGAACGAGAGGCAGCACTGTTGCGATAGGAGATTTATGCGGACTTATGCTGTGGACTTTCAAGCGCTGGAACCGTGTCTCATTGGATCTTAGTGACTCACCGCGGGCCAGAACTTTCCACTCTATGAAAGGTATGCGAAAATGAAATATGCAAGTAGGTGCTTTTTGGCACATCCACTTCAGCTGGTAATTGGCGGCATTTCGAGCTCCAATAGTTGGTGCTCTTGATGGTCCTTAGTTCATTAGAAACTTGTTATTTCAATAATAGGCAGTCATTGCTGGCTATTCAATCGCTATGTTTACAGACCCAGTTTCGGTATATGGTATGATAATTAAGCACTTTCCCTTTCGCATTTAATTTAGCAGTATTTAGAAGTAAAGATACTATCAAAATCAAAGAAGCATGAAATAGTAATACTTAGAAATGGCTTTGTTTAATTTTAACTAATTTTTTAATAAATGAGAAGAGGTTAAAAACGGAAGCTAGTGCTTGAACTCGAAATCACTGTGTATTTTTCAAAATATTTGCCACTAAGAATGCATAAAGACGAAACGCTTGTCCAGAGTCAAATGTCTTTTTTTTTTGACCTCACACTGGCTTTCTTGGAAACGCTCTCGATCGGATTCCGATGCCAATTCGGGCTCGCATTCAATAACAGATTTATGCATTGGCCATGGCAATCTAATACGAGCCACAATAAAAGCTTGAATATGGTCATTTGGCAACACGTCAACAGCAACAGTAACAACAATAGCAACAATAACAACTGAAGCCAAGGCAACGAACGAAACGTGCCAACGTCTAAAGATCGCCGATAAGCCCAAAAAGAGGGAGTTATAGACACTTTGGATGTTTCGGGGGATAAGTCGGAGGAGGGGTAACTCCACTCTGAGCAAAGAAAGTTTTATTTTCAGTGCCCCAGGACAAATTGTTTGGACCCGACTGCCACTAGCAGATCATTCACGGCCATGCAAATTTGTATTCCATTTAAAAAACCATAAATAACTATGATTTCATTTCAGATTTCTGTCATATTTATTGTATTGGTGTACATAAATGGGAGAGTAATAATAACTGCTTAATTCTGGGCAAATATTTTAATTTCGGTGCTTTTGAACTGAAGGTAGTGGATATTCTCTACTGCTTTCTTTCACTCGATCCAAAAACAATTTTAGAAAAACTGTGTCAAATTCATTTAAACTCGTAAATATGCATAGCAATCATTTGCGTGATTTGTGATCAGTGCATCCATGTTTAAGGTCTGTAAATATTCATAAATTCAGTCGCTCATAAAGCTTTGGCTCATAAAAATCCTAAAACAGGATTTGCGAACCCTGGTGCTGTTTTCCACCAGAGAAACTTTCCTCGAAATCTGCATATAAGCCGCGGTAGCTGAAAACTGCCTACTGTGAATGAGCAGCGATCTTCGTGGGCAGGAGAAGGAAAATTCAGGTGACTGGAGGAGATGGGATGGACTGGGGGATATTAAAGCCAGGTTGCCGCATTTGGTTGACGATATTTATGGCTGGTTTTTTCTTGGTGTTGGTCTTGCTCTCAACGGTTATTTCTCCTTTATTTTTTGGCTGTTGAATCCCATTAGCAATTAATAGTCGGCACGAGAAATTTGCATTGCAAAAGGAAAGTGACAAAAAGGCGACAGAAAAATGTAAGGAGACAGTGGCAGTGGCAGTGGCAGTGTTGATCAGCGATCACTGATCACAACTCGTCGATACGGCAAGGATGCCATAATTGCGTGTGAGTTTGGCCATTCGCTCCGTTGGCTAATTGTTATGTATGTAGGCTAGCACCACCGAACAAAAAGTGAGAGTGACACCTGCTACACACCTTACACTCCAAACGTGTCCAAGCATTTGCGAGTGTGCCTCTTCGATTCATCAGCCTGGGCTCGGGCTCCATTTGATCCACCTGCCTGCAGATCGATCTCTTTCGGTTCAGACGCATTAAGTTTCATGTGCCGTCATTATTTTAAATTATGCGCACAGGCGAGACTCTGGCTGCAAGCCTAACGAAAAGCCAAAAAACGAGACCCGGCATAAGTCGAAAACTTCATTTGCATCTCGAGTTCGAAAACTGCGTTTCGATTGTGTGTGCGGAAAATTGTTTAACACTTTGGCCCCTGCCGCTTTCTGGACTTAAATTTGATGGATTGTGTGGCCACAGGTTGATGATTTCATTAGTTGGCGCCCAACCCGAACAGGTTAACGTCTGGATTTTTAGTTGCGGCTATAACGAGGCGAAATGAAAAATCATTTTCGTGAGCTTTTGAGGATGCCATTCGGAAATGGCATTTCAAAATGTGGGAGGGGGTGACCTAAAGTGACCAAATGTAATTTGGTTATAAAGATATATTTCATTCCCATATGAATAAGCTAAATAAATAGCTTTCCCATATCAAATACGATTTAAAAAATAATAATAATATTAAGCTAGCCCAGAGGATTTTATATTCACTCATGTTTTTAAATAAAATATCTATGCACAATAAAGTAGATGATGACATAGCTCCATAATTGAATGGCACCCCTGCCCAGATAAATATTTATGCCGAGTAAATCAGTGTGGTTAGCCGCTTATATCCAGAGCTAAGTCCGTGTAAATCAGATCAAATGGATGTGCCACCTCGTCGGCGCGACAAACTCATTTCCCACTCCGTGGAAATGCACGAACACTGCTGAGGAGGAAAACTCCCACTTCGTTAGAAACTATTTCCACCCGCTGATGACACATTACTGTCACTCAGCGTTATGAGCTAAATTTATTGATGCAGCACGGCAAGAAGCCGCGCCCTCACAATTTTCCTTCTGGCCCCAAAGAATTTGTAATGTTTTCTTCGTGTCAGCGCATGCCAAAATGTATTTTTTCTCAAGAGGAGGCCTTCCTGCCTGTGGAAATGTCACTGGGATCTTTGGCCCCATCCGACTTTACGCTGGGCGGCAGGGGAAAATAAGACCGAATAGAAAAGTCACATTTCGTAATGATGTTGCAGGGAAATGAGAAGAAAACACACACTATAACAACAAATGCGCTGACATTTTTGCTAAATTAAAACAACGAATTGTTGGGCGACAGGGAAAGCCCGTGTAATTTATAGGAAAATTCCTTTGGAATTTATGTGCGGAATCATGACATAAATTACCCAGCCAAGTGTGTAGAGACTTGCGTGCTGAAGTGGTGCGGTGGTTCCCCGGTGGTTCCTCGGTGGCTCTCGGTGGGTTAGTGGTGCAAATTGGGCTGATGCAACCGCCCGCGCAGGTATTTAGTTGAATTATTATAATTGTAAGCAATTATTCAACATTTTGCTAAGCGAATGTAACTAATCGTTTTTCTTCTTTTTCGCTTCTTTTTCTTTTGCAGCTTTCTTCGCTCTTTTTCACTTTCCTCTTGGGCATTGAGCTCTTCTTCTTTGCACTGCCGCTGCCGTAATCATTGAGTTCGAAATCAACTTTTGTTTTTAATTTTATGTAATTGCCGCTTAATCGCAGAGCAATTAAAATGCAACGCAAGTTTCGGGGGCGTCTAAAAGTTTCTGAAGCGTTTCGAGATTTTGATATATTCGGCTTTATTTTGGTTTTTCTCAGCAGTCATCATGCCGCATGAAACGGGGTCAAGAGCTTCAGCCAGGAGCAGCTGGCAGGTTGGGTCCGTCCCAGTCCAACGGTGCCGCGGTTTTTCCAGCTCCATCGATGAGACCGCATTGCGTCATCATTCATAATTCGCTGTCCACTTGGCTGTCCACTTGAGTTGCACATTTTGGCGCTCCATCTCGCTCACACGCTCTCCGCCGATCAAGTGCATATGATTATGCACCATACCCTATATACTCGCAGTAGGGCAAGGTATAGTGTATCCCGCGGTCTATATGATGTCGTTCTGTTTTTAGTCCGTTTAATCATACTTGGGATGCGTTATTTAATCCGGTCATTCATTTCCAATCATCTTAATATCAACCAACAAAGTACAAACCGATTGATACCTATGCGTTGCATAGGTTCTCAAGCTCGTCGCCTAAGAGCATCTGAATGGTCGACTTCCCAATCAGTTTTCCCCGTTTTCCAGGCGTTTCTGGGCCACCGAGGTTCGTGTTTGTTTTCCACAACTGGCGGCCATTTAAATTGTCTTCAAAAGCGCACATTACATAATTAAGACAGCAGCACACCAGCAACCAGCAACCAGCAACCAGCATAAGCAGACATAGAAACGGTCCGGCGTTTTAAAACAGACCGACAATGTCTGTCAGTCCGGCAGTTGAGTTGCCTGACTGACAAGCCATCAACTCCAACAAAATGCTCAACACCTCGCCAAAGAGCCGGCGGAAAACGAAATAAAACACAAAACTGTGGAAAAAACAAGAGCCACTGCAGAGACTTTCCTCGCAGACTCGCTTTTTTCGATGCATCATCGCATAATCAAAGAGTCATAAAAACCAATAATCATTATTAAGCAAAACAAGCCAATTAATGCAGCAAGAGTTGCGACGGCTGCGCCACCAGTAATTAAATGAAAATAAAACGCCAACAGATTTGGCCAACATTGCAAATTAGCCAGGGGCGAAAACAAGTCTAGATGGGCCCATGCCCATTTTATAATATAATTATGGCACAGCAGCCGACATTTCAAATATATATTTTCACGCATAAAACGCTAACAATTCGGTTAGAGCGGAAGGCCAGAAAGGAAATTGCAGTTCGAGTTTTCAGTCGAGTAAATGATTCTTCTTGGGAAGCTGTACTACCAAGAAAAGACTGACCACAAAATTGTTTATTAATTAATGCAGAACCTTGCCCTTGCAAGCAAGTAAACTGTCCTAATATCTTGAAATATTTAAATTGGCTACAAAATTGGCAAACCAAAAAATTGGCAAGCAAAATAGATCATATTATCTCAAATCGCTTCAATTACAAATAAGTATTTCACATTGATTATTAAATATTTATGATCCACTTTCAACTACTCATTGAAATACAAGCTTTAATTTAATTTCACATAAAAAGGAATGTAATTTTTCGCTTGATTGCCCTGTTATTATATTTTCATATGAATGGTTTTCCATTAAGAGTATCAAAATTGGTACGAAATCGGCACGAAACTGGGAAGCATTCTGAAGTCCCGCGTGTGCCTTCCAATTAGTGTGGAAAATAAAGTGGAAAAGTGTCCAATTGATTGGGCATTTGGGCGAACTGGAAAATCAAATCAAACTCAGGTGGGACTGAGAATGGGTGAGAGATATTAAACGAAGTGCGTCCTGCTGCCGCAATTCACCGATCAAGTTTGCTCGCATTGAAAATTAGTGAAAGTTGCGCCCAAGTTGCAAGTTGCCTGCTGTTGACCAGGTTGTTTTGGGCTTGGATTTTGTTTCGGCTTGGGTTTTGGGTCTTGGGTCTTGGGTCTGTGGCCAGTCGGAACGGTAGCCGAAACCTAGGGCAATATCGTGTCGGCGATCGCGGCCAATCCATAGAAAATGATCAATGGGTTTCGGGGCGCAGAAAGAAAGGGAAAATGGAAAACCTCCCGCAGCGAGCGCAGGTCCGAAGGGCACTTGGAGGTCAGAGCTAATTGATTGGGAAAACCATTTCTCGATCCGACGTCTCTGGCCGCCATTAACAAGCTGGGAGCACATGTGGTCCCAGCCATGGCTAATCTGGTTAATTCCCCTAAGTGGCCAGCGAAGATCCAGAGGTTTAACAATAATCCGGTAATTGGTCGCTGGGATTAGATAAAGCTTAGGCATGTGGGGAAATCGTAATCCTAAGTTAAGAGAAACTGGGGTTTCAGAGGTTTATAGCTTGAGGCTATATAAAGTAGATTGTAGTACTCAGGGAAGTATGTATTAGGTGGCAGTTTTCATAAAACCCAGATTCAAATAATATTACTTATATATTATCCAACTTGACCTATGCCAACTCTCGCCTGTTGTTTTCCCATGACTAATTCAAACTATCTCCAATCTCCAATCTCTAAAAAATGCATTAATTCGTTGTGCATTTCAAATTGAAACATTTCTCAGTGCGTTTCATCCCGAGGTTTTTGGCTTGGCATTTGATATGCCCCCTCCCCGCGGCTAAAAACTTAATACCATTTGTCAAGTTGGCCTGTTCGAGTGCTGAATTTTTCATGTGCATTTAATTAGTTGAATTATGGCTGCGAAATGTGGCGACTGGCAACTTGCGGCACTGCAGCCAGCGGCAGCATTAGGCATTACAATCTAATAAAAATGGAGAAAATAAAACTTAAAAATACAACTTAATGAAAATGAAGTAAACACTCAACGCGCGACCATATTGTGCGACAACTTTCGCGAAATTATTTTTATTGACTCCCGTCCAGTTGGGCAATGGACCGCTGGATGGATGGATCGCACGAAGTCACCTTTCCCCATTTTCATCGATTATTTTGGCGGCGATAATTACGATAATTACAGGGGCGTGAGGTGGGAGACGGAAATGGGCATCATTTATCAACAGTATTTTCGTATTTCTAGGCAAACAAGCAATGCAATGCAATCTGATCGCGGTAGCAAAGACGTGTCTTCAAATATTTAACAAATAAATTTACACCAATATTTTAATATTCCCAAGCCAGCAACATTAAGAAGCATAAAGATCATAAAATAATTCTTTCAAATTTAATTTAAGATATAGGTCATTTGTCAAAATAAAAAATTAAAAAGAATTTCAACAAATATTCAACAAATAAATTCACAGCAATATTTTAATATTCCTGGCTTGGGATATTAATAGCATAAAGATCATTAAATAATTATTTCAAATTTAATTTAAGATTTAGGTCATTTGTCAAAATAAAAACGCACAAAGAATTTTTACAAATATTCAACAAATAAATTCACACCAATATTTTAATATTCCCAAACGTGCAGTATTGTTAATGACAACATTAAGAAGCATAAAGATCATTAGATAATTCTTTCAAATTTAATTTAAGATTTAGGTCATTTGTCAAAATAAAAACGCACAAAGAATTTTTACAACACTCCCCCACAAGTGAGGTAGAGAACACCAGTCAGAACCTTTCAATCATCATAACCAAAAGCGGAAACACCCCCTGAATTCATTAGAATAATTGTGAAAAGGTAATTACCAGCAAGGCTGATTACCTCTAATAGCCTAATACACCTTAATTGGCCACTCTCAGAGTTCTCAAGCCTTTCTCCGCGCTTATCAAGTGCGTAAGGTGTACGAAACGTGTACGGGATGGGATGGGAAAACCCCATCTGAAGACTTATTGCTGGGGGCGTGTGTTTGGCTCCGGGCTGAAAACTTAATTGAAACTCGGCCCAGTTCCCCAGTTCGTCGATCCGACCATCCACCAGGGCATTAAACGTACGAAAACTAAACAAACCGAAAGACAACGAAATAAAACCGCAGATAAAAAGATCTTGAGATTTTCCACAATTATTTTGTATTTTTCAACGGCAGCCCAGGCAACAACAACTTGACCCAGTTACATTTGTTGATGTTTTTTTAGCTGCTTTTTTTTTAGAACTAGTGTCTCTTTTTAATTTGGTTCTTCAGACATCAGCATCGTGATTAGTGACAAGAATCGTTGGTAATGAGTGGTAGAAGACTGCTGGAAAATACTAACAAATCTTTTGTGGGTCGCTTTTGTTTCATTTTCCGAAATTGTTGGACCATAATTAAAAGATTGCTAGCATAATTAGTCGGCGCAGCTGAGCCTAGCCGAGATTAATGCGCAGAGTGTAAAGTTCATGCCTTCAGAGCAAAGTTCACTTGGGCAAGGTACGTGCACTATATATCTATGTATGTGCATATATACTCTTGGTAAAGTAAAGGGCGTAATTAATTTTGAAGGACAAGTTTCGGAATCATTAAAAACGAATTTACTGAGGTCATTGTTTTATGCCCAGCGGTTCAACGGAGCTTGACTGCTGCTGGCCAAAAGGAAAAACTCTTCCGTAAAAAAGGGGTTTAAGAATCTGGTCAGAATTTAACAGGTGAATTTACTAATTATTTTATATTAAAGCTCTATCCGTTCTAACTTGAAACATTTAAAAAAAATGTATTTATAAACTTTTATGGAATACCAATGCGATTGAATGCGATTCACATATTACAAAACCCTGAGAGTTTAATTTTCAATTAAGAAATTTGATAACGGCAATGAGATGTTTAAAGTTGTTGCTAAAACGTAAAGCTTTTATTTTGCCATGCATGTTTTATCGGAAATAAAATTACTTTAGAAAGAATATAATAACTTATTAATATAATAACAATATATAACTATAATTATATAAATAATATAGTCTGGCTGAAATGCGAGACTATACTATTAAGAACTTCCTGGGATTCCGATGACGGTCGTAGTCTGAAATACCCGAAACCTACTAGGTATCCACATATTTCACGCGTACTCTTGGATGCTGTGATGCACAGGCAAGTGCACTTCCGGTCAAAAAACGATCTCGTAATCGGAGCCCTTAATCAACAGCGTTTTGGAAGAATCCGGCAGACAGTCTTCACCCAGCGGCTGAGCACGTGCCCCCCGATTGGAGAATTGGAAATCTCTCGATGACGCAGAAGAAACCGAAGAAGAAACGAGAGGCCAGCGAGAGGGAAAGTGAAAAGCAGATACTCGAACATCAAAAAAGTCTAATCAGACCCAGTGCAACAAGTACACATCATGCTCGCGGTCTTCGAAGATTTAAACTCTCTATCTGTGTCATTGACAGACGCGTCTCGTCTTTCGTCTGTCGCAGTTTTTGGTTTCGGAGTCGGCTTTTGTTTCGCCGTGGCTGTTTTGACTGACAAATGAAAATCTCTATTGGCTATCGCCAGACAATCAAAGGCCAAAGAAACAAACACAAACAGCCATGAGAAGTCGTCTGTCGACGGTTGCAAACTTTACACACATTACGGCCCGGCCAAAAGAAATGAAATGAAATGAAATGACAACAACTGCAGCGCCACATACGAATGTACTTTCACTCATCGGATTTTTTAGTTTTTTGTTTTTTGTTTTTTAGTTTTTGGTCTTTGAAAACGTCATCGTGTCGCAGATAAAATAACAAACAAACACCGGCCCCCAAAAAAGAAAAACAGACAAAATGCAAAGATCTCCGGCTGATTGATGTCAGCCAAATCTCATCTGCTGCGTTTCTCAGGCTCAAAGGAAACGAGATTTTCTTGTCACTCGCTTCAAAGCAGAATAAATACACTTTGTTGCACCTCAACTTTTCTCGTATCCCCCGCTTGACTCGGGCAAACTTGCTCAATTAAATGCAAATTTCATGTTTTAGAATTCGAAGCCAATCACATAGATGCACAGAAAAAATAGAGTTTCAGTATAGTGCTGTAGGTCAAAAATATTATTTTAAGTCGTGTGACATTTATGACAAAAATAAAAATATATGTGGAACTTAATTACCTAATTGTATTTTTACATTTGTAATTTATTGCAGCAATAATTGACCTAATTGCTAAACATATTTTTGAATTGAGCATTTATATTCGAGAAGAAGACTCTTCAATTAAGAGAGTCTCACGTACCTCCAAATTTCTGCCGGTGTACAAAGATCTACACACTTGCAAGCCGGAGAGAAAGATGCAAATGGCCTTTTCTCCAATTTTCCACAGTCGACCACCCGCATGGACAGTGGGCGCCACGGACGTCTCACTTGGCAGAAATCACACACACACATACACACAGAGGCACAAACACAACAGCGCAGGCCACAAATTTATGCGCATTTTGATCAAATCGCCAAACGTCGAGTGGGCGTGGTCGAGCTGTACGGGGCGGGCGGCTAGAGGTCCAGTACTTGGGCCCCAAAGCGTTTTTGGGATTTTTACATATCTTATTTTTATTTTATCGCTTTTATTGCCGCCTTATTTATTTCGTTTGTTTTGATAGTTTTTCTTGCCAGCGAAAGTGATCATAACAAGACGGAAAAAAGCGAGCTAGCGATACTGGAAAATGAATTGGTGCTTGTTTGGTCTATCATTTCCATGGAAAGTATGCAAGAAGTTTAAACTTTAGCTACGAGTATGGACGGATTCGATAAGTTTTTAAAGATGTGTTTAAAGATTTGTTTCAACGCCTAAGATTATGAAAATTTCTTAGTCTGCTGATATTTGTTTTATAAAAGTTACCCAGCTGAATGATTACTAAAAAACACCTTTATACATGCATTTCTGAAAAGCGCCAGATAAATTCGCATCTGAACTACCAATAGTCGTAAAATTCATTTTATATTCGTGCCCAAGATTTACCGCATTTAGCCCGAGAACTTCAGCTGCAGACCGTGTCGAATTTATAACCTTTGCCACTGCCGATTCCCATATTTCATTCACAACCATTGAGTCCCCAAATATACGAGTGCATATACAAAACAGCATGCCAGGCAAAATCGCAGCGTGTTGCACTCTCAAACTTGCAGTTATGGCCAAGGCCCCGAACAAGCCGCAAAATCATGAGCTTGCAACTCAGGCTGAGAATTTGTGGACGTGGAAGTTGCAAAATCGAGAATCATTTGCTGGCGCTTCAAAACGTAAACTTGCAGCATCGGCATCATCATCCCGCTGGTTAATTGCATGGCTAAATTGCTCGAAATTAATCCGTTTCCGTTTTGGTAATTTAAAGTGGGGATTTTCTCTATAAGCAGATCAAGCAGCAGCGACAACTCAGACTTGACCCTAATTGCAATTTGTGCTTAATTCATAATTTATATATTTTGTTGTTCTTCCTTAGTCTTCAATCAGAGGCGAATATATTTAAAGTTGGGCAAAAGAAACTGTTTTTGAGAGCCGGATATGCTTTATGCCTTTTTTGAAATATCAATTTAGGCCTAAAGGCACAAATGCGGCTTACGTATGCTTGTTTTATTTGCACCTTAAAGATATTTCATAAATAGGCACTGATTGTTAGGAAAAATGGATTGGAGAGAAACCCCAGCCCGAAGTATCACTCATTGTTTTGTACGAGCAGTCAAGTGTAACATTCCATGCATTTATCTTTCTAAGGTAATATGCAAATTGTATTTTTTACTATTTAAAAATACTCGCGAATCATTGCAGAAAAGTACCCCACAATTTGGCCAACATTTCGCTGGCGGCCTCACCCTGAATTTGGCCAAAAGACAAAGGCGGCAATTGTCTCTGTGCGCTGGTAGATAACAATTGTTTGGCAGATTTTTAGCCTGGGCCGCAGTTTCTTGTCAATTCATTGGCTTTAATTGCTGTGTTTGCCGGTTTGCCGTTTGCAGTTCGGAGTTGCATGTTGTTAAGCCAGGCAGACACTGTGAATGATATATGGCCTGCGGCAGAGCATAGCCTATCCTCCTTGCTTTTGGCCTGGTCAAAAGATTGATGGTGTTATGCAATGCGAAACCCTTTTTATTTTACTTACTTTGAATAGAGGGAGAGCAACCTTATCGGCAATGCGCATCGTTGTGTGCAGCATTAAAACTTTTTGTGGCCAGGCACGCAAATATCAAAAACTGAACTCCATTGAACCCCTCCAACTGCCATTTTCCATGAGCTTAGCCAAAACAAAGAGAGACCCCGCCAAGGTAATGCCAAAATCCGATTTGAATTAAAAGTGAAATAAAAGCGAAGGAAAAATTTTATCATTTCGCTAATTTTTTTTGTTGTTTTTCCTGTTGCAAAGACGTAGAGTCACGCAAACTTGAAGCCGTAGCAAGTGCAAAATGTCGCGGCATTATAAATTGAATTGGGGGAAGGTCCTTAAGCTTCTGGTCTAAACCAAGGCGAAACCACCTGCTAAAAACTCACTTTTCGCCAAAAATAGTGAAATAAATGGGAAATATTGTAATTAGAATGGAGAATGAAAAGTAGAGAATGAAAAAAGAGAATAGAAAAACCAAATAAAGTTCGTTTGCCGCAGTCTAGACAACAACTGCACTGGGTTTGCGGGGTGAGATTTTGGGGTGTGGCTGCCAAAAAGGACATTAAGTCATTCAGCCACGTTTGCAGGGCCAAAAATTTTAGAGCCAAGGCGAAAAGCCAGACAGACAAGGCTGTATCTATGTATGCGTTTACATACGCGTTTGTGTGCTTGTTTTGCATGTGTGCCTCTACTTTTGTATCTATGTGTGTTCGCTAGTTTGTGTTGCGGCAAATAATAGTAATTTGGCTAACACAAAAATTGGGCGTCGTTTGTATTCCGCTGTTCGACGCTTCTAGCCATGAACTTGAAAAGGTTTTCCGATTCCCTTGCCACTCTCTTAAAGTGAAAATTATCAAGCCATGAAAAGCGAACGCTAGACAGAAATACACTCATCGTGCACTATTCGGAATTACATTTGAATATGGAATTGGCATCTTGGCCTTTTGTAAGCTAGTCAAAGCAAAACCAAAGGAAGAACATTAAATGAAGTACGAGAAAAAGTGTATTTTTGTCAAGCAGTTTTCAGGGAACTGCATCAGAACTTTGATTTACATATTAAAAATTCTGAAGATTCTGCTTTTATTGAATCTCAAATGTTATTTTGTTTTTATAGGTAATATAAAATACAACAGAAAAATTAAAAAAAGTGCAATTGTAATAAAGCAATTTATATCATTTTCCGATTATATAGAGGGTTTGTTGCTTTAAATTACGTTTTCCCCGCCCAATCGACTGTTCAATCGCACAGAACACAGTTAACAACAGAATCGAATGGCAGAAATCAATGCTGGGCCATAAATATCTCTGCACTTAAGCTGGCCTCCTTGCGAGTGAGTTTTTCCGACTCATGTGAGCCATGACGCAGGGAAAAGACCACGAAAGTCAGGGGGCGTTGCCATTGATTCGCGCATGGGGGGCGTGGCCTGGTGTGGACGATGGGGCGTATGAGTAATCCACGGCGCTCATAATACGAACGCCTCCTTTGGCACTCGCAAAGTGTTTGTGATGAGTTTAATTAAAGATCTGCGAGGGATTTGCATTCCGCCAGGCAGATGGCCCTATGCGGAAGCCCGAGCAGGAATGACTTATTATGCAATTAGCAATTAGCGTCAATTGAAGCCAAGTCCGATTCGAAGTCTCAGATAGAATGCGTTTGCTGGCCCAAAACCACTCGACTGGGTCAACCGCTCATCAGGCAAACGGCGGGGCATCCAAGGTAACATCGTCTCTTATATTTTCCATTTCCAGCCTCCAGCCTCCAGCCTCCAACCTCCATCTCATCATCTCCATCGGCATATCTGGCCTTTGTTTACCCACTTTGATGCAACGTTTGTGTTGCTGTCAAACAAATAACGAAACGATTTGCTCATTTGTTGATATTTGCATTTTGCAACGGTCTTCGCGGCAGCAGAAGAAGTCAATGGATGCCTCTCCGCCCCATAAGAACGCAGATCTCAAGTGCGCTAAAGATTTCGCAATGGACTCTGCGATTTCTACGACCTCTCGGGGCTTGAACTCCACACGAGGAAACCACATCGAGTATGTAAGCATTTTCCCCGCTGGATGGCTATGATGTAAATCGTAGCACAAGTCACAGCACATAAATAAACGTATTACATCTCTTTAAATTGGCCTAGGTGAGTTGGTATAATGTCAAATCATTTATAGGTAGTTTCCTAATCAAAACATTTTTTAAATATCTTAACAGAATAACCAATTTTTAACATATTTGAACATTTTTTGGCGGGAACACAAGTCAGAATAAAGTTTATATTATTAGTAAATAATTGGTAATTATTCTAGCTATCTGAATGTAACACTAAAATATAGTTTGTACTTTTAAAACTAAGAATACCAGCTTTAACATAATTATTTTTCTATATTGAATCAAAGGAATGACTGTTTTACCTCAGAAATTAAAAAATTGCTTATAACTATTTTTGCTGTTTTTTTGAGTTTACTCTATACTATTCAAATATTCTTAGGATCCATTTTTCCCCTGTAAGACCAAAGACGCTGCGTCATCGGATAGAAGATCTGTTCAAAGTCCAAAGCGCCCAGCTATAAATAGGCAAACAACTGCAGACTGCAGAAACTGGCCGAGTCTTTGCAGATTTGTAGATTTTCAGCGAAGACTCCGATCCGGCTGCCAGCTGAAAGCAATCTGGCTTAATCATGTGAGAAGCGACCAGGCCAACGAGCAGGGAATGTGGCACCGAAAACAAACGAAAACGAAGAAAAATCGCGGAGAAGAAGGAGGGACTAGAAAAAAATCCAACTGAAATCGAGTTTGGCTCTGCTTAGTGGCCGCGTAACTAAACTTGACTCTCTTGGCCAAATCTCAAACCCAACTCCACTTCTGCGGATCGGGTTCTCCGGCCCGTTCTTGTGTTTCTCTGGCGGATCGCATGACTCAACTGGAGATGGTTGCCAACTGAAAGATGCAGCCAAGTGGAGAGGAAAACGCATTCAAACAGAAGATGACTTCGATTTTTGCTTTTTTAATATAGTTTATTAGTCTAATATGAATGGAAATTTGATCTGCTGACTTCGTATATGAAGCTACTAAAATACAGCATAACATCGTTACTTTAATTTGAAAAGTTAAGAGGTTTAGTTTTTTTTATGTTAACGAGCTTAATGAAGACATGTTGTCAGTCATAAAACGTTCAAAGAAATCCTCATTTTTCGATCGCAATAAACTTAATTTTTATTTCTTGCATTCTTTGCTCTAGATTTTTTTAGATTCGAACTGCAGTGAGCTACATCAATTTCCTTTTCATTTACTGTCATTTTTTGTGTAGTTATCATTTAGACTAACAAAATTAGAAGTACAAAAACCAAGCCCTTCAAAATGCCTAAATCAGTTTTTATTAAAATTGTGAACAAGGAAAAGATGTTTAATATATATTATATGTAATTTAAGGACAAGAACGCGTCATGCCGATCCAAACATTTAATCCTCAAAGGTTTCGCCGACAGAAAACAAAGAACCATTGAGCTTCTATCCCAAAACAGAGCCACCGAAACCCAAAACAAGTTAAGAGCCGCCAAAGTGCGGAAAAGTGTGGAAAACTGAACTGGCTTTTCTGCTGGCTGCGGCAGAGGAAACGTTATTTCCAGGAAATGCACTTAGCTCTTTCACTGCGTCGCGTTTGTTTTTTTCGTTACCCTGCGTGCTGAGTGAAAATTTGAGGACCCAATCGGCAGGAACTTTCTTTTGATCAAGTGAGAAATTGGTGTGCGAAAAACGCCAGTTGGAAAAGCGCACTCACTCGGAAAAATAGCATTTGCGAGGCGGGATGTGAGAACGAAAGCGAAACAATTCCGATCCCAAGATGCCAAAGCCCAGATGCCAGGGAGGCCAGAGAAGCCCATGGAGCTAATTAAGCCGCCTCGCATGAGTGCTGTGTGGTTTTCCACGGGGCCAGAGGTTGGGGGTGGCTCTGCATCAAGGGAAAGCACTAACTGCAACATCAACATCAACATCAACAGCAACATTAGCAACAAGAGCAACAAAGATGAGAAATCGCTGGCTTCCTGGCTTCATGAAGAAATAAGTCTAGAGTGCCAGTTGGGGAAAAACTTGTTCATCTTTGGCTCTAACGAGCTAACGGAGCGACAAGCGGACCAACCGAACTGATGGGCGGACTGGCGGACAGGCAGCGGACGGACGGACGACTGTGAGCGATTCCCCTCAAAACAAGACGATAGGTAAACAAGGCAGCAGCAACAACAAGAGCAGCGGCACAAGTAGCAAATGGCAAGTGCAAGTGTAGCAGCAACGGACTTTTGTGCTTCCTGAAGATGGCCGCGTGATCACGAGATCGAAGGTCTGAGCTGAAAGTCATTAAAGTCGAAATAATATTAGAAACAAATTTAAAATACGTAAAGAAATGGGAAATATAATTTTGTAGTCGCATTTTAGATTATTGATTTGGTACAACGAAATACATCATTCTTGATAAGAACTTTTCTCCAAGGAACAACAAATCCATTAAGTTGGTGTATGGAATACCCGTTTGCAAAACCAAGTTGTCATATGGGATAGCATATGGGATTTCAGATTTAAAACCACCCAGCTAATAAAAGGTTTAGGATCCATAAGAGATTCCACTCACGAATCACGCGGGCCGCCCATTCAAAGCTGATGCTTCATGTTGGTGGCCTCCTGGAGTGGGTGTATAGTATATAGTGGATAATGTGCAGTCTAGTCGGATGTGCAATGTGTGTGTTAGTGCGCCAATGTGTGTGTTTCTGGCCTGGCCCTGGCCAAAACAATAAACAAATAAATTACATGAAAGCGGCTGCCACAGTTTGAATCTCTTCAACAAGATAATCACAATGAAGCGGCACGAAATGTGCAGCAATGTGGCATCCTCATTAACCCTCCGATTCCCCTAAGCCCGACGCAGCCGCACCACGCCGGGCGAGAAAGTGAAAGTCACTGCGAATCCTCGCAACAAACAGAAAAAAGCAGAAGCGGGCAGAAAGTAATTGGCCAGGTCGGCTCGTAGGTTAATTAAAACGCACTTTGTGGCCAAAAGGAGAGAAAAAGATCGCGCTTTTAAGCCCACTCATCATCGGATATCTAGCCAGACAAATCGATATGGTACGAAATGTAAATATCCCAGTGACCACAAAAACCGCAAGATACGCATCCGCGAGATGCCTTTGAAATGTCTAAGACAAATTAATTTGCACGAGCATTAAGACCGCGCACTTTTCACTTCTTCCGCAATAAACAAATCGCTGGCGATTTTTCCCCTGACAGTGCGAGCGGGAAAGTATAGAAAGCTGCTCAATGAGAATCAATAAATTTGCTCAGGCGGCAGTGGCTGCCTCTTAAAGCCTGATAACTATATTTAAGTCCATTTTCCCCCCATTCTTTTCCCCACCGCCCAAAGGCTTTTGTGGGTCAGTCGATCAGGCGCAACTCGAGTTGGAAACTTCCATGTAGGAGGCTTCTAAAAGCGCATCTGAATTCGAGGCTGTTTTTAAGTGGTATTGGTGGGCTGGCCAATTGGGTCATCAGCCCATGGGTTGTTGCCCCCATCTGCTCCGACCAACCCCACACACTTCCCACCCAGAACTCGAATTCAAATCTACACTTTATCAACAAATCGCTTGCAAAACGTTGGCGCGAAACGACGGGATAATTTGCTCGACCATGGAATTACCCATGACAACAAGAAGGAGAGATTCATAATGTCAAACAAAGTGCTTAATGATAGATTAAAGCTTTCAAAACATAAAGATATCATGGTGCTTTTAAGATGATTGAACAAATTAACCAATTATTATTTTTTAATCATTTGGGTTGAGGTGAGCTACATTTATTTTTACCAGCAGTTTTGAATTCTACTTTCAATATTCAAAAACAAACATCCTGAAGTTATTTGTTTCGCTAAAATTCTGTTCCCTAAATAAACATTGGCTAATATATATTTTGATGATAATTTAGCACCTTTACAATTTTTTTAATACCCGCTTCTCGTAGTGTAAAATAGTATACTCGATTCGGTGAAAAGACTTTGTATAAAATATATATATTCTTGATCAGGATAATAGCCGATTCAGTCCACATAATCTGCATGTGATGCATAATCCAAAGACATAGACGCAGCGAAAGTTTGTTGTTACACGCCCACAAACTGCCCAAAACTGCCACGCCCACACTTTTGGAAAATGCTTTGATATTTTTTTGATTTTATTATTTGTCTTTCCAATTTCTATCGATATGCTGAAAAATTGTTCTTTCTCGTTCGCACTCCCACTAGCTGAGTAACGGGTATCTTATAGTCGAGGAACTCGACCATGGCTTTCTCTTTTGCTTAAACTAAGATTGTATCTCACGACTTAAGCTGGTGCAAGGAATTGACTTGATGGATCTATAAATATAGAACCTTGTTGCAGTCAAAGGTTATTAGCAAGAATAAATGCCAATTTTGACTTAAATTAACATCAATCTGTATTGAACCTACAAAATGATAAAGGCTTTAAATATTTCCAGTTTTACAGTAAAATTGACGGACTTGCAGAACTTTCGGAACAATTGGCGTGACTCAAAGGGGTTAACTGATACCCCTTTCGTATCTTACACCTTGGCGAACACTTTCCCTCCGAGTGCCCACATGCAGCACATTAAATGGGCATGGGTATAGTATGACAAACCGAATGAGTGGCCACTCGGATGCATTTTGGGCCCGGGCCACTTGGCCTCGACGCGTGGGCATGACAGGTTGGGTTAACTGAGTGCAGAGCCCAGAACCGGCGTCAACTCGGACGACTCAATAAACTAGCTCTTTGTTGGCTTATTGACAGCGGGGCGCAGGACAGTCGCACATTCTGCGATTGTGCAATGGGTGGCACATGTGGCACATTCCGATTCGTGGCAAGTGGCAAGAATCTGGGAGATCGAGACCAACTGGCAGCTGGCCGGCAGACCTTGCCGAAACGGTAAATGTCGTACACAGAAATAAATATGTGTTTGTATATTGCTTTTAGTATTAATATTAAAGTTTAGTCCAGAAAGCTTGACAACTGAAACTATAAACATTTTAATTGTACAAATGGAAAGTTATAGAAAGAAAACAACACATAAAGGAATCAAAATTCTTTTTCTTTACAGATTGTATCTGCTTAAGAATTAACATACATATCTATAAAATCCTTAACTGTAAAGATACATAGGTGTTTTAAAATGAATCTCATAACTGTAGGATAATTTTATCAATCTAGCTTATGACCGAAAATATAGAACTTTTTCATTAGGATTACTTGACAAAGTAGATACTTCTGTTTAGGAAGCCAGAATTATTGGATTACTAGTGCTGTTATTCCAAAACCTATTTTATTTTTCTATTTCATTTTTCCCAGTGGTATTAAAAATGTGTAGGTTTTTAAGAGGGCAACTGTGGCGGAAACAGGGGGAGTTAGGGTAACATTACCGGAGGCCCACATTGACATGCTCTGAATACTGGGATCCAGCTCATTGTTGTTGTTGTTTTTAATGCCGCATGTGGCACTTGCAGCAGCCACCACAGTCTTGAGAATGGCATTTTGATTTATTGGCTAGTTCCAGAGCTTCGATTGCATAATCGCCGCCAAAAAACTTTTGCGACTATAAAACTATATAAAACAGCATTTGGCTGGAGGGGAAGCGGCGGGGAATCCGTTCATTTTTTCCCACAATTTGCAAACAATAATGAAAACCCAGCTCAGCGGCTGCTGCCCGACTACCTGGCTAATTAAATCAAATAAGCCAAGCAAGCGTATTAAAAATGCAGGCAGCTAAAAAACTGAAAAACGCGAGCAGACAGGCAAAACAAATAAAATTGGGAAATAACACATTAGCCATATAACACGTCGAACGGTTAATGCTCTCGCTATGGGAAGGAAAAAATATAAAAAACATTAGTTCACTAGCCAGTTCATTAGCTCCCACCTAGAATCATTTTCCTGGAAGACCATTAAGATTAATTCTTTGAAAATATGGGTGATGCTTTCTATAATTACAATCAATGCTCGACTTGAAAACAGAAGTATGTAGGATATTTGTAAAAGACTTCAACTAAGTGATGTGTTATTTTAAGATCTTTTTGTAATGTTTGTTACACTACTGAACAAAATCTTTGAGATACATTTTCCCACCAGCTCCTGATACTGTTATGGGATTTTCCAGAGGTTTCCTCTTTCCCCAAACGAAGCCAATTCCGCAGCAATTAGACCCGGCCAAAAAGGGCATCGCAACAAGACGGCAGCAGCGGCAAATAAAAAAAATTAAACTCGGCTGCATGCCACAAGTGGCCAAAGTGCTTCCAGCCGGCCGGCAACGACCGATAAGAGAGCAACAACTGTGCAGCAGGCCAACAAGACAACAGAAATATGGTCACAGCGGCTGCAACAGCAAACTGCAACCGAAGTGAAGCGGGCTAACAACAAAATTGGCAACAAAAAGGCAACCAATTAAGGCCAATTTAGTTGCAGCAACGCCAAGCGGCAGCGACACAAGAAATAATCAGTGAGAAAACAGCAACCAGAGCAGCAACAACAATATCGCAGCATGCAAATGAGAGCAGCGACCAAAGTAACTCGATACAAATTTTGCAAAAAGGCCACAGCAACGGGTAAAAAATTATGTATGTGCAGGTATTTGCAAGAAATTTGCACTTTTTTTCTGCACCGCTGGAACTGTGAGAAAATATGCAAAGGAAACTGAAACGGAAAACTCTGAGACAGTAAAACATCCCTAGAAAGAACATTAGACGACGAACTTATTGGAAGTGCAGTAAAAGCTTGAACAAATTATATCACCTTTGTAGACATTAGATTATATTTTGAAAAATATCCAAACAAGTAAATGTGCAACTAATTCGAAATTTGTATTACAATATATTTATGGATTTTGTATGGTACCTATATAAAGTGATATGCTTTTCAAAATATTTCTGTTTTAATGATCGGTTATGGAATGTCCACTACATTTCAAACTAGTTACATGGTGTCGTAAAAAGCGAATCAAGTTCAGTTTGACTTATTTGTATCAACTACCACTCATGTTTGTGGCTTTGAAAAAACCAAATTAATTAAAGTTCGTTAATATATTGTTTGAATTTCTTTTAGTGAAGAAATACTAAGCTCGTACTCCTTTAAAAGCAAGTTCAACAACATTGGCCGATCTTTAAAAATACTTTATAAATGAAGCACTGAATATAGCAGGAATAAGCAGATTTCCGCATTTGGCATTTCCTTTTTCATTTGTTAAAATTGTTATTGTAATTTTATATTTTAATATTTCCTTGCGTCTATTAGTTACGTCATGTTATGGGCAATGTTGTCGAATACGTGTTATAAGTATTTCCTTGAAAATGATTAGCACCCTAGCTACGTTCTTCTTAAAGAAGTTAACCCGTAGTTTCATTTTCTTGTTGCGGCCTGTCCACGATGAGTGACAAGGAGGGGTATATTAGCGGGGGAGCAGGCGATGCTTGAAGAATGAGACAGACAGCTTGGAGCTGTTCTGATTTCGAATATTAATGATTAATGCCGCCCGATGACAATAAACACTGTGTCAGGTTGCAGATGCAGTGACATCTTTTAACCGCCGACAAGAGGAAGCGAGATAGAAGATGTGTGAGCGAGAGGGGCATACTGGGCTAACAAGGTGCTCGCTTGCATTAAACCATTGTTGGTTTGTTGTTGCTGTTTGCTCAGCCCAAGGCGGCCCATTAAAAAGCTTAGCAAGCAGCAAGTGCCGTGACCTTTTTCCCTCAACTTCCAGTTCTTTTGGCTGCCTTTGTTTTTTTTTATTTCGATGATTTCATTGTAGCTGCTGGCTTTTTTGTTTGCCTTTTTTGTTGTGCTCAGTGGCCGCAACCGAACCTAATTGCACCATCGGCCGCAGATCTTCAGTACACAATGAAGAAAATAGGGATCACCCAAAGTTGATATTTGCCAAACTGGTTTTAAATTAGCTAAATACTTATTTAATGCTCTTAAGCCAGTCATTGTGGGGATGCACTTGAAATTTTAAACGTAAGCCAGCTTAAAATAGAAGGTGTATTTTTAAAAAGATTTTCAACACTAACAAATTTCTCTCTTGAAATGTTGTATGCATATGAAAAGCCTTGTATATAAAAAACATGAATATATTTTAAAAGTTAATTTGTGTATATATGTATAAACGAATAAAAAAGAGGAAACATGTTCTAATCTAAACATCTGTTATACTTTTATAATATTAAAAAAAGAGAAAAAAATCCCTATCCAAGAAATGTCGAGCTGATAGACTTCTTTCGAGAAATGTCTTATTTTTGGAAGTGTATTTTTTGGGACCCCAAATAATAGAAGTCTCGAGCTGTTGATGTTGTTGTTTAAGTGTGTCTTAAAGTGCATTATCTTTCTTTTCGCCTTAATCAATTGAGCCAGATCACACACACACATACACTTTTAGGTTCAAAACATGCACACACCCACATGCAGGTGGCAAAAACTCCACCTCACAACCCGTTTTTTCTTATTGCGAAGAAAACTACTGAGCTTTGCACACACTTCTTCACTTTCTTCTTGTGCGTGAACGTGTGTGTGTGTGTGTATGCAGCATCAAAAAGTAACTGTATCTCATAAATACACATGTACACATTTTTACATACATACCTGTCCAGCGAATTAGCAATGTCGCATACAAAAAATATGTGTCGCTTTCAATTTTGCAATTGCAATATTGCAGTCTCTGAAATGGAAAACTCAAAACTCGAAGTTAAGCCACCGGCTAACACACACACATGCATTTACATAGGATCCAAACAAACACACACCGCGATAATCAGAGGTAAACAAACGAGGAAAACTAAACTCGCGACGCGAACGAAAAGCACTTGCGTAAATATAAATATTGGATGGTTCGATTGGAGAAAAGCGAGGGCCAAAAACCAAAAACGCGACTCGTGTTCTCGTACGGAATGAGAATTATAGAGTCTCGTCTCGTGCGCTGCGAAGTCCAAAGACGATCTGAATCGCGAACGAGATACTATATCTGAACTTCACTTTTCCCACACAGCATTTCCTCTGCCAGCTTCGTTTGACGCAGACAGTTCGCTTCGAACTTGTTGTGCCCGCATTATTTTAAGTTGCAGCGTTGCATCAGAATTAGTTATGTTGGCTAACAGAGTGTGACTGTACTTTGTAGCGAGCACTTTTATATACCGAAAATATACTGAAATTAGTGGCTCAGCGCCAAACTACAATTGTACCGTTATTGTTCAACGAAACTGAATAATAGAATTTTTTTGCTAATAGAATTTTACTTTTTTATTCCTTACAATTGTTGAAAAGGGATTATATGGGAGCTTACACAAAATGTATTATATCATATAAGCACGTACTTTGTGGATTTTATGGATTATCGAAAATATTGGCGTCAAATGTTATATGCGAATTTGTTATATATAAACAACACAACAAACTTCTATCAATTATTATTTAACTTAAACCCTTAAAATCCCTGATTGAAGGACTTTAGTGTGACCCTAAAATACTGCGCAGTTGTCAGTGCTGCAAAGCTCCGGTTAAAATCGAAAGGCGATAGACAGTGGAAAATAACGAGACAGCACCACCCCACCACCCAACCGCCCCCCTAAACAACCACCCAGTGGCGAAAAATCATCCGTAGCTGAAAACTGGAACGGAAAACGGCGAAAATATGCTCAAGTCGGAGGTTCAGCACCAGTTCTGGATCACCAAGAAGGTGGTGCAGCGCAAGCTCGGAACGAAGGAGGACAAGCACGTAATATCCTCGGACGCGGAGCTGGATTCCAAGATCGAGGTGTTCAAATCGATATCGGACACCAGCTTGAACCTGTGCAAAATTATTGACCAATACCAGGAGCGCCTATGCATCCTGTCGCAGGAGGAGTGCGTGTTCGGCAGGTTCCTCAAGGAGGCGGGAAAGCGGAGCAGAACCACGGGCGGAAGTATCGCCCACACGGCCAAGGCCGTATCCTTCGCTGGACAGCAGAGGATGTGCGTGCGGGTACCGCTCCTGCGGCTCCAGCACGAAGTCGATGTGTTTCGCTGCCGGGCGGTTAAGGACACGGAGCAGACCCTCCAGACGATGGAGAAGGAGCGCACGGAATACCGCGCCGCTCTCTCGTGGATGAAGTCCGCAAGCCAGGAACTGGATCCCGACACGGGCAAGGGTCTGGACAAGTTTCGCACGGCGCAGGCCCACGTGCGGGTGGCCAAGCATAATTTCGATGGCTATTCAATGGATTCCATTCAGAAGGTGAGGGTGGTTCTCAAGGACTTACATTTGCATCAGTGTATATCCAATGTTATATAATTTAATTACCATTAATCCTTTCCAGATTGATTTACTAGCAGCTGCCCGCTGCAACATGTATTCCCATGCTCTGGTGGCCTACGTCACGGAGTTAAAGAACTTTGCCCAAAAGGCCGCCTCCACATTCCAGACCATATCCAAGGCCTTGATTATAAAGCCCAAGTACGACTTCTGTGTGCTAAAGGAACTGTCCCAAAATGAAGGATCCACCGAGGAAGTTCCGCCAATCGAAGCTGTGGATAAGGACCAGTCGTTATTCTTTGCTGTAACTTCATATCCATGAACATTCATTCAAGAATTCATACTAAAAGGGCATTTCCTTACAGAACGACTACCAGGATAAGCTGGAAACCCAGCCGCAAGCAAAGGAATCTGAAGAGGAAAAACCAAGTGCACCTGCCACTGCCTGCGGCGACAATGAATCCTTGCTAATTGAGCTTTCCAAGCAGCTGGAGGACAGCCCGCTTATTGATGCGCCGTTGGATGAAGAAATACCTGCCCAAAATAGCAGTAACAAGCTATGGTCGCGCTTGTTTAGCCAGCAGAATCAGCAACCCGTACCGAGCCAAGTAGCCATGGAATCCAAGGCAAGTGGAGGTGGCGCCACCGCGGCTCCCAGCAAATCGCAGTCCACCAACAATCCCTGGCTGGATCTTTTCGCCGACTTGGATCCGTTAGCCAATATGCAAGCCTTCGATTTGAAATTGAGCGGCGGGCGCAGTGTGACCGAGCAGACCTGAGCAGACTACCCTCCCGTACAGATTATATTTATGGATCTGCGTATACCTGTGGAAACTAGCTAGTCAAAATGGAGATACTTTGGATGTAACTTTTCGCTAAACGTTCAAAAACTTTTTATTTTTTATTTAAATAAAATTTATATGGGACACAGCAGCTAGAAGTGGATGAGGCGGACGAGTGGCAGGGAAAGTGGGAAGTGGGGCAGGAGCCCCACTCATTTGACCGCCGCCTGTGCCTCCTTCTTGGAGTTAACCAGCTCGACCAGCTCCTTGACGCGACGCAAGCAATCCTTTTTACTGCGATTCGGTATGCAGGCAGCGATGCAATCCCAGCGATCGGGTGTCGTCGTTGGATAGGTTTTAATGGCTTGTTCGAGCAGGGCTTGCTCCTCCTTGGTCCAGGTCTTGGAGGCAGCACCACCGCCTGACCCATTTGTGGCCTGAGCTGGGGCTGCTGCTGCGGGGGCTACTGGAGCAGGAGCTGTTGCCGTTCCATTCTGCTTGGCCGACTGATTGTTCGACTTATGATCTACTCCGTTCTGTTTCACGTTTTCCTTGCTCGCCTGTGCAGTCGTCTCCTCGCCTAGGGTTATATCATTACAGGTCTGAACATCTTTCTTGGACTTCTCAAAGCTGGCAAATGCCGCATCGTTGGCTTGGGTCTTCAGGGAGCTCTTCGAATGATCTGTGTTCTGGAGCGCCTTGGCTTTGTTAAGCACATCCCTGGCATTGACCAGCACAGTGTTACCCGGACTATGTTGGTTGATGAACGTGGCTATGACATCCCAACGCTGTGCAGTACCAGCGGGAAACAGATTAACCGCCTTGATAAGCAACTGCACGTTTTCATTGCTCCAAAGCTCATTCTTCTTCACTTCCTTAACGCCTTTTGGCGTGACGCCCGTGCTGGCGATCTTCTTGGTCTGTGTCTGGTTAATCTCCTCCAACTCGGCAGCTATTTTCTGCTCGGCTGTTTGCAGGGCTGCAACAAACGACTCACGGCCTTTTGTTTCCATTGCCTTATTCAGAGCTTGCAGCTCTGCCAGATTAAAAGTCTCGCAAATCTTTTCCGTGCCCTCCATATGCTTGAGTTGATCCTTATCGTTCTTGGCATAATACTTGCAGTCCTTGACCTTGTCGCGCAGTGTTTTGCGCTCCTTCTTAAGCAGCTTTTTTTGCTGCTCGCGTTCGATGCGGATCTGCTCGATGCGTTTCTGCTCGGCCTTTTCAGCCTTCTCTTTGGCCAAAGCCGCTTCACGGATGGCACGATCAGCTTCTGCCTTCTGGGCCTGGGCGGCGTCCATTTTAGCTCGCTTGGCCGCAGCCTTGCGATCCTTCTCCTCCTGCTTGAAACGCTGAATCCGCTTGTCATTGTTGTAGGCCAAATCGACGAGCGCCCTGATGCGAGACATTTCCTCCTTCTTGCGCTTGATCCGAGCCGCCCTGTTCTCCTTTTCGATCCAGCGACGCTCGTCACGGTCCTGACCCTTCTCCTTGTCCTCTTCGTCCAAGTAGCTGAACTCTCGCCATGACTTAAAATCGTACCAGAAATTGTAGAACCGCTCCACCTCCTCGCGTTTGGCGTCCACCTGCCCGAAGGCGGGGACATGCGGCTTTTCGCTCCAGCGCCCGTTAAGTGTGAAGAATTTGTTCAGGACGCCAAAGAAGTCGTTATCGATGTCGTTCTGAGAGGGCAGCGAGTCGTCAAACTCGGGATCCACTGAGTCAAAGCTGCGTCGCGGCTTGGATGTGCCTGGAATGCAAGATTAAGTATTAGGTTAATTTTCCTGTTATCCTGAAATACCTATCTATATTGTTCAATTATGTTTATAATTATTACAAGTGAGTATAGCAACAAAACAAAAAAAGTGAAAATTTGGCAATTCGTTATAAAGAATTTCAAAGCAAACAATTAGTCCTATTTTTAGATATACAAAAATAAAGCTTCAAGTTTTGCGTCTTAAGACTATGGCAACAGCAAACGAACGAATTAAAAGCGACAAGGAATATTAATTAGTTAGGTACAGGTACTTTAAAATCTTAATTGATTATTAATATCAACAGGATTGTAGGACATCATCATGTTATATAACTCAAGCAAATTCTCTTAAGACTAATATCAAAGTATGCTTAGCAATCGCGTTGCAAGGCAACTCCAAATCCAAAGGAATCCCCACAAGGACCCAGCAATGACATCTCCCAGACACCCACCTAGTATCTCGTAGGCTTTGGTTATGCATGTGAAGTAGTCGTCGTCCTGGATGACTTCCTCGCCCTTGGCTTTCCGCTTATCGGGATGATGCAGCAGGACCATGCGTCTATAAGCCCGTCGAATGTCATCCTCGCTGGCTTCGTATCTAAAGGGATTGAACCGACAACACAGTATTAGTTGGGGAAGGCCGTCAATTATTGATAGGAACTGAGCCGAACACATGGAAACGACCACCACGTGCTGCCGCCGCACTCACCGGAGCTTGCCCAGGCCAAGAATGGCGTAGTGATCCTGGTCCTTCCACTCCTTGGGATCCAGCGACTTCAGGTAGCTGATGTCCACCTCCTCGCCAACGCCCTCCAACTTCTCATCGCTTTCGCTGCGCTCCACGCCGCCGGGAGCTAGAAATTGGCGCCGTTGCGCAAAGTAAGCCAAGCCAACGCGCTCGATTTTGCGGCGAACGACCTTGAGCGGCAGCTGCACCTCCACCGCCGTCGCTACCGTACCGCTCGTCATCTCTGGTCAGGTCAGCTGCTTAATGGGCATTCACCGCCACTCCTGTGGGCACTCGTTTACTCTAAATTTGGCGATCCGCTGCCTTCAAATCGTCGAAATCAAGTTAATATAATCACACTTTTCCGCAGCACCGCATGTGTTTCGACTAGAGGTGGTGAAACATCGATGTCATAATCGATTGAACATAGATAGTTTCCAACTCTATTTTTGACAACTGTAATCGATTGCAGCAGACTGTATCGATATTGCCGAGTGGTAGTGTTGCCAACTACTATTGCTGAACACCAATGGCAACTATCGTATTGGCTTGGCGCCCAAGTGTGACCGTGCCACAACGAACGGTTCATTTTGAAATATTTATTAGGCAATTAACTGCTTGCCCAATTTACATTAACAAATAATTTTCACTGCGAAGATTTTGTTATAAGCATCATTAAAAAAGTAAGAGTGATACAGTTGTTAGGAAAACGCCTTTTTATTTTATGATTATTTTAAATGATAACTTGCTGTAAATTCCAAAAACCATTAATTTGACCTATCACATTTAATTTTAACGAACTGTATCATTACAATTAAAGTACTTAATATGTGTTGGCTGTATAGTAATACATATTTTATTTTCCAGAATTAATTTCACATATCAGTAACACTTGTCCGCCCCTTTACATTTAGATGGTCGTAAAATATTTTACAGATAAGTATTCTTACTTTATTTACATTACAGCTCTTTTATCAAAAGAAACGGTTGGTACATCGAATATTTGATTATCTATTGATAAAATTGACTACTAGTACTAGAAAAATAATTGGTACATATTTTGGTTGAATTGAACAAAGCTAGTAGGTTCATTGGCATTTCGTACGGTTGGCTTTTGTGGAAAGATCCCATTTCTTACTCTAAACAGATTTCAAACGCACACATAAAACGACAATTCTTAAGTTTAACGACTAGATTTGTGCTGAGATAATGCAAGACTTACAATTATGTGATCTACAACGTCAGGGATTGTGATTTAAAAATTCTACTAAGTAGCTCCACCGTCGTTCTCAATTTCCTCTAGTGTTAGCCAAAAACATTCGATACTTGTGCCGGCGTAACTCCATTTGTATAAAATCGCTCCAAAAATAAATTCATCAGACACTTTATTGGCTTGAGATCGACTTAGACCCAGTGAGTGCGCGTACTCGGCTATAACGCATCGTTGTGGCTCTTCGATATCGTCGTCTCGATCTGGTCGATCCGTCGGAACGAGGGCATATAGCTGGAGCTGGCTTGGGTGACTATCGAGTTGTTGGAGGAACTCTAAAACGTGGAGTAAGAAGAATAATTTACTACATAGCATTGATTCGTAGGATTGATTATCTAATGTCAAGAATGTTCGAATTAACTGAAATCACAAAAGCCGCTTAAATAATATTCCAAAATGTACCTTTTTTTGTCTGTACGAACGTCCCCGGACACGGGTTGTATTCCGGCGCACTGGGTTGACCGTGGTGGACTTCTGGGACAACCGGACCGAGCTGAAGGTGCTTCCCCGATGTCCTCGGCGGATTTGCGGCGAAGGAGTGCCCGTGGCTGAAGTACACAAATTGAATTGAAGGTTTAGGTATCCTAAATATTGGAACCCGGTTGGAACTCACGTGTTCCGGCAATGGCTGTGCTGCGTTTGCTTGCCTGAAGCATTCCGAATACCACGGCACTGAATGATCCATGATGGGAGGTCTGCCGCTGGAGATTGGGGGTTTGGGCCAGGGGAATCCCGGCTGGCAAGCGAACCGGTGAGATCAGCTGGCTCTCCGATATTCCCTTGGGATGCACATAAAAGGTGGTCATCATGCCCTTGCCCTTCACAGCGATTTCACCACGTTTCTGCGGGATTGGGAACAAAATGTACAATGATTTCGGATGGGTAAAAAGAAACCCACATACCACACACGTGTAACCTCTTGAGCACAGCAACTCCGCCGTGTTCTCCGGAACCTGAACACGCCAGTTCTCGCCCGTGGAGTCCATTCGTGAAGCCACATTGACCGTATTGCCCCATATATCGTAGACCGGTTTCCTGGCTCCAATCACGCCACTTACCAACGGACCACTGCAGATGCCCACACGCAGCTGGAAGTTGTTGAATGCATCCCCGTTGATCTCCTCCAGCTTTTGCTTCATGGCAAAGGCGAACTCAACCAGGTCACAGACACTATCCTCGGAGGTCTCGCCGCGGAGTCTAAGATGCTCATGATTTAACCCCGCAGCCGCCATATACGTGGCGCCCACTGTTTTGATTTTCTCCACCGATGCGAATCTCGGCTCCTCCAGCAATTCATCAAAGTCACCTGATTTGATTTGCGCCGTGCGGCATCATTAGACACGT
Organism: Drosophila erecta; assembly: GCF_003286155.1. Lineage (NCBI taxonomy): Eukaryota > Metazoa > Arthropoda > Insecta > Diptera > Drosophilidae > Drosophila > Drosophila erecta. Next base: position 21,110,353 of record NW_020825198.1, read on the forward strand.
GCAATCGGAAGACAATGCTTAATCAATCAACTCACAGATAATTTCGTTCAGGATGCGAATGCAGGCCTTGCCATTGTCGATGTCCTCGGAGTAGAAGTCCTGGAAATTCGGAATGGACGCGAACATCACGCCGCAGAGGTTGTGCATCTTGGAGTAGAGCTCGTCCGTGTGCTCGTCGGAAAGGTAATAGGTGGCCACATGGTCCGGCAGGATGTTCTGCAATGAAATGGTTTAGTTCATGACACATATAAATAAATAGGGTTACATTTTCCCCTAGTGATTTATTGGCTATGATCCCTGTTTGCCCCCGTATCGGACCAAATCTCCTACCTTAATTAATGTGTCATTAAGCGCGCGATTGGACTTCATGTTGGTCAGTTCACGCTCGGCCTGCTCCTTCCATATGAAGTCTAGGCGCGAGGTAACCTGGGGAATCGAAATGAGAAATGAGCCGCAAGCATTGGGCGCACAGCATTGGTCCTCTTACCTCCACCAGTCTAGCATGGTAGCAGACCATCACCAGGAACGATATTAGAAGTATCAGCATTTGGACTCCCAGGGGCATGCCCATTTTGGAGAGCTCTACCAAGCGGAAAGTGTCGCCGGAGCCGAACTTCATCATGATCAGAGTGGTGTAGAAAGCTACCATGCTCAAGGCCATCAGAGCCTTGACCAGGTAGTAGAGCTTCAGAGCGGTGGCCAAGGACACCAGGCAGAGCACCCAGGTGAAGACCAAGTACTCCGGATGGGCGCACTCCCCCTCCACGTCCGAGGAACTTTGCATCAGCGAAGGCTCCGAATAGCTGAGGTTGCTGAGGGAAACACTGTGCCCATTTGTGGTCACTGTGTAGGGCCGATGGGATTGTGGCAGTGGAGGGGTCAAATTCAAAGTGATATCCAAGGGAGTGGGCCCTCCACTGGCCGGCGTGCTAATTGTGATATTGTGATGGATGGTGGCCGACAGATAGACATTCAGCTTGAACTCCTTCTCCGCCGCGGAGCTGTTGCTGTATGGCGGCATCATGCGCAGGAATCGGGAGTGCTCGTCGCCGATGCCTATGTAGGTGGACGAGGGACACAGGACCAGTCCAATGGCACTCAGCATGCACATGGACACGATGACGCCGCAAATGAACAGCGTGCGACGCTGCCGTTGGTGTACCAATTTCGCAGAATTTGTCTTCAGGCAGCGGGGTAAACCTAGGGAATAACGTTGGAGGGTTTGCCAATGAGCTGCTGCACACTGAACTTGGGCAGTTTATGGTTTTCTATTAATGCCCACCTGGAAACTCCTCGGCCATGACCAGGACGCAACAAAAAGTAAGAATTACGGTGCCCGCCGAGAGGCAAATAATAAGACGCGTGCACCGCGGAATGATGATGACCTGGCACAGCACCATAAATATCCAGATGACAAACACACACAGCATATTGGAGCTGAATGGAGTAGATGGGAACGGCACCAAGTGGCGGGGGAGCAAATCAATTAGCAACAGTTCATTAATTAAGCGAGTCCGGGCCTTTGTTGGTTTTCCATTAACAGGCCGCATACGCACCGGAACATATCCTCCCGCAACTGGCAGAACTTCTGCTCCTGGCTCTTGTCCTTGAACTTGAGGGTCCAGGGATTTAGGTACTCGCGTCGGATTTCCTTGTTCGAATTGATCTGAATGTTCTGCTCGATGAACTCGTCGATCTGGATTTCGGGTAGTCAGGTTGTAGAATCAGGGGACTGCAGCTCAACTCCACTTACCTCCTCATCCAGAACCGCCACCGAGACTCTGTGGTCCTCCTTGGTGTCAACCAGTATGGAATCGGCACGATTGAGTCCTTCCTCGGGACTGTTAAGCTTTTTTTGCAAAAATAATGAGGTTTTAGTATGAGTCGTTTTGTAAAATTATTGTTTTATAAAATTATTATTCAAAAAAGGAGTCTCACATTCTTGAATGGAATCTCGGGTATCCAGTCGGTGGTGGACTCATCCTCAATGATCAGACCCTTGCCGTCGATGGCCTCCGCCAGGTTTTGAATGCTAGTGGCTCCGTTCCTCGGTCGCAGCTGCACTTCCAAGGGAGCCGACATCATGGCCGTGGGCGAGGACACGGTGGACATGCCGCATGGGCCCGTGCCACCGCCTCCGGCGCCACCTGCACCTCCCATTACGCCACAGCCGTTCCTAGTCCTGCGACTGTCCATGGCCACGCCCTCGACCACATTGGGCAGGGAGTTCAGGGATATGTTCTTCTTCTGCTGCTGCTGAAGCAGTTGCGTGGGCTGCTGGACGGGCACAGCAATGGTGGCCACGTACTCCAGACTCCGCCCGTCGATGCTGGCGCCGTCGTTGCCCGTCGCTGTGACCCCGCCGATGCTTCCGCTTCCGCTGGCCGAGATTGATTTGGGCAGGGCGGTGGGCGTGGCGGCGGGGGCCGCGGCAGTGGCTACACTTCCCGCCAAATGGGCGCTGCTGCGCGTGCCAAAGCGCCGCTTGGGTCTGTGGAAGCAAGCGATTAACCATCGGTTATTGTCGGTTTTTAATGGGAATGCAGTCGCAGAAAAATGGTAAAACCCAAAATAAAGCTATGAGTAAAGATATTTTCTCTACTAATTAGTAGAAGAACGGCTATTGTTCGCAGAAAAATATACCTTTAAATCAGTTCAGCAAAGAAAGAAATCTTTAAATCAATCTTTACGAATTGCAAACTTTTTAAAAAAGAACGAATAATGTATTACTCAAAAATGTGTTGTAAAAGGGCAGCAAATAAGATCTAAAAAACTAAAACATGCAATCATGAACACATTATAGCAACTTTTTCGCTCTGTGCACTTCACTTACCTCAATGGCTCAGTGCGCTTGATGAGGAAAGTCTTAACGTTCAGCATTTTGAGGTGATTGTCCCGACTGCCACCGTTTCCCGGCTCCACCTCGTAGGCATCGTTTAGGCACTTGAGCGTCGCCTCCGAAATGTGGACTCTTCTGCAGGAGGAGGAGGAGCAGATTCCGAGGGGAGAGCATTAGCAGTTGGCCAGACTTACTTCAGTTGTAAGTTCGGAAATGTAGTTGGTGAAAATTAAATTCAAATATTTGCATACGACTTCTATGAATGTGCGTGGTGATTTGCCCAGAACCGCCCAGCCCTTTGTGCCTTCTTGTGGGCGGTGGGCCCTTCATAATTGGGCCTCCGCCGGGTTCCTTGCAGACTCCCATAATGTTGCTGGTTGCTGGTTTCTGGTTGCCGCCCAGGCCACCATCACATCAAAGCATTTTGCAATAAATTGAGCTTTCATTTGTGGGTCTTTTCATTTCGTTTCGGGTTCTGTGGTCGCTCTGATTTTCCCCATTTTCCCTCATCCGCTGGCGAGCTGTTTCTTTCTATTATTCGGTTTCTTGTGTCTAAACACGCCAGGCTTGCAAATTCCCAAACAATTGTTGCGAGCTACGCAGGAGCCAAATAAAGAGCTTGGACTAAGCCACAGGACCCGCAAATTGGCCAATTAAAACTGTGGCCAGGCTGGGACTGGCATCCAAAGTCAAAGTTATTTGGATTGCGTATAGTTTTACTAATTAATTTAAGACCGAGATAGTGGCTTAGCCTAAGACGAAAATTGTCAAGATGTCCACGCTGCACAGCCTAATGCCTTAAAACCTCAATAAAACGTGTTAAGAACCTACTTGTATTAAAAAACTTTGTTTGATAGATAAATAGAATTTTTACAAAGCAGTAAAAATCATGTCATTTGTCATTTACAACGCTAATATTTTTTTTCATCAAGGGTTACTTAAAGGTTTTAAGTGCAAACGACAAACCAATATGCCCTAGTTATGAGTAGAGCATGTGGCTGGCAACTGACCTTGTAATTGAGTTTAGATCCCTTAGATCCTTTAAATCACTTGCATGGCTAATAACAAAATCATTTATGCGTTAACTACGTACCTAACGTGCATTTAGCCATTTTATTACTTAAATTAACCTGCCAACATTTAAGGCTATTCCCTACATAGGAGCTGGGTATCGGGTTTTGTGAATTCATTAGTGAATTCAATACTCACATGCAGCTACGTGACTGGCTTACTTACCCGGGAATACCGCCGGATTCCATGTGATTCGCAATGATAACATCATTAGACCAGACGTCAAAATGCCATTTCTTGTTGCCAAGAACGCCGCACATCACCGAACCGCTGTGTATGCCGATTCGCATGTTGAGGTCCACCTGCAATTGCGAAACGCACTTCTTAAAATATGCAAAGCACAGCAGGAATATTTCCAGCAGGAAAATACAAAGTACACTTGGAAATAAAGTGTGAAACGGAAAATAAGCCCTGAAGAGGAAATACCATTCAAAATTAATCTTTCTTTAATTTTATTTTTAATTTTTAAATGACAGAATTTCGTGTAGGACGATTGGAAAAGGATCCAAATAGTAAATACATGAATTGATTATATTATTATATATAATTGCATACATTATATTATATTATTTTAATTCCTCGCATTTTACTTTAACTTTAAAAGCAAAAGTATATAAGGGAACATCCTCGAAAATTTCCCAAGAACTGTCATCAGTTCAGTTCAGCTCGGTTCGCAGCCTGAGTTACCCAGTCAATCGCCAGACTGCCGCAGCAATTAAATCGCCGCTTCAATTATGCAACTGCAGGCGGCATAAATCCCCGTGAACGAATACGGGATTCCCCTGTTTTTCTGCGGCATGGCGCACCGAAAAAAATCAATTAAATTCCAGTGCCAAACTTGCCGTATGAAAATTTAACACTCGCTGCTGCTTTCGGGCGACTGTGTCCGTTGCCTTTTGCTCTGTTGAGATTTGCATACAAATGAATTGTCAACACGTCCAATGTCCCTGCTCAACAGCTCCTGCTCCTGCTCCTGCCTACTGTATACTGTATACTGTACAATGTAGCATACTATATACGTGCTATAGACTCTGGCCAGGGTCAAAATGGGGCACTGAATTGTGCAATAAAAAATAAACGAATAGCTTCTCACAAATAGAGAAATGCCAAACGGTTGATACTGAACAAAAGCACTTAGCACTTTTTTGATTTACTCGACTATCAGATACCCCTTGCAGCTAGTGGGGGAGCTGGGAAGAAATTGTCGGCTGATCAAGAGAAATTGTCAAGAAAAAAAAGCCTTTTCAGCTACTGAACTTTGGAGTTGGCTTGTGCAGAATTTTTTTCTCATATCATTAGAAATTGGCAGACCAACTTGGCTAGTAATCCTGATCAAGAATGTATAATCTAACTGTTGCACAGTTTGCTACGAAACTCGTATACCCTTTTACTTTGGGAGAAGAGGGTATAAAGTGGGTCTTAAATATTTCAATTGGGCCGACCAAACAGAATGGAACCTCAACAGATGTCAGTCGGTTTGCGTTTAATGCAGCTCGTAAAAACTATTATTTGTTCGGTGTCGATTTTTTCACGAAAAAGATTTAAATGAAAATGTAAAGGACTCAAAGAAATGATCAAAATGCATTTGTGCAAGTATTGATACATGTGTTGTCTGCATGCTAATTGCGCAAAAATGTCAGATCTGGAAATCCTATGGTTTCAGTACATCATAATATTGTATCTTAGTGAAGAGGAACATAAGTCACATTAAGCTGCTTACTACCAGTATTTTCATTTAAACCCCGCCCTCAAAAGTATGCTACAGCTTAAATGGTTTCCCGCTCTTTGCTGCACCACTTTGCTTGCTTAACTTAAATCATTTAAATAACATGTTGGGGCCACACTTCATTTGATTCGAATCGATGCGATTCGATTCCACTTACGTGCGTGTGCAGGCGCACATCCTTAATGGCCTTTATCATGTGCAGGCCCGTTTCCACGCTGCACACCGCGTGATCCGGCCGCGTCTTCCAGTTGTCGCTCTCGAACTGGGACACACAATAGTAGCAGTCGCCCAGCAGCTTCACACGCAGACAGTGGTTGTCCTTCAGGAAAAGGTGGGGTATTCCAGGGCCAGACACCGAAGAAAGTGTTTAAATATCATTCAAAAATATCATGGATTTGTAGAACAAAATTTAATTTCTTTAATTATCAAGCAAAGTTAAACGTTTTACCTATTTCGTTTTTAGAATAGGTATAGGCATGCTTCGTTATCCTCATAAACAATTTATGCATCAGGAAAATATTATAATTTGCAGCGAATGTGTATTCAATGCTACTTCCAAATAACATCCTATTATGCATATTCAAACATAGTTGCTTTAGGCCATTTATTTTCCTAACTACATTTCAGGTGAAAATTTGTTTTTAAGAACTTACCTCCGCAATGCGATCGAAGCGGGCGAACAGGTCGTTTAAGATTTTCACCAGCTGCTGGGCTGAAGTTTTGCTGGCCAACTCGGTGAATCCCTGGGGCACGAAGAGAAAGGTGTCCAAACTCACACTACAAAGCCATTTCCACACCTACCTTAATGTCGGCGAACAAAATGCTCACATTGTCCATGGGATAAACGTACAATTTGTTGAACTGCGTCTCCACCGTGGGGTCCGTGCCCTTGTACATTTCGCTGCGAATTTGATTGTTCACGATGTTGGGCAGAACTGCGAAAAGGGAGTGGCATTTTACGGAGTGGGCTTAGCACCAACTTGAACACGAGCCAAGCGCAATATATATTCGCTCGAGGAGCCGCGCACTGGAGGCCAAAAGCATCAGCTGCCTGCAGTTGTCAGGCAACACGGAATTACGAAATTACCAGGAAAGGCTGAGGTTTCTTCTACCTGCTTTCTTCATGGAAAACAGTCACTTGGGAGTCCCTCAGAAGAGCGCTAACAACTTGTTAGGAGGGGCATTTGCGCATTTGAAGTTTCTTTTAAGTAAACAGCAATAAAATCTCGAAAGGAATGCAGCTAATATCAATCAGACATCCAAGACGAATAAAGTAGAGCAAGCAACAGGCCATATTTCCATCATCAGATACATTTTCCTAATTAATTTGACTACCTTTCTATATAACTTTCACTCGATAGGATCGGGCCAACGAATTTATAGTACAAATTTAAAACACTGCTTTCAAGTGTAATAAAATCGTTGTATAATCAGGAACTCACTTGAATCCAACAATTTTTGAGTGCGCTGGAGCTCCTTCTCCGATTCCTTTTTGTGCTCCATCGCCTTGTGGGTTTCTATGAATGCCAGTCGTTGTCCGCGATCCGTGAGATACTTTGTGTACATACCGGCCACGTTGATGGCCGTGTAGAGAATGAAGTTGGCAAAGATCTGGAAGAGGACGCACTCGGCATTTATGGTGGCCTGGGGGAAAAAAAGTGCCAGAGAGTATAGCAAAAGTCGCAAAACAATTTCAATTCCGATGGCAGGCCAATTACCTCGCCGTGCTGCAGTTTGATGATGGTAATTACGGCCAGGTGACAGCTGGCCGTGATGGTTCCGCCCACAACACACCACTTTAGAGGCAGTGGCAGCATCGCATATGGCACGAAGATGACGAACAGGATGTACCAGACCAGGTACTCGCGATCCGCGAATCCCACGCCTTGGCCAACGAATCCTGCAAATCGCGAGAGTTGGTAAATCACTGCCACAGTACAGTACAGCATTTACGACTCATCCCGCAGGGGACGCCCAAAAAGGATTAGTCCTTTGACGGTCCACGCAGGTGACGCTTGATTTACGACCACTCACCCTGGATGTTGAAGAGCACCCATGTGCAGACCGCCGCCCAGTGCAAATAGTTGTTGGCGAAGCAGCGCCAGTAGCCCAGGAAGCAGATGGCCATGTTCGCAATCCCACAGCAAATGGACCAAGTGATGGCCGTCGCCATGTTCTGTAAGCAAATTAGGAATAGGCAAGTATGAGAAGTTAAATGCAAAAACTAGGTTACAAGTTGGTTGAAGTATTATTTGAATTAAATGCACGCACCACTTCATTGTCGCTTTCAAGGGAACCCTCTTCACTTCGCCGCATTATCCAGACGAAAGCCAAAACAATTTTTAGAACAAAGTCAACTACGTTCACAATGATGAGGGACTTCTGGCGCTGGCGATGTGTGTAGGTCAGGTAGGATCGTTCCAGGGAGCTCTGCTTGAAGGAGTTGGTCAGCGAAGGACACAGGATTCCCTTGACCACGTTGCCACTCTTGAAGGCGGAGTACATCTCGTTGTTTAGAGGACGCTGCGATTGGCCAGAAACGCTGGCCAGGGAGTTTCCGGACTCCAAATCGTGTTCTTTGGAGGGTCAAAGCAAATGGGAATAATGTGGGTATTAATAACCAGTATGATATGAACTGTGACTATTTTCCATGTGTTTCCCAAATCACTCAGTGAAACCCAAAAATATAGTGTATATATTGCTGGTAGAAGTGCCCTGGTAAAGTCGGGAAGCCAACAGTTATTAGCTCACCGAAATTGCTGTTGCCAAAGATGCTGCAGCTCTCAGTGCGGCGCTTGGGTCCGTAGGCCCGCTTGGCCTCCACAATCCGGACGGACTGCACCCGCAGAGGCGTCTGCTTGGCCACGCCCCCGCGCAGAGGGCCGCCCTGCTGTTTCTTGCGCAAATTGGACAAAATTGATGTGGTGGAGGCACGCAGCGATGGCGGCAGGTCGCCAGTGCCGGCGTCCTCCATTTGGGCACCGTCGCCGGGAAGTCGGGGTATGTTGGACATGTCCGGAGTGGCCATCGCTGTGCCGGCTGCGTCCTGCTGTTTGGTTTTAGCTAGTCTTTAATTAGTCCTAAGTGCGTGGGCGCACATTGACTTACCTCGGAGGACGCGGCATCTGCTGCCACCGAGGATGTGGCCGCTGCTCCATTCCCATTTCCGTTGACCGTAATCTGCTCATCATCTGTGGTCTGCGCAGCAGGATTACTTAGACCCAGTCCATCAGCCTCAGCCCCATTCTCCTCCGCCTCATCGTCATCATCCCCCTCCAGTTTTAGGTCGTCGATTTGCGCCAAGGCGATGGCTCCCTTGTCCACCGCCCGGCGCAGCACCACCCTCTCATCGGGGTCCCCCCTCTCTGCCGGCGCAACTGAATTCCCACCCATGGTGCCGCCTTCTGGTGGCGCCTCCTCTTTCGTGTTGCATCCCCGAGTGAGTTGCATCGAAAACGCCGACGAGGGAGTCGCACTCAACTGGCGCAGGTGCACCTCGTCTGAAACCAGCTTGTCGTCGTCCATGTTGGCCAACTGACCCTCCTCCGCGGTCCTGGACAGGAAAGAAAGTTTAATTATTTACATAGCGTCCAAATTCTACCAAATTCTACCAGTATTCGAGAAAATATGCTAAATTGCTTACCTAATTTCTTAATATTTCAAAATGCATTTTAATTGCAAAACAGACAGAAACAAGAAATCGGTGTATGAAAGTGTACTTTATATTTTATATTATGTTTTAATATTTTGCCTTCTATTGAGAAAGAATTGTATGTAATTATGATCCACTTTATGCGCTCAGTGCACGTCAACTTTCTAAATGTACTTTCAATTTCAATATTCCCTTTGAAGAACATCTAGGTTACCAAGAAGATACTTATATATTTTGCAGTAAATATTAAACATGGAAATTGGTATGTAGAACTGTACAGGAATGTATATACTTTATATTGAGGCATAGTCCTTTATTGCGATGCAAACCTCTGACTGAAACTAATATACGGCTTTAATAATGGTCTTCTGTATATACATTTTCAGAAAGCAAGAACAATTTTCTTTTAGGATCTTTAAATTGAAATGCAAAACCTGTCTGTTTCATATTTATTCCCTATGAAGCCCTGCTAAATATTGATTGGCGTAATTAAAGAGCGATTTGAGCTTCTTTAAGCTCAGATGAAGGACATTATGTGGAATTTAAATTAATTAAAGGCTCTACGGGTGGTCCTCCTCTTTGCTTAAGACCATCAATAACTAACAATAGGTGAAAGTCTGTGTACAACAGTCTTAAATGAGTGCCTTTTGTTGGATTTATGGGAAATAGGCGGTCAATATATAAAGTAAGACACTGAAAATTAAATTTGCCGAAATGAAATTGCACGGATTGTGGCATTTAAGTAATTCCTTGATATCAGTATTTATGCAAGAATCTGCCAGGAACAGCCTTCAAATGTCATTGTCAAACACCCTTCTGAATAATTTCATGTTGGCTGGAGTTGTTGTTTATGTTTCGGCTGATAACAGGCCGGATATATACATATGTATATGCCTCTGTAAGTACATTTCAATATGCTTTAAAGCAACATATTTGATATTTAATTCCCGGTGCCGCAGCGGAAACGCAAATGGCAGTGGAAAATGGCGCGTTGGTGTCTTTGTCTTTATTCAAATTGGCAGTGAGACACTCCCACTCACGAGTGCATCAATATGCTTACTTATAGACACACTCCCATTCCATCGCAAAAGAGTCAGGAATTTTCAGGAATTTAAATCCTAGCCAAAGTACAAAATAGGGAAAACCAATAAGTGAGGGGTAAACATGTTGGGAAGCCTTCTATACAAGCCTTATCGACTTGATAACAGGGTTGATAATATTATTTTTAAATCGAAGTTAGCTATTTTCGATTATCTCTATAAATACTGTATGAAGTTACTGATACTACCTGTCGCCCTTAATCCTTCGATCCGTTTCCTTAATACACATTTTTAATGAAAACGACTCGCTTGTGACCTTTTGTATTGCTAAATATACTTGGTGCTATTTATCTTAACGTGATCCATTGGTAACATGGCCTTTGTTACTGAATTGATGACAGGCCTTATCTGACCAAAGAACCTGATGTATTTTTCGACTTTTTTTCCAGACAGCGTGGATTGCGTTACCTTATTTACCTGCCAGCCAATGTGCATCAGTATCTCCCTATCAATAGACCCGCCTAATCTCTGCCAGCTATGAGCAGCTATGAGAAGGGTAGTTATGCTAAGTATATGCTTTTTAAGCCTCAAGCAACACATCAGATGGAATTTTTCGCCTTGCGCAAAATGCAATCAATTTGAACAACACTTTGTGATTCCCAAGTTGTAAAGTTGCGCTTTTTAGCACCTTACGAGAAAATCAACCAACCATTGAGCACTTAACATCTCCGCAGATGCTACTATATGTTTACGCACCTGTAAGATGTTTGGTCCAATAAAAGAGGGTATCACATGCCCGATCGCGCCGGATTATGTTCCGTTTCACTGATTAACACATTGTCACTCCGGGTGCACTACTTTTCGATGAGAAATTCCGCAAGGAGAAGCGCGCAACTGAACCAAATCCGGTTGAATCGAGTGGAGTTTATCGCCAGCGGATGGATGGGTTCGAGATAAACTTCTAATATAATTATCGCGTATATAAATGTGTTGATAATGGCGCAACAATATTCAAAATACAAAATCGATAAATCGAACGCGGGGCAGGGCTCCTCTCGCCCATCATCGTCAGGTTCGGATATGTAAATATGGAACCTATTCCGTGATTCACCCAAGGAACTTTGCACTGTTCTCAATGTTTCTCGGCTGGTCGGCATGTACCATGCAAGTTTGGATCTATCCCGATGGATTTATGGACATATGCTAGGTGCGACTGCTCAACAGGTTTTACTTATTAGTATTATTATTATTTCTCTGCCGCCAGCTATTTTTTCGCGTCTTTCACATCGGACTGGCGTTTAGCAACTGAGCGAGAAAAAGTCGCCATCGCCAATCGCCAATCGCCGGGATATAATATGATACCATCGGGCGCAATTCTGATTTTGGTTTGGGTACTCTCCATATTAGCCATATTTTTCTCTTTCTCTCGCGGTGACGCCAAGTGAAATCAGTTTTGGTCAACAATGTTGCTGATATGGTAATTGACTACAGTTCGCTGCGTTGCCTTGCCCGCGTTAGATGATAATGATAATGATAATTATGATGGGTTCCCGAATGATAATAGGCTATTTCTGTATAAATGTTTGGCAGGACTAAGGTTAATTTTCCGACTTATTAATCATTACAGCCCTGAACCAAACATGTCGCAGCAGTTATAGGACTACATTTCAGTGGGTTCCTAATTTCAACGTTGATACCATTTTCTGAAAACTATGGGTAGTGGAAAGGCAACCCAAGTAAAGCGCCATCTTTGCAACTTTTTAAATTTGCACATATTTTACGATCTGGCATTTCAATTAAATTCCATGTTTAGCTTGGGGCAAGTGAAAGCCATTTTAATTGAAGTGTCCCCTGCACAAAAACATTCGAAATGTTCTAATAACTGTTCAGAGCTTTTTTGTAAAGACGAAACAAGGCTTTCAAAATGGTTATTCCCCTTATTTTTGCCAATTTCCTGGCAAGATTTTGAGGTGCGTTTTTGCACGACGACAGTTCAGATCTAAAATGTCAGATATAAAATGTCAAAGGCATGTCTGCAATGCTGGCTATTATTTATATAGACAAACAGTGGGGATAGTTTCAAGGCCCAATCAGCCATTCCAGCCACCCACTCTTGGCCAAAAGGGCTGGGAGCTCCAAGGAGGAAAGGTAAGGGGCCAGTCCTAGTCAGTCCTTTTTATGAGCTTTTGTTGCCTTGTTGAATTTATGGCCATAAGAAACTTGTTAAAGCACATTATTGGGTGTGTAACAAGTGCGTGTGTTGGTATGTATGTGAGCTTGGGGGCTCCGAAATGGGGAGGAAACAGGGGTTTGGGGCGGCAGCTGCTAAGCTAAGTAGATTAAAGTCATATTTACACGTCTTTGCTACGAGTGTGCACGTGAAAAAAATATTATATTTTGTACGTAGTCCTAAAAGCTTTGGAGCATATAGAACTTTAGAATCTGAATTTGTATTATTGCATATTACATTAAGTATTTACTTATAAGTCAACCTATTTCAGTTATATGCTACGAAAATTGTCACTTAAAAATGAATCTACTCATCGTCGAGTAAAAGGGTATGCTAAACTTGTAGGGATGTTGGCAACACGTAGAAGAAAGCGTTTCCAATCCTATAAAGTACATATTTCCTAGTGTGTCCATCCATCTGCTTTGCTGTCAGTCTGTCCGTATAAACGCCAAGATATCGGGAACTATAAAAACTTTTAGTTTCTGTATGTCATCCATTTCAAAATTACTTCCTTGCCCTCTAACTAGCGGGTATCTGTTAGTCGAGGAACTTAACTATATCGTTAGCCTTGTCTCTTTATAAAATGATTACAAGTTTTATTTACCATATTTAACTTTTTACGGTGTATGTGTGTCTCTGCGGTTTTATTTGAGTTTGTGCTCTGCGTTAAGTGGCAGCAATTAACACTTGACATATTTATGCTTAACCCGAGGGCGCAACGGGCGGTTCCCATGCATTATTGTCATGCCCCGGTGCCACCATCAACTACCAACCAACTAACGCCACCAACTACTTGGCAATGTTGAGCCCTCGTCGATATGGTAACAACAACACCAGCTACAACAACCACGCCGGCCATGTCTGGCCAGCTGCTTAGTTTATTTATCAAGCGATTAAGCCCTTCCGAAAGTGGGCCGGAGGGGCGTGGCTGTAGGCGAACTGATGTGAAAGCACTTCCTCCTGTTTTAGCCGATGTATGTGTGTGAGTGCGGCCAATATTTAAAGATAATTAGTTTGAACTTGAGAGCAAGTTCTCAGGAGGATAGTGATATCTAAACGATTGACCAGAGCATGAGAATAATCCTGGATGTTTAAGGAGTAAATGCCACCAAAAAGGTTATGCACGATTTTTATAAGTCACAACTTTTCCATTATAAGAAACACTTCTATAAATAGTAAAGTATATATGGTATAAAGTATATAACAAATGGCTAAACCATCAATTAATACAAATTAATTAAGATTAAAAACAAGGTTAAAGATTAAAACATTAATTAAAAACAAGAATATAGTGTATACTGTTAAAAATATCGATGTAAAATAAATGGTTATACTTGTATATAACTTTTCCCGTAAATTGCCTCAAAAAGTGCACCTTTTCATAAATTACAGCATGTCATGAGCATAATTATACCAGTTACTCGTCGAGTAAAAGGTATACTATATTCGTTGTAAAGTATGTAACAGGCAGAAGGGGACGTTTCCGACCATATAAAGTATATATATTCCTCCACCCACAATCCGCTCAAAACTTTTTTCACTTTTTTTATATATCTTGTAAATTTCTAAAGGCTAGCCAAAAAGTTTTTGCCCTCTCTAACGCCCACAAAACTCCCACACCCACACTTTTAAACAATTTTGTAGTTATTTTTAATTTGATTATTTTTCCCCAGCTTCTACCGATGTTCCCGAAAAGCTTGAAAGTTGAACTTTCTCGCTTGCACTTCCACTAGCTGAGTAACAGGTATGTGATAGTCGGGGAACTCGACCATAGCATTCTATCTTTTTTATTGATAATTAATATCCGGCACAGGTCAGGGAACGGCAATCATCAGAATGACAACTCAGAAGGCCAAAACAAACGCAGCAGGTGGCCAATTCACCGCAAAGACATCGGCCATTTCTGTCATGGATATGGCCATGTCTTGGGCAACTTCATTTGGCTAAGAGTCTTGGCCCATAAAGGACGCTTCTTCTAGACAGCCAGAAGCATTCACCTACTCATACATATACGCTTGTGCGGGTATGTGAGTGTGTTGGATTTGGGTTAATGTCGACATTGGTCAACATGGGTGTGCAATTGAAAGCGAGCAACAAAGGAGAAAATAGAAAAATTACTCAGCGGCTCAGTTTGGGTCAGATAAATTTAAAGGAGTAACGAAACCCGTAAAAAGGACAAGGGCATGGTAAGAGAATCTTCCGCTTACACCGAAAGAAGAATTCTTGAATGAGTGAATATACTATAATATTAATAAAATAATATTATAAGTAATAGTTATATATAAGAAACAAACAACCGCCAACGTCACTCAAATCGGAATACTTTATCTAAACTTCCAAGCTTGCAATTATAAAATTCCCGATACCTTAACTTTCATACGGACAGACAGACAGCAAAACGGACAGATGGACGGACAATACGATACTATTTCAAGTTCTCCAATGCATTTTACCTGTTCATATAAATATTTTTGGAATTCCAGTAAAATAGGAAATGTATCTCCAATGCTTTTACAAACTTCGTCTTGCGGTGTACTTTAAGTCAGCAGGGACAAAAGAAAGTCGGACAAGTTTGGGTATCAATCTGAATTGGACTGCAAATAAATTCGTCCATTGTTGGCTCGAAAACCTCAGCCGGAACCTCTTGGCGGTTCTACAAAAATACCATTATTATACGATTTCCTCTCGTTCGTTCTTGTTAAGCATTATTATGCAGAAAATGCACTAAGCCAGCGCAATAGCTTTGATGTCCTTTATCCCGCTTTGCGGTTCGAATCAAAGTGCCTTATTTGACGGCTGCCACTGATTTGGGTAAACACACTTAAAAATCAAAAGCAATCAGGACCAGCTTCTGCGGCATTAAGAAAAAAGGCAATAAGCCGTGTAAGTGGCCACTTTTTGGGGCAGCAATCAAGCTAGCAAGAATTTAAGTCTATTAAATTTGACAAGTCGCCTGGGATCGCTTAAGAAAATCCCAAGCCTTAAATCCAAGTACTCTTGACATTTGCCAAAGAAATCTTACAGACTCGTAAAAGTTGCCAGGACATGGCTATTTATGTTTATGGCTTACTAATTAGCTTTAGCCCTGATGCAGCCAAAGTTTTGCTCCCATTAAAAGTCGCACTGTGTAATTTCCACTTCTGCTGTCAGTTTTCCCTCCCTTTCGCGAAAACCCCCGTTCCTGCCCCATTGTTGTTTGTCATTAAAATTCACATTTTATGGAAGATTCGGTTGCCTTTACCTAGTTTCTGCACTGTCGCCTGCGACAGAATTTGCCCCACCTTTCGATGCCGGCCTTTGTTTACTACGAGTGAACAGAAAATTTGCATAGAAAAAGAAATTTGCATGGCATTAAGCAGACGACTTGACGTCCTGACATCTACAGCTGCTGCTACCCGAGGTTGAATTGCCAAGTTCGACAGGATACAGCAAAATATTAGATTTATGGCCAGTAAGCATAGCTGCGAAGGGCAAAAGGCACTCATTTGTACTATTAAGTACTATTAAATGAGAGTTAGCTTGCTGTTTAATCGCATAAAGCTGACTTTAAAGACCACGTTTAAAGGCCAAGCCTGCAATTATTTCCAGTAATTCTACGTGTACTTTCACCCTTTTGAACACAATGTATTCAAAACGAAATCGAAAAGTTGATTGTCTGTGGGTTATTATGAAATTAAAATGCCATAATTCGATTATTCACGAGCGAGCGCTCCTTTACGTTCCTCGTTCGATTTTCCAAAGTGAATTGTCCGTGGCCACGTGGAGTGTGTGCAATTTAACAGACACTTGAATGTAGTAAAATAATGTTTGATCTGCCCACATTTTCTGACATTGTTCACACACTCATTTGGAATCGCTTAAAGGTTTTTTCCCCTCGAACGAGTCTATTGAGCTAAGAACTTGGAGAAGACAGCATATTTGTCAGACGCGACGTCTGTTGCCATAAAGCATAATTGAAATATGAGATTGACATTGAATACCAGTGGCATTGTTGCTATCATCGCCTTTTGTCCCGGGCTTTCATCGGCTACAATTCCAGTCCACAGCAAGTGCGACACATTTCTCGGGGCAGAGCCATTTAATTGATTATTGTAATAGAAGTGGAGCGAAATTGGCGCCTCTGCGGGTTCCATTATCGGCGGCAAACTAAATACAGCGAACTTCTTGGGGCTAAATATTAAAATATTGTATCCTAACTGTAGCGCTACTTGTGTGGCACTAAATGAATAAATGCTTTTATTTCAATTTCAGGCCAACTTTTCTTATTATTCAATGAGGGGGAATAAATTGATTAGTTTCAGAATTTGTGTTGGTTTTTCTGGTGTTCTTTTATTACCTTTCAATTACTTAAGCTTTGTTGTTACATCTTTCGGCGGCAAGCGAATGCAAATGGAGCCTTCTTTAGAATGGCCATCGAGACCACTAACAACCTTTAAGCCCCAACATTGTGCCACACTCCTGGCCAAACTGTCAGCACTCACCTGAGGCAAATGCGCTCCTCCTCCTCCTCGAGTTCCACGTCCATTGTGGCGCAGGATTCTGTCTGCTGCTATGCTAGCTTTTCTTCTTTATTGCTCCCGTCAAGTGAGAGTTTTAACTGCCAATGGCAGCGCCACTACGGAATCCTTGAGGTTGACAGCAGCTTCTTTTGCCGGGCTTGGGCTTAAAGCCAACTCAGAGTGATTTAAGCTGTTGTCGATTTGCCTAATGCCGCCATAGATGCGAAAGAACGAGCCGGGAGGCAATGTCCGTTGGTGACTAACGTGTGCTCCATGGTGCCAAGGAATCCGCAGGTGAATGTGCGCCCGATTTCGATTTCAGAGTCTGTAAGCAGATTGCGAAAATCACATTTAGCTTTCTTAATAAACTGCAGAATCTCTTAAAATACTTCGCCGGAAAGCGGAAATAACACCCTCGTCGCCTCCACACACAACGCCCTCCACGAGTCATTCACATTTAACAATGGCAGTATATAATTTAATAAATAGTTGCAGTTGACAGATTTCAAGTGGGCGTGGGTGCGACGGAGTGGCGAACACTACACGTCATCGGGTCTATAAAGTAACACATACGTATATAGCTCGTCTATATGGGGAATGACGACAAGTGCAAAAGTGTGCACAATAAGTGGCATAAAAAAGAAGCCAAAGGAAACAAAGGAACTGCACGGAGCTGAACTGCTATGGAAGGTTGTATACTCTTCTTCGTAGGCCGTAAAGATAGATATTTGAAGGTATCTTTAAGTTACACATTTGCGTTGCCACTTATTTCTTGCATTTATATATGAGCATCTGTGGCCTTTTGCTGTTAACTAAATATCGAAACTCTACCCCTTTAAAGTCAGTTGCCACTTATTTCTTGCAATCATATATGAGCTTCTGTGGCTCATACCCCTTTATTCTACCCCTTTAAAGTCAGTTGTGTTAGTCCTGTGCAAACTAAGCCCAGAACTCCAGTGCCGGAATCACTCCGGTCGACAAAGAAAACCAGCTAGGGAATTGCGAAATCGGTGCATATTGGTTTGCACGTGTTTATCACTCCTACTTTGCCATTTAAACTGTCGCCTTTTGGTGTGAGTGTCCGCTTTCGGTGCTCTTCCACATAAGGCAAACACTAGAAATGTCAAATGTTTTGCCGTAACATGTGTGCCATGCCCAGATGGAGCAGGATGCGGAGTGGGACGATCCGGGGCGAGGAGCAGGACAGGACGGGAGTAGCAGTCAGGGACATTTGTCGTGCTGTTGGCTGTTTTTTATGTCCTGCCCATTTCCATAGCAATTGGGACACAGGGAAAAATTACCGATTAAAAATGCATCAATCTTTTAGGGAATTTTAAATTCTATACTAAATAAAAAATAATGGAAATCAATCAGCCTACCACCACTTAAAACAATAACACTCAAAACAACAAGGTAATTTAAATAGCTCAAATTGCACTTAGTTTTTTAGTGCTAGTAGTCTAAATATGTTAGAATACTACTGAAGAAGGCCTGATTTCTTCCTGTGCTGCACCATTGAAACTGAAAGCCACTTGAAGCATGCAACACCCGGCAAATTCAATCAGTGCGTGCAACTCGCGGCCACTTGGCAATGCTGTCTGTGGTTCGCCTGTTCCGCAATTGGATGCAAGATGTGGGCAGAATGTCCTGGCGGGTCCTTGGGCAAAGCTTTTATTATTGAGTCATAAAACCCATTTAATGCCGTTTAAGAGGATGCATTTAACCGCTATCTCCTACAGGGTGTCCCTTAGTCCGTAAACAAGCGTAAGGGTGGCAATTCGTCATCCTTAAAATATGGCAGATTTCCGCATGATCCCCATATGCAGAGTATGCTTTATTGCCCTCCTTGAATATTTATCGGACTGCGAATATATACAATATATATGTACATGTGTTATAGGTCTTGTTATGAGTTATGTGCATCCTGTTTCGTGAGGATATCCCAGCAATTTCCTCTCCTTTCATTGCATTTCTCGTTGTTTTTTTTTTTGCCCGCGCCTGACAATGTAACCAGTTTATGACGCCGCTAGCCAAGTTTCCGGTCTGTCTAACACGGGTTCCCCCTTTTTGGATTGCCCTCACTGACAGGACTGCTATGTAACCATATGAGGAACCGACTTTAAGGCGGGTGCTACTGAATCCTGCTTAAAATGGCTTTTAAAAATATGCCCTCAAAGGAGGGGATTCTGTGTGTGGCAGTCATCAGCAGGTGAGTGTGCCATCCCAATTCCTACTAAAATCCGTATACCTCTTGTGGGAATGTGGCCCCAAAAACGCCACTCCACTGTGTGAGTGGGTCGCCTATTTCGGTGGCCGGAGAAAGGACTTATCACCAGTGGCTCTAAATTGAGTGTAAATATTCCTACAATGGTTTTTTGCTGCTACTGCAGTTGAGTTCAAAAAAAAGTTTGCGAGCTGGGTCAAAATGTCAGGCGCGTCGATTTATGTGGTACTTTGCAAACACTAGAAAAACGAACCCTTGATGCTGATGTTTTGAAATATATGTATGATTTTCGTTAGTAGCCATATTAAATAAAATGTTGCTTAACAAAATAAATGATAATCAACGGTACAATTTTCATGGGCGAAGTTTGTTGACCGAAATCAGATAAATCTTTTTTGGGGTGTGCCATTTTCACCCGTGTATTTATCGTCCTGAAGCTATCCTGCTTGTTTTGGGCGAAACAGTTTGCGCCATCGCGCGGCTGAAAACAATGAAGTTTCTGATTCCTGTCTACGCCAGCGACTCAACTACTCATCTTGCTGAAAGGCAGTGAAGAGGTACTACTGGCAAGCACCTGCAGCTGGCTCTTTGAATCCCCGAGCCCTTTGCTCCTTTCGCCGCTTGCCACACTCTCTGTCGCCATAAGCCACCGATTTATGTGGCACGAGGGAAGCGATGAGCAAACAAACGGACCACAGATCCTGCAATGCGAGTGGTCCTTGCCTTTGTTTATCCTGCTGCCATGTTGCAGCTCGCTTATCCTTGCACCCTGGTACTTGCGCTTATGAATAAGCGTTTACTGTCCTGCAGTTCCAGTTACTGGCCCAGTTACCGGCCAATTATGCGCTTCTTAAAAATAAATTAATGACCAACCGGCAATGCGGCGCAACCGGAGAGGACGCAGAAACATCGGACACTCCCGCGCGTGAACTTTACCGGACCTTTTTAATTAATTACACGGCACGAGTCGCCAGCAAAAGACTCTTTGATAAGTCCTAGCTAACATGAACAAACTTTTTACGATCGCCGTGAGACTGATTGCTAAATATGTTTGTTGTTGGCTTAATTAGTGCGATTAGAAGCCATTAGTCTTAGCTCTTATTTTTACTAGAGGGTGTGTGTAAGGCACAAGAAAGTAAACTTATTTATGTACTATGGTATTAATGGAATATATTTTTTTAATATAACATCATAATATTGTAATCAAGTATAAGCCTGATTGAAAGCTTTTAATGGCTTAACAAAATATGTAACTAATATGTTTTCAATTTTATTTAGACAATTCGAACTTAATTTCTAATTCGAAAATCAAATCTCATTTAAATTCTGGTTAAACCAACCAGAAAAAGCTAATATTTATACCGAGATGTGTCCTATTTGCCTTTATGAATAATTAGAAATAAATTTTGTAGTTTCAGGCAATATTCGGTTTCCCTCGCATTGCATTTTGATGTATTTTAATAGCATGCAAACGAACCAACTCCTAGCGTTGGTCATACGCGGCGTATGAGCAATTTACCTGGCTGATCGCCCAAAATCATTGCCTACTTTCAGGCGGTGGCTGCTTCTAGCGTAAATTTAAATGACCTCCCAAATGGATGAATTAAGATGGAATGAGGCAAACATATAATTTAATTTTTAATGCGTTTCAACTTTAATTGCATGCGATGGACTTAATAGAATCGAAAAAATAAAATTTGCACGCGCATAAATTGAATCAGATCCCAGGAGTTGAGTAAGTTTCTGCGCGAAATACGTTAGTGTGTGTGGACAGGTGGCGACCAAAGTAGTGTGTGTGTTTGTGTGTGTGCTTATGCTTTAGCCAAACACATTTTTACATTTACCACGGAGCAATTTATTTTAATTTCCCCACAAAATGTCTGCTAATCATGGCATTTGCTCGTTTACATTATGTGGTCGGTTTTCAGTTTTTGCAGCTTGTGCATTTTTGTTGCATGCATCAGCCACGGCTGCATATTGCATGACTTTCCCTTGGAAATGCTTTCACCACTGCACTTTTGGGATTTTACATTTTATGCTTGTCATTGCCAATGAAGCCTAAAGATCCCCGATAAAGCGGAAACATTAGTGAATGAACCTTAATAATGCCGAGCTAATGAATGATTTGTTTTAGGATCATCCAATCATTATTTTTATATTCGCATATAAAACGTTTGTATAAACCTTTGTATTTACTGTAACTCGAATGAAACGACACAATAGACAGGGCGGAAATAAAATTTCTACCCGGCCAAATTGTTTACACAAAAAGAAAAGCCCCTCTTTTTACGAGACACCGGTTCAAAAGGTGAAACACCTGGTGGGGTGGAGAATATTAAAGTTTAATTCCACAACAAAGCCGTAAAAACGAAACAGGAATCATATACCCACAGGCCACATCAAACGCGTTGCACTAAGCCAGCCAGCTCACTCTGTCTCCTGTTCGTGCACCCGGAAACAACTGAAATCTACATGTGTTTTTTAATATTTTCCCGGCATGCAAAATTTATAAGTTATACCAGTAATGGCATAAAAATTAAAATATCTCTATTACAGCAATAGTACAGCAATGAAGAAATCAGTATACGGCGATTTAGCGTTTATAATACTGTTTTTAATATTTTGGAATAGTTAATTCCCTACTTATATATAAATATAATTTTAATAATAGATATTTGTCTCTGTGTAAGTGGCACCCCTTCATCCTGAAACAGATAACCCCTCTGTGTTTCGAAAATGCTGCTATGCAATGTGAAATATTTGAAAATAAATTGCTCTACGTTTCGGCCTGGCTAAAAGCAAATGCGAGGCGGAGGGAATGGCCAACGACAAGCTGGGAAAAATGTAGCATAAATTAAGCGGAGAACAAACGCTGGAAAATTGGCAGAGAGAGGGTTATCCTCTGAACCATCAGCATATGACTTTGAGTGACGTTGAAGCGTATCTTAATTATGATTAAAAAACAGGGAATTAAATGGTTTGTGTTTAGCCTTAATGTCTACATTGCATTTACGCCCCGCCCCGTGAAAGCCGCTTCCCTAGCTGGAAAATTAATGAAAAGCGTTGTGAGTTTCAATTATGTTTTCGTATTTTCTTGCCACCTTCCCCACTTCACCTCCTGTTTTCCCCTTTTCGCTCTGTTTGGACAATGACAAACTACTTGCATGTGTGTGCTCTTGTTTACTTTTCTTTCGGCTATGAAAATTATTATCTTCCCATTAATTTCGCTCTCTGGGTAGCGGGAGATTTAATCAAAAATTAACTCGTTGTGTGTTTTTAATTATTCAATTATTATGACTTTACGGCTGTTTGCCTTGGCAGCCGCTTTCCATTTTTTCGGCCAATCTATATAGGTACATGGTACATATTCATGGGCGTGTTTTATCATAGCCGCAGCAAAAACATTTATCGGCCCAATGAGCAAACAAGTGGCAAAATGGGAGATCTTCCAAATGCGATAAACGCCAACTATTCTTGCTTCTACTCACTTTACCGAGAAACACGGCGATGCGTGTGCTGAGTTTGTACAATTGTTCCAAAGGACAAACCATCATCGAATGGCAACCATAACTTGTTGGAGGACCCTGGAACTTGGATTGCAACAATGTTGGCCAGCGAAGTTACCAAACTTTCTAAACATTTGAACTGACTGAAAGTCGGTAAAAACATAGGGCAGCTTCGAGGGCATTTTGTTGTATACAAAGTTGTCACAAGAAAATGGCTTCAGCTGCCATGTTTATGTTAGGGTCTCTGTTATTTTTTACTGCAAGGTGGACGAAAAAGGACGATCCTGTAAATAGTTTTTTGCATGAGGTACATAGACATAACAATAAAAAAATTGTAGGGCTGTAAAATGAATTATAAAAATAAAAATCGTATTTTGTACTTACTTACTAATTAAATAATATTTAATGATTGCCTCATAATTTTTAAATGAATATAATGCAACATATTTAAACATATTTGGCAGAAATCATTTAGTTGTGGCTGATTTTTGCCCATGAATGAGTAAAATACCATGGTAAACTCTTAAAAGAGTTCGCATTTGTCCTTTGGTAGGTAGCTCTCCGCATAATTTTCCGTGATTTTCCACATAAATCCCAGTGCACTTGAAAGTGCAGTTAGAGCTGCGTATTTGTCTACTAGTTTGCGTTTTATTGTTTGCCACTTCAGCAAACTAGACCCCCTTTTTACACACTTTTTTAACCCCCTTTTAACCCGAATGCAGACTGCGATGCCGCCACTTTGTGCCAAAGTAAATAAATAGCAAAGTGAATAAAGTGAATTTTTATCAGCTTCACAAGTAAATAGACAACAAGATATTCTTGGCAAACGCCCCAGAACGCTTTACTGCAGATTTGTTCTTCTTTCTGAATATTCGTACTCGTTTACTGTGTTTGGAAATTGTACATTTTAATGTTCCACATATGAATGGATTTCGCTCTTGTTGTTGCCCATTTAAACTGAAAAAGAGTGGGATACTGGGGGTAAACAAAACCGAGACGAAAGCAAAGTCAACCAACTAAAAATGTATGCGTTTAATTATGTATCAGTGTCTGTATCGTTGTACTTTGAACAATTCGCAGGCGAGAATTTTATTTTATCACTTTTTTGTAGTTTTCTGCTTGGCTGGCGAACAGTGAGTCATTCCGAGGTTTTATATTATGACACTCCGCTTAAATGGATATTGTTTTCGGTACCTTATAAGGCAGCCAAAGCCATTAAAATCCGCCTGATCAGGCCAAGTCCATATCCACAATTCGCATTAGCCAGTGGGGCATGCAGCTTAAAGTCGCTAAAACTTGGTATTAAGTTGGTTTAGCAAGTTATTTGTTTTAAAATCAATATTTCTGACACCTCATGTGATGGACTAGCCAGAAATAATTTCCTTCAATCTGTTACAATTTGTTTATGTTTTGTTCATGGGTTTGTGGAATTTTATCTATTCCCAGGCAGCTTAAGTGATTTCTGGGGCAGACTTTTCTCTGATTTATTTGTCCAACGACTAAACGGTCAATTTTTGGATAGGGGAAGAAAAATTGCGTCTGCCAAACCGCCAGCCAAATTGTTGGGAGAAAGTTTTCCCTCGGTTGTTGCAATTTTTCCGGGTGTTTTGCTTTGTTTTGGTTTGGCTTCCCTCCGCCTCGTTTTCGATTGTAGCGCAGCCTTGGCAGCAATTTGACAGACTTAAACAAAGGAAACTACGTACACGGTGGTACAATCGTAGCTGGATTTATGCTCAGAAGAATTCTAAATGCTCTAGTGCGGCAATTTAAAGTTATCTTAAAATAAGGCAATATAAATAACTGAACTCAAATGAATGCATTCTGCACAGTTGATAAAAGTAGGAAACTGATCTCTTAAACTAACTTTGTACTCAACACTCGCCGATACTGCAATACGCATATAATTATATAAGTTTCGATCACTGTTTTTCAGTTTTGAGTCCCATAGTTCTATGGGAACTAAAGTCAACTTATTGACCGGCTGCCCTGCCAAATTTGTGTGTACTTTTTACTTTGGCAGTATCCTCCAGCGGGATTAAAAGCAATTGTTGGCTCTGTGGCCGATGCAGCCACAAGTTTTGAGCCTGGCCAAATCTAGGCTGCAATATTTGAGCCGCCGCCAAGAGCCAAGTAAAAAGCAACAGCAACTAGGACAATTAGCACAGCCAAAACTGCTGGGCCATAAGTTTCCGTTGGCAAGACAACGCACACAAAAGTGAACCAAGTTCTGTCGTCTGGGGGGCGGTGGTTCAAGTACCTCTTTCTGTTCCAAATCCCCATCTTTTGCGTTGTTTCGAAAAACTTGCAAAGAGTCTAGTCAAGATGAAACTAAATTAAATGCGGCTGAGGAGACAATTATTCTGCCATTTATCTCTCATATGGCATAAAGTTACAGAAAGTTATCTTTTTGAACTCGCTTTGAGCTGCTTAGCGACACGTGGCCTCCTTCTTTGCCGAGGTGAACTTTTTAGCCTAGGATGCGGTGTAAAGTATAACAAGAATTCGCCATGAAGCTCCTCCCCGGCGGATACTTTACTTTTATTTACTGTCGCGGGTCATATTAAATTTCCATCGCCACTCCATCGTCGGAAAGTTGAATGAATGTTGTTTTCAAGGCCCTCTTCCATTGAATTGCCTTCCTGGAGGCCCGGCGCGAATTGAATTAAATTGTGTGATTGAAGCATAAATAAATTCATTAAATACTTTGCCAAGATGCCATGAAAGCTGCCAAGTGCTGTTTTTCCAGCCTAATGTTAAAGGCACTCGAGCGGATTTCCCTTCAACCGTCCAACAGGTCATCGGGCGAAACCTTCAATAGAAAGGAGACCCAGAACTTGACCTTCCCAATGCGCCGTATTGATTCAATAATAAAAATAACTGCAGAACGTTTGTAGTTCGCTTGTGTGCCTGTGTATAGCTTGAGTATCTACCCATGGCTTTGGTCACTTTCTCATTGCACCTTGTGTCGCCTATCGAGTATCTTGTATCTCAATGTCAAGGCTGTCTCGCAGCTGCCTCATTATGGATGGATTTCAATTGGACTGGCGGATTGGCTATGAAGCCAACTGCATTGGGAGCTTATTGATGTGAGTTTGGTGCTTAGATAAGTATGTGGGACCAAGATCATAACTCTATACGCACAGAACGTCAGACTATGTCAGACTATGTATTTGAAAAAGAAAATATAAAATTAAATGTTGATCATTTAAATAATGTGTACTTTATATAAATATCGGTTCAAAGCTTCTGCACAATGTAAATACTATTAAGATGAAATAGCTATCATCTCACAAACATATTGTAATTATATTTTTCTAGGTATCCAATGTGTAATCTCATACCTTAAGTACTCAATTACATAATTTTCTTACTGAACTACTAAAATACAATTAGAATCTTATTTATTTATCGTTTTTTCTCTTTAAAATCAAATTTTATAAATATATGGCTCTTGTGTTTTTATTAAGCTCTTATTTAGAAAGTCCCTGCTTACAGTGGGGCTTCAATTAACCACCTATTAGCCTCTGTCTGACCTTTCGCCCTCCAGGCAGGTGTATCTTTTTTAAGCCACCCGTTTTTTCTGTTCGGAACTAGCCGCTTATTATGCATTATTCTCAGCAGCCGGGAGCCCAGTTAATTTCACCTTTCAGGCCCTAATCCTGTAGACTGAATTTTCCGGACCTAATGCCCGCACATGCCAACAAGCTCGGCGGAATAATGCGTCAAATTGCTAATTAAGAACTGCAGCAGTGGCTAATTTTGCCCCGATTAAAGGCCATGCCATTAGGGTCCTGGTGAAATGGAACGAAGCCTGGCCGAAAGAAGCGAAAGGGTCTGAGCTTGCGTGTTAAGATATTTGATTATGACAAACAACGGCACATACTAGCGCCCATACACACACATTCCAATTAGTAGAGGGCGTGTCCTTTTTTGTGAGCCGAGAAGTAGACTGCGCTACTGGTCATTCAACTACTAGTGCCGAAAACAGAATTTGTGTCACGTCACACTGACCCCTAGCAAAAAACAAAAATAATCAAGAGCATAAAGATAGCGCCAGTCAGCGAGCGGACGATTAAAAATAGTCGGAATGGATGCTGCACACGCCTATTTTTAGGGTCACACCGGGGTCAATCACTCCACGCGGCTAGACACCAGCCTGGTGGCAAAAGATGGCCAAAGTGTCTAATCATCCCCCGAGTCGAGTGGGTTCTTAAAACCACCAATTTATTTGCGTTTTGCCCGCTGCGCACAAAGTTTTTGGGCAGCTCGTTGAGGCTGCAGTAATGCGAATTGATTTCCGCCGACTGCAAACAATACGGTTATCCATTTCTGTCGCATCCGTATCCGTATCCTTACAGCATATCACACAACAACAAGCCACAACAATGCACTGGAAGAAAGTACTCAATCCGAATTCAATACTTAATTGAACAGATTAAGTTGATTAAAAGGGACATTAGTTTCCCTCTACACATAGAAATGTTTGAACTGAAAACTTGTATTTTTAAATCTTTATACAATGGCATTCGCTGTAACTGTATGACTCAGATAATATTTATGTGATAATATAAAATAATATAAAATTATGAAATTAAAGAGTGCTCCCGAAAGTTACTCATACAATAATATGACTAAATGTATAATACTAACGTAGAGTTAACTTTAAGAGTAAATTTTGTCTTCCTATGACATTTTTTTTAAATGCACTTTAAATCCATCTTCCTCTCCCAATAACATTGTTAAAAACTTCCAGTTCAAATTTCACGCCGAAATACTTGGGAAAATTGTTGATTTCATTTGGGCAGCGTAAAAACTTTTTCATTAATTGGCCCCGACTTGGCAGTTGCTCTATCTGTCGACGATTTTATGGCAATGCACATCTCGATCTGGAAAATGGGTCTTGGGCCATTTGAATTCGTTCAGCCAGCGAACGTGACCAAAAAGTTGGTGGCCCTTGTTTTGGCCATCTCACTCAGAATTCCGGAAACGGACGTGACAGTAATAGGTCATGCTCGATTCCCTTCGATTTTCGGTCTCAGTTCGAGTAAAACGCAGCTTTATTTGATTTTGATTTGATATTTTTGAGTAGCACATAAATTTACCCTCACCTTTCGTGTTGAAAGTTGTGTCCGTTTTTATGGTTTTTGGTTAACAAAGCGTTCTAAACTTTTCTGATGCGATTCGGCATTCCAAGTTTAATATGCCGTTAATTTATTTTCCATTTCAAATACACTTTTAAGGACTCTTTTATTGACTATCATCTTAAAGTCATAAAATAATTGAGTTGTTACTTTTGTTTACCGCTGATAATAAAATCGTATCTTCGGCACTGAAGTATTTAATTTGTATTTATTTAAATGGCTAATATTTTAATTACGCATCACTATTTCGGAAAGATTTTTTACTGAGAGGAAGTGTTAAAACCTAAAATGTCATGTTTTACAATATAGGAAAACATCTGATTCCTTCGTGACACTCTTATCAAAAACTTTTATGAAACTCTTTTGAACTTCACAGACTTCTGCGTGAGCAATTTAATTTTTACGCACAATTTCCGGCGGTGATTGCCCACGAAAATTCACTCCGCACATTTTGGCTTACCAGCCTCCATTTCGTCAACGTAACTCAATTTAAGATTCTTTTCAATTAATTGAATTTAAACTAATTACGCGCACTTAGCACCTTGACGGGCATTTTCGAAAGGGAAATTGATATCGAGGCGCGCGCCCATAGAAAGGACTTCCGATCCACGTCGCTGGCCGAGTGACAATGCGTCGTATACGCAACTTCCTGCCGCACAGTGTCGCGTTCCATCGGCAACTGAATTGAAAGGCCGTTCGGTGCCGACAAAACGACTTGGAAGCAACAAGCGCGCACGCCAGAATTCCAGGAGCGGACTCGAGCACCTCGGGTTATAAATCTCGGTTATTTACAGAAGCTCGCACCAGCCACATATGTAGTATGACATCACTGTACAAATTCGTCAGTGTTAGATGCGTAATTAAAACGTCTGCATAATTACACACGGGAGATTTCTGTTTATCTGCGACCACTTGACATATTTATCGCATGGACCGAAGTCGAAGTACGCGACGTGGAGCATAGGAAACCACCTGTTGGCGTGGCGCCATGTTAGTTAACAGCGGGCTGTATTTCAGGGAGCTTTTCGGTAACATTCTCTTACTGCGAACGGTTAACAGATGTTACGGAGCTTTCTTGACCGCCAGTAAAATGAGGCTCTTATGTAGCTAAATAATTTTTATGGCCATTCAATCAATAAATCAACTGTATTGCTTTGATTAGATTCAAATTTTGTTGTTTTTGTAATATATATTGGCGTATATTATTTAGTTTTGTGTCTTATTGCGAACCATTGATAAATTAATAACTATTCACAAATCACATTTCATATATTTTCATTAATCAACTAATGTAATGCATTCTTGTTTAGCTGCTTCTAGAATATAGTTCTAAGTTTCAAACAAGTTTGGTCACGAAGCAAGAAAATTTTGTAATATAGTGACAAATGCATTCTCCATATGAAAAACCTAAGCCGATCTTTTGACAAGCTTCACTCTTCAAAAGACTCATAGTACAAATTCTCTTAAGACACAAACCATTAAACGACAGAAAGCTTAAATCATCGATAAAGCTCCGTAGATCTTTAAGAATAAGAACGAGAACAGTTTTGATAATTATAAAACTGTATTTTTTATTTAAACGTACACCTAAATATGTACTTCATTATATGTATGTTCATTGTAGATCAGGATCAATATCCGTTGAACGTCGCGATCTCAAGAACTATAAAAGCTAGAAAGTTGTGATAAGGCACAAAAACGCCTACAAGCCGCCCAAAACTACCACGCCCACAATTATTTTATTTCATTTTATTATATTTCTTATCGATATGCCGAAACGAGTGCCAGAAATTTCTCGTTCGCGCTAAACACAAATGTAAACAAAAAGTCGTTCTTGAATGCTAGACTGCTTGATACACTTACAACAGTTTAATAAACCATTCTTTAAAACCATTCGCACAGCACACCAACACATACATATGTAAGTCGTCTCAACAATAATATTAGGCAAAATATGTGAAATGTGTATATATTTAGCTAACCATGGAAGCTTCATAAAATTATTTATTTAGCCACCCAAAAAAAGAAAGAGTAAATCGGATGACGAAATCGTGGGTAAAGAAAAATCAGCTGTGAGTCGAAACATCGAAGAGCGCTTAGTAAGTAAAAACGCAGAGGTAAACAGACAGTTAACTGGCATATTTTGTATCAGGTTTCTGTCTGCTGGTCGCTGTAATACTTATGATAAGACTTACGCAAATGGATAAAGGATCCCTAATTTCAAAGAGTGTTATCCTACCAAACAGACATTGTGTTTCAGATTTTATTTAGAAGGAGCGGGATTCTAGAAACCGGGGGACCAAACTAGTAGCACGTGGAATGCAGCATTGTGGAGAGAATAAAACGAGTACGAAAATGATATCCAGAAGAGAGCATTGGCAACATGGCAATAAATAAGAGTGCACGCCAGTATAACGCTTCATTCAGTTATCGGACTTTGCGCAGTGCAGACACGCGTATAATGTGCGGAATTTTTTCAATATTTTCGAAGGATGGGGAGCCGATACCCACGCAAATCATCCACGGCAGCAAACACAGTCTAAGGGAACTGGCCTATCGACAGAGTGGAAAGCAGCGGCATCGTGGTCCGGATTCCACAGGCGTCTATGTGATTCCCTCGGACGGAGTGGCCATGGTTCATGAACGCCTGCGAATTGTGGGCGTGGAAATGGGCGATCAGCCCTTCGTCTCTGATGATGGCAACCTCATCCTGGTGGCCAACGGAGAGATCTACAACTATTTTGAGATTTCGGCTGAGATTGCAAAAAAACGTGGCTCCTACAGCCCGAAGAGCGATTGCCACGTGATACTGGAACTGTACCAGGATTACGGAAAGGATCTTCTGCATTACATCACCGGCATGTTTGCTTTTGCCTTGTACGATAGGAAGACCAAGGAAGTCCTTATTGCCCGAGATCCCTTTGGCATTATACCCATGTATGTGGGTGAGGATGCGTCGGGAAACCTTTGGGTGGCCTCGGAGATGAAGTGCCTGGTGGATACCTGCTCTAAGGTGGAGACTTTCACACCTGGCGAGGCTCGATTCGGTAAAGTTGGTGACCTTAAAACATGCTGGCAGTTTCAAGAGTCTTGGATCAGGGAGGTGCCCACCCAAACCTGCGATTTGGCCCTACTGCGAGCCAACTTGGAGTCTGCGGTGCGAAGTCATCTGCAGTGCGATGTTCATCTGGGAGCTCTGCTGTCCGGCGGAGTGGATTCCAGTCTTATAGCCTCCATAGCCACGAAGATAATGCGCGAAAGGGATCCCAACTTCCGACTGAAAACCTTCTCTGTGGGTCTGAAGGATGCGCCCGACTTCCAGGCGGCCAGGAGTGTGGCCAAATATATAAACAGCGATCACAAGGAAATTATATTCGAGATCGACGAAGCTCTGGATGGCATTAGGGATATTGTCTATCACTTGGAAACCTATGATGTGACCACAGTGAGATGTAGTTTGCCCATGCTGTTACTGGCTAGATATATAAAGAGCACCGGCATCAAGATGATCCTCTCCGGCGAAGGAGCCGATGAGATCTTTGGTGGGTATTTATACTTCCACAAGGCCCCAGGCTATAAGGATTTCCACGAGGAGCTGGTGAAGAGAGTGCGCCAGCTGCATTTATCCGATTGCTTGCGGGCCAACAAGGTAGCCATGGCCAAGGGAGTGGAGCTGCGAGTGCCCTTTCTGGACACGGGCTTTGTTAACCATGTGATGCAAATCCGACCGGAGGATAAGATCCCCGGGCCCCTCAACAAATTCGGGGAAGAACAGAAAAAGCGATTGGAAAAGTATGTCCTGCGAGCCGCCTTTGCGGATAACTATCTGCCCGATGAAGTCCTCTGGCGCCAAAAGGAACAGTTCTCCGACGGGGTGGGATACGATTGGATCGACAGCATCCGCAGGGTGGCCACCAGCCATGTCAGCGATGAAGAATTCGCCGGAGCCGTCCTACGGTTTCCTTTCAACACGCCCACCACCAAGGAGGCCTTCTACTATCGCTGCATTTTCGCCGAACAATTCCCCGGAGAATCGGCAGCCCGAACCGTAGTCAGATGGGTGCCACGCCTCGATTGGGGCTGTCCGGAGGATCCATCCGGACGGGCACAGGCCGTCCACCAATTCAACGAAGACTGATAAGAAGACCTTCAGTAAATTAGTGTAGTCTGAGAAATTCCAATCAGCATGCACAATAAATTTATTCAATTGGTAGTCAACTCGAGATGTTTTCAATTCACTTATTTATTCATTTATACTTAAATTTACATTGCGATTCGGTGCATCTGTGGGTGTTCGTTTATCCTGATCACGACACGTGCGCCCCACTTGACAACAAAGTAGGAAGCCAATTAAATTTGTTATTTAGTAAATAAAACTGTCAATCAAGTTCATTTAGACGGGTTTCAGTATGGTACTGAATTAAAATTTTGATTTATTGAGAGCTTAAGAGTTAGTGTTCTTAATAGCATTAAATAAATTGTAACTTAAGGCATATGAAAAATCTTTCGTTACACATCACAACTGCTTTTTTACTTTATTTAGATTTTGGACAACGACTGTTAAATTGTTTTACATTTAGTTGGCAACGCGGTATAGCAGTGCAACAGTCATTTTACAGTGTAGTTGGCAATACGCCTCAGTATATTTTGAAAGAGTAATATATATGGACACCTAGCTCCTCATACTCATAGGCATATTATCACTTAATTAATTCATATATAAAAATTAATAAAATTATTGAATGTATAAGCAATCTACATATGAAAACATCATTAATCGATAAGTCCCAGTGAGCGGCATAGTGGCGTGTGCGCGCTGTCCACGTGCGGTCACACTGTTTGTAAATTTTTTTTGCAACGCAACGGGCTGGCGAAACGCTGCTGAAATTAATATAGAAACCGTGTAATATCCGCAAGCCGTGGCAAAAACAGCTCACCGATGCCGAGACGCAGCAAAATGTGATATTTGCCGGGTGCTGCAAACGCTCGGCGACCGCAAGCGAAGTGCAAGACTTGAAACCTCTGACCCGAAGCGCGTCACCCACTAGAAGGAGAGAGCGAGACGACAGAAAAGAGTGACAGAGGCAGGGAGAAAAACTAGCGCTGGCCCCAAGACGTTGGAATTTTGTGAATTGTTGTTGCTGCAGCCCAGCAATAACTGTACAGAGGACAACAGTAGCAGCAACATATACAACAAATAGGAATGACAAAGTGAAACTGACTGCGTTGCCCCACAAACAAAGGCCACAGCAATAACAATAATAACAAAACAAAACGAACTAGGAAGAGCAAAACTGTGATCTCTGCTTAACTTTTTTTATTTTTGGGGGCAATTGTTCAATTTGGCTGTGCTCAAAAGTAAATTAAGTCAACTCGTTACGCGTATTTGCGGTGTTTGGCAACGCTTTTTCCAACCGACGACTGGAAAATCAATTCTTCGGATTGCCAAAGGGCAAAAACAACTAGCAGTTGTTGAAGTTTTCTTATATTTTTTGTGGCCCAGCCCAAAACAAAAAACAGAGTAAAAGAAGAAGAGAAAGAAGAAGAAGCAGCGCAGCCGGATTTGCAAATAGGTATGTGTGTGTGCGTGTGTGTGAGTGCGTATCTTGAAGATACAGAAACAAAATTGTGTTAAATTAAGACACTTTTCCGGTCTCCCCTCTCTTATACTCTCTTTTCGTGACATTTAGCCGCTGAATGACGTCGTCGCCGGCAATTTTTCAACAATTAAAAGAAAAAAAAAACAAATTTATCAGACCACCACAGCTGCTGGCAAACATTTTGTTAGGTTAATTTTAACCTCGAAGACCAGCACTTTGATTAGCAAGTTCATATCTTATCGCCGCGAAAAACCCTGAAAAATAGTTACGAAAGCAAGTTTTGTTGATGTTTTATTATAAATAGAACATTGCGTATGCAAATGCTAATTTTTTAGTGGATTGAGAACCGATTCTCTACCGAGTTCTCGCTCTTCATCACTCTCTCAACAAGTCGCTGTTGTTGCTTAGTAATTTGGATATATTATCTCATTCTGCCCCTTCCATTTTTGCACAGAAAGAAAAGTTTATAACCATTTTGGATCATAAATGTACAAGCTTTGAATAAATATTGTTGGATTTTGCTAAGAATATTTGAACTTAGCTGAACATTATATAAAATTCTTGCCAGCCATTTAAAAAATCATATTATTTTGCAGTGCACATACAAAATATTACTCTGCGAACGCAAATTGTTGTTTTGTGACGACATCGCGCAATGCCAAAAATGTTGCCATTCAAATTCGAATTCAATTCCGAATCCCCATATATAAATCCATAGACAGAGCACATTGTTTCCTGTCGGCCATCCCCTTTTCCCCTGACTTCGTCACGCTCTCAGCTCCCTGAGATGATTCACGTTTCGTGCACGTAACAACGCCCCACCATCTGGGTGTCCGTATCCCCCGAAAGCTACCTCTTCCCCTTCATACCCCTGAAACTCTGACAGTCAGGTATCCAAGTATCAATGCAGCCGCATATCCATATAGCCATGTATCCATCCACCCGCATAGCCGTTCACCTACTTTTTCAGCTCTCTTTGGGGCTCGGCCCACTCCCCAACTCTCTCATTTTATCGCCATTCTGGCTCTGACTTCACCTCACACGCAAATTGTTGGCCAACTAACTAAGGCTGTTGCCGCTTTTCGGAGCTCTACTGCGCACGAGCAGAGCGCAATTAAAATGCGATTAATGAGGATGTACAGGAATTGGCGGGAACCTTTCTTCAGGAAAGATGGAGCATTAAATTGGTCGTTGATTTGCAGTTCGTTGCCTTGCTATGTAATTTCAATAAGAGTTAACACAATGTAAAAAAATGGTAAACAAAAAAAAAAAAAAAAAAAAAAAACTTACATGTCAATGCTTTCAATAAAACTAGTTTCATTTGTACCCGTCGAAAACATTTTACACGCCGCTCCGAAACCTGGTTAGTTTTCGCCATCAATTTCACATCTCATAGCCATTCAGTTTTATTGTATCTGCATCCTTGCGCCAAAATTTTACTCATGCAACTTTAATTTAATTTGACAAAGATTGCACCTGCATACACTAACACCAATCCTGATTTATTACAGTTGCCGCAAAACGAAGGACGAATAGAGACCTGGAAAGATGGCCTATCGCAAGCCAAGCGATCTGGATGGTTTCATCCAGCAAATGCCCAAGGCAGACATGCGTGTGAAGGTGCAGCTCGCTGAGGATCTGGTGACATTCCTCAGTGATGACACAAACTCGATTGTCTGCACGGACATGGGCTTCCTTATCGACGGTTTGATGCCATGGCTGACGGGCAGCCACTTTAAAATTGCACAAAAGTCCCTGGAGGCGTTCTCGGAGCTAATCAAGCGATTGGGCAGCGATTTCAATGCATACACAGCTACCGTTCTGCCACATGTGATCGATCGGCTGGGAGACAGCAGGGACACAGTCCGCGAGAAGGCTCAACTTCTGCTGCGCGACCTCATGGAGCACCGAGTGCTTCCACCCCAGGCGCTCATCGACAAGCTGGCCACCAGCTGCTTCAAGCACAAGAACGCCAAGGTGCGCGAGGAGTTCCTCCAGACAATAGTGAATGCTCTCCACGAGTACGGCACCCAGCAGCTTAGCGTACGCATCTATATACCGCCAGTTTGTGCACTTCTCGGAGATCCCACAGTTAATGTGAGGGAGGCGGCCATCCAAACGCTGGTGGAAATCTACAAGCATGTCGGAGATCGATTGCGCCCTGACCTGCGTCGCATGGATGATGTGCCTGCCTCGAAACTGGCTATGCTGGAGCAAAAGTTCGACCAGGTCAAACAGGAGGGCCTACTACTACCTTCAGCCCTTAAAAACACCAATGGCAATGGAGTTGGCTTGGACGAGGCCGACAATATTGGTTTGAGAGAGCGACCCACCAGGATTATTAAGCGGCCACTACACTCGGCCGTTTCGTCAACACTGCGCGCAAAACCCAGTGTGAACGATGTGACCGGCGATGCCGGCGCCGTAACCATGGAGTCTTTTGAATCTAGCTTTGAGGTGGTCCCGCAACTGAACATCTTCCACGCTAAGGACATGGACGACATCTACAAGCAAGTACTAGTGATCATCAGTGATAAAAACGCGGACTGGGAGAAACGTGTGGATGCTCTCAAGAAGATCAGGGCGTTGCTCATTCTCAGCTATCACACACAGCCGCAGTTTGTAGCTGTCCAGCTGAAGGAACTGTCGTTGAGCTTCGTGGACATCCTCAAGGAGGAACTACGGTCACAGGTGATCCGCGAGGCGTGTATCACCATCGCGTACATGTCGAAGACACTGAGGAATAAGCTAGATGCCTTCTGCTGGAGCATTTTGGAGCACCTGATTAATTTAATACAGAACAGCGCGAAGGTCATTGCATCAGCTTCCACTATAGCCCTGAAGTACATCATTAAGTATACACATGCGCCAAAGTTGCTCAAGATCTACACAGACACTCTGAATCAATCAAAGTCGAAGGACATAAGGTCCACACTGTGTGAGCTGATGGTGCTGCTCTTCGAGGAGTGGCAGACGAAGGCGCTGGAAAGAAATGCCACCGTACTAAGGGACACCTTGAAAAAATCCATTGGCGATGCAGACTGCGATGCACGCCGCCATTCCAGATGCGCCTATTGGGCTTTTAGGCGTCACTTTCCAGAGTTGGCAGATCAAATATATGGAAGCTTAGACATAGCTGCCCAGCGCGCATTAGAAAGGGAACGTGAGGGCGGCGGAGGAGGAGGAACTGGGGCTGTACCCGAAACTAGACGCACTGTATCTCGCATTGGCCGAACCCCTGGAAGCTTACAAAAGCCCACGCCCAGTATGAGATCCATTTCCGCGGTGGACACAGCAGCTGCTCAAAGAGCCAAGGCTAGGGCGCAATATACACTATATTCCAGGCAAAGGAAACCTTTGGGTCCTAGTAATTCCAACCAGGCACCTATGACAGGAGCAGCGGCCAGTGGATCACTGCCCAGACCTCGCCTGAATTCCAATAGCGGTGGCACACCAGCTACCACGCCAGGATCGGTTACACCACGGCCCCGAGGACGGGCAGGAGTATCTCAGTCACAGCCAGGATCACGATCCACCTCGCCAAGCACAAAGCTGCGGGATCAGTACGGCGGTATTAGCAATTACTATCGTGGAGCTACTGGCGCCATACCTAAAAAGGCCTCTGGAATACCCAGAAGCACAGCCAGCTCTAGGGAAACGAGTCCAACTAGGTCTGGCGGTGGCCTGATGAAACGAAGTATGTACTCTACAGGATCGGGATCTCGACGTACGCCCGAGAGGAACAACCCAGTAAGACCCTCAGCGGCGGCACGACTGCTGGCGCAATCTCGTGAAGCAGAACATACATTAGGCGTCGGAGATGATGGCCAACCGGACTATGTTTCTGGGGACTACATGCGCAGCGGCGGAATGCGAATGGGCAGGAAGCTCTTGGGCCGTGATGAGTCCGATGACATCGACTCCGAGGCTAGTTCTGTGTGTTCAGAAAGATCTTTTGACTCCAGTTACACTAGAGGTAATAAATCGAATTACTCACTAAGTGGGAGCCACACCCGCTTGGACTGGAGCACGCAGCGGGCGCCATTTGACGACATCGAGACTATTATCCAGTTCTGCGCATCGACGCATTGGTCTGAAAGGAAAGATGGCCTGATCAGCCTCACACAGTATCTGGCCAATGGAAAGGAGCTCACTCAGCAGCAGCTTCAATTCGTTCTGGACATGTTCCGCAAGATGTTCATGGATACACATACCAAGGTGTACTCGCTGTTTTTGGACACGGTCACTGAGCTGATTCTGGTTCATGCGAACGAACTGCACGACTGGCTCTTCATCTTGTTGACGCGGCTGTTCAACAAACTGGGCACCGATCTACTCAACTCGATGCACAGCAAGATTTGGAAGACCCTACAGGTGGTCCACGAATATTTCCCCACGCAGTTGCAGCTTAAGGAACTATTTAGAATCATCTCGGACTCCACTCAAACGCCAACTACCAAGACGCGCATCGCCATTTTGCGATTCCTCACGGATCTGGCCAATACATACTGCAAAAGCAGCGACTTTCCCAGCGACCAGAGTCAGGCCTGCGAGCGGACGGTCCTAAAGCTGGCCCAGCTGGCGGCGGATCAGAAGTCGATGGAGCTGCGCTCCCAGGCTAGAAGCTGCCTGGTGGCCCTGTATAACCTGAACACCCCGCAAATGACCCGGCTACTGGCCAACCTGCCAAAGGGATACCAGGACTCTGCCCGCTCCTGCATCCAGTCGCACATGAGGCGGCAAAGCCAAAGTGGCAATTCGGGTGCCAATTCGCCTAGCAGCTCTCCACTGAGCAGTAGCAGCCCCAAGCCTTTGCAAAGTCCCTCTGTGGGTCCATTTGCCTCGCTGCAGAGCCACCACCACCAACTTAGCCTCAGCTCTACTAGTCCGCGCTCGCGACAGTCATCTGTGGAGCAGGAGCTGCTCTTTTCCTCGGAGCTGGACATTCAGCAGAACATTCAGAAGACGTCGGAAGAGATCCGGCACTGCTTCGGCGGTCAGTATCAGACGGCGCTGGCGCCCAATGGCTTTAATGGACACCTGCAGTATCATGATCAAGGTCAACTGGATTCATGTGCCTCCCTGTCTTCCAACTCCAAGACGCAATCGTCGGCCAACACCACCCAGTCGAATACACCCGAGTCAGCAACTATGAGGCTGGATAATCTGGAACGGGAAAGGACCAATCAGAATGCCAAGTCCCCAAGTGGCGATGCCAAGGTGACCACCGTCTCGATAAATATGGCGGAGAACGGAGAGCTAATACTGGCCAGCAACCTGATGGAGAGCGAAGTTGTGCGTGTGGCCTTGACGCTAACAAAGGATCAGCCCGTGGAGTTGCTTCAGACGTCACTCACTAACCTGGGGATTTGCATCAAGGGCGGAAACTGTGAGCTGCCCAACAAACACTTTAGATCAATCATGCGAATGCTTCTCAACATTCTGGAGGCGGAGCACACCGACGTGGTCATCGCCGGCCTGCACGTGCTCAGTAAGATAATGAGGAGCAACAAAATGCGTCACAACTGGATGCACTTCCTGGAGCTGATCCTGCTCAAGATCATCCAGTGCTATCAGCACAGCAAAGAGGCTTTGCGAGATATCGACTCGATGATACCAAGGATAGCACCATCTTTGCCGCTGGACCTGTCCATCAACATTGTCAATCCTGTGATTGCGACGGGCGAGTTTCCCACGAATTTGTGCGCCATCAAGATCCTGCTGGAGGTGACCGAACACCATGGCTCGGAGATCACTGACGCTCACTTGGATATTGTGTTCCCGAACCTCGCGCGATCAGCGGACGACACGCAATCGATGGTTCGCAAAGCGGCGGTCTTCTGCATCGTCAAGCTGTATTTTGTTCTGGGCGAGGAGAAGGTCAAGCCGAAGCTTTCAGTGCTGAATCCCAGCAAGGTGAGGCTGCTCAACGTGTACATCGAAAAGCAGCGGAACTGCATCAGTGGCGGCGGAAGCTCCACAAAGAACTCCTCCGCGGCATCGTCGTCATGATTGCGGGAGCCCTTGATAGGATTCCTGCATCAGCACCACCACAAACAAGACACGGACGCAGATGCTTCCCTCGGCCTGAGACGGAAGTGAGGAGCGGCGGACATTAAACAATATATATATTACATTAACTAATTATTACCGATGATCCGATACTTGTGTAACTATTCGATGCATATATAAAGCAGATGCAAACGAAAGTCAAGGGCCATCGCCCTTCTAGTGTGAGCAGAAAAACTATTTATACATGTACGGGAACTAAAGCGATTAAATCAGCAAATTGTACTAAAATTGTAGCCAACTCCGCACTCCTCACCCTCTTATGTCCTATATCCTCAATCACTCAGTTGTATGTCTTTTATCAGCTCCTAACTATTAACGCTGGTTCTGTTTAGGTTGTAAGTCTATATACCGCTCTTTTTGGAACCTCAGACGTGTGCTTTTCTACTTTAGTTCCAGGCGACTTTGTATCCTTATTTCGTTTCCGCTCAACTGAATTCTAATTACTATTATTAATACGATTCTGCTCTTACAACTGAACTATTTTTGTAATTAATTTAAACACACAAACCCACACAAAAGATTAAAAACAAACACTTATAGGTTATGTAATAATATTTATAAATTAATTAAACGAATAAAACAGTTAAACAAAAGTCCCAAAATACATAATGAAAACAACATGCCAGCCTTTTGTTTGCCATCAGTTTTGCGTGTTTTATTTCATAAAATTCAAACTTTTAAATAATTATTTACACACGTACTTAACTATACTAAATAGTTGGTTTATTCTGTTTCCTTATCTGTTCATTTGTTGAAGACATCCAAATAGTTGGCCTAAGATGTCAGCGCTACAAGTTTTCATAGCTTCTTTTTTTCTTTTTGTTGGTGAGAGGTTTCTTTACATATGACCTAGTTTCTTTAATAACTATAAAACATTTTTGAATGTCGCTCGATGTGTTTGGATTTTATTTCCGTTTTTGGTAGTTCGGTTGTTTTTCTCTTCATTGATTTGTTCGATTTGCATTTGAAATTTTGTTGGGCCCCTTTGAAACCTGAACTTGGTTGTTTCTCTACAAGTAAATCATACAAATTCGTTACGTTTCTTTGTTTACGCCAGATATTGGAAATCAATTAAAGTAAATTAAGGCACT
Source organism: Drosophila erecta (assembly GCF_003286155.1). Taxonomy (NCBI): domain Eukaryota; kingdom Metazoa; phylum Arthropoda; class Insecta; order Diptera; family Drosophilidae; genus Drosophila; species Drosophila erecta. The sequence continues at coordinate 21,151,044 of NW_020825198.1, forward strand.
TAATACAACAATGAAATCGATTAGAAAATTAATAAGTTGTTAGTAAATCGGTAGAAAACAAATCAATTTTTCCAAGTACAAATTAGTGCGGTGGTTCGAGTGTGTCTCTATATGGGTGTAAATGTATCCGTGTGTGAGTGTTTTTGTGTATGTGTGCGTCAGTGCCCTAGACTAAAATGAACTGCATTGCTTTAACATTAACTATCTGGCTTTAGATTACCGTAGCTAATCTTTAATTTGTATTTGTATTGTACATAAATTCCTAAATTATGGTGTTTTCAATTAAATATATTTTTCAATGGCACATCTATTTGCTATATGTACGATTTTTCGCTCTGTTTTACTTTACTTATTTTTGGGGTGATATCCGAATTTTGAACCCTCAAAACAAAGGTTTCCAATCGGAAACGGTTCTCTATGCGATTTTTGAATGTTAATTACTTTCACGTAGAAGTTGAGAACAAATGTTCCCGAACTCCTGGAGGCCTTGAAAACTTTTAGATCCAATTACCAAATGTTTGACTAAACCTAGAGTTACATATACGAAATGCATTCTTATGTACAGTGGGACAAGATTTCGGCTTACATTCTGGATCGATTTAAAACACATTCGATTTAAAATACCTTGAACTACTTAATTAAATATTCATGTACATGTATATGGTGTTGCTAACAATATTTTGGCTTCTTGTTTCCTTTGGTTTTTCTACGTTTTCTATATTTCTTGTGATAAATTTTGACCGCACTCATTGCTAACAATGCCCCCCTCAACAACAACTCTTAGGGGGATACATTTCCTAATTTTGACCGAAAAAGGCACACACAGAGAATATCGAACGACAACGACTACAACAACACTAACCCTAATCTATTTGTGATCCGCTCGATATCGGTGGACCGTATCTAATAGCCGTTGCAGCGGATTTCCCCGTAGCGAGCTCTTGGTCTTCCGGCTCCATAAGCCGCGTATCGCTCATACGCCATGTAGTCCGGTACCTCGTAGCCGAAGTCTCGCATTCGGTTCCTTGGATAGCCGCCTTGAATCTGCTCCTCATACGGATAGTAGTTGTGTGTGGCCATGGCCGGGGACGGGGACTCGATGTAGCCGCCAGCTGGGTAAGATGGACAGTTGTTGGGTGCACTGCCTGCATATTCCTCTGCTAATCGCTCCACTAGGGATTCCGGTGTTTGCAGGAAACGCTCGGAGAAGCGACCTATTCCGGTGGAGCCAAAGGCCTGCAGGAATCCCGGTAAAGGCTTGATGTCCTGTTGGAGTTTCAAAGGTATTAATTAGAACAGATTTTGAAATGATGTAGCAGTATTGTATGAATATAAACGAACGAATATCAAAAATTTTAACAAAAATGTATTTTAAAGGGTGTTTCATTTTCGAACTAATAATCAAGAACAGAAAATGCTGCAACAAGAAAGTATTTGCTCACCCTAATTTGTTCCCTAACAATCGGCTCCACAGCCTCCATATTCTCGCTCTCCCCCACTTCCTTTTTGGCCGACTTCCGTTTTGATTTCTTGCTCGGAATGAGATCGCACTCGATGATGCGATTGTTGCTGCTGCGATTCTTTCCAGATGTGGCGCATCGCTTGAGGTTGCTAGCCTGCTGCTGATGTTGCTGCTGCTGCTGTTGCTGCTGCTGCTGCTGCAGCAGGTGAGCCAAGGCGGGTGGCACACTCGCATTTTGGGCAAAACCAATGGGCGAGTTCTGTGGTGCCGGCGGAGTGCGCGGGCGCCGCGGCTTTGGACTCCAGTTGTTCGTCACAGGATGTGGCTGCTGTCGCTGTTGCAAGTGGAAAGCACAAAAATCGATATAGTTTTTTCCAAGCCGTTTTGCAGCGGCAAGTTGTTACGCTCAAGTAGTAGTACTTGAACAACTTTGCTGCCAGTCTCCCCACGGACTCTACACCCCACTATCATCCCCATTCCCCGCCAGCTGGCAGCTCGTGTTACCAGGCAACCCTCAAAAGAGCCACCTCCTCCTTTTCCGAACCAGCTCCAATCCTACCAGTCAGCTAGCCAGCCATCCAGACAGCCGGGTGAAGTTCACCGTAGCGCCCCAAAAATCAATAGGCGCCCCATTTTATGTACGGCTGGAGCACCCTGTAAAAAGGCTTCCGGCCGTGGTTCTCTCCATTCGAGAGCTTTTCCCGTGCTTTCTCTCAAATTTTACGGACTGCTCCCTCAGACCTTTTTATGAGTAAAGCCGGTCGATGGAGCTAAACGCATTTCGCCTTTGGCCTTCTCTTTTTTGGCCAGGACTAGTGATGAGTGTGGGCTGCTGTCATTATCAGGCTCTGGTCGCTCGCCTGCTTTGGCCTAATTTATCCCGTCAGTATGGCAGGATACCATATTGCCTCCCTCATTGCCTCCTAATTATACCGTTTATATATCCGCGCTGCACCTGCAGCTTTAATTTGCAATTTTTCCCGCCCGCGCTAATTCGATTCCATCCACCACTTACCGCATGTCCTGGCCTCTCGTCGGCCGCCTCGATTATTGGATCACCACTAGTATCCTGCGGCGTCGTCGGCGCATCCGAGGTTGCTGATGAGTCCGGCTGCAAATTAGTTTCCGCACGCTTGACAACTTCCGATGGAGTGGGCGCTGTGGGCTTCACCTTATCAGCGGCCACTGGCGACGTGGCGCTTATGTCATCTGGAAAATAAGTAAAGAAATTTGTTGGAGAAGGCTGGGACAAAAAATTAATCAATAGTTGTGAAATGATGGAAATCCCTTTTCCTTGCTTATTTTTGCGCAATTCTGGAGCTCTAATTATTTTGTCATGCGTGCAGGCGGACATCAAGGGTTAAAAACCAGGCCCAGAACATTGACCATTCAACGAGGAATCGAGGGGCTTTATCGCACACGCTTATCAAATCACATTTCCCGAGGCCAGCAAGTGAGAGAGTGGGAGAGAGAGAGCGAGAGCGATAGCGATACCAAGTCCTGCACTTGTTGAACGTGGCTAACGCACACATACACACCGCCCCATGCACCAACACCAGCAAAAGAGCGGAGAGTGAGCACGGAGGGACATCAACAAAAAGTGTAGCGCACTTCTCGGCGCATGCGACTCTGCTGCAATGTTTACGTATTTCCATCGGGTTTGGCCAATGTTTTGGACTTTTCCTAGTATGGCAGTAAATGCAATGTATTTGATGCATTCAATGTGATATTCCTAAAAATAATTACTCCCTAAATATCACGGACCTACTACCGGCATTAGTTGCCCTAAATGTTCACTTTGAAGTTAGTATCCTAACCTTAGATTTTAAAAAGTTAATTTATGAATGAATTAAATTTAACTTAGCTGCCTAGCATCTAAATTTCAGTTATTATAAAAGGGCATATCCCCTGTTTGCATTCTTTTTTTTTTGCTGCACTTTATTTCACATAACCGACATTGATTTTTGCCTCCATATGGTGGCTGAAATCGGAGGTTGAGAATGAAGTCAAATTTGAACCCTGGCTATTGCACCAGGGAGCTGTTCCTATTCCTGTTTCTCGTCTTGTTTCAGGGTGTCACTGGTTCCTCCCTTGATTAATACACACAAAAAAATGCTGATTCTGATTCTGATTTTCAACGCTACTCGAATATAGTGGAAAATATAACTTTGAAAACCTAACAGAGTTCTATTGATTTAAATACTTAGCATTCATCTTGTATTAGAAGCTCTCAAATAATCTTATCTTTTTCTTCCGTGCATGTGTTTGTGGGTGTTTGCCTGTTTTTTGCCGTCTGTGTGGGCAGCTTGACTAACGGTAGTAAAGCGGCAAAAGCAGCGGCAACCACCGCATTACGCTGAAAAGTTCATTTACATGCTGGCTGTGCTGACATTTAACGCGCACACAGATGCCAGAAAGACACCCTTAGATATTGCTGTGTGGGTGTGCTTGTGTGTGAAAGTCAAACGCCCATTGATAACGAACCCATAACCCAGGCAAGCACTCCACCAGACTTTCAAAAACGTTACCTGAACATTGGAAAACAGATTTTTGGTATGTGTAATATTTGGTATGTGTAACAGATAATATTTCAATGAATCGGTTATCAAATTTTTATACTAAAACCGAATATATTGAATTTTAGCGAATAAAGTTCCTATTGCTCTAATTTCTCCCAGTGCAAGAAGTTCGTTTGCACTGGAAATATTTAGAGAAGAGCTGTGGGTTCACTTCGCACCTGGTGGGTCATCCGCATACGCAGTTGACTTATTGATTTGCACACACGACAAAAATTTAAAAGCCACACATCGGCGATTCTCGGTTGCTCCTATTCGCGTGCCTAAATAGACAGCTAATTTGAAGTTCTCCGAAGCGCCATGACGTAGGCGCCCTCCAAAAGGCCACCCCACCTCCCATAAAGCCACCCTTTTTGTCGGAAAACGGAAGTATTTCAGCAGTTAACCAACGCTGATTGGTTGAGTGTTTGCAAAACGTCGGCTTGTCAGGCTTCTGAAATATGTGGGTGATTGGAGGGGCTGGTGGCGGAGGAGCCGTTGGAGCCGGTGGAAAACCTGGCGGAAAAGCGCTTCTGATGAGGAGCTTTACGGACGACACTCTGGACACGCTGACAACGATGACGGCAACATGAACGGACAGTTCTTGCATTAATTTGCATGCGGAATCAAGCATAAGGGTATGTACGCACTGTGGGACTGGTTGAATCTACATGTTCCCTCCAAAGTAATACATCAACAAAGTGTTTTCATCATAGGTTCCTTCAATATCTCCGGAAAAATTGTTCTTGTCGCCCTAAAATATATTTCTCTTCAGTCGGACTCCACATAACCCGTCGATTTCGATCCCCACACAGTTCCTTAAATCGCTGATTTCAGCTGAAGTAACTGCCCGCTGCCGACTTGAATACTTGTTATATAATCTTGCCCGACATATGTTTGCATAAATTTCGAATTCTCCCCCGCGGCCGTGCATAATTGCAAATTAAATAGAGTGTAATGAAGGAACGACAGACGAACGACATGCGACGCGATGCGATAAAGAGCTGACAACTTACCGGTAATATCGAGCGGAGTGTCCACCCTTCTCGCTTCCGACGTCACCGGGGGCTGGTGCTCCTCCTCCTCGTAGTCCCGCGCATCCGCCGGACAGTGATAGGGCACACAGGAGGCGGACTCCACGGACATGTTAACCGGATAGTCTCCACTGTAGACGGGCGTGCTCTGGCTACTGTCGCTCCTGGCCCGCGTGCTGCAATTGCTGATGCCGCTGTCCGTTCCGGTGGCACTGATCATGGGCGGCGAAGTGGTCAGCCGCTGAGCGGGTGACTCGGCAACCGCCTCCACTTCGACATCCGGATCCTCGAGCTTTGGGGTTCCAGGCAGCGGGTGATGTTGCAGCTGCTGTTGGCTCAAATGCTGCTGCTGACTGTGGTGTTGCTGCTCGGCGCTGTAGCTGCGCAGCGGTTCCAGATAGCTGGGTGGCAGCACAGTGCGATTTGGAGCTGGCGTGGAGGACCTACCAGGTGGCGCATAGTGGGGCGTTGGGCCCGCAAAGCCGCCGAAGCCACGGGATTGGTATGAAGCGGAAGAACTGTATGGCAAGGGGGCTGGTGGCTCGTAGCCAGGCTGGGATTGCTGCTGCTGCGGCGGTAGCTGCTGGTAGGGATGCGGTCTGGGCGGATAGTGCAGCACGCTGGAGGGGATTATTTGCTGGCCAGCCGGCATGAACATCGCCTGATGGTGCTGGCTATAGTGCGGCGAGGCGTACGGAGCGTACCGGTAGTAGTTGGGCATGTAAGAAGCACCTGCAGAAGACCCATATCCATAGCCATAGGGATGGTAGCCGGTGTAGCCCGATCTGTAGGGCTGCGGCGGATAGTGCGACATCGTCGGATGCGGATGATATGGCGGATGGTGCTGACTATGCTGATGATGCTGATCGTAGAAGCTGGCTGGATATCGATCCGACATGTTACTCCCTGGGACCACTCGTTACTTATTCCACCGCGGCAACTGGAGGCTAGGAGTCGTGAGCCCCATGCCCTGCCGATTGGCCACCATGTCGCTTGTGCCCGGTGTCCTCTTACATGTGGCGCTTTTATTGATTTTTGCCGTTTCGGCCAATCACAAATCCTTCGGCTTCCCTTGCTTCTGTTGTCCTTGTCTGGCCACGCTTGGCTGCCCTTTATTTATGTTCGAATCAATTTTCGCCACACTTGCAGTTTTCTTATTGTCGTCCTGTGAATGGAGCGAAAGAAAGGAAGAGAGCAAGGAGGTGGCTTTATTATCAGTTGGAAATAGTGTGTCCCGTGTGAGTGTTAATGCCACGACATTTGACGGCCCCAAGGAAATGGTAATGCCAATGGCGAGATCGTTAAACAGCAGCCCATGGCAAGGAATAACGAGACAATTGCGCTCAAAGGGCCGCAGACAATTCAATTAACATCGGCCAATAACATTTTATGTGAGGTACATGGTCCTGGGGTTTTGTTGGCCGAGTTACGAGGGAAGTTATGTGGTTTCAAGACTACTTAGCTGACCAGGACTGTCAGAAAAGTAGGGGCATTATGGAGATATTTATCGTCTACTCAAGAAATGTGTGCTCCTTTTATTGCTTCTTTACTTACCGTGCAAATGCAGTAAAATACACTGGTTTCAAAATAATAACGACAATTGAAAGTGCATAAGTAAATGAAGAATATGGTTGAAATCCCATCGATAAATCAAAAGATCGTATTGAATGTTTGAAGCGATCTTGTTAGGCAAGCTCTATGTCTTTCGAAGCCCCCAGATAAATGCCCCAATTGTGGGTCCTTGAGTTTAACTGAGTGCAATCCAGACATTCCATACATGCTAATGAGAGCCAGCTACTCGCCGAATAATTGCCAGCGATGCTATGATGCACGAAATGCGGTTGCCGACTGAAGACTGCTGGGAAATGGGAAATGAATGGCAGGGTCTGGCAATTGGGGAGATGGAACGGCGGAAAGTGTGGTGGAAGTGGAAGGTCCCTGGCCTGGCGGGTGGGTGCATCTCTTGATGGGCCATGCGCAAAATTCCGTTTGTTTTGCACTCACGCACAGGCAGCTGTGGCACCACAACAACGAAACAAACAGCCACTCAACTTATCGAGCGCATCTCCAGCAAACACACACTCGCATACACATTCTTGCACACACCACTCGCACACACACCCTCGCACTCGCATTCAATGAATAACCGCATGCATTTGGGCCGCATGCAAACCGTTAATGAGCCACAAAAGTGCACACATCTGGAGTGGGATTGATAAGGACCTGTGGGTGGGTGGGTGATGCCAAGTCGTCACCAGGCAACCCCGACACGTCTTCCAGCAGCTTCTCTTGGCCACAGAACCACACGTCAGCCGCACAGGACATTACATATCAGCACACACAAATGCTTAACACGCAGGAGAGTATAGTTGTTTAATTAATTACCTCATTATTAACACAACATGGTTGGAAATGGTATTTAGAAGCATTTAGTTTTATTTCAAATGCTGCTTTTTAGAACCTTTCGCCTTTATGTTCAATTATTCGTATATATTTGTGATCAAATCAAATTTTTGAGATCAAATCAAAAGTCCTAATGTTGTTAGGATTGATTATTACATTTTTGTAGTAAATTCAACTGGTTAATATTTACTTATTATATTTATTAAGTGGCATATTTATTTTTTTACTCATATTTTCTTCTTGTCATTATAGTTGAACAATATTTTGACTTAAATGTCCAAATAGAAACATTTCGCTGTGTTCCTCCTTTACTTGTGTGCGCCTGTGAGCGTGAGCTTGACGTGTGCGTTTATTGATTAATAAACTTTTTTGTGCAAAAACACCAGAAAAGGCGAAAAATAATAATTGAAGGCAATCGCTAGTGGGTGGTACGTGGGAACGGGAAGGGGAAGGGGCAACCTTTATTGATTGGAGGGCCCGAGCGAGTGACGTTTCAGATGAGGTTACTGATGATGGCGATGATGATGACGATGATGATGATGATGTCCTGGCAGCAAATTAGCAAGTCAGGGGTGGGCGGACGAGGTCGCAGGACAACTCTATTAGCAAAGTCAAACACGGCTGGCGGAGTGGATAACATAATCAATGTAAACACAAGTTGGTGAGAGAAAGCGAGCCATTAGCCGGCGAAGAGTGAGCTCGAGAGAGCTACAGAGAGATGTATGGGGAGAGAGCTTTCGAGTCCAAAGGGTTAGTTGAATCGAAAACTGGCTGGCGTGAACGAAATGAGCCTCGAAATAAGTCTAGTTAAGCAACTGCAGTCGCTGGGTCCCCAAAAAGGAAGGCAAGTCTGGCCCTTCGCTCTCTCGCTCTCACTCTGTCACTCTCTCCCTCGCTCTGTCGCTGCTACGCTCTTTGGATCCTGCGACAGGAAACGGAAGTTGAGCACGACGGCAGTCGTGTAAATGGATGGATGGATGCTGTGCATGTGTGTGTGCTGGTGGTGCCTCTTTTTGGGACAGTGCGACACAACAGCAGCAGCAACAGAACAGCCTCCCACTCGCCGCCACCGTGTATATATAAATCAATAAAAACAGCAGCCCGAGACGGGGTTTCGCCTCAGCTCTTGCACTGTTTCTGTACATTTTTTTGTTTGCCTCCTCTGCGTACAGAAGTAGCGGCAGTAACCGAAGAAGGAGCAGGACGAGGAGCTGCTGGTGTACACAATCATTACACGGTCCGCGCGCGTCACACGGTGCGTATGTGCAATGTGTCCCGAGCGAAGCGCCCGAATGTATGCAGCGGAATATATAGCGATTTTAATTGAGTATCTGCTCGAAGGAGGAGCGTTTCCAATAAATAAGCGCAAAAATGGGGCAGGACCTTAAGTGTGCGGGGGTTTTCGTAAAATATGCTAGGGTGTAACAATAGATGCTTTTTTGAAAGAAAGTGGCTTGCAATTAATACAAAATTATAAAATAAACACAGATGAGTTGCTTAATTATATTTTTTTATTAAGTAAGGGGCTTCTATAAGCTGTTTTTTGAAAATATACAAACACGAAAGATAATTATAAAACGGATTTGTTTAAAAATGCAGCTCACCACGATTTGATATAATAATAAACATATAACTATAAGCTATCATTTTGAAATATATTTGAAGATCTTTAAAATACATTATTAATTACCTTATCATAGGTGTAAGCCTGTTAATATTATTGGTCGTATTTGATTTTCCACTTAAGCAATACAGATGAAATTGCCGTTGTTTTAAGTTTTTGATTTGCACGTATCAAATACTTTCACTGCGCCAGGTTTCTATTAAAATTTGACGTAATTATAAGCCTCGCCTTTGTATTTGAAAATTCCCCAATTATTTTTCCACCACGAAAAGCCGTTAAATTTGAAATTCTAGTGCCCACACAAAGCAGTTTACAACGGTTCCCGAGAGTGAGGCACTTTTCCGCCGACTTTTCTCTTCGAGGCTCGAGCGGAAAAATCGAAGAGCGACCGGCCCAGAACGCCAAGTGATCGGAGCACGGCGGCGTCACTCGGACGGAGGCCTCAGTTCGGTGCGGAGTCCGCCGTTACGTATACGCAGTGTGTGTGCGACGCGCGCTAAAGTCCAACGTAGACTGAAACGCGATACGTGGGCGCACTGCCATTTATACACCGAAGGCCCCCAAGTTGAAGAAGAAAAGCTGGCAAAAGACACAAGCACCACAGCAAGGAGCAGGCGGAAAGCGGCGAAAAAAATAGCTAGGAAAAACAACACACAGAAGCTGCTGCACTGGGAACTTTGTGACCCGATTCGATGGGCAACCTGCCCACATGCGCGAGCGAGCTTTTCCTTTTCGCCATTTTTGAGGGCGGAAAATGCGCTGCACTTTGCTCTCCCCCTCTCAATCTCTCTTCGCGGCTCTCTCACAAATGCCAGAGTGAAAACTATTCGCTTTGCTTACGAATTAGAGCACAAAACAGAAAGCCAACCAAAACAGAGCGGCAAGCCGAAAGAAATCTAGAACGTGGCGTTACTTCTAAATGGCCGAGAGATTGGCAGTTCTCAGAGAGACAGGGAGTCATAGAGAGCGTGAGTGCGGAACAAATTTTTCGCCAGAGTCCCGCTTGGGGGTTTCCCACGTTCGCTGTGTGAATGAGGTATGTGTTGTGTATAGGCTCGATTTATCGATGTCCGGGCCACGAATTTCCGCCACCGTGCGAAAAACCATAGCACACTTTCCGGCACACTCGTGCTGCACTCCGTCAAGGGATGTTCCGCTTATGGGCCTCCCGCGAACCTGTGGCATTCGGCCAGCCCAACTTTAGATGACCGATAAGACGCGAGGCAGACTGATAGCCACGCAGGTGAACTTTTGGCATTCAAAGGACAGGTGCACTTTCGAAGACGGCTTTTCCAGGCTGACTGATTGCAATATTTTCCAAAATGAAACTAGTTATTCCAAAGTAAACAATTTTATGGGACACGATAAGATATACAGATGTGTTCTAGAGCGTGACACATACCCATTATTATGAATCTTTATTAAAGTAAAATATTTAATTTGGACTATCAACAACATTCTTTTCAGCCTTAAGTTTTTAGATGATTAGTTAATGCATATAAAAGAGAAAATGGAAGACGTGTGCAATAGGAAGGGGTTTTGTTGATCTAATGGTTCCTAACTCCTTCACCAGAAGTGGTAGTTAGTTCTTATAAAAATCCTGGAAGAACATTTTTGGAATGCCTTCACCATCCCCTAATCAAAAATTGGGAGTCCTCTTGCGGCTACGCGCCTGGGCTTAAATTACATGAGCCTTGTGCTGCTGACCACCCACTGCGCATCCGCGGCACTCTCTCTGGCTCTTTGGCCAAGTGCACGTGTTTTTTGCGGTTTTCGCATGCCTGGCCAAAGAGGAAAACCCTCAAAATATTTGTGGGCGAGCTTGGAAAAAACGTAAACAAAGTTTTGTGCGCACGCAACGAAGGAACAGAGTGGGGTAGGATGTGTTCCGCGTAGGTCCTTGTCAGGGGTGTTTCTGCTATTGATTGCGTAGACGACAAACAGGGTGTTGCTCGAGCAGTCTTTACTATGGTATACAATTTAAAACAAATACAATTTATACAAACAAAAGAACCCGGCAGGCAGGCAAGCGACGAAGCCGAAGGACTAGCCGAACCAGTGGGCTCCCATGCAGTCGCGTGTCCACTCAGTCTGGCAGACCCAGCACCACTCGAATCCGCAGCCAGCGCGTGTGCAGACCATGTGCATGCAGCCGCCTGGTGAAATGAGAAGAGGGTTTGGACATGTTACAAACTGCGTCTTGGGTATCTTCGATGCTCGCCTAACTCACCATCTCGCTCCGTGGGGGTTCGGCATTTTGGACAGGGCTTGGTGCTGACTTTGATGGTGACATTGCTGGCCTCCTCCCATCGCGCCTCGGCAGCTCGCTAAAAAAGCGCACGATTATACAAGTGGGAATGACTGGGCCGCATAAGAACCAACTCACATTGGGATCCACGGTGTACTCGCAGGAGTTTTGGGCACTGGCGCCTGTCCCCTCGGGCAGACACTCCCCAATATGGTAGCCCTGCAGGCAATTGCGGCAGAACACGTAGCCACAGCCGTTCTGGCAGGTGACCTTGCGACAATCGGGCTCCACCAAGAGGCCCATGCCGCAGCCTGGCTGGGGACAGAGTACTCCACCTGCCTGTAGGACATACTCCTCGGTGGCGAATCTCTGGTAGCGATCGTACTCCTCGCGTGTCAGCAGCTTGAAATGATGGATCTCCTCGATGAACGAGTGCTCGCAGCCTGCGGGACAGGGCAAGGTGTAGCCAAAGTCCGGATGCGGCATAAACTGGCGCTCGCCCAACCGGGAACGGCAGTAATGGCGGAAACAGTCGATGCAGGTTACGTGCTGCGATGCGCATGGAAAAACCAAAACGGTATCACTGCGAACGTAAAAGGCAAATATATATTTAATTAGTTTTAGATTTTAAAGGAACTTTTTATGCCATTTTTATAAATATGTGCTTCAAAATTTAGCCAAAACATTAATTGTGATTTCATGAAAAGATAGGCAATTAGATGTGCATATTAAAGGACATAAAATAATTCCTGAATTATGGTCATTATAGCTTAATAGCATAATCACCTCACATCTGTGCAGGCCAGGCAAGGGACATTCTTGATGTTGTTTTTGATAAGATTCAAGGGAGCTGCAAAGTCCTTCTCCCCGCCGGAAACATGCTCAGCGCACTTGAAGAAGAACTCGGCGAATGGGGGATCGCCAGCCTCGTTGTCCACGCAGGCCACCTCCAGACTTTCGCAATGACCGGGAATTCTACGCGACTTCAAAACATCATCCCAACACTCAGGATCACGATGGACAGTGAAGGCCCCGCCCTTGCATAGGGCGCAGCGCACCCGAAGTTTGCCATTACACAGCTTATCGCATTGGCTACAATGCACAAAGAAATGTGCTTTGGCACGGACTCTTTCTAGACAGGATACGCGAGGATTACAAGGGGATTAGTTTCGAAAAAATAACTCGTTTCCTACCTTCAGCGCTTATATTTAGACGCTCCTCGCTTTCCAGCTGCAAGTCCAACAGAGTTTCATTTAGCGGCTTGGAGGCTTCTTCACTCAGCGAAGGTTCCTCCTCCTCCAAAGTTGCCGACTGGATTTTTTGGCGCTGTACGGGCGGTCGCAATCGAATGGCATGCAGAATGCTTTGCTGACCCAAGTCACATTGCTACTAGAAGTTCGTAAAAGTTAACTTCATGTTGGAGATACGTCCAATTAGCTTCATACCTCTATAGTTGTGGCATCGCTTAGTTCCTTACCGGCAAATATTATCTTTAGATCATCCGGCTGAAGTCCCAATTGTGGGGCCACCAGTTCTTTTACGTTCTTAATATCCCACTGGGGCTCCAGATTAACGGTCAGCGTTTTGCCCGTGTTCGTTTTCACATAAATACTCAGCGTGTGCGTTAGTGTTTTCCCTCCAAATTGCAACAGCTCCAGCATTTTGCGTACAAAAGTGGCAATAAATTTAAAAATAAAACTCATTTGTTATCAGCTGATCGGAGGTCTAGTTTCAGTGCAGTGTATATAGTTCAGTGTTGCCAATCGTGGTTTACTTACGCGCTGCCAAACACCAGCTGGCAGCCATTCGCAGGGAAACGCGGACACGCAGAAAGCGCACAATTGAAAAAGTCGGAAAAATATAAATGTAAGAGGTGTATGGAAATGTCAGGACTAACTTACAGAGAAATCAATGGCGACATATTTGCCTGCCAAGGTGATTATTCCATGTGCCACTGCGTAGCTGCCGATTTGCGAATGGGCAGAGGAATAGCTGTAAAGTTTCGGTAGGTAATGGTTTAGTGTTTCTGATAAAATACAGAAATACAGTTTTCTCTTTTTTAGCAACAAATTTGGACAGTTGTTAAATTTGCAAAGGCAAAATGTTCAGCCGGGCGGCGTGGCTATCCTTCAGGACCAGCAGCGATATATTTACTATCTGATCACCAAGAAATCCAGCTGGGGAAAGCCCACCTACGAACTACTCCAGAGTTCCTTGATCGCCATGCGAAAACACATGGTATGTGGGCTTAACTATCATCTCTATAAAGTGTAGCATACCATATCCGCACCATACCATATTCGCAGATATCCCACCAAGTACCCAAGTTAGCCATGCCCCGCATTGGCTGCGGTTTGGATGGCCTGAAGTGGCCCAAAGTTAAGGAAATTATTTGCCAGGTTTTTCAAGGGGACGCTGTGGAACTGGTGGTTTATAATTATGTTGCTAAAAAGTAAATGGCACATATGAAACTGAACAATTCCATTATTTCCCCTGTGGCGGCACAAAATTGTAGACGACAATCTCCACTGGTTCTTGGCCGAAAACGTACTCGAGGACTCCGCTGACCTTTTCCCATTCCAAGCCATCAATTCCACAGCCAATTTTTGGGATGGCAAGCTTATCCACGTTGTTTTTGCGCTAATGTATGAAAGAAAAAATGTTGTATTTTTAGTATTGCTTGCTTAACATATATATAAACAAAAGCAGGAATAAATCCCATTAAGACATGTATTTACCATATGCTCGCGCATCTGCTCCAAAGATGCTTGTACAGATTCGTAGGTGGGCTTTCCCCAGCTCTGAGGCTTGGTCACCAGGTAGTAAATATACCGCTGGTCATCCTTCAGCACTGCCACATCTCCACTGCCCGCTTGTTGGGATTTCAGTTCGTCCAACCTTCCGAATACCTTCTTGAACTGCACGGCAATCCCAGCACCCATCGCCAGATCGGCACCCACACAGTGCGCCAAGGAATAGGTCTTTGGGGCGGAGAACAGATCCCCATCTACCTCGCTGAGGGTGTACTGAGGTTTCGATGACATTCCGACCACAAAAGCCCGCCGAAATGCGCCACGTAGTTCTAAAAGTTTGGGAGAATACATTTCGGGTTAATAAAGGTTTTTAGATCTGTCAGATTCAGTGTAAAAGGCAGCTACTATAACTAGGCACTATTCTGAAACCAATAATCATAAAAGGTACATTAAAACTCCTATATTTGGTTAATGTCCTCTCAAGGCCGTGTTTTTTTATTAATACATTAAATTCAGTATAAATACCCAAATATATAAACTCTGTGTGCTATAAAAAGATCTTAGGTGTAGCGTTCTTATTAACTATATAAGTATTTGGTGCATTTGGTGCCACAAGTCCCAAGTAAAACCATTTCGAGTGTCAAACAAAGATGGCTATATACAGTTTTCGATTTCCTTAAAAGGGAGTCTTTTCGCGGTGAAGCGAATTCCGAGATCCGCTGACGGACCTCGATGGCAATTGGATGGTCTTCATGTGCCGGCAGGTGGGACAAACCACGTTCAACGTATCCTTAACCATTTGTGGCGGAGTGTAAAAGAAGGCAATGATGTCCACGCTATCCTCGGCGAAAACCAGATCCAGCAAACTCCGCACGCGCAGCCAATCTAAACGGTCGATGCCGCATCCAAGTCTGGGAATGGCCAACTTGGTCACTCCGTGCTCCCGCTGTATGAGGAAAGATAAACAGCATTTAATATCAGGTACCCAGTTCTAATACATTTTGATGATCTTGATAATGAAGTTTACCCTTTCTATTATTTTTGGTAATGCAGTCCTTAAGGATAAAATTTCTCACCATATGTTCTCGCATGGCCAGCAAAGCGTAGTAGAGAGCTGTGTAAGTGCACTTTTCGTGGCTGCGCTCCTTGGTCACCAGGTTGTAGATATATCGACCATCCTGCTCCAGGACTGCCACGTTCCCGGTATGCTTGTGCTGACGCTTCAGGTCATCCACTTGGCCGAATTTGCAGCGGAATTGCAGATTTATGCCCGCGCACATCGCGAAATCTGCACTCACGGAGTGCACCAAGGCATAGTTCTCCGGCGCACTGAACAGGTTCCCCCTGGCCTCCGTAATCTGACACTTGGGAGCAGCCAGCTGTGGATAATCTGAGTATTACCCCATTGTGCTTTGTTTATAAACCATGTTGGATGGCTCACCTCCTTGGACATGTCTTCGTGCTCACAAATGAGTATCTCGATGGGATACTCGCTCTGGGAGAAGGTCTGCTGCACCAGGCGCTTCACTTGCTTCCATTCGAGGCCATCCTTGCCGCAGCAGATCCGGGGCATAGCCACTTTGGTGATCTCGTGGTTGCGCTGCAGAGACAGTACAGTGAGAATTGCACAATACACAATTATCAAAAGCTATAGTTCGCTAGGTGACGGAGGTTCAATCTTAAAAAAGCTTTTACACCGTTTGTAAAAAAATATTTTAGTACAATTCTGAGGGCTTTACATATACATACTTCTATTTGACGGACAGACGGACCTAGCCAGATTGACTTTGCTACAGATTCTGATCAGGAATATAATCGGTATAGGGTCGGAAACATAACACAACAAAACATACTTCTTAAGGAATCTACCAAAGGCATTAGAATAATTATTCTAATACATATTCTTGCTTTTACTCTACGAGTAACGGGTATCAAAATCTTGTATACAAGATCTTTAGAAACTGACTTTACTTTCTCCTAGCCAAAGATAATATTTTAAAAGAAAATTGCCGTTAAGATGGGTAGATAAATGGTCCGGCAGCTACTGTGTCCCAAAGTCCAAATAAATTAGCTGCATGCATACATATTTCTTGAAATGGTTTTTTGACTGAAATTCGGTTGACAAAAGGGGCGAACTGTTTTCAGATACTCTCTGTATCTCAATGTCCAAATGAATTAACTGTAAATTGACGAGGGCAGCGCCAAAGAAACCCGTTTCCCAAGCGTCGAATTGTATTTACTCTTTGGGGGAAATGTCACTTGCTTACCGGGCAAACCCCACTCCACCACCACCAGCAAGACGGCACTTCAAGAGCACTCACCATATGTTCCCGCATGCAGATCAAAGCCGCCTGGACATCGTCATAAGTGCAGGCGTCGTAGAGACTCGACTTGGTCACCAGATAGTATATGAATCGGGCATTATGCTCCAGCACGGCGCAGTTGCCTCTGGAAACCCTTCTTTGCCGTAGTTCGTCCACATCCCCGTAGATCAGCGCAAACTGCCAGGCGAGAGTTCCGCGTTCCGCCGTAAAGGACGACTCCACGGCATGGGCCAAGGAATGGGTCTGCGGTGCGTGAAATATGTCCAGCTTGGACTCCACTATCTTCACATTCGCCATGCCACACTACACCCTATATTCAGTGTTATATATACAACTGCAATTAGGCGGAAATTATTCTGATTGCCAGCCGAAACCGAAGCTCTCAATGCCAAAAATGATTTTCGTACTTACGTGCACGCGCGCTGGAAACTTTCACGTCGAGGTTGAAACTCGCGATAAAAACTTTTTCGGCTTCGGAATGGTTTTAACTGTGTGTTTTGGTTCTGCACAGAAACCTGCACAAAACCAGAATGAAAACAAAGCTATTAACGGATTCTGAACAGCAAGCGGCTAGTTGGCGGCAGCTTGTTTATTTTGGCGATTCGCCGATTTCCCACTCCCAATTTACAATGCCCGCCGTTGGAGATCACTAATGAATCGACTGCCTCGGCCGGCGGTCTGCAGCGGAATGCGCCATCGGAGCTCGGTGTGGATGTGGGCACGGGTATGGCTATGGGTGAAGCGACGTGCCGGGCGAAAGCCCAGCGAGAATCTTCGAGCCTCAGTGACAACATTTCGCCCAGAGGCGCCGCCGCAGGGGTTCCAAAAATTAATGATTGCACAGTGAAAAAAATACCTAATTTTCCACATAATCAGTGATTTAAAGTTAATGTTTTATTTGCGAATATTATTGTGCTTCGTGTGATGTTAGAAACATGATTTTATCTTTGGTATGCGGAGTAAATTTCCGAAGTTAGATCGATTGGGTCGTTTTCAAACCTAGATTGCTGTTTTTACTAGACTTTTACTATTTGTTAAAAACTTAACAAAGGAAATCCAAGGTTAAAAAAAAAATACTATGATTTGATTATTATGAGATATACTTTATAAGAAGCCCGTTCGAAAACACAAGCCTGTTCTGAATACAGAACATGCACTGAAATTGAATATTGGTCACTTGTTTTTAAATTTCACCGAACTTTTTGGCATGACAATCCAATCCACTGAATCACAACGACGATAGTGATGATGATTGCTGGCGCTGATGATGACATACATGTGCTAGCAAGTGTGAGTTGATACCGCTTTGTTTGTTTCAGCAACAAGTTGACTTGACATCGCCCAAAATCGTCAAAGCCGCTGTAACAGCCAATTAAGAACTTGTGCAGGCTTTTGATAGCGTTTTATAGATTAATGACGACGGATAGTTACCGATCGGAGCACCTGTGTATGAATGTGTACCTGTGCGTGGGCCGCTGTCAAAGGTAATCGGCGCCCATGCGCTAAATAGGGATCGTAGACCGACTACGTTGTATGTATAAATATCAATATGACTTAAATTATTCGTTAATTGGATGGCAGGTGAAATGAAATACACCAACTCACTACCATACACACAAACACCGAACAAATAACCATATTAAGTGACAAGTTGTATTCTAAAACAAACAAATCAGGCAGCAGAGCGGCAGCAGCGTTTCGATTTAGTGTGAGGTAAAAACTTTACACTTTGGTCGATTGCTAACTCGGATGTAGAGAAAAATATTTGCTTTACTAGTTAATAAGGTTAAAACTATTGCCAACATATAGAGAGACTAAGAGATTCCAAGATATAAAAGAAAAATGTAGCTTTACATATACATTCTAAAACAAATATTTAAATTGACTTAAAATGGAGAAAAGTTTCAAAATGCAAATGTGGAAAAAGAGATCACTAGAAACCTTTTTTATAAGGGTCTGCAATGACTGGCAAATTTGAAGACCAGACTCAGCGTGTGGGGTTTAAAAATTCGTTATATATGCAATATTAATATTTTTACAACGTAAATTAAACAGAAAACTATGCAAAAAAGTTATTTATATTGTCATATGCCTATATCATAGAGTATATCCTTTTTATCCAATAAAAGCTTAAATTCCAATTGGAATGACTAGGCGCCAAGATGCGTGGGTAGTTGTCTCCGCTAAGCGGTACTACGTCATCTCAGAATGCCACCAATTATTTGCAGCTTTTCGCAAAAAAAAAGAGAACAGCGAAAACAAATCAATTGCCATGCGTGTAATTCCCTAAATTCCCTAATAGACGTAGTGTTTTTTAAGTAGATATTTTAACAGAGTTTTGAAGCTAAATAACTGCTCGCTTTATAACTCTTTTACGCATGTCCCGCGACAGCTTTGAACGAATGGTTTCATTGAAATTCATACTACGCTTTTCCTCCCCATGGGGGGCACCTTGTGAGGAAAAGCGATAGCTGCGAACGATGCCAGTTCACGGCAGTTCAGCTTGTCGCCTCGAACGATAAAGACGACCGATCCGGGGAGCTATAATATAGCATTATAACGTAGAAGTGGCGCTAGTTGCTGCTGTTGCCGCTGCTGCTGCTGTTGTTGTTGTTGTTGTTGTTGCTTTGTTTGTTGTGCTTATTACGTAAATTGCGTGTTTGTTTGTTAGTTGATTAAAATACTTTACGTAGAAGTGAATTTGTTAGGTGACGACGGCCCGCCAGATTTGTTTTCCTCTGGGCAATTAAACTGCGCGCGAGTAAATCTCCCCGAGAAAACAAGAGCAGCGTTGTGAGTCACTTGAGAATTAGAGAATAACTAAAAAGTGCAAGCGAAAAAGCACCGCTCACACTCGTCACGTCAGCTCAGCTGATTCTGATTGGGATTCTTACTCTTCTCTATCTCTCTCTCCCTCTCTTACTCTCTCGCCATTGCGATACGTAATACACACGTAGCAAACGCTGTGGTTATATTTTTGTGGGTTACGTTACCTTATTTGCCGACATGACTGCGTTGACATTGCTACGACGATCAGTTACGGCGGTCAGCTGCCATGCCCACGCCCACGCCCACGCCCACGCCCCCGTTCGCGGCACGAATTGGCGGTGTTTGCCACAGCTTCAAAGGCGCCAGTTGCACTTGCACGTAAGTGGGCGACATGCTGCTGCGCTTTTGGCCAGCAAAACAACAGCAGCATCAGCTGCTGCAGCTGCGCAGGCGCCAAATGCGCATGCTAATGTTGGCGGTAAGTTCAAAGGCTGTATCTGTGCAAATAGCGCGTGCACTTGGTAATTTATGATGCGGCAGCAGATTCTTGCATCCGATTCATTTTAGACAACCGTAACTAAGTAGAATCGTAGCTTGGCCGAAAATGAGCCAGTTTAACGGAAAACGGTAATAAAGGGATATCTTAAATTCAATACCTCAACCGGTTACAACCGTTCAATTCAATAATATAATTAAATATCTCATCACATCTTAAAATTGCATCTCGCTGATTAAAGAAAAATCTTATATTAATTATAAATTAAACGAATAAATTGAAAAATCAGTCCGACTAAGTTTTAGCTGCCATTTTTAAGGCATAGTACTGAATATCAATATATCAAGTACTGAAATTATTCTTAAATACATTTGTATTTAAGCTCATGACAACTTTTGTTTTGAATTTTTGTTTGTTCTTTTTGGTGGTTACGGTTCTCTCTTCATATTTCAGCCGGTTTTTGCAAACATTTTGTCATAATGACGCCCACACGCCTCGCTAGCGAATTTCCATATCTATCTTTATAATTAAACAAATGCTTCTCCTTTGTCAACACAGCAAAGCCCCGAAAATTAAATGGGCAGGCAGACAAGTGGGTATTCCATAATGAAATGGGGGACTGGCCTTTAATTTACGTTAGAAACAATACATGAAATCGAAGAGCCACTGGGAATGGGAATGCCTTGCATTTCTTACTAATCACAATTTAATAGCCTCATTGAAAGCCCATTAAGACCCACTCTTCCTTTTTATTGCCGAAAGTGAAGCACAATTTAGCAACTGGTTTCACTTCAATTGCCATTTCATTCACACAAGACCCATTCCAAGAGAGCGGATCGATCATTTGTCTGCCATTACTCAAAAAGGTGTTAATGAGCGCACCGAATCGGTCATAATACTTGTTCATCCAAATCCAACAGTTGTTATTACCTAATGTACTCGATTACTCCAGACTGATTGGGGTCTGTTCCCCGAGACTACAAACGTACTTCGGGCTGTAGGCCAGGCCTGATAAGATAACAAGCCCCTGATCAGGCTAGAAATCCCATATGAACTGGTATAATATTAAATAATTAGCAGATGGGGTGTTGGCTATTTTTGTGTTATTGATAAAGTGTACCAAGTAGTGTTTGATCCATTTAAAGCGAAAATGTGTCATTTGGTTGGGAAATAAGTTTGTTATTTTCTAGAATGCTATTGATTTCAGGTTTATCTGGTTAATAACCTATTGAGTGCAACAACTTATAGATATAGTAATATGTAAAAATGTTGTACTTAGAATTTATTTATTTTCCATACTGCATAATTATTTTGTTGCCCATTACATTTTTCTGAGTGGTGTGACTGGATGTCGATAAGATAAAGCTCGTGAATCCATCAACTAAATTGGGCCCTTAGCTGGGTGTTTATGTGCTCATATTTGTCACCCTCACTTTCGTTGTGTAAGGTCAACAAAATTATGTGGATTAAAAAGAAATACGCCCATCCACAACCCCTTCCCCTCCCCCTTTTCGCAGCACCCACCCGCCGAGTAAATGAACTCAAATTGAAATGCCCTAGACCGTCACTCCTCCAACTTGATCACTAGCCATTCATTTCAACGCATCAATTTCCAAGTACAGAAATAAGTTCCACAAGTTCAAGGTCATTACCAGGCACACACAGATACTCAGCCCACAGAGGCAAGCACGAATATATTTGAAATACTCGCACACAAATAATAAATAAGCTAGCGAATAAATAATGGGTGTATATAGACCGCGAGCCCCTCATAATAGAATAAGACGGAGAGACGGCGCCGAAGAAATAGGAAAAATAAAATTATAAACACGTTACACGCGCTAGACTTTTTGAGAGATGACTATATGTATTTATACCGACTATATAACGTTGAGATAGCCTGCGAAAACCCAGTAGAAACCTGACCAAACATAATGCTGATAAGCATATTCGCTCCGAGAATTTCGGGTTTGCCAAAAAGAACAAATAAACAATAGGAGATAGAGCATGTACATATGTATAGACCCCTCCATGGGTTGTTTGCAACCGTCTAGTGTTCTTAGTATGGGTGAGAGATTGCCAGAACAATTAGAAGTCCGCTTGGTCGCCTCCAAGTGTTTTGAACGCTTTCCGTTCAGCTGCAGTCGCTCATACGCCGCGTATCCGAACGCACACGTTCCGCTCTTCGCAATCGACACAGTTCCAAATTCTAAAGCGAGCCCAACCCTCTTGTAGACTCTGTCACCGCATACCGCACCATGTCCTCTGTTGCTCCGAAACTGGTGGCCGTTGCCGAGTCGCGGCGCTTCATGATTGACTGCTTCAAGGCGGTGAAGGTGCCCCAGGCACATGCCGAGGCCCAGGCGGATCTGCTGGTGGCCGCGGACCATCGGGGACACTTCAGCCATGGCATGAACCGCCTGGAGATGTACATCAACGATCTGGCCATCAACTCCACGGACGGAGCGGCTGTGCCCAAGATCCTGAAGGAAACCCCGGCCACCGCCTGGGTGGATGGACTGAATGGACTTGGCGCCGTGGTGGGCAACTACTGCATGGATCTGGCCATCCAGAAGGCCAAGACAGTGGGAGTTGGCTGGGTTTGTGCCAAGGGATCGAACCACTATGGCATGGCTGGTTGGTATGCCATCAGGGCCATGGAGCAGGGCTTGGTGGGCATGTCCATGACGAATACCTCGCCGCTGATGGCGCCTACACGCGCCAAGGAGGCTGCTCTGGGCACCAATCCCTTGTCCCTGGGTGCTAATGCCAACAACGGCGACAAGTTCCTGCTGGACATGGCCACCACCGCCGTGGCCGTGGGAAAGATCGAGATCCAGCGCAGGAAGGGAGCTCCTCTGCCCGACGGATGGGCACAGGATCCCAGTGGTGCCGTGACCAACGATGCGGAACTGGGTTTCAGCACTGGCTGCCTGATGCCCTTAGGAGGATCGGAGCTGACCTCCGGCTACAAGGGTTATGGCCTTGGCGCCATGGTAGACATTCTGACGGGCGTCATGTCCGGAGCCAACTACTCCACTCAGGTGAGGAAGTGGACACATGCTGGCGCCAATTCTGCGGCTGATCTCGGCCAGGTATTCATCGCCGTGGATCCCAACTGCTTTGCTCCCAACTTCGAGGAGCGCATGAGCGATTTCAACTCCCGCCTGCGGGGCGCTACTCCGGTAAGAATATACCCAAAAAAAGTAAATGTAAAATGTCCCTCGACTATCAGATATCCCTTGCTCAACTAGTGGAAGTGCGAAGCAGGAATTTTAGCATTTTGTTGGCATAGCGAGCAAAAATCAAAAAAATTTCCAAAAGCGTGGGCGTTACAGTTCTCCACACAAGTGTTAGTGTGCGCGTGGCCAAAATAAATCGAATCATTAAAATATTTAAATTTAAATATTTATTAAGAATTAGTAAATATTTAAATATTTAAATTGTCATATTTAAAGTATTTAAAGCTTCAAGAAATGTATGATTTTCAACTATTAGTTAATATAAAACAGCTTGAAATACTAGTGAAGAAAGCACTTCATAATCTTATCAAAAATACATTTATATATACATATGTGTATAAAAATAGGTACCGGCACTCCCGTCACCATAATCTTAATCTCTTTAATTGCATTCAATGGGAATGAATTCCAAACAAAAAGTTATAATTTTTAGAAATATTAATACCATAAGCATTTCTATTCCATACATTTCGAATACACTTTTTGTTTTCCTGCACAATTAATATTTCCTTTTTTATTAATAGACCGATCCCAGCAAGCCCGTTTTGCTGGCTGGAGACAAGGAGAAGAATGGAATGGCTGATGTCGATGCCGCCGGCGGCATCCAGTATCTGGAGAATCAGTTGAAGACGTGCGCCAGCCTGGCCGAGAAACTGAAGATCAAGCCCTTGAGCTTTGTTTAAGCTCGAAGGAACTGGTGAACTTTTAGGGAGCCAAGCATACCACATACCATTGCCATATGTTGTATACGCTTCTGCATTTCGACGGACCAAAGCAATATGTTACTTTACACTGAGAGAAATATTGATATTTGCAAAAGTTCGACTTGCACTGGTGCCTATTTAAAGCTTGTTACATATCTCCTTGTTGCACTTAACGCATATTCCTAGTTCCCAAAAGATCGTCGTTGCTCTTTTTTAGTTATAACTACGCAGGATTAGGTGAGCTTTCAATCTGAAAGGCTAAAAATCTGAGTTTCGACACTCTTTTGTTGAATTAGTAATATTTTGTAGAGTAAAGACTTGCAGTTTGCACATTTATTATAAGTAGAGGGACCCCTACATTTTTGTTTAAAACAAAAACTGTTGTAAAATATACATATAGCTTTTGGCACTTGAGATACCCATGCTGTGTTCAGCAAATTCGGAACCATTAAAATTACTCTTTGACCAACAATAATGTGTCCGTATAGCATTTTTATTGGGATTTCAAACAAGGTGAATATAGTTGTTAAATTAACTATCATTAATTTAATTCGGACCAATTAGAAATTTAATGTTAACGTTGTAGGCGTGTCCCACGTATTTTTAAAAATCCAGAATCACCTCTTTCAAAGTGACTTCGGCCTCCCACTTGGCCTCCTTGTGGGCCATCGGTGACTTCAGGACCTTCCTGGACCTAAATTCCTGGCACTTTGTCTCGAAAAGCTTGGGTGGCATGGGTTGGGTTGGCGATGACACATGCATGGCGGTTCGCAGCTCTTCCGGATCCTCGGTGACACTCATGGATTTGATGAAGTCGATCAGGCGCTGATTGTCCTCAGTGAGGCGACGCTTCTCCTCCAGCATCAGCAGATTTTGGGCCTCGGCCATCGCCTGGCGGCGCCAGAAGTTCTTCAGACTTTTGTTTAGCTCCACCAGTTCCTCCTCGGTCATATCCACGTGAGCCTTCATGTCGAGGGTCTGCAGCTTGAAGTTCTCATCAACCTCCACCTCGGTTTCGTCGAATACCTCGCCGCCGAGGATTACCTTTTCCGATTCGGTTTGCAGTTTCCTGCAGGTGATCGACAGGGCCAAGAGTAGTTCCCCACTCTTCACATGCTTCTCCATTTGCTGAAATAATAATACCAATTTATAAGTAATATATAAATGAGTAATGGGGCTGGGGATAGGGGTTCACCTTGGTCAACTCGTAGCACTCGCCGGTCAGGATGCGCAGCTTCTCGTGGGTGATCTCGCGATCCATCTCCTGGTTGAGCTCGATCTTCTTGCGCACGTTGGTGAAGTACTGGAACTCCAGGCGCAGATCGTTGAGCGTGGAGTTGTTCTCCGCATCCATGCGCATCATTTCTCGCTGCAGTTCCGCCTGCATGTTGATGTACTTGGACTCCTCGGCGTTCAGCTTGCGTGACTCCTCCATGAAAGCCGCCTGGCGCTCCGTCAGCCAGTGGATCTTCTCATACTTGTGGGCATCCAGTTCAGTGCTCCTCAGAGACTCCACAAAGTCATTCAGTTGCTGCTGCATGTGTGTCATTCGGCGGACAATCTGATCTCGAATCTTGAATCTGTTTTCAATCTCTGTATTCACACGATCGTCGCGCTGCTCCAGGTAGATGGTGTAATCCTCCTTAAGCTGATCCCGGGTGGTGATGTTGGTGGCATGGATTATGTTCTCGGAGTTCGTTTTCATCGCTTCCACCTCCTCGGTTCGCCGGCGCACCTCCTCATAGTAATCCCTCAGCATCTCGTCCGCCTGCTGGTCATACATGCTCTTTACCCCGCCCAACATCACGTGGAAGCAGTCGCGGATGTGGTCGATCAGCTCCACCGTCTTGCTGTAGCAACGCACGTGCTGATCCTGCGTCTGCGACATGTCGTCCAGGAGCATCTTGATGTGGTCGTTCTTGGCCTGAATGATACGCTCCGAGCGCTCGCCCCACGCGGTCATCTCTTCGTTCAGCTCCTTGATCTTGATCTCGCGGCACATCTCGTGCCACTCCTCGTTGCCCTTCTCCTCCATGCGCTTGCCCATCTCCAGCTCACGCATCAGGGCATCCTGGAAGGATTTTTATTGATTAACCAGAACTAGAGCATAGTGTTCTAATAGGAACAATTCTACGGGTTATGAAAGAAACGAAACTTAAGAAGTATTCCAAATTCATATTAATAGCCCACCCGCATGATGAGCCGCTTCTCATCGATGGCAGCCTGTCGCTTGGCCTCCTTCTTGGCGGCCTTCTTCTCAGCCCTGGTCAGTTTGGGCGGTCCTTGGGGCTCCTGCTCCTCCTCCAGTTCCTGGAGGTAGTTTTCCGAAATGCGCGTCAAGCGCGCCAAAATTTCAGCCATTTTGCTGTGTGTATTAGTAGTTGAACTCAAGGCGTAAATCAATGGTGAAATTTTTGGAAAATCGGTTGGAGAGCTAAATTTGAATTGTGTGCCAGCTTGAAAGCTGAATCGAAGTTTTGCTGACAGCTTTCGATGGCAAATTCCAACACTGGCTACCAGCTTTTTTAACGACTTTTCGCAGCATCTGAAGCTTTGCCGCCCGACAGTGATTTCCTCAGTTCACTCTCAAAGCTCGGCTCGCGAGGTTGTTTATAGCGCCGCGACTGCGGGATTGCCAATAAGGATTCCTTTCCGGGTAGTTAAAGCCTGGCTGGCTTGCTCACTAAAGGCACGCCACAACGGCCTGTGTGTGTGCGTGTGTATCTGTGTGTTGCGGTCCTTTTTCCCGGCAGGCAGTGCCTTGTAAACAAAAATAACTCTGCTGCCGCGGCGAGGTTGCCAGCGAGGGTGGTTACAACCCCCAAATCTGAAACATCCGACGACAAAAGCAACTACAAAGCTCCGCGCAGGATAATTGGCAAGGGCACTCCTGGCTGCCAACTTTTTCGGGGTTGCAGACAGTCGGCAAACAAGCTGCGAATGCGACTTTAAACGTCCATAAACATTCAGCCACAAAACGAAATAACGAAATAAAAAACAACGATTGTTCGGTTTAACTGGGCATCGAAGTACCTCGCATCTGGTATCTGCAAGTGAAACTGCTACTGCATCTGTATCTGTATCTATTTGTGAGCGGCGAAAATGAGCGAATCCAGTGGCTATCAGAAAATGCCGCCCGGCTGGGACTGCAAATACGATCAAGCAACTGGAAATTGGTGAGTTGCATGTGCACAGCCCGACGTCATAAATATTTATGCATCCATTAACCACAATGTCGTGAAATGCGGACTCTACTGGGAGATGTGGGGGCCAGTAGGGGAAAACGGGGCTCCATTTGATAGGTTGCCATGGGAGGTAACTGATAAATTTGCGTGCCAAAGTTGCCTTGGGGTGGGTCTATCGGTGGGTGGTGGTGGGTGCATGTAGGGGGCCTTTGGGCTTAGGCCCGTACTTCTTGCCACATTGTCCTTAAAACGCTTTAAAATGGGTGGTGTTTGCCACGTCTGGCCTTATGGCCGATAAGGGAATTACTCGTTGGCTTGGAGAAGTTAGTGTTAATCAAGCTTTGGAGTTTCAAAAGCGCTACTGCTTAAAACTTACCATATTAACTCAATACACAATGGCTTAAAGTTTCTATTGGTTAACTTATTGCAGTTAATATTCGACTAAATTAGCTAGCCAAAAATTTCCAAATCATTACATTTATTATATATGCATTGCCTTATGTTTTGCATTTTATTTGTCTTGCGCTGAGTGAACTCAAAAACTGTTTAAAATTTAAATTGTTATTTTTGATATGTAATAGAATTTTAAATCGATTTTGTAAATTCATGTATAATCCCTTTGTTTTACACTTCATTTCGCTGTATTAAGCTCCTTAGCTACACACGTGTGGGTACAATTGCTCTGTGGACTACTTAAGGCTTCCTAGCCACTCCAATTGGCCTCGTTTCAGCGGCATAAATTGTGTCACTTCCGCGTCGTCGGATGCCAGCGGGGTCTTTAACTTCTCCCTAGCCTGTCTTACATACGAGTATAACTCAACCCCTTACGCTTAAAAAGCCTTGTGCA
Source organism: Drosophila erecta (assembly GCF_003286155.1). Taxonomy (NCBI): domain Eukaryota; kingdom Metazoa; phylum Arthropoda; class Insecta; order Diptera; family Drosophilidae; genus Drosophila; species Drosophila erecta. The sequence continues at coordinate 21,178,690 of NW_020825198.1, forward strand.
ATTAAGCAACAAGCCCGGCGACTGTCATACGTTAATTCAAGAGGCCACTCAGCCGAAGACGAGCTTTCCATCCTTATGAAGTCCTCATCGCCATCCACCCTCTCCATTACCAAATCAGAGCAGAGATGGCCTGCCAAACGGAGATGGAAATGACGACTGAGCGTCCGCCTTTTGGCAGCTACTTGGCACGTGCCTTGGTTTAGGCGGTTCCTTTACCCTTTGCCCTTTACCTGTCCGCCCTCCCAAGGGATCATCAACATGTGGCCAGATTCCCAATCCAATCCAGGCCAAGCCACCACCAACCGGCCGGCTTAGGATGTGCCTCCACCCTTGGCCTGAATCCAGGAGCTTTCGAACGGCCCTGGGCGGGGGAGGTCATTTGATGACCTTTGATTTCGTAGAAGCTCATCTTCCATTTGGCTGCCCTCTTCCCATTCCAGCTATTACATAAACTATCTGACGAAGGCCATGCAGCTGGAGGATCCGCGCGGCCGCAGTTACAGGCAGTTGCAGAACGAGCGCTGTTCCACGGAGTCGATAGCCTTGCAGGTAAGCTCCCCTCCTCCCTTGCATTTTATTGATTTTTGATTCAAATGGAACCCTCGTACTTTGCAGCAGTTGGTCAGTCAGCCGCAGACGTCGCACAACAGCTCGCCGTACCACGTCCATCCCAGCAATAACTTGACTGCCATTCGGGCGTTCCAGGAGCGCCAGCAGCCCACGCTGCACAACGTCTCGACCAGTCCACTGCTGTCAACCTCCTCCGGCGGACACTTGGTGAGTACAAAATGAGCTGAGAATTAATGATGAGAGAATACGGTTGAAATCAGGTGTGGGCGTCATTAAATATGTGTATAAGAATGTCGTTCTTCCACAAAAAAAACGCAGTCATCTTCCGATTTTGTGATTATAAGTAGATAAGTAATCGCTGATTGGGGATATTGGTAAGGCCTATACATTTTGTCAGGAAAGAGGTATGTGATTGCTGTGTCCTCAAAATTATGACTGCAACTTTAATGTGATAGATAATTTTATCAATAGCATAGATTTAAGCTTTCAGCTTGCGAACATGAAAATTCATCATTCGAAGCACCTTTCTCATTTGACGTTCGAGTATCGACTATGAGTATGAGTATTTAATTAGGTTATTTTCCATTTAACCCACAGGAAATGTCCTCACCTCTGCCCTTTCAACGAGCTCGCGTGGGACCGAATCTCTCGCGGCGCTCCACCATTCAGGAGACCTCGTTTACCACGCAGGCGGAAACGGATGCAGTGGTGACCAAGATCCAGAACATGTTCCCCACCGCAGGCGAGAACCATATACGCCTCCTGCTCAAGCGGTAAGAAATTGGACCCGCCCTCAACCAAGTCCTTGTGCCAGCTCTGCTAATCCCCACTAATCTGCGTACTTACATCTATGTCTTCTCACACGCCGCCTAATTCTGCTGCTTACTGCACCTGTCTAACCACACGATTAAACGCTAATCCCACGCTTACTAACCCACTGCTCCAGCTACTACAATAGCGAGGCGGTTGTCATCAGTGCTCTGCAGGTGGAGAAGCACCCGGTGACCATGCCCGGTCCCTTCGTGACGCCCCCTTCGCAGCGGCACCTCTTCCACAGCAGCTCCGCCTTCTACATGACCCCACCGGCACGTCGGCCGGACACGGTAGCTAGTCGGCGCACGTCGCGCACGGCCAGTCCCCTGCCCGGTGGACGCTTCGGTAGTCTCGTGAGCGTGCAGAGCGGTCCTGGCGGTCCAGGCGGCCACCAGGTGGTCCTGCCACCCAGCTCGGCTGTTCCTGCAGCTCTGCACGGATCGCCCCTGTGGCGCAGTTCGCCTAGGCCGCACTCATCGCCCAAGATGAAGCTGAGGTTCGCTGGGGTTCCCGATTGAGGGACATTTTAAAGCTTTGGGACTGGTGGATTATTTAATATCTGTATTTCCTACCCTTCTATACCTATAGAACTTGTAAATTTGCTGTTTTCGTTCGTTTGTCCGCAAGTTGTCCGTATAGTAGAGAAATACCTCGAAGTGAAAACTAATTATGTAATATTTTTGTACAGTTTGTAACGAACAATTAAGCGATGTTAGGCTTGGGTTATTTTTTAAGTATTTCGTATCTTTTAATATAGTGCATTTGGTTTTTAATTATTTTATTAACATTGTTGAAAAATGTATTTAATATAATCCACGGGTTACTTGTTAAGTCACAAATTTTCAAACTCTAAATGTTGTAACATCATATTCTTTTAATTTCAATTTTCCTTCGTTAAATTAAAAATTATAATTTATAATGATATATTATAGCTTTGGTAAATAATATCAAATTTCCATCATAGATACATGAAGAACATATTTCCCAAGGCGGACGAAGAGCTGCTCCTCGATATCCTGGCCAATGCGGACAACAATGTCCAGTTTGCATCGCAGAAGCTGATTTCTTTGGGTTACACAAAGCGCGACATGCAACAGCCACACAGACCCAACAATCGGCCGCCGGATTTAAATACAGATCACGAGGCTGGAGGGGATCAGGGTGGTGTACATATACCACTGAGACCTAAGGAATACACAGAAGAGGAGAAGACCAAAAGTATGTTGAGTAACACATTTTAATGTCACATTTAAGTCAAATTTAATATCTTTTACTTACAGTGCAAACTTTGCTCAAGGAGAAGTACCCACAGATTGCCGAGCGCATTATCCTAATGGCTTTGGAATCCGTAAACTATGCAGAGGATAGGGCTTCTCAAATCCTACAAATTGTGCAGGACGAGGACGAGCAGCGGGCGCAAAAGCAGGCTCCCACGAATCCCAAGCACCTGGATCTTAAGAAAACCACAGGAACCGATCAGGTTGATGCTGCCAACCAGAAAGACAGGTAGACCTTGACTTTATGTTTTCCCGCTCACTCGATTTAAACCAACCGATCAAGGCCGTGGCCATCCGCTTTTTCCACCCACCAATCAAGTTTTTCTCCTTGGTCCGCTGCTTTATCCGTTTTTTAATCGACTGCCTATTTTCTATTTGAACTTTCTTTGCTGCCTCCGCCTCTGACTAAATCCCCGAACCACAAAAAAAAAACACTATTCGCTTGCCTTGCGTCACTTGATCATCCAGCCTGCCCGCCGTGGTGGAGCCCACCACCTCATGCAAGCCGAAGCCACCGCACAAGCGCCACATTCTACCATCGATCAATGTCACCACACCATCGACGTTCACCACCCAGATCATTTTGGCCCAGGCCACGCCCACGCCAACGCCCACAGCAGAGGATACGAAGCTGGAGACCCATCTGTCATCCATCTCCAGTGCTTCCTCATCGCATTCATATGCCTCACCCGCACAATCACCCCGCATCCGTCCGCAAAGCTACGAACGCCTGACCACCAAGAGCATCTTGGCCAAGAGCGGCTATAACCATTTTGGCCACCAGAGCGATACCAATAACTACAGCATCGACGGCTACCTGCATGGCTCCTCAAATGCTAGCTCCTACTCCTCCTACTCCGCATCAATGACGTCCTCATCGCTGGTCTCGTCGGCCCAGTCCAACTCCTCATCCATCGCGAGGAGGCCAGCATTCGAAAGTCGTGCTCGCACCAAAACCGATTCACTGAAGTATGCCCGCTAACACCCAAAACCGTTCCAATAACCGTTTCTGTTACCGTTTCGCTAAGTACAATCAATAGTTTTGTGCATGAGTTTTTTAAGGATTTCGCACGGATTGTAGCGAGAATCCGGTTTGAGATATTATTTTTTAACCTGATAACTCACTTTCTTTCGGCATGCCTTAAGCTGATATAATCTTTGAGATCTTTTAGTTAAATAAAAAAGAGAAGACTAAAAATGTAATGTTCTTAACAGGCATCGCCAGCACTCCTTTGGAAATTCACATAATTCGGAATCAGCGGAATTTCAATCTATTATCGAACGAATGGCCAGTTTGGGACCCAATTCCCAGCTAAGCAAGGGTGCAGATGAAAATCTTTTGCTGTAAGTTCATTTCAATGTCTATATAGTAAAAACAAAGTTACCTCTATGAGTACTTGAATTATGCTTTTCAGAGCCGATTATGTCACCTGGAACGGACCCAATACGAAGCTACTTCAGAAGCAGGTGACTCATGGACCAGATGCTAGTCTTCTCACAGATCGCACCTACAAGCCAAGAGGTGGGAACTCGGAGCTCTGCAAAGGACCCCAGTCCGGATTGGCCAAGGGCAGTATCTACGCTCAAGGCAGCAACAAGAGCCCCAACATCAAATGCAACTAGGCGGGAGTACGTCTTCTTGAATCTCCCCAAAAATGCCAAAGAAGTGAAGATGCATCTTAGTAACTAGCCAAGCACCACCCTCCACAATTAGACTTACCATTCATATGTGTCGTATAGTGTTTATTGATCTTATCCCAAAATGGCTACCAAATTCCACACGAGTACGTAGACTCAACAACAATATAAAAACCATGTCACATTCCATCCAAGCTCCAATTGTTTTTTAGTAACTCGTAAATAAACAGACTTTAAAACTAACCAACTAACTTAATAATAATGCGTGTCTGGAGAGAGGGGATTTCGGTACAAGAAGCACATGGGGGTTATCTAGACCTCATCCTCGTTGAGGAGCATGTTTGGTATGCCATCGGTGATGGGAAACACACGTCCTGTTTCCGGACACTCCAGTTGACCCTCGAGCACGTCGATCTCGAAGAGCAGGTGGTGAAGCTTCTGCAAAAGCAGCTCATTCTCCCCAACGTTTTCAGGCTGAACCGCAGGGATGTCATCTGTGAGTTCCGCCTGAAAAGTAAATTATAATTATTACAGAATCAAAAAAAATAAAAGTTATAAATGGTTCAATAAGTTCATACATTTACATATTAAAAACATAACATATAAAACTGTTTTTAAACGTTAATTTGTTTGGGAAACTACTAGTTATATTACTTACCACCTGAGCAGCTCCATAGACCGCTGACCAGTCCAGCTTGGGAAGAATTCTCTCTACAAAAGTTGGATTAAATTCGCTCTCCACCACTTCCTTTTTGCTAATCTGGATGCACAAATACTCCGTGAAACAATCAATAGGCATGATTTGGAATACCAGAACTCACCGTCAGTTTCAGGGGGAATCCCACTTTGACGCCCTTGATGGCCATGGAGGTCAAGAAGTTGTATGTGCTGAGTTTCATTTTCGGGCTTGTAAAGGCTTTATTAATACCAGAAGTAGCAGTAAACAATAATGTTTTTAAATAATATTTGCGGTGCACGTTGTATTCCTTCTTCTTCTTTTTTTGACATTCCCTACTGATGGACGATATCGATAGCTCGATACGCACTTGTCGATGCTCTTCAGCAGTTGGCAACGCGAGCCGTGAATTAAATATTTGAAACGTCCACACTGCACAAATTTTAATAAGAAATACTCACAACTGTCGCATTTTAAACGTTTTAATCTGGTTCTAGATGTAAATAAGGTTGGAAACCCTATAAAAACAGTGACCAAGAACGGAAAAAGGAGTGAGGAATAAAAATGGAAGACATATTCCACTGGTGCCGCGAGGGCAACTCGATTCAAGTGCGCCTCTGGTTGGACGAAACGGAGCACGACAACAATTTGGGGTAAAACTAAAAGAGGCAACTATCTTCGGCACTTTCTAATTGCTGCAGAGTGCAGTAAGAAAGTTAGGCCCTTCAGTAGCAACATTCTCTACCAGGAACATATATTTAGTCATCGCCGCCATCGCCTCAATACGCCCAATATTTCGAGGGTCTTTCAAGTCTAAGTGACGTCATGATTTATTCTTGTGTTGTGTAAACAGACGAATCAAAAATATATATGCATGCATATGTATGTGTATACTTTTCTGTGTGCATATCGCGAGCATAAAACCTGCACCCCATGCAATAAGTTTATATTGAATTTTACTTGTAGACACATTACATTTAAAATACATATATAAGTACCATCATACTTACAAATTAATTCCTGTCCTTTAGGGACGATCATGGCTTCAGTCCGTTGCATTGGGTGGCTAAGGAGGGTCACGCCAAGCTGGTGGAGACTCTGTTGCAGCGCGGATCGCGTGTGAACGCCACCAATATGGGCGACGACATCCCACTCCATTTAGCGGCAGCACACGGCCACCGCGACGTGGTCCAGATGGTGAGATAACACAGCAACCAGCTGGCTAACTTATTCAATAACTTATCTGCCTCTACAGTTGATAAAAGAGCGTAGCGACGTGAATGCGGTGAACGAGCATGGAAACACACCCCTGCACTACGCCTGTTTCTGGGGCTATGATATGATCTGCGAGGATCTGCTGAATGCGGGAGCCCAGGTGGGAATTGCAAACAAGGACGGGCACACACCTCTCGAAAAGGCCAAACCCAGTCTGGCAAAGAGGCTCCAGGATCTTGTGGAGAAGAGCGGCAGGGAGGTTAAGGTGATCAGCTTCAAGGAGCAAAGCTGGCAGGGCTTGAAGACGAGATCCCGGGATGCCACTTTGTCCCGTTTCAAGGGAATTAGTATGGGAGACCTAGACCTGCATACAAAGCTCTCGGTGACGCCATCAGGAGAAACTTGGAGAGGACGCTGGCAAAAGAACGATGTGGTGGCCAAGATCCTGGCTGTGCGCCAGTGTACGCCTCGTATATCGCGCGATTTTAACGAGGAGTTTCCCAAGCTGCGGATCTTTTCGCACCCAAACATTTTGCCTATTATTGGAGCATGCAATTCGCCACCCAATCTGGTGACCATTAGTCAGGTGTGTTGGATTTTAAATACTTAAGATATGGCTATATAAACTAACAATTCCATGTTCTTCAGTTCATGCCACGTTCTTCGCTGTTCAGCCTGCTGCATGGAGCCACTGGCGTCGTGGTGGACACCAGCCAAGCCGTAAGCTTTGCCTTGGATGTTGCGAGAGGAATGGCTTTCCTGCACTCGCTGGAGCGCATTATACCAACATATCACCTGAACAGTCATCACGTGATGATCGACGATGATCTGACGGCGAGAATCAACATGGGCGATGCCAAGTTCTCTTTCCAAGAGAAGGGACGCATCTATCAACCGGCTTGGATGTCGCCGGAGGCTTTGCAGCGCAAGCAGGCGGATCGAAACTGGGAGGCCTGTGACATGTGGAGCTTTGCTATTCTCATTTGGGAGCTGACTACGCGCGAGGTCCCCTTCGCCGAGTGGTCGCCTATGGAGTGCGGCATGAAGATTGCGTTGGAAGGTCTGCGGGTCAAGATTCCGCCAGGCACATCAACGCACATGGCCAAGCTGATTTCAATCTGCATGAACGAGGATCCCGGCAAGCGGCCCAAGTTCGATATGGTGGTTCCCATTCTGGAGAAGATGCGCCGCTGAAGGGAAGGGGAAAAACTATAAATGCCAAGCAAAAATGTGCCTTGAGGAACCTTAGATTTGCCAACTAATTGTAATTACTACTTTGTGTTACTTTTGTCTAACTGAGTTTAACCGAAAACCGTACCGAAATGGCAAAGCAAGTGCAGCGTTTCTGTCTAGAGCTTATGTTTCTGTGTCTCATTGTTGTGCGGGTGCTCGATTATTGACATTTTAAGTTTAATAACCATTATGATCGTATTTATACAGAAATATATTTGTTACTAACTAATTCAATTGATTGTATACCTCAGCAAATGCGGAACCACTTACGAGCGCTTTAGTCTTCAGAGCTTATTCGATGAGAAGCAAAACAAGACGAGAGCTTTTCGCCGGAGTGGGTGGCAATGCATCAGCGCAGCGGGTCGGGTAACGTGAGCACGGCGGCCCTGACCTGGTTTCCACTTCAGCACGCGATATTGTGCAGCTCGCGTGGGCAGAGCAAACTCGGCGATTCTAGAAGAGCGCGCCGGCGTGAGAAATTCGCGAGAGAAGCGGAAATTTGTTGTATTTGCTCGAAATAATTTACATTTATTATCCAATATGTTTTCATTTAAAGGTTTAGGGGAATATGTGTGTTTTTGATCATAACTAAGTTTTTTTTTAAAGCTTCATACTCTATTTCATATAAAATCAGCCTCTAAAGTTTTTTTTTTTTTTTTCTCAATTTATGTTTAAAGCGCATAAGAGAAAATTGCAATATATTTAATGACTTTTTTCATTGAATATAGCTTAAATCATTTATAATATAATTATTATTTATGTTTGTGCCATTATTTTGTTTCATTTGTTTGTTTCATTATTCAAAGTACTTTGCAAGTCGATAAGATACAAATATTATTGGTACTATAAATTTCCCTTCATAATTAAACAAATATTTGGTTTAAAAATATAACTTTCTAATATTCATGTACATGTACATATATTTTTTAAGATTTATTTTTTTTTTTATACATTTAAGCCTTTCTCCGCGTTTTCTCCTGGCCCGGCTCTCACCGGCTAGCGCCTCTCTGTTTATGTTTTTGCGGCAACGCTTCATTCGGGCCAGAATGTTGTTGCTGCGGTAAGCTTGCACCGAGCCATGTGATTGTTTTGCTGGCTCGCTCTTGCCTCCTGCCGCACACATCCTGTGGCAGGTCCTTTTTTGTGTTGCTGTTGCTGCTGCAGCTTTAAAAACTTTTTGCTGCATTTTGTTGTCGCCGTCGTCATGTCGCTGTTCTAGTCGTCGGCGCTTTTCGGGCCCAGAGGCTGGTCGCTCGGTCTCCGCACGGGCCGAAACGGAAAAACGGCAAGCTGCAGTGGCCAAAAGCCGATTTACAGTATTCCACGGCAGTTATGACGGCAGCCAGCCAAACGGCAAGAGCATTTCCGCAAAGGATTCCCAATGAGATTGCAAAAGAAACATCAAAGAAAATTGGTGGAGTGAAGTGCATACGTGAAATAAATGAAAATTAAAGGAACCCCAAAAGCTCTACATTCCAAATTTACCCACACACAGGCAATCGCACACACACATACGTTATGCAGTGAAAGTGAAACATTTAGTAGCATCTTTTAGGCGCAGCGCAAAAAGGCGTTTGGTCCATACTTTCACTTGGAAGGCTTGCAATCATTCTTGTTCGGACCAAAATCGGTGGTGCAGCTGCTTAAATGTATTTTAGTGACAGCTCGGAAAAACAGCCAGCCCCTTGGAGGGCCGGCAATCCATGGAGTATTCAAACACCACTGGTTTGACTCACAACATCAAGGAGAAGTCGCACAATCCGGAGCAGCAGCAGCCCATCAAAACCAGGTTAGTACTTAAAAATAGTGCGCAAACATGCCCCATTTAATGACCACACCTGAGCCAAAGTGGTTGCCCCCTTTTGTGCTTTCATTTTTTTCTGTTTTATCTCCCTTATTTCAATTAACCATACAATTGCCCGGGATGAAATGAAAAAAACATTGCAGGCATGAAGAGAATGGGAACTTTTCAGCCACAGTTTGCCGCAGTTACTCCATCATTCATTTGGCTGACGAGTGAGCCACTAACCTACTTCCTTCACACACAAAAGCCGCAGTTGCAGGCAGGCAGCATCTGCTGTGGTGCAGCCGTAGTTATTGTTGCTGCTGCTGCTGCTGCTTGTGCTGCTGTAGCCGGCTTGCCACGCCCACACAATGGAAATGGGCGATGGGGGGCCGCGGACAATCTCGTGAAGAATGACGTTGGCGTTGATGAGTAAAAATGTGAAAATTACATGGCAGGCGGATGGAAATAAACGACGACAGTGCATAGCAAATGATGAGATTTACCCCGCAAAAGGCGCAGCCTTTGTAAAAATATACAGGCATAACATAGATAAATGAAAATCCTCAATGCGATCGATGGGTTGCCTGAATAAATCAAGTGTTTCATTTTGCAGACATTAGCGCACACAAAAGCCGTTGGGAAGAACAAGCCCGAAGAAAGTGGCGGAGGGCTCCTTGCCAAGACTAAAACTAAAACTGAAATGCCACATGGGCAAATATTTCACTTGTGCTTTCGAGCGGCGCATTGAAAAGCGAAAATATTGTGACAATATAAGCAGCAGGAGCAGCAGGAGCATCAGCAACCCAATACCAGCAACAAAAGCACGCCCGAGTGTCTTCCTCTTGTGTGAAGTGCATAACAACGTGGAAATATTGCAAAGGCAAACTACACACAAGGAGGGAAACAGCAACTAAATGCAATGACAGGCAGCAGCATCACTGCCACAAAGTGGAAAAGGCAAAAAAAAGTTAGAGAATACAGAAAGGGCATGTGGAAATGCGAAAGGCAGCCGCAGGATGTGTAGATGGCAGGACGGCGGCACATGCAAAGCATCTATTGATTTTTATCCTCTTGCTGCAGGCGCTCTCCATTGGTTTGGCTTAAGCCACAGGGCGTATGAGTAATGCAGATTGCGTATACTTGATTTATACGGCCAGCTAAATGTGTTGCCCCTGTCACAGCCTAGCTGCTGATGGTGCCATCAACTTCAGATGCAAGTGCAATAAATCTCGGCAAGCTGGCCAGCTTTAAGAATTGCTTAGGCAAACAAAAACCTCCTTAAGTTTCAACACAACCAAACAACAATCGATCACAGTGGGTGGAAAACTGGACGCTGATGCTCAATAAATTCTGTGTGGGGCCTGAACTAGGGAAAATGGCCAATTACGAGGCAAAACGAGTTAAGAATTGTGCCAGGAGAGAGATGGCCGATACAGAAGCCCGGCTTCTTGCCCCTCCCGCCGATATATCTCTTGGAATAAATGGCCATAGCCGCCTGCACTTAACATGAATGGCCATTTTTCCAATCAATTACGTACAATAGATGAGCGGGTAGTGCAAGAGGGCGAATGGCAGCGGAAAATGGGGAAAAGAGTTGAAAACGTACAAGCGAAATGTGCAAGGGATGGGTCTGCAGGGCGAGCCACTCAAGCCAACGATAATTACTTGAATTTTAAAGCAACACTGCGGCTTTTCTCGAGCCGCAATTACCTTTGGCATTGACATTGGGGAAACTCAAGCAGGCAAGCTCTCCACCACCCCCGGATTATAGTTGCAACGCTATTATAAGTATATACTTGTATTTTACTCTAATCATTTGCTCTTTGCAACCCTTTAAAAATTTAACAATTCTTCACCTTGGGAAAAATCTATAACTACATATATTTCACTTCACTCTACAAATTTTAAGTTAGTAAAAATATAATAAAGTTAGATAAAGCACTTAAGCACACCGTAAAATAAGTTTCGGGCTTTCACCAAAATGTATATTGACTTGGCCATAACTATTTACAAATTCGTTGAAATATATTGTTTAAGTCTGAATAAAAATGAACCCAATAAATTGAATCACTGTTGATCACTTTATTTCAAATACATTTTGCAGACTGCCTGTGATTGGAAACTGCTACATCAAGATTGAATCGCCGACCGGCTCGCAGTCGATAGCTTTGGGCAGCCAGCGTTGCCTCAATACGCCCCCAACCACGCCCAGCAGCCCGCTGAGGGAACCGCCCCAGAGTCCGTCGGACGGTCACGTCTCCTCGCTGAGCTCGCACTCCGGATCGGGATGCAGTGACATCCTGCTGGGTGAGTGGCGCCCACCCCAAGCCCCCGGCTTACTCCCGTTTCGTTTGATTGCATTTCCCGGCGGCTGTTATTTATAGCTGCCCACAAAACAGATCATGACCTAGGGAATGGCAACATTTTATTGAGGTTGCTGACACTCGCCGCCCCCAGTTCTTGCTCCCCAGTTCGATACCAACCCCGCCACTTTTGGCTTAGTTTACTCTACATGCCACCAGCGCCCAGTGAAATGTGTTGGCTGGAGGTGCCAGCCCATCCCGACACAAACTGTCCCAGATTCCGACGGCGCACTGAGCGAAATCCACTTTGTTTCCGACAACACACTTTAAAATAATAAATTAAAGAGTTAAAGAAATTAAGAACTTGTTCAATTGCTGGTGTGTTATGTTTGCTTTCTGTCCATCCAAATATTGTATAAACATGACTGTAAGATTTTAATTTATCTTATATACATGCAGATACTATTTCTCGTTGTAAGGTTCCACATTTTTGTTAGGTGCATTCGTTGCTTTTCCTGCCTTTGACGTTTGCATGGGCATCGCATCTTTTTACAATTTGTGCTTTCTGGTATTCTGCACTAGCAGATGGAAATATAATGTACATATGGGGATGGAAATATAATAGTTAAACTACTTAATCGTGGTGTAAAAGGGTATATTGGAAAGTATGCAACAGGTATATGGAAGCCTTTCGAGCCTTTGATATACATATGTATATACTTCAAGCATATACATACATATATGCTTGATCAAGATCATTTCCCCTGTTTTGAGTCTGAGTTGCGAACTTCAGTTGTTTGCTGTTCCGCTTAAATTCGGTCGTTGTTTGATCTTTAACTGGGCGAACTTTTCCCTCCATTCCTCGTCGCGCATCGAGTGATAATTTCTAACGTTCATTGAGGCAAAGTTTGTTTACCAGCCGAGTGCTATCAAAATCAGTCAGGCCTCAACAACAATAGCAACAAATGGTGGCGAGTGAAAAATGCGCAAAGTAAACAAGAATCAGCACAAGAGGCTGAAATCAAGAAACTGCACTACAAGAAAATGATTTTAGATGAGAGAGTACTGCATATCATAAAAGAGCATACGTTATGGAAAAACGAAAAAATTAAATTACAACATTTTTCAATTTAATTTATATCATTTGTTTTAAATAAATAAATAAGCTCAAATAACTAGGTTTGTTGTTGACAGTTAATGCAGCCTTTCTAATTATTATACTGATCTCTTTTGGTCTGTGTAGAATCTAAAGGCTGTCGGCAGTGGCATAATAATAAGCAAATGATTTAAACTAAACGCATTCTGCGCATTTGTTGTTGCTGTTTCTGCTGTTGTCTCAAATGTTGCCCATGACGTTGCCCACAAGTCATTGAACTTAAAGCGGCGAACGTGGAGCCGACAATAGCAAAATAAATAAACGCGAAAAAGGCGAAGAAGCCAAGGCAACTACCCCCTCACCGCCCGTGAGATGATAAGTGAAATGCAGTAATAATAAGAATAGTGCTCCCCTTTTCACCCGCCCATCTTTAAACAACTCTCACTCACACACACACGCACACACTCACTCGATTCGATTACACAATCTTCGCGAGCGGCATTTTCATTTTTCTCTTCCTGGTTCGTCGTCATCGCAACTGCGCCTGTATGGGTGAGCGTCTCTGGAGCAGTGTGCGTTGCGTATCGGTGTGTCTGCGGAGATCAGGTTTTATCGCCCGACGCAATCGGACATATAGTGTGCTATAGCATGCCACAGCCGGGCTGGATCGCTGTATCGCTGTATCGGTGTATCGGTGAATCGGTGTATCGGTGGGGGCGGCGGAGTTATCGCTTCGATTGGTCGTCGTACCTCGGCTGCGCGCTGGCTTTTCGCTTTCGCGGAGGATCGTGGATATGCGGCTCCACCGATCGCCCAGTTGCCGTTTTCCTGTTATTTACAGTTTCTGGTTGCTTTCGCTGCTGCCCGTTGGAAAAATGGCAAGCTAGCATGCAGTTGACGTCGCTGCTGCCGCTGATCATTGACTCTCGTTGGTTCCCTTTTGCGCCACTTATTCGTCAGGAAAACTGCGGAAAATAGTCAGGAAAACGTTAGGGAAAAGTACTATTGGGTAGCTCCAAATTATAAGATTTCTGTAAATGTTATTATATTATGTATCTACTTTAATGCGTTTAATTCCTTTCACCCTTGTAATTATATTATTTTTGTATCTGTGGGGCCAATAACGTTTATACATTTCATTTTCCGTAAAAATTTATTTATTTTTCGACAAACTTTGGCATTGTAAGTTTATCATTTTCGAATCGGTTTGACCCAGAAGAAAATTCCTAGATATGTATACTTTATTTGATCTTCAAAAATAATTGTCGAGAGTATTTTCGTGCCAAAAACTGCAGTTTTCCACTTTCTTTTGGGTGGAAAACAGCGCAAAAAACGCAGGAGCAACATGCTACATTTAAACTTCCGCATTGCAGAATGTTCTCTCCCACTCTGCCGTCGCCGTTCGCCCTTTCTCTTTCTTGCCTGCTCAGCTGAAGGTTCTTTGACTTGACCCCCCTTAAAGGCGCCCCCACTTCTGCCCTCTCTCTTTCTTGCGCACACATACAGGCCCATTGCCCTCTCCCTCGAGGATAGTGCAAACTAAGTAACGGTTCGCGTGCCTCTCTTTCTCTCTCACTCGCTGCACTGGTGTGTGTGAAATTGATCTTGAGTGGATGTGTTGTTGCACTTGGAAACGTTGGAAGTCGACGCCGGCGTCGGCAGCGACGCCGGCAGCGGCAATAGAAATTGAAAATAGCAACCAGGAAAAGAGTTTGCAAATGGAAAAGTGCAGCAACAACATGCAGCGGCAACAGCGAGAGTGGCAATGCATGTTCTGTTGTGCTGTCGCTGTTGCAACAGTTGCTGCTGCTGTTGCCGATTCTATTGCTGCAGCAGCTTCTAATGTGGCTGCAGTTCTTGCTGTTGCAGCTTGTGTGGCTGCTGCTGTTGCTGGTGGAGATTAGAAAGATAGAACCTCCAGTGCTCGCAGCACATTGACTCTCTCCACCCGATCTGCTCCCCCGATCTCCTCCAGAGACTCCGCCTCGGCGGCGCTTCGCAGTTTTCCCACTCCATTGGGCCACACAGCCGCATTGCATTCTATTTTCCTGCTCTTTCCACACACACACACACACACACATTGGAGCACTGTCACTCACACTGGCGCAGAGCGCCACGTTCTTATTCTTCTGCGCCGCTGCTCCGTCGTCGTCTTGGACTTTTGTGTGTTGTCGTAGGTTCTGCAGTTTGGCTTGGATTTTCCCTGGCGCATTTGGAGCGCTGCGAAGTTGGCGCTTGGATCTCGACGAGGCGAGAGTTTCGTACGCGCGATCACCATTTCCCCCAAATAATAATAAAATCGACCCGCGAGTGTACCGCCTCATAACGAGCCTATATCAAAACGACCGCCCGATTTGGGAACTATCTTGAACTTGGAAACGAAGGACTTCGAAAACAACACGGAAGTGAATTGAGAAATTATGCAATACAAGCTGCTACGAAGGCTAAGTGCAAGTGACAAACTTAACGAGGGGATTGGGAAAGGGAAATGCGGAATGATAGTGATAATTGAATAAAAATATGAAATAGGGAATACTTGCCAAATATTAAAGACTTGGGGTTAGGTATATTTGTAAACTTCTTTTAAGACGTAGTGTTAATGTCATACTTATTATTGATGCCATATATTAGGATTGGTTATTTAAAGTTAAAAAGTTTAAAAATTACCTACTAGCTTTTAAAAATGGATAGCACTTTCTTTTGAAGGACTTTGCCATATGCTAAAGCCTAACTCCTTTTTTTAATTAAGCCGCAGCTGACAAAAGCGAAGAAAACCTGAAAGACCATGAATCTTTTCGAAACCCCCTCTCCGGATTCCCCATAAAGTGCAAAAGATATAAAATCGCTGAGATTTCCCATAAAAATGCTGAGCAGGCGCCCTCGCAGGTTGCCAACGTCGATTTCCACCAGCAGGACGATGATGAAGATGATGGATGTCCATCTGACCGATCCGATCCGAGCAACATGGATGTATACCAAATAGAGCTGGAGGCACAGGCACAAATCCGCTCCAATCTCCTGGTCGAAACCTGTGTGAAGCACTCGTCTTCGGAGCAGCAGCAGCTCCAAGTTAAGCAGGAGGACCTCATCAAGGATTTCGCTCGGGACGCGGAGGAACAGCCAAGCGAAGAGGAGGCGGAAGAAGAGGACGAAGAGGAGGACGAGGAGGAAGAAGACGAAGAGGAAGACGAGGAAGCTCTGCTCCCGGTGGTCAATTTTAATGCAAATTCAGACTTTAATTTGCATTTCTTCGACACACCGGAGGACTCGTCCACCCAAGGGGCCTACAGTGAGGCCAATAGCTTGGAATCCGAGCAGGAAGAGGAGGAGCAAACACATCAGCCTCCGCAACAGCAGCAGCAGCAGCATCACCGTGAATTGGAGGATTGCCTAAGTGCCATTGAAGCTGATCCATTGCAGTTGTTGCATTGCGACGACTTCTATAGAACAGCAGCCCCAGCAGAGAGTGTTGCAGCCAGCCTAGGCCCACAGCAGCAGCAGCAGCAGCACACCCACCAGCAACAGCAGCAGCAGCAGCACCCTGGACAGCAGCAGCATCAGCTCAACTGCACGCTGAGCAATGGTGGAGGTGCTCTGTACACCATCAGCAGTGTGCATCAGTTCGGTCCGGCCAGCAACCACAACACCAGCAGCAGCTCCCCCTCCTCCAGCGGTGCCCACTCTTCGCCGGACAGCGGCTGCTCGTCGGCCTCCTCCTCCGGATCCTCGGGGTCCTGCGGATCCTCTTCTGCATCCTCCTCCTCGTCAGCGGTCAGCAGCAGCAACGGCAGCAGCCGCAGCAACAACAGCGTCGTCAACCCCGCAGCAACATCTTCATCTGTTGCGCATCTGAACAAAGGTACGTGCAACTTGCAACTTGCAACTGACACAGCGACTCTTCCGCGTTGTCGTCTCTTCTACTACGGACCATTGTTGTCGCTCTTGGAAATTATGTTCAATAAATTTGCATTCATTGCATAATAGCCGTAACAGCAATTGAAAGTCGTTGGGGCTTCGGTTTCTTCTCCTTTTGAGGAAACTATTAAAGCGCAGCAGGAAAAATGTGAAAATGAATATAATTCGCTGCTATTGGCCAATCGCTGTTGCTGTTTAAGTTTCTTTTTTAGTATGAGGAAATTGCTTTTCATGTTGCAGGTCCATCAATGGGGTTGAATTTTCCGTTGCCTTTGCTCTTCTGATTGCGAGCAGTGCAATTGAAAGCCGCGGAAAATATGTTTTCATTTTCATAAATCGCCTGGAATTGGTCTCGGCTCTCATTTTGCCTTGGATGATGGCATTTGAATGGGATTAGCCAGTCGTCCGGGAGTAGGTGGTGGCTTCAACGAATGGTTACTAGAAACCGAGACGGAATGCAACGAACTTAGGCTTTATAACTATTAGGGTCAGCTGCTGCTTACACCGAGAAATATTTTCAAATAAAGAAAGAAACTTTTAAAATTCCCGATACCATTTAAAAAAAAATTTTGAATATGCTAAATTAAAATCATTTTTAAAATATGTATAATTATTGCTGAATTATTTTTTTTTTATGGGGTGTTCATTTTTTGTGATTAGTATTACAATAAGAGTAAAATGTTTTATTTTTCAAGCAACTAGAAATTCTACATCTTCGGTGCATACTTCGTCGACCATTAAAACGATTAGCACTTGTGCAAACTCATCTTGGCTGGACTTGCAAATCGCCTGGATTCATTTTTCGTCCTGAGACGGCAACATTTAATTGCGTCAATTAGAGCGGCTAGTTGCAAGCGAATGTAAATGAAATCAGCTAGGAAAGTGCTGGGGAAAACGCAAACAGGGAACTTACCAAGGAAAATCAGTCGAAATCTCGACTGCTTTCCGCACGGCAAATAGTGTCTGCAATCGCTCGTTGTCCACTCCACTCAATCAGTTGTCTTCGGCCAGATAAATGCATAAAATAAAAATGGAAAGGGGAAATGTGAAATGGGAAAAAATCGAGGAAATATGAAGTCTTTGTCGTCTATCGTCCCTGCCTCTGACTTGTCTGACAACGCGGAAATGCCAAGCAGTTTTCCACCAGCCAGCCAACCCACAACCCGCACCCCTTTTTCTTCGGCTGGATAAACAATGGCGTTTCAAATTGTCAACTTACAAAAGCCACCAAATGATTTGCATTTGAACGCGGCGCGAAAATGAAAAGCAGGCACTTGAGTTTCCTTTGCGTTTTCTTCTCTTTTTCATTCCTGCCCGGGCCGACGACATTTTCCAGACGCTGCTGCTGTAGTTGTAATTGTTGTTGCACTCCAATGGTAAAAATTCAATTTGCAATTGCACAAGAGCGTAACGCGCCATGCACTGGAAAAATAATATGCATTGTTTAAACATTGTTATCGGATAGAGGGGTAGGTTTGCTTTAAGACTTTTTTTGGTAAAAACGTTTTTGAATAATATTCGTTGCCAAATTTGTAAAGAACAGTTTCTTGGAACAAGCACCAAGATATTTTAGTAAATAAATTAAAACTTTTTTCGGTGTGCCCCAACATTTCTCATTCCTTTCGCCGGTTTTTCGGCGCGTGTATCCACATTAACTTCATTTTGTTTCGCATTTCTGAGGTGTGGCAACGCCAATGTGCACAGCAACACCAGCAACACCAACAACACCCTGCAAAAAACTCACGACAACAACAATAGAAGGCTGTTCAAACTCCGCGCTTAGTTCATTTGCCTCTGCCTCTTCCTCTTGCATTAGAAAAGCGAAAAATAGCAGCGAGACATGCAGTCAAATTGAATTCGAAATGAAATGCCAAGAAGCAAACATTGCTGGCTGGCTCCAGTTTTCCTTTGCTGATTTTCTGCTCTTTCTTTTCTTGTTTTTCCCTAATTTGCAATGCTAATTTTTTTCGGCGCTCGCACTGTGAAAATTGTGCGGCTGCAACTTTCCTCGTGACTGCCGTTTTTACAGGCAATTTACTGTAGGCGGTGGCGTATACGTGATTTTTTGGCATTTCTTCTTATCGCACATCGCCTGGAAGTTGAATGCACTCTGTGGCCATTGGATGCCACTTTAATCGCAAGCCGACTTCAGGTTGATTAAGATGGGAGTCTTAAAGCTGCCGGAAAAATCTAATTTAGCCATTAGGTGGCTTAAGTCCATTACTGGTGACACTTGTCGATTGACTGTGATTGTGGCTGCCCCGTGTTGCAAGTGGGTGACATTTCGGACGATGGCGAGTGGGTGATAAGGCGGCAGTGACAGCAAACTCATTTGGCAAATTGCACTGCGACATGTTGCATGTTGCGCACACGGCGTATGAGCAATGTGCCATTGCATAAGCGACCAGCTGGACAACTTTCCAGCGGAAGAAATCTGTAAACCAATGCGATTTTCCCTTGCAGAGCAACAGCAGCAGTCACTAGCGACGACACAGCTGCAACAGCAGCAGCAGCAGCAGCAACACCAGCAGCAGTTGCAGCACCCGCAGCAGCAGCAGCAATCTTTTGGCCTAGCGGACAGCAGCAGCAACAACGGCAGCGGCAACAACAACGGCGTCTCCTCGAAATCATTTGTGCCCTGCAAAGTCTGCGGCGACAAGGCATCGGGCTACCACTATGGTGTAACCTCCTGCGAGGGTTGCAAGGTGAGTTTGTACAGCTCCGTACGAGTGCATTTTATCTATTTTATTTTCCTGGCAGGGATTTTTTCGGCGCAGCATCCAAAAGCAAATCGAATATCGCTGTTTGCGGGACGGCAAGTGTCTGGTCATCAGACTGAACCGCAATCGCTGCCAGTACTGCCGCTTCAAGAAATGCCTTTCCGCTGGCATGAGCCGCGATTGTAAGTACTAAACCTAAACTACTGGCAAGAAATATGATTATGCCAAATCTCAAATGCCAACTGTTGGGGCCAAAGTGAAGGGGCTGCACCTTGTCGCTTTTTTGCCCCTTGATAACTTTATTAGCTGCAAAACCACTGGCAGATTTCTGCCAAGAGATCGCAGATTGTGTCAGTTGACTGTCAGTGGAAATTGGCAACTGCAAGATACCGTTTTAGAAGAGCAATTCATACTACACCGAAAGAAACTAGGGCTGCGCTATTGTTTTGGTAACAAACATAATGAGCTCGATGGAGTTCATTATTGTGTGCATTTATTAATTAATTGACTGTTATTCAAATTTGTAAGAAGCAATTAAAAAGTAGTAGAGGTTAAATAATGTATAGGTGCACCAACCCACTTAGTTCAACATCCACTATGCACAGTTCAATCCTTTAAGCTTGATACTCTCTTAATAATTGAATCAGCGAGCACCGGTTAACTAGTCAGCTAATGGCCCTAAAACGATGAAGAACCAATACTTAAGATAATTCGCCTATTTAAAAGCTCAATTCGCGAGCACAGGCCGGCTATCCAGCCTTAAAACGGGTTTCAAATACGCCCAACCTTTTAGCCAAGCACCCATAAACCACTCAGAGTCCAGACGGGCGGAAACCACAGCTTAGATGCAGTTGAAGTTGGGTTAACTTTGGTTGGGCTTTCCCCTTGCCGGCCTGGGAAATACTTCCTGCAAAGCCGACATCCACCCACGGACCAAGAGCGAAATTAGTTTTTATGACTGTTGTCAGCGGCAGCAGCATGGGCAACATGCAGCAGCAACAACAAACGGCAGCTAAAGCTGCAGCAACAACTGCGCCAGGAATCCCTTGGCTTTCAAATGCAATTTATTTGATGTTGCGCAATTAATTGCCCCAAAAAGATCGGAAACCAGAGAGCGGCACATAAAATCAGGCAAAATGCGAGTTGCCGTTGCTGCTGTCACTGCTGCTGTTGCTGCTGATGTTGCAGTTGCTGTTGCTGTTGCTGCACGCGAGCAACATTTATTAGCCGCGTCTATTGGCTGCAACATTTGTTGCAATTTTTTATGGCATTTGTCTTGCCAAGAGTCGAGGCCCGCAGTGTTGAACAAACATTTCCTTAATTTTCCCCGACGCCCACGGAGAGCGAACCACAAGGAAATGCCCCACGAACCACACGACCAAATCGCAGAGTTTGCTTGTGCCACAGTTAATGGGTTTGCACTGGACGGATATTTCTGAAAAACGCTTTTAAACTTCCTAAAAGGAATTTTAATTGTAAATTGTAATATTTGAAAGCATTTTAATTTAAGCACGTTAGTTTAAAACCATTGTTGACTTAATCAGTAACATTCTCCCAGATCCAACACATAGTGATACATTTTTGTGGCAATAAGACCTTAATCTTACATCCCTCTTAAACTGGCACATTTCATTTGCCCTGGTAAATGGACTCCCCTACAGAGCATTGCAGATTCGTTTTAGGGCTTAAAAGATTTTTATTTTCATGCTTTTCATGACCCCACATCACTTTAGTGACTCCTCTCTGTGGGCTTTTACCTTGCGATTTTTCCTCTGCCCGATGCATATGGAAAGTTCAATAATTTACTTAAATTGCTCTTAAGGCCAGTTTTGTTTGCGGCATGAATGGGCTGTTGCGGCTGCAACTGAGCTTGGTGGGCGGTGGCAGCTTTCGAGGCGCCTTTGGACTTTTGCCTGCTCGCTTTAATTAGACTTGCCACAGACTTTGTCGAATCGGATGGGGTTATTATGGCTTATGGGTTGTGGCAATGCTGCAGCTGGCAATTGCTGTTGGTCGATTGCCTTTTGCAGCTGCCGTGAGAGATTTTCCAATTAAGTTGGCTTAGAAGCTGATAAAATCGTTGAAAGCCTAAAACGAACTTTAATATTTGCGTTTCCCTGTGCGAAAGCTGGAGTTGCAGACTTTAATGGGTCAAACCATTATTACCCTACCCTACCTTTCCCGCGGCAAAAAAAAAAACGAAAAACGCAATTATGCTGTCTGTGTGTATATGAGTGGGCGTGGCATGACTTTTATTTAATTTGCAAAGCTTTTGTTGGCAGCAGCACAAAGTACAACGCAAAAAAAGATGAAAATAGCGCGCTGCTTACCGAGCTGAAACTGCATTTCGGATGTTGCAGCAACAGCAACAGCAACAGGAGCAGCAGCGTCGTCAGCAGCAACACTTTGCATGGTTCTACAGGAATTTGGGTCAAACACAAAGCACATAACACTCACACACAGCCGACCCAAAGTTTTCATGCTGGCATGCGGCATTTTGTGGCAATATCTACATTGCTGCCAGGAGCAGCAGCAGTGGCAGCAGCAACCATCCTTTGCCGGCTGCAACATCTGCCTTCTTTGCCTTAGCCAATTATTTCTCAAACAATTTGATCAACTTTTAGGGACATTTATTCACATTTGGGCCAAATTGAAGAGGGAAAGTGGGAAACATGAATACAAAAATGCTATACAACTTTGCGCTAATTACTGCCTGTCTTCTGTAAGCTATTTGCTTGTGCAGAAAAGGGGGTTCAATTGAAAGTTAGTAAATCGGAGCATATAATGTAAATTTGAGGACTCCCTTTGTGTAGTCGATTAAATAAAGATATATTTTAAAACTGAAAAAGTTGTCGAAACATCTAAAACTTGCCTAAGCAAAAGGTGTTCTGAAGAAGAGGTACCACTCTTCTGTTTGTCAGCGCTCTAGGAACTCCGCTCTGAACTCCTATCCAAAGCCATCAAAATGATGTGAGAAAATTGTTTGAGTAGGCTAGCTGAAAACCTTCCGGCATGTTCTCTTTCTCCGCTTTTCTACCATGTTGATCCTAATGCGGCCGTCAGTCACTTTGGCCGCAAATCAAAATGCAATTAAAGCGCCAGCGGCCCGAAGAACTTTTTGGACAAAATCTGCCTGCCTGTCTGTCTGCTTGGGAATGGGCACATTGCTGTCACTGCCAGCAGCAGCAGCAGCAACATCAACCGCCAAGGCGACATAGTAACACAGAATCAAACTGCTCTCGACTCAATTGTAGTCAATTTGAAAGCCAACTATCAAATGTCAGCTGCAAAGATCCGAGATTCGTTCGCCACGATTCTTCTAGACGCCCAAAATCGAGTGCGAAACGAAACTGTTGCTGCCAAAACTTCATGTTGCCGCTGCGCCTGCGCAGTGACACCGGCAACAACAGCAAAAGCCGGAGAGCAAGGCTGGCTTATAATTGTGGCGTAAACTGGGTCACTTGCCAACCGAGTTGGCCGGGCCAATCTGAGTCCAAACCCAAGAGCCAGACCCCGTTGCCCGCTGTAGCGAATGCTCATTGTTGCTGGTTGTTGTTGCTTGTTGCTGGTTGTTCGGTTGTTGGCTCTTGGACTGACAACCTATTGTGGCTGCTCGCTCTGCTTCTGCGCTTCTAAAAATTGTCTTTTGTTGGGACGCATCACAGCTTTATTTTCGCCATTGTTGCGCTCGCGAAAGGGTACTACTACTTGGCAACAGGCAGAGCGATGGAGATTTGTATTCTGGAAACTTGATTACCAATGTTCAACTTCCCTACGGTAACAAATGTTATTACAGATGTGCAACAGCAACAGCAAAAGCGGGATACAAATACTTCTATATTTATCTGAAGTGCTCACCCCAAGGCTTACAGTTCACGAATATCGCTCTGGATCTCATTAACCTCTCATCGATTTCCTCACGAGGTTCAGCAAACCTACGGATTTCGATTCCGCTTGCGATTGAGCTCCCCGAGCGCCAGCCTTCCGCTTCCTTCGAAATTCCCCCGCCGCCTTTCACTTTCAGTCGTCGTTCGTTGCCGTCGCCGCTGCCGTTGTGGCTTTGGCTTTGGCGCTGAACTGGTGAGCTGCTTCCGCTGCCAATGGCCAACTTCCCAGCCGAAATCCCCTCCGGAAGTAGCCCTCCTTGCCCAGGGAACCGGGCGTTGCTCGCAGTGTTTATGACTTTTCGCGAGGCGAATCAGCCGCAACAGCAAACACAAAATGCAATAAAAGCAAGAACACAAACATGAACGGCGAAAAGTAAATAAAATATTGCCAAAATTTGTAGCCGCTTAATTATTTAATTACGTATTCAAACTGTTGTTATTGCGCGCGACTCGTTTATAAACAATTTTTAGCCAGGCTATGGCTGCATACGCTGAAAAGTTGAGTAAACAGTTCAGCCAGAAATGAAAAATCGATCGTAAAACAATTTAATATATTAACAGCACCTGTTGCCGCCTGAATGAGTCAATCTGCGTTGCGATTTGTTCTGATGCTACAGCTGCTGCCAGTTGTTGTTCCTGCCCCGCTTGTCGTTGCCCCCAGGTGTTGCAGCATATTCCCTCTGACTAATTGCTAATGTTAATTTATGCACTCGCCTTTGCTGCGGCTCATTGTTCCCGCGTGTGTCGCATGTTGCTGCCGTGCTACGCATGCGTGCCCCGCGGCAACATCGAGCAATCTGTCCGCCAATTACAACGAAACTCGTTTGTATCCGCCCGGTAGATGTTGCCGCCGATTGCGGCTGCAGTTGTCCCTCTATTTAGAGTTCAATTATCACCTTGTCGCCTTGCTAAACCTACAAAGAGCTAAAAACTTATTGGAGGCACAAAACAAGGCGTATAATTAAATTAATGCAAGCAATTTGAGCCATTTGGGCAGTCAAACGGGCTATGTAAACAGAGATTCTCTCAAATTTATGTTTCTTCGATTGAAGATCAAACAAACACATCATAACGATTTGAAATAAAATTGACCTTCAACTCCATTTCTAAAATGTCTGATGTCAAATTTTGTGATATTTATAACAAAATTACTACAAATAATTTAACCAGACTTGGTGTAGTGTGCAGTTTCAGTGTATCACAAAATGGGAGCAGATAATTGGATACATTATATATTACCTTATTATTTAGATATTAATTGCTGTACTTTGGGACTTTTTTATATACTAAATGAATTCGTGAAAATTCTCTTCAAGTCTTTCAAAGAATACGGTACGGAATCATTGACCACATTCCTTTTTCTTGAGTTTGTTGAACTCCGTGACCCTTAACAAAAACGCTTATTCACAGCTTGCCGTGCAATTGACACATTTCTGCATCACTTGCAACTTAGGAAACGTACATTTTTTGTGAGCCAGTAACTTTCCAGAGAGCTTTTGCGTAATTCGTACCTATTTACCCGAAACGAGGAGATCACAGGTGAACAAATTGTCATTGTTCGTGGCAACTCCCCGCGGAGGAAATACTTTCTGTGACAAAGCCATAACCATTATATGAATAATTAGTTGATGGGGCTCAACTGCAATTATAGTTGCAATGGAGGAGACACCCACTGGATTGGTATCGCAGAGCAATTATGGAACCCCCTCCCACAATTAATGTCAGAATCCATCGATAAATTGCCAAGAAACGTCGCATACTGAAAGAGGTGGCATTCAGGGGCAGGGACTTTGGGTGGGTGGGTGACAAAGGCAATGACGGCAAAGCCACCGCAGCAGCAGCAACAAAGCCACCCGAACGTTGACTTCTAAATGTCAATCACTGCGGACGCCCCTCGGTGCGTTTTCCCCCTCCCAACCGACGTGCCCGGCATAAGAATGTCTTAGTAAATGTCATAAAAAACGTAAATGCAAACTGAAACTAGAGGGAACGCTGTAGTCGAGTTCCTCGACTACCAGATACCCATTACTCAGCTGGTGGGAGTGCGAACGATGTAAGCATTTCTTTGGCATATCGATAGAAACAAATAAGGAAATGCAAAAAAGTATACATTATTTTCTTATAATTTTTAGTGTGTCTAATCAAGAATAAAAATAGTATATGTATATAGTTTAAAGGATCGCAAACGCCAGCTTCCTTCCACCTGTTACATACGTTTCAACGAATCTAGTATACCCTTTACTCTACTACTCGTAGTAGGGTATACAGATAATACAAGCAACAAAAACAAATCACTGGCGATGCAGAAGAAAATAAGTTTATAAAATTAGCCAGCGCACTTTGTGTTGTTGTCTAGTGCGAAAATAAATGATTATGATGCGCCGCCATTCCCCAGAATTCCCCCACAATCCTCCACAAATAGTTGACAACGCATCGCCCGAGGCGGCGGCAAGTGCACCCGCCTTTGGGTTCAACGCCCAGCTGCAACAACAACATCGCATCAGCAACAGCAGCAGCAGCAGCGACAACAACACTGCATCAGCAGCAGCAACACGCATTTTTCTTGGCACTTCCGCGATTCTGGCCATCGACTTCGACAATACGAGCTCGAGCACGAGTACCAGGGTATTATCAGCCAGCTGGGGAGTGGATTTGGGTATCCAAGTTCCCTGATTAAGCAGCTGTTTGGGTTGCTGCCACTTTGGATAATGTTGCTGCTCCTGCAACTTCACGCGTCGTTGATGGCCAACAGCCACCCGGAAGACGCCAAAACCTCACCAATTTAGAGCGGCTTTATGGACGGCTTGCAGTTGGCTATCCAAAGCCATGGAAAGCCCTTTTCACTATAATTACAATGACCTGGGGCGGGAAATCAGGCAGATAATGCTCAACTTCATAAGCTTCCCAAGATAATGTTTAAAATTCTGATAGGATTAACCAATATATATTTATTTATAATTGCTTGCCAAAGAGAGAGAATTATGCATTCGAACAAGGTTGTTAACGGTTTGGTGATACTAACGAAGACGAGAACGATGATAGGTCGAGAACGCTTCATACTGTAGGTAGTACTTATACATACTTCTACCGAATCTAGTATACCCCTTTACTTCACGAGTAACACGGACTACGTTTTTTACCTTTTTATTGTAATTAGTTAGGAGTTTAATGACACTGTTTCTCCTTGTGTATTGTTATGAGTTTATGCATGCCACAGAAATGAGGAAGCAACTGCAAATGCGCTGCGGTGGCAGCAACCATTGCATTACGACGAGTGGCCGCTGCCAACGCAGAAATCAGTGAAGCGTTTTGGATTTCGAACAGGCTGGCCAATGCTATGTTGCTCTATAGCTGTATAGCCCCCTTCGATTCACTTAAGCCCCCTCCGTCAGAGTGGCTGTCTTCAATTAACACGCCGCTGCCATGTTGCAGCAGTGGCAGTTGGTGTTGTGTGGCATTTCCCTCCACGATTTTGCAGAATGCGTTGACCTTTTTGCCGGGAGAGGAAAAGGGGCCAAGGAAAAGGCGGAAGGGTGGGGCGTGGAGTGGTGGCGATGTGATCTGTGTGCTCTCGAGTGTGGCCACAGTTGACGATGATGATCATCATGGTGGCGGCCACTTTGACGGCTTGTTGGGAACACCTTCAGCGCTCCTCCGACTTAACTGCTTAATCAACCCGATGAAGATGAAGATGAAGATGAAGATGAGGATGGACTTTGAGGTTGAGGTTGCATGGCAAATTGCTCGAGCTGCTGAACTGCGGCTGATCTCAATGCACAGCCTTATGAAATGAAAACGATGAAGACGATGGAGGAGCGTGATCGATGGTGGCTCCCTGTACCAAGTACTCGAGTTGCCCGACTATGCGCCTCATCTCTGAGTCGCTACTAAATTAAATCAAAACTGGCAGCGTGTTAAGACGTGCCTGACATGCCAAAAAGGGCAGGGAACTGGGCGAATGGCCAGCCAGGGGTAAAAAGTGCTTTTCTGGAGGAAGTCGGCCCTTGAGACGCGTGCAATTTTCAGGGGCAGTGCGGTGTACAGATTTGCCGGAGAATCCCATGTTCGAGGAGGGGTCATAATACGATTTTAAAACACACTTAGCCGCTGCGTGTTGCGTGCTGTAAATTAGCCAGAGCTCCTCTAACGGTTTTCGAGTAAGAATACGGTCCACCCTAATTAAGGGAGTGCATTCGCAACCATGCTTAGGACTGACTAAGCCCTCAATTAGTAGAGTAAATCACCTCAAAAGAGCGAAATTTAAGTTATTCTTATAAGAAATTTATACAAGTTTCAGTCGATTAAGAATATTTTAATTAATTTAAATAATACACTTTTTGTTTACCTTATGCGCTTTCTCTTTATAAGTAAATGTTACAACCCAGCCTCATTTTGGCTATCAAAAGCCAAGCTTTCATTGCAAATTGACTCGATTTTCAAATATCCAGCGGATGTCATTAGGTTTTTGTGTGGGAAAACTATCGAAAAGCGGTTGGAAAGCAGGAAATTGTCAAGCGATGCGTCCTGTTGTCCCCGGGCTATCAGATCCAAGAAAAAAGCAAGCAATTGCAATTTCAACTGCAACAGCAAGAAAAGCAACTAAAACAACAACACTGACATGAAAAGTCACTTCCTTATTGCAAAGCTCACGCATACATGCACATTTGAGCCGTCATCTAAATCAAGGCTTATGTAACTTCGGCTGAAGCGGAGGCTGCCTTTTCCTTGGGTCGTTTTTCATTTTGATTTTATGTGCCAACGGCTACATTGCCAAACTGCTGAAGAAAAACGTGCAAAACAGACGCAAATGCATCTAACACCGGTCAGGCAGCTTTTTCCTCTTTTGCAGTCGCAGAAGTCGCAGCAGCCGCAACAGCAGATGCATGCAACAAACACATCAGCAGAAGCAGCAACATCAGCAAATCTTGTTACTCAATTTCAATTGGTGCTCTGCCGGCGTCGCTGCAACTGCCGCGTTCATGCTGCAATCGCAAAAGCAAAAGCGCCCAGCAAAAGCTCTCTCCATTCTCTCTTATGGCCGTCTCTTTCTGATTTGTAAGGCCCTCCCTTTCTGTTTTTATGTCCCTCTCTTTCTGATTTTCAAGTCGACTGCTCTTTTCGCTTCTTTGTTTTGCTTGGTGTATTCTTCAGCTGCTGCTGTGTTGTTGCTGCTGGCGAACTGTAAAAGCTTAGCCCCTGGTGCCGGCGTCGCCGTCGACTGCAGCAGCGACGTCAGCCGAGGCAGTGACTGCGACGTTGGCCACTTTTCGCCTTCGTTTCGCTGTCGTTTTCAGTTGTCTCTCGTTGCTCAAAGCGCGCGGCACGCGAACGCTCCGAAGCCCCCAAGTTACAACAGCAACATCAAGCAGCAGCAGCAGCTACAGCAGCAGCAACAACAACAGTGATTCGCTGGCAAACAAACAAACAAACCAACATATTTGTGTGTATCAATTGTCGGCCTAAAACATCACATAAAAGTGCGGTCAATACGAAACAAATATATTGTATATATCGAGAGCAAAGCAATCGGTTGCATAAATTGAATTCGGGCCATTTTGTGATTTGAATTTCAAAACCGGAGAGCAGAAGAACTCCTCTTCCTTGCCCAAAAATAAAATACAACAAAAAGAGTAAAAAGTAAAATTTAACCAAAAAGCAGAGCAGTGAAATTAAAGCAAGAGAAAAGAAAACCAGCTTAAGTGAAGTTTTCGAAATCGAAAAGCAGAAGGAGAGCCTATTTTTGGATAACCTCCGCGGAAGGAGCTGAATGGTAAATGCCTGTTGTTTTTTCGCTTCATTTCCGGGAAGAAAGTCCGGGGTTACAGATGCTGCGTGTGTATTTAGCATGCAGCATACACGCCGTATACGCAATGTCGACTTATCACACTACAATCGCTGACTAATCATCCGCATCGCGGGGTCACCGCACTTCCTGTCTTTGTGGTGGGCCAACACTTCCGATTTGCCTGCCAATTGGCATTTTCGTTCGGATTAAACATTACAACTGGGCACAATCTAAACTGGTTTGCGATTGCGAAACTGGTTGCACGTTTTAGCCGTGTGTGCCCCTCTGTTTTGATTTGACTCCCTTGGCCCGTGGGGCAATTGATTTGCATTCCTTGGGCCCAAGATTCCCGCCGCTGCTTCTAATCAGAACCGGAAACATAAAGAGTCAGGCGAACGAACAGGTGCATAGAGCCGGGCCGATTCCTATTGGGCTAATGCCCAATGCAGCATCTGCTTCTGCGATTCGAGCTCCGGTTTCGCTGGTTCTCCTCGAGCCTCGTTGAAAATCGGCCTGTGTGCGAACATGTACATTTGCATTGCATCCATTATGGTTGTTAGTACGACCATCTATCCACATACGTATGGCCAGGGGCCTCGCATGAAATAGTTGACAAATTCGCAAGCTATACAAACAATGCCCCGAGATACTCCTACATAGATAGCTGGGTACACAGATACAGATAGAAATACACGAACTTATACTCATGCACTTGTTTGCCGAGTTCATTAACATTAAGTGTTGTCCTTGTGCGTTTTTAGCTTTTTGCTAAGCGAATCAAATGCACAGGTCAGAGTAATTCGACTGGTGAATACACTATAATAAAACACCAGCCATTTATAACGGAGATACTATGGTTTTAGCTCTTTAGCCAAGTAATCTACATGCTCTAATAAGAATGCGATGAACAGTCTTATTGATACTTCTGCTGAGCTGAGCACATTGAATTAGTCTGAGTAAAGGGTACCTAAAAGCATTAGTAAATAAATGGTGCGCTGCAAAAACTGGGTTAAGTAGGGCCCAAAGTTTTTGGCCAGGTTTCACCTTTATTAAATTCAGCAGCAGTAACAGGAGCAGAAGTAGGATATAGATGTATGTACTGGGCCTGAGCAAATATATACCTATTCGTCGAATAACCCACAGAACCTCGATGATGATCTTCATAATCAACCTTCGCCAGCGTCATCATCGAAAAGTCAGTCGAAGCCAAGCGAAGCGAATGAACGGTATTTGTAGTAAAAAGCGGCCAATAAACTGAGCGCGTGCGGTTCAAGGTTTGGCCAAAGCCAAAAATGAAACTAAAACGTAAGGCAAAGAAACAAAAGCAACACAAAATACAAAAAAAAAAAAATACGAACACAGACGACAGACCGACCGAATGAATAACAATTAAATCTGAAGAGCATGAAATCATCTGCCGAGCGGGGCTAAACTAGCACAGCCACTAAAATATGTATCCATGAGATACTCGCACTCGTTCACTCGCACTCAGATACTTGCCATATAAATCTGCTGAATCTCTATCCCAATTCCAATCCCAAGCTCATTGACCAAAAAGTCGCTCTGTTACCGTTAAGCCAAAAACCAAGTCAAGCGCCCATTAACAGTTAAGCTGCGAGCGGCGCTGGGGCCAATTACCCAACTCAGGGTAATTGACTTGGCCAAAAGACAAAAACGGCAAAAAAGAAAAGTTTAAAAAAAGTGGGGTTCATAACTCTGGGTGCTGCCTGGAATCAGCTGAAATCATTTGCAGCTCTAATTCCGACGGATTCTGGCTGGGAATCTCTCGCAAAGTTCTGGCTTTTGCCGTCTAGTTTATTACAAAATTGACCTACATATTTATTTTTTCTTTTGCCAGCTACATTTGTATCTCTCGGTATCTGTGTGCCTGTTATTTCTTGTTATTTATTCATTATAATTTTATTTCGTCTGCCTTGTGTGTGTGTCATTAGCAACCGAAATGGGTGGGTTCGCATTGTCCGTTGACATTAATGAACTTATATGGATTGGTAACCAAATAACGAAATAACGAAATAACGAAATATCCCATTTTGCACAGAGGGAGAGAGAGCGCGGTGTTTCGATGGTTTCGCCACTCGAATGGAGAACTTTCAAAACCGTTTTGTGGGCCAGTGGATTGTGTTTGGTTAGCCCTCGTCATAATTGACAGTTTTGTGCCAAGAATATACCGCAAACTGTTTTAGTTTTGATTTGGACTGGCAGCCGCCACAAAATGATTCGCTTCGCTGCATGGGCAGGTCGAGATACAGTAAAAAAGATACACTAACTGATACTCAGTTGCAGTTACTGGTTGAGCTACTGGTTGAGCACAAGAAGTGACCTTTAAATTCTAAGAACGCCCTCAATCGTAGCTCGGGTATACCATTTTCGTATGCCTAAAGATCTCTAGATCCGACCGCAAATGTGGCAAGGTGGCAAGCATAACCACAGATGATAATGACTATGGTGTTGATGAAGAAAAAGTAGCACGCTAGTTGTCCGGTTAACAAATGCATTTAATGCATAGGCAGCACTAGAATAATTCTAGTGAATTCCAGACATACAATTTTGTACAAAGCATAAATGCAAGGTTGCAACTTGGAAAGCTGGAATTTGGTATGAATAAAATAAAAGTTATTCAACTAGTTTTGAAACCCTTAAAACCATTACTCAGAACTACAGGAAAGGTTTAAACATTTTGAAAGTTGATCTCGCATAAATGCAGATGACGATAAACCACTATAAAATATGAACACAAATTCCACAAGACAAATAGAAGCGAAACTCTTTAAAAACACTTTGTAAGTGGGTACACCAACAACATGTGATTGACAGACAGAGGCTATAGCCATGTAGCTATATGAGTGGGGCCTGCCACAAATGGAGACGGGTCGGCTGCTCCATTCAGAGCGTTAAACAGAACAGAACCGAGAATTCAGAGTGGAGAACCGAGTAAATTCAAGCCCCAGAGAACTAAACCAGACCGTAGTCTGTAGTGAACTCAACTGAACTGAGCGGAATGGACACGGACGTCTGCAGTAACTGTTTCGAGGGGCCGGAGTGTGTGAGGCACACTCGCGGGAAAGTTGGGAGGTGCAGGGCTGGAGTCACAGAAGCGTATCTCGCCAGTTAGTTGCGAGTCGGCATTTAATGACGTCTGTTTTTATTACAAAATGTATTAAAATGTTGTACAGGTGGTTTTTGTCGGCTGTCTAGGTGCTGGAAGAGGGGTTTTTCGACTGCGGGTGGGGGGGTTTTGCTTGGGTGGTGCTGCAGCAACGACTCCGTGTGTTGATGAGCCTATTAAATGCTGTTGATGGCTCTCAGCGGAGACCGGAGCCAAAAGCAAGTACAAAACAGAGGCTGTTTCCGAGACTCCGTCTCACCATCCGATGAGACATGCGATGGATCTGCAGATAAAGATGGAGTTTTTGCCGGCTGGCTAATGACGGTGACTGTGTGCCCCGAAAACAGACAAGTTTAAAGTGGGTTAAACGCGTGGATCGGGGTCGCTGTAAATGTCTAACACGCCTAACACGAATTCAGCAGAGGATTTTGGTTTCAGAGGCGGCAGCCTATTAATGCGGCAAATTGTCTTAATTAACTCTGCTGCAATGTATATGTACTACTAAAGTGGCCATAAGCCAAGTAAAATAACAGCTAATATTGCATCATTAATAGATTTCAATGATTACAATTCCAAAGTATATCCACCTTCAAAGTATATCCACTCTCCGCTAAAGTCCATTTGAAGCACTTACTTGTAAGGTCTGCAATCCACTGCACTTTCGAATCCCTTTTAGAGTTCCTCCTGCACCAACTCGCCCCTTCGGAAACTCGTAACCCTTGAGCTAATGTGTGCCCATTTTATATTTATGCGTAGCCAGCTCAGCTCATTAGCAAACGCCAGACATTGGATGGGTTAAGGGGCGTCTCCTCCATGGTAGGTGCCACAAAAAGCAATCAGCGAGGAGGAGAAACAAGACACACACAGTCCTAGGAAGAGAGAGCTCTGGCACTTGGCAACTCCATCTTCAGCAATTTTCACTTGCACTTCCATGCTCTGGCAATCGCTGGAGTTAATTTTATTTGCAAAATAAAGCGAAACAAACTTTAAATGGAGTCAAATGCCACTGCACACTTGCACACACACGCACGCACACACGGACGCACTCACACACATACTCACCAATACCAATGGAAGCCAGACGTCTGCCGAACAAAGATTGCACGCCAAACAACACAGCACAAAAAGTTCAAACGCCAGACAAGGATGCACCAAAGTGCAAAGGCAGCCAGCCAGCCAGCCAGTCAGCGAACAAACGAAGCAACGACCGAACTGCAGGGGCGGTTCAGGGCATTCACGGGTGCAGGAGCGGAGCAGGGGCGGAGCAGGGCCCAGGAAAGGAGGGGAGCTGCCTGGCTGGCCAGGCACTCGAGGCAGGCGGCGACCAGGCGACGTTGCAAGCAGAGGGATAGAGCCCCGCCAGAAACTTTCTAGAAATGCGCTCTCTTTTGGAAACAGTTGATATGTTATATCCCAAGAAATTTTGAGATAATACATTTAACCAATCTAATCGTAGTAGTTTGAAATACATTATAACTTAGGCGAGTCTTATACTCAGACCAATATTTTAAAATATTTAGATAAAGGGTATATACATATGTAAAAGCGCCATTTTTGGGTATCCAGAAATAACTTAGATATATTCTTACTTCATGAAAAAAAGGTTCTTGGCAAATAGAACTCCAAGTTCTTCTCAATAGTACAGTTTTACTTAAATAAAATAAGTAAAATTATATTTGTACAATAAACATCCTAAAAATTCGTCACAATTAGTCTGCAAACTAAGATATATTCTTACTTATTGAAAAAAAAGGTTCTTGGCAAATATAACTTCAAGTTCTTGTCATTAGTACAGTTTTACTTAAATATAGTAAGTAAAATTATATTTCTACAATAAACATCTTAAGAATTCGCCACAATGAGTCTGCGAACTTTTCTGAGTGCAGAGTTTGCTGGAGGAACAGCAGTGCTTGAAAAACGGAAAGCAGAAAGGATTGAGCAACCTAGGTGCCCCAAGGCAAAGGGAAGGTGGTGTGGGAAATTTGGCCCGGCGGCTTGTGCTAGGAAAAGGGGCAAGAGGGGCAAGGGGGCCAGGCCAAACAGCAGGAGGCGAAGACGACGCACTGAAGCACACACGCACTACGCCGGCAAACACAATCACATAATCTCGCAGTCGCACAAACAGAGAAACACAAAGGCACACACACGCGCTGCACGGTTGAAACAAGAACAAGTGCATTGACACTTTGCGGACGGACGGGCGGTGCAGCGGGGGAGGGCGGAGTACGGGAGGGGCAGAGGGGCAGAGGGGGCAAGGCGACTGGGCGACTGCAAAGGGTGAAGCACCGACAGCTCTGCATTTTGATAGCAATCCGCAAGCGGAGCAGAGCCCACAAAGGGATCGACCTCAAGTCGGCCGAGGCAACATCAAACACAGCTGATCGATGGACACAGAGCGAAAAACTTGGAGATTGGTGGATGATTTTATTTATTGTTATTTCATAAAAAAGTATCTACATCATGCTCTTGAAAATATTCGCAAGGAAACTATGTGCATATCTACCTAAAATGTTTAAAAGGCAATACATAACACATTGTTCGCTGTGCAGAAGAGAGTAACTCGAGTAAAAGATCCAGATAGGGCGTCACAACCAACCACTCGCCGAAATAAGCCACAAAAAGCGAAAGAACGAGATTCGCGTTCGTTGCACCGAATCCGAATTGCTAAATGAGCACAGATAGTGGAGAAACGGGACTCGGAGCGGGGGCTTCTGATTATGATATTGCAAAACAAGCTGGCCGGGCAAACTCCAGGCCAGACTCTCAAAATGATGACGATCGTAATCGCCTGCTGACGACGATGACGTTGCCAAACAGCGTCGCTAAAAAGTCAAGAATGAAATGCCCAGCAAGAAGCGCACAACGCCAGAGAACGACGTTTATAGTTCAACGCACTGGAGCCCATCCCGACTCCCGATGCCCGATTCCCGATTGCCGACTCCCGATTTCCCCACAGCCAGTGGCCAGTGCCCCGAAAGGATCGGGGGCACTTTGGGGATGCGGTCGGGCAATGCCGTGGATCTGGGGATCGGAGGAATGGGGGGAACCAACTCTACGTCGCGGTCATTGATCGTCTGCCTGCGTATGAGTGTGTTTTTGTACGTACGAGTGTGGAGTATCTGTGCGAGAGTGCTCCTCATAATGAAGACAACGACTCTTGTTGACTTTTATTGACAATATGGTGACGGATCTGATGTTGATCTTATTATGCTGGGACAGAAGTAGGGGCCGTCCAGTCGGACAGGAAGCTGCTGATATCAATGCCGCTCGGCGGGATCTGATTATGCCGAGATTCGAGGGAAATGTGATGGGTGTTACATGGAATCAGCAAATCGGGGAAACTTGGGACACTAATCGATAATGGGATTCAACGCAAACCAGTCTTAGACAATGTTAAGTTGAATTACAATACGTCTCAGTCTGATTAGCAAGCGAGGGTATTCCTAAAATTCCTATCTCGTACTGAGCAACTTAATTGATTCATTCAAAAAAGGTCTACAAGTTTGACAAGTATTGAGATCTATAAGATATTTTCAGTGGGCTGGGCAGCCTTTTGTCCGAACTAATGGCCACAGCTTCTGTTCTCCAGGATCAATCAACATACCCCCTAGTTATTATCCATATCGCCCGCCTGTTTTGATGGCTTCAGACACTTTGGCAGCTTGCAGATAAAAGCGCCCCCAAAACGCCCCCGTTCCACTTGGCCCGCGACCATTGATCTTACCTACTTGGCGCTGTTAATTCGTATTATTAAATCAATCAATCACGGGTTGGATTGGATTGGATTGGACTGGCTGCCTGACTGGCAGCAGCTGCCCTAACGATCGATCACCCGGCAATCGGCGATCGACGGATCTGCTGGGATCGTTGATCTCATCTGCTGAATGTATCTGTGCTTGTATCTGTATCTGCGCGCTATTGAAGTATTTGTGGTGATGCGAGTGTCTTTGGCATTTCACAAATGTGGCGGCGTTCTAGTTTTGCCCTGTCGAAAAGCATTTTTGTCTTCGGCCTGACGTTTTGCCTCTTGGCTAATTTAATTGTTTGTTCTTTTCATTAAGGTTCCCTCGACCAGATAGACAGATAGATGGGATCCGAAGGCTTTTTAGTTCATTGAAACATTTATAGCACAAACGCGCGCTCGCTGGGCTGGCATTTAATTTTCTAATTGCTAATGCGCTCGCAGCTTATCAATGTGGAGCATCAAACCTATTTTTCCTCTTCTATTTCATTTGATTTTTGTCCTCTTGCTGCTTTTTTCGAACGTCTGCCTTGTTTTGCTTGCTATTTGTTTTTGCTTTAATTTAGCCGCACATTTCAGTGCAAATATTTGATAAGACCACTCGAAATCGCGCGTCTCGCGGCGATAATTCGGCGGCATTACTCATCCGCCGCGTTGCCCGCTTGCGGTTTACAGTTAGAGCGGCTTCCGGCAGTTAAACTTTTAATTTCGGCCGCTTTAATTTTTAATTTTGCATGCCTAATGCGAGACTGAAATTCGTTTTCGATTTTTCGCAGCATCCCATAAATGCGGTTTAAGAAAATGCTTACTCGAGCAGGTTCAAAATACTCTTAATGATGTGGTAATTCCGCTGAGTCTACACCGCAAGCAAAAATGTTTACTGCTTTCGCAGTTTCACGCTTCTTATTATTTTCCCGTTTAAGTGCAATATTCTCGCAATCTGATTAATAATAAGGGCAGTTTTAAAATGCTCTTAGTAAATAATTATAAGTTATACGACACAACCTTTATAGTTCCTAGATATCCGGATGTGAAATGAAAATGTATAAACAAGATTTCTTTCGGTGCCCCAATATTTTTGGATCTTGGCACTCTGCTGGCGATAATCTTCGCTAAGCTGCTGGCTAATTGAAATGTTTATGGCCGGACGTGAAGCACGCCAGTTATTACAAATTTCTGATGAAACCTTGTCGCTGGCAATTTATCTAAACCGCTGCCCATTAGAGCTTTATTTTCTGGCTTCGATCTAGCCACTCCATCTGTGGCGAGTGTCCAGCCAGCCACCCAAGACTCTCCGTGTTTATCTAATTAGGTAGTCAAAACAGAAAACAGGGAAAAGAGAACAGAGAACAGAGAACGTCATATAAACTGTGTCACTAAACAAAAATCCGAGCGGCAGGGGCGCGGTGGAGCTAAACTTTGCCCAGAGAATTGTGTCAAATAGATAAAAAGAAAAACGATGCCAGCGGCAACGACTGCGACAACGATGATGACGATGGTGATGGTGATGGTGATGGTGGTCATGTCGTTATAGCGATGGTTGAAGAAGAGAAGGCGTCGGGCAGCCACTCCTTTTCAGCACAATAATTATAACCTCGATTCCCCAGCTTGGTGAGAGAAAACTGGCCCCGAAAATTGTGGAGCATTTGAATAATTTTACAAGAATGCAATCAACGTGAAAACAGAACGCAAGAGAAGAGATTGTCAGAAGAGACAGAAGAAGTAGGCGGTGGCTTTTGTTGATTTAAATGGCACCCGAAATTCCGAGAGGGAACTTTGGCTATATGGACAACTATTCAAATTGAGGTCATTCATCTCGCTTCGTTGAGCGCGCTTAAGTGAATTATGTATACGTATGCACGAGTGTGTGAGTGCTCCGTGTGGATAGGGAATCTGAATCGGAGGTCTGGAGTATTTGAAGGCGGGTCAGCCACTCGGATGAGCATGTGAATGGGAGAGAAACGAAGAAATTATTCATTATTCCCCCCGAAGGTGGTTCCATTTACACGGTGTGGAAAGCCTTTCTCCAAATCCCCGCTAATTGCCCGCAATTTGCCATAGGAATCTGTCAACCTCCCGCTGGTCGAAAAATCCACAAGATCTGATTGACTCGAGATCGACGCCCTCCGCTCAGGATTTCCATAAATATTTGCCAGCACTTGGGAATTTTGATATTTTTTTTCCGTTCTCCATCGACTCCGAAACGAGTGGTTTAGTTTTGTCTCGCATCGTATCGTATCGGTTCGTATCGCTCCGCTGGGCTTTATTTGATTTTCTTATGGGAGTAGGTCAGTTCGAAATTTGCATATATGGCTGCCTTTGATTTCTCGCTCGATTTTTTATTCATATTCTGACTGTTTGCCCTGCCCCGAAAGCGTAAATGTGCGAACACGTGCTGTACATATGATGATTTTCTTATCCATCGACTTGTTTGGATTAATTGGATTAATTCAGACGATATCATTATGATGATGGGTTATAAAATAAACGTAGGGTACGCGCTATCTGGAGTGGAATGGAAGTTAGGTCAATTGCAAGGTAAATAAAATGCACCAATGGAACAGCTTGTCTACACATTATGTAACTAAAAAAGGTCTATAAATCGGCTTTGTTGAGCCGTAAAGTCTTAGTTGCGATTCTGAAAGATTGCTGAAAGCATGAAGTTGGGTGAGCATTGGCAGGATTCGATTAATACATGTGCAGATCATAAGGACTCGCTTTGCAGCTCTGATATTCTTGGGAGGACTCTGCATCCTTAGTGGTTATTTCACTTCTGGGCAGTTGTATGTCTACAATGCGGATGAAGTTTGCATATGCTCGGGACATTTGGTAAACGATACCATTCCGGACTGCGAGGACTGCTCCGGCTACTACATTTGTGGCGCCGGTTCCTACGAGAAGCTGAAGTGTCCTCAGGGCCAGATTTTCGACATTTCCGCGAAATCTTGTGTGGTGGGTCAATGCCCAAGATTTGATGGCACTTGTTCAGCAAACACGCCCGCAACTCCGCCCGTCACAACGTCCACAAATACTACGCCAGACACTCCAGGACCTTGTGCCAATAATGTGATATGCCAACCTCAGGAAAAGAGTATCCCCCATCCGTACCACTGCCGCAATTTCTACACCTGCTATGGAAGTTGCGCCGTTTTGGGACTCTGTGAGCTGGGAAAATGGTTCGATCGGCAGAAGAATATATGCGATTATTCCTATAACGTCCAAAACTGTGCCGCTAACCAGGACTAAGAGATGGCCTCTTTAGGTATTGAAGAGCATTCTTTCCTAGAATTTGTTCTTTCTTACATTTTCCATTATGAAATCTTCCATGGCGCTCATGAAAAGCCGTCAATATTGTATATTTCTGTAATACCAATCACAACTTTTGATGCTCCACCGGGATTTGCTGCTGTGAGTGCGTTAAATTACTTGTGGATCAACTGCCATCGAAGCAAAATTAAATCAAATAAATATGTGTCATGGCGAATCGAAGTGAGGCAAAGTTAATTTGAACGGTCATTAAACTGCAATTGTACTCATGAATAGTCAGCGAATAGGCAGAAATCCAACAACATGGCGATAATTTACGCAAATTGCTTGACACAATTTTGCAGTTCATTGTTATTGTTGCTCCTACTATTATTGCTGCTTTTGTTGTTGTAGCTCGGGGCGTGTGGGCGGTTGCTGCGTGCGAGGTGTTGTTGCTGTTGCCACCGCCGGCTGAGAAAAGGAACAAATTTAGCACGCAACTAACAATTTTAGCTGTTCCAGATAGAGCGCCACACACTCTGTGTGTGACTGGCACACCCAGGTGCATATGAAAAAACAAGGTAGCTTCATAAGTAATGCTTAGCCTCGTACACGTCGCGGAAAAAGGAGTGCAAACCCTTTTAACCAAACTTTGGCGTTAAATTCGTAGTACTCTTTTGTGGGCAATTGTACAAAACACGGACCTATAGGCAGTTACTCGGTTTTTTTAAGGTTTCATTTGCATTCTACGGTTCTTAAAGCTTTACAAACAACTTTAAAAACAACTTTAGCTGAGTATAGGGTATCCGATAGTTGTGCCCATGCTATGCTCTGTGGCACAGCAAGCAAACAACAAACTTTCACCCGGCAGTAAGCCGCAGCATTTTGGACAATTTCGTAACTGGGTAAACACACATAGTGCACACGCACACACACTGGCGCGCCCGGGAAGTCATGCAAATGTAGAGAGTATAAGGTGCACTAAGTGCAGCCAGCAGCGACAGGTGAACGAACGACCTCAAACGAGGTCACCGGATGGGCGCTGGGGGCAGGGGCAGGGGGCGGCGCGGGGGAGGCCATTCATGCGCACGATAAAGCCGAAAAGCATCAACTATACGAGTATATGCTGATAAACATACGTACTCGTATGTATCTGTATCTGTGCTGGTGTTACTACGGCGGTTGGCAGTTGGATGTTGCCTGTTGGCAGTTGGCATTTGGCCTCCTTCGCATGCTAATGGCCCGGCTCGGTCCGCTAAGCGTCGAAAGACTGCGACCAGAAGTTGGGGCACGAACGACTGAAAGCAGAATCCTGCCAAATGTGGCAAGTTTTGGGCACTTTACGAAGCGACACTGCCGCTGCCCGCACTTCTGCTGCCTCAGATCTCGGTGACCCAAATCCTTTTTTGCTACAACCAGAAAAACCCCTCACCCAACTTTGTGCACTCAAAAAAATGTTGCAGTACTCGGCGTGATATAGAAAATTGTCAGCTAGATTTCTTTTTCAAAAATATACCATTTAAACGATACTTTATTTAACTTTAAAAACATTTTGTTAGGAAAAATGCACATATATAAACAGTTTTTTTTAGGTAGCATTATAAAATACGTTTTCTTTTTCTAAGAATCATGTCTCGGAAATAAAGATACATGTTGTTCACAAACGTATTGAACTTTTCGTGGAATTTGAAAAGAGTATAACGCGCCTTTCCCAGGTGCAGTTCACGCTGGGAATCTGGCCTAAACGAGTTTTTCCGCCCGCTTCTGGATCCCCACTTCGCTGCTCCGCTTTTCCCCACTTCCCTGATGCTTTCATGCTTGTCATTTGGCTGCACTAAATCACTTAAGATGCTTTTAGCTGGGAAAAGTTAGAGCTTAGGCCAGCAGCAATGCCCCGCTTAGCTCTATGGGCCTGGACTGCCCAACTCCCCGACTCCCCAACTTGGCCCGAGGCGAGTGTAATGGATGGTGTTGACCTGGCCTGAATGTGCGCCGCTCCGTGGGTGGTGACAGGTGACTTGCGAGCTGGGGCGCAGGGGTGCAGGTCCAGGTCGATTGAATAAATAATGATGGGGCATTATGTTGGGGACTGTGGTGCTTGCTGTGTTCCCAATTCCGCAATGATAGATGCTCCCATTTCATTAAAGACTTAAAGCCTTGCGGATTTCACCTGCAAATCAATGTATCGAGAGCCTCGGTCGCTAATTGAAAACACCTTAGAACAATCAGAGCAAGAACGCCAACTGGCCGCCATGAGCAATTAGCGGCGTATCGAAGCTGCCGACAGCCTCAAAACCCAATGTCCAATTCCATGTGAGGGTGCTATTATCATAGTGTGTGGCGAATTATGCCGTAATTAATTTACGAGCTGTGACAATTAACGCCAGCGAGACAATTTACGATCAACGCTCTTCGGTGGGCGGTGAAAAGCGTGAAAAGCGTGACTCGAGCGCAATGAGAACCTAGAAACCTAGAGTTACGAGCGCGACAAGGCTGGCACTAAAAACCTCAGCTGGCGGCGGTCGTAAAGGGATCATGTTGCCACGCCTCTAAGGTCAGGGAAGTTGCGGCTCGCGGTCTGCTAGAGAGTCACCAAAATAGGTCAGCCGTTCCGGGATTAGCTCGTCAAATTTTGAATGGGAATCGACTCACCAATCAAGTTATTTAAATAAAGTTATAAAGCATATGATGATGAGTAATCCCCTACTCTGCACAGTTATCAAACTCCTATCAAAACTAGTTTACACAAATTTTTTAAAAATGAATAGTTAGCAAACATATACATTAGTTTGTCCAACACAGCCTTTGGAAACTGCGTTGTGGCGTATGTTTCAGTTGCAATCAATGCTCATAAATTTCTCCCTGTGCAGTGCCAACGACCTTTCTGACCCCCAGCACCGTCGCAGCTGCCATGTTTTGGTGCGCCATAAATGGGTCAGTGTGTTGGCCATCACCATCGCTCGGCAAGATTGTTATTTTTCCCCTCATATGCTGGCGATGCTTTGCGTGCAAAAGAGTTTTCCGGCACCGCCTGTCCACGCCGCGTATGCGCAATGCATGCGAAGTTTCTTTCACTTTTGGCTTACGCTGCCCGCATTTTGTGTTACTTTATTTGATGGCGTCTTTCGATGTTGTCAGACCGAAATGCTGACGCATAGTAAGCTAGTAGGAGCAGCGAGGGGCTTTCGTCATTAGTGTTGTGATTGTTTGTTTGGAAACCGCCGGCGGCGGCTACCGCCAGACCACAACAACACACGGCAGAGCCGAGGAAATAGCCGCACATAAACTCAAATAAGGCAAGAGGAAAACAACGAAATCACTTGGCTACGTTTTCATATTGAGCGCAGTGGGTCAATGTCCCACTGATAAAGTGAGCATTGAAAGCCGGCAACTGGAGCAACTGGAGCAGCTGCGTCTGTTTCTTTTTCAGCCTGTCTGTCCATCTGTTTGGTTTGGTTGGCGTTTTGTGCAGCCAAATGCGATTTTAATTAATGAAATATGTGCTGTCTTCGGTTGCACAAAGCGAAAACATCTCACATTTTGCAGTATTGTGATTTCGCATACGAGACATTCAAGATATTCAAGAAATGACGAAACAACCTTTTGGCTAATGAAGACTTCAAACGCTTAACGAAAAATTGAAATTAATTATTTTCCCCAGACAGAATGTATCGCGTTTCGACGCACCAAGCAAACAACTTGTAGGACACGCAAATTTTCTAGTTGATAGAACAGAAATGTTGGCAATTTGCTTGAAAGATACCCGAAAGTATCCACAAGTGTGTGACGCATTTCTAAGATTTATGCGTGTGCCAGTTTTTCACTTTCCCAACTAAATGCAAAGAATTTAACATCACTTGATGTGAGGCTATGATATGATAATCGTGTATTTGTAGGGAGCGTATTTTTGAATTGAAATAGTCAGGTGACTAATACGATACAAACCATGAAAAATACGCACTATTTAAATGGGTAAACAAGACCGACGCATCAGCATTTATTGGAACTATTCAATTCATAGCATACTTTTTGGATGGACCGAAATATGTAAATGTAAGTTGTACATGGATTAGGTATGAATGTCAAATAAAATAATGATATTTTCCAAAAGTGTGGGCGTAAGAAGGGGTGTGGCAATCTCTGATACATATCTGCTCAGCGTCTACGGCTCTAGAATCTTATCTTTCTACCTCATGCATACTTTATAAACTAAAATTAAATATGTTCGTACTTGTATGTAATATACATGTATATATGGAATTATTCAGAGTTTCCGACTTCCGGAAGTCAGAAAAGTAATTAAGGTTGCAGGCAGTTGGTCTTTTAAAATACAAAACTTACTGTGAGGATTTTAGAATTGAAAGAGTACGATTAACTAAGTAACTCATTTCCCCTTTTTCATTATACTTTACCCATGCAGCTGTACGTTATGGTCGCGTTCCCAAGCGTTCCCGTGAGCTGAACGGAGCGGCTGCCTCCTCCGCCGCCGCTGGAGCTCCTGCCTCCCTCAATGTGGATGATACCACCAGCAGCACACTGCACCCGAGTCACCTACAGCAGCAGCATCAACAGCATCTCCTGCAGCAGCAGCAGCAGCAGCAACAGCAACAGCAACAGCAGCAGCAGCAGCAGCACCAGCAACTGCAACAGCAACCGCAGCCGCATGTAAGCGGCGCACGAGTGAAGACCCCGAGTACTCCACAAACGCCACAAATGTGTTCGATCGCCTCCTCGCCATCGGAGCTGGGCGGTTGCAATAGTGCCAATAACAATAACAATAATAGCAACAACAGTAGCGGCGGCAATGCCAGCGGCGGCAGCGGCGTGAGCGTCGGCGTTGTTGTTGTGGGCGGACACCAGCAACTGGTGGGCGGCAGCATGGTGGGCATGGCGGGCATGGGCACGGATGCGCACCAGGTGGGGGGCATGTGCCACGACGGACTGGCGGGAACGGCAAACGAGCTCACCGTCTACGATGTCATCATGTGCGTGTCGCAGGCGCACCG
This sequence comes from Drosophila erecta, assembly GCF_003286155.1. Lineage (NCBI taxonomy): Eukaryota > Metazoa > Arthropoda > Insecta > Diptera > Drosophilidae > Drosophila > Drosophila erecta. Next base: position 21,222,725 of record NW_020825198.1, read on the forward strand.
CCTCAACTGCTCCTACACGGAGGAACTGACCAGGGAGCTCATGCGTCGTCCCGTGACGGTGCCACAAAATGGGGTGAGTAGGCAAGCCACAGAAGTGCTGAATTGGTTGAGAACGTACCGAATACCGAATACTACTTCCCCCACTTCCACAGATTGCCAGCACAGTGGCGGAGAGTCTGGAGTTCCAGAAGATCTGGCTGTGGCAACAGTTCTCGGCCAGGGTGACGCCTGGCGTTCAGCGGATTGTGGAGTTTGCGAAACGCGTACCTGGCTTCTGTGATTTCACCCAAGATGACCAGCTTATACTCATCAAGCTGGGCTTCTTCGAGGTCTGGTTGACCCATGTGGCCAGGTTGATCAATGAGGCGACACTGACACTGGACGATGGTGCCTACCTGACGCGCCAGCAACTCGAGATACTATACGATGTGAGTCCAGCAAATACACATTTAGGAGAACATGCCTTTTTAGCACGCCTTTTTTCAGTCGGACTTTGTCAACGCCTTGCTGAACTTCGCCAACACCCTGAACGCCTACGGGCTGAGTGACACCGAGATCGGCCTCTTCTCAGCCATGGTGCTGCTGGCCTCGGATCGAGCTGGACTCAGCGAGCCCAAGGTAATCGGCAGGGCCAGGGAACTGGTGGCCGAGGCGCTGCGCGTACAAATCCTGCGTTCCCGGACAGGATCCCCGCAGGCACTGCAACTGATGCCGGCGCTGGAGGCCAAGGTACCCGAGCTGCGATCCTTGGGCGCCAAGCACTTCTCACACCTAGACTGGCTGCGGATGAACTGGACCAAGCTGCGCCTGCCGCCCCTCTTCGCCGAGATCTTCGACATCCCGAAGGCCGACGACGAGCTGTAGGATGTGGGCCGATCCCCGCGATTCCATGGCCAGGGCCGTGCAAGCAAACCGCAATAAAAAGAATATTCTACCACTTGTAGGCTTAAGCAACATAGCTATAGATCGACATGTGAGAGCCGGAGGTCAGATACACGTCTACTCAGCATTACGGGAGAGATAGTTCAGAGTAGATAAGCCTATATGCATATTACTATACTAGCAGTGTTAGAGCGACTAGGACTCCCCGCTGAACATATCCATGCGCAAACATAAATTATTTATTTCATTGTTGACTCATCAAGCTCCACTCTAGGCATCACAGCATCACAGCATCAATTCATCCCCGCAGAATCCCAACCAAAACCGAGAAGCGAATGCATCAAAATTCATCATTGGCCAGCTGGCTATCCAAGGCGTCTATTTAGAACTCGACTGAAGAGCGAGCGTTAAAGTTCGATTAATACTGGTTTTTTAAATAATATTAACTACTATAAACGATATCGGATATATGTGTACGTTACACCTAGAAATACGGAAATAGCGTAGTCGAAAAGCAAAAAGACCCACTTCGTTCGCTTGCAAAAGTTGGAGATCCCGATCCCATTTGATATAATATATACATATTCAAGATGATACATGATAAATCTATGCTTAGTTTGAAACATTTCGAATTGAATATCGATGCGTTTATTGTATCTGCGTGTAAATAAATTTAAATTAATTTTTACCTTTAACTCGCTGCGACTTGATTATTTAAAACCCATCTGCCCACTGGTTGTCGGATGATCTTTACCAGATCTTCGACGACGGCCGCCTCCATTGAAAGTGTTCAGTTTCTTACTTAAGATCAGACATTTGAGACCGTAAGATTAAGATAATTGGGTTAGAGACCGTATAAGTTAAGTGCTTTAAGGCTTCATTTGTAAAACTCGGAACAATCAAATTGTTTGATCAATTTTTGAATAGATTGGTGCTAAATTCGTGTGTTAAGTTTACATGGAAACAAGCGAGAAAAACCCAACAGACAGACGAACAAAATATATGAATATAAACATTAAACTCTATCTATATATTAACTAAATGTATGTAAAAATCAAAAGGATTCTTCTCTAAAAAGCTCTTCATTGATTGTTGAATTTATATAGAAAATTTTGTACATTTTATTAGTGTGACAAAGGAAAATATTAAATGTAGAGGCAGCTGCAATCAATTTTGTGGCTGCCGTTTTATGCTCCATGTGTACCTTTCGCTTATTGAACTAGAATATCAAAATCTGCATAGATCTACATAAATAAATTTATAGACTACGATTCGCAATACACAAGAAGACACGCAACTTACAATGCTATAGCAGTTCTTTCTACCGATCCTCAAAGAGTTCCCCTCCATCATATCCACTTATATTTTCGATCCCTGCACATACCCAAGAAATCTCTGTGTTAATTTTGTAAACCAGTGCGCATAATGGAACCTTGTGAATGTAGCATTAAAAACGAGAACAAGAGCAACAGATTTTTAATTACATTATTAACTTATAACTAACTATTATATACATATATATAATAAATATATAGATACAATTTTTTACCTACCGTAGCTTTGATTACATTTTTCAATGATGTGTCAAATTTTAAATGGTATTACCGACAGTCCAAAATACTCAGCAACTACAACAGAAATACAGAAGTTCAGAAGTTACAGCGCATTAAGAAGGCCGACTTCCTACGATAATGGCTAATGTCCACTAATCGCTCAACTCGAATACAGTGCAAAGATCCAACCAGATATATACAGTAATCATATATCAATACGCAAGACGTTGCTTAGTTGTTTATTGATCCATACCAATGCCCCATCAGTGCACATCGAAGATGAGTCGGCAGTCTCGACCTTGCAATGCCCCGTACTACGGGAAACTATTGATGGAGGATCCGTGGTGTGCAGTATAGGGCATATAGATATCAGATACGAGGTCAGCTCGCTTTACTAAAACCCTAAAAGCAAATTAAATAGAACAAAACACCATATACAGAACACTAGGCCGGAAAACAAAATAACAAAAGGCGATAAGAACACTGCAAAAACTAATTAGAATGCGAAATACATACGCAGATTGTAATAAAATTACAGAAAAACAAACAAACAAATGTCTTTCAATGAGTTGATAAAGTGATGGTAAAGTATGAAGGCTTATCAGAGGGTTAGAAACTATTTCAAAAGATATGAAATAAGCAGATAATTGCCTCTCAAGAAATCTCCTAAATGATTTGCAAATTTGTTTTTTTGAAGACCAAAAATAAGCAAGCAAATTCTCAACGGCTACAAATATTAACATTAAACAATGCTTTTTATTCGGAATATCCATGAGGAGGAGTAGTCACTTTCTTTGTTAGGTACATGTATAATTAAAATGCTTTGGTTAATTTTATCTCCCACATCGACTTGTTTATACTACCGGTGCGTCAAGCACCAGTACTTAATCATCGCGAGGTAGGGGATGGAACTGCGTTAGCTCCTTAGAGATCTCTTGAGCCAACTCTGGTGTGGCTGCCGCCAGGACCCTTCGCGACATGATGTCGAATTCGCCGCCAGTAGGATCGATGACCACGCCGCCGGCCTCCCGGACAATCAAGTCGCCGGCACACACATCCCAGGCGTGAATTCCAAATTCATAGTTGGCATCGGCGGCTCCCAGAGCAACCATCGACATGTTGAGGGCTGCCGAGCCCAGGACGCGTAAGCTGGAGTACATTGAAATGAGTTTAATTTCCCGGCATTAAAGTAATGACTTACCCATGCGCCTTTTTGGCCATCTTCTCGAAGTTTTCATGCACGACCTTCATCTTGGCCTCGTCCCGGGTTGTTCCGAATTCACTGGTGATCAGCGCTTTGCTCAGTTCCTTCTGGCCGCTCACATGGATCCTGCGTCCGTTGTAGAAAGCTCCATGCCCCCGTCTTGCAGTGAAACGTTGCTCCAGCATGGGATTGTAGACCAAGCCCAGCTCCGTGACCTTGTTCACCTTCAAACCCACGGAGATGCAAGAGTGGGGAAAGGCGTGCACAAAGTTCATGGTGCCGTCCACGGGATCAATGATCCAGGTGGGGTCATCGGTCAGCTTCTTGATACCCTTTTCGCCACTGCTTTCCTCCTCGCCGATGAACCTGTAACTCAACGAGTTGAAGAGCTAGCCGGAAAATCTGCACGAATCTTACTTGTGCTCCGGAAAGTGGCGACGAATGCCGTCCATCAACAGCTGCTCCACATCCTTATCTGTTTGAGTCACCAGGTCGATGTCATTGCTCTTGCACACGAAGTCCTGTCGCTGCTCATTGTTCCGAGCGATGAGCTAGGAAAAATGCCGGGAAAAAGGATTATTCCATTAGCCTCCAATTAGGTTTTTTCATTGTTAATTACCCTTCCAGCTTCTGAAACCAGGTTGCTGGCCACCTCTAAGCACTTTTCCACGTCCACGTTATGTGACATTTTGCAATGGTGCTCTCTCTGTGATTTCTGGATTAACAATGAATCCCTAACAAATCAAAAGTTGCAATTTAATTAAATTATACTATTATTTTAGCAAAGTGACCAAAGCTCGCGACCTTTAAATTATTCCAATAAAGCTCGGGAAAAAATACTGATAAAATACCATACATATTTCTGATTGGACAATGGAGTTAATTGTAGTTAAAAAAATATTTCTTATTAGTGGTAAACCCAACATCCAATTTCCTTGTAGATATATGTATATATAGTCATAACCTTTTAATAATAAATTAAAATTTTGTGACGAACTTTATTGATATTATAGCATCGCTATGACTTAAGCCACCATATAATTGCGGCAAATTTCTGATTGGACAATGGAGTTAATTGTAGTTAAAAAAATATTTTTTATTAGTGGTAAGCCCAACATCCAATTTCCTTGTAGATATATGTATATATAGTCATAACCTTTTAATAATAAATTAAAATTTTGTGACGAACTTTATTGATATTATAGCATCGCTATGACTTAAGCCACCATATAATTGCGGCAAATTTAAAACCTGTGTACTAAAGCATACATACCTTTGCGAACCATGCAGCATAAAACTTCCCCATATTACAGATTTACAACCAACAATTTTGGGAAAAATAAACAAATTGCATGCCATATCAATACGAAAAATATGAAAAATCCAGCGTATTCAATAAGTAGCATTAGAACGATAATTCATGGCTGCCTAGAAGAAGATTACCTTTATTAATAATAAAGGAGAACAACTTAATTTAAGAACGTTGGAAAACCGTGCATTGTCAATTTATTAAACAACTAAAATTTAAAATCGAATTTTTAGCCAGCCTTCCTGGTGGTCAGTTAGCAGTCGTCGCTGGTTTTTCGCTGCCCATTTCGGTGTCAGTGGTTTCTGGGGTCTCCGAATCTGGGAAGTCAGTCTGGCTGGTAAAATCCTTGGTCTCCGGAGCAGGTCCGTACTCATTTGGGTTAACGGAGCGCGGCTCGTCATCACGTGGAGAAGGATAATTCTGCTCCAGGTAGCTAGCCAAATCCAAGGCAAGCTGCTCAGTAGAGGCAGCGAGGCAGCGACGGGACATAATATCCAGTTCATCTCCGTCCGGATCCATCACCACTCCTCCAGCCTCCGTGACTATCAAAGCTCCTGCTGTCATATCCCAGACGTGCAACCCAAAGTTGTAATAGGCATCCGCCACTCCGGAGGCAACCATTGCCAAGCACATGGCGGAGGATCCAATGGAACGCATCCTACAGTGAAACAGGAATAGTTGGTACATCTGAAAACTGACTACATTTAAAATACTTACGCATGGGTTTTCTTTACCAGTCGCTGGGAATTCCCAATGGCCACCTGGTTACGCGCCTCATTGCTGCCCGAGCTGTACTCCTGCAGAACCATGGCCGCGGAAAGGTTCTGCTGGCCAGTGGTCCTAATTATCTCGCCGTTCATTTGAGCACCCTTCCCCAGTTGTGCCGTGTACATATTCTTCATGGGCGGATTGTAGATTATACCAAACTGCGTCTCCTGATTTACCAAATACGCCACGGAGATGCAGTAGTACGGAAAGTGGTGGACATAGTTCATGGTGCCATCAATGGGATCGATTATCCAGGTGGGTTCATCTGTCAGGGTCACCATACCAGTTTCCGACTTTGAAATTCTCTCTTCGGCAATAAATCTGCATGGGTTATAAAATACAATCCACATTAAAAGAGGGAATTTTGTACAAAACTTCCCTTAAATAACCCCCACTTACTGGTGATCGGGATACCGTGAACTGATGGCCTTTATGAAGGTCTCCTCGACAATGTTGTCGGCGGGAGTAACGATGTCATTCGTGTGCTTTTTGGTGGTGTACTCCTGGCTCTTTTCATTTTCCGCAAGTGCGATAGCACCAGCCTTCTTCACCTCCCGACAGGCCAGCAGGAACAAAGTGTCCAGATCGCTGGCGGAGAACTGATCCGGTAGCCTTGGGAATTCGTCTTCCGCCTGGTCATTTTCCTCGTCGGAGTAGATCATGCCGGAAGTGTTGGTTCCCTTCGAGGCAAATGCCTTGGATGGGTGGAAAGTGATGTCGGTGTTGGTCAACTTGCTGTTTAGGCTATGCACATCGTCTTGGCTGCCATCAGTCGGCAAGGATGACATCATGGGCGGTGGCAATGGTACATCTTCCGGTCTCTGCGCCGGCGGGGGAATGGGCTCAGCTTCCGACTGCGAAAAATCAATAGTCTTCCCTTGAGGCTCAGGTGGTGGGGGAGGAGGCGCCGAGGCAGCAGCAGTTGGAACAGGTTTCTGTGGTTTGTTCTTCGATGCCTCCTCGTCCGATGACGAAGATGATGAAATATCGTCTAGTGGTTTCTCCGATTTCCTTTTTTTCGGTTTCTTATCCACATCGGAAGATTCCACATAGACGTCGGTATCGGAGTAGCGCTGTGGCTTGGGTGGAAGGTCTGGTGCCACACCTCTCACCAAGGAGTTCCGCGACGAAATGTTAACCGCAGGTTTGGCTGGTGGTGTTACCGCCTCAGAATTAGCGCCAGATCGACTCGGATCATTTAATGTGTTCAAACGCGCTTGCGAGACCTTCATGGACATGGCCCGCTTATCGGGAGGAACCATGGACCCGCGTCGCTCATCTGCTTGCCGCAGTGTTGTCACCCGGGCATCCTGCTGATTAGCCTCGTGATCCTCCAAGCCGAATCGGGTAGCCGCGTTTCCGGTGGGGGTCTGGCCTGGAGGACCTTGATCCGGTTCCTTGCTTGGTGGATTCTTATCGTCGGCCATTCTGGTGGTGCTCGTCCGCAGCCCAACAACAACCAAGACCAAGCTTTGGCACTGCCACCAAGGAGTTGAAAGACTGAGCCGAAAATCAACAAAACAAAAATGACAAAGGCCGAGAGTTGACTGATTCACAGGAAGTATTAAGCTCGGCCTGGGCGATCTTGATTCTCATGACTTACATTTTATAAGAATTTCTAGTTTGTAGGTTCAAACACATTAAAACAATATACTTTATTATGCACATACTTTCATTTACAGAAATATATATATAGATATGTAAATTGCCATCTTCCGTTTGCCAACGCAGTAAAACTAACAATCTTTTTACAATCAGACTGGGGACCGCTGCCCATATTCAGCCAATCCTTGATACCCAATACTTCTAGGTCGATCTCCCCAAAATAACGATCTCTAACAATAAAATCCTCTATAATATCCATAGGCTTGCAGCAGTAACTTCAATGATATGTTTCGTTGCAGTAAGTCTTCTGACCGTATAACATATATATATAGTGTATATAGTATATCCGAGCGGTTCTCTATAACATGTAGATCGTATGTAGAAATGTGGCAAGCATTATGCCACACAGATATGTATCGTTCTCAAACTTATGAGCTAATGGGACGGGGAAGAAACCGATTTCCCCGATCGATTCCGGACTTACGTACGCATCTTCTCAGATCTGAAAAGGTGTGAAGGAGACACTACAAAAAAAGAATTCAACCAAAAAAGGTGATCTGTGTAATTTGTGGCGACAATTGGAATCGTGTATATATTTTGTCTCATATCAATTCTACTAAAAATACATACATAAGTAAGATATAATTAAATTTGTATCACAACGAATTAGCGAGAACCTAAACTACGACTACAACAAAGAAACAAAAGAACTGGAAAATGTGTGCGTGGTGAGCATGTTAACTACGGTGAACAGGCAAGTACTCAAAATTATATAGACGATAGATAGCTGTGATCGGAATCATCCAGTCACTTACTTACGCACACGCTTAGGCTTACGAGCTAAGTAGAATTTGAAAGGTGCTAACCACGCCGCAGCCCGGAACGGAACCAACATTAAGGAGTAGGTAATTCATATAAGTATAAGGAGATTTACAGGATACGTAATGGGGATACGTAAGTGGTGGATGTGTTGTGATGGCAAAGTGGAGTGGTCACCGCAACCGGAGAAAGCCTTGGGCGAAAGGATTCTGGCTGCTGCCAGTTGGTCCAACAGCTACCATCTACTTGGCCTCCACTGGCCGGTTGGCGAACAGTTGCTCCACAATTTGCTCATCGGCCAAGGTAGATGTGTCGCCCACGTTGCGATCGTTAACCGCGATCTTGCGCAGCACACGACGCATAATCTTGCCGGAGCGGGTTTTGGGCAGTCCGGGAGCGTTTTGAATGACATCCGGCATGGCAAAAGGTCCGATGCGATCACGCACCATCTTCTTAAGGTCGGAAATAAGCTTCTTATCGAAAACCTCGTTTTCGTTGGGCGTAATGAAGCAGTAGAGACACTCGCCTTTGACGGGATGCGGACGGGAAACCACGGCGGACTCAGCCACGCGAGGATGCTCTGTGAGCACCGACTCTACTTCGGCGGTGGACATCAGATGACCGGACACGTTCAACATGTCGTCCACACGACCAGTGATCCACAAATAGCCATCAGCATCGCGACGGGCTCCTGTAAGGAAGAAATCAGAAACAAAGTTAGAAACCTAAATGCACTTTAAAATCACAAGACTCACCATCGCCAGTGCAGTAGAAACCTGGGAACTTTGAGAAGTAAGTGTCCTCGAAGCGTTCATGGTTGTTATACAAGGTGCGCATCATTCCCGGCCAAGGTTGCGAGAAGACCAAGTAGCCCTCGCCCTCTCCCTTAATTTCAATTCCGCACTCATCCAGCAAAGTGGGCTTCACACCAAAGAAGGGGAACGACTAAGAGTGTAAGGAAATACGTTAAGTACTGACATCAACTAGACAACGGATTTTACTTACAGCCGATCCCGGCTTCATGGGGGTCGCTCCAGGCAGGGGTGTAATGACATGACCACCGGTTTCCGTTTGCCAAAAGGTGTCTACAATGGAGCACTGCTCCTTCCCAATGTACTTGTAGTACCAAAGCCAGGCCTCCGGGTTGATGGGCTCACCCACGCTGCCCAAAACTCTGCAAGAGAATAACGACATTAGGAAAATTGTTTTGGTCTTGAGTTACATGTTAAAATAAGCAAGAATAAAGTGTATAAAACCTACTTCAGTCCGCTCAGGTTGTGTTTCAGAACTGGACCCTCCCCGAATTTCATGAGGGCACGAATCGCCGTCGGAGCTGTGTAGAACTGGGTGACCTTATACTTGTCAATGACGCTCCAGTACCGATCGTTTCCAGGGAAGAATGGTGTGCCCTCGAACTGCAATTACCAGGTAGTAGAGGCAGTTAGTCAGAAATGCATTATTTGTTAGATCTAATCAGCCACTCACAATCACTGAAGTGGCACCATTGGCCAACGGTCCGTACACCACGTAGGTGTGTCCCGTGATCCAGCCAACATCAGCGGTGCACCAGTAGATATCCCCTGGCTTATAGTCAAATACGATCTTGAAGGTCGTAGCCGCATACAACAGATATCCGGCGGTCGTGTGGAGCACTCCCTTGGGCTTGCCAGTGGAGCCACTGGTGTAGAGCATGAACAGCGGATCCTCGGCGTCCATCCACTCGGGGTAGCAGGCTGGCTCCTTGTCCTCCATCTCCTCGTGCCACCAGTAGTCGCGGTCATCGGTCCACGGGATTTCCTCCTCGACATGATCCAGCTGGCACGGAGTCACGCGCTTTAAGTGAGACACCACAATGCACTTCTCCACGGAGTGCCCCATCTCCTCGACCTTCTCCAAGGCCGTGTCGCACAGTGCCTTCAGGTACAGGGGTTTCTCTCCACGCCAGGCTCCATCCGCCGTAATCAGCAGCTTGGCCTTGCAATCAAACATCCGCTCCGCCAGCGAGTCCGGTGAGAACCCGGCGAAAACGATCGAGTGCACGGCTCCAATGCGGGCGCAGGCCAGCATCGCGATCGGTAGCTCCAGTATCATGGGCATGTAAATGGACACACGATCGCCCTTTCGAATTCCATGATCCTTCAGCACATTGGCGAAGCGACACACCTCCTCCAGCAACTTGCGATAGGTAAGACCCCGGGAATAATCATCGGGGTGGTTGCCCTCCCTGAAACAAAGGCCAAAAGAAACACGACCATGAGGAAACACATCGCATTATATGCCAACATACTTAGTATTACTTCTATAGTATTTACATTGAGCACGCGCCGGTATCGTTCCCAAATGGGTGGCCGCGTACCGGGTGCCCCACAATTGGGCTAATTACCCCGACCACAAGTGGATCACTTAGTGTAATGCTAGGCTTCCTAATTGCCTGAGCAGACTTAATTCGATTTTCTGAACTCGAATTGTCACCTAATTTGAAGAAGACATTTTATGGCCATGGTGAGGACTATAAAATAATTATATGAAATCCATTGGAGTCCTCTTTTATCAACCGCTTGTGTTCTTACCATGTACATAGTATGACTAAGCATTGTTCAGTTGTATGTACTTTGAATGCCTTTCCCTTTTTGATTTGAACTTGGCAACAGAAGCCAGTGCCAATAACCTACTTTATTTTATATACAACAGTTGCAAAGTCTTTGATCGAATACACTAGTTAACAACAGTATGTACAACTGACGTTAAATCATTAAAAGGTAACTATATTTTTCCAAAAAATAAATAAAAAATGAAATGCAATTGTTTATCCATTCCTAATAATCCTAAATTCACGAGTAGTAGGCACTGTTAGTGTTTCCCTAATAGTTGCTATTAAATAAATGAATTTACATTTGTCAGAGCTTCGAAAGCTTTGAATGGGAAAACAAAGATCGTGACTGGGCTAAATCGTGAATGGTTTCAGCGTTCAAAACGGATATAAACACTCGCGAACCCCGACGGTCAGACATGAAACTTTAAGAGTAAGGGGAAAGCCATTTCCACGGCGTTTTGGAGGTCGAGCCAGATTAGCAATGCAGTAAAACAGTAATAAACGACACGGCAGGTGCACTAGAAAGTTAGACTATGCAATCAGCAGAGTGTAAATCATCGCCTGTTGTCTGTCGCCAGCGATAAGAATTAGAATTAGCCGGCAATAAAGCGTCTATTATTTTGGGCCAAAAATATGTATTGCCAAAGAAAAAAGCAGGAAGCATACGGAACAACGACAAAAGCTCTCGTCGTGACGTTTTCAGAGGCTTATTTTAGCACCGCTGACTAGTCCGCAGTGTTCAAAGTTCGCCCTGAAAGGGGTGACGAGTGCCAAGTGGGGCTGTTTGGGGTTTGGACTGATTTTACTGGCCACAACCACTCCCGTGAAATGATATTCCACTTGAACGAAATACCTGTTTTTGCTTGTACTTGTCAATTAGTAATTTGATAAAAATAAATAAAATACGCAATGAAAGCACCCATAGACTGTGACTCGAGCTCTTTTTACCTACTGGGCTTAGTCATTTTCATCCCTGACCCTGTACTATACTATAAACTCTTGCTCTTGGCCAAATGTGACAGCATGGATCGGAGATTAGGGCTCAGTTCGACAGGAAAGCACAGGCTTTCGACCGAGTCAAAGGCATTAAATGAGAACGACTCTTTCCGGAAGCACTCTCAACTTCCTGGCAACGCAACATCATCTGATCCCTTCATTATACAAGCTGGAGTTCCTCATGGTAGCTTCCTTTTCCAAAACGAAACAATACTCAGCGGATATCCCCACGTACGAGCTGCTAACAACTTCAACTCAACTTCCAGATGCAACTTCAAGCAACAGCAGCACTAACTTTCCAGATCGGCAATAATTGTAGGAGCCCCTAAACTTTATTCGTCAACATGACCGTTATGGATAAGATCAAATAAATATAAACAAACCTATAAAAGAAATAGTTTTATTCCAGCCCTGGTGAGTGTCAGATTGTGCCGAAATCCTAATCATCCAGCGACAGCTGGCAGACAAGAAAGCTATCTAGTGTATATTTGCGGACGTCCTCCTCACTTATCAGAGTTTGGAGCACTAGAGGTGCCTACTCTTCCGCGTGAGTAATCGACCTAGTGGGAAAAATGTGGCGCGACGAGTGTATTAATTTCCAATTTAGAGGCGTAATCGGGCCACTCGCCTCCTAATCTCGTCGCCGGATCGCCAGACAAGAAATTTTCCATGCCGCCTTGGAAACACCTCATGCATCGTCCCGATCCGCCATCTACCATTCACCTCTTGACCAAGGGAAGACGCGTGGCCGTCTCCCGCTTATCAGAAATCAGAAATCCGAAAATATACATACTAAAACCGCCACTCTCACCACACGTGTGAGCCAAAAATGAAAAAATTATGAGGAATGGTATAAGAGCTACGGCAAAAACACGACCGGTGACTTATCTTAATAACAATAACATCAGCTGTTGATTCGCGTGTCGCATTGATCGCATGGAATGTTTTTGATTCCTTCCCTACACAGTGCAAAACCCGCACGCTTCGTTTGGCAGACACAAATTGATCAGAGAATCCCTCTACTTATATCTATTGTAGCTAGGATTTCTATTACCCTAAAGTTCCCAAGCACTCGCATTTATGATCGGTTAACATTACTATGTTTAACCTGCATGGCCTCAAGCTGGGTGTTTTTAACGTGGTTAACAAATATTGCAGATACAGTCCAAAACAAACTGAAAGTGCACTCCAGGCAGTAATATTAAGTCTCACAAAATCATCTGATTTCTTGCAGTGATTTCTTCTATCCCTTTCTATCGCGTCTCAGTGTCTGCTCCGGCCCTACAGTTTGGGAGACATTATCGTACGATGCTCAACCACTTTGTTATCAAAAGATCGTTTATTTGTTTGTACGGCTTGGCGCCGTATGAAGAGAGTAGCTTACAAAATTTACAGAAGAGGGCCAGTCAACCTGAAAACTTTGATAACAATGGCGAAAGAAGTCAAGAAATGCCTAGGCAGCTTTTTTATACATATGTATAAAACGTTTTTGCGGTTTTTATTTTTTACCAGGTAAAACAGACAGTCCATTTTTTTCATACTTATGTAGCTCTCCCTCTACTACCTCTCTCCTAGTCTTTCTTAGTGCGTGGAGCGCAGTGGCTCTCTAATGGGTTGTGAGTGAATCAGACGATGTGATCGCGTGATTTTCTAGACGCCCAGTGGCCGTCAAACTGTTAGCGATTGCTGGAATATTAGAAATATTTTATTTCGATACTCGTCGGTAAACTTCCCACTTTTACCTGTTCTGTATCTTTAAAGCCAATTTCCCGTGCTTTACCTATTCCACTCCACCTTTTGCCCAGACGCCGACTGACACAAAAACTAAAGGAAAGGAAAAAAATGGCAAACTGTTTAACGCAAAGACGCGCTTCCATCAATTTGAATAAACAATTTGCGCGCATTGTCAAATCGTTTACATAATATTGCTCGGCTTTCGCTTCAGGCTTTCGTGTGTTTAATTCGACTTAATTTTGTTGCTAACGACTCTCGAAGTTGAAAACAGTTTGCGTAAATCGGTTGGGTTCGAAACGGTTATTTTGGGACAAAAGTACAAAAACCTTGCTTAGTTCGACGGAAAGTACACAAATTTTTAAGAAATCCAAAAATGAATCGTTATAAATCATTAAATTTATAAATGCACTAAAATTGTTTTCAAATACTTGTTAAATTTTAACAATTAATTAGGCCAAAACCATTTCTAAAGCTTTTCCGATTCGCTGCGCCTATCTATGCAATAAAACCGGGACATATAAACTTTAAGATTTTAGCTTGCTTTGGTTTGCAATAAAATTATCTAAGACGGCGGTTCGAAAAGCGTTAATTATTACTCATTACGTGCACACTGTTTTTTCAACTTTTTGGGCCTGTGTCCCACTTTTTATCTTATCTGAGGAAAGTGAGGACAGATTGTGGGCTGGGATTAAATAGTTCCCAACAAAAATGGGAAATAGCCGAGAATAGTGTTAGTGATGGGCCGTCGTAACTTCGCGGCTGAACGGGAACCAATACCTTCTAATGACCTTCTAATCGCCTTTCAGTTACCTGACTTTCATTTGCATTTCCTCCGGCACACGCGCCCCCTAACCTGCCTCTCAAATGATAACCCCGAGATAAGCTCATAAGCATTAACATTTGTTTAGCTTTGTGTTTTTTGCGCCCTGACGCATTGCTCGGTGAACTTTGGGTCTAAAAACAACAAAAAATCTTCTCGCGCAACCAAAACAAAATACTTATTCCGTCCACCAGTCCGAGCTATTCAATTTAATTGCGATTTGAGTGGGCACTTGAGAACCTCAAAAGGTAATATATAGTACTGGGCTTTTCGGAAGCTTATCAGCGAAAGGGAGTGTCTGTTGCTTAATCGCAGTCAACGAAGTATGTAGATTTGAAGTGGAAAGAACATATATAGTTGGGACTTCTAGTCATTATTGCCTTCGATTGTTTAATTTTTGTTACGAACGAATGCCTTCTCGTGGGGAGAAACAAACAAATAATGCAAAGATGATATAACTTAGAAAAGTACGGATATTGTACTTTTGAGACAAGTATAAAGTTTTGCGAATAATAATAAGCTTTGCTTTATATTCAAAAACAAGGAAAATGTACCAAAAATAGGCTGAGGTACTGGAAAAAAAACAATTTTAAATTTATGAATTTATGAACATTCTAAACTAAACAGTATAACTAGCAAAAAACTTGTGAAAAAACAAATAGCAACTTTGGTTTCTATGTTTTCAGGGCCCCAACCGGTTTCATTGTAAATCGATTTAAACCGAATAAATAAAGAAAACCCAAGCGTAAACTTGGCCGGGTCACCCTCTTATGAAGGTCGCCTCGTGGAACGAAGACTAGCCCTGACATTGACCCAGAGTCGGAGTGCCTAGCGAAACCGCATTTAGGAAGCCAAAAACCACCCAAAGTTGAATTAATTTTGGGTCGTTAGTCCCACTGTCACATTTGGCATGCAGACGATTAAACCAATTATTGGCAATCAAAACGAAAAAGAATCGCTCGATTTAACGTACACAAAAGTAATAAGGAAAAAGTTCCCAACCAAAATCGATGGCAGGTGAGATGTGCCATTAAGTTGCATCCTTGAGAACATATTTAAATTATGCAAAAGGAGTGCTATCATCTGTTTTGGTGTGGTGCCTGCGCAGTAAGTCCTCTTCAGAAAGAGCCCACCTTTCTACGTCACTAGGCGAGAGTTTCGTAACCATACGAAAAATCAATAATCCTGCGCTACCACATAAATACTTTTGTTTTCGTTCGACCTACGCCACCCAGAGGGAAAGTGGGCGAGGATTTCCAACCAGACTCACCAGTAGTAGGCTATCTGGTCGCCCAGACCGTTCCTAACGTTGCGATCTAGTAGATTGTAGCACAGATTGGTGGAGGCACCCTCCATCCATTTGATCGAAATGGGTCCCTTGGAGATGTTGAAGTTATACTTGAGAAACTTCTCTGGGTCGGCGGGCGTTTCCCAGTGGAACTGCTTGGCCACGCGAGACCAAAACTCGGCCGGATTGTCCAGCGACTCCTGGTAGAACTTCTGGTACTCCTCGAAGCTGGATATGTAGGCATTTTGGCTGATGGCCGGATTGGGATCATATATTGATTTTTCGGCTGGCATTTTGTTTTTGATTAGTGGTTTTGGTTATGTGTGTATATCCTTGAAATATTTTCCCTTGTTTGATGTGTTCAATTATCCTGTTTTGCAATTATCCTTAGCTTTGTGTGTGATTGTTTTTATTATTTTTAGGGGTTGGTTCTCGAGCAGCATGCGCTTCTCGCACCGCACGGAATGAGTTCTTTTTGAGCACTGACCACTCGAATGAGCTACTGCCAAGCTTTTCGCCTCCGTTGCCATAGCTTTCCGAATGGAAAAGCTTTGGCGAACACGCTCTTCAAGTTCAATGGGACATGGGCGGCGCTCTTCGGAGGGCTTATCATCTTGAACGGGCATATTTTCAAGGCGCGACTTGGACATCCTTATCGTCAGAGCACGGCGTAACTTTCCAGAGAGGTAGGTGTGTCATCGGTCCATCATAGAATCAATCAGGTGATGGCTGAATGCCGTGGCGTGCGCCATCGCGTGTCCAAGCAACAGTGTTAAATGCTTTTTCTTAAATCCGGCCAAGCACGCCGCATTAAGCTGATCTGTATTATTATGAAATTGAGTGCCTTGTTGAGTGAGTTCTTATCTTTGAGTAACTCTCAGCACGTTTCTCTTCGCTCATTTGGTCTTATCGCCTAGACGGTTTCCATGGGGGAGCAGGCGATGTCTGCTACCCGCAGGTCAAGATGCCCAATTTAAATATAAAATTTGGATTTACTGTGGATTCTTATTCGTAACAAATTTCAAGAGCTACAACAACGGGTGATTGACGATGAGTTTGGTTTGTGAGTTTTGGGTATGAGTGTAGCGTTTTTCAGCTGATAGCAAATGCTAGTTTACTCGTTTTAAAAGCTACAGTCAAGATGCTTTACGGGAAGAATTAGCATTTGGTTCTAGTGATCACCACTGCTGCTTAGAAAGGCTTTGTACTGGTCCT